>NC_134118.1:66252500-68652500 GCF_040939455.1 Microcebus murinus | reverse complement strand
AACTCCAATATTATACATAGGATTTAGTGATGATATTCAAATTTAAAATTTTCTATTCAATAGCACTAACAAAAGGTAATAACTATTTGGAAATAATAGTAGAATACCTTGTGTTTGATATATATATTTGTGTGTGTAGGTGTGATGTGTGTGTGTGTGTGTATATATATATATGGCTAATATATATATATCTAATCTTTTTCTTCTGTAAACTTGAGCCGAGGAGAAAAAACTATAAATAAAGCTGTAGGTATGTGAGTTTTCAATGCTGTCTGAATATATCACTAACATAAAATAGTGCTATGGCTATAAGTGTGTTGGGGATACAATTTAATCTTGATTTACATTTAATTAAACCAAAATATAGAGGGAATAACTGTTTCTTAGACTTAATTGAATATCAATTAATTACCTGAAGACATATACTTGGGTATATTCTTGATTCAAGTTAGTATTTTGCAATCGATTGAACTGCCTTTTACATACATTTTACTTAATTTCTGTCTTTGAGTCCTGCTAGCTTCCTCTACCATGAGAGAAGGCTAATTTTTTTTTTGAATATGTGAGCACATTTAATTTTCAATCAATTGAGTTAATTTAGAAGTCTACGAAAGAAGTTTTAAAGTTCATTATGGTTAGGTCTTCACGTTTTCAGGATACTGAGCTCTACTGGTCTGTTGTCTACAATGGCTGCAGGCAACTTTTTGTGAGTAGGTAAGGCAAGACAGTGTGGACAAAATCAGCCTTTGCAACTATCACCAAGCTTAAGTGCAGGCCCCTGGAGAAATGAGTCTGAGTGCAAATGAGTCAAGAAGACTGATTTTCATAGAATGGATAGGTATAAATGGCTGAGATGAGAACCCTTCCTAAACTTAGTCTGCTTTCCAAAGGGAAGGTAGCTATAGGCACAGTTTTATGAACCAACTGCCAAGAAAGGAAAAAATCCAGGAAAGGGAATTCTTAAATGATGCGAATATAACTAAGCAAAAACAAATTTAAATATCTGCTATTATAAAGCTAAAAGATATACCACTCCCTAAAACATCATCCTATAATTGTTCTTATCTATGAATTGGAACAATATATCCAATGGTCCATTTCAGTTTATTCCAGGTATAAATTTTTATTTTGATAGAGAATGTATTGTGATTTGACAGTCCTGCTGAAATCTCAACTTTTCTGGTATTGGCATCTATTCCTTAGTGTTATGCCTTACTTTCTTACTTTAGACATTTTTGAATTATCTCTTGGTCTTCCACATTCAGTAGGTCATGAGCTTTCAAGGATAGGGACTATGACTTATTTATTTTAATACCTCCCAAGACTGCCATAATTACTGCCATATTTAAAAATTCAAATTCTCAAGTAAGCAATGTGACACATTAAGTCAGAACCCCTTGCTGTGCTTGTTTTTTTAAAAATAGCTTGAAGTTCAATGATTGAATATGATTGAATGTAAAGGAAGGGAAAAGGTCGCAGAAAGGAGAAACAGGGATCATAAACACAAAACATCTCTTTGTTCTATACAAGAGAGTTCTTGATCTTTAAGTATACTTTCCCTGTGTCACAGAAACAGGAGAATGTATAGGACAGAGGGAACACGAATTGTTATGTGAACACACTCCTAATCAGCTTGTTTGATTGAGCAACTTTCTGGCAATGTTTTCTCATTAGTTACTGTTTTAAATATGTACCCCACTTTTCTCTGTTTTGACTGAGAGCTCATCTCCAGTTATTTTAAATGCTTAGGAATCTTAGTCTGACTTCTCATTTTGTGTACTTTTATATTTTTCTTTAATGTTGAATCATTCACCTTAAACCCATCTTCATTTTAAACTTCTCTCTTTGTATTTCATTTGCACTACCTGGGAGCCATTTCAGTTTTCACCTTACTGTATCAATGCAGCCTTTATTTTAAATCCACATTTCATAAAGACAGAAATGGCTTTATTTGAAACATATAGCAGTTATTTATTTTTAAAAATCTACCTGATATTCACCTATTATATATACATGTATAATAGAAATATATAAAATATATACATATGTGGGTGTATTTTTATAAAAACACATTTCTAGTATGTCCTATACTTTATCAATAAAATCCCTCTTTTTCAATTTTTCCATTTCCATTGTCTTTTAAACATATTATATGTCAGGTGGTTGCCCCTTGAATTTCTATGTACTTAAATTTAATGATTATCCCTAGATAGGTAGATTCCCTTCTCATATATACTCCCTGCTGTGTATATTTTTTTGACTTTTTTATTTTATATCATACCATATTAAAATATATTCACATACAGAAAAGTACAAAAAATAATAATATGCAACTCCATGAATTATAATTAAATAAACATACTTATTTGACCTCTACTCAGTTCATAAAATAGAATATCACAAAATTCAAATTTCCTTAATTCCTTTTTCCAAAACATTAGCCCCTTCTTCCTCTTCTAAGGTTATCTCTCTCCTGACCTCTAACAGTATAGGTTAGTTTGCCTTTTTTTGAAAATCTTAATTATGGAATAATATAGTAGTTTCTTTAAATAGTTTGTGTCTGGCTTTTTTCACTCAACATACTGATTGTGGAATTCTCGCCTACAGACCTATGTAACTTCAGGGTTTTTGTTTTGTATTGCTTTCATGTTTATCTATTGGTACATAGTATTCCATTGTGACAGTATCATGATTTTATTTACCCATTTTAATATTTATGGACATTTGGATTTTCTATAGCTTTGGCAATTTTAAACAATGCAGTGAAGAATACTTCACACTTGCTTTTTAATGCATGTGTGTATGTTTTTCTCCTACATATACCTAGCAATGAAATTGCTGAATCTTAGAATGTGCATAAATTCAGTAGATAATAGCATACAATTTCTAAAATGATGGTACTGATTTAAACTACTATTGCTGCACATCCTTAACAAAACTTGACATTTTAATCCCTTAATTAAAATTAAAGGTTAATTTAAGTTTAGCTATTTAAATTAATAATTTAATTTTTGCTATTGAGTGTGTGTGTGTGTGTGTGTGTGTTGGTGTTTCACTTTGGTTTTAATTTATGTTTCACTTATTTTGAATGAGATTGAACAATGTATTTACATAGGCTATTGATATATCAATTATTTAAATTGATTCTCTTACTTTTTGCCCACTCTTTTCTTGATCTTTCTTTCCCCAACCATCAATTTTCATGTTGATGTTATCACCCACTAATCCTAAGTCTGTCTCTTTTCCTTCTTTTCTTTCTAACTGTATCTTACTTTATTAGCCATTTTGTCTCCTTTCTACATAATATATCTAAGCTTACATATTAAAAAATGATGAAGTTTCTTCTTAAAAACTTTTCTATTTATGATCTCCAATGTATCATTTTCTAATATTTACTGTAATATCGTTGGAACAGGAAGCTTGTTGTGAACTCTTATGAATTGCTTTGTGATACTTGCACTATAATAACTTACACTGTAATAAATATTAATTTGGGAATAATTTAATAATTGATTTTTAACTGTTAAAAAATCATTTGCTAAGAAATACTTGTACATATATTATATAAAAATAATGTTTAAGTTGGAAATCATATACATGCTAATTTTTTCTAGTACTATATAGTCATAAGGTTGTAAGTCATGCATATGATACTTAATGAAATATAGAAAAAATACCAGTGGATAAAAAATTAATATCACAAACATTGTTAAATAATAGTAGTTGTCAAAAAATTTTGATGTCTGGTAAAATGTATTCTTTTTATTGTGGTTTGAGAAACAAAGCTTGTTAACATTAAATAAAAACATAGTATCATAAAATACATGTTTGAATAAGTAGAGAAAATCAATGACAAAAGAAAGTGGTAGAATACAACTTATTCCTATTTAGAAATGGTAAAGATATAGTATCATGAAATAAATAGCTATGTGAAAGAGGTAAAGTAGGTGACCTGATAGAAGCCTCTTTAAATCAACAAATTCTAAGATTTTGTGAGAAACTATCCATCAAAACCACAGGCTCAGGTGGCTTTAATACATTTCTGCTCAAGAAATTGAAAGTAATGAAGAAGAGTGTATACTCAAGTGACAAAGATGGAGAGGAGTTCTGTAGAGAGGTTTTCTTCCCAAATAATGAGGCAAAGGAAAGGGTAATATTGATGATAAAGGACTTTAAAAAGAATAGGTCATGGAGTCTACATAGAAGAACCAAATTTTAGCTTTTACTTTTGATCCCTCAAATATTAATTAATGATTGTCTATAGTATGCAATCACATAGGCCTTGGCATGTTAATTTTGACCTATTTTTTTTTCCTATTGTTTGAGAGGGAACATGATTGTAATTCAATAAATGCTTCCTTCCATTGAAAAATGTGCTTTAGAATGCCCAGCTATTTCAACATTTACATGCTCTGTAGTTTTGTAATGCATCTTTCATCTTATCTGAAAATAAACTGCTACACTATTATGTAGGTATCTTCGCTATGTTTCCTTCCTCATAATGAAATTGAGATCAATTTTTCTTATATTTAAAGCTGTAATTATCTTGTGTTCTATGCCCAACAGTCAAGCAGGAAAAGATACAGGGGTATGTAGACAGTGATTTTTTTTTTTTTTTTTTTTAGTTGATAGCCTAAATTTTCCTCATCACAATTTTCTTCTTCATAAAAGTTAACATGATGCAAATTCAAAATGCAAGTTTTCACTTCTTATGAGGGGGAATATTAATTCAAGAAAAGGAACTAGTAGAATCTTGACAGAATTTTTGAAGACTAAAATATAACAGGATACACTTTCCTTCTGCTTGACTTTGCCCTGGGTCACAGTAGTGGGTATCCTAAGGGCCTGATATGATTTGGTCCTTTGGCCCTTCCACATCTCACTTTGAAATTTGATCCCCAGTGTTGGAGGTAGAGCCTCAGGGGAGGTGTTTGTGTCTTGGGGACAAATCGCTCATGAATGGCTGGGTGCCCTTTCCTTGGTAATGAGTGAGTTCTCACTTTATTAGTTCACTTGAGTGTCTGGCACCACCTCCTCCTTCTCTTCACGCCTTCTCCTGCCTTGTGACACACCTGCTCCCCTTCGCCTTCTGCCTTGATTGGAAGCTCCCTGAAGCCCTCACCAGAAGCAGATGATGGTGCAATGCTTCTTGTACAGTCTGCAGAGCCGTGAGCCAAATAAACTTCTTTTCTTTATAAATTACCTAGCCTCCGGTATTTTTTTATACCAGTGCAAAATGGACTAATGCAGGGCCATTAGACATCATGAAGAGTTGGGAAAAGTTAGGAAAGCACAAGTTCAGTGACCCATGCATATATATATGTATGTATGTATATATATGTAAAATATGTAACGCATTATATATGCATGTAATGCTAACAAGTAAGAAGAAGGAAAAGAATGCTGAAGTAAACATTTAGTTTATCCTTAAAAAGAATCCCTGAACTTTCAAAATTTTTCATTACTAAGAAATTTCATTTCTTATTTTTAATTATTCTTCTAATTTCAGTAGGTTTATGGAGTACAAGTGTTTCTTGTTACATGGATGAATTGTATCATGTCAATTAAGGGTTTTAGTGTACTCATCACCAGAATAGTGTACATTTGTACCTGACAGGTAATTGTTTTTAGCCCTCATCCTCTTCTACATTCCCCATTCTTAGTTTACAGTGTCCATTATACAACTTTGTAACCATATATACCCATCCTTTAGCTCCCACTTATAAATGAGAACATGTGGTATTTGTTTTTCCATTCCTGAGATACTTCACTTAGTATAATGGTCTCCAGTTCCATCCAAATTGCTGCAAAAGACATTATTTCATTCATGTTTATGGCTAGGTAGTACTCAATAGTGTGTGTGTATGTGCATGTATATATATACACAGCACATTTTCTTTATGCACTTAGCAGTTAATGGGCACTTAGATTGATTCCATATCTTTGCAATTGTGAATCTTGCTGTGATAAAACATTTGGGTGCAGGTGTCTTTTTGATATAATGACTTATTTTCCTTTAGTAGATACCCAGTAGATTGATCACTGGATCAAATAGTTGGTCTACTTTTAGTCCTTTGAGGAATCCTCATCTGCTTTCCATAGAGGTTGTACTAATTTACATTCCCACCAACAGTGTTTAAATGTTCTCTTTTTACTGCATCTATGTGACATCTATTACCTTTTGACTTATGGCCATTCTGAAGGGGCACGGTGGTATCCCAATGTGGGTTTAATTTGCATTTCCCTGATGATTAGAGATGTTGAGCATATTTTCATGTTTCTTTTAAAAAAAAATCTGTTTCATGTCTTTTGCCCAATTTTTGATGGGCTATTTGTTTTTTTCATCCTGATTTGTTTGAGTTCTTTGTAGAGCTGGATATTAGTCCTTTGCTGGATTTAAAGTTTGTGAATATTTTCTCCCATTCTGTAGGTTGTTTATTTACTCTGTTGAATATTTACTTAGCTGCATAGAAACTTCCTGTATATCTGGAAATGTAAACTTCTTGAATGTAAACTTTTATAGATATATAAAATCTAGGTCTAATTTTTTAAATGATATACCTTTAAACCAAAATTACTTTTAAACATAGATCCAGGCTTGAAATTTTCACATAAAGATACCAAAACCTATTTGGTTACAAATCGTAAATAACAAAATAAATTTTGCATCAATAGAACTATTTAGAACTTGAATCTTTATTGAGACTGTCTTACTTGACAACAGATTTAAAGGTGTTTCAGTGTGAGTCATCCAATAAGCACATCCAGTGCTCTGAGAGCCTCCTGGAATTCTGTTGAGTGTCTTCAAAATAAACTCTGTTGAATCCCCAGAAGTGCTCACGAGATCACCTTTCCATATCTGAAATTAAAAGTATTTTGAATTTATTTCTTATTATAGTTAAGTCAGATGCAGTCTCCCTGAACAGAGCAGTTTGGCAATCTCATAAAGACTGGAAATCAACAAGACAGGGATTGGAAGATAACAGATTCTCAGAAGGAAAAGTGATGTTTTCTGTAGAGGTCTGGTTAATCAGGTGAGGGAGCTGTTGTTTGGTTGTCATTCAGAAATACGTTTATGGAAATAAGTCTGCTCCAGATTGCTTATTTTCATAAACAAAGTTTTGACACTGATGGACTGACTTGCAAAAAGATTTCTAATGAGTTGAGTTGCCAATGATTGACTGGACAAGTATAAACAGTTTCTGGTAGTTACTCTTTACCATCGCTAAAGAGCAATTATTCTTTCTCCATGTATGTGGAAACATTTCCCCCTTGTCCAAAGGCGCACTAGATGTCATGAATTTGTTTAATGAAGTTGGTGCCTTGGAATCCATTTTTAGGCCTGACATAAGTTGTTTAAAACCTAGTCATACCCTGTTACCTTTGGCCTCATTAAAACTTCCCCTCCCCATCTGGCTGTTTGTGATATAACCCACTTATTCCTCATTTTCCTGACCCACAACCAACACACACAGTCGCTGACCATGATCAAACCTAATGATCAACACCAGAATCGTGTAAATTAGTTCTCCATTTGCATGCAAGTCTTCTTTGAACTAGCCAATTCACAACTCCAGAGGGAAAGTCTATGGCATAATATCCATGGACCTTAACAAAGCATAGTCTCACATGTCCTTTCTCTCTCACTCTTTATCCACTGGTAGGGCTCTTGCCACTTTTGGACTCCCCATCTGCCTCCTGTGGCTGCCCCCAAATAATAAATAATAATAAACTGTAAATAATAAACTTCTTCTGTTTCATGCATTTTGTTTTCACTTCCTCATTGTGTCTCACCTGACACTAAGAAATCCGAACCTAACCTTCTTTCCAGGTCAGGCTCTCCATTAGAGAGTGTCTAGCTTGGTAAGTATAAACTGGACGCATGTCAGAGGAGAGCCACAAGGGCATTTGCCAGTATAAACAAGATTTCTATGAGAAGGGCACTTGGTCATGTGTTGGACACTTTGGCATTTGGCCATCTGCCAGGATAAAGAAGGATCCCATGAAAAGCACATTATAAACATCCATAACAAAATCTGTTGAATTTTATGACCCACGCATGGCTAGAATTAATGGCCATTCCCAAGATAGAAACCTCAAGACCAAGTTAGAAAAAAACCATAACAATAGAAACCATAACACATAGCCAGGGTAAATCCCAAAGAATTACATGAAACTGTAACAATGCTGATAGAAAGCCTTGAGTCCCAAATTGCTATGATTTTGACCAATATTAAGAAAAGTGTAAAAGTTTCATTTTATTTACAAGCATCTGTTTAGAGAAATTTTCAGGTTAATCAAATTTATAAATACATAATATGAGATTTGATATTTTAATAGGGAGTCCATAATTACTGAGATACCAACATGGATTTATTTTACTAATAATAATTCTTGTGAAATTACTTCTTCTTTGATCTTGGAATAATGAGTTTATTAAATTTACTGAAAAGAAATACAATGATTGTTTTAAATAATCAAACTGTACTACAAAGAAAGAAAACAATACAAAACTCTATAAATCTCAAATAATCATCATTAGTCTTAAAACCATTCCTTACACTAATCCATAAATCCCACAAATGTTAGTTTAGTTTTGTACTTAATTGCTTTCAGTGTTTACCATCTACCTCTTTAACATAGTTTCCATTCCTGAGTTATCTATTTTGGGTTACATTTTCATAAGCTCATTTTCTTGTGTTCCTTGAAATTCACACATTTAAAGTTGTCAGCTTGTTGCTTTTGAACTTGATCACCATCTTCTCTGAGTACATTATCCCGTGCCTTCATTTTTTTTTTTTTCTGCAGGATATTATACTTTAAAAATATTTCTTCTGCCTTTTAATGTGTCTCAGGAGAAGTGTAAGGCCACCTTGAATTTTCCCCTTCCACATCGCATTTTCTCCTGCAAGACTGACTAAAGAGATGTTCACTCTCCTCAAAGTTCAGTAAGCGAGCTGTAATGTGTGTGGCCTGTACTACAGACTCACTGAGTCTACTTCATTTTAACACTCCTGGGAGATGTCTTCCTGCATTCTAGAGGCTAGAAATCTAAAGACTGCTTTCTTCAAAGTTTCTTTCTTCATCTCTGCAGATGCATCTGCGTGGGAGTTTCGGGAAAGTACATAATAACAAAAAGAATTATCTTATGGGATACTTGCTTTTTTTAATTTCAAAATATCACAGGGGTACCAATGTTTTCGGTTACATGGATTGCTTTTTTAATGCTTGAATCAGGATTTAAGTGTGCCCATCACCCAGATAGTGTTCATTGTACCCATTGAGTCCATCCCCTCCTTCCTCTCCCCTCCTACTTGATTTCCACTGAGTTTCACTTCCCTCTGTGCACATGTGTGCCCATCAGTTAGTTCCAATTTAATAGCGAATCCTTGTAGTGTTTGTTTTTCCATTTAGACACTTCACTTAGGATAATGGCCTCCGGTTCCATCCAGATTGTTGCAAAAGGCCTTAGTTCATCCTTCTTACAGACTGAGCAATGTTTTATAGTATACATATATCATATTTTGTTAATCCACTCATGAATTAATTGATGGGCACCTGGGTTGATTCCACATCTTTGCAATTGTGAATTGTGCTGCAATAAACATTTGAGTGTAGGTATCTTTTTGGTAAAATGACTGCTTTTCTTTGGGCAAATATCCAGTAGTGGGATTGCTGTGTCAAATGGTAGGTCTACTTTTAGTTCTTTGAGGAAACTCCATACTGTTTTCCATAGAGATTGTACTAATTTGCAATCCCACTAACAGAGTATAAGTGTTCCTTTCTCTCTGCATCTATTCCAGGATCTATTGTTTCTGGACTTTTTAATAAAAGCCATTTTCACTGTGGTAAGGTGATATCTCATTGTGATTTTAATTTTTAATTTTTATTTCCCTGATGATTAGTGACATTGAACTTTTTAAAAATATGTTTATTCGCCATTTGTCTATCTCCTTTTGAAAAGCTTCTGTTTGTGTCTTTTGCCTACTTTTTAACGGGGTTGTTTGGCTTTTTTTTTCTTGCTGATTTGCTTGAGTTCTTTGTAGATTCTGGTTATTAGCCCTTTATTGGATATATAGCTTGTGAATTATTTTCTCCCATTCTATACATTGGATTACTTTGCTTAAAGGTTTTGCAATAACCTCATCTGAGGTAATTACTCTACTCTCAGTTATCAAATATCCTAAAAAAATCTCTTCTAAATATTATTGTCTTTATTCTCTACCTATAGTATGAGATAGAAATACTTATTATAGGATATAGGTTTAACTGCTATAATGAAGAGATCCTAAAATAAAATAAAACTGTACTCTGTCACATAAGCTCAAAACATGATTGATCTTTGCTAGCATGGTTTTTAAGGGCATTCTCTTTTATCTTATGATTATACAAACTTCCATGAAGTATTTTCCCTATGATATGTTAGCTCCATATCTAGAATCCTGTTTTAGGGAATTATAAAAAAGTAGAATTGAGAGGCAAGCAATTCCTTATAGCAAATGACACAAAGTTTATACATATTATTTCTGATCATATTCACTTGTTAAGAACTTAGTCACATGTCACAGGCAGGCATAAGGCAGGCTGCAAGACATATTGCCTAATTGGACAGATATGTGTTAAGTAAAACTATATTGTTATGGGATACTGGAACTTTTAATTTGAAGGGGAGAGTAACAATTAACCCAGGAGGCAAATGAGAAGTCAAACTCAGGAGTATGCATATGCACCAACAGAACTGCAAGATTTTTGTTCAGGTATACAAGCAAAATTTAGAGCATACAATGAGGGATAAATTTAAATATTTTAATGCAGGGAGGAAGGCACACAGCTAGAGATAAGGCTGAACTTATCAATATGGGTGCAATGACTAGGGATTATAGTTTCAATATGCTAGCTCAAGCATTTGATAGCAGTTCAAACAGATTACACAGTTGGATGACTAAAATCTGATTACAATGGTGACCCAAATGAGTTGAAATGTAACAAATTCCTCAGCATAATGTCAAAGAATGAATCCAAAAGATAGGAATGGTAAGAGTGCATTTTTCATGTGCTACTGACTCACCTATACCCTGTCACCTTACATATATTTTAGGTAGGTGCAAAAGTAATTGCAGTTTTAGCATTGTTGAAATTTGCCAATTGATATTGGAATACATTCTTAAATGTGGCTACGTTATACATCATTTTAATGTGTATTTCTTGCTTTATACTTTTTTGGGGGTGGGTACTGACTTATTACTTGCTGTTTACTTGATATTTATTTTAGACTATGGAAATGATGTTAGACAAAAAGCAACTTCAAGAAATTTTCTTATTTAAGTTCAAAATGGGTCATCAAACAGCAGAGACAACCTGCAACATCAACAACACATTTGGCCCAAGAACTGCTAACCAATGTTCAGTGCAGTGGTTGGTTCAGGAAGTTTTGCAAAGGAGATGAGAACCTTGAAGATGAGGAGTGCAGGGGCCAGCAGGTCATCAGAAACTGATGACCAGTTGAGAGCAATCATTGAAGCTGATCCTCTTACAACTACAGGAGAAGTTGCCAAAGAATGCAACGTCAACCATTCTACTGTTGTTCAGCATTTGAAGCAAATTGGAAAGGTGAAAAAGCTCGAAAAGTGGGTGTCTCCCGAGCTGACAGAAAATTAAAAAAAAAAAAAATCATCAGTGCTTTGAAGTGTCATCTGTCTCTAGTACTAAGGTTTTGTGTATAGCTTACAGTAAAGTGACTAACACTGAAGATACTTGGTAGCACAGGTATCATTAGGAAGAATAAGTCATGTTTCAATTAATTCTCTCTGGCCTCAACTGAACAGCATGACCAGATTGAGTGGAACTCCCAGTGCCCACTCCCTGGCTTCTTTTGGATGTTTATGCACAATGTATAGGAAATCTATATTTCTGGTACAGATGTACACTTAGCAGATGTGATATGGTCCTGGAGACAACAGTTATGTCATTTGCTTCCTGAATCCTCCATACATCAAAAAGGATAGGCTGAGATCTCATGTTGCAGTAAACATCACCAAAATGGCTTAAAATGAGAACCAATGACAATATATGTCTTATTTCTACATTAGATCTATCGTGCAATAACATGGGGTAATATGTTTATTATGGTCACTGGTGAATCCACATTATTAGAGCATACATGATTCAAATATAAGATAAGACACATGAGAGTTATAGAGATTATGATATCTGCAGTGAGAGAGTAGAGGCCATTCTGTTCATAATTATAAGATTTTGATTTCCCTTATTTCTCTTTATCTTCCAAGCTGCTCGTAGAGAGTGACGTAGAGTGAGAATATTTCTTTTGTTCATACCAACGTTTTTCAGTACTCATCAAATGAAATTATACTACTTTTATAATTTAATTACTACTGTGTGTGTGTGTGTGTTTACTGTTACATTTTTGGTTATTTTGTGAGGTATTGGGGGAAAGAGATTTTGTAATACAGCTTCATTCTACCCTTTTTTTAACCCAGAAATATTATCTCTTCAAAATGTATTCCATGATATATACTCCATTTTAATCAACAAATCAAGGGCCATTATGACCTTTTCAAATTTTCACTGTTTTAAATAACAAAATTACAAAAATAGATTCTTTTTACTATTCTAAATTATAAAAATATAATTTTACATAAGTCTTCCATTATTTTTAATATTAATTTCCAAAATCTAATTATATATTAATTTATTTATAATTTATAAATATGACCATGTTATAGACAGATTGTATATGTACAACAAAACCAAAATAAATACAAATATCAATTTTCACTCACTATGACTAGCTACTTTGTTCTTTTTTGTTTTTAATCAATTTCTTAAAACTTTAACCAATATAAGGCACTTAAATTTTACATTTTATTTCTACTCAGTTTAAATATTTTAGATGTTTACTGTACATTTTTTTTCCATTTTGGTGGATTGCCTCTTTATGTCTTTTTCTCTTTTTTTAAAGTATTGATCTTATTGATTAAACTAACTTTTTATAAATCTATAATAAAACCATTTAGTGTTCAACTATGCTGAAAATATTTTTTCTTAATTTTTCTTTTAAATTTTAAATTAAAAAAATTGTTTTCTCATACAGATATACTATTTGCTAGAGAATTTTATGAATTTTTAGTTTTGGGGTTTTGCCTCTGTTTTCATGTCTATATGTTCATACCTGAATGAATTTCACTCATTGTCCAAAATGATGCTAATATTCCCAAACGATTTTCTTCTAATTATTTTTCTTTTTTTACTTTATTAGTACATCTGAAATGCAAATTATTTATGTATTTACCTAACATCATAATCAATTGTTTCCTTGACATGTAATTCAGTAATCCTCAATTTCTCTTTAAATTGTGATACTATATTTATCCAAATGGGAGAAGAACAGATCAAACTCTCAATCTTTGCTGATGACATGATATTATACCTAGAAAACCCCAAGGATTCAATGAAGAGACTCCTTGATCTGATAAATGAATTTGGTAAAGTCTCAGGATACAAAATCAATACACAGAAATCAGAGGCATTCATATACACCAACAGCAGTAAAAGTGAGAACCAAATCAAAGATTCAATTCACTTCAAAATAGCAACAAAGAAAATAAAGTACCTTGGAATATATTTAACTAAGGAAGTAAAAGACCTCTACAGGGAGAACTATGAAACACTGAAGAAGGAAATAGCAGAGTATGTAAACAGATGAAAGAATATACCATGGTCATGGGTCAGCAGAATCAACATTGTTAAAATGTCTATACTACCCAAAGTGACCTACAGAATCAATGCAATCCCTATCAAAATACCATCATTCTTTCACAGATATAGAAAACATAATTTTATGCTTCATATGGAACCAGAGAAGACCCCGTATAGCAAAAGCAATCCTAGGCAATAAAAACAAAATAGGAGGTATCAATTTACCAGACTTCAAACTATACTACAAGGCTATAGTAATTAAAACAGCTTGGAAATAGCACAAGAATAGAGACATTCACCAGTGGAACAGAACAGAGAACCCAGATATAAAACCATCCTCATATAGCCAACTAATCTTTGACAAAGCAGACAAAAACATACACTGGGGAAAAGAATTCTTATTCCATAAATGGTGCTGGGAAACCTGGATAGCCACTTGTAGAAGACTGAAACAAGGCCCACACCTTTCACCTCTCACAAAAATCAACTCATGCTGGGTAACAGACTTGAACCTTAGGTGTGAAACTTAGAATTCTAGAGGAAAATGTTGGAAACACTCTTCTAGATATTGGCCTGGGCAAAGAATTTATGAAGAAGACCTCAAAGGCAATCACAGCAGCAACAAAAATAAACAAATGGAACCAGATAAAATTAAAAAGCTTCTGAACTGCCAAAGAAACTTTCAAGAGAGCAAACAGCCCACAGAATGGGAGAAAATTTTCACAAGCTATGCATCCGATAAAGGGCTGATAACTAGAATCTACTTCGACTCAGGAAAATCAGCCAGAAAAAAATCAAACAACCCCATCAAAAAATGGGCAAAGGACATGAACAGAAACTTTTCAAAAGAAGACAGAAGAATGGCCAACAAACATATGAAAAAATGCTCAACATCTCTAATCATCAGAGAAATGCAAACCAAAACCACAATGAGATATCACTTAACCCCAGTGATAATGGCCTTTATCAAAAATTCCCCAAACAATAAATGCTGGCATGGATGCAAAGAGAAATGAACACTCCTACACTGCTGGTGGGACTGCAAACTAATTCAAACTCTGTGGAAAGCAATATGGAGATACCTCAAAGCGATACAAGTAGATCTACCATTTGATCCAGCAATTCCACTACTGGACATCTACCCAAAAGATCAAAAGTCACTTTATGAAAAAGACCTGCACTCAAATGTTTATAGCAGCACAATTCACAATTGCAAAGCTGTAGAAACAACCCAAGTGCCCATCAATTCATGAGTGGATTAATAAAATGTGGTATATGTATACCATGGAGTACTACTCAGCTTTAAGAAACAATGGTGATATAGCACCTCTTGTATATTACTGGATAGAGCTGGAACCCATTCTACTAAGTGAAATATCTCAAAAATAGAAAAACAAGCACCACATGTACTTACCAGCAAATTGGTATTAAGAGATCAACACCTAAGTGGATATATAAGAATAACATTTATCGGGTGTCAGGCAAGTGGGAGAGGGGAGGAGGGGATGGGTATATACAACTACAGCTAGTAAGATATGCAACGTTTGGGGGATGGACATGCTTGAAGCTCTTACTCAAGAGGGGCAAGGGGCATGGGCAACATATGTAACCTTAACACTTGTACCTCCATAATATGCTAAAATAAAAAAAACTAATAAATAAATAAATAAAATTTTTAATAATGGTTAACATTTAATTATCTTTAATATAGCTATACTGTATGTAATTCTTAATAATTTGAGGGGCAACTACTTTTCAGTTATACTGTGTCTTTCTTCTTTTAGCTGGTTTTAACAACTATATTATCTACATGACTATAACTGTTTATAAAATTCCATACAAAAGTTATAGATATTTTATTGAGAATACATCTATTTTATTGAAAATAATACATCACATTAATGATTTAATTTGAAGAGAATTGATATTTGTGTAATATTGAATTTGTTCATCCAAAATTGTTATTTCCCCTGAGTAAAGATCTATAGTAATATCTGTAGTAATATCTCTATCTTAGTTATATCTGTAGTAGAAATGCTGTTTGTGAATACTTCAAAGTTTTCATGTTATATTGATCTTTGCTAATGTTAATGGTTATATGCTTTCTAACTGTAAATTATTGATTTCTGTCTATTGATTGGTATCCAGAAATCTTACTAAGTGGTCTAAATGATTTTAATAGATTAGGAGATGATTTGTTTGTGTTTTCCAGGTAAATAGTATTGTCATCTGAAAATAATAAATATTTTTGTTCCTCTTAGTAATTTATTATATCATTTTATTACATTTGGCAACAACTATACAAAATAATGCAAACTTAAATAATAGGTTGTGACCATATTTTTTTCCTGACTTTAATGAGAGTTTTTATAATACTTAGCATTAAATTCTTAAGTGGAATTTTGGCTCTATTTTTCATGTAAATATTCTTATAAAGTCAAGGAATTAACTTTCTTCCTATTATAAAGCTTTTTTTCCAAAATACTAATGATATTAAAAAAAATTGAATACCCTCTTCAGCATTTAGAGGTATGAGACTAAGCTTATTCTTCTTCACCCTGTCAATGGAATTAATTGAATTAATAGATTTCTTAATGTTGAATGATCCTTATATCTCTGAAAAGATCTCAAACTTATTCATGATCTATTTTTTAATATACTTTGACAGATTTGATTTTCTAATATTCAATTTAAGATTTTTCACATATATGCACAAATAAATTCATTTTTAATTTGCTTTTTGAAAGCTATCCTTGAATGATTTGGGGATTAAGTTATTTCAAATGGGTAAATTATTAGAAGTATTTCATCCCTTATTAATTCTTTTGAAGCTGTTTAAATAGGTAGGGAATCATGGGTCTTTTGATCTTTTAATACATCTTATCCATGAAAGCTTCTAGGCACAATACGATTATTATAGGAAGCTTTTGAGAATTTTCCCCAAAATATTTATGAGCATTGCAGCATTTCTTACACAGGCTCTTTTGTTTCTGTGTTCATTTACCAGCCATTCTCCCAATAATAGAGATGGATTTTTTTTTAATCTCCTTACATTCTGTTTGCTGAACTGTCTTACTTAAAAATTTAAGACCTTAACCTAAGAAGCATAGTTGCTATACATTTGTAACACAAGTTCAATGAGCCTGTATGCTGATGTATGACAAGGGGACCCAGTGGGTCATGGCTAGTCTATAGAAGTGAGTATTTGCTCATCATGGTTTCTTTTTTTTTTTTTTTTTTTTTTTTTGAGACAGAGTCTCGCTTTGTTGCCTAGGCTAGAGTGAGTGCCGTGGCGTCAGCCTAGCTCACAGCAACCTCAAATTCCTGGGCTCAAGCAATCCTTCTGTCTCAGCCTCCCAAGTAGCTGGGACTACAGGCATGAGCCACCATGCCCGGCTAATTTTTTCTATATATATTAGTTGGCCAATTAGTTTCTTTCTATTTATAGTAGAGACGGGGTCTCGCTCTTGCTCAGGCTGGTTTTGAACTCCTGACCTCGAGCAATCCGCCCGCCTCGGCCTCCCAGAGAGCTAGGATTACAGGCGTGAGCCACCGCGCCCGGCCTCATCATGGTTTCTTTATATCAAAAGCAGAAAGGTGAAGCATGGGGTCGAGTTTGGCCTGACAACCACAGTTGATCCTTAGAAAGGTTCTGTCTTGCAATGTTGTCATGCCTTCTAAACATCCACAATCATGTATATGTATGGTCTTCCAACGTATCTGCTCAAATAATGTTTATTCGAATTGGCAGTCAAAGTCATGCATAATGATCTCCTCAACTTTTCTGTATTTTACATTTATCTCAGCTTTACTCCTACAAAATGATGTCATTCTGTTTTGTTGCCCTGACATTGTGCAGTATTTTTCTGTAAGTAGAATTTCCAAGTCAGGGAATAAAAATATCTTTTTTATCTCATATCACCTATTTTAAATTCAGAAGAAATTGAGTCAAGCTTCTGAAGGGTATATGGCATACTATTTTAATTTCCAGTTCTAGTACAGCTGTTTGCTATTTTTATAGTGCATGGTTATTTCAATTGCTTGTTTGGATTAGTGAATTCAGATTTCTTTTTCTTAATATTTTTATTTCCTCAACCATAAAAAACAATGGTGAACTAGCAACTTGTATATTATCCCAGGTGGAGCTAGAGCCCCATTGTTTGAAGTATCACAAGAATGGAAAAACAAGCACCACATGTACTCACCATCAGATGCTTTTTGTCAAATGTATTGCAGTGAATACTGGGAAACCTAGTATAAGAGAGATGTCAAACGATTCTAGTAGATTCAAAAGAAGCTAATACTTTTAAAATTCTGTGTGAGCTCATATATAAAGTGAAAAAAGTAAAGAATTTAGTTCTGCTTTAAAAGGTTAAAAATAAAATAGCAAAATAAAAATATTCATACATATGAAATGTTTTTTTACAAAAACTTAGAGCACAGAAGAAAGAGATAATAAGGCAGATTCACTTTTGATAAAAGAAAAATCTTCCTGATAATTATAACTGTCCAATAGTGGGATTGGTTTCATCTTTACTGTAGTGATTTCTCCATTAGTAAAACATTTCTAGCAGAAATTAGATGACCAGCTGCCAGAATAAGATCCCTGTAGAGGAAGTATTCTCAATGTCCCCAACCCCGATGTAATTATTTGCATAAGTTTCAAATTTCAACTTATACAATGTTACAGACAAAAATATTTCCTTTGTTGTTAATATTGAGACTAAAGATTGATTCTTTGCCTTTAGTCTTACTGTTTTATTTGCACAGAGACAAGTTAAAACTGCACAATTTACTGTTTAGTCCATCTGTATACTTACATAATTTTACATTATGTCTCATCATTTTAAAGATTATTTTTCCTTATATTTTGCACCTGAAAGGCTCAACATTGATTTCCAGTAGATGGGAAACTGCAGCATGTGCAGAATAAAATATGCTTCCTTTACCAGATTGGAAAAGCAGATCTATGTAAAATTCAAAGCCAAATAATAGCCTTTATTCTTCCTTCAAATTTTAGACTATTTGTTCTTCAAATGGCATGAGTTTCAGTCCATTCATTATTCATCCACCCTGAATTAACCAAGTATCTACCCATGTAGCAGGCATTGTTTTCGTTGGGGATACAGCAGTGAACAAAACCATCTAAAAATCTATTCTCTCAAGAACTTGTATTCTATTTTGGAGGTGAAGACTGGCAACAATCATACAAAGAAACCAATATGACATGAAGATAGTGGGGATAAATGTTTAAGGGTAATGTACATCAGAGAAGGAGAATGGTGAGGCACGTTCTTTTAAGAAGCACTCTCTGAAAGTGCTTCTCTGACACAGGACGCAAGGAAGCAAGAATGAGGATACCTATGGTCTAGACATTTCAGGCAGAGAGAACAAGGTAAAGTTCCTGAACCCATAGCATCTGGAGTACCCACGGACAGAGGACAACAAGCAAAGAGGAGAGTGGGAGGACATAAGATCAGAGAGGGTTTAGAGGGCATGCTCTTTAGGCACTGTAAGCTCTTTACACTTTATAGAGTGAGAAAGGAAGTCTTTGGAGACATTAGCAATGGAGATGCAATACTCAGCATTGATAGACTGATGCTACATCATCTAGAACAGTAAAGGAGGGCAAGTGCTGACTCAGTAAAACATTTTAGGATGAGAGCACAATAATCCAGGCCACAGATGATGGTGATTTAGACCAGGGTGCTGATAGTGAAGAACGAGAAAAGGGAGGGGGTAGGAGGAGAGAGAGAGAGAAAGAGAAAGGTGTGAAACAGTCACCTGCAGAAGTGAAAGAAGGAATTTTCTAAGAAATGCATTTCTATGCAAAGCAATTATACTGCCCAGTTGGGGTTTGTCTCTGAGGACAGAACAAAAACAGTTAAGTTGTGTTCTTCCCAATGCTATCCTGCAGAAAGCTGGATTTTTGAACATAGATGATGTTTTTCTAGAAAGAGCAGTGAAGGGGGAAAAGAGGAGAAAGAAAATTGATGAATTGTTGAGGAATCATGGGAACCTGCAATTTGTATCACATGCAATGGTTAATTATTCATTTTGTTGCACAGTATTTATAGCATTTCAAATAACTATCTATTAATGTTATTCTTAATTCTGCCCTGAGCCAAGCACTGAAAATTGATAAAAGAATATATATTGATATTTTGATACAAAGATAAGTCAGATGATTTTTTAAATTATGAAATATAATTGAAAGTATGTTATATAACATTCTCTAGGAAATATAAATCAAATAAAATCAAGAAATACATTTTATAATTTTGTTTTTAAAATTAGTTAAAAGAACAGTAGTTATTTTAAAACTGATATGTTTGAGTAGGTTTATACAGACGATTAAAACTTGATGTGGTATTTGAGAAAGTTAGAGTTAGTGTAGACCCAGGTGATTTTTCTAGGGGAATCTATTTACCCCCAAAATTGCTGAGTGTGTTGTGCCAAAGTTTCTTCTATTGCATGTTCTTTTCCTTGTAACAAACACTCTTCACACTTGGAGGATATTTATTTAAGTCATAATTTGATGCATGCCCATGTCTCCTTACATGAAGATAACAATAGTGTTTTTTTAAAAATTCTTGCGTCATTAGTACCTAGAATATTTTCTGCTACTTAGTATTGACATAATTATTGTTTATTGAACAGATGAACACATTAATTAATAAAAAAATGTAAACAATTTTGGATTTAAAGTAATGAGATCTTGGTTTTACCTATGGCTCATTGTGAAACACATGCACAACCTTAGAAATTTGTTAAACTTTGAATTCCACATATTGCCAATGAAAATGTTGAGACCAGATGATTATTATTAAAGTAAATGCCATGTATGTCAAATTTTTTACAGCATCTAGTTCAGAAATACCTATCTTTGCAATGGTAGGAAACTACACTTAAAGAAGCTTTGAAAATTAAGTACTAACTCAGTAAAAAATTTTCCAGTAAACCTAATTAATTATTCTTTTCCAGAAATGTTGAAATGCTGGGGAGGGAGAAGAGAAGGTAAATGACTACCTTGGTAGTCAGAGTAAAATATTGTCTTATATTTTAAGACAGTCTATAGAAAGACCTCTCATTTTTAAAGGAATTTTTTACTGTCTATTTTCCTGGAGTTAGGCCTACATGAAATAGTGATAGCATACAGATGCAGTGCCATTCCTTCTTCCTAATATTTCTTTGCAGCATGATCTTGAGTTATAATTAGTTGAAGAGAATCTGAATTTTAGCTAAACATAGTAATCAGTCAGTAGGAATAGGTAGTTCTTGAGATTTAGTTCCTAAGCACATATTTCTTTATCATCATTTTAACACAAATGATGACCTAAATTACCCTGTTTTATATAACAATAATATGTTAATAATGGAATGTATACAGATTATATACAGTGTAATGATACACATGCAGACACATATAATGCACTTTACCTCCCCACTATATATCCCGATTTCAGAAGATGAGTTATATGACTTGGATGCTACTCGAACTAGCACTGATGGTCAGTCACTGTAGTTATCCAACACATGGGGGTGTTCTTATTCAGGAATACATTTTTAAATTTAGGACTACACCATTTGAATTCAAATTATTTTTGTGACTCCAGATTTCATGGCAATAAATGTTTGATAGACTTCAGTCTTCTTAAAGACAGAAACAATTTAGTATTCTCTCTCCTGACTGCCACAAACAATACTAGAAAGCTAACAGGCTGTCGGTAAAAAACTGTAAATATTTCCAGATATTTTATAATTGCCTTGTTTGTTTTTCAACTAATTTTTAAAAATTCTAAATGTTTTTCCTTTCAATGGATAGTATTTTTTATTTTATTTATAAAATACCATGCTCATCTTTCAAAGCAAACAACATTATACATGCTGCAAGCAACTTTGGAAACTTTAGTAAGAAGAAGTAAAGCAAGCTGTCAGACATTTCAGTAATTGAATTTCTTTGAGAACTGCCTTGGTTTGTCAGCTCTGACTTTACTGTCAAAAGAAAATAAAATAACTTGGGAATTCATCTGAGATAACACCAGGGGTATTTTGATAATGCCAAGGCAAGAACACGAAGCGTTTCCTCAGAAGCTCTTTGCACTAGGATACCCTCATCCTAGTGTGTGTAAGTTCATTTTAGCCTCGAGTCTCTATTATCTGATACTGATGTCTGAGATTAAATAATGACCTGTCAAGTGGAAGTACATAAACCTTTCTTCCGGTATTAGGATGCACACCACCATTGCTTAAAATGCCCAATATACCCTTTGTCAATTACTTCATAAGTGCAATTCATCTTCTACTGCTTCCGCACTTGGATCGCTTGTGAAATGTTTAGTACTTAATTAGCCTGGAAGGAAGTCCAACTTATGAAAAACCAGGTAGAAGAAAAAAATGCCATAAAATTAATGACTTATTCTGTGGCTCTTATTTGATAGAGCAAAGCTAGTCTAATCCCTTTGGAAATTTACCTTTGACTACCATTCAGCCTTCTCTATAATCAGCTTCAGAAATTTCCCACTGCGAGTTTTCCCCTTTGGCCCATGCTTTTCTCCAAAGGACTTGAATGTATTAAGAATAGATTGACAGCTCTCCTAACAACTGCAGATTGTGCTAACACTAAAAGGAAATACAGGTCTTGAAACTTTTCTGTACCAATATCTGAAATATCAAACCTGAACATTTATCCATAAATGAAACAAATGCTCATTATGCATGAAGAGATTGTCCTTGAGTTACCATTAATTGGGTAGGAGAAAAATTATAGATAATGTATCAAACTATATACATAGAAATGCTAGAAAGTAATTTTTTGATTCTGAAGATATTAAATTGAACAATGTCAATATAAAATACCACTTTGGTGTAGAAACTACTCATTTATTGTTCAGTTTTACTTTCCTGCTAAGCCTAATAATGGTAGTAAAAAATACTTAAATTAGCCAAAATGTATATTTTTACTTTATTCTAGAAGAGGAAATATTTTTTGTAATGTATACATTGTTAAAATAAATTTATACTATATTTGTTAGCTTAAATATAAAGAAATTCTTAAGTTATATTCTCTAGCATACTTTTAGAAAATCATTAGTACCTTCTATTAATATATAAGAATGATTATATAAAGACCATATAACTAAATTCAATTTATATAAATGTTTTCCAAATTGTGTTTTTTCCTACCCTATGTGGCTATTCATACCATGAAACTTGGGTTGAGAAAGGGCTGTTTCCTGCTATGGAAGTTATTGTACTGCTCTCCTCATCATGATTTTAACTATCTCAGTCCACTAAGGATATCCTTTATTTTGCTTATAACCCCAAAATATGGAGGTATGCTTTAGGGGATTCAGATAATTCAGTATATTCTTCTTCTTAGGTTCATGAGAAGGCATACTTTTTTTAGATTGTCTTAAAAAAATATCAATGTAGAGGCTTCATTTTATTAAGCTGGTATTGTTTATATTATGTTAATGTAATCTTGTTTCTCTACTCACAATAGGAGCATATGATGCATCTAAAATAAAGACAGTGTTTGTAAATTATTTGATCGTTCTTTATCTTGTGGTTGAATCTTCATATCTTCAATTGAACAGTTACTGTTTAGCATTTACACCACTTTCCACTTTTCCCATGTCGCCTAGCCATGAGATAAAAATTGTGTATAGTGATAACCTATTGGAGAATGCATTAGTACCATTTGGCACATCAATGAGAAATAAGTTTTCAAGTTTTATCAAATTCCAAGTAGTATATTGCTATTAGTATTCATCAAACCTTGAATTTGATAGTTTACATGACAACAGGATAAATTTTTGTCAAGATTTATATTCTTAGTTTAGATAAAGGGCATTTCTGATTAAAGTACTATTTCATATCAGAAGAAATAATAGATGACTATTAGGGCATATGTATGCTTTATAGTTCTACAGTAAATTTTTAAAATAAAGTAATAAAATATAGCACATTATTAATTTGGGTTTCAAATTGGAATTTAAATTGTTCTTTAGCTGTTTTACAGAGTGGTGCAAGTTGTAAAAATCAAGGTATTTATTTTGAAAGATGTCAACAATCTATGTATGTGTGTAATAGCAATAATAGAATGATGCTATTATATTCTGGTTATAATGACCACAAATCTTTTGTATTAAATATTTTCAAAAAAATAAATTAGAAAATAAACTCACCCATAATGTCATTCAGAGATATGTTTCAATGTATCTGTGTATAATTTTATATTCTATAAAATTTAAATAAATGCTACTTTCCACATAGATTTAGATCTTCAAGACCAGACCTGCCCTGCAGTAAATACTCAGTTCTGTATTATACATGCAACAGTACAAGAGTCACCCACCAGTGTAAAACCATGCAAAAACTAAAGCTCAGAGCTCATATAAAACAACAGTACAAGAAGTAAAACAAAACAATAAGGTGCTACCCAACAGGATGGACAGAACAGCATCCCACATATCAATTCTATCAATCAACATGAATTGTTTGAATTCCTCACTCAAGAGACATAGGTTGGATGAATGGATTAAAAAAAAAATACAAACCAAGAACACTATATCCAGGAAACACATCTAACCCACAAGGATTCATATAGACTCAGGTGAAAGAATGGAAAAAACTGGAAATGCAAATGGAAACCAAAAGAAAGCAGGTGTAGTTGTTCTTGTATCAGATAAAATTGACTTTAAATCAACAACAGTAAAGAAAGACAAAGATGGTCATTATGTAATGGTAAAAGAAGCAAATCAATAAGAAGACATAACAATAGTAAATATTTAGGCACACCTAACACAGGAGTGCCCAGGTTCATAAAGCAAACCCTACTAGATCTAAGCAAAGAGATAAACAGCAGCATCATCATAGCCAGGACAACACCCCACTGACAGAACTGGGCAGATCATCTAGCAGAAAATAAACAAATAAATACTAGACTTAAGACTCTAGAACAAATGGGCCTAACAGACATTTACAGAACATTTTACCCCAAAACTACTCAATATACATTCTTCTTATAAGTACATGGAATATTCTCCAAAATTGTTTATATTTTATGATATAAAACATGGCCAAAAAATTAAAAAAAAAAAACAAAAAAACAAAAACATGCCATGTATCTTCTCAGACCACACTGGAATAAAACTAGAAATCAACTCCAAGAGAAACACTCAATTCTACACAAAGTCATGGAAATTAAACACCCTTCTGCTGAATGATTATTGGATCTAAATGAAGTCAAGATGGAAATCAAAAGATTCCTCAAACTGAACAACAAAGGGGACACAAGCTATCAAAATCTATATGATTCAGCAAAAGCAGTCCTAAGAGGAAACTTCATAACCTTAAATACCTACATCAGAAAGACAGAAAGATCACAAATTAACAATCTAATGTCACGTCTCAAGGAACTAGAAAAGGAAGACCAAACCAAACCCAAAGGCAGCAGAAGACAAGAAATAACTAAGGTCAGAGTAGAGCTAAATGAAATTGAAAATAAGAAAATAATACAAAAAAATCAATGAAACAAAATATGGTTCTTTGGAAAGATAAACAGAATTGGTAGACCTCTTGCTAGTTAACCAGGAATAGAAGAGAAAAGACCCAAATAAGCTCAATCAGAAATGAAAAAGGAGATGTTACAACCGATACCACAGAAATACAAAACATCATCTGTAAATACTATGAGAATCTCTATGCACGTATACTGGAAAATGTAGAGGAAATGAATAAATTCCTGGAAACACACAACCTTGCAAGATTCAGTCTGGAAGAAATAGAACTCTTGAACAGATCAATAATGAGCAACAAGATTGAAGCAGCAATAAAAAGTCTTACAACGAAAAAGGCCCTAGGCCATATGAATTTACTGCCAAATTTCATCAGACCTATAAAGAAGAGCTAATGCCCATACTGCAGAAATTATTTCATAACTTCAAGAAGGAGGAATCCTCCCCAACTCATTCTACAAAAAGCCAGTATCACTTTCATACCAAAGCCAGGAAAGGACTGAACAGAAAAAGAAAACTACAGAACAATATTCCTTATGAATATAGATGTAAAAATCCTCAATAAGAGAAAAGAAGTATTAAAATTTATTCTTTCACTCTTTGATGTTGTTCATGGTAGAATTCTTTGGAGAATTAAAATATCAGAGCAGTTTGGATATATCTCCAAGAACGAGGAAGTTCTGTGACTAAATGCTGAGTCTGTTTTTTTTTTTTTGACTATTTTAAGATATGCCCCAGTAGAGAGCTTAGCTGAGTCTTCTCAAGATTGTTGAGAACGCCCTTCCCTACACAAGGGCCTTTACTGCTAAACAAAAGAGCCTGAACCTTTGGGTTATTGGAACTTTGGTTCTCTACCTGATATCTATTCAGGTTCTGCCCAGAGAGACCTCACCCAGTGACCCCCAGGTTGCAAACTTGAGTGCAGAAAACACCCTCTTTGTTTATAGTGCCCTTAACTCGGAGAGCATTGTTTGCCCCTTTGCATAGAGTTCAGTCCTTGGATTTATTCTTTTTCCCACTGAAGTGTTATCATTTTATTCATGTTAGTATGTGTATTTAGCCAACAAACTTTATTATTTGATCTCATTTATAAATATTGAAAAACATGTACTTAGCTCTGAGAATGGTGGGTGGGAAGCAGAATCGCTCAGCTTCTCCACAAGCACATACATATTTCCTTCTCTTTCTTTCATCCTAGGTGAATTCTTTGATAGTAAAATCAGCCTCAGTGGAATATTAGAAATCTGTTAAGTGATATAGTGCAGTGTGTTTGGAAATCTTTCCCTGAAAATCAGCAAGGAGAAGGAGGTAAAGAGGAAAGAAGTAAATGGAGGAGACAAAGGAGAAGGACAATTTTAAGTAGTTTATATGAATGGTCGTGCATGTTTTCTATGACAGTAATGGGGGTAATATCAGTTTTCTCACTTAACAGATGGTAAAAATTAGGCTTTAAGTTCCACAGTGTCACAGTGCTAGCAAATGATAAAGCTGGGATTAAACTCCAACTCTTATCTGACATGAATACTCCAGCTTTTAGCCACTAGAACACGAGCATCTTTGTGCCCATGAACAGTACAATCCCATTATGAAAGTAAGTGAAATCTAATTTTGTTATGAGCATAACAATACCAAATAAAGAAATGAGAAGGAAGACTCTTCCAGGGAGGAAAACTTCATTGTAAACTATGGCATCTAACTTTTGTAAATAACCAATACTTCTGAATGTGCCAATTCTTTCTTAGGAGGTAAACACTAGAGTGTCCAAAATCAGTATGCTGAATCCTTTCATGCCAGCATGCTGAAATAGATTTGCTTTCAAACTGGGTAATTCAGTGGATTAGTGGAAAGAGATTAGGCTTTAGAATGAACATCAAATGGGGTTTAATTTAGCACAAGCTCTTATTGGCTTTGCCAAGATGGAGGATGTTGTTTCTCTGAAGGGATTTAGACATTCTTAAGATAAAATTAATATTTATCTATCACATTTATGAAGAATAAAGAAAATAAATAAAGCACAGAATGAGTATTCAGTAACTAATATTATTATTGTTGATAGATTACTATTACTAGTAAGTTTCAAATTAAACAAATCTTTGTGAGGAAGATCTTTCTTACTCCACTTCCCATGGAATTTAAAAAGAAAATTGTCAAGAGCTTGAATTATTTATAAAATAATGGTAAACATACATGTATTTTTGTGTATATATATTTAGGAATATATACAGCATATGTATATATATTTAGGAATATATACAGAAACATACATATGACCTGAATGTAACATAAGATATATTTATGTACATATTATAAAATTATGCAGAATATTTTATATATATCTTTTAAAAACATCAGTTGAAAGTAACTCATAGACACTCCCACATTTATTCAAAGAGTGGATGTTCTGATTCTTCCAATTATGTTTTGCTTCAGCTAGCCTCAAAAGAAAATTTAGATCATAGAGAATTTAGATTATATAAAATTAAATTAGCAATTTCCCCTATACTACTCACCTCTAAACATGAGAAGGAAACTATGGTAGCCAAATTCAGTCACTCTAAGAAAGCTGGTAAATACATAGAAATGAGGGTCTCAATATTTTCATGTTTGGCTTAATGCCATTTTTATTTTTAGTGAAGGTTTTTCAGAGCCTGAACGTTAAGCAATTTTATAGGCTGTCTTTAAGTAAAACAGCACACAATTGCAAATAAAATATTAGGGTTTTGGATGGGGCATGGGCCCTAGAATTTACATGTCATCATCTTTATTTAAAATCTACCTCAGCCTTCAGAGTCCATCATGTTAAAAATTCTTGCCCAACTGAAGAATTAGCCCAGTTTCTGCTTCTGTTAACTGATAAGCACTATCTATTGATGGCTTTTCTTCTCAAATCTGATCTCTGTCACTCACTAATTCCAATCCCACTTTGCCTATCATATTGGTATGCTGTGCATCTCCTTCGTGTTCAACCTGGAGTCTCTCCTTCCTGAGATGGTCATCCACGGACAATTCCTAATCTTACCAAAGCAATCATCAAACTAACTATACTTGGTTTAGCTGGACTAGCTCCACCCAACATTTTACTGATTCTTTAACCACTCAGCAATTGAATCTGTATGAGATTTTCAAAAAAGGTGTCACCTGCAAAGAAAACATTGAGGATTGTTTTTAATAATATGAAAGAGCTTTTCAGAAAGACAAGGAAGAACATGCCTACACATGGAACATGGAAACACTGAGGCAACAAGTGGTTCCATCATTTCTGTGTTGTTGGCATTTAAATTATGAATGGGTAGAGTTAGAGTTTCAGATTGAATATGTTGTCGGATGTCATTAAGTGCCTTGTATGCCAGGTTAAAGACTTCAGAACTTTTCCTGATGACCAGAATAAATGTGTTAAGGGTTTACCTTGGTGTCAATATATGATTTATGTCTTTAAAAGATCTCTGATGACAAGATGGAGCATACATAGAATGAAAGGATATAAGAGTCATCATAATTAAAGGTCCAATGAGGACCGTATGAGTGATGAAAGTGGGATGAAAAATCATAAACATGCTGTTAAGAGAAAAATTTGTGCCTGGATATTGATTAAAAGTGGAGATTGAGGGAGTGGAGGACATTTAGAAACCCAATTATATTTATCATGTTTCTGTCTTGAAAATCTAATTGGATGATGATTCCAGCAAATGACATGTGCAATTTGGGGAAAAATGCAGTTTTGTAGGTAGAAGAAAAATTTTGTGGGAACCACAGTGGTGTTCATGAATAATTGAGATATTTGTCTACCATAGGTAATCTTAGATGGACACATTTCAAAGTGATCTAAAACTGATTCAGAATATTCTGGCCCTCCTCTCTGTAGTGCTTTATTTGTGGAGAACATAAATCACACTTCTTTATCTCTACTGTAAAATGAGTATGCTACTATTTCAGGAATCCAGAATCTCTGTGCTCTGGGCTCAGATCAAAGAATTTAAAGTTGAGATTATTTTTCTTCATGCAAAGGAGAAAACTGATATTTGAGAAAGATTACTCTAGCATAAGGCCTCTACTATCTATTACCTCTCAAATTAGTGTAAATTCTACCATTTTGTCAGGTTGGATTATCAAAATGCTTACCTGACTGGCTCAAACCTCTGCAGAAGTTTTTACAGAAGTGCCCTCACTGCATTACTTTTAATGTTAAGCCCTTGGCTTTTATGAAGGGTAGATTCGATAAGTGGACATATAAAGAATGCCTCTAGCATTGCTGATAAGCTGCTGTTGAAGACACTGCCCATTATCCTGTTCTTTGTCACTCATATTGTACCCAGGGAGCACATAATTTTTAGAGTTTAGTATTGGAAAACTTTTATTCTCTTAAAAAGTAGGTTTGATATTTTGATCAAAGCAAAGAAAGTGTGGAACTCAATTCATTTTTGCCTGAATTCTCAGAGTTGGACTGTGACCAAAAGCAATAACTACATTTAGTCCAAGTTAAATTTAGTAAAACCCCCCCAAATCACTATTTCATATATTTCCTGTTATTCTATCTTTAAATATCATGGGAAAGTATCTATTCTTTTGATAATAAAATGTTTCAAAGTGTTTTGAAAGTACATGAGTTCTAAATAATAAACCAAATATAAATTATTTAAAGTTCCACAGCTGTACATTTGTTTAGAAGTGATCATACTCATATTTTTATTTCAATATTTTCTACCTTGATTTTCAAGACAATTTTTAGTAAGTATATTGAAATATTTTTCTTTCAGAATTTTGATGTTGAGTTTTAATTTTATTTCTTAATTACAACAGATATATTATTCCATTAGGATTCTACTTTGCTTTTATTGGCTTTTCTATAATAAAAGAAATGCATCTTTTTTATAAGTTCTGAATGATAATATTACAGATTTTTATGCAACCTAAATAAATCTATATACAAAGTACCATATGATTTTGTTTTCAGTTATTTTTTCTTAGATTACACACATACTTGTGCTTTTATCTTTTCATCTGTGTCTCATAAAGCCTGAGAGATATTAAATGTCCTCTCTCTTTTTTGCCATATAATCCAAATCGTCTCATTTTACCTATGAAACTTAGAGGAATTGAGAGTTTGTAGTAGCATCTAAATATAATTAACTCTTCTGGAAACTTTGGAAAGCTTACTTCTGATCCCTAAATTATAGAAAAGTACTAAGTACTAAGCAAAAATATTGGGGAGACGTAGTTTGCTCTGTGAACTATTGCACTGATCATCAAAGAGGAATAATAATTACATAGATGAATACTCTATTTATGAAGACAAAATGCAAATGACTGTGTGTTTTAGAAATAGATAGGAGAGGTCTTAGAATGGTATATTATTCTGTCATGGCTGCCATAACAAAGTACTATAGGTTAGGTGGCTTAACAACAAAAATTTATTTTCTCACAGTTCTGGTGGGTAGAAGTCCAAGATCAAGGAGCCAACAGGGTTGGTTTCTGGCAGAGCCTCTTTCTGGCTTGTAGTTGGCCACCTTCTCGCTATAGCCTCACAGAGGTAGGGGGAGAAAGAAAGAGAGACAAACAGAGAGGGAGAGAGAGAGACAAACAGAGAGGAGGAGAGAGTGAGAGACAAGGGGAGAGAATTATCTAGAGTTTCTTCTTTGTATAATGCCACCTATCCTTTTGGATTACTGCCCTACCCTTATGACCTCATCTGTCCTTAGTTGTATCCCCAAAGGCCCTATTTCTGAAAACAGTTACATTTTGGGTTAGAACCTCAACATATGTATTTTAAGGGAACCTAGTTCAGTCCATAACAAACGATGAGGGAAAACATAAACATAACCCAATCCCATGTTCTTGAGTTTCATGCCTACCCTGTGTTGTCAGGCTCTGGGACCCTTGTTCCTGTCACTGAACACTGCAGGAACATTGCTTGCTTGATACCTAATAAGGGGTTCAGTATGTGTGGTTTGCTTTTCCTAAGTTTTGAGTCTGAAATTTTGAGCACATCATTTTACCTGCATTTCCATTTTCATTCCAAGTATTATTGGTTGTATTGATTATGAATGCAAACATTTCAATCATATACACAAAAATTGATGTACTACGTTTTTACTGAAAATGTGTATTCCCCCAATGAATTCCACTCAGCCAATTTCACCTTGTTTCATTTAAACATTTCTAATTTATTGCATATTATCTTCATTGGAATAATTTTCATCAGGATAAATTATTTTTTTGTGGAAATTTTAAATATTTGATTTTTTTATTGTTTCTTCAGAGCCTATTAACTCATAAAATACTACTCTTGTAAATTCCTTTGATGTCATTATTTTAACCAAGTACTTTTTCTCTGTATTAAAATGTCTCAGTGCAAATTATGTCTGAGTTTAATCCTCTAATTAATTCTTAGCCAGTAAAATTTTGTGTGAAATTTCACCCATTCTTATTTTGCTATTTGATTTTATAACTTGTACCAAATCTAGTTTTTTCTAAGTCTTAAATTTGTAGATTGCCATGTTACCAAACAGATACATTTTAGTTAGTTGTTTGGCTTATAGAATTTATTATTGACCTAGAGTTCTCCAGCAAAGCAAAGAAGGTTAAAACTGGTTTTAGCCTTAATACACCTAAAATTGTTGGCAATTCCAAAATATCAAGATGAGTGACAACCACATAAAATTTTCCATAATTAAAACAAATAGAAATGTTTGGCTATTTTTACTGCTTATGAGCAAGCTAAATTTGCAAGATTTTGGAATATAGTTTGGCTACATCTATTTAAAATAAAAATAAACACTATGATTCAGCAATTTGATTTCTAGGAATCTCTGTATAGATATGATATGCAAGTTGGTAAAAATGTACAGGCAATATTATATTTAATAGCAAAAATTCAGAAATCACTTGAATACCCATCAGGCTAAGAAAAGAAAAATCAATTGGTCAATTTATCTCACCTATGCTATTCATAAAAACAAGTAAATAACTTGAGTAGATTGCTTTTTGTTCCTTAAAATTGATGGCTCTGATACTCTAACACTGGAATTCACAGGTGTCATCTTCACCAGCAATAACTAATATTTGTTTAATGCTTAGGATGTACTAGTTGTTTTCATGTATTTTATTAAGAGATAATCAACATAACGGCAATAGACACATAAATACCTAAATGCCAGGTATTAGTCAAAGCACCACTCATTGCATCTACTCATTTATTTAATTCTCTCAATATCCCTCTGAGAGAGATACCATTATTACCTCCATAAGGAAACTAAGGCATGAAGGAATTAATTTAATTATCTAAGGCCATATAGTTGATAAATGGATTTTAAACTAGCCAGTCTGAATATAGAGGTATACTCTCTACCTGTATGCTATATTGCCTTTAAAAAATTTGTATACCAGAAGCATTATTAACATTCTAATGTTCAAAGAAGAAAACAGAGTAATTGCAACCCTGAAAGACTGATTGAATGAACAAGGAATAAAAAATTACTGGGATATTGTCCTTGTATTTATTGAAATATGGCGGTGGGTGAGGGATACAACATCCCAAACCCATGTGACTGGAAGATTTTCACATCTCCCAATTACTGTAACCTGAAGATAAAGGCTATGTAGATATGCCATTGGTTCCATTTAAGTGGAATAAAAAGATGGAATTGTACTCATTACATAGTAGATTTAGATTGTAATAAATTCATGATATATTATAATGAATAATAACTATTTCTTCTGATCTGTTTTGCTGTAATTTCAGATATTCTTTAATAATGACAAGTAAGATAATTTTACATAAACAAGAATCTTAATGCTAGTCTATGGAACTGCAGCATCTCAGTACAGATAATATGGTAAAAGTAAAGGGGAAGGAGCACAACTATGTTTATTAACTATTGTATACCCAGAACCTATCTCTATATCAAAGCAACGAAGGAAATAGTTGCAATCAAGGACAGTTCACTGGAAAATAAAATATGTTGTAGGAACCATACATTGAAGAAAGACAGCTTTCTTATCATTGAACAGATTTTTGAGATTCTAATTCCAAATGAATGTAGTCAGACTTATTAGTGTCACCCCTGGAATATAGATTCTCAGTAGGAAATCATAATAACTCTTAATCTCATTGATCACAAGTATAAAAAAAGTCCATAAACGTGGAATTGTTCAATATCATTGGATCAGGACACTGAGTATTTATTTATTTTTCCATAAAGTTCTACTTCACTTTTTAAGTCATTTAACAACTGTAGTCAGTCATAATTCTGAAAGCATTTGTTAATCTGTATTTCATAAATCCCTAGGGGTCTATTAGGAAATAGATAACATGACATTTTTTGAATTACTGTTGAAAAACTTACATTTTATTATTAAACATTTTGATAAAATTTGCTAATGTGGACTTAGTTTTCACTTCACAAGAACAATGTATAGGCTTTATATTAAAGAATAATCTATCCCAGAACATATTTTATCCTTATTTGTTGACATAACTCTACTATCATTAGACTACAAAGCTGTTTTCTTATAAATAAAGTGAAGGTTTTTGCTCTATAGGACTGTAATTCATGATTTAAGTAACAACAATCTGAAATAAATTAGAAATTAATTATGCACTCACCTTCTTTCTGATCTTCCTTGAATATCTGACACTGCAGCCCAGGCTTGGAGTCAGGCCTTAAGCTGCCCACATGAGCACAAATTTGATTCTCAATGGAGCATATTTTTTCTTTCCTTTTCTTTTTGTTTCTTTTTTGTTTTTATAGCTGGAAAGAAAGAAAGCAAGAAAGATTTTTAAAAAGCCTCTATAGCTCTATGAAATGTGGCCTCTTGGTAACCTCTGTGCTCCTCTCCCACTATTCTTTCCCTTCACTTCAGCCAGAGTGGCCTCTTGTTCTTCCCCTAACACCAGGTCTCTATGCACCTTACGGATTTGCACAGTTGAGCTCATAGAAGCGGAGACTAGGTCGGTGGTTTCCAGGGGCTGGGCAGTGAGGAAATGAGGAGATGCAGGTCAAAGGGCACAAACTTTCAGTTATAAGATGAAGAAATTCTGGTGATCTAATATACAGCGTGGTGACTGTAGTTAATCACACTGTATTGCATACTTAAAATTTCCTGAAAGTAGCTCTTAAATGTTCTCACTATATGCAAACACACAAACACACACACACACACTCACACACACACAGTGGCAACTACCTGAGGTGATGGGTGTGCTAATTAACTTGATTGTGGTAATCATTTCACAATGTATGTGTATATCAAATCATCATGTACACCTTAAATTTATACAATTATATTTGTCAATTATATCTCAATAAAGTTGGAAAATAAGGGGGGAGGGTGTTGGGATCTGACCATTGGCAAGACTCTGGAGATCTTTTTATGTTTTAAAGTCCAGTCACCAGTTTTCTAAAACATGGTAGATTTCTCTCCACTGCACAGCACAGATGCCAGCTCTTTGTATCATTAGGTATTTCTCCTTGCTCTCCAACATGAATTTCTACATCTTTCAACATCTCTCTCCATCTTGTGCTCTGCCCTGACCTTCAGGAGTTGCAGTGTACTTGGCTTAAGTTTCTGTTGCCCTTCCACATGTGCCTTGCAGGACTAGGTGACTTCTCACGCCCATGGGTAGGTGACTTGGCTCAGTCTTGGTCTCTGGACTATTGATGTGCAGTGGACTATTGATGTGCATTCAGGAAGGACTTTGAGCTTTTGAGGGGTAAGGGTACAATGATCAGTTTCAGTTCTCCATCCCTACCCTCACCTACCCCATGTGTACAGTGACAGCTCTGTGGGAAAGAATTGCTGGGTGGGGAAAGATTTTCTCTATTTCTATTTTGGGTTATAATGTATCATACAGGCCCACATGCAACCATTAAACATTCGTTAAAAGTACGTCTGGGTATCCTTTATCTTTGTCTTTGGCAGATTTCCTTTTTTTTAATTTCAGCATATTATGGGGGTGCAAATGTTTAGATTGCGTGTGTTGCCTTCCTCCTCTTCCCCCCACCAAGAGCTTCAAGCGTGTCCATCCCCCAGATGGTGCGCATCATACTCATTATGTATGTATATGCCCATCCCTCCTTTCCTCCCATCTGCCCAACGCCCAATAAATGTTATTCCATATGTCTACTTAATAGTTGATCAGTGAAACCAATTTTCTGGTGAGTACATGTGGTGCTTATTTTTATATCCCATTCTTGGAATACTTCACTTAGTAGAATGGGTTCCAGCTCTATCCAGGAAAATACAAGATGTGCTATATCACCGTTGTTTCTTATAGCTGAATAGTACTCCATGGTATACATATACCACAGATTTGCTCTTTCTCCCACCATTCCTCAATGGCTGAGGCCAGTCATATGTCTTATTTATTTCTGGATTTTCATTTATCTAGGTTTCTTAACATCCCAAAATCTCCTGATGGTTTTTCAAATTATGTTTTTATAGCTTATTCAGAATCTTCTTGTTATTAGGTTGAGAGTGATGGTATCTTGGGATTGTCTGCCTTTTAACTGGAAATAAAAATAACTCCTTGGTAAAATTTTCATTTTCTTTTTGATGAATTCTCAGAGTAGTTTTGAAAAAAGTTAATGCTATTAAAATTGGAACTAGTTTTAATTCTCTTTTATAGAAAACAATATTTCATTATGTGTATATGAATAGCTGAAAATGTAGCAACTGCTTTTCTTTACAAAATGACTTTGTATATTGTTAAATATAGTCACTTTAATGTAATCTTTTTCAATGTTTACCCATTTTTCTCTGTGTCACCCATTTATGTATTAAAACAGCTATAAATATGCTATATAATAATTGTGAATTTTGCACACTTAAATAATTCTGAATTTTTAAGTCACCTTATGGCATTGGACTAACATTTGTGCAAGTTGCTACCAGATGGTAATGCTAACTTGGAAATATCTGTAGTAGCTAATTATGACTCTTAAATGTCATGATGTAGAAAATCATTATAGCCCAAGATAATAAACACCTTGTTAAAATATAACCAACCATTAATAAATTGCCTTTTATAGAAGAGTGTGAACTTGAAAGTATCAAAGAAGCAAGAATTAAAATGTATTTATTTATACATTGTCCTATATTATAAAATTATTTAAGAAGACACAAAAAATATCTATAGATGATCAAGATAATAAAACTAATTACAGAAGAAATCAAGGCAAAGTGAATTAGCTAGTCAAGAGATTAAATTTCAGAAGATAGGAAATGGGTTGCTATACTCTTTTGACATTATGAGAAACAAGTTTAACTCTATGAGTTTTCTGGTTTTCCACCTGTGTTGGGATGGTTTGTACCTGTAATTAGAGTGGCAGGACTGGCAAACTGAATGTCGATTAGATCTTAATAGGGAAATTATTTTAACTCCTAGAGCTTTTGAGTTTCCTATGATATGTAATTTATGAAATTGTCCCTTCAACCACAGAGTCTTTTGCTCAATCTTACATTAATTTCCAGATACTAGTGTTTGAACAGTGACTCGTTGATCAGAGCATTATCTGAGTGAGGCTTCAATAATTCCTCAAAACCCAGCAACTCCTTAGAGTAGAAAGCCATCTATGTGGCCTCATTGGCCAAAGTTTGACTATCCAAAGGAGTTTGGCACTGTGAGATCTTGAAGCAGATCACCAGCTGTGTTCTTTCTCTTCATTCTCAGCACCTTCATTGATGCTTCCTTTATACCTGCTAGAGGGTGTCTCACTACTTCCAATGATATAGTGGTTAACATGAGAATACTAATTATCACAAGGATAGTGTCTCTATGTTCTCCAAAAATTTCAAGTGATAAATCTGTTTTTCAGTTGGTCCACAAGTGGAAAAAATATCATTTGTTTACATTTTGCCACATTCTGTTACTTCAAGAGACTCAAGGAGTCTCCTCCTGTCCCTTTGTGGTTCTCACACAAGCCCTTCACCATAAGGACTTCTGCATCCTCTCTTGGCAGCCTTTCTTCCAGTAGTCTCAACCTCAGTGACATAGAGTTGGATTAGGGCAAAAGTCACATGTTTCTCTTCATCCCCTATATTTGCCCTTCACCTATGCACAAGGAGAATTTCAACCCCCAAACAAAAATGTATCTTATACACCAGCTGAGGCAAACTGATTCATCAAATCTTCCATCTTCTCCAGTTAATCGGGAACACTTTGCCCAGTAAAATTCCCTCTAGAATAACTTGAAATAGTATTTTGCTTTAATTTTGAAAGTCCAAATTCCAGCTTTTCTTTTGGATTCTTGGAGGAGTTCCTAAAAATATTCCTTCCCATGGCAGCAGAACTTATCACACTCTCCCTTTTATTCTGAATTCACACTTTCAAACCAATTTGATTATGCTTTTACATCAGCATCTCCCAATTTTTATCATTGTGCTATAAAGGAGGTTTCATTTCTAATGTTTGTTCTCAAGATCTCCCAATACAACGTTTCTGTTAACCCAGCTAAACAGCTCTTAAAACTACACTGCTGTTCTGTTATGAATATGGGCTCTTGTACTTAGTTCCTTTTTCAAGCAACATTCCTCTCTAATTTGAAATAACATAGCTAGTTCATGACACAAAAAGCAAGGATTGTAAACCAATTTATAAAGAAAGATTTCTGTTAATTTATATTGTGCTGAACTAGTTACCACTTCTCCAAAGGCTTAACATAAGGCCTGTCATAGACATCTGGAAAAGCAGGATCTATTCCTATGTGCAAGTATCCATCATTCTTAAGCACAACATACATCCACATAGCAGGCCTGGGAGCTAATGGAAGTCAGTTCATGAGGAAGTTTCCTGTATCACTTATTTTTATATTATTAAAAAAAAAAAACCTAACACTATCACTGCTTTTTGTTGCGAGAACTTTGTACAAGAAATCACCATTCTTTATTTTCTCTCTTGTCAACCTTAAGCCCTTAATAGCAAATCACGCTTTTTCAAGTTTTATCATGGTAAAATAAGCTTTGTTTCTTTTTTTTTCCACCAAAATTTCAAGACAATAAAATGAGTGTAGTGCTATTTAGGCAGTGAAGAAAGAAACATAATGTTGAGCTGCACCCTGAAGACATTTCTTTTGTATTATAATGCTTTTTATCCACAGATGTTAGTTGAAAATTGATATAATGGTGTTTCTTGTACGTCTACCAGAAACAAAACAAAACAAAAAACATTTTAAAAGTAGAATAGATGTAATTGTATGTGATAAATGAGCCTGGTGGAATTGTACTAGAAATCCATAGGGAATAATTATCAGTGGCACCTGCAGAGGAATTATAAGCAGCTGCAGAATTTGATTTTTGAACAAGAAAATAGAGAAAACAACTTAAAGATTGGTATTAAGAATTGGGAAGTTAGAAAACAGGATAAAGTATGGAATAAGAAGAAGAGGATTTAAACAAAATTTTAATCCAGAGATAATAAGGTATAAAACAACTAGAGATGTATTATTTTAAATTATTATGGAAAAAATGTACAGGACAGATAGGGGGGAGGTAGGAAAAATGTTTAGTTTGAATTTCACATCCAAAATCTGGCTCATATTTAGGAATGTATAAGTGTCTAAATTTAAAAATTGTTTTTTTAAGGAACATGCTTTTATAAAAAGCATACAAGCTCTAAAGACAAAGATGGTTCTAATCTCTGATGTGTAACCTACAAGCTGTGTGGTCTTTGAAAGTTACTTAGTGTTTCTGATAATTTGTTTACATGATCCTGATCTAAACAACAAATTAATTTGCATTTGTTTTATACACCCTGTTGCATGGCAGGTACTTAGAGGATGTGATTTCTCATTTTCCCCTTTTTATTATTTTGGTAATTTCACAAAACTTAACAAAGGGTGTACGTGTGTGTGTTTGTGTGTGTGTGTGTGTGTGTGTGTGTGTGTGTGTGTGTGTGTATTCAATTCTCATTATTCATGGTGGTTAGATTCTATAAAGTTGCCAGGAACAATAAATTAGGGAATAGTAGACCATTGCTCCTAGGGAAAATATAGAATTAGGTTCCTATGACCCTCTCATCATGTTTTCATCAACCACTGAATACGTAACATTGTGACATATTTGCTTCTGTTTAGACATCTTATTCAATACATATTATTGATTGATTAACGTTGAACCCACAGCCAGCACTGCTAGTCCCCTCACCTGAGCAAAGCCATCTAATACATGCAATAATACTTTTTCTGTAAGGCACATCACAGTCTCATACTTAGGAACACTAGACCACATTCCAGCACTACACTTGTGGGCATTTTAAACAACAAAGTCACCAACAGAAAACATGAAAATGAGAAAATTGTGGCCCTAAACATACCTCAGAAAGGCCACTTGTTTACAGTATGATCTGAAACAAGAAGGGAAGGCAGAGCGTTGCCGTTGCCTTGTTTGCCCTCAGCTGGGGACGTGCTCACTGGGGGACTCACATTTTTCACTGCTTAGCATATTCTATGGTCTCAAGGTTTGTAACCCCTTCTTTCTAGGTCCATATGTTGAAATCCTAACCCCCAAGGTGATGGTATGAGGAGGTGGGGGTTTTGGGAGACAATTAGGTCATAAAGGCCGAATTCTCAGGAATGGGATTATTAACCTTATAAAAGAGGCTGAAGAAAGAGCCTTTTCTCCCTCTACCATGTAAGGACACAAGAAGGCAGGCCCTCACCAAGCACTCCATCTGCTGGCACCTTGATCTTGGACTTACCAGCATCCAGAACTGTGAGAGAAAAAAAATTCTGCTGTTTATAAGATATCTAGTTGATGGTATTTTGTTATAGCAGCTGGAATGTACTTAGCACATGTCCTCAAATGACCATGAAAGTGTGCAAGTACCGATTTGGGGGTTACAAAAATTTTAGTGAGTAGACAAATTTCCACATATATAATCTGCAATGAGGATAGACTGTATACATATTTTTACTTAAATGAGAAAACCACAGAAAAATGGTAAGAATTTGGTACTCTAGTTTTCATTTATATAAACATATATAAATATATGTATAATTTTCTTACTCGTTTTTATTATAATTGAATGCCTCAAAGTTGGAAATGGCCTCAGCCTCTTCAGCACATTAAGGAAGACTAAAGAAAGTAGACTGTTAAATATTTGGTGACTGTCATTTTAATTGAGAATAATGGTGACAATTTTCAGTGATATTTTAAAATCAGTTTTATTAATATGAAAATAATTTGAGTGATATATTTGATAATTAAGAATTACATTTCTTATACTAGCAGTAAAGATAAAATATTAATTGTAGCAAAAATAATTAAAAATAAAGTTATATCAACAGGAAAACACCACATCTTTCCTGAGCCACTAGCAATGCATAGCTAACATGTTGAAACAGAAACAAAAGAACAAATCATTTATTCTCTGTAGGAATTGAAACACCCCCTGGTATTGAATTGTGTGGGGATGAGTATTAGTTGGACTCTTTCTGGCATACCCACATCCCATGGGACTATTATGAGATAGACTGTTCCCCTGAACCACCGTATGTCACTCTTCTTGGAACTATCTTGGCTGAGTTACTCTGATATTTTTCTGCAATTGAATCATCTAGAATAATTTGATTCCTAAGGGAATATACCTGCTCAATGGATGTCAGCCTAAACAACCTCCATAGAGCTATGCCCCTTAGTGAAGCAGGATAAAGATCGACAACTCCACGACTAGGGGTCATGCTGAGAGAGAGAAGGAAGAATAGAAACAAGCAGCTCAAGCATAATCCCTCCCTCCCTCCCTCGGTCTGCTGAAATCTTTTCATCTGTGCTACAGCTGAACTCTTTATGAACCTCTACTGTCACACCCCTCACTTGTTTCTCACTCTATGATGGACTTCACTGTCTATTGTCCATTTGTCTATTTCTCATATATGAATAAATTCCTTGAAAACAGAGACTATGGCTTGTTCATGAATGTATTTTATGTCTTTAGCACTGAGCTACATATACTGAAAGTTCTCCTTTTGATATATTGAAAGTTTGCTAAGTGGGAATAGGAGGAGATCTAGAAAGAGCCAGAGAGGGCCAGAGACTGAAACATGAAAGCTTCTGTAGCAGTAGGTGGAGAGAAGTCCACTGGCTGTAACGCAGACAGGAGAGAGAATCTGTTTCCATCAGTGCTGGGAAGTCAGCCTGTGTTCCTTCCCCGTCTGCTCCGTGGTGACATCATGTGTACATCACTTTTTACTCAGAAATAGCGTTATCTCAGGATCTTTCTATTTGTATATGTTTAGATTTCTGAAGTCTGTTTTTATTCCCTTTCCTTGATAGGGAGAAAGCTAAGGCTGTGGAAGTTTATTATAGTCACCTGCTAATTACTGTCACTAGTTTTGCTCAAATCAAAAGCCCCAAATGGATACTTTTCTTAATCAGTGAACTATACACTATACATAGGCAAATAGATAGGCTTCTCTTGTTTGAAAAGAGAAAGAAAGAACATTGTGGGTTCAATCTTAATCAATAATATGTATTGAATAAGATAAGCTCAGCTTTCTTTTGAAGAGATCTACATTTCTATAAAGACCAGATATATTGAACAAAGAAAAGCTTACTGATATTTATTTTATGGAAAATGTACTACAACTTCATTTTGTTTTCATTGTAGAAACTTCAGTGGAAAACTTTAATTTTATTGAGATGTTGAAAAAGCTTGAAAGGAAGAGTCATAATTTCTATGAGAAAGAACTTATAGTTTTTATTAACTTAAAGCCACTTTAGACAGAGTGCCTAAATTATCATCACATTTATACATTTCAAGAAAGGAAATAGTTGAAAATTTAGGCTTGTTATGAAATTGCTCATGGTCCAAATGAAATTAATTATCTGATAAAACTCAACTATTAGGCGGCTAAAGGAAGAGAAGATAACTGATTGAGATGCTTAGTAGAAGTGACAGTGAGAGCTCTCAGCTGACTGGGTAGCCAAAAGAACTCTTAAAAACAGAAATCACTACTCTAAGTTGTTCACTGTCAGTGAATAATGGTACTATTCACTTTGACATCAATTGATTTACCTGCTATATGTATGAATGTTATGTGTGAATGGATTTGTGTATGTGTAGGTGTATATTTGTGTGTGTATGGGACCAAATATTGTGTCTAAGTAGCAAGCATAAAGCAAGAAAGCAAAAAATGGACACATCATGTACAGAAGAAGAATCTCAGAAATGGAACTGGCTAGGAGAGCATATGCTTTCCCAGGAATCTGCAAAAATGGATAGTATCAGATATAGCAAAGAGAGCAAAATAGAGTCTAAATTAGTGTGATGTTTTTCTTAAAGGGTTGGATGACTGCAGGTGATATACATTGTTGACCTATAATAGCAACCCCCACCAATCACCCAACATGCTGATGTCACTCAACACATAGTAAAATATTCCCAAACACTAACAAAGGCAGAAACTTTAAAACTTGATACATGTGGTCTGATAATTATCATAAAATATATATCTGAAGGCCTGGACATTTTCCGGTGTCTAGGTTAGCACTAAATCCAGACAAACCTGGAAGGTTTCCACACTGATGATTAAGGAGTTTAAAATTAAACACCTGGGATGTTAACTAGGATGTTCAGTCTCAAAATTAATCAGAGAAATGATTTAATTCACCCAAAATGCCAACTTATGGCCCACTCAGATTGACAGAGTTGAATGGCTAGTGTCACCCCTTCACAATTTCTGGTTTCTCCAAATACACATATGTATGTATACATACAAATATATACATACGCGTATCTACATAGACACATATGCAGTCTGTTTACCTATAGGGTTGACCCTTCTTATGTGTGGGTTCCACAACTGCGGATTCAGTTAAGCATGGATCAAAAATATTTGGGGAAAAAAAACAATAAAAATAACAATACAACAATAAAACACTACAAATAAAAAATTAAGTATAACAACTATCATTTACATATCATTTACATTCTAGTAGGTTTGACAAGTAATCTAGAGGTAATTTAAAGTACAGAGGAGGATGTGCCTGGGTTATATGCAAATACTATGTCTTTTTATATCAGGGACTTGAGCATCCTCAGACTTTGGTGTCCTCAGGGGTCTTGAAATCATTCCCCAAACATACTGAGGGAGGGCGGTAATGCATTGCCTAAGCTGACCTTTGCTAATGATATTTTTGTCTGAAATCATTTTCCCTTGCAGTCATGTCACTTAACATTTCTTATTGTTGATCATTGTGTCTATTAATATATAGTTTCTCTTCTTATACTCTTACAAAAACAAGAGTGCTTAGTATTGGTTCATCTTTTTCATGGAGACAATCATCATAGAGCAGCCTTTACAATTTAAAAAATTTAAGAAAAGTTATATGATAAATTAACTATTTGCTATTTGTCATTACTGGTCAGAAATGCTCACGACCTTTCTGGATATGAATTCAGTAGCCTACATATCTATAAGTCAATTTCATTACTTTGTGTCATTTGAGAATAGAGTAATTAAATAACTGCATATGCCATATTTAAATAACCAGTTTCCTGTTAGCACTCTGTAGTCCTCTTTCATATTTCAGATAACATTTTTGGATGTTATAATGCCTCAGGGTTGTATTCTGATACTTAATTTTAATCACATTTTTCTTACAATGTAGGAGATAATGAAACAGACTGCCTATTGCTTTATTTCTACCTTTTTATTTTAAAATTTGATGTGATATTTAAAAACATTCCTATTAAAATTATTTTCATACCAAGAAATCATGGGAATTCTATTTGTTGATAATATTATTTTAAAAAATCTCTATTCATTTTGTATTTTCAAAATTTTCAGGTAGTTCTTAAGGAGGGAGCTCACATTATTGATCTGAACTTTTCTTCTTTATATATTGAAAATTATAAATTTCCTTCTAAACTGTTCTTTAGATGCATGGAAAATAATTTTGTTATTTTATTCGTTCAGTTGAAATACTTTAAAATTTCTCTTATGATTATTTTTTGACTCATTTTCCATGTCAGATGTGTTGTTTAATTTCTCCAATATGTAGGGATTTTCCAAATTACCTTCTCCAATTGATTTCTAATTTAATTCTCTTATGGTCAGAGAATACAATCTGTATGATGTCCTTCTTTTTTCATTTATTCACCCTTGTATTATAGTGTATAATATGATCCACGTGACTGTTCACGTGCTTTTGCGTTGTGCTGTTACGGATGTGATATTCCACACACGTCAGCTGGGTGACCATGATTGAAGGGGCCAGCCATGGAACATGGGCTGGGGAAGGGGTGGGCTTGACTGACAAGTAGCAGGAGGAAATTTTATGAGTTGAAAAATGTTCTATTTCTTGATTGTGGTGTATTTTATCATAGCAAATTATATTTCAACACAGGGGTTTTAAAACAAAACTAAACTGCCCTCCAGCTACTGCTCCATTTCTTAGTAACTCTTAACATCAAACATTTCAAAATAGTTGTCTACCCTCACTCCTTCTACTTTCTTTCCTCTCACTTTTTCTAATATTCTCACAAATCAGATTTCTGCCTCCTCCACTACACTGGATTATTTTGAAGGTCATGAAAGACTCCCACATTAGTCTGCTGGGATGCAGTTACTTATCCATCCTCTCTTAGCTTCAAGTTCCCCTTCCTCCCGCCTCCCTCCATCTCCACTCTCTTTCTTTCTGAAGCTGGAACATTGACTCCCTTGCCAGCACGATTTTGCTATTCTGTGCTACCCACTGAAGATAACTGGAGGGGAATGGAGAGTTGGAGAAGGGATAAGACATCTTTCCTATTTTTTGTTCGTACCAGAATCAATTCAGTAGCAACACAGGGTTTACTTGCTCCAGCTCCTGGATTTCTTTGGCGTTCCCAACATCATCACAGAGAAATGCCTCCTCCAAGGCCTAAGCACCAGCTGAGTAACCACAGCCCCCTCACCTGCACTCCTGTGTTTCATGAAGCCCATCTCTTCCCTTCTGCTCCTACAACCCAGGGGCTGGGCTGCTTCTTGCACAAGCTCACCTGTGTGGTAGCTCAGCACTCCATTCCTCCTCTTTCAGGTGTTACAACATTGTGAAACCAAGTCCCTAAATTAAGTCTGTCTCTTTGAACTACTTAGGGTAGCTTTTGATTTTCTGACTGGGGCTGAGTAATACAAAATGTGTTACTAGGAATGATACCAGGAAACATACCTTCAACTTTAAAATTATGACATTGGTTTGATCAAGTGCTTGTACTTAAATTGTGTGCTGAAATTATTGAAATTTGAAGAGTATGTACCTATTGTGAAAAGATCCTTTTCTGGTAATTTCAATAACTTTTAATGAAATTAATGGAAGAAGGTAGTGTTTTGGAATGATCAGATGAATATAAATTTATTGATAACATGTCATTTAAATAAGTGATATTTATTACTCTAAGTATTATTCTTATTAGATGATAATTAGACATGCATCCATCTGTTTAGTAATTTAATCTTTCTTTTAGAGTAAAAAAAACAATTTTGAGTTAAGTTTTTCTGTTTGTATATAAAGAGCACATAATTAATTGCTGGAAACATAGGATCTACTATCAGACTTAATAATTTATAGTTTATTCTTAGACAAATACTTAATAACATTGGATTATACATTCTTCCTTTGCAAAATGAAAAAATTATACCATTTGAGTACTATATTCTCTTCTAGCTTTGTGGTCTCTTATAACAAAGATAGGGATGTTTAGAACAAATGAGATTCAAACTTTTTTGCCCATATGAAGTATATTTAGGTAGCCTCTTAACATGAAGCATCTTGTAAGATAGCCATATTTCAAAACAGATGGAAGAAAATTTTACTGGAGATTTATTTTTTAAAATAAAATTAAAAACTATAAAATGAATATTTTTCTTATATTTAGCAAAATTTTACAAAGGCAATTATTAATTAATATAAAGAAAAATAAATCATGAGTTTTGGGGATCATTTTTGAATACAAATTATAATATTCTTGGTCAGAAAGAAAATAGGCACATGTCATGTATGTTTCAATAGCAAAATAAAGGCTAGAATAAGTAACTCCATGAAAACAGCAACTCAGGAGCCTGCCTACCTGTATTAAAATTCCATTCTTATCATGAGGGATCTATATTCTAGGAAAGCTTCTCAGATCAGGGAAAATATAGATTAATCAATACTAATCTTTAATTCAAAGTTGATTTTTCACCCTTTTCTTTCCACACTGTAGAAATCAGAGAGATGGTCTTTGCATTTTAATAGTAATAGTATTTGGATATTTCATCAGCTTTTTCTAATGACATCTCAAAACCCTGTTCAAATCATTCCCCTTTGCTCCAGCTATGTGTCACCCTAGTCCATTTTTTCTTCATTAATGGGACGGTGATCTAATTTTAAAAAGAATACATGCAGATGACCAACAAGCACATGAAAAGATATTCAACATCACTAATCATCAGAGAAATGCAAATTAAAACCACAATGAGATATCATTTTATACCAGTCAGAATGGTCATTATTAAAAAATCAATAATAACATATGTTGGCAAGAATGAGGAGAAAAGGAAATGCTTACATATTATTGGTTGGGTTGTAAATTAGTCTACTCTCTATTTAAACAGTATGGAGATTTCTCAAAGAATTAAAAAATGGAACTACCATTCAATCCAGGAATCCCACTATTGTGTATCTGCTAAAAGGAAAAGAAATCACTGTATTACATAGCTACCTGCACTCACATGCTTATCATAGCACTATTCACAATAGCAAACATATACAATCAACCTAAGTGCCCACCAATGGATGACTAGATAAAGAAAATGTAGCATATATGCACAATGAAATACTACTCAGCCATTAAAAAGATGAAATCTTGTTCTTTGCAGCAACCTGGAGTGAACTGGAGGCCACTATCTTAAGTGAGACAACTGAGAAACAGAAAATCAAATACAGCATGTTCCCATTTTTGTAAGTGGGAGCTAAATAATGTGTACACATGGGCATAGAGAGTGGAATGATAGACACTGGGGAATCATGAAGTCAGGAGGGGAGAGGGTTGGGTGGTGAGAAATTAATGGGTAAAATGTACATTATTCAGGTGACAGATACACCAAAAGCCCAGACTTGTACCACTATACAATGCATCCATGTAACAAAATTGCACTTGCACTCCCTTATTTCATGCAAAAACAATAAGATAAACTAAAAAAGTAATTATACCAGATCATCACTTGGGATTTATGCCATTTTCTATATTTTATTAATATACTTTCTGTCATTTTCTATCTTTCTAGTATTCCAAAGCAACAACAAAAGTAAAGCATTTCATGTGATGAAACTTAATATGAATTGTCCCCTGAAATCTTGGTCTCCTTGGTACAAGGATCATTCCATACTTGTGAAAACACATAGCCTTAGATAAATACCTAAGGATCAATTCAGGACCAATACAATCATGGTCTTTCTTGACTTTGATTGTACTTTCTATAATTACTAAATTTATTCTACTTTGTGAAGATCCAGAAAATAAAATTTAGGTTGGGCCTCAAATTTATTTTCTTTATAAAAGAAGAAATACTTTAAAGTAACACAAAAAAAAGTCTCTTTACACAAAGCATTGATGATAATAGCTGTCTTTAAAAGTTACTTATTGTAACATTTCCACTCTTCTTTTACTTCATATAATGCTCAGCCATCTCCCCCAACACTAATTTCATTCCAGTCTCTCCCTTTCATACTCTTATTAGTATATATCCTCTCCATCCTTTCTTTGCCCTTGAAACCCTAAATTATTGTCTTTTTTATTATGCAGACAAATTCACCATCTTCTTTTCCAGTGCCCATTTTATTTTCTGTTTGCATATCCAAGTTCATCAAAATGCCTAACAGTTTAAGAATATCCTCATTTCTTAGACATTAACTATGTATACAAAATATCAACTTTGTTTTAAAAGATCCTGCTATAGGTTCTGAATATTGCAGTGCTGTTGTATTTCCTCCATTACTGAAGCAAGAGATATTTTCCTGTCACTGTGCAACACTCCCTGGTCTGATTCTTATAACTTACATAGTCTATCGAGAGAAAATTCTCCTCTGAGTAAGAAACATCCTTCAATATAATTTGAAATACTCTATTTTTAAAATATAACTTTCAAAAGCTGTTATTGAAGTTTCAAACAGTCTATCATCATTTATAAACTATCTTTTTTTTGGTACTATCCATGAAGTACCAAAGTGATGATGTTTCCTATTTTACAGTGAGATCAAAATTGTAATGGATTCCAATAGTTTAAAGAAGCTATAAAGTGAACACATCAAGAAAGAAATTGCTTCTGAACTGAGTAGACACATTTCAAAAAAATCCATAATATGTTCTATTGGAATGTTCTTGCAGTTGATACAGCTGATCAAAATGGCTAGAAATGTGTTGTCTGAAGAATAAATACCTACTACATAAATGTCTGATATCTCTTGCTTGTGTGCTGTCATAAAATTGATAGGAAGTGTCTCCAGTCTTAGTAAAAATTTTGTCCAGTTGCTCTATCATCTACTAAAATAAGTATAACTTTGTACTGATTGTAAATAAGACAAAAAGCTATCAACATTTTGGAGTATAGTATTGAATAATTTTATTCAAATTAATTAAATGGTATGAAGAATCATTGATGCTTTCATTGATTTATACTGCAAGTCTTCTTATGGAATAACATATTCAAATAAAATTTCTGTTTTAATGCTTAAAAATTGAGATTTATATCGGAGAGCACTATTACTTCTTAATCCCTTTATTCAGTAAATATGAAGGGATTTTCCCCTACTTTTGTGGTAACAAAATGATTTCTTATGAAAAAAGTAAAATAAAACATTCATAAAATAAAAGCTATGCAAAAATGTTTTTAAACCTAGGCATTTAGGTAGGCATCTGTATGTACCATACATAATTTGTATACAACAAAGTAAATGCTGTCTTTTTTTTTTATCAGATAATTATAAAACTATGTAATGTGGATTATGCTTTCAATTGTAATACTGTACATACTGCTATGCTGCTATTGTACATTGAATTTCTCCACCATGTGTGCGTGTGTGCATGTGTGTGTGTGTGGTGTGCATGTGTGTTTGTGTGTATAATACTTAATTCGGCAATATTTCTTTCAATTTTTGGCAATCTCAAAAGAATGTTTTCTTCCTTTTAATGAAATTTTACTCCATTTTATGCATGTTTTCACTACATACATGACCCATTTTAGTCAACTTTAAGTTTGATTTTGAAGATGTCATTTGCATATGGTAATGGTCCAATATGAGCTTACAAAACTAGACTAGAGCAGTAAGCTGTCTGTGAATGGAAATCCATATGTAAAGCAATTGAACATGCTTTATGAAATGTTATCGTTTACTGCTGATATGGAGATTTTCTAACAAGGTTTATCAAACTTTTTTTTCCAATAACACATCTGAAGGATACAGCATGTTCCAACTCATGATTTTTAGCAGCATTTAGAAGGAAGGAAAGGCTACCCCTTAAGTGAGAGAGTATGTCAAAATCTTGACTACTGGGGCAAAAGGCAGTTGGAATAAACATTGAAGATGAGTCTATGATAGCGACACCCTACTCTTCTTTCCCACCATTGTGTAACTCAAATTGATTTATTTTCTATTAATAATTATATAAAAATATTTTATGACATTTATGGAACATTTATAAACATTAAGCAATTTATTCAAGTTGGGTATTGTTAAACCTAGAATTCAAAAAAAACCTATATGACATCAAATTCTATAATCTGAATCACTATCACTCTAACATTTTGTCTAGTTTTGCCTCAGCATTAAATACATCTTCATAATATTGTTTACACTGAGAATATTCAATATGATTTTGATACCTAGTGATGTGATAGTAAGGAGAAAAAATATTTTAAAAAATGACTACAGCTGTGCATCTGATCAAAGATCAGTTGATTTCATCACTACCTTGAAGATGCTAGACAGCTTTTAATATTTAAATTATTTCAAATGAGCTATATGTATCCTCAAACAAAACTTATTTCATCCTTTATTGCATTTCAAGTTTCCTATATTTTAATTTTTATGAATATTTGAAATAATGATATAAATTGATATTTTTAGCCAGAAATTTTAAGGATCAAAACTGATTGCACAAACTTGGAACTGAATGATCTGGAAAAAGAAATGAGTAAAATGATGAAATTTGAATGTAGGTCTTAATATCTAGATCAACTCACACTTTAAAGGGAACTTTATAAGAATTCTATAGTTTGTTCTTAATGCATTTTTTTTACTGTTCAGTTTTATAGAATGTTCTATAGGATTTCTTCAAATAATAATGAAAATAAGCTATTTCTAAAACAGTGCTGTTGAAGTTTCTTTTGCTTTTCTATCTTGTTTTTATTCTTAAATCTATTTTATTTTTATTCTTAAATCTGTTTTAATGCTTAAATCTATTTAATTAAGTGCTACATTTTCCAACTATATTTATCTTCAAATGCTTAAAATTCCAACTATATTCATCTTAAAATATGTCCTCAGTTTTCTCCATTTAAATTAAATGTTCCACCTCATGTAAAATGGCAATTCCAAACTCTTTAGCCATAACATGATGATTTTTAAAAGTGAAGCACTGAAAATTATATGATTCATTGCATTATGTAGAGAAGTATACAAGAAATTTAGGTTAATAGTTAATAAAAACTACTGTTTAGAGGGGGCCTGTAGTCACTCATTTTATATTATTCTATTAATAAAATTAAGACATTGTTATAGCTTATTAATTTTGTTCTCGGTAACATCATCCTTAAAATGTAATCATTTCTTGTATAAAATACAAGAATTTCTGACAAGTAGATCATTCTAAGCTCTATCTATCAATTGACTACCAAAACAATAAGTTTATTTCAAAGTTATAAGTGAATATGTTAATATTTATTCAGCTTGACACATAAAAGATATTTGTTATAAAATTAGCACATTTATGTTTGTAAATTTTTTAGGACATCACACATTTTCACTGCTAATATACTACTTTAATTTTATAGAATAACTATAAGAAATTCCATTTGACAAATGAAATGTTAGCAAATTGAAAGCAAAAATTTATAGAAAGAATTATGCAACATGAGCAAATGGGATTTATCCCAGGCATAGAAGGCTGGTTCAAATATAAATTGTTGTAACCGAATCACCTCAATAGGCAAGCAAGGGTGGGAAACCTGCAGCCTTGGGGCTGCATGTCCTTCTGGATCCTTAAGTGTGACCTTTTGAATGAATCCAAATTTTATAGAACAAATCCTTTTGATAAAGGGATGGTTATATGAATACATGCAGAAAAAGCACTTAACCAAATCCAGTACTCATTCTTGAAAATTTTTATTCTCAGTAAATTATGAATGGAAGGTAACTTCTTCAACTTCATACAGAATATCTACAAAAACCTACAGTTAACATCATACTAAATGGTAAGAAACTATTCATAGAAGCTTTCCCACTAAGATCAGGAATTAGGCAAGGATGTCCCTCTACCACCGCTTTTCAACTTTATACTGGAAGTCCTAGCTAATACAATAAAAGCAGAGAAGGAAATGAAAGGTATATAGATTGGGAAGGAAGAGATAGAACTGTCTTTGTAGATGACATGATCATCTATGTAGAAAATCCAAAGTAATTGACAAAAAAAAACCCTGCATTGGGAACCAGTAAGTGATAATAGCAAAGTTGCAAGATAGAAGGTTAATATATAAAAGTTAATCATTTTCTTATATATACCAGAAATGCACAAGCAAAATTTGAAATTAAAAACACAATCATATTTACATCAGCAGTACAATAAATGAAATAAGTATAAATCTAACAGAATATGTACAAGGTCTGTATAAGGAAAACTATGAGACTTAGATGAAAGAAATAAAAGAAGAACTAAATAAATGGAAAGTATTTCATGTTCTTGGATTGGAAGATTCAATATTGTCAAAATGTCATTTCTTCCCAATCTGATCTACAGATTCAATTCATTCTCAATAAAAATCCCAACAAGCTATTATACTTTGTGAATATCAACAAACTGATTCTAAAGTTTTTATGGATAGGCAAAAGATCCAGAATTACTTTATAATTGTGCTCCCAGGTATTTAACTAAAGGAGCTGAAAACTTATGTTTATACAAAAGCCTGTTCATGAACGTTCAGGGCAGATTTATTTATAATTGCCAAAATTTGTGAAGCAACCAAGATGTCCTTCAGTAGGTGCATGTATAAAGAAACTATGGTTTATTAACATCCAGACAATGGTATTTTATTCCATGCTAAAAATAAATTACCTTCAAAGCCATGAAAAGACAAGGAGGAAACTTAAAAGCATATTACGAAGTGAAAGAAGCCAGTCTTAAATAGTTATATATTGTATGATTTCAACCATATGACATTACAGAAAAGGAAAAATTATGAAGACATTACAAAGATCAGTGGTTTCCACAGGTTATGGAGAGACAAAGGGATGCATAGGCAAGGCCCAGAGGATTTTTAGGGCAGTGAATTATATAATACTATACTGCTGGTTACATATCATCATAAATTTGTCCATAGAATGTATAGCACTGAGAGTGAACCAAAGGTGGATTTTGGGTGATAATGATATGTTAATATACATTCATCAGTTGTAACAAATGAATCACTTTGGTAGGAGATGTTGATAATGGGGGAGGCTGTGCCTGTTTGGGGGGTATGGCTAAAATTAAAATGTTGGATCATATCAAATTTCATAGAAGCTGTGCAACAAATGAAACTCTCATACACTGTTAATGGGAGTATGGAATGCTACAACCATATTTAGCAGTTTCTTAAAACATTAAACATATACCTATCATATGACTCAGCAATTACTCCATTGAATTGTACAGTGTCATAATTTATTATATACCAATATGTATTATATATTATATAGCAATAATGGCTGTAATATTACTAGCCATCATTACTAGGTATTTATTTAAGAGAAGAAAATGCATATGTATATACATACATAAAATTTGAATGAAACTATTTAGAACAACTTTATTAAAATAGCTCAAATTGGAAATAACCCAAATGTCTATCAAGAGGTAAATACATTTTGATAGGGGCTATATGCTAAACCATAAAAATAAATGAACTATTTCCAGATTAATCTCAAAATAATGATGTTAAATAAAATAAGCCATACCCTAAAGCAGACAGGATGCATGATTCAATTTACATACAATTAGACGAATTGCAAACTATATCAACAGAAAAAGAATTGGTTTTTGCCTGAAGATGGGAGAGATGGACCAAGTAGCATGAGATAAAGGGACTAAGAGGGTTACAGGGAACTTTAAGAGGTGATAGATTTGTTTAGTATCTTCACAGTGGTGATTATGCAAAAGTTTATTAAATTGTTCAAGAGCACATATGAAAAGTTTATTAAAATTATACACTATTAAACATACAAAATGAGATGTTGCTACATATCTATTATGATAGCTAAAAGTAAAAAGCCTGGCAACCAATTACTGGCAAGGATTTGAAGCAAAAGGAACTCTAATACATTTCTTGTTGGAACTCCAATACAGTTTCCTTTAATATAAAATATACATTTTCCATTTAATACAGCTATTCCATTCCTCAGTTACCCAAGAGGAATCAGAACAAAAGAGTTGTTCATATGTGTTCATAGCAGCTATATTCATAAAATCCTAAACTTGAAAACAATTGAAATGTTCATTAATGGTGAGTGGATAAACAAATTGGATCATAATCATAAATGGTGTATACTACTCAGCAAAAAAAAGGAACAGACTCATGATGCACACAAAAATATTGATATATATGATAACTTAAACTATGAGAAAGAATCCAGCCAAGAAATGTAAATGTATGATTTCACTTATAGTAGATTCTGGAACATGCAAAACTAAGTTTCAGTAATGAAAAGCATCAGCAGTGATTACCTAGAGCTGAGAGTGGCAGATGATTACAAAGGGGAAGGTTCGTAGGAACTTTATTAGGGATGGAAATTTTTTATGTGACTACACACATTTGTCAAAATTCTTCAAATTGTGCACCAAAAATTGGTGTTTTTATAGTGTGTAGATTACATGTCAATAGATTTCATTTAAACAACAGGAAAGTGCCAGATTCCTAAGAAGCTGAATCTTAAAACATTGACATGACATTTTATGTGGTACTTCAATATAAATTTCTATAAAATTTTGCTACCTTTATTTTTGTACATCTGAAATTCACAGAGCTACAATTAAGGTCATGATACATTCATTCTGCAATTAAAAAATGGTACAGGCCGGGCGCGGTGGCTCGTGCCTGTAATCCTAGCTCTCTGGGAGGCCGAGGCGAGCGGATTGCTCGAGGTCAGGAGTTCGAAACCAGCCTGAGCAAGAGCGAGACCCCGTCTCTACTATAAATAGAAAGAAACTAATTGGCCAACTAATATATATAGAAAAAATTAGCTGGGCATGGTGGCACATGCCTGTAGTCCCAGCTACTTGGGAGGCTGAGACAGAAGGATTGCTTGAGCCCAGGAGTTTGAGGTTGCTGTGAGCTAGGCTGACGCCACGGCACTCACCCTAGCCTAGGCAACAAAGCGAGACTCTGTCTCAAAAAAAAAAAAAATGGTATAATTAAAAAGGGAAGTATGGGTCTGTCTACTCAATGCCCAAAGTCCACCCAATTCAATTCATGTATACACAAAGCTGTTGGACTTGATGACCTTTTAAAAAGGTTAATATCAATGAAACTATTAATAAATAAATTATGAATTATATTTATTTATATAACTGTTGTGGTGGAATTTATCATTTTGCCATGTTTGACCTATATTGGTTCTGCCTAATAATGCAAAACTTACCCTTGATTTTTGTTAGAATATGTGTTACTCTCCAGTGAAGAGCCTGCTTAGTATGGGAAATGCAGTGTTTAGTATAGAAATGGTTATAACCCAAACCCCCAAAATGTTAGAGCTTCTGGTTCAAATTAGAATTCAGAAGATTTTTCTTATGTCCTAAGCAGTTTTTATACAAATTCCATTGTTTAAGGTGATGTCCCATGAAGTTAGCATGGGTTATAAAATTCAAACCCAACTGAAAATGGCTTAGTGAGGAGGAAGATGATCAAAAGTAACCAGTTTAAATAGGTAGGGTGAGAATAAGATAGTGTTTTATTGGCTGGGGGATAGTTCAAGATAAATTAATAATATGTGGTATGATATATAATAATATATGATTATATATTTAATCTCACCAAATGTTGGTGTTGAAGAAAAAAAATGTTTTGTTTTGTTTTTTGTTTTTTTCTCTCTCTCTCTTTTTACCTGATTCCAGCTAAAATTAAAACTAAACCTAAATTTAAGTCAAGAATATGTGGGCTATCCAGCCTTATACCCAAACTCCTCACAATGTAAAATTGTTCAAATCTGACCCAAATTGAAGGAGATTAAGCAAAAAAGACAGTGGAAACATATATAGAAATCTATTTGCTTCTTTTGCTTCTGTGACATATGTTTTACTTATCACCTCTGGCTCTGCTGCCTGGATTCACAACAGAAGAAATTACAGCTCTCTGTATTTTCTGCAGCAGACCAATTTAACACGTCAGAAGGCTGTTTACTCTCATTTACTTCTTCCACACTGTCACACAGCCTAGTAAAACTTTTTTTATATATATGAGGAACTGAAATTTAGAGTCAAATAGATTTGAGTTCAACTCACAGCTTTATTATTTGTTAGTTTTAACCTTGGAGAAGTATTCCACTCAGGCTGATATATACAGTGTTAAAAGGATTGAATGGAGAATCTTTGGTGCATTCTTTGCGGCCATGAAGACTGTTGGTAGATACCAGGTTTTGCTAAAAGAGAGACTCTTTCATGGGAGACAGTTGGAGTGTCATAGCAAATTAATCAGCTTCTACATGGTTGGATTTCTGTCAGTTACATTTGATTGTTTTTACCTGTCAGCAATCAAGATAATTCTATTAAGTGATCATTTAGATTTATAAAATAACATATGAAATATAATGGTTGGTCTTCAGTCACCAAGTTTATCCATCTAATCCATTTTCTTCCAATTCTGTTTCATCCATTTTTAACGTTTACAAATTTAAATTTAGGAAGATCAAACATATTTCTCTTAAGGAATATGTGAACATCACGATCCACGATATTTTTTTCACCTAAAATGAAACTCTTGATTTTATATTAATATCCCTAAAAGGTAATGTCATTCTTACTTGAGGGTTTCTCCACAATATCTGGGCAGTGTTATAGGAAGCATCATTTTCCTTAAGAACTATATTCATAAAGAACGTATTCAGTCTGAAAATAAAAATGGAACAACAACAACAAAAGATTTCACTATCTTTTTTTGCCCATCAACTTAAGATTTGAAGAAGCTTTGGGAAATAATATTTCCATGCACACTTTAATATAATTGTAACTTTTATTGAGATTATTTTCTTCTAAAAGTCATTTTAGGGGTTGTCACCATACTACATAACAATTTATGTTTTACAAATATTAATGCAACCCAGATTTTAGGGTAAAAATTTCATTATTATCACAATATCTACTCATAAAAATTAATATAAAGCTATAAAATTTTCCCCAAATAAGAACATCTGTTTGTATACTTATTCCCATAAATAATAGATAAAAACAGAATTTGTTCAGAAGTTATTTTAACAGGTATCAACTTATGAATAATTGCTATAACAAGGGAAACTTCTTCCTCCATGGAACTTTCTGAATTTTTTGTGATTTGTAGTCATTCATAGTAAAAGCTGCTTTTCATGTTTGTTTTTTTACGTAAGGCAAATAACAGTTCAATAGGTGGAATAAGCAATCAAAAATAAAATTTCTATGTGTTTGAGATTAAAAAAAAAACTTATCCTGCCATTTTTGTTTTTGTCTTTTGTTATCCTGCTTTTAATGCTGAAATGCAGAAATCTAAACATACCACAAGAGAAGTTGCTCCTATAATATTTTAGAATGATGCAGAATATTATGTACTTAGTTCAGCTTCATATTAAGTTAATTTATTGCAAATCAAAAATTATTAAATAATGAAATATTAGGGTTAACATAGCTGAAAGTAAATGTGAATAATATTAGAAATAGAGACTTTAGTTTTGTTATAAACTCAATATTTAATTATTTAAAAAGCCATAAAAATAACAATATTGTGATATAAAATAGACCAATGAATTAAAAGATCCATTTTAAAGGTTTTCTTAATATTTCACAAATGTGAAATATTAACAATTAAACTCTTGGAAATTAGTTCTCAGTATCTGTACTTGTTTATAATGGCAATTACTTGTTTTTAGCAACAGGAAAATAAACTTTTTCAACTAGGTTGCTCTGTTTTATAAAATGGGCAAAGCAAAAAAACATAAACTCTGTAAGAAAATACTAAAATCATTGACCTTGCAGGACAAGGGAAATGAGTTCCTAATTAACAAATATGCATAATCTTATTTAGACTAATATCTGACTGCCAGTACTATTTTGCAGGTTATTTTTTCTACCATTTTTTTTGAAATACTGTAATTATGATAAAATATTCATATATTTTTCCTACACTTTCTTATGTTTCCTTGATCTATTAGTACATATCAGCAAATGTACTATGTTATTTATTAAATGTACATTCATAATAATTTTGGCTATCTGGCACAGTTCATCTTTTTGTTCTTCTTCAAAATATCTGTGTTAACCATGTTTTTGTTCTCAGATGAATATAAGAAATAATTGATTTATTTGTAATGAATCTCTTGAAATAGTGACTAGAATTGCATTTTCTGGGAAAGAACATCATTTATTCAGATATTCTGTGGTTTTGTCCTGTAAGTTTTACAATTTTTAATACGAATCTTAAGTATTTTGTGTTAGGGTTATTCCAAGGTAATTTCATTTTATTGGTATGATAACTGAATTATTTTTCTTTTGTATAATTAAGTTGGTTATTATGAGTGAATGCAAACACAATTTTGTTTAATGTTCATGTTGCCAAATTCAAAAACATTTTTTTGTTCCATCCATAATTTTGCATTATACTCTCTTGGGTTTTGTTGTCTAGAAATATGATAACTTCCTCTGTAGTATAGATTTTTTTAGGGGCCTAAACTTACTTGATTTTGTATGCGAGGCTGTCATAATTTTTTAAAATTAATACATAATTATCCATATTTATGGGGTACTGTGATATTTTGATACATGCATGCAATGTGTCATGATCAAATCAGGGTATTTAGGATATCCATCAATTCAAATATTTTTCATTTCTTTGTGTTGGGAGCATTTCAACACTCCTCTTCCAGCTATTTTGAAATATGTAATAAATTATTGTTAATTATAATCACCCTCCAGTACTAGCAAACACTAGAAGTCATTTCTTCTATCTAACTGTATATTTGTACCAATTAACCAAACTCTTAACTTCACCATCCCCACTACCTTTCCCAGTTTCTAGTAGCCAGCCAGTACTCTCCACCTCCATGAGATCAACATTTTTAGCTCTCACATGTGAGTAAAAACAGCAAATTTTTGTCCTTCTGTGCTGGCTTATTTCACTTAACATAATGACCTACAGTTCCATACATGTTGCTGAAAATGACAGGATTTGAGTCTTTTTTATGGCCACGTCCTTTTTATGTTCCATTGTGTATACATACCACATTTTCTTTATTTGTTCATCTGTTGATACTTAGGTTGATTCCATATCTTGACTACTGTGAATAGTACTGCAATAAACATAGGGTGCAGATATCCCTTTGATATGATGATTTCCCTTCCTTTGAATAAATACTCAGTGGGAGATTGCTGGTTTCTATGGCAGTTCCATTTTTAATGTTTTGAGAATCATCCATACTGTTTTCCATAATGTTTATACTAATGTACCTTCTCACAAATAGCATGTAAAACTTAAGACTTTCCTTTTCTCCATATCCTCGCCAGGATTTGTTTTATATATATATATATATTTTTATAATAGTCATTCTAACTAGAATGAGATGGTTTCTTGTGGTTTTGATTTGCATGTCCCTGGTGATTAGTGATGTTGAACATTTTTTTCATATACCTGTTGGACATTTTTATGTATTCTTTTGAGAATTATCTATTCATGTCCCTTGTCTTCTTTTTAAAGAGATTATTTGGGGGTTTTTTGGGTTTTTTTTTTGCTGTTGAGTTGTTTGATTTCCATTTATATTCTGGTTATTAGTCTCTTGTTGAATGAATACTTTGCAAATATTTTCTTCCATTTTACATGTTTTCTCTTCATTCTATTAGTTGTTTCCTTTGATGTGTAGAAACTTTTTAGTTTATTTAAGATACATTTGTCTATTTTTGTTTTTGTTGCTTGTGGTTTTGATTCTTAGCCATTAAATCTTTACCTAGCCCAATGTTCTGAAACATTTTCATTATATTTTTTTCTAGTAGTTCCACAATTTTGGGTCTTATGTTTAAATTTTTAATCCGTTCTCAGATAATTTTTATATATGGTGAGAAATAAATAATAGTGTGCTACTCAGAGGGTGGAAGAAGGAACAATCCCGTATAGTTTGGTGTAAGTAATCATTTAATGGCTATCAAAATTATAGTTTGTCATATGCTTTGATTTAATAGTTCAATATTTTAGGAATTATTTTACATATAACTGAGTAAAAGGTAAAAATAGGTATGTATAATGCCATTCATTGAAATGTATTTGAGGTAACAAAATATTATAAACAAGTTTAATTTCCATCAACAGAAAATAGGTGAAATAAAATATATGTCCATGAGATGGAATACTATAAAACAAAGACAAAAAAATTAAACAAATAGACATATAGTCTTTGTTTTTGCTTCTATTTCTGTGGTGAATTACATTTATAGATGTGCATATATTGAACCATCCGTGTATCTCTGCGATGAAGCCCACTTGGTCATGATGGATTATTTTTTTGATAAGCACCTAATTTAGTTTCCTAGGATTTTGTTGAGAATTTTTGTATCTAAGGGATATTAGTATGTAGTTTTCTTTTTTGTTATGTCCTTTCCTGGTTTTGTTATCAGGGTGATGTTGGCTTCATAAAACATGCTGGGGAGGATTCCTTCCTTCTCGATGTTGTGGAATAATTTCTGCAGGATAGGCACCAGTTCTTCTTTGTAGGTCTGGTAAAATTCGGGTATGAAACCATCTGGTCTTTTCTTCTTACAAAGGTTTTTTATTGCTGCTTCCATTTTGGTACTTGATATTGATCTGTTCAGGAATTCTATTTTTTCCTGACCGAGCCTAAGAAGGCTGTGTGTTTCTAAGAATGTGTCCATTTCCTCCACATTTTCAAGTTTATGTGCATAGAGGACTTTTATAGTATTCATAGATGATATTTTGTACTTCCATGGTCTAGTACCTCTTGTATTATCCTGTGTAGATCTGTAGCCCATTCTACTAAGTGAAGTATCACAAGAATGGAAAAACAAGTACCATGTGTAGTCGCCATCAAATTGGTATTAACTGATCAACACTTATGTGCACACATAGTAGTAACATTCATTGGGTGTCAGGCAGGTGGAAGAAAGGAGGGAGGAAGGGTATATTCACACCCAATGGGTGTGGTGTGCACCGTCTGGGCGATGGACATGCTTGAAGATCTGACTCAGGTGAGGCAAAGGCAATATATATCACCTAAACATTTGTACCCCCATAATATACTGAAATAAAAAAAGAATAACAAATAGACAAAAAACATGTGTCACAGCTATTAATGAGATGAACCATACCGTTGAAGTATAATGCTTGGACAAAAGAGCAACTTGCAGAACAAGGTCTATGGTATATAGCATCTAAGGTGGAAACAGGAAAGGACAAGATGAGTAATAATTGCTAGATTAATACACAAACAAACTCTTAGCAATTTCTACCTCTATAGTAATAACTGTGGAAATTTGGTACCAAAGGAAAAAAGGTTACTGGAAGATTTACTTTTGAATATATAAACACCTATGCAAATTTAATCTACCTGTGCGTATAGTACCCATTCCAAAAATCCTTAATTATATAGAATACATTTAAAAAATGTGAACATGGATGAGCTTATGTGAAACCAGGTATTACTTAAATCCAAAATAAAATTGTTAATTATATTTTAATTTTTAAAAAGAATTATGTTCTCGGAATTCACTAAATCAAAACATCAATTTGAAACCTATAGTGGCAATCCAAAAAAGTTTCTGTAAGTTTCATGGAATCAATCTTCTACATTGTAAAAATGTGCTTTGTGCTCAACAAATAAATGAATGAATAAATAAATAAATAACAACCAGCTGTAGCAACTCCAAGATTCTTTGAACTACTAATGTATATTGCCACGTGCTTGAAATATTTAGAAACAAAGGAAATTTCTGTTCTCTCTAATAAATAATTCCTAGCCATTTTATTATTTTGTAAATGACATCTGACTTTCAAGAATATCATTTACTTAAGCAGCAAAGACAGACCATAGAGATAGACCAAGATTTCCTTTTGAAGTTGTATGACTTTCAAAGTTATAGTTTCTCTTTGATCCAAATATATATTTGATGATCTATTTCCCTCTATACTCCTGACATTTTACTAACAAGGTGAAGCCAAGCCTCCTAGCTAAAATCATTATTGTAATATGATGCATTTAGTTTACTGAAGCGTTATAACAAGTACTTTTTGATTGCAACTTAATTTTCTTCATTAGTTGTTCAAAAGTGACCAATTTCAGTAACTGCTCTGAAATATGTATAAATATGTGTTTCAATACAAGTTGATATATTGTTAATATATTTCAAGTGTTTGTGCATAGTCGACATAGAAATTGAATTTTATTTGAAAGCAGAAACAGGTTACCACTTCTCGGTGAAGTGTTTATGAAGATATAAATGTGGGTTCAAGTCATAGTATAGAGATCTTTCCTGAGAGACCTTTAATTATCTGAAAGGATAAACATGAGACTCATTGTCATTTGTAAGGAAAAACAAAAGTCTGTAATAAAAAGAATGGATGCTAAACATAGATTTAAAAAACTATATTATATTATTAAACAAAGTGAAATAGGTTATGGAAATACTAAAGAATTCAGGACATCTAGATGACACTTAGACTCTTTCACTAATTATTAATACCTGTATGACTTTCACTTGGTTTCTCTTGATTTGCTGTTAACTGGTAATAATAATACACACCTTACTAACTTCCAGTATTTGTTATGATGACCAAACAGAAAAATACATGTGGAAATTATATCAAGAGCTTTAAAAACACCAATTGAACACATTATTTTCACAATTCTAGAAGTATTTGTATTATTTGATAGCCATGATGACTAACAATAACCCAAGTAATTTTTTTTTTGAGACAGTCTCACTCTGTTGCCCAGGCTAGAGTGAGCCAGCTCACAGCAACGTCAAACTCCTGGGCTCAAGCAATCCTCCTGCCTCAGCCTCCCGAGTAGTTGGGACTATAGGCATGTGCCACTATGCCCAGCTAATTTTTTTCCTATTTATTTTTAGATGTCAAATTAATTTTTTTCTATTTTTAGTAGAGACGGGTCTCGCTCTTGCTCAGGCTGGTTTCGAACTCTTGACCTCGAGCTATCCGCCTGCCTTGGCCTCCCAGAGTGCTAGGATTACAGGTGTGAGCCGCTGCGCCAGGCCTATAACCCAAGTAATTTAAAAAGATTCTTATCAGTATTTACAATCTATATGTGGCTGTGAATAATTTGCATGTACTGTCCCAGGAAAGAAGAAGGAAGCTTGCTTTCGGCATTTCTTGCCACTAGGAAAGGAAAAAACATGAGAGAATCGTTAAACCTCTTAAAAAAGAATGAGAGAGGTATTGATGAATGTCTCAGCAATCTATTTTCCTTTGGACTGTAAATGGACTCTCTAGTTTCCATGTAGAGTGGGAAAAAAAGTTTTGAGTTTGTTTGACTCAGCTAACTTTTCTGTGAGAAAGACAGATAGCTCATTGTGCTTCCCAGCTCTTCTTGGATGGTTTGGGAAAAGCTTTACTCTATTTCTGTTCATTGGTAGCAGCAGCAGCTGGTTCCCCTCCCTCTGGTGGAGACTGCTGCCATTGCCTCCCCCTGCCCGACTGATGAAGGCGCCTATTATTTATGATCATTGGATTACATTCATTCCTCAGCGTTTGGGCAGGTATACAAAAACAAATCAGCACATCAATCTTTTCCTCTCCGAGTTTCCAGTCTACAGATTCACACCTGCCCCTTTCCCATATTTATTAGGCAAAGGCCTGAATCCACAGATGGGCCTTGTACTACGAAGGAAAGGAAAAACAAAATTTGGAAAAATGATAACCTACAGATAATTCTGTAATATTTCTCATATTTTTGAAAGGAGGAAAAAAAAAGTTCATTAGCACTTGATATTCTACCTTTGCAATCATCATTAGCAATGTTTAATTCTTATTGAATATTTTTATTTATCTTATTTTTATTTTGTATTGAATATTTTTAGATGTAAATGTATTCACACTTGTAAATACTGGAGATACAATTTATATGTACAATTAAAAAAATAACATGGGAAATAAATTCTTTTTGATATAGAAAAGAAACAGTAGTTCTTTGTCAGAACACTGAGTAGCCCTCATGGATATTTTAGAAACTAGAAGAGGGGCTAAAACACAAGTCTTTCACAAAACAAATGCATTCAAGTGTTCCAGAGCAAATGCACCTACGCACCTCTATTTAGAGCACCCCGGGGCTTTCAGTAAAACATTATCTCCATTTATGTGGGTATTACAAAGACGAAAGCATTTCTACAGTCCTACCCATGTGTAAAAAAATCATCCAGAAGTTTGATTAATGTTTAGATACTGATTGCATCAAGGACTTCAAATAATTGCATTATTTGGTCTCGTACATGAAACATTAATTGCTGGATACTATATTTATCTTCAACATAAGAAACATTAAGTTTAGTAACTTTTTGCAATGTAATAACATGAATCAAAAGACCGAGGCCAAGGCTTTCTTTTAGGCTTCTACTTCAAAGCCATTATAAATGAATGAAAAGTAAAAATGGTGAGAGGAAGGCCCTGTGAAGAGGGCATCATTTCTGTACTAAAGACACATTTTTAAATACCTGCTCTCTGACATAGCCTTCACCTCAGTTTCTACCAGCAGCTGTGTCTTGAAGTACACTGACCAGAAACAAAACTCGAGTTTAAAAAAAAAAAAACAACCAAACAACTGAGAAAGGAAAAAAAAGTCAATATGTTCAAATCAGCACTATAATTATGTAGAAATAATTATAACATATAACTTATCAATTTTGATAATAGCTTCAATATGTCATCTGCTTATAATTTCCCTGCTTTCAAGTAGTTTACATTGAATCAAACCAAGGTTATAGCAAAGCTAACCAAGGCCAAAACTGACTATTCACCATAAGGGAATAAGATATGGAACTTTAATAAACTATCCTTAAGATATTTAATTTTTAATTGTTTAGACTTTAAGTGAATTAATGGCAACTAAACTTGCTTAATTAAATTATTATAAGGATTTTAAAGTCCAAACTTTCCTTCAGGTATCTATCTCTATCACTATATACAGCTACATCTATGGAAACATATATTCTTATTTATACCCATCATTATATAAATATCTTTTTTTTTTTATTTCGGCATATTGTGGGGGTACAGATTTTAAGGTTTCAATAAATGCCCATTTCCCCCCCTCCCCCCAAAAGTCTGAGTCTCCATCATGACCATCCCCAGATGGTGCACATCTCACTCATTATGTATGTATATACCCACCCCCTCCCCCCTCCCACCTGCCCAATACCCTATTACTGTAGTACCTATGTGTCCACTTAGGTGCTACTCAGTTAATACCAGTTTGTTGGAGAATATATCTGGTGCTTGTTTCTCCATTCTTGGGATACTTCACTTAGTAGTATGGGTTCCAGCTCTAACCAGGAAAATATAAGATGTGCTATATCACCATTGTTTCTTAGAGCTGAATAGTACTCCATGGTATACATATACCACATTTTATTAATCCAATCTTGGATTGATGGGCACTTGGGCTGTTTCCACAGCCTTGCAATTATGAATTGTGCTGCTATAAACATTCAAGTGCAGGTGTCTTTTTTGTAGAGTGTCACTGGATCATTTGGGTAGATGCCCAGCAATGGGATTGCTGGATCAAATGGTAGATTCACTTGTATCGCTTTAAGGTATCTCCATATTGCTTTCCACAGAGGTTGAACTAGTTTGCAGTCCCACCAGCAGTGTAGGAGTGTTCCTCTCTCTAAATATCTTTTTTCATATGCATTTCAATTTATCTAGCTTATTTTAAGGCTCTCAGACTAACAATCAGGTATTACAATTATTCATTTTTAAATTGTCACATTGCTAAAAAATAATCCTATAAGTTATCTGAAATGACAATTTAATGCATTATTAACAACAGCTCTAAATAGAAGATACTGTCTCAGGAAACAAAATATACTATTAGTCTGTAAATCATGAATGTTTTCTGGAACCTTAGGTGTAATGAAATTTCTATGAAGACTTCCAACTAAGCCGGCATGACTATTGTTTGCTCTCAGTATTTGTATTGTTACAGTCTAAACTAAGAATTGTAGGAAACATAACATATTGTTCTAAAAAGGCAGATAGCAGACATTAAAAAGTCCTAAAGTATAAGATATATAATTAATTTTAAATTGCTACATTTTTATATCTCTAATAAGTTATACAAGTGATCATAAATATTGACTCATGTTTGAAATGATTTTAATAAAATGTCTTAGTTTCCTTTTGATTTTTTTGTACAGAATTTGCTTCTCTAAAATAAATGATGCTATGAATGTCACCCAATAGGATTATTGCAAGCTTATAAAATGAAAACATAATGTTATTAGAAATACAGATGATCTATAGTAGGATGCAAACACTAAAATATTAACAAGAGCATAGCATTTTGGAAAATGTAGATTAAGAATTCAGGCCTTCACTGAACTAAATTTGGTTGTTGTGTGGCTTTGGAGAAGTCATTTTATCCTCTGAATTAGAGTTTTCTTACTTTGAAAAAGAAATGATAATATTGCCTCGCATTGAGAATTTGCAATTAAACCAGCAAATCTTAGTCAAAGATTTTACTTTGGAACCTAAATTTTCTGAGGATCTTAAACAATGGCAATTGTTAACTACCACTCTTATTTTATATTTGAAAATTTTATGTTGAAATGATCACAGTTTGGCAAATGAAAGAGGCATATTAAGTTAAATTTGGAGAACAACATTTTAGAGACAATATTACAGCAATGCTTTAATGTTCTTCCACCATGGATAAATTTTTTAAAAATATAAACAATCTATAAAAATATTAAATGTTTGAAAGGCTATCATTCCCTACAGCCCTAGATAATTATGAGGTCCTGAATTTTGAGCTACTTTTTAATCATTTCTTTTATTGTGGTAAATGGATATAAACTTTACCATGTGAATCATTAAGTGTACAGTTCAATGGCATTAAGTAATTCACATTGCTGTGCAGTTGTCATCATCATCCATCTACAGAAACTTTTCCTCTTCTGAAACTGAAAATTCATACCCATTAAACAACAACTATGTAATCTCCCCTCCCCCTAGCTCCTGGTAACCACCATTCTGCTTTCTGTCTCTAAGAATTTTGCTACTCTAGGTATCTGGTGAAAATGGAATCACACAATAATTTTCCTTTTGTGTCTGGCTTATTCTATTTAGCATAATGTTTTTTCAAGAATCATCCATGTTGTAGTATGTGCAAAAATTCCATTCCTTTTTAAGGCTACACAATCACTTTATATGAATATGTGTATACCACATTTTGTTGTTAATCCATTCATCTCTCCATGGACAAGTGGGTTGTTTCTACCAGTGGGCAGATGGGAGTGATGTTGTTATGAACATCAATGTACAAATATATGTTTGAATCCCTACTTTCATTTATTTTGAGTACATACCAAAAAGTTGAATTGCTGGATCATATATGTTATGCTTTGAATATATGTGTCCATCCAAAATTCATATGTTAGAATTTAAGCCCCAAGTGATAGTATTAATAGGTGGAGCCTTTGGGAAGAGATTAGGCTGTGAGAGATTAGTCTTCAAACTATTATGTCACTTTAACATACAATCAGTAGAATTTCTGTACCATAGATGTTTGTCTGATTTAAAATTGATATTTTACTATATAAAAATTATATGAAAATCTCTTTAAGACAGAACACACAGAGGGCAGAGAAAGAGAGAGAAAAGAAAGAGCAAATGCCATGAATAGGTATCAATTACAAACACTATAAATATGAATGATCTAAATATACCAGTTAAAAGACATGGATTTTTAGAGTGGATAAAATGTGTGAACCAGCTCTATATTTTCTACTAGAAATCTACTTTACTTATAAAAACTAAGATTGGTTAAAAGTAAAAGAATATAGAAAGTATGCCATGCTAATATGAATCAGAAAAAAAGAGCTGAAGTAGCTGGAGTAACATCAGAATTAATTAGTAAGATGTTAAGTATAGAAAAAATTGAATGTGGGGTAGATGGGAACTGCCTCTACTATCTTAAGAATTTTTCTTTAAATATGAAACTATTCTAAAATTAAAAATTTTATTTTAAGAAAAGTAACTTTATCAAAATTATGTCATTAAACAATAAGAGCAGTATTATATAATCCAATTTTGAGGGAAATAATATGCCAATATTTGTTGATACATAAAAAAGAAAAAATAAAGAATATCCTTCAAATCATTAATCATAATTGACTTTGGAGGCCTTTCCATAATATCTATACTTTAAATGTTTAATTTCAACTGCTGGATTTTCTTAGGCCTGGTTTCCTAGAATCAGAGCCTGAAAAAGGAATTCTTATGTAAATAATTTATTACAGAAGTACTTTCATGTAAAACCTGCAAGGTGATGTTAGAAGCAAAACAGAATAGGAAAGAAAGCTAGACAAAGAGGTGTGGTTTAGCTTGATTTCTCAGGTATGCCAGCAGTTTGGATGCCTCCTCATAACTGTCATGCCTTGATGCAAAAGGTCTGGCTTTTATATCCCCAAATCAGAGTTGTGGGTCTCAGTCCACACTGCCACCAGGCTATGCATATTAAGACACCGTCAAAATCATTTGTATGGATATATATGGCTTTTGTAAGCAGGAAAAAAAGGTAAATTATTTTATGTAAACTGTTCAACCTATTTGTTGAGAATTATAAATTAGATAGTCAATATTTTAAATTTTTCTTTTCTTATGCTAATTTCATATATCCTACGGTGTATTGTTTTTGTAATTTGCATATCCTCAAATAGCATGTAATGCTGATATCACCTCTTCTTTGTTTACATGTTTTTCCAAAGTAGATTGTATAGTGTACCCAGATGTTGCTTTTTCATTTTTTCTCTCCAGCATCTTTAAATGTCTTAAAACTGGGCTCAGAGTCTACAAAATAGGAAATTAACTGGTAACTCTGGCTCCCGTGGAATCATAAATTCTCAATTCAAATGATTCTCTTTTCTACAACTTTGCTAATAATCTGATTTTACTCCATATTTCTAGAGCTAAATACTACTATTCAATTAATTTAAAGCTTTTAAAATGCAAAAGTATAGTAACAAAATAGCTGTAATAAGGTACTATTTGCTTACTTAGCAAGACTATTGTTTCAGAGACATCAAGCATTCAAAGGGAACTTACTTCACTAGGAATTATCAGGAGTAACATGAAGTAATGTATTTTCTCTACAAAAATACAACATGGATTTCACTCTAAAAATGATGCTGTAGATTGAGATTTAATGTAATCAATTCATGAATTACAAACAGCTGCTATAGATATTTTATGCCTAGTGATGGATTTGTGTTATAATCTAGTACTGTTTATATGATATCAATCACATTGGTTGGTTATTAGATCAAATTATGGGTATAGTATATCTAAAATAGTTATTACCTAAATCATGGACAAAAATTTTGTTCTTTTTCTGTTAGAAATGAACTGTTTTTAAACAATGCTTTATTCACAGATCACTTAAAGAGGAATGCACTATATAAATGCATCAATGTATTTAGACATGCTTATCCTTATCAGTTGAACACATACATATGTCTAAATATATATGATCGTATGTTCAACACCTACTGTCCATTCATTAATTTTTTAAAGACTAGGAAATAGTAAGTATTAAAGTGAAGAAAATATATATTAAAGATTAGGAAAGAGAAAGTATTACATGAAGAAAATACTTTTTGTTTACCTCCTGAAAATAATATATTTTAGAGCCAAGTTCATGTATTTCATTATTGTATCTTGCTCTAATAAAAGCCAAGTTCAATTTAAGAAAGTTAAACATCATATTCCTGTACTTATATATTTTTAATGCTTTTCATATTTTAAGTATCTTTTTATGAAGAATTGATACTTGTCATCCAGACTTCTTTAATTATTAACTTATTTTATGAGTTTAAAAAAATCTTCAAAAGGTAAACTAGTTAACTTCGAAGAACTATTCTGTCTTTAATCAAAGATGTATCAAGTCTCTTTGATCTGATGAACAATAGTTTGGAAAAAAACCTACTTTTGGTTGGTTGATTAAAGACAGTTTCTCAATGTTCTATCATTTCAGAGAAAAATTTCTACTTAATTAATGATAGATTTCAATTTAAATTGTCATCAATTCTTTAATTGAATTAGACAATAGGCTAGAGAATTTCTACATACTACATTTAGATTTGTATTATTTTAATATTTTATTTCTATTGTAATAAAACAATATAAGTTGAGTTACTCAGTAAAGCAATTTTAAATCCTAATTCATTTAAAAATGATTATGATCATTAATAAAGATACACCTGAATGATGAGGAAAAAGATATTATTTAAAAGAGAAAGTTTGGTATATTGGCATAATGCAGAAGTCATCTTTTAAATAATATTTATGTAATGATTTTTTCAATTAATAAACATAATTTATTTGTTAAGATATGCAGCTATTGATTTAAATTTGCAACACTCTATGTACAAAAATACTCATTACATAAATTTTATGACATATTTTATAGCAAATATATATTTTGTTATGTTCTTTTTTATATATTTATAGCAGCTATTATAGAATAAGATACTGTAGAATAATTTAAAAACATGAGTCCATAATTTAGCCAAGAAAAAAGTTAGAGATTATCTGTTTGACTGAGTCCCCAAAAAATGTGTATCAGAATCATCAAGGTTATATATATTTACAATGTTTTAATTACATTAATGTGATTCAAATGTAATTTTCTTTTTAGTTTCAAATAACCTGAGAAGGTGAAATTGAGAGGCTTAAGTTTATTTTAAGAAGAACATATATACTTTTATTTTTTTAGAAACTCTTAAATAACATAACTTTCTTAATCTAATAGGAAAGCCATGTGTAGAATAAAGATGAGAAGGGGTATCTTATACTGTCAGCATTACCCTCATTCTATAGCTCCAAACTAGCAGCTCCAAATTTCTGTATTTATTATTCTACATTACTGTACATGTAAACATAAGTATATAAAACATTGTGTAAGTAATTCTGAAAACCCACCCTCTTCCATGCACACACACACACACACACACACACACACACACACACAGAGTCATGTCAGGAAAACTGAAATAAAATTACTTGAGGAAATCTTAATATTTGTCTATTAACTCTTTCTAGTCAAGAGGTCGAGGCTCCACACAGCATGTATTTTCAATTGAGGTTTATTTTATTTTATTTTATTTTTTGGCTATTAAGGATATTTTCTATACTGAATTCCCACAAAAGCAGATCTTGAAACAAAAGATTTGAGTGCAATTTGGAAGGAATCTGAAAAAGCACCTATGGAAAGAGGGCAAGTGAAAGGCGGAAGAACAGGAAATCCATACAGTTTGCCTTAATGAGCACATTGCTATTCTGGGCAATAGGGCCTTAGACCCTGTGGGAACTTCTGTGAAATGGTTTAGATCATATCTAAGAGTAGTTTGCTTGAGGGATGAGAAACTAGTGTGTTTATATTCTAATTCCCATTAATCATTGTTTGAAGGCTCTTCTGCAGAATATCTTTTTGTGGGGTAGGAAAGAAATACACTGTCAAAAAATATCTTTGATGCTATGGTTAGCTACGTGGGAAAATCAGTAGCCTATACATTGTTGGTGAGATTATGGTGTTTTGTTTTTTTTTTATAATGGCTTGCTGCAGTACCCTGATTAATTAATAGATAAATTTCCTTGAGCTTAATACTGCCACATCTAGGGAAATAGGGTTAGTTGTTTATACTTCCTTCACCATTATTTAATGTTGTGCTAGATATTTTCAATTTGCCTCTCTAGGTCTCCCTGCCTGCATCAAAGAGTTTCTTTGCCATTGACCTTCTGTCTGGAAATGAGCAGTGGAAACCTCAATAATGGTATCAGAGAGAGAAAAGACTACAAATGATGCATTCTCTCCCAGATCCCTTCTTGCAGAATTTCCCTCATGGGCTGCCTATATCTAATACTCAAGCCACAACTCAAGTGAGATGGCTTTCTCTACAGCACTCTTGGGGTCCCTCTGGGTGACCTTTCAGTGTGTGAGAACTCAGTCAAATTACTGGAATCCAGTATGCATTCCATTTCTTGCTATCCACAGTACAGGTCGACACTAGTGCTTACAATATGCCAGGCATTGTCCTAATGCCATTATTGTATGAATACCCTCATTTAGCTCATATTCTAGTAGAAAAGTCAAACAGCCCAAATATAAATGAGTAAAATGTATGGATTTATAAGAGAAAAAATACAGCAGAAAATAATTGAACTTTCAGGACAGAGGAAGTTGAAATTGACCAAGGGTATATTACTAAAGAGAAATCCTTGAGTAACCTGAAAGAAATGAGGGGTTATCTGTGACTATCACCTATGGAGGGGACATGCATGTGAGGGGGAGCAATCAGGTCACCAAGAGGAAAGACCCTGAGATGCAGATGTGCCTCATATGTCTGAGTGGGATTAAAGAGTCCCGCGGGCCTGGACAGGTGTGAGCACAAGGGAGAATAATAGAAGATGCTATTACAGAGCTGGCAGCTCCTAGGGAATTTGGTAATCTACAGTAAGGAATTTGGCATTTACTCTAAGTGAAATAAATGGTTAATGAGAGTGTTTTAGGAGCGAAGTGAAATGATGTATATTATATTTTAATAGAACTACTCTCTGCTATGTTAAAAAATAGAGTGAAATGGAGCAAGATCCAAAGCATTAAGACCAGTGAGGAGTCAAAGGTGACAATGCAGGAGAGAGACGTTACAAAAGTTGGCAGAAGGATTTGTTGGGGGTGTAGAAAGGTGATTTGTTTCTGTACGTTTTTGAATGTTGAACCGATAAAATGTCTTAATGGATTATATAAAGGATGTGAAAAAAAGATAGATAAGAGTAACTCCAGGATTTTTTGGTAAGAGCAATGGAAAAGTTTTAATTGACTTTTACTGAGATGGGAAAGATTGTGGTAGAGCTGATTTGTGGAGATATGTCCAGATATTAGTTTGGGACATGTTAACTAATGCCATAAGGCTTTTACCTTGATGTCTACTCTACATTGAACAGGACATTTTAGTTAGGTGATTGGAAATTTGGATTCTATTTCAGAGAAGGAGACTAACCAGGATATATAAATTTGGGAGTTATCACCAATTAGGATTTAAAGCTATGAGAATAGATAAAATAAACTAAGGATTTTGTACAGATATAAAAGAAAAAGAAGTAATGAACTGAGCTCTATTTTAGTCAGTTCAACATTTAGATGTGTGCTTTATGAGAGAAAAATGAAACAGATAAGGAAAAAAATCTTAGAAGTAGCAGCCAGTGAACATGAGAATTGAGTAATGGTGTAACACAAGCAAATAAAGGGAGTGTTTCAGGAAGGATATAATGATCATCAATGTCTAGTGCTGTTAGCGCCTGAATAAGATCCGGTCTTGGAATTAACTATTCTGATTGCTAATGTGGAGAATATCGGGGATTTGGAAATGCTGAGGGGCAAATACCTGACTGGGTCAATTTAAGAGAGAATGGAAGGAAAAGGATTTTCAAAGAACCAGAATGAAGACATAGAAAAAGGAGGGCAGTGGTTTTGTTATGTGTTGTATGTAATATGGGAGAAATAAAAGTGTATTTGTATGCCAAATGGAATTGTCCAGAATAGAGGAAAAAGTATTTATACAAAAGATGTGGACATTGTCAAATTAATCTGTCCTTGACTAGCTAAGAGAAGGCAGGATTTATTGCATAAAAGAAATGGCTGGCCTCATCTAGGAACAAGGAAAGTTCGCACATCAAAGGAGGAAAATAGATTTTATGGGTACATATGTATGTATGTAGGAGTTGGGAGTTTGCAGAATTTCTCATACAGTTTTTCATTGTCTCAGTGAAAAAGTGGAAAAAGAAGCTCAGAGTAAGGCATAAGGCGAGGAAATGAGAAATAAGGGCTTTTGAAAAACGAGGATAATGTAAAGAGATAGACATTTGGGAGATTAGGAGAATGAATGGAGAAGAAAAGTGTGACTGTGTAAAAACCTAAAAGCTCAGTGAATTTAGTAATCATAAATCCAAGGTTAGATCACTCTGCAAATGTGCTTGTGTGCACATGCATGTCTTTGTGTGTCTGTGTGTATATCTTAGCCACTCTTAGCTACAGTGGATACGGGCATTGAGAATTGGATTTATTCAGAGTTGTTATTTTGCAAAGTGCAGTTATTGCGATGAAAGGGATAAAAATTTTTAGAGTGTTTTCCTAGGCATGATTTCAATAATAGATTTTATTTATCAATAACTTATATAGGCTTACAATATGCTGGGCACCATTCTAAGCTCTTTACCATTATTCTTTATTTAAATCTAATATCCCTGTAAAGCAGATCTTGTATTTTTCCCATTTTCACAATAAGGAAACTGAGGCACAGAAGGGTTAGGGAATTGAATAATGCCTCAGCAATTGTCAATGATGGAGCTAAATCTTCAACCTTGGCAATCCGTGTCTATAACTCATACCCATGAGGAATTTAAGCAAATTACAGAGAGGGGAAAGGACAAGAGGAAGGACATAAAAAGTGAACTGTCAATAGATAGAAGTTTCATGCTGTATGGATTATTGGAACTGGGATATTAGATGGAATAAATGGCAAAGGAATAGGATGGTGGCCTTTGGTCAGTTTCTGAGGTATGCTTGAAGATATATTTACTAATTCCCCCGGGTGCATGTTCAGAATGTTTTATTCATACAAAACATACTTAGGTTTAGAAAAATGAACATTCGCAAGTACTCAAATCAATAAATTATTAATATCATGAAGTGAACGTATTTGTGCAACCAAACAGATTAAAACCCAAAAAGTAGCCATCGATTCAGAAACCCCTTTAGGCACCATTTGTTTGTTTGTTTGTTTTTAAGAGACAGGGTCTCACTCTGTTGCTTCAGGCCAGAGTGAGGTGGTACGATCATAGCTCACTGTAGCCTTGACCTCCTGGGCACAGGTGATCCTCCTGCCTCAGCCTTCCTTGTAGCTAGGACTACAGGCTCGTGCCACAGAGTCCAGCTAATTTTTTAAAGTTATTTTTGTAGAGAGGGTGTCCTGCTATGTTGCCCAGGCCTGGTCTCAAACTCCTGGCCTCACATTTTAAGAATATGCCACTAGTATTTATCCATTCTCTTATTGATGGACATTTGAGTTATTGACAGTTATTAGTTATTTTAAATTGTGTGGCTGCTAATATTCTTGTAGATGTCTTTAGCTACAAATTTGCCTATGTGGTTTCCATATGATAACCTGGTGTTACCAATAAATCGGATTCTGTTATAGACAAGTACACTCAGCAAGTGTTCTTATTATGTTAATGGTCTGTTGCATTTTTCCTTAGTCATTTGTATTTTGACAGGTCAGTGGTATTTTGGCCCTGAAAAAATGTTTTATGCAAGATAAATGTATAAATCTTTTTAAATTACATGTATCCATATTCAGCACTACCATGTCTTATAGCAAATTTATCTAATATTTTTTCTTTAAATCTGCTCTATCCCAAAATATAGATTAGAGTAATTCTAGCTTCTTAAAAAGTTTGGAAACTTACTTTCTTTCTTTCTTCTTTGGAAAAGTTTAAATGCCATTAGAATAATTTGTTCTTTTAGATTAGATAATTAAACCGCAAATTTTCTGGGTATTATCTTTATTAGGTACTTAGATTTTGACAATTTTTACAATTATTTTATAATAATTGGTATTAAGATTTTATGTATATCTTCAAGAGTCAGTGACAGCCATTTAACTTTTCTAAAAATCATCAATTTTCATAGAGGTTTTCAAATTTGATTAAAATATTCTTTTAGATATTTATAATTTTCTATTCAGTCTATTTCCATACACAATTTCTAATTTTATATATTTGGTCCTCATGTTTTTATTATGTCAATTCATTGTTTATCTTTTAATTATATTTTTAAAAAAGCCAACTCTTTAATTTGTTTCTATCAGATCTACTTTTCTTCAATACAGTAACATAATATTTCTGATTTTATACTTATTAAACTCTGTTCTTTCCTCTTATTAACATATTAAATTTGAAAAAAAGAAACAATTTGGATGCTTGAGCAGTGAGAATTTTCAGTTTTATATATGATGGTTTGGTAAAGACTCATTGAGAAAGTGATACTTAATGAAGGACTTAACGAAAGTAGAATAGAGATCTCTTTGCATCTCTGGAGAAAAGAACACCCCATAAAAGCAACGAACTGGTGAAAACACTCTAATGTGTGTGCATACCTAGCATAGTTATGAAAGAGTTAAAAAAAAGAATGGTGTGGCTAGACAACAGTGAGGGAAGGGGTGGAATTGGAGGAAATGAAGTCAGAAGTGTAATGATGCCATTGTGAGGACAAGAAGCACTGTAGGTTTTTGAGAAGAGTGATTGTGAGTGTGTATAATTTACAGTATAAAAGAATCATTCCAATGGATCTGTGGTGAACAGAAAGGCTACATGTAGTATAGTAGATGGGAGATTATTTTGGCTCACTAGGATTGTAGCAATAAAGAAAGGATTGGTTGGATTTTGAATATTTTTCAAAGTAGATGCTGCATAAAGAATTTCTTCCTAGAGTGCCTGTGCGATATGAAGGAAGGAAATAAAGAGGAAACTCCTGTTTTGGCCTGAATAACTGGAAATATGGGGTTCCCTAAAGAAATCAGATAAATATCGGGTGTCAGGAGGGTGTTATCAGGAATTCTGTTCTAGATATATTCAGTATGAGATGTCAGATATCTAAGTGAAGTCAAATAAGAAGTTAGATGTCTGGGCTTCATAATTAGCTACAGAAATAATGTAAAACCACAAGGAAGAAAGCTATCAATGAGGTTATGAGTAAAGACAGAGAATAGGCCAGGTGCAGTGGCTTACGCCTATAATCCTAGCTCTTTGGAAGACTGAGGTGGGAGGATTGCTTGAGCCCAGGAGTTTGAGACCAGCCTGGGCAATATAGCGAGACTCCATCTCTACAAAAAAATTTTAAAAATTAACTGGTTATGGTATCACACCTCTTTAGTCTTAGCTGTGTGGAAGGTGAAGGCAGGAGGATCACTTGATCCTAGGAATTTGAGATTGCAGTGAGCTATGATGATGTCACTGTGTCACTGCACTCTAGCCCAGGCAATGGAGCAAGACACTGCCAAAAAAAAAAAAAAAAAGACAAAGTATAGAAGAGGCCCAAGGGCAGATATTATATCATAATGCTGAAGATTAGGAATCAGCATAGAAAACTGAGAAAGAATGAGTAGAGTAGTAGGAATAAAGCAAAGAGACTAAGAGGATGCCTAATTAGAATGGGTTTAAAGGAATATGGGAGGAAGGGAATTGGAGACAGTAAGAATGCTTTCAGAGTATCTGATTCTATGTATCGTGTACGTTGCCGTCAGAGGACTTCAATATTTTCTTGGGTATTCTAATCATTTTCTTTTCTAGATAAGCTTTAGAATCAGTTTGTCTGTATCTATAAAATAACTTGTTGGTATTTTGATTTGATTGCATTGGACTCCTCCACCTTCTCAGTTTTGGCATTTTCATGTTCATAGCTGGTAGGGGGTGAGTTTTCCTTATGTTGGTGACTGTAAACCCCAGGATCCGTTGACAGGGGTCTAGTCTTCATCTGCAGATCAGTTGACACTTGTTAGCAGCTATGAAATTGAAAGTCACTTCCTATCTTTTCTTCCTCCCCAACTCTTTTCATGCACTCTCTATAGGAAGTAAGTTTGAGCATATCTATGCAGTTTCTTACTTAGCCACTTTGTTTAAAAGCATTAGAAAAATATTAATATAAGGTTAAAAATAAGGTACACGAACAAGTAAAATTTGAAATTATAAGCACAATGTCATTACATTAGTACACCAAAAAGAAATACTTAGGTGTAAATCTAACAAAATATGTACAAGATCTATAAAAACTACAAAACTCTAATGAAATAAATCCAAGGCTAAATAAATGGAGAAATGATCATGGTTCATGGATAGTTAAGAGTCAATATTGTCAAGGTATTAGTTCTTCCCAATTTGTTCTACAGATCAAATTCAATGCAATCCAGTCAAAATCTGAACAAGTTAACTTTTGTAGATAAAGACAAACTGATTCTAAAGTTTATCTAGATAGGTAAATGATCTGGAATCCCCAAGAAAATATTGAGGGAGAAAAGCAAAGTTGGAAGATTGTTGTTACCACATTACCAATTTCAAGACATGTTATAAAGCTACAGTAATCAAGACAGTGTAGAATTGGCAAAGAATAGACACATAGATCAATGGAATAGAATAGATAGCCTAGAAATAGACCCATATAAATATAGTAAACTGATCTTTGACAAAGGAACAAGGGCAATAAAATGGAGCAAAGACAGTTTTTTCAACAAATGATGCTCGAACAACTGAACATCCACATGCAAAAACATGAATCTAAACACAGAGCCTTCACAAAATTTACCTAAAAATAAATCATAGACTTAATGTTAAATACAAAACTTTAAAACTCTCCTAATAAGATAACGGAAAAAATATCTAGATGACCTTGGGTTTGGCCAGTACTTTTTAGCTGTAACATCTAAGGCACAATCCATGAAAGAATTGATAAATGGACTTCATTAAAATTAAAAAGTTCTGCTCTGTAAAAGACACTGTCAAGAAAATGAGAAGACAAGCCAAAGACTGGGAGAAAATATTTAGAAATAACGTGTCAGCCAAAGGACTGTTGTCCAAAATATGCAAGAAACTCTTAAAAGTCAACAATAAGAAAACAAACAACCCAATTAAAAATGGGACAGAAAACTTAACAGACACAGCACCAATGAAAAAATACAGATGACAAGCAAGCATATGAAAGGTTGTTCTACATTATATGTCACCAGGGAAATGTAAATTTAAATAGCAATGAGATACTACTACACACCTGTTAGATGGGCCAATATACAGGACACTGACCACACCAAATGCTAGGAAGGAGATGCAGTAACAGGAACTCTCACACATTACTGGTGTGAATGCAAGGTGGCACAACCACTTTGGAAGACAACTTGGCAATTTCTTATAAAACAAATATCCTCTTACAATATAATCCAGCAATCACATTTCTTAGTATTTACCCAAATGAATCAGAAACTTATATCCTGCACACAGATGTTTATAGCAACTTTTTTTCACAATTGTTAAAACTTGAAAGCGTTTACCCTTTAGTAGTAGGTGAATGGATAAATAAGCTGTGGTACCTCAAGAAAATGGAATATTATTCAGCAATAAAAAGAAATGAGCTACCAAGCCATGAAAAGACACAGAGGAAACTTAAATGCACATTATTCAGTGAAAGAAGGCAATCTGCAAAGGAAACATGCTATGTGATTCCAATCATAGGACAGTCTAGCAAAGGCAAAACTATTGAGACTGTAAAAAGTTCAGTGGTTGCCAGGGGTTAGTGGGAAAAGGTAGGAACACAGAGGGTTTTTAAGGCAGCAAAACTATTCTATATGATATTATGATGGTAAATACATGTCATTGTACATTTTTCTGAACCCATAGAATATACAATGCAAAGAGTGAATCCTAATGCAAACTATTGATAATTATGTGTCAAGATAGATTCACCACTTGTAACAATTGTACCACTTTTGTGGGGGATGCTGATAATGAGGAGTTCAGGCATTTGTGGCGTCAGGGAGTATATGGAATCTCTGTACTTGGCACTCAGTTTTGCTGTGAACCTAAAGCTGCTCTAAAAAATAGTCTATTAAAAATTAAGGTATACATTATATCAGTTTCGTGATTTACAGAGATTTTTTATTCTGAAACTAATCTACAATATGTTTATCTATCATACTATTTAGTGAGTCAACTTTTCAGATGAAAATCTTAGCTAAAACGAAGTGCGAGGAAAAACAATTTTGACATTTAATCCCACAAGGACAACAGAAATATAAGGTATTAATTGTTTATATCATCACAATAAATTTTTAACCAGAAAATGTACTATTAAAAAATCAAACCACATCAGGATGACTGACACTTTTAAACTAATGTAATACAGCTAGAAAAATAATGTATTTTTTAACAATTCCAATTATATTGAATGATAAATTCCAGCATGGATCTTTGTTTTCAGCCAGCTAATTTAGGACCCAGTTAAATATTTTTCCTCTTCAAGATTGGGGTATAAATTTAAACTCAACGTCCCAGTCAAGATTTCAAAAAGCTTGTCCTGACCATCTTCTTTTAATTATATAGTAAAGTATTTCCAAAATTACTTTCTCAGTGGAAGCTTTTGGTTTATGTATTTTAATGTCTGTCATAGGATAAAAAGGATCAGGTGCACTCTTCAAAATGAAAAAAATGCCTTTCCTGATATTCCATTTTATTGTCCTGTAAATTGAATACAAAGGTCATGTTATCTGCTATCTTTGAACTTATCCAAAAAATAAGTAATACATCTTCAGAAAATACGTAACTCCTATAATTGTAAAGGGTAGCGCTGTAGCAAGTGTAATGAAACAATGCTTTACACATTTTTAATTCTTCTCTAACACTGGGCAGTAGAGATACAGCTTGTAAGGTGGAAGCTCCAACCATAATATAACTTCCAGTCTCATCACATAGTTCCTCTGTGGTCAGTATTCATATAAGACATCCACAAATTGATGGTGTAAAATAACAGCAAAGTGATTTTAGAAAAATGCGGGAAGATTCATCCAAAAATCCACTTAACAAATTGTATCAAGTTCCTTTATATGGCAGAGAATTTTCTGGGATCTTAGGATTTAACCATGTATATAAAAGAAAAAGAGAATCCTTAAATTCAATTGAGGTACAGTGACCATACACATAAATGGTAAACAACAAATAAAATAAGACTTATTAGAGGACGCCCAGTGTTATGCAAAAATTGTAAAAAATAGTGAGAGGTAGCAGGTTGGTGGGTGGGTGTCAATATTAAATCAAGTGGGCAGAGGAGGACTCACTGAGAAGAGGTAATAAACAAATCACATCATGGAAAAATGACTTTTCTTGTAGGGGGCCATCTACTTGAAGGACAAAGATGTCCTTCTGAAGTGAAGAGTAAAAAGACAGGTGAAGTTACTGGATATGCGTTTCCATGTTTTTTGGTCCGAGAGGTTAGTAGAAGCCGTCCTCAGCAGCCAGCTAGGAGGATGAAAGGGCTGAGGATTGCAGAGAGAAATATAATAATGTGGTAAAACAAATTTCACCTTGAGGTTTTCAGGTCTCTGGTACAGGCAAGACATAGATGAATATTGGTCCACTTAGGATAATTAGACAAGCTAATTAAAAGAAATTAACACAGCCTTTACCTGCAAAATGAAGTCTAGAGCTGCAATTCACTTTAGATGTGAAAGCTTCTGGTTCAAAAGACCCTTCAGCTACTTTGTCCTGCTGCTGTGTTAACTGCAACTCGGTTGATTAAAAAAATAAGTAACTTGGGAAAGAAAACTCTTATTCGGAAAAGAAAGTAATTTATTCTGACAATTACCAGTACTGAAATACCCATTTCTATACCTATATGACTGTAATATTATTAAGCACAAATGTATACACAAACACATAGGTACACAAACACATAGGTACACAAACATACACATAATTTATTTTACTCTTAAAGGACTTAAAGAACTGGAGTAGTATTCTTAATAGAAGAAAAAGGAGACCTAGAGGATGCAAGCTTATAAGTAAATTAGGATTTTTTTACCTCGTTGGAAAATAAGATTATGATTAAAAGTCTTAATTATAGTAGGTTAAAAGAAGTATAGTATTCAGAATGCTTTGCATATAAAGATTTGTGCACATATATATGCACTCACAAAAAAGATATACACACATCACTATCAGTGATTGACCTCTGAAATTTTTCTTCCTTTCAGCACTGTAATGTGTGTAGGAATTACTTTAGCATTGAGTCATTCTGATTTTTAAAAATAAGCGTTATCAATATCTATACACGAAAACACACACATATGCATATAGAGTTTAAATAAAACATGAGTGTGTTTCTACAAATAAGAGTAACTCTTATAAGAGAGGACTGTTTCAAGAACAATTATTTACAGATTTTTTTTGTTGGACAAGTGATTCTTTAAAACATCATTCTAGACCAGGCGTGGTGGCTCACGGCTGTAATCCTAGCACTCTGGGAGGCAGGCGGATTGATCGAGGTCAGAAGTTCGAAACCACCCTGAGCGAGACCCCGTCTCTACTAAAAATAGAAAGAAATTAATTGACCAACTAAAAATACACATACAAAAAAAAATTCACCGGGCATGGTGGTGCATGCCTGTAGTCCCAGCTACTTGGGAGGCTGAGGCAGTAGGATCGCTTGAGCCCAGGAGTTTGAGGTTGCTGTGAGCTAGGCTGATGCCACAGCACTCACTCTAGCCTTGGCAACAAAGTGAGAATCTGTCTCAAAAAAAAAATCATTCTACCAGAAATTATAATTTTCAATTAAGCTTGGAATGAAAGCACTGTATGACTAGAAATTTTTTCCACAACAATTTATAGTTTTAAGATTAATAGAACCCAATGATAATGATAATGATAATGATAATGAAGGCAAAATAATAAATTAGTATAAACTTCATCCTTGTTTTAAAAATAATAAATTATTTAACATGATGGAAAATTTAGAAATATCATATATGTGAATTCATTACTATGATTAAATGTTTTTCTCTATCTGTGGAGGAATTTAATAAACGTGGCTATTTCATTTAATGCATTGAGTTTAAGACAAAAATGTGTTTGGCATATATTATTGCTTTAATTTCATTTTGATATCATTTCAAGTATCAAAGTGAATTGGCTAAATATAATGCTATTTTAAATGTAAATTTGCCTAGTTTCTTGAAAACTCAGTATTTCAATGTCTCTCAGAATAGTAGAGATGTTCATTCTCTTTGACCTGCAGTTACTACAATTTTTTAGAAAGTCACGTGGATATTACTATAAAACTAGAAATATTTTGTGAATACTTCTGTACATCACTGTTTTATCAAAAATCTCCACAGATTAGAAGAGTGCACTAAAAGGGTGCTGAACCTTCTTGATTTCTCTCATTCTTTTTGTTTGTAATATCAGAATTTGCTTGTAGATGGGAAATGAAAATGTACGTACTAAGTTGACATGTCTAGACAGCTATTCTAGCTGGAGATTGATGCTTTACTTCACTCTTTTTGTTTCTCCTTGCTCCAGGAAGAGGTAGCAGAAAATCACCTTGGTTGTTCAAGAAGATAAATCACCTTTCAAGCTCTAATGGTAAGTCAGAGCTCTCCCACCAAAGGAGAGAGAAACACAATATTAGCACGTAGCAGAAAAAACAAACAGGCAACATTTCTACTACAGGTAAAAGAGATTCTGATACATACATAGATATGAAAAAATTTATAACTGCAGCGATAGTTAATGCATCCAATAAATTTATATTAAGTGTACAAAGAACATCAATTTAAAAAAATAAGAAAAAATTTTAAAATGCAATGATATTAGGATAGTGTCGACTTTAGGATTATGTTGTTACTCATCAGGAATCCAAATGATAAACAAGGAAATAGAATATCTAAATAATAAATTTATTTAAAAATATATGTGCATATATATGTATACGCACATCCACAAACACACATGCATATGTATATACATGCACACGCTGACATACACTTGCATATGTGTGTGTATATATGTGTATATATATCCATAAAATTTTCATGCAATTCAATGAAGATACACTTGTTCATTTTGTCCTTTGGCTATGGAATATTAAGAAAGGCAAAGATGATCTATTTTACCATATATAAAAATCTGACAAAACAATAATATTTGAAATCAATACATAATTTGCTACAATAATTTGGCTAGTAGGGACATGGCAGCAGTGAAGCTATAACCTCAGTGTATCACACATTAAGGACCACTCTGTCAGCATGTCCTGTTGGTGATGTTAATGCCAGTAATTTGACTAAGAATTGTCCACCAAGTCTTTCCACCATAGAATAACTAATTTTGTGTAATAAGTAACCAGGAAGAAATAATTTGAAATTATTATGTAAACACCCTGTTCCCTTTTAATCTTTCACCTAAAAGCTTAAGCAATCTTTGATAATTCCTTCCTGAGCAATTGTTTCTTTGAAAGTTGTATAATGGTGATTTTCTAACTTTACTATCTCTTCTATACCTTATTTATTGGTGGGCATTCTACTTTAAGGAACAAGTTTCCTGTCCCCTTCTATTTATTTGTTTGGTTGTTTATTTACCATCTATGTGAATGCACAGATTTCTGTTACTCAATGGTCTATTGGTTCATTATTGTCATTTTACTCTGAGTTTGTTTTGTACTGTATTTGCACAGGGAAGGCAATTCAAAACAGTTCTTTAAATACATTTGACGTGACACAACTTATTTTTTAAGCACCTCTACTTTCTGGCATGTTCTAGGCTCATGTTGTACTTAACCTGGACCAGCACTGGGATAAGTCATTTCATCACAGAATGCTGGTTCTTCTTACTGGGAAAGGTATTTAGCAACCAAAGCTTTTATGCTGTGTGTATTTCTCTCTACTATCAGATTGTTTTTACTTTTAGATCATTTCAGTGGAAAAATGACCATTTAATAATTCAACTATACATACACATCTATTATATGTATATTATAATTATATATTAAATATATTTAATTATATTTGAAATTATTTAGTATAGTTAGATATACAATTATGTAATTGTGGTATATAATATTTAAAAATATAAGCTAATAATTTTATACTGATACCTCTAATTTCAATCCAACATTACAGGATTTCTCCTTGCTTTCCTAATTTTATATTTTTAATTTCTTATGGTTAAACCCTGTCTACCAACAATTTTAATCTTCAATATATTTATATAGTTTTTCAAAAATCCAATAATAAAAAATATGCCGTCGGAATTGCTACCATTATATCGCTATGTGTATGTGTGTTTGTATGAACACATGTACCTACTAACTAGAGTTCAAGATTACTTTGCAGGTTTGTTATTTGTTTTTAATAACAGGATATAGGATCATTACATATTCTCAAAATTACAAAGATTAAGTTTTCATGTGTTTGTTTTCCTCCTTTCTGACTGATTATAATAATCATTTAAAATATAAGTAGGTTCATTTGTGGATTTGTTTCTTTTTTCTTTTTATTCATAATGGATACATAATAATTGTATATATTTATGGAATATCTGTGATGTTTTGACACACGCATACACTGCACAATGATGAAATCAGGATCGTTGGGGTATCCTATAGTTAGAATGAGTAAGATCTAGTATTCAGTAGCATATTTGTGGATTTTTATATTCAATTTTAGTTTTGGTTTTTCAACCTTGTTAATTGACAGTTGAACCTTGAACAACATCAGCTTAAACTATGCAGGTTCACTTATAAGGAGATTTTTTTAAACCAAAGATGGAGCAAAAATACAATGTTCTCTGTGCAGAACCTGCCTATGCAGAAGCCAAAGTTTTCGTGTATGCAGGTTCAGCAGCGACAACTGGGGGACTTGAATAAACGGGGTTTTGATATGCGCCGGAGTCCCGGAAACAATCCTTTGTGCATACCAAAGTATGGCTGTAATTTTATTTTATTTTTTGAACATGCAAATTAATAGCATGTTATAAAATTCAAAACGACACGAAGATAGTGTCAACCCTCTTTCATAGATTTTCTTATTTCCCCTTATATCTTACACAAAATGTAGCGTTAAAAATTTGCTTTCCCTCTATAATATGCTGAAACAAAAAAGAAAAGAAAAAAATTGCTTTCATGTGCTTTGTTTTCTCATGAAAGTATATTCTGGATATTGCTCCATACTCACTCATAAAGATCTTCCTGACTTTTTATTCAGTTCTATATACTCGTTTGGTGTCTATAGCGTAGCTTATTTTGCCAATCTTTGATGACAATTTACAGTGTTTTGCAATTATACAAAATGTTGCCTTTTTCGTATATATAGTAATTTTGTTGAAGTTGTGACTTCACCATAAAGTATTAGAACAATGATTAAATCAAATAGTAAATATGTATTATTTTTGTTAGTTATTACCAAACTACCCTCTGTAGTACTGTATCTTCTGAAGATGTGAAAGCATCTATTTTCCTGAAGCCTGTCTAAATAGCAGGGTTGTTAGACTTTTGTATTTTTGCCACTCTTGAATTTTAGAAATAGTGTCAATAGTACCTTGGTGTCATTTTAATTTACAATTTTCTTTTTATGAGTGTAATGCACTTTCATTTTTTTTTCAGATCTTTTTTTCTAGAGCATTGTATTGTTCATATCTTTTCCCCATTTTTCCTATCATGTATCTTTTCTGAATGCTGTATATGTTAGAAAAATCTGTAAACTCATATCATATTTTCTTTTTATCTAAAAGTTGATTAGTAGAAGTTGTTATTTTTTAAATTAGTATTTTCTGGTGAGAGAATTTTTAAATTAATTTCTGGTTTTATTGAATTGCAATCGAAGAATGCATTGTGTTACAATATTTTTACTTGGTGATATTTATGATGTGAAGTGATATAAAGCATAGTCAGCTTGTAAGTGTGTTCTATGTGTGCGTGAGAAGGTTATATATTATCTGGAAGTACAGTTCTGGATACGTACAAAATATGCCATATTGAGTAGCTTGCTTACGTCTTCTGTATCTTTTCTTAATTTTATCTCTTGAATTCGTATTGTACGAAGAGTGATGCATTAAAGTTTTCTATCATGGGTGCATTATAATCTATTTCTTTATGTCTTCTATAATTGCAACTTTATAAAGGTAGTTGCTGGATTATTTGTTTCTTAGGTATTAAAAATTGCTCTAACTTCATAGTGAATTGTGTTCTTTAGCATTATAACCAGTCCTTCTATTCTCACTTAATGTTCAAGAAGCCTGTAAGGTGATACAAAGTATTAGTTTGTCAAATCGGATTTTAAAATGCTAAGTAATAAATTTCAACATTTTGAAATTCAGTCAGTCACAGTGCAATTGTTAGAAAATGCAGCAAAGAAAACTCTCGTTGATTAGAGAGGTTTTTCGATATACTACTAAATAACCCATAGGTCAAGGTAAACAATTACAATGGAACCCATACATTATGATTTTAAAGTTATGTTATATGTGTAAATGTACCTGTTCCTTCTGTAACATGAAAATAATGTTTTTACTGCAGATGTTGAGTCTGCTTGTTTTTATTACTGAGAAGAATATTAAATTTCTCCACTTTGTGGATTTGCTTCTCTTTTTTTGCTGTAGTTTTGTTAATTATATTTTAACATATAATGGGGAAATTTAATGTTATACATATATTTAAACTACTCATTCATCTCTGATAAATTGAGAGTTATATAATTCTGAAATATCGCTTTTAACATTTTGGAGGGTATTAGAGTTTATGTAGTTTTCCACCCCCTCCTCCACTACTCCCTCTCCCTCTTCTTCTTTCTATTTTATAACTTTTAACTTCAAGCATATTTTTCTCCCACCTAACATAATTGTTTTTAGTGTGCATTTTTACAATTCAGGTTTATTGAATAAAATGTACATGCACTAAAATTCATCCTATTTCATGGATAATTGAAGAATTTTGAGAAATATTTGGAGTCAAGTAAATATCACCACAATTGAAATTTAGAATATAATAATTTATATTATTGCAAAAAAAATGCCTCAGTCTCCTTTATAGAGATTCTCTTCTCAGTGCTCCTAGTACCTGCAACCACCCATCTAATTCTGACCTGTACTATACATACATTTTACAGAATGTAATTGTTAAACATGTAGCCTCTTATGTCTGGCTTATTTTATTTAGCTTTATGCTTTTCAGATTCATCCCTGTTATTGTTGTTTACTTTTTGTCTGATGACAGTAATCCATTCTGTGGATGAACTGCAATTTGTTTATTCACCATTTGACAGACTGTCAGACTGATTCCAGTTTCACATAATTATAAAAAAAAGTTATGAACACTTGTATATAGGTCTGTAAAAAAAACATACATATTCTTTTATCTTTGGTAACCATCTAGGAATGAGATTGGTAGGCTGTATAACAAGTGTGTGTCTAACTTTATAAAAGTCTATGAAATATTTTCCAAAGTATTTGTATCACTCTGCATTCTAATGAGAAATACATGAGGGTCAAATGTGCTCTTCCTCCATCTAAACACTTCAGAATATCTAGGGTTTTATTTTTTGGATCTTTAGCCATACTAAAATGTGTAGTGGTACCTCAGTTTGTTTTTAATATATATTTTCCTAATGATTAACAGTTTTAAGTATATTCCATGTGTTTATTTTCTATTTATATTTCACCTTTGGTGAAGTAGCTATTCAAATCTTTTGCCATATTTGAGTTGGCTTGTTTTTTGTCTTATTATAGGGTCCTTTATGTACTCTGGACATAAGTCTTTAAAAATATGTATTTGCAAATATATTCTCTCAAGTATACAAGCAATATATTCCCTTATCAAGTTTGTGTTTTGAAAATATATTGTTCTTATTGTCGCAATATTGTTTTAAAAACAAATATTTTTATTTAGATAAAGTATAGTATTTCATTTTTAAAAATTGTAGGTTTCATGTGTCCTAGTTATGAATTTTTCTCTATCACATGTTATAAATTTTTCTCTAATGTTCCCTTTCAAAATGTGTTCATAGTTGAATTTAAATTTAGGATTATAACTTGTGTTTTCTTGAAGTTTTTTTTAAATATGATGATATGGTTCTCCAGTTTTTCCAGTATCATTTGTTTAAATTACCTTTGCCACTGAATGACTTCGGCACCTGGAGGGATGGCTACATTCACACCTAATGGGTGCATTGTGCACCATGTGGGAGATGGACATGCTTGAAGCACCGACTCAAGTGGGGCAAAGGCAATATATGTAACTTAAACATTTGTACCCCTGTAATATGCTGAAATGAATAAAAAGAAAATTGAAACATACATTCACACACACACACACACACAGAACTACTTCAACACCTTTGTCAAAAATTATTTGATTACCTCTGTGTAGACCTGTTTCTGGACTCCCTATTCTCTGTGAGTTATTCTTATATTTATTATTATGATACTATGTAACCCTATGATTATTGAATTTTAATAGTAAATTTTGAAATCAACTAGTGTGAATCCTTTAGCAATTCTTTTTCAAAACTTTGGACCTAATTCTTCCATATAAGTTTTCGAATCAATTAGCAAAATCTACAAAAGTCTTTCTGGAATTTTTATTGGATTTATAATATATTTCTGGATTAATTTGCAGAGAATTGACATCCTAACAATATTGAATCTTTCAGTCTCCAAAGAAGGTATAGCTTTTCCTTTACTTAGATATTCTTTACTTTCATCAATATTATAGCTTTCAGCATATAAATCTAGCACCGGTTTTGTTTTATTTTCTATAGTTATTTCATGTTTTTGATGTTATCTTAAATATTATGGGCTTCATTTTAATTTCTATATTAAATTATTCAATTCTATTGTGAGAAAAAGTAAAATTGAAGGTTTTTAAAAAATTTTTTAATTGTTTTTAATAGTTGTGTCATACAACTTTGCTAAACCTGGTTCATTGTTTCTCCTGGCATTCAAAGAAACAGCAGAATTGAAGTAAATCAGATTTTGTGAGTTTTTTTAACACAATATTTGTGCTCTCATTATTTGCTTTAAATCTACTTTCAATTGTCAGGAATACATAGTAACACAGTGGTTGGAGACACAAACTTTGTCCAAAGTAAATGTGAATGGTTCTGAGCTCCTACAAAACCAAGACTCAATATGAGCATGTGACCATGTGTGGGAGGCTTCCTGTATAACAATATTCTTGTAGAATACAATCAATATTTATTAAGGATGATTTTTTTCATTTGGTCCTCATTTGCATACATGGATATCAATTTACATATATGTATTATATAATTAAAGTCTACCAGAAACTGCCACAATTAATTCGAATATAGATCTACAGATTTTTTTTTCAGGAAGGAGTATTTTATCACTGATGTTGTTTAAAATTGTCAACAAATACTGATAGCAAAAAGTAGATCATCTTTTCATTGATTTTAATAGTGGCTTTATATTTTAGATAACACACATCCCCTTATTTTCTGCACTCAGGACACACCATTTCCTTCTTATCAAATTTGATATGTCACTCCCCAACCAAACTTTCTTTATCCATTGTCATGATCTTCTATTGTTTTTAGTAAAAAGAGTATCTGGCATCAATTTATCTATTTACCTAATACTCTCAAACTAATCCTTTGACAGTAGTAAGCAATTTAGTTTAAGTAAGTAATATAGGACAAATATAGTCTAATAACACCAAATGAAAAATAGCATCTGTTTTTAAGAATGAGTAGACTACTGTATTTTTTTGCAGTTAAGTTTTAAGATTGAAATTAGTTCAAGATTTTTCTGCATCAGACCTTTACGTGTTCAAGGGATTCTTATGTCAGTGAAGGAATAAAATCAGTTAAAAATATATAATAGGTTAGAGAAGGGGAAGTCTGTAGTGGAAATAATTAACATCAACTATCATTTAAGATTGTTCAGGAGCATTCAAACATAAAATTTCTTCTATTAATAATTATCCTACTGGTCAAAGGTCCTGTATGTATACACAGATGACTTCTTACTTGTAAAGTCTTTCCATGTTTTATTTTATCTCTAAGCATTAATTGGTTTTAAATTTGAATATTAATGAGTTACTTTTATCATAAAGCATTAAATATATTTTAGAATAATATGAACATCCAATGTTTTAAGAGTACATAATGAAGGAGGCATATTTGTAGCCCATTGGGTTCTATTTATTAATGAATTAGGCACCAATTGCATGTTTATTTTCATGAAATATGTTTATAAAAAGCACAGATGAAACCAAAGTTAAATAATTCATATACTTCTTATGTTCCAAGAAAGCCAATATTCTTATATATAAATGATACTGCAGAATGCCCTGGGAAAATATAGTTCTTATATTACCATGTCAGCAAAAATATTCAAGTTTTTTTTAAAAAACAGTGTTATGCCAGATGTTGAGTTTTCCAGGAGATACTCATAAAGCTTTTGCAATATTATCACAGGTATAAACAATTATTTGTAACATTACTAAGAATGCTGTCATCAGTTAAAGACCTTGCTGTCTTCACTGGCTGTATCCAGTTAAGCAATTTTATTGCTAAATTGCCAGAAGGAAGGAAAGAAAAAGACCTTTAGAGATACACAGATTTTTCTTTCCTTGGTGAATTATTGCAAATTAAGCCCATAGTAATCATAACAGTGAGATATTGGCATATGAATTACATATTAATGGGAAAAAAAAGAGTTTAGAAAAGCAGCTACATATATACTCAGTTGTTTTTTTGGACAAGGTACCAAGATAATCCAGGGAGATAAAAATTAAACCACAATGCAGTGCCATTTTACAGCCACTAGAATGGCTGGTAATAGCAAGTGGTAACAAGAATAGGAGACAACCTCAGCTCTCATATATGGATGGTAAGAGTGGAAAATGGTACAACCACTTTGAAAAGTAATTAACCAATTCCATGAAATGTTAAACATTGACTTATACTATAACCTAGACCAGGCGTCCTCAAACTACAGCCCGCAGGCCATATGCGGGTGTTTTTGCTCATTTGTTTTTTTACTTCAAAATAAGATATGTGCAGTGTGCATAGGAATTTGTTCATAGTTTTTTTCAACTATAGTCCAGCCCTCCAACAGTCTGAGGGACAGTGAACTGACCACCTGTTTAAAAAGTTTGAGGACCCCAGACCTAGATGGTTATTAAAAATATAGATCCTAAAGGTGAATGCCATAAATCAGTATGCAAAAATTTTACGAAATCCTTTGTCCTACTACCTGATTCATTTAGCAAACTATATGAATACTAATTCATATAAACAAACAAATAATAGTTTAAATAAACAAATAAACGAATAGACTCTCACTCATACACAGTTAGGCTTCATTATTCATGGAGTCTGTATTTGCAAATTTGCCTACTAGCTGAAATTTTTAATTCATTTGTAACCCCAAAATCAATATTCTCAGCACTTTCAAAGTCATTTGTGGACATGTCTGTTGTGGGTAGAGCAGCAAAACATTTGTCACACCATGAGCACGTACGTGGCTGAGTCAAACAAACCACAACTCTGCCTTTTTGGTTCAACTCTCATACCACAAACTAGCGTCCTTTTCATAGTATATTTAGTGCCACCTTTCCCCCCCCCCCCATTTTTGAACTTTTTGTTGGTGGTTTCCTTGTTTATAATGGCCCCCAAGTGCAGTGCTAACATGCTATCTAGTTCAATGCAGGAAGGCTGTAATATGCCCTAAGGCGAAAATGCAAGTGTTAGGTAAGTTTCATTCAGACATGAATTATAGTGCTGCTGGCCATAAATTCAATGTTAAAGAATCAACAATACATTACAACCAGAAAAAGGAAGAGGAAATTTGCTGATCTGCATGTGAGGCCATTGTGGAAAGTATGAAAGTAACATCGTAGCACGTAAACATCTGTAGTGTATAACGAAGCTATGGAAAAGATAGAAAGGCTAAATTTTAGAATTCATGTGATGATGACTGATTTTATTTTTGAAAAAGGATAGACAGCATTGTTGTGAGGCTGAAAACCAAAGACATTTATGATCTCATTATCCAGGGTCAGGAAAATGTTGAGCATTCATTCCTGGCTGGTGTTGGCTGGCTTACATGTTGTAAAAGTTGATAAGGTTTGAATAATGTTAGGCTTGCAGGTGAAGTACCTTTGTTCTGAAGTTCAGGAAGCTAAGAAAGAATTTTGAAATAATCGTGAAGTGTTACACAGAAAAAAAAATTATGTGGAATAGTAGGTTTTTTATCTTAACAAGACTGGTTTGTTTTATAAGGATATTGGCAAACACACCTTTATTATGCAAATAGACTGCAAAACCTTGGAATCCAAAGGACTTTATTATGCAAATGGACTCCAAAACATGCAAATGGCCTTAATTCATTCAATGACAAAGATTTATTTTGCAAATATATATATATATATATATTAAATATGGTATCTTTAAACATAAACACACATAAAATGAGGTTTTGGATTGATCAGTTAATAAAAAATTGGTGGCCATTGTACTCAGGAACCTAACCTTATCTTTTCCTTGGACCAATGGCTCCATATTTATTTTCTAAATCAGTGTTTCATTGACTTTATGGTACATGATGATCATGAATAATGAGAATCTATTATCCATCTAGTCATGGAATATATGCAGTCACGTATATATGGTATTAGTTAAAAAAAAGTGAACAACCTTAATTTAATCTAAGTTGTGAAAATGAATGACTTTAATGAATAGCTTTTAAATCACTTTGTATGTAAAATAGTGCCCAATTAGTTCCTTTCAAGAAAATTGGGGAATGATCAAATCAAGTTTGCAGCTTATAGGTCATTAAAAATATTTTAATAACAGATTACTATTTGGTTTTTATCATGAAACTTGAAAGTTGTTTATTTTACTGTCACTGTATTAAAAACACTGTAGAAAAAGCACTGCCATTTAAAAAAAATCTTTCTTTGTGCTATTTTTCTAATTATATAAAAGTATATAATAAATTCATATTATTTGTATGCTAATGACACATTTAGAAAAAGTGATATAACAATGTCAGTTTAAAATGAAATATTGACAAACCTCAGAAATTCCATTATTTTCACATAAAGTTTACATAAAAGTATTTCATAGAAGCAAAATAGACAGGCTATATATATATATTTTTTTCTGCCTTATTTAGATAGATACAAGAACAAAACAATATGAAGTAAAGTGAGGAGGAAGTCCTGCTTTATTTTTCCCTATATATTGAATAAATGTCCCCAACATTATTCAACAATCCCTTTTTTTCAATCCATTGATTTATCTAACAACACTATCATTTATTTATATATACAAGTATATATCTATTTTGACTGTTCTGTTTTGTTACATTGTTCTATTTATCTATTCTTGGCTCAATAGCATTTTAAAACCATTATGGGCCTGCATAATGCATTTACATGTATGCCTCTGTGTGTGTGTGTGCGTATGTGAGAATTTATTTATTAAATGGATTAGTGTCTGAAAATTTTGTTAAAAAAATCAGGCAGCATAACAAATGGTTCAATAGTATTTTTGCAAATTGATTTATGGCACTCACCTTTAGGATCTGGGTTTTTAATAATCTAGGAAAAATTGAGGTATAAATATCTTTTAAATTTGTTCTGCTTGCTGATTTCAATTTACAGCATATCAAATTTGCAGTATAGAAACTTCTATGATTTGAATGTTTATATTCACCCAAAATTCATAGATTCAAACTTAATCACTAATGTGATGGCATTATGAGGAAGGGCTTTTGAGTCTTTGGGAGGTGATTAAATTATATAGGATGGGGAACCCATGATTGGGATTAGTGCTCTTATAAAGAAGTCCCAGACCAGGCATGGTGGGTGGCTCACGCCTGTAAACCTAGCACTCTGGGAGGCCAAGGCGGGCAGATTGCTCGAGGTCAGGAGTTTGAAACCAGCCTGAGCAAGAGCGAGACCCTGTTTCTACTATAATTAGAAAGAAATTAATTGGCCAATATATATAGAAAAAATTAGCCAGGCATGGTGGTGCATGCCTGTTGTCCCAGCTACTCGGGAGGCTGAGGCAGCAGGATTGCTTGAGCCCAGGAGTTTGAGGTTGCTGTGAGCTAGGCTGACACCAGGGCACTCACTCTAGCCTGGGCAACAAAGCGAGACTCTGTCTCAAAAAAAAAAAAAAAAAAAAAAGAAGTCCCGGGGAGTTTGCTCACCTCTTCCACCATTATTTAAAGACACAGTGAGAAGGCTCTCATCTAAGAACCAGGCACCAAATCTGCCATGCCTTGATCTGAGCTTCTAGAACTGTGAGAGATAAATATCTTTTGTTTATAATAGATGAAGTGTGTGGTATTTTGTCATATAAAGAAGTTCAAACAGATAAGACACCAACATAGGTTAAACTATTTAATTTTGAATGAAGAAAGGCACTAAACTAAACTAAACCAAAACACAAGCACAATGCCTTGTATGTCTGAAGAATAAGATCTTGTAAAGTGATATATACAATTAATTCTACTCTCTGCTTCGGAACCTAATTTATATAAAAAAAAATAGGAGGAAGGGAGTGAGTGAAGAATGAAGGAGAAAAGAAATAAGAAAGGAAAAATAGATTAAAGGATGTGGAAAGAGGAAGGAAGGGAAAAATGAGAAAAATATTTGTCTGAATATTTATAGAAACCAAAGATAATTATTGCAAAATTACTATAGCCATGTGTTTCCTTCTCTGTCTCTCTCCACCAGCTACTCTCCAATCCAGTGGTCTAAAAGTTTTAAATAAGCAAGGAGGTAGCCATGAAGTTTGTGGATGTGGAAAATTTGGAAAATGAGCAGTCTTAAAACAAATGCTGGTGACGACTAAGATTCATTAAGTGATACACAGTTTAAAAATTGAATTTCATACAAATGTGCAGTTCACAAATGATATTTCATTCCAAATAACCTTATACCTATGAAACAGGTATTATTATAGCACAATTTTATAGCTGAGAAACCAAGGCTTTGTCAGATTTGGTTAATTTTCTAAGGTTAGAGAACAAGAAAGTGGGAGAGTTATAAATCACACCTAATTCCATTCCATAAAAATGCAAGGAATATTATTTATACTTACAGTGTAATAATTTAACAAAACACTACTACTAATTAAATCATATAACATATAATTTAAGGGTGCTTTAAGTACAGGGTACTCTGAGTTAATAATTTCATTAAATTCCTATATTGTAGCCTTTAAGTTTGTAAGCATTATGATTCCCATCTACAGTAGAGGAAGTTGACACAGAATTTAAGTAATTTCCTCAACACCACACCTATCAAGGGATGGAACTTGAGTCACATTCTATCTCATCAATCTTCAAAACTTATTAAATTTAACCTTCTATAACAATAAAGTCTGCCCTCCTTATGAATGGGTACTTCACTATGGATTCAACCAGTCACACATTAAATTATTGGAAAAAATAACAATATAACAATAAACATAATGCAAATAAAAATACAATATAACAACTATTTATAAAGAATTCACATTGTATTGGGTATTACATACCCAACTGGGTCACATACATATGACTGTATGTGAAGATTATGTTTACATCATTTCCAAATATCTATTAATAGTGTATCTACTTTGTCTCTCTGAACCATACAATGTTACTTTTTTCATATTTGAGCAGTTTTATAAAATCTTAGGTTATCTACAGATACGTTTGCACAGGTTTTAAATAGACAAATTGATTTATGAGTGTCCTTTTATATTTTGGCTTTCAGTGAGCGTATTAGTGTAAATATTTTGCTAATCCTGGATTAGACCTCTATAAAAATGGAAACTGCAAAAATATTTGTGAAGGGAAAAATTGCAATAATTAAAAATAAAAAAAAATTGTTTAACTAAATTTTGAATATTATAGCATTTAAGAGAAGAATAAATGATTGAAAATAAAATTGTGACCACATTTTCTAATTTTGAGTCTGTCAAATCATCTCATATATGTACTAGTTTTAACAAATATTTTTCACTGATTATTTTTGCCTATTTATTCATAAGTCAACTAAATAAAACAAAGAATCCTGAACAAACTGATAATATTGGAACAATAATAAGCAAAGCTAAAAAATTACACAACAGATTCTAAATTATGATTTGAAAATATTCTTATGCAACTCTGATACATAGTTAAGAATTATGAAGATATACTAGGACACATTACATTTATTTTCTATTTTTCCAAGAAACAAACTAAAGTAAAAAAATCCCAGTTGCCAAAAGTTTTACTAGCATTTTTAGCCTATCTTGTTATTTATTGTATACTTTAGAGGAATTGAAAAAATAGCAAAATGAATAAATTATTAGCTGCACGGCAATAGGGGTATAAGTTTGGAATAAAATATCACTATGATTGTAATGGGAGACTTTTTCTAATTACACAGTGATTGCTATAGTTCTACTTTTTTTAATGGCTGTCATATAAGTCCTTTTTGAAGTTGAATGAATATGAGCATTGGAAAATAATACTGATGGCTCTTTTGAATATCCAACATGGTTTGCTTGAGGATTATGCAAATTACTTCTTAAAATCTAATTAAAAGATAATATTTAAGCTGAACACTAAAAATTCCCAGTTAAAATTTAGATTAGAGAAACATAGAGTTAGTAGGTCCTACCTTACTGGTTTGTTGTGCATATTGCTATATAAATATTGCATTGCATTTGTATATAGCAAGCACCTAGGACATGCTCTCTGCCATTATTATAATATATGCATATACATTTTAGTATATATAGAAGGATATTTTCATACAAATTTGATGTCTATTTTGAGAGAAATCATAAAATTTCCAGTATAGGATCTGAATCTTCAATATAGCAAAGTGTATTAGAAATGTGAGTATAAATGTGAAAGCCTCTTTCGATGTCAGAAAAAAAAAATCAGGCTTTGAGGAAAGTTAGTGAAATAATTAAGACTTTTATAAACCTGGTACCTTTTGTTTTACCTTCTTATGTTGGTGTGAAACAAAGATAAAATGATACTAAAATGTTTTAATGGATTTCTTAGTGTCTTAATCTATTACATACTTTTAATGACTTGCTTTGTCAAATTGTGTTACAAATTGTAGCGCAACTTGACATAAATTTATTATCAATTTAATATGCATTTTTGATAACAGGAATGCTGGGGATCATTGATCATAGAATATTATAATAAGAAATATTAAGATTAAACTTAAAGGAGTTAGAGTTTGTGTGTCTGTGTACTTCTGAACAAAACAGAAAGCTTTCTTTTGACATGGAAATAAAGTCAAATTTTACCAAGTGATTCATGGATTATGCTTTATAAAGAAAGCAGTAGTCCTCAAAAGACAAATAAAGCTGAGAAGAAATTTAGGTGATCAAAACACAATCCACTCACACTTGATGCTTGCAGTATTTGTTTTTCATTCATATTTATTTACAGAGAATTGACATGCTTCATAAATATAAAATTATGTTCTGGTAGAAAATATCTACATATACATAAACAAATATCCTTGGAAACATCGAAGATTGTTTACAGCAAGAGCTTTGAACTGAGTAGCAGATCAGAGGGTGCTATGTTTCTGTGTCAATAGGTTTCTGATCTTAATCTTGTTTTTAAAGCAGACTATATTAACTTTGTAATGTGAGTAATTGGAAATGCATTAGGGGACATTCAGACAAGCTGACCATGTTCACATTTCATTCCTTTGTGAAGGTCTGATATATATGGTTTATCAGAAACGACTTTCTCTCTTTGGAACTTTTCAATGATGAGCTATTCTTTACAGAAGTATGCTAGTGCTATGATTTATTTTGAAGGGATACTCATTAAATTGTACACTGCTGTATTGAAATACATGATTACACTAAAAACGCTGACACATGTATTTTTTCATGTTACCCTTTAAGTCAGTTGATTTTCTGTGAATGTTAAATCAAGGACAAGAGCTTACTATTCTTCATCTGCATAGAGATGAAGATACTGCATATATTCATTATTTCTTCTTATACTATCAGACTATAATATATGTGATGCAAAAAAATTCTAAAAACAGTTTAATAAAATTATCTTTCTAGAAATATTGCAGGTAGTTTTAAAAAATTACTTATAGTAATAAATATTTCTCTTTGGGCATGCTCAATAAAATCTATGTAATTTAAATATGACTCACTAAGTTAATGGTATTTATTTATTTTTTCATTTTTTGTATGTATATATTCCTGGAGTACAAGTGGTATTTTGCTACATTGAGATATTGCATTGTGGTGAAGTTAGAGCCTCAGTGCATACATCACCGCAGTAATGCACATTGTACCCACGAAGTAAACTTCCATTATCCACCCCCTCCCACAATAATATTTAAAATATATTTTATGATATCAAATTTTAAAACTATAGTTGTAGTTCAGGATGTGTTGTAGCAGTGAATCTCACAGTTAAGTTTTTTAGAAGCCACATTTGTATAATTCATATCTGTATTTTGTCTAAAGGTGTTATGTGGCTCATAAGAAATTGGTTTTGATCTAAAATTATGGGCCTCGTTTAAAGCATTTAATTATACTTTAAAATGAAAATAGAATGATAATAATTTTAAGATATTATATGTATCATGTTTGGAAAATATATCCCTACAATAATGCATTTACATAATTTTTTGTTATTTTTAGAATGTACTTAAGTATTAAACATAAACTAGGTAGTTGTATAACATAATATGTTATAATGGCTTTTTTATTTGTATAAACTTATAAAATACAAGTGCAATTTTGTTGCATGCACAAATAACATAGTAGTCCACTCAAGGCTTTCGGGTATCCATCATCTGAATAGCATACATTGTATCCATTAAGAAATTTCTCATCATCTGCCCCCTCCCACCTGCACACCCTCCCCTGTCTCCACTGTCTGTCATTCTACTCTCTCCAACCAAGTGTACACATGCTCATGAGTGAGAACATGGGATATTTGACTTTCTGTGTCTGGCTTGTTTCACTTAAGATGATGACCTCCAATTTCATCCCTTTTGCTGCAAAAGACATGCTTGTAGTGATATTTCATATATTATCTGTTTTCTCTTTCTTGTTTTAAGTCACTGCAAAAATGATCTAGCGTCTTTTTTGAGGTAAGATACATCATCTAAAATAATGTGCCTTGCAAATATATTTACTGAAGATGTAATAAATCTTTAATGAGCATATAAAATTTTGGATTTATTTGAGAATGCCCTTCCATCTGATTGAGTCATTGGTCACCACCACAGGATGGAACTGGGCTGCAAGGATATAAATGAGTAAAGTGACTGCACAGCTGGCCCCACCATCGCTTCAGAATGAGGAAAGCAAGAAAAAAACTGAAGAAAGTTGTTTACTCTCAAGGAAGCTTAGGTTTGTCTCTGATCCGACTCTACTCATGTTTCACACTTTCAGTGAATCCCAGAGATAGGGAAGCCACGGGAGCATGCAGGCTAAGTTAGTTTCCACAGTAATTCCTTTTCTGTGTCAAAGTGAAATATCTAATGAGAATGCTCTGAAAAATCTGTCTTCAAATAGTTATGTTAGAAAAGTGTTTATCATGCTCTCTCATGTTATTCATATTGAAAATACTTTCACTCTTTGCATTAATGTTGAGGTAAACAATAATTAAGTTTTCCTAGTGATGTTAGATGACAGAAATATTCCTTTTGTACATTTTCCTTCTTCTTCAGCCTTTTCATATTATTATATTTACCATTATTATTCATAATGTATACAATTCTATGCAAATACTTCAGGGAATATATGTATGTATGTATCTATCTATATACACCTATTACACCTCTTCAATTTTTGCAATGGATTTGCCTGTAACCCCTCGTGACAACAGCAGGTTTGTGGAACATACACTTGAATGCGATATTGGATATCTCAGGACAATATGCTCCATCCATGTGCATATTGTTAAATCAGATGGCCATCTTATCAAATAATATGAGCGTCATGAAGTCATGAACTTAGTGCTGTTCACGATTACATCTCTGGCACCTAGAAAAGTGACTCTTCATAGGGACTGAAGAATTATTGAGTAACAGAGTAAATTTTATCATAATTTTTTGAGAATTACTGAATATAAACACTTTTTTGTGCAGTTGTGAAATGTATCTATATTAGGGCCTCAGATTCTACTTACATGGTATATGGGTAGGAAATCTAACACTGCTTGAAAGACCCCTTCCAAGGTGTTATTTTTATGGAGACTCGAGTGTGTTTGGTTTCAACACTCACATACTAAATTAGGTCATAGATACATGTAAAACAAGAAGCAAAGTTATATTGACAACACTAGCTGGCTCAATGTTTATATCAGAGAGCAACCAAAATGGAGTGGCCAGAGCAAGTATTAGAGTAGCCTGACTTGCATGGTGGTATGGCTCAAGGAGGACTTTGAGGATTAGGGGTAAATTATTAATATGTAGCCTGAGAAAGTTTACTAAATGACTGTGACGAATGTACCTCTAAAAAAGTAACTTTTCTGAAGCAAATCTATACTAAGTTGGCTATAAGAGAGATCTCCCTGTATGGAATAATACTGTAGTTTCTATGTTTTGTTCTATGACTAACTTCTATCACTTCACACTTTCCAGTCTCATATAAGCTGATATTTATAATAATTTATTATTGATATTTACCATTGCATAATATTTGGTGTATCAGTTATTTGTCCATTCTAAGATTACGGTAGGTAGCTTTCTTTTTTTTCTGGCTATAAAACTTGCTACTTTCATACTTGTACAAGTATAAATCTGTTGTATATGCCTCGTGGTAGAATTGCTAGATCATGAAATTTACACATATTCTACTTTATTAAGCAATGTTTTCTCTTTCAACATTCTTAGAGCTGTTTATTCTTACTTATTAGCAATGTGTATGCCTAAGTCACATCTAATATTTTATGTCATCAGAAGATTTAATTTCTGGTGACCATTTAAATGCAAAATGAAAATTTATTGAGGTTTTCAATTTACATTATTTGGTTGACTAATGGTGTTAAATAGCTAATTATATGTTTATGGGTCATTTGTATTTCCATTCTGTAAAACTCAAAGTCTTTCTGCATTATTTTTCTATTCAATTGATTATCATATTGTTTAGTAGGTTTTCTTTCAAACTGTACATTCAGAGGTTTTATATGTTGAAAATATTCTCTTCTATTTTGTAGCTTGCCTAATATTCTTTTTATTGGAGAATATATTGAAGAACAGAGGCTCTTTATTAAACTTTAGAATCACTGGATTTTTCCTAAATGGTATACACTATTTATGTATTGCTTAAGAAGGAAATTCTACACAAAATCTCACAATGGTATTCTACTATTATGTAATTTATTTGAAATTAATTATAAATACTATCTCTTCTCTGCAATAACATTTCTATCTCATATCAAGTATTCATATGAGATATTTGTCTGAGCTTTCTATCATCTTCCATTGACTAGGTTTTCTATTTGTTCTCCAATATTTTGATAAATATAATTTTATGATATAGATACCTTAAGCTTAAAAGCAAGAACCATTGTTTTATGTGTCTGCTTTATAAATCTCTGAGAAATTTAGGTTGTTTTATATGTTAAAAAAAAAAAACAGCAGTGAGAGAGACATTGGTACTGGAGTTGGGGTATTGCTATCCTACTACAAACCCAAACATGTGCTATTGGCTTGGGTCAGGGCAGGGAAGTGAGTAAACTCTCATAAGAGGATGTAAAAATAGCAATGCATATATTGTGATAAAAATTCGGTGTCATTTGCAGCTATGGTAACCTAGGAGTAATACGAACTATTTGTGGCACTGGGCAAGAAAATTTTAAGGCAAAATATTAATAGCATTAGCTGTTTGTTTGATAGTTGTGTTAAGAATATTGTGACCGAATAGAAAGATCACAGAAATTCTAGGACCTTCTGAGTTGAAAAGTGGACTATTTCCCACCAAGTCAAAATGCACGTGAACTCCAGGGAAAGTCCAAATTTGGTTTCAAATTCAGATTTCTGGGTCATATCTTTAGGACAGAAATCACATCAAGGTTGTGGACATAAAGACTAATAGATATGCTTTCATTTGAACATAATGGGTCCTAAAAGACTATAGACATTGTCTCATAAGCTTTTTATGCTGTAAATTTTTTACTTAGAGAGAGAATTAATTGCAGTTATGACTATAACTTTTGGCATTTTAAAATGAAATAGAATCAAATAAATAGGATATCTCAAATATTTTAGTAAGTTGCACTGGTCTAAGCACTAGCAGTTTACATTAAAAGACACTGAGACTATTTGAGATATCAAAAGACTTGCATCTCCATAAAGCAGTTTTAGAGAACTTAGCTTCCCAGGAGGACACATTTCCTACTCCTCTGTTCAGATGTGGCAAAAGTGGCTGATGAGAAAGGAAGGGCACCCAGAAGATAGAGAGCAAGTCACAGAAATTAATAGACTGGGAAAATACATTAAGGGAGCATAACACAGATTTAATCAAGGATAGAGAGACCTCATAAAATTTGGGCCCAGTGTAAGGTGACCTCACAAAATTGGCCCAGTGGGATTTCAGAATTACTGTGAAGTAGTGGCTTCTAAATTCCTCCCCTTCTTTGAATTTTCGAATGGGCATGTTGAATGCAGTCACCCTGCCCCTGTTTTACTATTGTGTATTGGATGTGGGGAAGTAATATATAAGCCCTGTTTTATTTTATATGTCTCTGTATCCAAAGGATCCACATCTGGACCTGCTAAAGATCACTGAGAAGATCATGAAGATATTGAGATGGATTATAATGCAGCAAAACTTAAGATGGCCATTCAAAGCCATATTAGAGCACTGGAAGTGTGTCATGAAAATACCTGTAGGAAGAGGTTATGAAGTGAAATATCAGATGCCTCACCCTGACATAAAAGCATGCCTGCCTTTGCAAGAAAGGGCATAGAATTTTGTGTAGCTAGATTGGATTAAGCAAGAGAACTAATAGAGGGAGATGATGATGGGGAAGATATACAATCACAATATAAAGTTATACATAGGTCATGCTAGAATTTTAACTTTAACTGAAACAGAGAAAGACATTGTAGATAAAAACAATGGAAAAACCTTTGAAAGGTTTTAAACAGCAGTAATATGAAGTGACATCATTTAATGTTTCTTAATCTTGCTTGTTGTGGGAAAGTGGATAATGAAGGTGACTAGCAGTGACCCAGGCAGAGATGGCAGTGATTGGGGGCCAGGGTCTCAGTGGTCTGTTGATGAGATGTGCTTAGATTTGGGTTGAACTTTGAATGTTAAGCTTTCATGATGTATTGGTAGATTTAATTTGGAAAGCAAGAGAAAAAGAAAGAAAGAAGAGTTAAAAATAGAAAATTTTCTGGGCTAATTTAAAGTATAGAAGGGTCAATAATCAACTGCAGGAAGAGTTTTAATTTGTATGTACATATACATATACGTGTGTATTTTTGTATGATAAGGTTAGTCTTTAGAATTTTTTTTTTACACATAGTAAATTTGAGTTGCCTGTTAGATATCCATGCAAAATATTGAGGATGCTATTTGGCATATCAGTCTGGGATCTAAGAGAGACATCTGAGATGAAAATATATGTTTTGGGGAGTTATTTGATTTTAGATGCTACTTGAAACCAGAAGACTGCATAAGAACATCAGTGGATGAGGAATTGATGCTGTCCAAGTAGTGAACCCTGGAGCATTTTAAAGTAAAAAATTAGAGAGATTTAAAAACTACAGATTAAAACATGTAGTTTGAAATTTAGCACAGTGATATAGGAGGAAAACCAAGATATTAAAGTGCCTGAAGAGAGTATTTTTAAGGGGAAGGATCAAATGGATCAAATGCACTTGGTATGTCAAAGAAGATGAATAATAAAAAATGCACCATTGGATTGAGCAGCATTAGTCAGTGACTTCCATATGGATAAGTTTTGGCAAATTCAGTTTTAGTGATGTGACAAGGGAGAACAACATAATTGAGGCAGTGTTTTTTTCCACAAATGGTAAAAGGGGCAAGGCATTTTAAGGTGGAGTGGGGAGGTAATTATATTCATTTATTATGAAATTTAATCTAGCTAAGAAGGTGACTGGTGTAGAGAAAAACTGGTATTGTCAATGGGGTTTAGTTCTTCTTAAAAGTAAAGTTGTTGTTTCTTTGCTTCTGGATGACATAATAAGGTAGTATGATAGAAGGTGATAATTAAAAAGTTGGATGCTTGAGTAGGAGCCGTGACTATTAAATGTAATATGATATCTTGGATGGGATCCTGGAAGAAACACAACAAAACAGGCATTAGTTAAAAACTAAAGAAATATAAATAAAGTGCAGACTTTATTTAATAATAATGTATTGGTATTAACTCACTAATCAAAAAAATGTAACATACTAATGTAAGATGTTAATAATATTAGAACTCTGTTTCGAGGATATGGGAACTCAGTACCACCACTGGAATTTTTCTTTAAATCTGAAGCAACTATATAATTTTTAAAAAATAGGATATTTGAAACCAAGATTTTGGTTTTTCAGTTATAGGTGATAATAACATGGACTAGGTAAGACCATGAGAGTGTGTTGGTGAAATGGGATGGACGACAAATTCTTCAGCATTGAGGTTGTCAAGGAGCTGAGAGGTCAGCAAATTAGAAGGATCAGTTATGTACATAAATAAAGAAATAACCAAAAATATTTCATGAGTAGCTTCAGATTGAGTGATAATGAAATTGGAGCTAAATTTTTAAAGAAATGAATGGGAGCAAATTGAATGTCTTAGCTGGCAGCAATTAGCATGGAGTGTAAGGTGAAAAACTTTGACAAATTAGTACAACGTGAGTGTTTGTGAAATGTCAGAGAAGACGAAATTTCTGGAAGCAGCAGTGCAGAGTAATGAGACAATTAGCCCATCTCCAGATTCATGCCAAATGAGGGATTTAGGAGAAAAACATCTTTTCACTTGAGAAAGTTGAAAGGGAACCAGTGTCATCAGAAGAGAACCAAATTTTATTTAAAGGAAATGGTGAAGAGAAGAGTTTGAAGATATAGACATATAGAGATTTTTCAGAATACTGCCGGAGTTAAAAATGGCAGAGAGAAAATATTGTAGGTGTTGGAACAGGTGAGAGGAGAGTCATTTAAAAGGAATTTTTACAGTCTTATTTAAGTCCTGGGACTGAATAATGATTAAGATGTCCTGGGCTTTTCGTGATGACTGAGATAAACTGGGGAAAATTGCATTCATTGAACATGTAGGTTGTTAGATTTGGTGACAGTGACAAGAGGGAATTCTTCTCCACTTCAATCTTCTAATTGAAATAGGCAATGAAGGCAGCCATTCAGAGTGGAGAGACAGGTCTGTAGAAAGGGAAAGTGGGTAAGAATCATAAGGAGAGTAGTGAACAAAATGTACTGAAGGGATATAACAGAAATTCTGTGTAGGGTTAAGAGGGCTTTTGAAATCTGTGTTCATTAATTTCAAATAAGATTAGATAGCATTGTTATGTGAAGCTTATTTTCAATTATGGGCACAAATTGCTGCTTGTATAAATTTGCAGGATAGGCAGATATTATAAACAGGTTTGCAGTTTTGGCTTGGTGAGAATTAAGGAGAAGAACAAGAGGTTTAGTGGTGTTTGCAGACAAATTATTAAAATGTTGGTCCACATAATTTAGGCTGCATAAAGAGTGAAGCAGAAAAGGTAAGGAGAGTGGATGGTTGGTGGACCATAGAAATTGAAGTCAAAGGATTGAAGATGTCAATCTGGTTAGAAATTGTTAGAACAAGCAAGAGCAAGCAAAAGAAACTGCTGGTTACAGAATATCAAGCTAATGTAACCAGGTTTCAGAAGTGTAACAGATAATGATGATAGCAAGGCCGTGACTATACAAGTACATGGTTGGAGTATGATGGAAGGAAAAAAATATGATTGGAAATGAGAATCTCAATTTTCAATATTGAAAATCTACAGAATGAGAGAGATCATCTACTCAGATGATATTTGATATTTAATATTTGGTATTTGAAGTCATTAAGAATAAGAGTAGTAGGCATGTAGAGGAAGAATAACCCCAATCCTAAAATTTGCATTAATAAGAGCAATCTTTGCCATATGGGATAAGATGATAGTCACATGAAAAATAGTAGTTGGTATTATCTAAAGTTATAAACTTCAAAGAAACTGGTAAAACATCTTTGAAATGATAATGAAAACCATGAAGATAATAACAGAAACTTGCATGATTTGCACTGGTTAGGATATCAAGGACTATGAGGAATATCAAAAGTAGTAGGGAATAAATCTTTCTTATATCTGATTTGAACAGATAAGCTTTAAAGTTTCTACCAGTTTCTTAATTTTGTTCTAAAATCTTAGAAAATGTTGTGTATCTGGTTAAGGCAGTTTCCCTGCTACTCAGCCTCCATTCAGTGAGTAGATACTTGTAAAAATAAGAACCATTGTGCTGGACACTGGAGATAAATTGCAAGTCATAGTCTCTGTCCTGAAAATGTCATAGTCTACTGGGTGAGTAGGCATTATTCAAATTAATCACACAACTAAATGTAAAATTAGGCTATTATCCTGGGAATCATGATTGTTTCCTAATAAAGTGGCAATTGAGCTGCAACCAGTTGTATAAGCATGAGATCACCTTTTTAAACTACACCTGTTCCAAGTGTGTCACTTTTATAAAAAGAAAGAAAACCAATGTGATACAGCATCAAATGCTAATAAATGGTGAGAACCTTCCATTTCCTATAATATGGTAGAAATATATATATTTACATATATGATATATATAATTTATATATATTTATATATAATATATAGAGAAATATATATTTATATATAAATATACATATTTATATATATAAATATATATATATTTCAAAAACAAAGAAAGGCAGAACTCCCATGTTAGAAAAATACTTTAAGGTAATCCAAACTATATGAAAAAAATTTGTTTAAATTCCATGGTTTTGCTGTAAAGCAAATATACAAAGTTATAAGAGATAAAGTTGAGAGACTGGAGTAAATCCAGGTAGATATTTAGTGATGAAACTTCTCTGACACTTACTGAATAAGAATTTGAATTTTAGATCCGAACGGAGATTGGAAGGAAAAAAAAAAAAACCACATAGGGTTCTCAGTAATCCAAGTCACAAAACCTAGTCCCCCAAATAATGCATCATTAGTATATGATAATGATTAACATATTTGATGATACATGATATACCAGTCGCTGTTTCAAGAAATGTGTATTAAATCAGTTAATTCACAAAATATCCATTATCATCCAAATTTTACAAGGGAAGAAACTGAAGTAGAGAGAGTTATGTAAGCTATTTTTTAAAATTACATGTTTAGTATATGGTTGAATCATGTTTCAACTTTGGCAATTTAGATTAAGGTCCACACTTCATCTCCAGACTATGTTCTTGCTCAGCTAGAGGAAAATAAAAATTATGATCAAGGAAGTAAAAATAACTACTTCACAAATGGAAATGGTAAGGAACATTATGTGTATCAGGCCTGGCTATGGATGAAAAATTTAATAAACAAACACTTTACTGAGAATTTTCAACCATCCACTATGTGAAGTTTGAGTATATAATACAGTTTGGTTCATAAACCACAAGCAAATTATTTATTTTATAAGTTTCTGTGTTTGTAATACATCTGGAAGTTAATAAAAAACAAAACAAAACTCATCTTGGTAGAAAAGTACCCTTAACCCAAGGACTCAAATAGTTTCCAAAGACAAAGCTAAAATGAATATGTGTTGGGGAAAAATAAAATAAATCAGTAAATTAATAAGGAAGAAGTTGGTCCTCATAAGTGATTGTCAGCAGAAATAATGAACTCCATAATTAGATTTGCAAAGATTTAAGATATTGGGACTATAAAATAAGTCTATCTTAATTAATTTATAATATAAAAGATAATAAAACTGTGACTGAGGAAAAAAGAGGCTATCAACAATGGCAAGGTATTTTAAAGTCAAAACAAATATACTTTCTTGAAATTATCTACATTTTGTTTGTGTGTGTGTGTGTGTGTGTGTGTGTGTGTGTTAAGGTCAAAAATACAATGAATGGTTTAAACAGCAGATTAGGTGCTATTAAAGAGAGAATTTTTAAACTTGAAATAAAATGGAAGATATTACCCAGAATTATATCTAAGAGAAACAAAAATATTTAAAACATGAAAATTTAAGTGAGATTGCAGTTAAAGTAACTGGGACATTAAATCAGCCTTGGAAGATGGTGATAGCCATAATGGAAGAGAGTGATATTTGCAGATAAAATACAACAGTATTTCCCAGAATCAGTAAGACAGTACACTGAAGATTTGAAAAGCTTCACAGGTTCCATACAGGATAAAAATAAATCTACAACTCGCTATATTTATCATGAAACAGTTCCATAATTAAGACAAAGAGAAGATTATAAACACAATAAGAAGAAAAGTACAACAAACAATGGCAACTAATTTCCAAACAGCAAAAGTTGAAGACAGACAACAGAGAAAAAACATCTTCGAAGTCCTGAGAGAAAATAATTTCTATATTAAAAATTTACCAAGAGCAAATTTACCACCAAATACTCTAAAGAACTGTAAAGCTGATGAAAATAGATTTAAATAAAACACATTACCAAGAAATAATATGATCTCTACATAATATTAAAGTATTGAATTCACCCTGCAGATATAACACTTTGGAACTTTTACATATATAACAAGATAAATTCAAATTAAATAAAACTAGAAGTAAGAATTAACAGGAGACTTGATAAATTCATCTTCCTAGGGAAGAACTAAATGCAAGTCCCTCAGTAATCGAGAGATCAAAAAGAAAAAAAACTAGGTATATATGTGTTTGAAGAACAAAATTAACATGAGTATAATATCCTACATAAAGAATAGTAAATCCAACAATTCAAAAATACACATTATGTCATGCATATATTTAACCTTCAAACAAGCCTCATACAAGTATTCAACAATTAGAATCATATCATATTGAATATATTCTCCAAACAAAATAAAACTGATTTGAAAAGAAATTATACAAAGATAAAACATTTCTAAATATTAAAAAATTATTCCAAATAACTAATAATTATGGAAGATATCATAATACATATTAGAAAATACAAATAAAGAATAATGAAAATACTGCCTTTAAAATGCATAACATGCAGTGAAAGAAAAATCTTTGGAGGGGGATTAGAGCTATAAATGCCTATATTTTAAACAGAATAAAATTAAACATTTGATGGGGATGAACCTCAGGTGGCAATGGAGGTGTGTTGCTCAGATATCCTAAGTAAATCTGCTGCAAGAAGGGTAGTAACTGGACGGAATCCAGCTGCTATACTGTTGGACCTGTCACAGCCATTGCATTCATGCCAAGGACACATTATCACTGTGCTTCTCAAAGACAAAGACTGAACACAGCGGGGATAGTGGAACTGAGCCATCCCTGCCCAAGTCATTCCTTCACAGCAAGGGACAACTGGAACAGGCAATTTTCACTCTGTCTTCATGTACCAGGTGCCTGAGACGACTCCTCCCCAATCCTCCTTCCACCACTCTCCCCTTCACAGAAGTCAAAGCTGAGTTATATGGTCTGATGCTCTGTTCTCACAGCCGACATCTTCCATTTATCCTTCATAGGCAGGAACAGCTCCAAAATAACTGGCAAGGATAATTTACCCTGTTTAACGGCAGGAAGTAGTGCAGCTTTTACACCACAAAGGCAAGGAGAAATACCTGTGAATCTTATGAAACGCACTCTGCTTGGTTCTCCACTGCTGGATTGTAGCAGTGAATGGACAATGCAACAGTCCAGGCAAGGGAATGGTAGGATTGATTACCAGGCGCTCATTTTCCTTAAGAAAGAGAGCTTGAGTTGGACCACCAAGTAAGCTATCAAGAACTCTTCAGTGAGATCATTAATAGGTGATCGCTGAGAAGGATTGTGTTTAAAATACATAATTTGGAAAAGAAACAATGGTTTCAAGACCAATTGCAGTTATGGGAGCTTAGTTCCTCCTCTAAACTTTCTCCACTATTTTTCCATGCAGATATCCAGTTTTCCCAATACCATTTATTGAAGTCCTTTTCTCTATTGTGTGTTCTTGGCACCTTTGTCAATAATCAATGGAACATAAGTTCATGAGTTTATTTCTGGACTTCCATTCTGTTTCATTGGTCTATATGTCCGTTGGTCTGGGTGCACTTGAAAATAATGTGTTTTTATTCCAGTATCATTATGCTTTGATTACTGTAGCTTGGTGGTACATTCTGAAAGCAGGCAGTGCAAATAATTTCTTGAAAGCAATATCAACACTGATGATCTTCAGTCAAGATTGATGAAAGAAAAAAACTATATACAAATAAAGTGTGAGAGAAAATCAACCACCATACTCTTGAACATAGGCCTTTATTCATAATGCTGCAATATGAAATAAACTCTCAAGGAGTTCTCTGCTTTGCAGAAAAAAGGGCAGAATTCTATAATATTTAGCAATAGAAGACAACTAATATTCATATACATTGGGACATAAGTGTTAAAAAAATTTTCAGAAATAGGAAAAATTGTTGTTGGAATTAGCAGCTAAGGTTAGGTAATCCAGGTATAGCAAGACATCTGGGAAGAATCAGTAGGGGGTACGATCACAAAAGAATCACAGTGGGAAATCTTCAGTTCCTCAGGGTCTCTCAAAAAAATAAGATTAACAGCAAAGAAAAATAAAACACATAGGCACTGAAGTAATGAAGTAGGATGACGTCTGTGACAGTGCACAATGGCCTCTGCCTCTCACTGTTTGCACCTTTGTATAATTCCCTCCCCTTGAGTGTGGGCTGGACCAGTAACTGTCTTCTAACAAAGAGAATATGACAACACTCATGGAATGTTACTTCAGTGATTAGCTTATAAAACATTGTAATTTTTACTTTAGTAGCTTCCTCTCTCTCTCTCTCTCTCTCTCTCTCTCTCTCTCTCTCTCTCTCTCTCTCTCTTCCTCCTTCTCCTCCTCTTCTTCCTCTTCTTCCTCTTCTTCCTCTTCTTCATTATCTGGCTCAATTTGATGAAACAAACTGCCATTTTGGAGAAATCCACACAGCCCTACAGTCCAAAAACCTTAAAAAACTGATCCTTCCAACATCCACTCAGTTACCATAGAAGTGGATGCTGTTCCTGTTGAGATTTGAGATGCTTTGGCCCTGGTTGACACACTTTTAATGCAGCTTTGTGAGAGACTGAGCCAGAACACACAGAGATGAATTATGCCCTGAATCCTGACTCCTAGAAACTAGGAGATAATGTGTGTGTTTTAAAGAAATTAAATTTGGGGGTATTTGTTACAAAGCAATAGATAACTAACACACGCAGTTATTTTTTAAAAAGATGATTGTAAGCAACATTATACCTAGAAGTTTGAGAACTTGGTTTAAAAATTTCTAAGAACTAAAGATGCATTCTACAAGATTTCTCATAAGAAAAAAGGAAAGGCAACAAAACAGATTAATGCTGTGAGAATTAGAGAAATTTATTTGGTGGTTAGGAAGATTTACATTAATAATATGGCATAAACAGGATTTTAATTGATAAGGAAATCTAATAAAATAATCTTAAGGTATTAGAGTATTTGTTTTAATAGAAAATTGAATAGTACTAAGAAACTTTGTCACTAAGTTTTATAATTCAAAGTAATGTATTTTACCTTTTTCTTCTGTAGTACTAATTTTATCATAAACTGATAAGTACATTTCTAGAGAGTTAACATTATAATTGAGGGCTCTATGTTACATAAATCAATTTTGAATTACCTATTTGCAATTATTACATCATTTATTAATCTGTCTAACACCTTATAAAAACTTAGATATATGCCAGGTATTTAATTATAATAGGTGAAACAGATACATCTAAAGAAATTTCTATGTATGATTATGATCATTTAAACCAAAGCAACATAAAAAATGTTCTTGAATGATTGATATGTTTTATGCAAAATGGACATTTTCTAAGAATATCCTAATCATTCTTAGGAATAGCAATTAAGCACACTAGTTATTCATGTGGAATTTGAACAGAATTAAGGCATAGATAATGAAAGATGAAATAATAATAGTATAGTATTTTTCCATAAAATAATGAAGGCAATAAAATACACATAAAAGTTATACTAAATTAAAGGTCATTGGAAGAGACAAACCAAATGTATATTTTAACACTGGGAAATAGGTTTCTGAAAAGAGAACTTATTGAGAAAAAAATAATTAAAAATGATCTTTATAGAAACACTCTTTAATAATCATACAAAGACATATAGAGTTTAATAATTACATAGAGTTAAAGGAACTCTAACCCAATTACTCTAACCCAATGTTTCTCAACTGGGGACGATTTTGCACCAGAGGACAGTTAGCAGTGCCTGAAGACATTTCTGTTTGCCACAACTGGGGATGCTGCTATCATCTAGTGGGTAGAAGCCAGGAATGCTGCTAAAGATCCTACAATGCACAGGACAGCCCCACACATCAGGGTATTGCTTTGTCCAAAAAGTCAATAGTGCCTCTGTGGAAAAACCCTCTTCTAAGCTCTCTGCTGATATGGTCTCACTCACAGATATGGTTTATATTTCCCCTTCTAAGGAGATGACTTAACAATTTACCCATCTTAAGTCTCCTCTTTAAGCCCCAGACCCATTTATCCTACTATCTACTTGTTGTTATTTCCTGTTGTCTGTTTCTCAAAGGCATCTGAACCCATCATCATTCTATCTGAATTCCTCTTCATATTCTCTGCCTCACTAAATGGTACAAATAACCAGCCAATTGAACATTCAAAAAAGACAGGGATGTCCTTGACATATTTCATCTACCAACTCCTCCTTCTAATCCATCATATGATTTTATTAATTGTACCAATTACTAGCTCTCTAATTCTACCAATATGTCTCCATGTCAGTAGCTACTATGCTCACACCCCTACTGCCCCACTAATTTGGCTGAAATAGACACACAACACAACACACACACACAAATTGCACTCACAGTTGTCTTTTCAAAATACAAATTCAATATTGTTATTCTTCGCTTGAAACCATTGAATGGTAGTATCCTCGTCTGTCACACAAAACTCTTCTTACTGGGCTCATTTTACAACACTAGTTACTGAATGCTCACTGTTTCAAAGACCCTCATTTTTACCATGTCCCAAACCCATCACACCTCTGCTCTAACCATTTTCTTTTCTACTCATTTTGTATCCAGCAATTCACATGTAACCTGAGGAGAAGTAAAAGGAGAGGTTTTGCCTTTCTGTCTCAGATGTGGAAGAGGCAGAAGAAAATCTAGGAACTTACCTATTTCTTCTAGGTTTTCCTATTTATTAGAATATAGTTGTTCATAGTTTGTAATGATCCTTTGGATTTCTACAGTATCAGTTATAACATCTCTTTTTTCATCTTTGGTTTTATTTATTTGGGTCTTCTTTTTTCTTAGTCCAGCTGAAGGTTTGTTAATTTTGTTTATCTTTTCAGAAAAAACAACTTTTTGTTTTATTATTTTTGTATCAATTTCATCTATTTCCACTCTGATACTTACAATTTCTTTTCTTCTACTAATTTTGAGTTTGGTTTGCTCTTGTTTTTGAATTCTTTCAGATGCATTGTTAGATTGTTTATTTGAAGCTTCTCTACTTTTTTGATGTGGGCACTTATTGCAATAAACTTTCCTCTTACTATTGCTTTTGCTGTATCCCACAAGTTTTGATATGCTGTGTTTTAATTTTCATTTCTTTTGATAAATTTTTCAATTTCCTTCTTAATCTCTTCATTAACCCACTGGTCATTCAGGATCATATTGTTTAATTTCCATATGTTTGTCATACATCATGACCAAGTGGGATTTATCCCTAGGATGTAGAGATGTTTTAATAAACACAAATCAATAAATGCGATATATCACATTAAAAGAATGAAGGATAAAATCATAATCATTTGACAAAAATACAGCATTGTTCATTATAAAAACTCTCAACAAGTTGAGTATAGAAGAAATGTATCACAACATAATAAAGGCCATATATGACAAGCCTATAGCTATTATCATACTATTACTAACATCATCCTTGCAGGTTTTCCTCTAAGATCAAAAACAACACAAGGGGTCCACTCTCACCACTTCTATTCAGTATAGTACTGGTAGTCCTCATCAGACCAATTAGGCAAGAAAAAGAAATAAAACACATCCAAATTAGAAAAAAAGTAAAATTGTCTGTTTGCAGATACATAATCATATAGAGAGGAAATCCTAAAGATGCCACCAAAAAAAAATCTATTAAAAGTAATAAATGAATTCAGCAAATTTGCAAGGTAGAAAAGCAGCACAAAAAATGAGTTGTATTTCTATATGCTAACAATGAACTACCTCAAAAAAAATTAAGGAAACAAACTCATTTGTGATAGTATCAAACAAATTAAAATATTTGTGAATAAACTTAACCCATGAGGTAGAAAATCTATACACCAACAACTATAAAATACTGATGAAAGAAATTGAAGAAGACACAGATAAGTGGAGAGATATCTCATATCCAGGGATTGGAAGAATTAATATTTTTAGATGTCCAAAAAACTCAAAGCAACCCACAGATTCAATGCAATTCCTATCATTCTAGTGTATTTTTCTATTTCACAGAAATAGAAAAAAAATTGAAAAATGCGTAAGGAACCACAATCAATCTCAAGCAAGAAGACAAAGCTGGGTACATTGCACTGCCTGCTTTCAGAATGTACCACCAAGCTACAGTAATCAAAGCATAATGATACTGGCATAAAAACACATTCTTTTCAAGTGCACCCAGACCAATGGACATATAGACCAATGAAACAGAATGGAAGTCCAGAAATAAACTCATGAATTTATGTTCCATTGATCATTGACAAAGGTGCCAAGAACACACAATAGAGAAAAGGACTTCGATAAATGGTATTGGGAAAACTGGATATCTGCATGCATAAGAATGATGTTGGAACATTATCTCACACTATATAAAAAATCAACTCAAAATCATTTAAAAACTTAAACTGAAGACATGAAACTGGAAAACTATTGGAAAAATACATAGAGAAATGCTTATTGTCATTGGTTTGGGTGATAATTTTTTGACTATGACTTCAAAACACAGGTAACAAAAGCAAAAATAGACGAATGGGATTACATCCCACTAAAAAGCTTCTGGATGTTAAAGAAAAGAATCAGAGTGAAGACACACCTATGGAATGGGAGAAATATTTCAAGCCATATATCTGATAAGATATATATCAAAATATACAAGGAACTCAAATAACTTAATAGTGAGAAAATAAATAACATGATTAAAAAGTGGGCATCACATTGTTCTGAGTGCAGTGGTGTTTACAACTAATTGATCACAACCAGTTACAAATTCCTTTGTTCCTTCTCCACTCCCACTGCTTCACTTGACCAGCCTTAAAAAAATAATAAAAAATAAAAAGTGGACATCTTTGGACCCACTTGGACCTGAATAGACATTTCTCAAATGGCCTTACAGGCATATAAAAAAAATGCTCAACATTACTAGTCATCAGGGAAATGCAAATCAAAACCACAATGAGATATTGCCTCACACCATTATTAAAAAGACTAAAGAACGCAAATGTTGGTGAGTATTTGGGGAAAAGGAAACACTTATATACTGTTGATGAAAACATAAATTAGTACAGCCATTATGGAAAACAGTATGAAGGTTTCTTATAAAATTAAAAATAGAGCTATGATATGATTCAGCAGACTTGCTTCTGAGTATATATTCAAAGGAAATGGAATTATTACCCCAAAGAGATACCTGCATTTCCCTGTTCACTGTAGTGTTATTCACAATAGCCAAAGTATGGGATTAATCTAACTGTGCATTGATTCAATGATGGATGAGTAAAGAATATTATGTATGAACACTATATATACCATAATAATAGCATAGCCTTAAGCCTTAATCAGCCTTAAAATAGCAAAAAATCCTGTCATTTATGATAACAGGAATGAACCCAGAGGATATTATGATTAGTGAAATAAGCCAGGCATAGAAAGACAAATACCTTGTAATCTCACTTATATGTGGAATCTAAAAAAGAGAAATTACTACAAGCAGAATAGAAAGGTGGTTGTCAGGGGCCATAGGATAGGGGAAATGGGGAGATGTTGGTTAAACAAAGTTTCAGTTATGCAGGATGAGTGAATTCTGGAGTCATCATGTTGACTATAGTTAATACTACTGTTTTTTTAACCCATGAAATTTGCTAAAAAAGTAGATTTTAAGTATTCTCACACAAAATATGGTGACTTTGTGAGGTAATAGACATTTTAATTATCTTGATTATTGGAATAATTCATGATATATATATATCAAGATATCATATTATATGCTTTAAATATATATAAATTTTATTTGTCAACTATACCTCAATAAAGCTGAAAATATGTTTTAAAAAATCAATTCCTATACCCAATTGGAAACTCTTTATTTAATATTTTTAGTTCTTTCCCTGACAATAAAGGGACAAATTTTGATGTCTTTTTCACAATAATTACAACTCAATACAATCTTAAGAATAGAAATATTTTGGAGGTACAGTTATTGAATCATTTGATTAATGATTCCCCAACAGTTATGGAAAAAGAAAAAGAAATTCTAAGCCACTCTAAAATAAAATTAAAATATTTGTAAGACTTTCAGTTATAAATATATATGCTGCCTGCTGAAACAGGCAGCATAAAAATAATAAATGCTGAAATATGCTATTATCATCTTCATCACAAAAATTAGTTCTGGTAATTTGTAGAATATATAGAATATATTTATACATTTCAAAATTATGGCTTCTAATTCAATTGAATAATATAGCTTATTTGGAAATATTTTTGAATTATGTGTATACCCAAACCATACTTACAAGACGATTTCAGTGTCTAGGGTTTTTTTACCCCCTGTGGAACTTTGCAAAAAATATCGATTGACTGCATATGTATGGGTCTCTTTGTGGTTTGCAGCATATAGATCTTGTATATAATTTGTGAGATTTATATCTACATATTTAATTTTTTGGTGCAGTTGTAAATGGTACAATTAAAATTCAATTTCCAAGATTTTATGTCTTGATTATAGAAATAGTATTGCTTTTTTGTATATTTTTACCTTGTGTCCTAGATTCCTTGCTAATTTAATATATTAGTTGTAGTAGCTTTTTTAGCAGATCCTTTAGGATTTTTCTGTATAGATAATCATGTCTGAAAGAGGGGTTGTTCTATCTCTTCTTTTTATTTTATTTTATTTTATTTTTTATTCCAGGATAATGTGAGGGTACAAATATTTTGGTTACGTTTTATATCATTGCCTCTCCCAAGTGGAGGTTAGAGGCCTGCCCTTCCCCCCACAATGCACACTATGTCCTAGCATTGTGAGTTTACCCTCCTAACCCCCTATCCCTGGAGAATATTACTACCATGTGAGCACCATTGTGTTAATCAGTAAGTGCCAATTTGATGGCAAGTACAAGTGGAGCCTATTCTTCCGATTTTGTGTTACCTCACTTCAGATAATGGGTTCAAGCTCAATCCAGGAAAATATAAGAGGTGCTAGATCACTGTCATTTCTTAAAATTGAGTAATATTCCATTGTATACATATGCCAAATTTTAATAACCCACTCATGAATTGGCAGCACAATTCACTATTGCTAGGATGTGGAAACAACCTATCTCTTCTTTTTCAATATGTATGCTTTAATAATTTTATTCTCTTCTTTTATTACAAGACTTTAAAATTTTAGTGAGAATATTTTTGTTATTTACGTGTCATGGAAAATTTTCCTTGTGTTATTGTAGGAAAATAATTTTATCTTCAGTGTTTAATTTTTAACTGAATATAATTAGCAGTCATTAAATAACAAATGTTTCACCTTTAAGTAGATGAACTTTCCAAAGTTTTATTTGGATACCTTGACTTGGTTGGAATAAATCAAGCATTATTAAAGTTAACTGGGTTTCTTGGAGTATTTTATACTATTAATGTAAAACTCGCATGATGAAACAACTTTTATGATTCTTCTTTTGCAACATCTTAAAAGGTTGTATCTCAATTTTCATGAATGCACAACAAAACTTGGAGTTGCATATGAGTTTAATTAATGATAAAAAATCATTTGATCTAAATAAAATATAGAGCAAATTCATGAGCATTGTGCATCTAAGTGTTAAATTTTTGAAACAGATGCTGATGCTTCCTTAGCAATTTTTCCCTTCTAATTTTTATACATTTAGTAATACCTCTAGGACCTCTATGTTGGATTGTAATTGTTTGATTTTTGTTTGACAAATTTTGTTTGACAAAAATTGATAAATATTTTGTCTAAATTTTATGTCCAACATCAACTTTGTTCATGAAAGGAAGACTGACATTTCAGCCCTTCAGTCTTTCAGAATTCAGGACTGATATTTCATTAAAAATACATTTAAAAATGTTTTAATATATTGCTCCAAAAGGGGTTTATTGCATAATAAACAACTACATTATATTGTAAATAACAATTTCTGTAACAGGCAGGGTCAGACTACTCTATTCTAGCCCTTTCCCTAAATTCAGGCAAGAGAAGGGTCTGTCCCGGGCCCTGTAAATTAGATGCCCTATCCTGAGCATCCCTTGGTCATGCCCACCCCACCCCACCCTAACACAGGGCAAAATGTCTACAGGGACAATTAGAAATTGTCACCTTAAATACCACTCTTTAGAAATGTGAAGTATTTTGAAGTTGTTTTTGTGATTATGTTAGCTAGTGAAAAGCAATGTGTACATGATCACAAAACCAACTTAAAGAGATTCACTTCGTTGCCATTACATTTCTCCCAAAAAGATTATCATATTTATCAGTATTTATCATTTTTCAGTATTTATCTTTCTTTTTCTTTTGGAAGATGTATGTACCTTTTCTCTTGTGGTTGCCTGTAAGCTCATTGAAAAGAGAACTAAGTGATTCATCCATGTATCTCATCGCAATTACGTAGTAACCAAAATGTTCATCGAATGAATAGTATTTTTCCCCATGAAAGCTAGGAACCATGAAACTGAGATTTTCAAAAGCCTAAAAACTAAAATATATTATATTTTATTTCCTATGATGCTGAGTGTTTTTATTCATTTCTTTTTAGATACATTTTTCTTTCCATGATGCCAGATATTAGAAAGACAAGCAGCTTCCTATTCACACCTGATTGTAGTTTTATTCATATTAATATGAGTTTAATAAATATTTACTAATTTCTTGTTTTTAGAAATCCAGCATTTGTTAGCATGTTTTCTTGTGGTGAACTAGTTTGTGTTCTTTAAGCATCCACATTAATTGCAATTTTAGATGTAGATAGTGACATGGAAATACATATAAGACTATAATTGGTAGTAAAATAACACAGTTGTGTCTGTTTGCATGCAAATTACTGCTATTACAAGCTATAGTGCTTCCTGAAATTGTAAAATAATGGTTGGGTTATAATTTTAGAAGACAGTAGCTATTGCTGCTCCTGAGTATTCATTATGGATACCAATTATTTATTTGATATATATGTTTTTTTACTTACACATGTGACATCTTGACAAGCATATCTGACAGCATGTAAGTATTTATTAGAAAAGTAGGAACCAAATCCAATACTTTACTCTGTAAGAACAAACCTATAGCTTTTCAGTGTTTGTAAAATGTATTTTAAAGGAAGCAGAGACATTAATAGTGTTTTAGCATTGCAATACATAGTATATTGAGAGTTGTTGCTGTATCAATCTATTCCTGATCTTTCCCTGAAAGGTATTTTAATTATTGTATAGCAATATTTTTAGGTGGCACATATTTTATATCAATGTTTACATTACATTAATTCTCTCCCTGATAATTTTTGTATACCATTAATTTATTAAATGTTGAATCATATTTTTATCAATATCAGTGGTGCCTTTTGCTTCCAAATATAATAAGGATTATCTAAAGTACTATTATCTAAAGCATGTATTCCTGCCAATTAATAATTTCTTAGGCTTGGTAATTATACTTGTTTTGAAGTTCTCATACCTTGAAAGCAGTGTCTCTGGTGCTTATTTAAAGCAATAGTAAATGATTTTAATAATTTTTATCATATTCCTTATGAAAATTAACCAGAAATATTTTAAAGTTAGTATTAATATACAAGCTGCTATTAGTTGATTATTTCTTTGTGGGACTTTCCATCTACATTTTGCTTTAAATTATAGAAAAAAATAGTAAAAGTGGAAAGTTGCTTGGAAACATCTATCTCAAAGTATGCACTCAGTTTTTCTCTCTTTTCTGAGACCTGCCTGCATGGGACCTCTGGGCCCAGCTGAGTGCACCACAGACTCATGACCATGAAGCTGTTCTTGATCCCAGTTAAGCTAATAAATATCGTTCTCATATGAACTTTTAGGTTGAGAAAACTGGGTCAGGTTATGGCAAGTACTAGATTATGAGGCGATGCTGACTTGAGGCAATGGCAGTCCTTTGGTAGCAGCTGTGACTCTGCATGAATAACCAAAGCAGAGAAACTGCATAAAAAGACAGGAATCAGTTATCCCTGAAGATTGCTGAAGTAATGAAAGATGTACCAGAGAGTTTGTGGCAGTCCCAAATGTGGCTCACTTGGGCTTATTACCTTTGGATTTTATGAGTAATCTTTAAATATTCCTAACAGTATACTTTTTTTTTCCTAATTAAACTTATTTGAGTGGCTTCTTTTCCTTGCAATTAATGATTATTAATTAAGACTTTTCCTCACTTTAATCATCCTCCTGTTATAGATTTAGCACAAATTTTATTTTTGGCATATATTTTATAATTTCATTTTAATTTCAGATAGTGTAGTAACTGATAAGAAAGCTAATATACTGAATATTATTAGAAATACATTTGTTCTAAAACCTGCGTTTTAGAGATGATGAACATGAGAACCATAAACTGTTTTAGGGATTGTACCAGATCATACAGGTGAGTGGCAAAATAATTGGGACTAAACTTGAAAAGGTAGTATATCAGGAGACCAGGGTTTAACTATAAGTTTTGTGGCAAATTTTATAGATAACTTTAATTTCTAAATAGAATTCTAATTTAGAAAATGTAAAAATTCTATTAATATTCTTCAATTATATTATCATTCTATGACTTATAGGCGAGTGCTCACAATCATTTATTTTCCATTGACACCTGTGTGGTCAACTGGCTCTCTAAAAAAAGTGTGTACATATACATAGTAATTTTAGTGTAAATTTTATTAATAGCATTTGTAGCACACATTTTCAAATAATAGCATAGTACATAATATTCATTATTGTCATTTCTACAGAGCCAAGTGACTCTCAAAGTGTTTTGGTTTTGCTTATGTTTTCTTATTTTGCTGAAATTTTGTATCAGTAGCCAACGGATTATGGTTGCAATTGATAAATAACCATAGTTCCAATATGAATATTGTTTAATATTTTCATTTAAATTAATGAGTGAGAGAAAAAAGAAACGATGATATATGTTGAAAATACGTTCACTTAGCAATGACATAAATAGCTTATTTCTTGAATCAGATAATAGTTTTCAAAAACAGAAAGAATATTTTCTAAATTTTTATTCTCAATATAATGGCTGGAGACATGACACACATTAACATTTAAACTACAGTATTAATATTTTCTGCATCACCTTCTAAAGTTTAGACAAACAACAACTAAGTAACCCAAGACCTGATGTATAGAGTTCTCTGCTTGCTATGATGTAAATATGCCCATTATGGCCAATTTGAATTTCACTGTGTGAAATTATTTTTAGCACAAATTTTATTTTTGGCACATATGTATGCCAAAATTATTGTTATTTTAACTGATGTTGAGATATTATTAAAAGTGATATTAATAAAGTGATATTATTAAAAGCGATGTTGAGAAGAGACGCACACTAGCATGATATTACATAGTATTCCCATAACAGACATAAATAACCTTAAAAGCATAAATAATAGTACAATAATGATTATATATTAATAAATTTTGAGTATTTATTACTTCTGTTTTTAATATTCTTTTACATAATTTAACTTTTAAATAATGTATTTAACAAGTTGTTAAAACTTTCTGAAAATTTAACAATTGGCTCTCATGAGCTGTTAGGAGCTGGTTTCAGCACACTTCCGGGACTTGTATATGATAAACAAAGACTTTAAGGTCAGATATAAATGTTCTACAAAAGTCACACCTAATTTGATATGAGCAGAGTTGCTTATTAGAATACTTAACAGCTGGTGCAGTTTGTACCAGGCAACATACGCATAATACCTGTGCTGTATAACCCGCCAACTATCAGCTCTGTATGTGAGAGTTCAAAGGAAGAAAAGATTATGCTATGTAATAAAGAGGGATTATAACGTTTGAACAGCCCGAACATAAGCAAAGACTTAGAGGCAAGGATTAGAAAGCATTTGAGTTGATAAGAGTATGAAGTATGCACTGAGGGAATATGTCATAGAGGTTTGAGGACTTGGATTCAGCCTTTGCTTGGAAGGCAGTATGCAGCCAGTGCTGATTTTGAATCAGCTCATTGAAAGTGCTTGGTGATGAAGAAGCAAATGTGAATCTACATTTTCTATGTCCTCAAAGAACCCACAGTTTGAGCTAGCCTAGGGAAATATCTACTCTTAGCAGATCAAACACAACGCATCCTGGCTAAGGGCATAAAAGACCTGTGAACAATTTGCTATGGGAGCAGGGATGTTGAGTAGTTACATTTTTCATAGGGATCATGGAATATTTCACCTGATGAACGGATATGTAAATTGGGTGACAGGTAAGTTTGATAAAAGAAGAGAGTTCAATGTCATTAAAAACAAAGTGCAAAAGTAAAAAAGGTGCAAGGGAGAGAAAACAGAGAAGTTCAATGGGGCCAAAAAATAGACCAGTTACAAGGTGAGTGGCTGGATATTTAAATGGAAAATAGACAGGAGTCAGACTGTCAAAGGTCTTCAGACGTCCTCAAACTACGGCCCTCGGGTGTTTTTGCCGGTTTGTTTTTTTACTTCAAAATAATGTATGTGCAGTGTGCACAGGAATTTGTTCATAGTTTTTTTTAAACTATAGTCTGGCTCTCCAATGGTCTGAGGGACAGTGAACTGGACCCCTGTTTAAAAAGTTTGAGGACCCCTCTCTTATATGTTTTGCTAAGAAGTTTGGATTTTATCCTGTGGGAAAGAGAATTTGGCTTTTTAAAAAGTGAAGCAATATTATGTATCAATAAAATAAAACTTTAAAACACTGGAGCAGTTTTGCTTCCTGAAATAGTAAATTTGATGGCTATATGTGGTAAGATACTGATGTCTAGGAGGCTATTGCAATCATCTGAATGAGAGATGAGGAGGACCAAGACGCAGGCAGTAACAGGGAAGAGGAGACACGTTCACAGCAGTGTTCAGGCGAATTAAACCTGAACTGATAAATAATATTTAGCTGGGAATGAAAAAGGGTGAAATTCATACTAGGAAGTCTAGTTTTAATGAGTAGATAAATGGTTATACTATTTAGAGATACAGAAAATATAATAAGACAGAGGGGATTTGAGGAAGGGTGGTAATACTTTCTGCTACACTTGTGGAGCAGTAGGTGCTAGCTGGGCATACAGATGGATATGTTCAGAGGTAGAAATTGGATCTGGAAGTATGTAAACAGTTGAGGTGATAGCATAACTGTGAGGATAGTTTCAGTAAGAGCAATGGATAAGATACATAAAATGAGCTGCACCTTTCTATTATCAACCAGATCCTAGATGATCATTGATGAGATTCCCAAGAACAGTGTGTGAAGCTGGATATTAATAATTTAAAATATGAGTGGGAGCTGAGGAATTGGAAACACCGAGTTTCTTTCAAGTGGCTTGGTGGTAAAATAATGGAAGGAGACACAGAGAGAGAGAGTTTAATGAAAAGAGAGTGCTGCACTCCTTGGTGTGGTGTACATTTCTATGTCTTCAGTACTTGTGGATCCACCTATGACAATATTTTTGTACAGAAACTGTCACCTCAAGTTGTACTTTCTGTAGTGATCATGACAGCCCTTTCTAAGATTAACATGAATACAATAAATTAAAACAAATATATTCAGAGGTGATAAATTATTAACCCGTAACTATTTCTTTTTAGCAACTTACTTCATGGAGGGTGAAGTTTGTAGCAATATTCTTTTCATTATGTAGATATCTGTCAATCTTATAGGAAATATCTATTAATTAATTAAGAGCAAGTAGCAACAACCCATGTGTGGGAAATCTCAGGTGATGGCGAAAAAAGACACGAAGGACGAATGCCAAAGTTAAACAGCCCTAATCTAAACAAAGATCTTTTCCTCTGTCCAGAAGCAGAGAGGTCACACACAAATAAAGACAGACAAAGATAGGATATATCACCCAAACTCCTCAGGCACAGAGGTGTCTAAGAGGAATTTTCCAATTTGGGCAGGCATGCAGGTTCCTGACACACCAGAACACATAAATGCATGTTTGAAGAATTAAAGATTTGCTAAATGATAGATCATATTTTTAACTTGACCACATTTCAGTTTTATATATAGGCAATTTTAGTTTGAGAAATGTAATGAGAGTAAAACATTCAGGCAAAAAAATTGGAATTGTGAATAGTGTTAATGTATGTGCCTGGCATTAAGACTTTTGGTAGAGTACCAAACATCTGTAAACATGTGAGTAATGTCATGCAAATCACCTGACAGCTACCTGTGCAGGATACTGTTAATGCTGTTGCGTGTGATTTTATGGATCCTGCGTGTTTTGAGCTTTTTGTGATAAGAACAAATATAATTAATAACTTACAAAAGACACTAAGCATTTGTGAGGATATGCACTTAAACATGAAGTTCTTCCAATTTTAAGTGTGAACTCTTATAAAGGCTATTTAGTTTTATTTTATTTCATTTCTTTTTAATTATTTAGTGTTATTCTAAACAACTCTTCTACTGGGATTCATGTGCTTACTTTCTGTGTATCTTTATACAATACTGTCTCTTTGATGCCTATGTTTACATGAAAACTAACTTTTCAACCAAATCACAGGATGTATTATGATGGGCCAGGCCTGGTGGCTCATGCCTGTAATTTTAGCACTCTGGGAGCCGAGGCAGGAGGATCGTTTGAGTTCAGGAGTTTGAGACCAGCCTAAGCAAGAGTGAGACCCCACCTCCATTGAAAATAGAAAAAAATTAGCCGGGCATGGTGATGCATGTAGTCACAGCTGCTCGGGAGGCTGAGGCAGGAGGATCGCTTGAGCCCAGGAGTTTGAGGTTGCTGTGAGCTAGGCTGACACCACGGCACTCTACCCAGGGTGACAGAGTGAGGCTCTGTTTCACACACACACAAAAAAACAATTGTGTGATGAATAGAGTGTCACAGAGCCAGATAACCATACAAATTCTGCATGGTCAGCAAGATTTACTCACTAGTAAAATGATTTTATATTTTAAAATGTACTGAGGAATATGACTGCATGATTACACTGAGGTCAATGTGTTGAAAGAAGAGTCTATTACTTATAGTTCCCCAGAGGAGGGGACGTTCCACACCACACAGGGCCATATGGGGAAGCTTCGGGGTTGGTCAGAGGGCAGAGGAGCAAGGGGAACACTTGGGTGGGAGCCTTTATGACAACCATGGTAGGAAGTTGTTAGGTGGGGACATCCCCTATTGGGCAAGAAACAAAGCACAGATGGTAGGGTTTGTAAAGGGTTTGGAATACGATTTTCTCACACCTGTGAAGAAAACACAAGGATGGTAGGGATATAAACAACGTTGGCCATCAGGGTGGCCCTATGATCTTAAGGTGTCAAATCATCAATTACAAAAAATCAAGAAGGATTACTGTACTCTCACCAGCTTCATAGTATACAAACATCTTTGTAATTTGTACTTCTAAACATTATAGCCTGGGCCAGGCGCAGTGGCTCAAGCCTGTAATCCCAGCACTCTGGAAGGCCAAGGCAGGCGGATTGTTTGAGCTCAGGAGTTCAAGACCAGCCTAAGGAAGAGTGAGACCCCATCTCTGCTAAAAAAAAATAGAAGGCAATTAGCTGGATAACTGAAAAGTGTGTATATATATATATACATATATATATAATTAGTCAGGCATGGTGGCACATACCTGTAGTCCCAGCTACCCAGGAGGCTAAGGCAGGAGGATCGCTTGAGCCCAGGGGTTTGAGGTTGCTGTGAGCTAGGCTGACGCCACAGCACTTTAGCCCAAGCAACAGAGTGAGACTTTGTCTCAAAAAAAAAAAAAAAAATTATAGCCTGTTAGCTGTTGAATAATCATTACACCCACTTGGGATACAAGTGATACACACACAAATACATAATTTTGTATTCCATCCACCTTGAAGACCCCTTGAGAATTTTCAGAATTGTGATGTATCATCATTAATGCATTTAAATCATGGTAGTAAAAAGAGAAAAATACATATTCACTGTATTTATATCACATAGCCCCATTTTTGTAGTCATGGTTTTAAAACTGAATATTCTGTCAAGTATCTCGGCAACAGTGGGTGTTCAGTCTCAAATCAAATATATGTATGTTCTTCTTCAAATCTTTGAAACCTATGTAGTTTTAGCTAAACCAATGCTAAACGAGATAATAGGAGGATCCAAATAAAATGGTACTATGCAGTTTTGAAGTAAACCTTGCTGATTAGAGTTTATATTGCAATGTCTGTGGGTAATGGTAAACTTAATCTTAACTTAGTCCAACCCTATTCTTTAAAATAATCAAATGTAATAGGAATAAGCTGGGGGTGGAAAGAACTGTTGCAGAGGGCCTGCTATGTATTTGAGTAGTGGTGCTATTCCAGATGACCTGCTGGGACAGGACACTAAGACACCCATTAGGGACAAGAATAGGATCCTGCCCCATATGGGAGACAGCTGATAAATACATGCTTGGCAGGAAATCAGAACCTTGATTACACCTCTAGGGGTTTAAGATGAGACCTAGTTTTTGCTGAAAAGACTGAAATTCACACTAAAAGCATACACTGTAAAATTTATTCTTAATACATTATCAGGCTAGAATACTTAGGCAGGGCTGATCTTATCTATAGAAATTTGTAAGGACATGCAACTGGATGAAAATGAAGAAGGCAAGGACAAGCACAAACTAATCTGTAATCTCTAATCTGTAGTATGTATTTTGAGGACAGAAAATTATAAAAAATTAATTAAATTAATGAGCTTTTACAGAATATATCAAAAGAAAAAATAGCAGACCATTTGTGTCATTATGAATGGTTACTTCCAATTTTCTCCTACTCCATGCCCTGGGAGAGGATTATATATTGGCTGCTTGTGATGGATCTGCAGTGCCTTCTTGCAGGAGGAGTGGGGAGTGTACACTTGCTGAAGCCATTGACTTGGTCATGTGATTTAGTGAGTGCTGTGATAGTCTCCTAATTCCAAACAGAAGCTTTGGGAGCCATATAGGTTTTTTTTTTTTTTTTATACAACTCTGTTGTTTGCTTTTTGTTTTTAATTTGCCATAAAACACTGTTAGAAGATGGAGTAATTCCTTTTTATCCTGAAAGTTATCTTTCAGATCATATACTATTCCTAATTAAAATGTGACTTTTGGCAAAAGAGGTAAGACATAGAACTTTATCAATGGTACTTTGTTGCTATGAGCTGGACTTTAGAAAACAAAGATGAAATCAGAAGAGGATTCACTACATAGCAGTAAGGAGTAAGAGAGGAATAAGGCAATTCAGAAAATTAAGTTTTGACAGGATTGAAAAACTTAATTGCTTCTAATATGCAAACAATAAACAACATTTTTAAGCACTCTGAACAACTAAGATTAATTAATAATGGACCTAGAGCAAAGACAAAATTAAAATAATTATCATCTTGTTCTTAGTTTAAAGGGCTGAATACATTAAGGTAACTTCCAGTAAATCATTTCAACTGAACAAATGTGTCCCAGACAACAGACCAAGCAAGGTGTCTTCACATTGAAGTCTGACAAACTCAAAGTCATTTTAATTAAGGATGGAGTGACATAGAGAAGGAAGACTGCCTCAAAAAGAACTGTGGGTAGGACAATTTGTACATGGAAATGACTTTGAAATCAAATAGATTAAAAACAAAGTTATAAGGGAGCTATACTGCCAAAACCACCAAGAATAATTAAAGAAAATTGTGTCCATTGGAGATGTAAAACAGTTTTGGTATCTAAAATTTCTACAATTACTATACAGGCTGTTCAGCCACCAATGAAATTACATTATTTAAGACTCTCTTCAGACATGACCAAGTTTTAACTGTATAACAACAACAAAGAATTGTCCGAAGGGTAAAGCCAAGACCCACTGAGAAGAATAGATTAGGGAACTTCCAGGAAGTAAAATCAGCTCCTTTTCCTGGAAACATCTAGCCAACAGAATTCCAGAATTGCTATGAGCCATTGACTACCATGTGCCAATCATTCATCCCATTTCTGAATAGCAGTGTTGACTATGAGTATCTGGCACTATAGTGGTATTATACTATTTTAGTTGAATATGTGGGAAGCAAGTTGTGGGGTGTGTGTGTTTGTGTGAGCGAGTGTATGTGCATGCATGTGTCAGATTAAAAAGGCCAGATTTTGACCTAATAAAGAGATTATCAATAAATTTAGAAATTTGTATCTGATCACCATGACTAGATTGGTTTTTCGGCACATGTTCCTTGGGGAGGAGTTGGTTATATTTAGCATGTAGAAAAAATGATAAGTAAATATTTGTGACTAAGAAGGATGTTGTAGTTTGCACTATTGTCCTTATGTTTTCCTCTTCCTTGTAAATAAATGGATTAAATGTAACTGTGTTGCGATCCAACTACATTGCCTTCCTGTGGAAGGAATACACTTCACCCTACTGACATGAACTTGGCCATGTTGAGCTCATGAATTTGTGAACCGAAGAACCAATAGGCCAGTTTTTCATGGCAACTCTAGCAGCCATGATGTATTTTCTTCAGGGCCAGAATTATGATGTGGTCCTTCTGTCTCTTTTGCTGTTTTTTCCTATTATATAAGTATAACATATCCCTTAAGGGGGGCAGCTTCTCAAGACTAGATCATGAAATAAAATAGAAATGTAGAACAAAAGCAGAGCTATTGATGTATAATAAGAATAAGAAATAAATCCTTGGGGCTCTTTGGTCATTTGTTACTGTAGCAAAGATGACAAAAAGACTATAATAAAATAAATGGTTAGCTTTTCAATATCCTGTTGACTGTATATGGTATAAAAGAACATTTCTTGAAATATTAAGGTAATTCATAACTACTTTTTCATTTTGAGTTTATAGGCATCCAAGTAGTCCCAGAAATGGAAACTAAAATATTTGTGATGGGGAGTTCGAATGAATTGAGTGTTCTAGATATATAAACTACCTCAAGTTGGCCTAGATTTGTGATAAAAACTATACATGAACAAAGAGCCTGCTTATAATCTATAGGTATAACTAAAAGCCAACACTTTTATCTTATAATTATTGAATATATTTCTGAAATATTTTATTGGAATCTCAGAAAATGAACTAATAATGCTAAATAAAGCAGCAATGGAGGGAAAGGAAAGGTATAAATAAATGCAACTAGTTATTGGTAATTTGTGAATTGTCCAAAGTGCATTCTTAAGAATTCAAAAGAAAAGCATATTTAATTATACAATACTTAAGACTTCCATTTAGGATTGATCTTATTTAGAAAAGCACTCATAATTTTAAAAATTGTGTGTGTACATACATATATATGTACAATGGATTACTTTATTCAGCTTTGAAAAAAATGGTATTTTGCAATGTACAACATGGATGCAACTTGAGGACATCAGGCTAAGTGAAATAAGGTAGCCAAAGAAAGACAGATACTACATGGCTTCACTTATATGAATATCAAATTCATGGTATCAAAGAGTAAAATGGTGATTCCCAGGAGTGAGGGGAAGGGAAATTGGAGAGTTACTAATCAATAGGCATAAAGATTCAGTTAATCAAGATGAGTGAGTTCTAGAGCTCCACCGCCTAACATTGCACCTGTAGACACCAATACTGTATTGTACACTTAAAAGTTTAAGAGAGTGGATAGATCTCTATTCCTTTATAAAGATATTTTAAATTATTATGGGTACATAATAGTTGTGCATCTTTATAGATTACATGTGAAGTTTTGATACAGGTATATGATGTGAATTAATCAAATCAGGATAAATGGGATATCCATCACCTCATTCATTTATCATTTCTTTGTGTTGAGAACATTCCAATTCCATTCTTTTAGTTATTTTAAAGTAAACCCTAATACATTGTTGGTTATATTTAGTTCATTGTGCTATGAAATGTTGTTCATTCTATCTAACTATCTGTCTTCAAGGAACATAAAGTCATAGAGATGGACATATAGTAATTAACAAAATGTCAAACACTATGAAACAAGCTCATGCCCATTATTATAGCATCACTCTAACCCAGGTGTATTTGGTATTGGAGGAAAGATTTAGGAGAGCAATGTCAGCAAAACCATATCTTAATAGAGTTGTAAAAGAAATGGGGCAAGGATAAATATAGTCCAAATCAAAAGGGCAGCAGGTGAAAAGATAAGAAACCCCAAAAGAATACATGTTCTGCATTTTGTAAGCAGTTTCATGACCTAAATGTACATTGGAAAAGTAGGCTGGTGAGAGATTAGCATGTGAATGTAGACAGAATCAGATTATAAAAGCATTTAGATTTTGCTTTGAAGGCAGTGGAGGGACATTTAAATGATGAGATGATTGAAAGATTAAATTATTAATGACATGACTAGATTTTGTCAGTCTGGTAAAATGTGTCACTTCCAGAAGCTTAGGCCCACTTTCTGGTTCTCAGATGGCACCTCTGGCTGTGTCCTCATGTGATAGAATGGGCAAGGCAGATCTCTGGGTCCTCCTTTATAAAGAAGGGAGCTCTGGAGCTCAGAGCTCATTCATGGGAGCTCTGCTTTCATGACCTAATCACCTCTCAAAGGCTCCTCTTCCTAATAAAATATATTGGGTTTCAATATACAAAACTTACATTCGGACATAAACATTCAGACCATAACAGGCTCTCACAGCTAATATCTCAGAAATATAGTCAATGTGCAGTGAGTTCTTTCTTACAAATACAACCAATTCACAGCCCAGTTGTGTGTAAGTGTGTTTTCTTGATACAAGAAGATTTCTTTTTATTCCCAGTACAAATATTTTACTTCACACATTTCTCAGCAGTAAGAAATTATCTAAAGTGAATACCAAGTCCATCTTAAGAGCCCCTTTTTAATGAATCTGGTGACATTGATTAAATGTCACCAATCGCCTAGTATTGTGTCCAGAGTTTATTCTCCTATTCTCCTAGTTGCTTTTCTTTCCATCATTTTTTAAAAAAAATAGATAACTGCAGCTGGGCCAGATGCCCCTGGTTACACGAGAAGAGTGGGTATCAGCATACCAAAAACTATTCTAAATTTTGAAATATTATCTTCTTTCCTAACACTTTGATTTTGTTTCTATTTTGGGATGTATTTGAGCTTTGCTTTCTCAACTGGGACCCAACTCGTATTTCCTGAGGGAAACAAAGAGCCATTCAATCTCACCCATTCAATATTAATATATCTCACTCTTTAATGCAAACACTTATAGACATATATACCACATGTAATCATCAACAAGGGGATTTGCCAGAAAGCAGCAGTTTAAAGATAGAGGAAACCATACACTGTTTTACCTTGGTATCCCATGGGAGAAAAGTAGAGGGCCAATACAGTATGTCCTGCCTTGAAATATGTGTATCTGGAATAAGAGCTATCTGATGATGTAGTGGAGTGTGGGTAAAGATATTGAGCTAACATGTGTGCATACAGCAACTCATGATTCTAACAATAAAATGATGAAATGCATGCCACTTAGTAGCTTAGCTTCCAAAAGAAACACCTGGATTCAGAGTATATAAAGATAGAAGCAAAATCCTATGTTTTAAAATCATGATATAGGGGAGGGACTAGTGACCTAGGACTGCAATGCATCTATTTGCATTTATTATATATGCAATTATGCATTTATTATATATGCAATTATATGCATTTATTATATATGCAATTATAAAATAATTGCATAAAATAATCAATTATTTTAAAAAAATAATTCCCTAATACAAACTATGTATAGATATCACCCTAATTTTGATAAATATACATATGTGCTATATTTTTATACTTTTACTAGAAGCATTTTTGTGCATCACATGAAAAAAGACATTGAAATGCTATCATTAATCAATAGGAAGAACCCGATAAAATAAGGACTATTATTTGCAATGTCTTTGCATACCAGTGATAAAGCTCTGTTTTGTTTCCAATTCACCATTATAATAGAACCTCCATGCAAACCTAGTAACTTTTCAAACTTTCAATTTGAAAGAACAAGCCTCCAAGATTTATGGTTTCTTAAGAGAAGAGAATGCTATTCTAAGAAAATCATTTCCAAATTATCTAATATTCACCTGAAGCCTAGCAGCTGCCACCCATATCTCTATGCCTGCAAGCTCTTTTGTAGTCAGGCTTGTTTGCAGAAATGAATAGTACCACCGTATAAATGCTTGGAAAACTTGATAGTATTTTTCCATAATATTTACTTTTCAAGTCAGTGTAAACTGAAAAATTTACTTGAAATTCAGTCACACATAGCTGAGGAATGAAAAATATACTGACGAGCATGACTTGCAATGAATCACCAAACTATAACAAAATAAATGACACTGAGCAAAATATTTTAAGGACAAGAACTACAGATCTCTCAGAAATATATAATTGCATTTGTCTACCAAGTTTCTTAATCTACACGTAAGCTGACAAGATATATATGGAAATAACACCTGATAGTGACCTTTAGATAAATAAAATTCATTTCCCTTTAATATTTCCTGCATTCAAAAGCACCTAAAAACCATAAAAAGAGCTTGGTACCTTTTATTTATCCATTTTTTAATGTATTTTACAACATTGCAATACTTCTCAGCTTAAAAATTCCTACATTTTATATCACTTATGTACCTGGTCACTCAAATTGACAGACATATCCCAAAGCAGATATTTTCAATGGGCAAAATGAGGATGGAAATAAAAATCTATCTACCAGAAGAATTGATTCTTAATGAAAAAAAAAAATCTCTCTGCCCTTAGTGCTGTCAGTTGACTGATAAATCATAGATCAAAATCCTTCCTAAAATATTGAAAGAAACCCTCTTCGGGCCCAGACGTATGCTTTAATGATTTGTGCATACTAAAGACTATTTGAATCTAAAACAAATTCAGAAAGTTATCCCAGGATCCAATTTTCTCCCAGCCAAAGGCCTTCTGCTCAATAGGTCTATAATCTTGATTGTGTGTGTGTGCATGTGTATGTATTTGCATGTGTGTGTGTGTGGAGAGAAAAAGTGAAAGACAGAGATGTACTTACATCATGCTATCTGTCAATTTCTCCAGAAAAATAATTGTAATTATTATATTGTACATACTTGTATATTTTTCAATAAAGATTAAAAATTAAAGGATTAAATTAATAGATTTTAGAATGTGAACTGAAGACAGAAGTAGTTTTAGCAAATTCTCTTTTTTTATAATACTGATTGTTGAGCAGACAAAAAATATTTCAACATAATTCCCATACAGTCTATTCAGACTTAAAAATACTGCCAAATAAGCTCTTTTATAAGTGTTATATTTTCAAAATCCTTTCATTGAGTTATATGTGCCTTTTTTTTTTTTTTACTCCTTTTTTTATGTATTCATTGACGGAATAACAAAATAGATAAAAACCAACTAGTAGACTTCCTAGATATCTTGAAAACACAAATGAAACTCAATATGTAATACTCAATTTATTACACACTGATTTCATTACATTGTTTTCATGAATCCTCCTAAAATTTGGAATTAAGAAAAGAGGAGGTTTAGACAAGGACTGAGCATACCATGTCACAATCCTTGTTGAACCCTTTTTTTCTTAAATATACTATCCTTCTCAAACTACTTACGACTTTCATTAAGCTGCTCTTCAAAATTAACATATATGCCTAGGGAAAAAGAATGTCACAAATACTTTATTCATATCTCTGGGATAACCCCTCTTGCACCTGAACCACAACTCTTCACTTCCTGGTTAGCTCTTAAATCTTTTCAAGTAAATGTTTTACAATATTTTTTCAACTCTTCTAATTGATTTCAGCAAAAAGACTGGACTAAATCGCCACATGTGCCATTCTGGGACGATAAACCAAGTCTAGCCCCTTTTTACATAACCAGGAGCATTTCAAGGCTTTGGGGTTCATGTAGACAACTCAGTCACACCTACCACATTGCTATATCCAGAAGAATGTGTCTCTAGTTCTGTGTGGGTTTTAGTCACCAGGTCCAATTAATTCATACAAAACCCATCACAAATTGATGTGGCATCAGCCTGCACTTACTGGCTTTGATTCTGTTTTCAAACAGAATTTTCTATGCATTTTGCAGTTCAACTATGTACACATTTCACTGTAATCAGCATTTCTATATATATGTTGTGGTCAGTGGATTTGTACACGTCAGCTCAGATAGTCATCATACCTGAACTTTGGAATTTGATTTATACAGCATGAATTCTGGTATGGAAATGTATTCTGTCGCTGGGTTCTAAATTCTTTGGCAATCTTGCCATAGAGTATCTATTTCTCTTTACTTTTTAATTTTTCTTTTCATGTTATTACATTTTAAATGGATCCTGCTGAATTTTCAACTCAATTTGATTTTATCAACATGATTTGGGACGCTTATTATAGAGGTTATGTCTTCTAGCAGAGTACAAATAGGTGGGGTGCAGTGGCTCCTGCATATAATCCCAGCACCTTGGGAGGCCAATGTAGGAAGATATCTTGAGGCTGGAAGTTCAAGACCAGCCTGGGCAACATAGTGAGACCCCATCTTTATGAAAAATTAGCTGGGCTTGGTGGCACACACCCATAGCCCCAGCTACTAGGAAGGCTGAGGTGGGAGGATCACTTGAGCCCAGGAGTTTGAGGCTGTAGTTAGCTATGCTTATGCCACTGCACTTCGGCCTGAGTGACAGAATGAGACCCTGTCATAAAATAAAATAAAATAAAATAAAATAAAATAAAATAAAATAAAATAAAATAAAATAAAATAAAGAATAAATTAAAATGATCTCCTGGACTGCAAGCACATAATTTCTAGAATAAGTTTTGCTTCTGAGTATTTATATGATACTCTTTTATGTCATTATGCTTCATACTTACCAATGGCACATGTTGTTTTATTTTTTCTTTTCATGTTTTTTTGGCCAGCTAAGATTTATCACAAATATTTATTAATATACAGCCTTTAACTAACCTCTGTGCTTGGAAAATGGCCCAAATCTGTGTGTGTGTTCTGTAACTTCGTAATTACTTCTTGGTTGGTTGATATGTACAGTTCCTATCAAGTTCTCACCTCCTTAAAGAACTATGTCTACTATAAGTTATTAAATATGAAATGTCCAATTTCCAATCAAAAGTGTAGTTTATTATATCTCAAACAAGAAGCAGTACAGTTAATCAAAGTATGTGCCTAAACTACCAACACGGTGTTGCCATCTTAATGGCAGCTTGTTTATGCCAGCAGCAAAGAAGCCTGGAGACCGAGTGGTGATTAAATCACAAAAGTCATTTTCCACAGCTTGTTGAGAAATGCATATTTTTCCTCGCAAGAAGTGGTCCAAAGCCTGGAAGAAGTGGTAGTCAGTTGGTGCAAAGTCTGGTGAGTACGGTGGATAACAGAGAGTTACCAAGTCCAGTTGCTGTAGTTTGAGCAACGTTGTTTGTGAGACATGTGGTAGAGCATTGTCTTGCAAGAGGATTGTCCTGTCTCTATTGACAAATCTTGGCTGCTTAATTGTAAGTATCCTCATCATTTTGTCCAGTTGGTTGCAATAGGGAGCTGCTATAATTGACTTACCAGGTTTCATGAAGCTGTAGTGGATAAATTCTAGCACTGGACCACCAAACAGAAGAGACACCATTAGCTGTTTTTTGATGAATATTCAGTTTTGGACTGTGTTTTGGCACATCATCTTTATCCAGCCATTGTGCCAAATGCTTACTATATAATTGTCAAAAAGAGTCCATTTTTCATCACATGTAACAATACAGTGTAGAAATGATTTGCCTTTATGTCATGGCAGCAAAGAAAGGCAAGTTTCAAGATGATTTCTCTTCTGATGTTTGTGTATTCACAGGGAACCCATCTATCCAGCTTCTTTACCTTGTCGATTTGTATCAAATGGTCAAATATTGTTGGAAAAGTAACATCAAACCTTGCTGCTAATTCACGAGTAGGTTGAGATGAATTCGCTTCCATTATGGCTTTCAGCTCATCATCATCCACCTAGGTCTCAGGTGACCCATGTGGGTCATTTTCAAGATTAAAATCACCAGAAAGGAACTTCTCAAACCATCCATGTTCTGTGCGTTCATTAGCCACATCCTTCCCAAACACTTCATTGATATTTTGAGCTGTCTGTGCGGCATTGGTTCCACAATGGAACTCATATTTGAAAATAACATGAATTTTTGACTTATCCATGGTTTCTTAAGAATTGTTCTTAAAAAAATATGAAAGATAATCAAAATCCAAAATGTGCATTTGAAACACTGAGGATGTACCTTCACAATAAACATAAAACATGAAGTGTCAACGTGTAGTATCAAAAATATCAACTGTCATACTTAGTACTTAAGGAAATTGGACATTTCAAACTTAATAACCTTTTAGTACATAGTTGGAGTATCAGCTGGGGTACACTAACTTGAAACTAGAGCTGTGATATTCTCTTCCAATATGCCTAGTTTTCCTATATTTTACATATCCAAATAATTAAATTAAAGATTATTAATTCCAGCATGAGTTGTAACTATGAGTAGTAGGTTCTACACCAACTCTTATTGTTTTAATTGGAATCAATACTGCACCACCCAGGATGCTATAAAGTTCCAACAATACCTGGCTCTTCCTTTGTCCCCTCCAGAATTCTCACTTCACACTCAGTAGGTTTCCATTTTCTGGTATTTTCCATGTCTGAGGTGATTCAGAAGAAGTAGAGTCTTTGAGGTAGTGCTCTAGCCATCACAAAAAACAACATGAGTGCTAGAAAACTAGGGGTGATTTTATTTATGACTGCTATAGATCCTAGGTCTCTGAATTAAATTATTAGGAACTACAAAAGTAGGTACAAAAAGTCTTTTAAACCATTTTTTATCAAGTCTCTTTTGGAAAGAATAAAAGCCAAGTAAGCCATCGAGTGAATTGTGTGTGCATGTATGTGTGTGTTTGTGTGTGTATGTGTGTATAAATTAGGTTCATGCATTACAGAGTATGAAGATCTCTAAACAAATAATGGCATTATGTAGTTCTCCAGTTAAACTTACATATGTTCTAGATTATAGCATGTCATGGGTACTATCATTTTATTTTAATTCAAATTATCTTTCTTTGATAAATATATTTTGGATACATTCATCAAAACACTATATTTTATTTATTTTATAATGAATATTTTTATGTATATTTTATGATGAATATTTTTATATTTAACATTGAGAAAATGACAATATGTTTTATTGTCAATGATGTAAGTTTAACTAACAGCATCTCTTCTTTCATTATAGTATATACACATATTTGGATAGATTATAAAATGATGTTATAAAATAAGACACACATGTATGTATAATAGAGAGAACCATATATCAATATTTTCTAATGCAATTTTCAAATAAATATTAATAATGTCACTATATCATTTTTTAAAAGATGAAGCCCAGTACTTAGAGTGACAGTGTTACTATTTTCTACAATGTAATCATCTGAGTCCCAGTTTTCTATTCTTTACAATGGTTTTAAAAATTTATTCTTCCTTAACTAGTAAGGATGATATTCTAGTCAGGGATCAATCAATATAACTAAAAAATTCTGATTTTGGTTGTTATCCAGAGGCAAAAGACCTCTACAGGGAGAACTATGAAACACTAAGGAAGGAAATAGCAGAGAACATAAACACATCGAAAACCATCTCATGCTCATGTATCAGCAGAATCAACATTGTTAAAATGTCTATACTACCCAAAATGATCTACAGATTTTGTGCAATCCCCATTAAAATACCAACATCATTTTTCACATATCTAGAAAAAATAATTATATGTTTCATATGAAACCAGAGACGATCCCATATAGCCAAAGCAATGTTAAGCAAAAAGAACAAATTGAGAGGCATCAATTTACCAGACTTCAAGCCATAATACAATATTGTAGTCACTAAAACAACATGGTATTAGCACAAGAACAGAGACACAGACTGATGGAACAGGACTGAGAACTCAGACGTAAAACCATCCCCATGTTGCCATCTGATCTTTGATAAAGCATACAAAAACATAACTGGAGAAAACTATCCCTATTCAATAAAAGGTGCTGGGAAAATTGGATAGGATAGCCACATGTAGAAGACTGAAACAGGACCAGCACCTCTCACTACTCACAAAAATAAACTCACGATGGATAACAAAAGGAAAAAAAAGGCATTCTATAAAAAAGACATCTGCACTCAAATGTTTATAGCAGCACAATCCACAATTGTGAAGATGTGGAAACAACTCATGTGTCCATCAATCCATGAGTGGGATTAGTAAAATGTGGTATATGTATACCATGGAGTACTACTCAGCCATAAAAAATTGTGAACTACTATATTTTGTATTATCCTGGATGGAGCTGGAACCCATTCTTCTAAGTGAAGTATCACAAGAATGGAAAAACAAGCACCACTTGAACTCACCATTAAATTGATCAAAACTTACGTGCACATATGGAAGCAACATTCATTGGGTGTTGGGCAGGTGGAGGGGAGGAGGGGATAGGTAAACTCTCACATAATGGATGTGGTATGTGCTGTCTGGGCTATGGGCATGCTTCTAGCTCTGACTGGGGCGGTGCAAAGGCAATTTATGTAACCAAAGTGCTTGTACCCCCATAATACTCTGATACACAATATGTCTCTGTGTGTATGTATATATATATATAAACCAAAAAGTAGCTTTATTGAAATAGGATGATTTTGGGTTACCCGGCAAACTTAAAACGTACAGGCCATCTCTCCTCCGTTCTTGTTTCCTTCTCATGTTACTTTTGTGATTCAGTGATTCCATTTCTCTGTCCCTTTGTGGAGTTCTGATGAGTGCCCAAAAGATTTCATTGCTCGTGTCTCTATAAAATCTTTTCTGACTTCACCCACACAGGTAGATTTGAGAGATCCTGGCATTCTTGTTTGCAAAAATTACAAGTGTTTTCGGGGCGGGAGCCAGGCCTTCTACACCTTTCCAACTACAGTGCCTGCCACTCAGTATGAAATTAGCCTTTGTTGCAGACATGGTGAAAACTGAAGCACAGGGGGTTAAACCACTTAGTCAATGTGACACAGCTGGATTCAAACCTACATGTGTCAAACTTCAAAGCCTGTGCTATTTCAGTACAGATTACATCATTCTCCTACTTTTCTGTATTCCATCTTTTCATTTTATAAAGGAATATGATACAAAACTCAACTTTCTCCATAAGGAAGTTTAAAAAATTAACTGGGTTCTTATAAATCACACTATGGTTATCCATATTACACTTAGAATAAAACCCATATCTCACCTTTAAAAATGTGTAAAAATACTAATGTGTGTTTGAATTTACTGCATTCATTGAAAACAAAAAGTGGTATTATGAATTGAAATACATGGCTATATCAGGTTCTGAAGAACATGATCAGGTTTGACCCTCTCAGAATAAAATATTCATCTGAGCAGTACTGCTTCGATAGAGTCAAAATGAAATTTCAACTAGCACATAGACAGTTATAGGCCTTAGTATTAGGGAAACCTGCATTTACATTCTGCATAAAAATATCTGTGATATTTTTGCAACTTAATTAACTTATCATAACTTCAGTTTCCTGATTTCTAAACAAGGCTGATAAAACTTTTATATTATAGGTACATGAATGTGTATACCTCCAAGAGTTTATAGCTTTCATGAGATTCACCAAATATTGTTTAGTCAGACCTAGCTGTGGGTACTGAGCTCTCTTCTTCCAATGAACCCAGAGCAAAGCTCACCTTCAGAGCTTTCTTCCGGTCAGGGAGGCTTTTCTGACTTCTTTCCAGTTATCAAACATTTACAAACACGCACTGGAAAGAGGTCAAGTATCCCTGCCAAACGCTGTGGGCCCATATCCTTGCTACAATGAATACAGATATAATTGGTGGTTTTCTGTCATCATTTGGTGGATTGTGGAATGTTAGAGTGGCATAGGGTCAGCCAAACACCACTAAAATCCTAACACACATAAAATAACCTGACTAGAGAAGAGCTTTATAGTAACAGATTGAATTCTAAAGAAAATGTACCTATATGAATTTGTAGACCCTCCAGATTAATTGTTGAAACTACTGATGAATTTCCAAGGGATATGAGCAATACCAACATTTGCATTTGGCTGTGTGGGATAAACAGAAACCTGAAATGAGAATACACAGACATATACATATGTACATACATACCTATATATACAATTTTAGAAAGATTATTTTTGCCCTTTTGTTAATTAAAAATCAACATTCTTGAAAATGTATAATCTAAAAATTTATATAATGTTTGCTTGTATGAGGTTATTATATGTAACTTGTTTGGGAATGAATTGGAATAAGCATATAATATGACTGTGTTAAAAATGTTCAAATTATATGTAGTACTTTCCAACACATAAAAGCATCTTGATTTTGAAGTTTGTTTCCCAGATCTAATGTGGTTGTAAATGAAACAAATCTTTTAAATGCATGATTTATTATTATCATTAAAAGTATTATTGACATTCCAGTTTTCATTATTTAATTCCAAATAGTATTGAAAGATAATAGGTAAGGAAATATCAAAAGTTTGAATAATTGTAAATAGCTTTTTAAAATTAAATAAAAGGTTTACTGTGTTTATAAATATATATTTATATATTTACATTTTAAAATGTTCTATCTAGTCATGCCCTGAGCATAAGCATGTTTCTTGAAAATTCTACAATATGGTTTACACATATTTTTGTGTTACATTAATATACATGTCATTTTGAGAAGCCATCCATGAAATCACAAAGAATTGTATATTTTTTATATAAATGTGATGCATGGCTGTTCTCTGAAGAAATGAATGCCTGTGTGTCTTAAATATAATATATACCCATTATAGCTAAATGGGAAATTTCAGAGAAGTGCTGAATAGCATTTAGCTTACTATTTCTCTTATATGTTTTATCCCCAATTACTCATGGATTTACTATTTCAAGTTGAGTTGACTCTGTCATAAACAAATTTGTATTGTTTACATTTCATAGCACTTGGCATCTGGGTTCTTTCCATTTGAATACTCAGAACTTCATAAATGTGCTGTGATTGTACCCATTGGTTGCAGCAACCATGCTGGGCATTGATGGGGCACCCAGCTACATGATATACCAAGTTGGAGCCATGCCGAATTTGACAACTGATTTAACACAATAAGCTATTTCAGCTGAGATAGACTGTTTGTGTTCTCTAATTTCAAAAGACAGTTATTTTGAAAGATATATTTCTCTTGTATGGCTAAAAAGTACACTTTGTCTTAATTATACTTGACATTTCAAAGCTCATACCAAGAGTGTTCTCCAGGGACAGAAACAAACCACTTCTCTCCTCTAGAATAGGAGAGTGAAATGAATAAACAGAAACCTTGTTGTTTTCATTGAGTAGTGTGATTTTCTGATGTTTTGTTTGTCTCTGACTTGTTTAATTTTTTATCTTATAAAAAGAACTGGATGGGCTGTAGCTTAATAGTCTCTAGGACAATCAAAGTATTGATAGAAAATATTTTGGAAAATTAAGAATAAAATTGCTTGTGCACAAAACAGTATGTTGTGTGTCTTTGGTTGTTTATATGTTCATTCAGAAAGGTACATTTTCTCTGAGGAGATAAAATAAGTAGTAATAGATCAACAATCTGCCATTTTCAATCTTGGGTTTCTTGAAATCACTAGAGATTAATAGACTTCAATTCTCTCCAATTTTAATTTAAGTTCATTGCATATTGTCATTTCCTTTGGAAATATATGATTTATATGATTTTTATTCGTTGTGAAATGTTTCATGATCCATGTTTTATCTCTGATGGCAGGAATATAAACCTTTATAATATAAAAGTATTTCAAATCACTTTTTCTATGAAGTTAGAAATGTGGATACTGTGGTCTAGCAAAGCTGGATTAGTTTACAATTGAAAATGAAGTTCAATAAAATGGATTGTGCATTTTTCTAAAGAATGAAATTAATTAATTTTTGTACTTCTAGAAGTTAGGAAATTGAGAGTCAAATTATATTGAACATCAAAAGTATTTGTATTAGATATCTGCAATTTGTGTTGTCAAAATTATATAAGAAAAATACAGCATGTGTTAAATATAACACTAAATCTTTGTATTTAGATGTGAAATTGCTTGAAATATTTTGAATATATGAATATAAACAGCTTTTTTTCTATAGGTATACTTGTAAAAAATCAGAAATGCACAAAGAATTTATTTCATCAATAACAATATAGAAACATATGATGCTTTTGTATGAGAGTGCACCGCTTACTGTACCAGCACCAGCACCACTTAGGTGCTGCTCAGTTAATACCAGTTTGCTGGTGAGTATATGTGGTGCTTGTTTTTCCATTCTTGGGATACTTCTCTTAGTAGTATGGATTCCAGCTCTAAACCAGGAAAATACAAGATGTGCTATATCACCATTGTTTCTTAGAGCTGAATAGTACTCCATGGTATACATATACCACATTTTATTGATCCACTCTTGGATTGATGGGCACTTGGGTTGTTTCCACAGCTTTGCAATTATGAATTGTGCTGCTATAAACATTCGAGTGCAGGTATCTTTTTTGTAGAGTGTCATTGGATCTTTTGGGTAGATGCCCAGTAATGGGATTGCTGGATCAAATGGTAGATTCACTTGTATCACTTTAAGGTATCTCCATATTGCTTTCCAAAGAGGTTGAACTAGTTTGCAGTCCCACCAGCAGTGTAGGAGTGTTCCTCTCTCTCCACATCCATGCCAGCATTTATTGTTTGGGGACTTTTTGATAAAGGCCATTCTCACTGGAGTTAAGTGATATCTCATTGTGGTTTTGATTTGCATTTCCCTGATGATTAGAGATGTTGAGCATTTTTTTATACGTTTCTTGGCTATTCTTGTCTTCTTTAGAAAAGTTTCTGTTCATGTCCTTTACCCACTTTTTGATAGGGTTGTTTGATTTTTTCTTGCTGTTTTTTGTGAGTTCTAAGTATATTCTAGTTATCAGCCCCTTATCAGATGTGTAGGATGCGAAAATTTTCTCCCATTCTGTAGGTTGTCTGTTTACTTTCATGACTGTTTCTTTGGCTGTGCAGAAGCTTTTTAGTTTGATCATGTCCAAGTCCTTGTTCTTGATATGTTATCACGTATTTCATAATGATATCTATGTTTTCATATAATAGTTTTTTAATGGGTTCATAATAGGCAAAGGATATAATCTTCATTAAACTATTACCAGTAATAATATTTAAAATAAAATCATTATATTTCTCTGTAAATGGTCTCATTGGAATCTAAATACTAATGCAATTTTATAACTCACTGTTATCCATGAAGAAAAAGAAATACATGAATAAACATCTCTATCAATCTAAAAATTTTGACCATGTTACTTTTTCATTTTAAACTTATATTTTAATCACACATTTCTCACAGATTATTACCCTAATATATTATATACTTTCAGCTGAAAAGTCTTCTATTAATCACATTATAATTTTATCCTACAAAATTATATATGTATATTGAATTATATTTTAATTTATCTGGACATAGTCTGTAAGTATTAAAATATTTCTTAAGGACTGAGTAAAGACTTCAATTATTTTAGTACAAAATTAGTCAAACAATAAAAATATATTGCAAATTTCTAAAAATCTTAAGCAGAAAATGAAATTATATTTAAAGTATATTCCATGATATCTATCTACATACAATGTGTATCAAATAGTTCATGCATTTATGAATATTATTTGATGCTAGAATTACGCATCAAGTATAGTCCTATCCTGTGTTTTTATAAGTGGAAGAAAGAAAACCATGTACCCAAAAATAAGTTCATGAAAATGGATGGTGTTTTGTTATAGCATCATTACCAAACTTTTAAGTGTTTCTAAGTTAGAAGACAAAATTTATGTAATGTTGTCTATCAAAATACATAATAAATTTTAGGAATATAGTATTTAACTGGATGATCAAATCTGTCTTCAAATTTGTTACAAGAAACACATTAGCATTCAACTGATTTTCAAAAGTTTTGGCCTTAGTCATATAATTATTCTCTTTCTAAACTTTTGAAAACCATACTCAAATTGGTTTCACCTAGGCCTTCAAAATGACTATTAATGATACTTGCTATTCCTCTACTCAGAGATAATTGATAATGGACATGTGATCCTATGAGATGGGATGGGATATTTGTAAGTCACTTGTATGAACAATGACTTGTATCCAGAACATATAAATAATTCTCACAATTAACAATAAGAAAACAGGCAGATTTGGAAATATGCAGAGGACTTGAACAAAAATTTAGTATCTGTGGTGACAAACAAGCACAGGAGAAGTATGTCAACATGATAAACCATTATAAGTAATACTACTTAAAGTTATGATTACTTAACACTACACACCTTTTACAATGGCTAAATTAATACATACTGAATATTAAATACCACTGATGATAAGGGGCAACTGGATCTTTAATAAATTATTGTTGGGAATGTAAGAGGTACAGCAACTCTGTAAAATTATTTGGCAGTTTCATAAAAAAACTAAGCATACATTTATTACATGGATCAGCAACCAGAATCCTGCATATTTTTTCTAAAGAAATGAAAACACATGCTCACCTAAGAACCTATATGTAACTGTTCATAGAAGTTTTAACTTTAGAAGCCAAAAAAATGAGAACAACTCAGATGCCCTTTGGTGAGTGAATGGATTAAAAAAATCTGTGTTTCATCGGTACCATGGAATGCTACTCAGCAATAAAATAATAATACTGATAGTAAAATTTGAAAAGGAGAACACACTATTGATTCATCCAAACTAGATGTAGAATTTTAATAACATCATGCTGAACTGAGTGGGGAAAAAAACTAATCTCAAAAGGTTACAGATTTGTGATTCCCTTTATATAACATTTTCAGAATGACAAAATTATAGAGATTAGGAACAGATCAGTGGATGCCAATGTTTACGATTGGGGAACAATGTGCCCACAAAGAGGTAGCATGGAGAAGTTTCTTTGGAGAGAGAGAATGCTTATCCTGATTGTGATGATGGTACATATATCTATACATATGATGAAATTTCATACAGTGATATATCAAAAAATGAGTCTATTTAAGAATCAGTGAAATCTAAATGAGGTCTGTAATTTAATTAATAGTATTACAAAAATGTCAATTTCCTCCTTTTGATAATTTATTATAGTTATTTAAAATATTATCCTTTGATGAAGCTGAGTTACTAGTACCTGGGTGTTCATCATTATGTTTGCAACTTCTTATGAGTTTAAATACAGTTCAAAATAAAAGTGAAGAATTTAAAATATTAAACATAATCATTTTATGTTATATGCATTATAACTCCAAAACCTGAAAGCTTTGTTGGTATGGATTTGCTGACAATTAATTTGCTTTCTCTTACTCAAGGTTTAGTTTACTTGTGCTGTTTGTAAATCTTGTATGTATACATAACCAATAAAAAATTATTGTCAGATTTTTTGAGAACTGTTTTGAAAATGATTTTCTACCTTACCTGAGGATTTTATACTACCCAAGTAGTTCATATTAGAATGAAACCCTTTAAAAGAGCCAGTTGATAATTATAAATTTTTAGACATAATTTTTTCTACCTTGTGCCAAAATTTAAGGCAGTCCATTTTTCTTGATTTTACTTAGCTTTATTTCTAGGTCACTCAATAAAAATAATGCCATTTGCGGGTGGCATTTATGGGGGAGGATATACTATTAAGTTAACCACCATGCATGATTTCTAGTCTTTATTTCTTATGTTTTATGTTGGAGGAAACTATGAAAACTGAAGCTCCAATGTCCAGTGTTTGTTCTGAGGGTAACATCTGTGTTGAGTTTTTTTGCTAAATCTCTGGAGTCACACTTTTACCAAGTCAACCATTTTCTTGGTGCTTGTCAAAGCAACTTTTTAAAAAGTTACTTATTTTATTATGTGAAATATTTTTTGTTGTGTTCTTTATAGAAAACAAGCAAATTCCTAGAATCTTTCAGGATATTTTACCTTGCCATATTGCTAGATACAGAATTTGCTATTGAATTTTTGAAATAGTTTTTAGCTGTTAATGTTCATACTTTCTTTTTGAGACTATACCATTTACATGAAGCAACAGAAGTAATTTAAATCTATAGGCAGGGGGAAAAAGCAAAATATAAAATGCAGTTATATCAACCTAAAAAGTCAGTCTATCTTAAATAATTAGATGACTTAAATAGTTAGTGGTTGTATTGTCTTACTCTTCACATTTAACAACTCAGTCCTCTTCTGTAGTAATCAGTGAGCCACTCTTGTGAGCAAAGCCTAATATGTGTATTATTAAAAAAAATATAAATAACAAGCGAAGTGCCCATCAATACATGAGTGGATTAATAAAATGTGGTATATGTATACCACGGAGTACTATTCAGCTATAAGAAACAACGGTGATAGAGCACCTCTTGTATTTTCCTGTATAGAGCTGGAACCCATACTACTAAGTGAAGTATCCCAAGAATGGAAAAATAAGCACCACATGTACTCACCAGCAAATTGGTTTCACTGATCAACACCTAAGTGGACATATAGGAATAACATTTATTGGGTATCAGGCAGTTGGGAGGGGGAAGAGGGGATGGGTATATACATACATAATGAGTGTGATATGCACCTTTTGAGGGATGGATACACTTGAAGCTCTGACTTGAGGGGTGAGGGGGGGCAAAGGCAATATACATAACCTTAACATTTGTACCCCCATAATATGCTAAAATAAAAAAAAACTATAAATAAATATTTGGGATAAAAAAGTGGGAAACAATATTGCTTTGAATGTCTCTAACAAAAAAAGACTTAGTCTTATTCAAATAGGCTGTATGTAAATATGTGTCTAGAGTAGGGCATTTGAATTCCAGCCTCTTGGGAATGTTCAAGCTCTCTTAACCTCAAAGAATAAGAGCTATTATCATATTCAATTAGTGTGAAATTAATAAAATGTGAAGTGGCATCTCCAGCTTTGAAAGGTCCTTGCTTGTAGACAATCTGAAGAGCACATATTTATCATTATGATAGATTTAAGCTTTTATTTTATAAATATAAATAAAATCTATTGGCCAACTTAGGAACCTCTTCCTTTATTCAGTGAAAAATGCCATTACAAAGTCACAAGGAGGAATGATCTTTTAAATGCCCATTGAGTGACATAAGTAAGCATTTTCAAATTTTATCTTTCTAAAATGATTTACATCTCTCTAAATCTGAGTGGATTTATTAACATTATTGGCTATAAAAATAATATACACTATAAATTCTGAGTCTCTGTACATGTACATGTGTGTGCACATAATATGCTATCAGATGGAAATTTTACAGTTTGGGATACTATCAATAGTTCTTATGAGCTAAAATTTAATTACCATGAGCTTGATTTCAGGATTTATAATACATGTTATTTAATCACAGCTTAAATTGTCTTTGATTGTAACATATAAGTCCACATTATACCTTCAAAGAAAAATGAGTTGCTCTTGAGTAATTCAAGTGGTTCACAAAAGATCATTCACATTGGGGAAAAATTACACATTTTTATCTTACTTAATCATAGGTTAATATTTACACTTCAATGAATAAATAAAGTTACATCTAGGTAAAAAATGTAAAGTAAGCAAATTTTCAATACACTACCCCAGTCCTTGTAGGTCTTTCAGGTCTTTTCACCATTTCACACTTTCTACTAATCTCAGAATACTAGGGTTTATTTTTTCTTTTCTAAAACTCCCTAATCATTACCAAATGGTATATTAAATTATTAATTACCATTTTCTGTACCAGTACCAGTGAGTTTTAGATATTAATCAGTCTTTAGCCAATCCTTCATATATCTACATAGATGTAGATACAAAATTAAGATGAAAATGGAATTCATATCAGCCTGTTGTCACTGCTGATTTCCATTTTAGGACTCAGCACAGAAAAAATTATAAAGTAATCAGAACTATAATTAACATATAGGAAATGAGAAAGTAATATGCATTTTCTAATTGTGTGCATATTCTGATTTTAAGTTAGTATCTTTGTTCACAAATTTTTGATAATCTTGAAATTAATTTGATAAAACACTGTTTTTAAAAATGAAGAATACACAAGAACAAATGTTTAAAATATTTGAAATATCAATACTCACATTTGATTATATGTTCAGAATACGTATATATGCATGTACATATGTTTATGTGTATATAATATCAAGTAGAAGAGAATTAATGATTTTCAGCGATTATGAGTAATGTAAATATACATAACTAAAAAATCACAGACGTAAAAGAATTTTATTTTTGTGACTCACATTGTTTATATATTGAGCTTTAGTTTTCTCTATTAGCATATTTCAAAGCTCACACAATAAACATTGAAAATAGAATGACTTCTAATACATCAATTTACTTATTTTTTGAAGATTGAATTTTAGGTGTGCAGAAGCTTTTTAGTTTAATCAACTCCCGTTTATTTATTTTTCTTGTTGCTGTGATTACCCTTGGGGTCTTCTTAATAAATTCTTTGCCTAGGCCAATATCTAGAAGACTTTTCTCAACATTTTCTTCTAGAATTCTAATGGACAATAAACATATCAAAAAATGCTCAGCATCATTAATCATCAGAGAAATGCAAATCAAAACCACAATGAGATATCACCTAACTCCAGTGAGAATGGCTTTTATCAAAAAGTCCCAAAATAATAGATGTTAGCATGGATGTGGCAAGAAAAAAACACATATACACTGTTGGTGGGACTACAAACTAGTGCAACCTCTATGGAAAATAATACACAGATTCCTCAAAGAACTAAAAGTAGAACTATCATTTGACCCAGCAATCCCAGAACTAAAAGTAGAATTACCATTTGACCCAGCAATCCTACTACTGAGTATTTACTCAGAGGAAAAAAAGAAGTTATTTTATCAAAAAGACACCTGTACTCGAATGTTTATGGCAACACAATTCACAATCACAAAGATGTGGTATCAGTCCAAATGCCCATCAATTCATGGAGTGGATTAATAAAATATGGTATATGTACACCATGGAGTATTACTTAGCCTTAAAAAATGAATTAATACCCTTTGCCACAATCTAGATGGATCTGAAAATCATTACTCCTAAATGTAGTACTGCAATAATGGAAAGAAAAAATCATACATACTCAGTATTAAATTGGAACTAACCAATCAGCACTCATGTGCACAGATGGAGATAAAACCCAACAAAAATCATGCAGATGGGAGGAGGAGATGGTTGAAATCATATCTAATGGGGTACATTGTAAACTATCTGGGTGATGGGCACATTTATAACTCTGACTCAAGCAGTACAAAAGCAATCCATGTAACCAGAACATTTGTATCCTGAGATTTAAAAAAATAAAATAAAATTCAGTTTTTATAAAACGAAAACATTGCCAGGGATAAAATTTGAAAAAATTATAGTAGCTTGAAGAAAAAACAATCATGTGAATCCATGACATGTAGATGTAAATAATTTGTACTTTGAAACATTTTATGCTAGCCTTTATTACACAAATTAACATCTTTGGCATTAGAATATATAACTAATAATTTATTATTTAACTATCCCTCGTGAGCATGTTCATATTTCATTAAACAGTGTTTACAGAAGAGTTTAATAAGTTCATTATAACCCTATATTTGCACTATTCCTTCTTGCTTTCATTTTTTTGGTCCACATTCAAAGTTTGTATTTAAATCTGTTTCCACTAACCTTTCTGTGTATTAATTTAATGTTTAATTTTACTATTTAAATTTCCTTTATGCTTTCACTAACATTAATATCTATATTAAGTTATCAATTTCAAGAAGGAAGAATGTGTTCAGAGTGCATTTTGTGACAATAATATGGTTGGCAGGGTAATCTTTGGACAATCAGTAATTGCTATTGTTATGTATCCAAAACAATGACTAGCAGAAGTATGAAAGAAGATTTTAGTGTTTTCTTTGAGTATTTTTGCTGTATATATGTAAAAATGCACCCTTGATATAAATTTTGCACTCTTACTCTCTCTGTATGTTCTTGAAATGAATATCAATTATTCCCAGTACTTTCAAAAGGGAATGTGTGAAAGGGTTGCTTTCAGTTATGTTGAATATAATCATTTAGGTCTTTAAACACCACAGTGTGAAAGCACTGATATCATAGCAATTGCCACTATTATTCAGTAAAGTATATTTTGTTTTTGCAGCAATATAGAAAGAAATGGTGGAGAGATGTATCTCTTTTTATTATAGTCATTGAACTTTATCCAGTCCTCGATACTAGAACCCTGTTACTCCTCATTCTCTGAATATGAATGCTGTGTCTATTTTCTTGTTCTTTGTTTTTTCATATATTAAAACTCACCAAACATTACCAGTGAAAACTATTTCAATAATGCAAATATGCATTGTAGAAGCTGTAAACCCATTCCAATGTGACAAGATGGATGAGTTCTATAAGAATGAGAAAGACAGAGCATGACACCAAGTGAGGGTCTTCCCATTGTCTTGCCTGCCATTTCCCATTCAGATGACTCAGATTCAAGTATGAAGCCTGAGTTGTGTGCATTCCTAGATTGAAATACTTTGCTTTTCAAAGTAAATAGAGTTTTACAGTTTTACAAATCTTAAAACAATAGGATATCTTTAAAAGCAATCTGGGAGGGCAGTTTTCTTAAGGTGGCAAACAAATCACACTGTTTAACTTGAGGGCTTTTGTATTTTCACAGACTATATATGGATGGACCATTCATGAGTAAGTTTTTGTGACTATGATACTTCCCACTGTTCTCTTTTTCTAGCATGATAGAATATAATTCAGATAAAATTGTGTTTCAAAGTCAGTGTGTGCATATGTGTGAAGCCAGTGTGTGCATCTGTGTGTTTGCATGTTTGAATTTTCTTTCAGGTTATTTCCTCCTCAAGTTTTCTGTTTGTAAGCATCCTTACAAAGGTGCCCAAATTGTAATGGTATAGTGAAAAGAGTTTGGACCTTAGAGTCAGAGCTCTGTTCAAATATATAGCTGAAAAAATGTAGGTAATTTATTTAAGAGCACTTTTTGCACTAATATTGTGGTCCCCAACCCCCAGGCTACAGCCTGGTACTGGTGGGTCCATGGCCTTTTAGGAACGGGGCCACACATCACTGCCTGAGCTCCGCCTCCTACCCCCACCCCTGTCTGTGAAAAATTGTCTTCCATGAAACTGGTCCCTGGTGCCAAAATAGTTGGGGACCATGGCTGTAATACATTAGAGAAATAGGCTTAATAAGAACAACTTCTTGGGGTATAAATTGGTATGAAAGTGTCCAAATTTGTGTTTAAAATATAGTGGAGATTAAGTATATATTAATCACCATATTTTCTCATATAAGTGGGCAGGACAGTTCTGCAGGTGGTCTTGGACTGACCCAGTTCTTTCCCCTTTCTCACTTGTAATTCTCAAGGACAACGGTAGAATGTGCAGGGAATGCAACACCGTGAGATAAGTGGGAACTGGACAGAAAGGGACAGGCTCTGTTCCAGTCCTTTCAATAACAGAATATTGTCCAGTGCTTTAGCATAGCATGCCATGTTGCCTGGGGGTATAAGACTCAGCGTGGGCTGGGCTCCCTCAATTGAGCTGCAAGTGAGAACCCATCCAGCACACGTGGCTTTCCTGAGCTTTGGAACCAAAGCCATAAATCCTAGGCCTATCCTTGGCTGCCTATCTGTAATAAAGTTGCTTCACTTACCTTGTGCAAGTATTCTATCTCACCAGACTAGTACAAGTAATAGAATTGCAGCCCAAGATGAATGGACTGGAGTTGCAACCTGCATACAGTAGCCTGCTTCATGAAATGTTATATTTTTGGTGAAAAACTGAACAACCTTTTCCTACTATTATTCAAGGCGGCAGTCTACAAAACTGTATATGTTGTGCCAGCACAGTTTACTATTGATGATCTTTCATTTTTGCTTTTTCCTTAAGAATATTTAGTACTATTTGATTGACTTTGCTCTGCACCACTAGAGATCAGGAATGATATAGTAAATATTTTCTTATTTATCACAGTGTTTAATATAAAAATAGTTGAATAATTAGCTATTCATTCTTATGCATATATATTTTCCACATAACCTTGAAATAAGTGAATATAATTTCTATTAAATTATGTAAATGTATCTTTCATAATTTATTTAAAATGAAATATTTGTAGAATCATCTTGAATTTATTGATGATATAGAGAATAAATATATTCTCTAAAGAGAATATATTTAATTAAGAATAACATTTTAGAAAATAGGATTTCATGTAGAAGACAAGTAAAAGGAAGGTTTCAAGGGAAAAACAACTGAAAATTATAAATTGAAGATTTTGATTTTGCAAGAGATAAGAATTATGTCTCAGAAAAAATATAATCTGAGGAAAAGGACTGTAATTTAAAAAGTTTTAAGATCATGTTTAGTTTTAAACTCAATTTTAGATTATATATGTTTCCTCAACTTATGCCAATGAATTCATCAAAATTGCCATTTTAAAGGACCGTTACTTGACTTTCTCATTATTTCTCTTGACAGTCTCTTTATACATAATTTATCCATGTCAACTGCTTAAAATAATATCTATAAACTGGAAACTCTAAAACTAACTGATGGATCCAATGACGCTCCTCCCCTGAGTTGTAAATCTCAGTGCCTACTCAGCATTTCCACGCAAAGATCCTGAAAATAACATTTCCAAGACTAAACTATTGATTGTTGCATTAGTTTGCTAGTGCTGCCATAACAAAACACCACAGGTTGGGTGGTTTCAACAATAGAAATTCATTTTATCACAGTTCTGAAGGCTCGAAGTCCAAATTCAAGGTGCTGACATGGTTGGTTTCCTCTAAGGCCTCTCCTCTTAGCTTGCAGATGGCCGCCTTCTTGCTGCCTCTTCATATAGACATCCTTCTGCGCACACACCCACGATGTCTCTGTGTCTGAATGTCCTTTTATTTAAGGATGTCAGTCACAACAGATTACAACCCACCCTAAAAGCCCTCATTTTTATTTAATGATCTCTTTAAAGGCCCTACCTCTAAAATACACTCACATTCTGAGGTACTTGGAATTAGAGTTTCAACATATAAATTTGGGAGTAAACATGATTTAGTCCATAATAGTTGTCTTCCTGATCTTTTTCACTCTTCCAATCTTCTTCTTCTCACAAAATTACATACCTTCAACTCAAATACAAGTCAGAAACCCAATGTCATCTTTAATTCTCATCTCTTCCTCAACCCCAACCTCCAATCTACTAGAAACTTCTGTTGGTTTTACCACCAAGCTGTATCTCAGTTACCTTCATTTTTCATGTCCATTGCTGTAATCCTTGCATGAGTTACCCAGATCAATCAACTAGATTATAATAATGTTTCCTATCTAGGGCTCTATGTTGTCCCTCCACACTCCAATTTTTTTTGTCCTAAAAATATTCTCTATGCATCAGGAAGCATATTCCTGCCCAACTCCCACTTTTTTATCAGTTCAGACTGGCCTAGCCTCTTGAACTCAGAGCTTTGCAATTGCTGTCCCCTCTGCTTTAGATATCTATTCCCTAGGCCTGTCTTTCTCTTCTTTTTTCTTTCTTTCTTACTTTTTTATTTTTTTTTATTTTCAGCTGCCCACTTTTCTTATCTTCTTAGGTCTCTGTTTGAATGTGACCAGGCTTCCCCTTGCTGGTCGATCCAAAGCACATGCCCTGATCGTTCCCTACCAAACACCTTACTCATTTCCTTCACAGCACTTCCTGTGGTTTATGAGTGTTTTATTTATTTGCTAGTTTTCTTCCTCATTGTCTGTCTTTCCTACTGGACAATTCCATAAAGGCAAAGAAGTGTTTTTATTTATCCCAAAGACTTAGCACAATGCCTGGCACATATTGGGTCCTCAGTAATCCCACGATGAATAGAAAATGGAAGTACCCGTGTTCTAAGGTTGATATTTATGTTTCTATAAACACTACCTTCATCCTCCAACAACTTCTGTTTTCATATTCTCAACTCAGTTTTATAGAGGAACAATTAAGCTAGCTTTAATCACATAGCTAGTAAATTATTGAATTGGGTTTAAAATTCTGTAATTTATGTGATTATCAGAGGATATATTAAGATCAAAAACAAACTCCTGTTTCTTTGTATTTTAATTCATTAAGATCAGAAAGAGAAGAAGGCAGTAAACTTGGTTTTTTACAGAGAAAAAGCACCACGAAAAAGGTGTCATTAATCCTCAGAGATATAAAGCAGTAAAGCAATAGTATTTCCTACTAAAACAAGCACAAACGACATGGTGGTTTCAATGCAGAATTCTAACTTAATCATGCACTAAAAAATTTCTTAAGTTCTCCCATGAATTTTTTAAAAATTAATTATTTATTATTAGCAGCTTTTTAGAAAATAGTACATTTTGCTTTGTTTGGATTCTTTCAGTATGTATTATTTTTAAGGAGTAATAATAATCTAATTATAATCGATTGTTTAAAAATGTTAATTTTAAAGCATTTCAAATATTATTTAATTACAAATATATTTTTAATTAATACTTCTATTTGAAAACTGGCTCACAGTTAGAAGGCCTTGAAATTTCTTACTATCCTTTATTACAGAATCGCTCTAATACCTGCAACCTTCCAGATACTTGGAAAGAGCCACCAAATTGCAATCTTAGGGTCCTTGGAGAAAAAAGCAGCCAGCCCTGTATTAAATATCTAGCAATGTACCCCAAAATGAACTGCAGAAAAATTTACAAACTTTAGTACTCATTTATATATAAGTAAAGGGTAATGCAATATTGAATATAGTTATGTAGCATACCTTATTAACCCAGAGAATTCCCAAAATACCCATGTCCCTATTTTTGAAGTAAGAATTTGGAATATAAATCATCAGAACTGGTCGTTAGTTGAGATTTTTATCTACATCAATATGGATGTAAATTACCTTGACATACATCCCCTTCCGTGTCTCCTTTTCTGTAAGAAAGGGTCCATGTTTGCAGCTGGGGAGTCTTGTGCATCTGTGTCCTCACTGCAGAAAGTTAGGAGCACTGTAGACTTTTTATTTTCACTTGGAACTGCCTCTTCCTCTTCTTCCCCTTTAGTTTTCAGCCCATGGCACTTAAAATCTTTTCGGCCTTCCTAGAAATATCATTAGGGTTCTGTACCTTAGACAAAACCCAAGCCTGTGAATCTTCTTTTTGGAGACTGGTACCTTTTTAAGTTGGGTTAAATATTTGAGGGCCCTGATAGGTACCACACATTCCCATTGTTAGAAGCCCGTCAGTGTGGCTGAGATGGTGTATGAGACTCATTCTTAAATCTTTCTGAAATCTCAACAAAAGGTATTAGAATATAAGAACAGCACTTATAAGTTTATCTTTACCCAGAGGCCACTTCCTACTTTGACAGCCTAATGCCATCTGGAGAGACTAGAAATTAAAATCACTATTATTATTAAACTCAGTGAGTCCTACTTTACATATTCTCCAACTTTGCTTAAATATTTAACGCATCTTCGTTTAAAGCTCTTTCTACTCATCCTTAACCATTTGCATGGATTTTTTAAAAAAGTTTACATCTTCAATGTTCTTTCTGAAAGTTTTCTTAGCAAATCCACTGGTTCATTAGATAAATTTTACATTTTCTATATTATTGTAGGTGACAGAATTGCCAAACTTGCTACCACTATTTAACAAATATCACCTTTTTTTTTTTCAGCCATCAATAACAATATACCACCTGCATTTCCATTCTTCACTAACAATCTTTTTCTCTTTCATCTACCACCTGGTCCAAAGCCACTGACACATGGTTTAGCTTTTGTTATGGCAGCACCCTGCTTTCAGGTACCAAAGTCTGTTCTTGTTATTTATAACTGTATAATATAATATGCTGAAATTTATTTGCTAATATAATAAGCATTGTATTTCATCTAATTATTTTGTCAGTCAGGAGTTTGTACAGGTGTTGTTCTCTTCTGCTTGATGCCAAAGATCACATGTGAGCATTGTGCTAGCTAAATGGCTGATCTGGAGGGTCCGGGACAGAATCATTAATTTGTCTGGTGCCTTACAGGGAAAGGCTGAGGTTGTTCAAGACAGCTTCTACAATAATCAGATTTCTTAAGTATCAGCTCAGGACACTCAGTGACTGTGTTATAAGAAATTATGGGGAAAGCTTCAGTTTTTTATGACCTAGCCTCAGAGGTCCCCCAAAATCACTTCCACTGCACTCTATCAGTCAAGCAAGTCACTAACACTGAACAGATTCAAGTGGCAGTGAATTAAACTTCATTTCTCAGTGGGAGTAGTAGAAAAGGATTTGCGTCATTTTTTCATCTGCTGTATAAACCATTCTAGCAAATATTATCTTCTATAGACCATGCTATATCTTATGCAATACTTCAAAATCTTTGATCCCACTTCCTCATTGATATTATAGATGCCCAACGTAGCCATTTTTCCATCAAAAATACATCTTATTTACTTAATATAGTTTTTTCCTGGAAATTCTATGACCTTATCACTAAGGTTAGGGATTATACTATCAAGAACTACACAAAGGTAAGACAATCTCATATCACAATACTTTCTTTTTCTAAGGAAAGCTATATCCTCACCATTGATAGAGTTGATAACATTTGTTGTTAATACAACAATGTATATCATGTGAGCAATAAATACATGCTGTTTTGACAATGTCATTTACAGTGACAATCTGTATATTGCAGATATGAGATTAAAGGGTTTTTTTTTTCCATTTATTTGTTTGTTTGTTTGTAAGGAATGGAAATGTCAATGGCTAAGATGAATCTCACTAGTAGATTCAGTTGAAAAATCATGATATTGAAATGTTTTAAAAAGCTGTAACCAGAAAAAAGAAAAAAAGCTTATTATTTTCCTCAAATATTGGTACTATTTATAAATAATATTGTGGGTTTTTGTACTTCTTTTAAAGTGCTAGATCTTCATATTCTTTCTCTTTTCTATTGTGCATAGAAAGTTGCCTTAAAACTAAATGTTATCATTCATCATTTGAATTACATAAAATAGAACTTTATTTGAAAGTCTGTCAGTTCTGAGGAATAACTTAATGCAGTACTCCCCAACCCTTTGGCACCAGGGACCAGTTTCATGGAAGACAATTTCTTCATGGGGGTGGGGTGGGGGTAGCTCAGGCAGTTATGCCAGTGATGGGGAGCAGCTGTAAATACAGATGAGGCTTTGCTTGCTGGCCTGCCACTCAATTACTGCTGTGCACCTGGTCCCTAAGTTTCATGGAAAGCAGTTTCTCCAAGGGATGTGGTTAGGGGATGGCCCTGGGGTAAGACCATAGACTTAATGGATTTTCAAATTCCCTATTTGTTTTAAGCTTAAGTTACTAAAATTGTCCTTCATACCTTTCAAATAAATTTGCATTCTTCAATATATGATCATACCAAGCAAATACTAACATTTTCTAGACTTCTCCCATACACCCATTCAGAAAAGTTATATTTTCTTTCATGAAAGAACATAGAATTAGTGAAATTATTATCATTGGTATTGCATGTGAGGTATAACTGCAATTTTAAAAACTAGTAATAGGTAAAAAATTCCTACTTCGTTTCTGGATTTTCTTTCCTATTATGTCTGGGAGGATTTCAGCTCTGTATTTGCAAAAGAAAAAAATTTTCTTTGTTTAAAGTCTTACATTCCTAAATAACCCAGGCATGGTTCAGTGCAAACTAGACTGCTCAGACTAGGCAGCAGTGACACTACTATTGATCATGTCGTCTTTACTTTTCAACGTCAGGTGCTACACTAGGCAAAAAATCAAGCCTGGGGAACAGGCCACTGCTATTTCTTTCCCATTTGCTTTTCTTCTATGCATTTAGAGTTATACTCAGGATATTTGAAAAATTATTTTAAACTGTCTATTGTCAAGTGACAATGACAAATCTGTGATAAGTATCAGAGTGACAGATTTCTTTTAGTGAGCCCTAGGATTCTGCTTTTTATTCAGTTTCAATGCTATTGTTTCCCTACCCAGAACCTCTTCTATGAGAACTTTCTAATTAGGTCATCTCGTCAGATCACTGTCAGATGGGATCACTGTTAGATGATCAGCTTCTGTACCAGGTCAGAACACCTGACCCATGTGTAACCCATTATCAAATGAGTTGACTTATGTCTAACTTTCAACACAAGAAAAATTGGTAAAATAAGATTCTCCTTTTTATAAACTTGATTGAAATTTTGAAAAACGCTTAATCAAGTTCATGAATCATAGACAATGTTATGGGAAGAGGAAAGAAGATAAGTGAATTACTATAGCGTTTTGAGTGAAAAAGCCTCTGTCCCAGTAATTATACAGCTAATCAAATAATTACATAGTTATAAGGCTATTGATGACTTGAAAATGTATGTATTCAATTTTAAAAAATAAAATGCTTAGAAAAGAAGCCAACACTACATGATTTTTAAATAAATTTCAAAATATTCACTGGAAAACTAAGGAATCAATGAAAGTTAAGACTCTAAGAATGGGGAAAATTGTGATATAATATGACTATCTGGAATTATGAATCAGTTTAAAGTGTTTCACAATTTTAAAAAACATAATTCAAATATAAAAATATTAATTATATAGATGTACATCAATGTCATAGTCTCATCTATATTTATATGTAATGCACCTACAATTTACTTAAAAAGTGAATAAAGTGCTTCATGTATTCAAAGGAAGTAATATTTTATATGTATTAACTAAAAACCATAAGGTAATCATTTACATAAAGGAGTTAAAAGATATATATAAGTGTTTTCTTATGTGTGCATCGCCTGCCCCTGAATGGAAAAAGACTATATCCATGTGGAGGTTCAGTGAGGGACCTATGGGTAGAGTCAGGGTGTTTTAGTTTAGGTGCTTTAAGAAGCGGTGCCTACATGAGATTACATGTAAGAAAACCATTAGGGAAAATATCTATGAAAGATAAAGGGGCAGGAGCTAACGAATGTGGGGAGACACTTCAGACTGCATGAAGGTCTGATCCCTTTGAAGCAGAGAAGGGAGGAAGGAGGATTGGGTAGGGAGAGTCTTAGACTGCAGCTCAATTCTGGAAGAGCCTCTGCCAAGCTGACGGAGAGTTCTTTAGCCAATGTAGCTCTTTAGAACAATCCCACTTCTCAGAGGAATGACCCTGAGTTAGTAGCTCTGCCATGCTGTCATTGGCTTGGAACAACTCATGGGAAGCACAGCTTCAGCATAAATGTGATTGTGGATTTGGATGGGCAGCAGCTGAGGCCATCCGTCAGCTGAGATCAGGATGCCCCGTTGTCTCTTTTATGTCGCCCTCCCACAGTCTGATGCCTGTCCGGCCAGAGCTCTTGCTCTTACTGACCCACCCCTGAGCGGGCCTAATCGCCCCAAGCAGTTCCAGATGAGAGTCCCCTACTTAGTGAACACCTCCGTAGGTCTGGATCCACTGGGTGCCAGAGGCAAATTACCTGTCACCTAACTACCTCCCACAGCAGCTCAGATAGGATCTGAGCTTAGTGCCATCCTGGCACAGAGCTCTGGGGAGTTCAAGAAGCTTCCCGCTATTGTCCCCTCTCCACAGAGCCCCATGCCTCCTGTCACGATTTTGCACCAGCTTCAGGCAGGTCCCTGTCTGAGTGGGTGTGGAGGTCAGTGGGGAAGCAAGAAGTTCTCCTGTGGGTCTGATCCCACTTCACTCACTGGCCCTGGGGGTGGAGCCTTCCTGCGCTCTATGCTCTATTGTTTGTTGGGATCACTCTCCAGAGATCCCAACCCTATCTCCCATTCACCTTTTTTTTTCTTCCTGTTTTATGTTTCCCATGCTGATTCTCTGCTGTTCTTGCGAGGAAGCGATTCATTCATGTGTAGAAGACTGCAATCTATGCCTCTTTCTCTGGGAGTAGGAATCCAGGAGGTTACCATTACTCAGTCATTTTTTTCTCCCCCTATAGGTCTTGATTGCAATAGGAGTCTCACCAAGCTTCTCCTTGGAGTCTCAGGTGGTCTATTGCATGTCTCTACTTGTAATGACTCCTTCCAAGTGTCTGTGGGTTTTAGTCTCCCTGCTGCTTTTTCAAACAGGCTTTCCTTGCCTGAGATCCATGTTAGTCAAAGTCCAGGTTAGTCAAAATAGAGACCAGTTCCTTGGGCAGCACCCATGCAGATTAGAATATTGTTCACAGTGTCTGCTTTGCTCCATCTGGTTCAAGGGATGGGAGTGGGAAGTGGCAACCAGACTACCACCTCCGGATCAAGACCATTTTGTGCAGAGAGGAGTAGAACAAGGGCAAGTAAAATGCTGTGAAATTTTATAACATTTAAAATTTAGTGTTTTTATTCAATGGACATTCATTTGGTTAGTGTAGATTTTTTCCCCCAGAGTTCCTGCAAGATTATTTTAGCCAGTTTTTGGTTGTTATTTTGATGTTTCCATGGGGTAATGAGGACTTGGATCTTCATAGTCTGACATTTTGCTGAACAAAATGATTAATAGATGTATTTAAAATATTAAATTATTTAAACAAATCATTAAAAAGCCAAATCTCTTAGATTGAGATAAAAGTAACTACATAGTAATTATAGAATACATAATGAAATCAGAAGACATGTTACTCATTATCTTCTTAAAGAAATTCTTGTAATTATCTTTCCCTCACTTTCTTATCTATGTAATGGGTATAATAACCTCTCAAAGGGTTGTTTTCAGTATTAAATTATTTCATACATGTAAAGTGTATGGAAGAGTGTATATAGCACATGGTTAGTTCTCAAAGTGTAGACATTTTTATCTTTACTCTTGTTGTTCCCTAATATAGCATCATTGTACATGAAGCAAACCTTTATAATAATAGATTAGATAAATATAAATTGATTTTATAAGAATGACCACATAATGTGTTGTTCAACATGATATTTGGATATGAAAGTATCATTATTAAGTATGAAATTTCCAATTACTAATTATACTTGGGAAAACAGTAATAAACCAGGGTTCCCCTGGGTAAACCTGTACATAATTATTGTGAGTAATTTAACATTTCTCTGGCAGAAAAATTAATATTACAATAAAATCAACCATGGAATTTGTAACTATGAAATATATTTGAATGTTTTATCTTATATATAATTAATAAATGATGGTATTTCATGTAAAATAATGGTCTTTAATAAGTTATGAAAATAAATGAGCCAGACTATGTCTCAAGTTGTTAATAAAGAATATTAAACAATACAAAGCAAAGTAAAAGAAATTTATCAAAATGAAAACATAAATAAAAAACAGAATGGAAAATAGGAATAATAAATAAAAATAAAATAATTTTTAAATTCAAAGAAAATTAATTATGACTAAATAAAATCAAATTTGTGGACTATGAATGGAGATACAGGTATTTATAGATATAGTAAAATATTTTTTAAGTCAAGGAAGTGATATATAAATCATTATATTTCCAATCATTATGTTTCAAAATCTCTCTTTTTTTCTATTTAATTTCAATGGAATTGGGGGTTACAAGAGTTTTTTGTTACATGGATGAATTGTGCAATGTTGAAGTCAGGGCTTTCAGTGTACCCATCACCATAACAGTACAAAATAGCATTGTACCTGGTTTTTACAAAAGTAAAATGCTCAGTTACATACTTGAATTAGGCTAGATAGTTTTACCTGAGATGTTTTTCATGTGCTATATTAACTAACTCAGAATACAATAAAGAATAAAGTTTCTTATTCTATGCTACTACCCCAGGGAAATTCTTGCACAGACATGGAGGGACTTATTCTAGATGTGAGCTGGTGCCAATCTAGCTAGATGTCTATGATTGGACAGTAGGGTTAAAACAGAATATGAAACGGCAAGTAGAAAATGTCTTCAGGTTAGAAGTTACTACAAAAACATGTTTCGCTCATTAACTTGCTGTACATAGTGAACAGAGTAGGAAAAACAGTTAATCGATGTGATACAGTCTATAAAAATAGATAGGCATACAAAAAATACATAAATTATAAAATTCACATAAAAATCGATGAAAAACATACTATAATAATATGCTTGCCTGAGAAGGGAATGTTGAAGGGGTTAGAGTGTAGATAGAGATAAAATTAGGTAGAAGTTAGAAAGAAAGAAGACACACATAGGCACACACACATGTTTGAATATATATGTGTGTGTATATGTATATTATACATATAGCAAGAGAGATATAGAGGGCATGAGAGATTAGATTTGGTCATTAGTCAACTCTCTGATGTCACGTTCTCCTATTCTCGCTCTAGTTCAGTCCAGGGCACTTTAAGCATCCACATCTCCATGCTATCATTCGAACACCCAAGTATGTTTCCACTGAGGACATACTGTCTTCTCTGTGCCTCTTCCCCACGTAACTGAAACTTTCCTACATCTTTTGGGTTTTACTCCACTATGACTTTCACAGTGAAGACCCTTCGATTACTCTCTTCCCAACATGGTCTATGCTATTTTCCCAAGGTATTATTTTAACAGCACTTATAGCTGACATATTTTATATTTTTTATGTATATATTTATTTATTTTGTATTTCTCCTCATCAAAATGGAAGATATATGAGGTGGCTATTTTAGTTTGTTTTATTTTCTGGTGCATCTTAGAGAATCGTTTATTTGAAGTTAGTTAATGAAAGAATCATTCATAGCACATTAAAATAAGTATGTATTAACTAAAACTTTAAATATAAGAATAGAATGCACAACATTAGGAAAAATGAATTTTTCAATAAAACATAAAAATGAATAAAATACAGTGAGGTAATGCATGTAAATATTTAACACACTTCTGGTCCATTCTGAGGGAATGATTAATTTTAATTGTTAAATTAACAATTATTATTGGAGCTGAATATTCTAGTTATAAAAATAATTTATAGAATTAGAGATGAAAATATATGTCAAATAAAAATTTGCATATCAAAAATACCTTAAAGAAAGTTAAGTATAATTTATAAACCTGGAAAATATTTCCCAATTACATGAAAGAGTAAGGGTTGATATAAGGTCTGGTCTGAGATCTGCAAAAAGGACATGGAGTTTCTGTTTCGTTTGAAACTTCTATAGTAAAGTAAATGGGGATTGATGTGTCTTTCTTGTTTCCTGTTAGCATGCATTTGACCTGTGATAGCTGTGAGTTGTCATGCAAACCATTGACTTGTATTAATAGGGGGTATAAAAGATTGGCAGGAAGCCAAAGCTGTGGTCACAAATGCCTTCACAATCTTGAGCCATCTTTGTACTGTGTGTGTGTATGTGTGTGTGTGAGAAGAGGCACAGGAAGAGGCACACTCGGGTACCATTGGGTCCTTCCGATGAGATGACAATGCTGTAAGTGCTTTATTTCCCGCCCTCTGTCTTTCCAGAGGGTGGGAAAGTGTGTGTGTGAGTAGACACAGTATCAGATTGAAGCCTATTGTACGTTGTATAAGCCTGTTTATCAATTTAAATTCATGACCACTTTGTGCTGGTGCACAATATAATAGATGGCATTCAATAAAAATTCCATTAGATACCATAATCAATAAAAATGGTAAAATGAATGCCCAAAACATTCACAAAAGAAAAATTAATAATGAATAAGTAAAATATTGGAATCTCCAAGCAGAATAAAAGGGGAAATCAAATTACCACAAGAAAATTATATAATTATGCTCATCAAAATTGTAAAAAGGGTGTCACACTATGTTGCACACATTATATAAGAATATTCTAATTATATCTACAACTCTCTTTTTCTCTCTATATATAGTTATTTATAGAGATATGAATAGATACATTCTATATATAAATGCAATGCAATAAAATTTTGGTATTAGATAATATCTTTAAAAATATTACAACTGATTTTTACTATTTTTTACATTTAAATAGTTCTCTGAAATTCAAAAAATTATGTGATTAAAACTTATGTTTTTTATAAGAAAATGACAGTATTCCAAATTATTTACATATGAATTTAATCTCATCTTTATAATGAAGTTGATCTCTTAACTATGTGGAACACTATTAATATTAGTTTTCTTAAAATGTGTGGATAAAAATACCACTATAATTAGAATAAGCTACAATATTTTGTTTTAAAATGATAAAAAAAATAGGAATTCTGCACAGGAAAAGAAGAAAAGGTAAATGCTGAAGACATTTCTAGACTTAGTTTCTAAATTTCTCCATATACCTTCTTACACACTGTAATTTATACTTAGTGAAATAATATTCAATAACCTTTGATACTGCATCTACACTAACATCAACTTGCACTTTATATCCTAGTAAAAATTGTATGCAAGACATTTTGTTGTTTTTATTTTAAAGACAATAAAAGTTTTCATTTCCTGCCAGTCAGTGTGAGTATCTAACACTATCATTTATCAATGTGTTGACAGTTGTTTTCTTTCCAAATTATCACATACAAAAGCAACTGATAAGCCAACAGGTCTTTGGAAAGCATCAAGTAGCTATTGAGAAAGATACGTGATACTCTGAGGAATATAATCAACTATAATACCCATTTGCTGCTTTTAATTCCTTTAAATGTAGCTGGGAAGAGAAAAGCAACACAAACACAATGATTGAAGATCTCACAATGAGTTATGAAGAGGGGGCAGAGCTTTGTGTGCTGGAAAACTTATACGATTCTCCTTCAATGGTGCAGGGCTTGAATGGGGCCTTAAAGGTCAAGGATATATTTGGAAAGATGAGACTCTTGTGAATTAAGAAAATGTATGAAACAGAAATACAAATCTGTTTCATGTGGTGTGGGAGCTAAATGTAAGATAATCACAGGACTGACGTGTTATTTTTCATTAAATTATAAGCTTTTGGAGACAGACAATTGGTCACTTCTTAAAAATATCTGGTGGTAATATGGTACTCAGTTTGGTTTTGATTTAAAAAATAGTAAGAAAAGAAAAGGTTGGAGGTCAAAGGGCAGAAGGGAGAAAAGGGCAAAGGGAAGGAGAAAGAATAGAGATGCAAGGCAAAAGTAATCTAGCATCATATCCAGTATATATGAGAAAGATAAGACTGGAATTTCTGTAGAAGAGGTCTGCTTTTATAATTACTTTAAAATTTTAAATGTAATTTCAATTTTTATTATTTCAAAATAATACACACGTGTAAAAATGTAAAATTATTCTTAAAGTGAGAAAATATAAGAATAATAAATTAAATTAACAATAATGACACTACTAAGCCATCAATATATACAAAGTGTGGTCCAAGGGCACCAAGGGGTCAATTAGATCCTTTCAGGCAGTCAACTGTTTTCATAATGCTACTAAAACTGCATTTGCCCCCTCCTCCTTTTGTGTGTATTCTATTGCAGAGGCTACCTGCATGTCACTGCTCTGACAGACAATTGAAGGTGTGTCTGTGTATTCCTGTGTTTTAAAAAGTTCTGCTTAAATTTATAATACATATATATTAGTAGATACATTTGACATAAACAAAAGCTTCTAAGATCCTCAATACTTTTTAAAAGCCTACAACACAAAGTTTGATAACCAGTGACTAAAAATTTCCTACATTCCGACACATTTTTTTTAGTCTTTTGAGTGGGGTGTGTGTGTGTGTGTGTGTGTGTGTATGTGTGTGTGTGTAGGTGTCATTTAAGAATATATGTCATTTAAAATATATACTTATATAGTAAATGCAAATATATGTGTATATATTTGTAGTATTTTCAACTTGACTTTTCCAGTTAAACTTATATTATAGATATGAATCTTAAAACTTCACATATATGTAATTTTTACTAATTATTTAATAGATATATAGATATAGCACCTGCTAATATTGTTATTTGGATATAATGTATATGTTGTTATTGTTCTAGAAAAGATATACTGAACATCTATTTGTGGTGTTTTAACTTATGAAAAAAAAATATATATATGTATACAAATTCTTATATAAATTTTTACAGATTTAGACTCTGTTTATTATTTGTATGAATATATTCTTTTTCTTTATAGATGAACGTATACTTTAGATTTGTTGCTTGAGGAGTAATTATTGAGTTTTTATATATGATTCATATCATTAATCAGTATTAGAGATTGTTGTACTTATTCATATTCCTAATTGCCTCATTCTACAAATAGCATTAGTCATTAAATATATAAACATGTTTTTCCATTATTGTTAAAATTTACTTTGAAGTGCTAAAATATTATAGAATATTCATATTTTGTACCTCTCCTTTCATGAACTGTGAATATTCTTTTTCTATTTTGAAGAATTCAATGATTATTTTCCACACGTAGGCACTCGTTGCATTTTACTGGTAAAACTCCATTTATTATATTTTGTACAAATTTGCTCTGATTTTTATTTGTTTTTAATATATCTAATTTTGACATTTAACCATATTTTTATGTGGACCAATTTTATCATTTCGGTATTGCCACAATAATGCGCCATAACAATAATGTCAGGTTCACCTACCACAAATCTCAGTGTCCAGCCCCTGTGAGCATGTATTTCTCAGTTGTACATCTGCGGGTCAGGTGGGGTTCAAATGAGGACTTAACTAAGCAGAATTTGGATCCAATTTGGATTCCAAAAGAAACAAAGGTCATCTTCCTGTGTCCTCATCCTCCTAGAATCAGTGATGAAGCATGTTCTTTACACAACAAAAGGGGGCATCACGTGACAGCAAGTGTCACCACACAAGCACATTTCCAGTCTTTACGATGCCTTACCTTTTCCAAATTGATGTATAAATGGAATTATAAAATATATGACATTTGGTCTGGCTTCTTACACTTACCAAAACATAGTTCAGATTTATCCTTGTTGTGGTATGAATTATCCGCTTTTTCTTTTATTGTTGTGCAGTATTCTATTATATTGATACATTTTCATTCATTCACCTATTGGAGATCATCTTTGTTTACATAATCATTTTAATTACTATCAGTTTATAAACTATCATTAATATCTTTCTATGTAAGTAGATACTTTCTATGATATTTTCAATGGTTTCAAAGTATTCCATTGAATTCCATTCTATGAATATGCTACAATTTGTTTAAATAAGTCATTTTTGGTTGTTGACAATAAAAAAATATAACCTTCAAACAAAACCTTGGCTACCTCCATGACTATTATCCTTCTTCTAATTTTCTAGAAATAAAATTTCAAGGTTGAAAATATGCAAAATTTTAAGGTATTTGGGCTCAAAATTGTATGAGATCAATCATTTTCTCTAACCCAGTCATTTCACACTTGTATTTTTTGAGGAAAAAGAATTAGGATAAAGGAACTGACAGGGGGCAGAAGAGAGGAGAGAGGAAAGAAGAGATTGCATTTTTCAAATTCTACATGGGCCTAATTGTGTGATTAGAATTAATGCCAAAATAATGCATTAGGCCAATTATAGCAAATGTTTGATCCATAGGGATAAAATTATTCACATTTGTAGTGACTAATTCCATGCAGAAAAGCTGTGGTTTTTCATTTATTCTTATAAGACCACATGTAATCAGCCTACTCCTTACCAAAATCTGTAGATATAATCATCCCTAATCTAATATTTCAATCAATACAAATATAAACAAGCTGTCAATGCAGTGAAAACATTAATCAAATTAAACTTATAATAAAAATAAGAAAAGAGACTGATTATCTTGATTATATTTCTTACAGAAGATTTACTGCTTGTCCTAGAGATCGTCTTAATGTACCTATATTCTGTTTCCTCCCCAATCAGCCAAGTGAAGTCCACAGTTAGATTTATACATTATTACCAATATTTTTTTCCTTTAGCACGTTGGAAAGTATGAAACCAATAGAACATTTTATGACCACTTTCAAGTTTCATTTAAAGCTCCAAGACCATGGTAAAGAAAAATTAATTTATGATTTTTTTTTTACTAGCTTGCACTTAAGTCATAAAATTCTTGCATTTTAAAGAGCTATATAAAGTTAAGTACTCTATTGAACTTTAATCCTGGGCTCTTAAAGGTATATGTATTTTTTTTCCTTTGAACTAAGAGGTGGCATATTGTTAAGAGTAAGTAAATTCTGAAATTTATGAACTTCAGAATTTCAGGTATTCCAATTTTTAGGGAAGCTGGATCTTAGCTAAAGCTTGTCACACTACCCTGTAATAAAATTATGTCTTTAATGTTGGCTTCCAGAAGCCTCATTTCCTACTGATACATCATCAATGAAAGAACTAAGGACTGCCATTTATGAGGATAATACTTGTTAATTTTCTGTGATAATTTTATCAATTTTCCTTCCTGGATTAATTCAACAATACATAAAATAATTGGATTATATTTTTCATTCTCTTCAAATTTTAAATATTTATGAATCTCTGCCACTATTAATATATAAAGGACACTACTCTAGGTATTAACCCACCTCAATGATGGGAACTTATTTTAAAGTTGTAAGAATAGAAATCCATCTCCACAATGTGGAAGTGAAAAAAAATCATCTAAAAAACTTTGATAATTTAAAGTTTAGAACATATTAAACTTAGAAAGGCATCAAGACTTATGATTTATGTCAAAAATCCAGCATTTTAAAATGCTGTTTTGGATCTTATATGATTGGTATGAGTGAGTTTTATTATCAACAAATTATACTGGAAAAAATGATTATAAATACATATAACACTGGTTTTAACAATATTAAGGGTAAATAAGTAATGCTTTAGGGAAATTACATTCACTCCATTGATAAATACTTAAATTAATGACATGTAACGATTGCCATCTTCTTTTATGCATAAAGGAATGGGCCATAGATGGATGCACTGCTCTGTTATTAAAAATGCATTAGACTGCAAAGCCCATCTCGTGATGTAGGAAGAATTAAGAAGTTTTCTAATAGCATTAGGCAGAACTATACTTAAGCCACTACCAAGAATTTCAATACATATTATATGGTGAAACTACATATATTAAGGTACTATACTTTTTTGTGAATATTAACATCCTTCATAACACTATTAAGTAACAAAATGTTGCAAAATGGGCAATATATAATAAATAGTTAAGTTTTTAGAATTGATCTTTTATTAGACATAGTAATATATTTTTCCACATTGCCAAGTATTACTTTATGTTATATGTATTTATCTGTGTGCATATATATACTATACATGTACATAAATACAAAAGTGTTTAAAGTTTTATATTAATGATATTCTGCACATATTGCAATTTACTGAATTTGCTAAATGCTATTTTTTTAAATTTACAGTATTAAAGATTATCCTTTAATCTGTATACATTTCAACTCTCAAAATATTCCATTTAGTGGATGATCCAAATCCCTGAACATGTCTCGTTGTGTGCACATGAATTAAAGTTTCTCCCATTGATACTTTATACGTGCTGGGTAGCAAGTCCCTTCTTCAACTTAGATATCATCTCAGGAAGAATCCGTAATTTTCTTATAAATTTCAGTTCTGTGTTTTAGAGAGTTGCTATTCACTTTTGAGAGTTAAAAATGCAGTAACTGTAAATTAAACCTTTGACCTCACATCAAACCCTGTCATTTTCCACTCACCCATCTCAGGTACCTGCACTGGGAGAGGGGGTTATTGTACTCAGTGGCCCTTTCCCACCTCCTACTTTCTCCTCCATCCTCTGACTCCCTCAAATCAAGGAACACAAAGGAGGCGTGAGAGGTAAAGACATCGCGATAGCTGTGCTTATCCAGAAGTGTGTGTAGTTCTTCTTTAACTGTGCCCTTGGTCGCAGTGGGGCTTCATGAGAAGGTCCCAAGCCACTCTGCTGACTGGCAGCATGCGTGTTCACTACTGCTCTCAGAACCACCCACAGGCCCTTCCTGTGTTGGAAGAGGGGGGTGAGGGGATGAGGGGAACAGCTCCTTCCTCACTCAGCACCTTCCCATGCGGAAGCCATGAGTACATCAAGTGGCAACTCCACATCACTAAATTTACCCACAGGAAATGTTGCTGCTTGAAGCACAGGATCTATGCTTTATTTTGTCCCTTTCAATATCCTGCTAAATGGTAATTGACTTCATAACAAAGTTCATTGCTGATATTTTTGTCATCCTTCAAGCTACTGCAAAGGCTTTTGTAAACTCGAATGTCTATGTCCATAATCCTGTTCCCGTTTCTTGCAGGTTACTTTTCTGTAGTACAATGTCATCTCCTTGTTTCTATGCCCATTAAGCGAGTCACTACTAATGCGGAAGTGGTATTTATACAGTCATCACTATTAGATCTGCCCTAAAACGTGCCATTTCTTTACTCACAACTGCCTCTTGAATTCAATATTTTTTTTTCCTGGCTATAATTTCCCTGTTTCTAAGTACATCTTAATCAGTAGTTCTCTGATGAGGTTCTATTAATGGCAAATTCTCTTTCTCTTTTTCCTTTTTTAAAGCCTTTGGCTTGAATTTTAGTTTAGTTAGGTTTATAGAATTCTATGTTACGAGACATTTTGATTGAGAATTTCCTCAGGTTGCCTTATTAAGAAGTCTGTTGTCAGTGCAGTTATACTTCCTTAAAATTTTAATTATTTTCTTCAGTTTTTGGTAATGTTATTATGTTTTATCTAGGTGTTTATGTATTTTTTTCTTGTTAAAAACTATATCGAGCTTCTTGAATATATGAAATCATTTAGTTCATCACACTAGACAAAAATCAGACATTATCTTAATTTTTTTTTTTTTGTCTAACTCCTTAGTCTACATTAATCCCTCGGTATCTGGGAGAGATTAGTGGTTCTGGTACCACAGCCAATGCCAAAATCTGTGGGTGCTCAAGTCTCTCATATAAAATGGTGTATTTCTTGTATATAATCTACACACAACCTCCAGTGTACCTCATATCATCTCTAGATTGCTTAAACCTAATACAATATAAATGCTTTGTAAATAATTGTTATATTGTATTGCTCTTAAAATTTGTATTATTTACATGTGCTGTTGTCTTGTCAATGTATTATTATCTTGTTATTTTTTATTGTTCTTCAATCCACTGCCAGTTGAATCTGCCAGTGGGGAACAATGGCCAGGAAAAGCCCACTGTACATATCTGGAAACCTCGTGAGACATGTATTGAACATCTTCCTCTCTTCTACATTTCATTATGCTGTATTCCATGTTATTTCCCTCTCTCTAGTTATAAACGTGGTACAAATTTCTAAGCAATTTCTAGACAAAATTCAAGTTTCAGCTTTTCATATATTTAGAGAAACTTTTCTCTTGGCCATATTTGAGACTAAGAAAGATATGTTTGGTCTATCTACACCAAAAGATGTTTTTCTTTTACTGGTCCAGTGAGATTTATCACTTTCAGGGTCCTGGCTGTGGAGGCATCTATCAGTTCATACCACCTGCCTCATAGACCCATTCATTTTCCTTATGTGGCAATAACACCAAAGGGTGACTAATTCCACCTATGGCACAAACCTTATAGACTTATTTTACTGATTATCAGTTCCTACTTTATGTCTAGTAGTTGGTGATTTTCCTTTTCTGCACACTCTGCTATGCATTTAAAACATTGCTTATTATATATTGCCCCTCTTTTCTTGGTATTTAAAGCAGGAGAATTTCCGTTTTTATTAACATACTTTTTACTAAATCTGCAATTGACTTTTAGCCACAGTTTAGTTTTTATCAAGAGTACATGCCTATTCAATTAAATTAGATTTTAAGCTTTTTTTACAAAATTTACCAAAAGTACATTGGAGACGTTATTCTAGTATAGATCAGATGTTGATTATATATTGACTGCTTCCCTGTTGAACCAGCAGTGTTTTCTGTAATTTTGGTTATAATACTTAAGAAGGCTGCCTTTGAAACTAATTCCTTAGATATATGATTTCCCCCATATTTAGATGAAATTGGTCACCTTTTTTAACCACCCATATCTTAATTTCCTCAAATGAAACATGAAGAAATAAATATAGTGTATGGTTCTGGCAAGGTTATATTAGAATAACATGCAAACTGAAATCATTATGGCTTGGCGAAAAAATAAAACACATTTATTTCTCATTCACATCAAATCTGACATGCATCTCTGTTACCACAGGAAACCAGGCCCTCCTCATTTTGTAATGCTTCCAAGTCATCACAAGCCATGGATTTACATGGCTTCTAAGGTCCTCTCAGCAGAGGAAGAGAGAAATGGACAAGGCTCCATGGTTTACAAAGGTTGCAACCCACATAAGACCTTTCCACATTCTATCAACCGAAACATTTATGTGATCCCAACTTAAATGGCTTGAAGGCTGGATAACATAGGGAAGCACATGGAATATTTGATGAGCAATAACCCTCTTTAACACAAATATATAAACATTTATACTATGACCTTGCACTCAATATACATAAGCACTCAATATATATTAGCTCTTACTATCATTACAAATAATACTGTGATTAACATAGTTACAGAGAAAGTTCTTCTAGAGTTAGGTTATTTCATTAAGATTCCTAGGGGTGCAGTTATTGCCAAAGGGTATAAATATTTGTAGGTTTTTTATAAATGTTGTCAAATTCATTTTGAGAATAAGACTGTTACAAATTTATCACAAGCCTTTGGGTATGTCCATTTCATCAGATGAATGAATGACAATAATAAATATGTTTTTTCCAATATGTCTGTGAGTTTTTAAATCAACTTTCTAATCTGCTTTCATTAGCTTAACAAATTGGATTTTCTCTTAATTTGCATTTATTTAATTACTTTTGTGAGATTGAACATTTTCCTGTATTTATATTGGTCATTAGATTCTGGTCTAGAGAAAATTATCTGCTGTAACCTCTTTCCATTTATCTGTTCATGTTGGCAGTGTTTTTTTCTCATCAATTTGTATTGGCTCTTTTTTTATTATCAAACATTAATCTTTTACGTGGATAGTAGTTGAAAATGTTTGCCTTTGTTTTTCATGGCTCTTTATACTCTTGTATCTTTGTATATGTAGACATTCCTAAAAGCAGTTTAAAGTTATCATTTGCTTTTCCTCTTATTTTATGGGTATAATATAAATTTTAGCATTCATTCTTACAGTAATCTCATGAATTTGATATTAGCGACTTTATTTTATGGAAAAGGAAACTGAGGCTTAATGAAATTGAGTGAACATTCCAAAGGCTTCATGGCTTGTGTGTCATGGGACTGCAATCAGCCTTATATTTACGATTAAATATTTTTCTACAATTACAACATACATACAGCTCTTTGCAGTAAGCATGGTTATGCCCCTCACTCCTCAAAGATTCCCATGTCATAATCCGTGGAACTTCTGAACATGTTACTTTAAATAGCAAAAAGGATTTTGCAGATAAAATGAAGGTTGTATTCTTGAAATAAGGTTATCTTGAATATTCTGAATGGCTCACTCTAATCACATGAGCTTTTAACACAGAGAACTGTCTCAGGCCAGAGTAAGAGCGATTCTGTTAAAGAAGTAGTCAGAGAGATGGCAAGTGGGAGAAGCACTCAGTAGGCTCTGAGAAGTAGGGCCTGGTGTTGAAGGACAGGCATAGGCCTCTAGGAGGTAAAGGTATCCCCCAGGGACTTTAGCACCAACCCCAAAAGGTGGTGGATCCTGCCAAAACTTACATCAGCTTGGAAGTTGATTCTTCCCCGAGTTTCCTTGCATGGGCCCAGCTGGGTAACATCTTAACACAGGCCTTGTGAACCCCAGAGCAGGGAAATCAACTGAGCCAATCTGACTTCCCAACCCCAAAGGAATGAAAAAAGCAATTTGTGTTATTTTAAGCCTCTACATTTGTGGTAATCTATTATGCAGAAATAGGAAATGAAAACACCTCCTTTATGAAATGGGATACAGATATTAAAAAATCATACTTCCTATCCCTACCTCATTAGGGATTTTTTTAATTCATTATTCTGCTCTTCAACAGTGTTGTAACTGCTAGGGTATGTTCCTGCACACTCGCTCATTAAACCAAGAGAGACCGTGTTTGGTGTAGTCAACCTGTTCCTGAACCCTCCCCTCATCTTCAAGGCTGACAACCTATTCTCCAGGTTAAGCGAGGTAGGCCTGCAGGACTTGGTAATTCAGTCATTTTGAAGTTGCACATTCAATTAACATGAGCCTTTCTGTTCTCACCGTACTGTCCGAGGTGCCCCTTGTTTACAGGGGTTATTTTCAGTGTGCTGTCTGGTATTATTCATATCAGGACAATTTTCACACTACCTTGGCTAAAATTTAAATCCTTAAAATTTTAGAATTTACTGGAACATAAATTTTTGAAACTTGTTCAACACTTTCAGTTTGTCTCCATAGCTGCTGCAGATATCACACATTAAGACACATCTTTTCGGAGTTGTAGACAGATCATTGTTGACCAGGGTTTTCTATTATCTTTTCTTAATTAAACTTTTTACTTTGAGATAATTGTAGACTTTCATGCAGTTGTAAGAAATAAGACAGAGAGATCCCACGTGTCCTTTACCAAGATCCCTCTGATGGTAGCATTTTGTAAAACTATAGTACAACCGAGGGCTTGACTTTCATTCAGTCAAGATGCATAACGTTTTGCCACAACAAGCTCGCCTCATATTGCCCTTTTTTAGCCCAATTCATTTCTCTTCCAACCTCACCTTTTCCTTGACCAACAATCTGTTTTTCAATTTCTATAATTTATTGATTTCGAGAATGTTATATAAATGGAATCATATAAGATGTAAACTTTTGGGATCGGAATATTCCTTTGCATAATTCCCTGAAGACTTACCTGGATTATTTTATGAATCAATAGTCCATCGCTTTTTATTGCTGAGTAGAATTTCATAGTGTGTATTACTATCACCATTTAACCATTCCCGGGAAAGGACATCTGGCTTATTTCCAAATTTTTGTTAGCGTGAGTAAAACTGCTACAAATTTTCACGTACAGGTTTTTGTGTGAATCAAAGTCTATTTCTCGGGGATTAATGTCCACAGATGCAATTTCTGAGTCATTTGGTATTTGCATGTATAGTTTTATAAGAAACTACTAAAATATTTTCTGCAGCATCTGTAGCATTTTACAATCTCATCAGCAATGTGTAAGGGATTCTGTTTCTACAGGTCCTTGTAGTACTTATTGTTGTCACTATTTTTTATTTTATCCATCCTGATAGGTGGGTAGTGATATCTTATTGTGGTTTTGATTTACATTTCCCTAATGGATGAACATCTTTGCATGTGTTTATTTGCCATCTGTGTATCTCCTTCAGTGAAATGTGTCTCTTCTTGTCTGTTGACCATTTTGAATTGGACGTATATTTTTTATTCCTAATTTTTGTGTGTTTGTATTTCTAAATACTAGTTCTTTCTCAGATATGAAGCTTACAAATATTTTCTTTCTAAACTCCAGTTTTCAGAATTTTAATAATAATGTATTTTGGGGTGGATTTCTTTGGGTTTATCTTGTTTGGGATTCCTTAACTTCTTGAAGCTATGGATTTATGTCTCTTGCTAAATGTTGAGAATTTTCAGACATTATTTCTTTGAATACTTTGTCAGCTCCACCCTCTCTCCTCTCCTAGAATTTTGATGACATGAATATTGGATCTTTTTTATGTAGAGAGTTTATTATCCTACTCTCTGATGCTCTGTTTCCATTTTTTCAGTCTCCATTTTCTCTGTTTTTTATTTTGGGTAATGCCTATCATTTTAATTTCCATTTCATTGATTATTTTCCTTTTCCTCCTCCTTTCTGAGTCCACCACTTAAACTTATAGTTCAGTTATTGAATTTTTGCAGTTTTTAAATTTTCATTTAATTCTTCTTTATATCTTCTATGTATTTCCTGAGACTTTCTTTGATGAGCCTATTTTTTTTTACATTTTTTTCGAATGTGCTCATAATTGTTCGCTGAAGCACTTTTATTATAGCTGCTTTAAAATTTTCATCACATAATTCTAACATCTGGCTATTTCAGTGTTGGCATATATTGATTGTCTTTTTCATTCAGTTGGAGATCTTCCTTGCTTCTCCTATGACAAATGATTTTTTTATTACAACCTGAACATTTTCATTTTATGTTAGGAGACTCTGGATCCTATATAAAACTTCTCTTTGTGCTGGGTCTCTTTGATGCTGCACTGTCAGATGGAAGGGCATGTGGGGTGTGACATTGTCTTATTTCTCTGACTTAAAGGTAGAAGTCCAGGTTTTCTACTTAAACTCAGTTTACAACCGAAGTGTGCTACTCTATGCTGTGCGGTGCGAGGGGAGCTTCCATCTCACGTGTGGTCTCCGCTTACACCAAGGTGGAAGTGGCTTAGTTATCCCTTGAAAGGGTGGAAGTCTGGACTTTCCACTAGACCTCCTTTGACACCACCTCAATGGGAAGGCAGAAGCTCCAGTATTGCTGGGTAGAAATAGAAGTCCAGGCTCCCCAGGGGGTCTTCAGTGAAACTGTGAGTAAAAGCCTCTTTCCTACCTCTTTCATAGTCTTCTGATGTTTGTTTTACATGCAGTTTCCAGGGTTTTCAGTTACATTTAGTGGGAATAATAATAAGGAAAAGCATGTGTTTTCCATCTTCCAGGCTGTCCCTTATATATTTTTATGTCAACATATATGTAACTCCTTAAAATATTAATAGATGTTATATGCAGAAAAATATTCTTTGGTTAAATGAATTTGGCAAACCTAAGTGAAACAAAGATAAATTTTCTAACTGAATGATTTTAAAAAATAGTTTATTTGCCATCTACAGATGAGTTTGTAAGAGAGATATATAAAATTTTATACATATTTGACCAGGAAAATCTATTTTTATCATACATTTGTTCCGCATTTATATTTAGGCCAAAGAATTTCCATCTCTAACATACAACTTTCTGAAAACAGTTCTAAGTGTATTTTAATATATAAAAGTTGTAATTTAGCTGTTTTGTAAATAATTATATTTAAAAATACATGCAGAGTTATTGAGACACAGCAGGGTAGATGTGAAATATACTTTCTAGTTCTTGATTTCTATTGAAAATTTCATAACATATAAAATGAATGCAAACAAAGGAAGAAAAGGGTATATATGTAGACACAAAAAGATGTGTTGATACTATACCACAGGTTGTTTAAAGCAGGGTCCCCAACTTATGGTGAGTTGTATAATTATTTCATTATATATTACAATGTAATAATAATAGAAATAAAGTGCACAATAAATGTAATGTGCTTGAATCATCCTGAAACCATCCCTGCTTCTAGTCCATGGAAAAATTGCCTTCTGTGAAAACAGTCCTTGGTACCAGAAAGCTTGGGGACTGCTGGAAGGACTTGGAAATAAAATAAGATAATATTATACTAAATAAAATTAAAAGGCCATAGAAATCATGATTTTTTTTTATTCTTCCTAGTCCCAAAATACAGCAGAGTCTTTTCTTCTGAGAGAAAATATAATAATTTTTATTATATGTTCACAACATACAAGTAGTATACATCTGAAAAAATTGTCAAATAAAATATCACCAATAGTTGAGCTTAAATTAGTTAATAGAAAGTGGAATCATTTAATGCATTTTCGTTTCTCTATTGTCGCAGCTATCATTTTGAAAGAGAATGAAAGACAAAACTCTCCTGATTAATTGCCAAAAGATTATGCACCCATGCCTTATCATAACCTATTTCTTTATTTAGATTTCTGAGAATCGACTATGATAATAAAATTCTCCACTTCTAATGAATTAGTTAGTGGTATCCCCCTAACTATGTAAAATCATTACTCACAAATTAGTTTGGTGATTTTGGTTAAAGTGCACACTGTACTCGATATCTATAATATATGTGTGTGTGAGAATATTTAATTGAATTCAAACCCAAAGATATTTGTTAGTATTGGTACAACTTTATGAACACTTTATAAATATCTTATTGTAATTTTAATTTTCTAGTTTAAATTCACATAAAGCTTGTAAAAAATAAATTTTCAACACAACAAGGAGGCACACCTATTCAGAGATAACTGAATAGTTTGACAAGGCCCACCAATATTCCACTCATATGCCCTGTTTGTAAGAGAAAGCACATATTATTATTTCCTTTCTAATGCTCTCTGCTATTAAGAAATCACTGGTTTCTCTTAAAGAGATGCTGTTGTACCTATTGTTCTCCTTAAGAAGACAAATTTAAATATATTTTATATTATTTATAGATGATACATTTCATTCCACATTTCACCTAGGAATACCAGTGATTAAATGCCCTTTAGTTATTCTCCTAAGACAGATGAGGGGCAGTCCCTGGTCAATGTACCTGAGAGTGGTTCCTTTAACTGAGCCCCAAACAAGCAGTGTTTGGGATTTTGAGGACTGAGAGGATCGTATTAGGACTGCAGAGGCCTGGACATTCTTGAAAAGCACAAGGAGCTTTGCCAGTGGCATTCTAAGACATACCGTTTGGTTTCCACTTTCACTTTTTCTCTTTGTCTTTACTGATCCCCCATTTGTACTCCTAATTGTCGACTCTATTCCATTAAGTAAGGCTTAATGTATATTAACAGGTTAGAGGGAAGAAGGAAAGTACAGACACATAAAAGAATAAGAGTTAGAGATAATGCAAGGAAATAAAACAATAATAAATGATTTTATATGAGGTATACTTTCTTTTTTCTTCCCAATTCCATTCTCACCTCATTTGCATTTCATCATTTTTCTCTTGTCTCTATTTCCTTTCCCAATTAAAGACCCTAATAACCAATCCATTTTTGCTAGTGTTTGCAATTGTGTAAAGATCACAATTTGGGGGATGGTATCTTTCAAATTAGTCATGATAACCCAAATACCCATCAACACAGATCTCTAGTCCCCACATTTGGAGCAATCAGTGGCTCCATCCCCTCAGCTCTTGATTCACTAACCCCAATCTCTTTTGTAGGCTCCACTCTCCATGGCATCAAGAACTAGAGAGTGTATTCAAAGTGACAGAATGCTACAGTGCTAGTGACCCCAGACAATGCACACACTAGCAGATGCCAGACAGGTAGAACAAGTTCTACTTTAAGTCTTGAAGAGTCTACTACTTTCTTTATCAGATAGAAGAGGTGATACAACCAACGTAGCCACACGTTGAATATCTCATGGTGATGGCTGAGGCAATGATAGTCTACCTGGGCCCAAGAAACATTCAAGCTTGCTGACTTAACACATTGTGATTTCAAAACTTCACAGCCATTACCCTATAAACTTACCTGTGTGGGACTCAAACTTCAAAATATCTTCCCAGGTCTCCCCCAAATAACCCAAAATACAGCCAGTTGAAACTCATCTATTTACAATTTGTTTCACTGGCATGCGACATTTTCCATCATCATGAAACAGTTGCTTCAAATTCTTATAGATTTTCTTTTCTGCAATATATATGTGGTCACAGGAATATAAATATTCTGTAGCCTTGACAAACTTATATTGCTGAATAAGACATAGCAATAAACACCCCCACATACCTGTGACCATAGGATCTTCGTAAGTCTTCTTAGTAGATATATTCTAAGTTGATAAATTATAATCTATATATATGAGTTTATGTGTATCTAACTTTATATTATTGTTGTGTATTCTGTTTCCCAGAAGCAGATGCAGAGATAAAGTATGGCGCGGGTAGTAGACAGGATAATGGTCCCCCACAGATTCCATGCCCTAATCCCAGGAACCTGTGAACATACCTAATGTGGCAAACACTCCAGGTGTGTGTGAGCAAGTGCATCAGCATTGTCTAGAGGTGAGGAGCGAGGGCACACCTCACAGTTGACAGCGTGTCTACCTGAATGGCAGAGCTGTGCCTCTATTTGCTGACCAAATGAGCTTTCCTTTAAGGACAATCAGAATTTAAAGGAGGCACTCTTCTTGGAGTGTGATGCATCGTCCCTACGAGTTGGGGCTAGGAGTGTGGGTGGAGAAGTGACTGAGGGATCTGCACTTTTTATGTCTCCTCACCCCAGCAGGGCATTGAAGCTGCAGTGATTTTACTCCTTGAATACCTGTGGCCTGGTCTTTTGTCACTGATTTCTAGGATGAAATATAGGAATCATCGTTTCAAGCTCATGTGGGTGAGGTATAAGAGTGGAACTTAAAAGTTTGCTTCTGCCTATTTTTGCATAGTTGCCTCTCCTGTGACTCTCCCTGAGAACACTGTAACCCACCCAATTCCAGCCCGCCTCCGCCCCACACACACCAAGTTTTGGAAGCCTTCATCTTTTCACAGCATTCTTCATGATTTTTGCTACTTCTAGAATCCAAACTTCTCCATTTTGCTTCTGTGGTTTTTCCATAATAGATTTTGGGTGAGAGAGTCAATTTTCTGCTCCATTCTAATGGCCAAACCCAGCTGATGGGCAGCTTCAGACTTTGATATGAATGTGTCACTGTTGTTTTAACTCTGATCCTGATAATATCAAGGATGATGGGGAACACAGACATAAAACATTTTGAATGACTGAATGCAAAAGAAAAATAAAGAACTGGCATTAAGCATAGCCTCAAGGTGAGTGCTCATTTAGGAGATATTTGTAGAGTATTTATTCAAGGCAAGGACTATGTAGTTTGATTCCAGTGAAAATGTCCAACCTCTGCGTGCAGAGAAATAGAACCAAGTCATGAGTGCACAGTTCACAATCTCAATTAAATTAATGGGCTAGTCTGTTTAGGTAGAGCACAGTCAGTGATGTGGTGTCTTTTTTAAATGATACCTTAATAAAGACAGATCATGTTACAGTCATTCCCACAGAACCCGATCACACTTTATAACACAAGAAAATTAGAAGTAACTACAATTAAGGTAAACTTAAAGTAATAGAATTTCTGAGCTCAGTTAGAACCTGTTAATCTTTAAACACCTTTAATGTCTGAACTTAACACCTGATCTTATCTCATGTTAAAATGCTTCTTTCTAAGGTCAAAAGCCAGCTTGGAACATTAGTCACAACTCCAGTGATTCTGGCTGGCTTTCTATTTATTTATTTATTTTTAGGTCTGAGATGTCTGGATTCCTATACAGCTTTTTCATTTACTTGACAAAAAATTTTCAAAGAATATTTCCATTTATTAATGAGACATTTAATTTTTCCCCTCTACCAGAAGTTAGAGGCCATAATAAGAATTGTGCATGAAAAGAGGAATATGCCTACAAACACCTTAGAATGCATTTCCACAAAAGAATAATTTAAAAGTCCCCCAGGATTTATTTCCAATATGTATGCCCATATATTCTTTTGGGCTCAAATGTGGAACTAATCTTTATTCTTAATAATATGCATTTCAGGAGATTTTCTTTTTGTCTCTCTACCTTTGTCATACCTAATTCTTACTAAATATTTAATATAGAGATTATGGTTATGAACATCCAAGTATATTTTTCCCATTATTACATTTTATAGAATTAAAAGAGTAGTCATGAATCTTAGCCAGGAAACAGTGCAGCTTGATTTACTGGGTAGAAAAAGGCTATTTGGTTGAGCACACCTAGATTCTAATTTCAGCTCTGATACTGACTGAACCGGACAAGCTAGTGTCTACTTGTTCGTTCTCTGCTTCCTCAACTTACAAAAAAACGACAATATTCAACAAGTATAACAAAACAAAGTTATGTCATGACAAAGGCACTTGTAAAGTGTCTCATAGAATTACTTGTTTGCTAAATAAATTACTGATTTTTCTTGCTTTTTCTTCATAAAATATGTAAAAGTTTGCCAGCCCTCCAATTTAATCCATATTAATTATATACATATAATTATATGTATTATATTTATACAGACACATATACACACACAATTTTAATGGATCTCATTTTTCCTTAAGAATTTTCTAACAACTGTACAAAGTGCCTTTCTTAACTTATAATGTGTAACTTTTTGATGTTCTGATACATTACGGTGCCAATAAAATTTATATTCTGTCTTTAATTAGCTACTTAACATTCTCCAAATACATAATAAATTTTTACTGATTCTGTGCCCATTTATCAGTGTTACTCTATAACAATACATTTATCATATTTATTCAATTACATATATGAGTCCCTTAAAAACTCTGAGGGATGATAGATTCTTCTCTTACTTATCTGTGATTTCTGAACAGAGTGCTAAAAAGGAGCCATCCAGTGTTCAATCAACATCAGTTGGATTGAGCACCAAACTCCTTCTGTCCTCCATCAATTTGAAAATCTTCATTTATAAGTTTATTTTCCCATTACATTTAAATTTGCTTTATTGGCATCACCAAACTTTTTGCCATTTTTTTAATCTATCATAGCCCTCCATTACCAAGTCAATCAATTCTGTTATTTTTTTCTTTAACATATTAGTATCTTTAACATCCAAGTGGTCATTATCTTTAAAATTCTCACAACCTTAGTTCAGCGTGTGTTTATAATTCATCGAAACCACTGCATTTCATTTCTCACTGACATCCATGCCTCTGGCCTACTCTCTTTCAATTTCACATATCCTACCAAAGCTTCTTTAAAAAATAAATTACTTCCCATGGTAGATTACTTGCAAAGATGTTTGCAAGTTTTCTCCCATTCCCCTTATGCAGCCCTTTTGCAATAGGATGTTACCACTCTTCTAATGAATGCTCTGTTTTCCCAGTGCTTGAATCTTGGCTGACACTGTGACTTATTTTGATTAAAGGGACATAGGTGAAGTGATATTTTGCAACTTCCAAATTTAGAAACCTTACAGTTTCTGCTTTTGCTGTCTTGGAACACAATGCTACTACGAAGAAGCACAGACTAGCCTGCCGGAACACAAAAGCGTACATAGCAGGGACACATGCCCCAGCCGTGGCCTTCTGAACCAGTCATCCTCCTTGTGAGCCCCTGTCTCAATACAGTTACATGATCGATCCCTGGTAAGACTACCCAGAGAGCCACTGAGGACAAATTGAGCCCACTACAGATTGTTATCCCACACAATTGTGAGCTAATAAAATGATTATTGTTTTAAACCACTAAGAACTGGTGAGGTTTTAACCCAGAAATATAAGCGATACAGAAATTGGTGCCCAGAAGTGCATGTTGCCATAATGAAAATCTAAAATTCGTGACATTGGCTTTGGGATTAGTGGCCGATGGATGTTGTTGGCCAAGCCGAGTTTGGTATCCAAATTGGTGATAATGGCTGGCAAAGGAACTTGTTGTAAATTGGAGAAAGGACACCTCGTGTTATGTATCAGTGAACAGCTGGCAAAACCATCGTCTATGATGACTTAGCAGGTAGAACCCAGCTAAGGAGCTATGTAGACAGAATGTGGAATGTGTCACTGAGTGCTTTTGTTCACAGTAAAGTACTAAAAGAGAGTGATGAGCTAAAAATAAGAAAATTTTCACTTTTTCAACAAAATAACAAAGAAATATGGAGGGCTCTTTTATTTCCTAGTTTGGAAAATAAAATTGTTCTTATTTCTAGATACTTTAGGCTGCAAGAAATTTTCAAAGACATAGTTTCTCTATAAAAATCAAAGCCTGGCTATGACTGTATAAAGCGTTATCAAGATCTAAAAGAGTTATTTAGGGTGGTGCCTGGTAGACATTCTCAGCGAGGTGAAAAGCAACTGAGAATATTCAGGACATTGTTTCACAACAACCAGGCATACCACCCACAGCTGAGAGAAGCCCAACTCTAACAGAACTGCTGCTCTGACTTTTGACTAATGGAATAACTTATAACTTGATGCGTAGGATACCCTCAATGTGTTCCAGGGAGTTTTCCAAATTGGACTAAAAAAGACTAGAAAAGTTCAAAATGAAAAGTTTTGGGTGCTCAAGCTTCTGAGTTGGACACAGTTTGAGAAAGCTCTTCAGCTTTAAATAAATATAATCCGTTTCTTATAAATACAAAAAAAAGTCTCAGGGAACAGAGCGAAAACCCAGATAATTTCCCAAGAACCAAGAAAAATATGAATTTGGAAACCTCATCTGAGGATGAGAATTTGATCCTCATCAAGGAGCATGTTCCCTCCCCAGAGGACGGGACCTGGCAGTGGGAGCCTGTCTGGAATGGGACCAGCTCTCTGCCCCCCTGGAATGCAGCAGTGCTGACTTGAGAGACTCTCAGGGAACCTGCGAGTGAATGAGAGCAAAAGGAGCAGGAAAAAACACCCAGCTCGTGCCCTTCAATGAACCAGTAGAGCCACGGAGAGCCACCCGAGTGACTGAGGCCGAAATCAAGGGAAAAAAACCAAATGTTCAACCCACCTAAATTACTGGATCATACAATTGTGAAGAAACAAAATGACTCTCATTTTAAGTCACTAAGTTGTGAGTTGGTCTACTATTCTTTTCCTTTACTCAATAATTTCCTATATTACTATTTCTTACATAATTAAGTATTTAAGTCTGTAAGTCAGGTACCTATTCACATTTAAAATTACTACTTCCTTAAAATTTTATCTTTGTTGTTCTTCTCTATAGCCCTCCAAAATGTAATGATTATTTTACATTTTAGGTAATCTTTCATGTTCATTGCCATAATTAGTATTTCCAATGTTTTCTTGTGCCATCATCCAAATATGTGTTGACTTTTTTTCAGAATATAGGTAAAAGTCACATCACCTACAAGTCTTCTCTGACTTCTTAACCTACCCATTCATTGAAATACACCCTCACATGTATATAGTCATCTTTGTCTGCCTGGCAAAATACATACTTTTATTACAGGAATATCTAGTCGGTTGAACTCATAACCTTGAATTAGTGTCAATAAAATATCTAAAATTGAACAGGAGTATGAAGGAATTTTTTTGAGTTAAATCTACTACATTCTTCTTGGAACATAACTGTATTTTCTTCAATTATCTTTTTGCCTCCTGCTGAGAAACGTTCTTATTCTCTTTCCATCATGCAATTAGATCTATTTTCCATTTAACTTTGATAATGAAAAAAGAGTCATTTTCCTAGATTTCAGATTCTCAGTCTTTTTCTACACTGCACATATCGAGAGGATTTTTATAAGTCATCAGTTTTCTTAATTGGCTTTATGTTGATTATATTTAAGCACTACAGAAATAGTGAGGGAAACACTAGTTGTAGAACCTGAACCTTATACAATTACTATACTGCAGTCCATTGGCTTCTCATATAGAAAGCCTTTTTAATAAGAACAATAAGTAACTTGCAAGCTGGTAAAAGCCATTTTTCAACTAACTAAATCATGACAATGGAAATAAATTCTTACATGGTTGGTGAAGTATATTGTTTATAGTAAGGCAGATACTTTCTCAAGCTTATTAAAAAAAGAGAGACAGCCTTTTTGTTTGTTTGTTTCTATTGATGGGCTTATCCAACCATAAAAGATGCATTTTCTTATATTTACCATTTCATTCTGCTGATTATTACCAACACAGTGAGCTGGTAAATGCAATTTCTAATTTGAATATTTTGGAGAGCAAATTAAAAATGGAGTTTGATAGTTTTTTTAGGCCATTAAAATAAAATGCAAAATACAGCTTATGAAAATACTTCATTAAACAAAAAGATAAAAATATCATTTAACAAGTAGGTGCTGAAACTGGAAGCTTATCAGTAATCAGATGATATTACATAAGAGTAAATGAAATAACTGTAGATTCTTATTCTCAGAATAAATAGCCAGAAGACATCTATTTAAACTTTGGGGGATGATAACAGCGGACTTTGTAATGATCCCTTTGAAGTTGCTATCCAGCTAGCAAATATTTTGAACAGTACTGTCTGATTGTAAAATAGAATCAACTAAGGCAAAAATTAGCAGGAAATTCAAGTATAAATTCTAATTTCTTTATTCTATAAAAACTTTATAAAAATGACAGCTGTGTGATTTGAATTGTTCTTTCTCACCAATTTTTAGAAAAAAATATATATCAAATGGAAACCATGAGGTATAATCATATAGGAAAAAATGTGTCAATATTTCCTTATAACCCTCAATTACTATTTTTAACAACAAAATCTTAGTCATCTATAGCAACGAACATGGGTTTGGGGAGAGATTCCACAGATAATCAATCTGACTGAGGAAACCAACCTTAGCCATTCAAAATAATTGGGTAATTATATGTATAAATTGTACAGTAGCATTAATATGATTTGCACCTTGCCTGTATGGGGGACAGTGTTTAATAGTTGAAATGCAAATAATGACTTCCTCACAAAGCAGAACTGTGTCATAGCTCTAATTTGTAGTGATATTCACATGTTCCATAGTCAGTACACCTTTCTTAGGAAAACAAAATTAATACTTAGAAAATTGGGGAGCCTGTTTCTATTAATATAAAGTAGGCTGATACAGACTACAGGAGAACTAGAGAATTGATACTCATTATTCGTATTTGTCATTTTTTAGAAATTCAAATATTCCTGGCAGCCAGAAATATTGTCTCTTTGTTAGACAATTCTGAATATTTAACATTTGTGAATGTAAAATTATTTTTATTTGTTTTTGAATGCCCTAATTCCTTAAATGCTTAGTCATCAGAAAAGTGAAAAACTGGTTTGAGTAAACCGACTGGAGTTAAGAAGATCTAACTAGGAATTGAAGATTTTCTACAAATAATTAACACAGTAGTAATTATAATATGTGAGTGTAGGGGTGGCAAAATCCACCGCATTCATCTTAGGGTCTTGCTGGATCCAATAATTTAATTGATATAAAAAGCATACACATTTATTTAATACAAGTTGTATGTGGCATGTGAGATTTCATAAGGAAATGTAGATCCATGAAGATTCCTAAGAAGCAGTTAGAGCCCGTTACTTATACACTGAATTGGACAAAAATGGCAAATTGTGAAGATGTGATAAGGCAAACGGGCATGGCTTAGGATAGTTACTTGGAAAGAAAAGTGACTAAAAACATAAGGGTTACTTTATCAAGGTTTGTTTGCACAGAATTCTCTTGGCCTATCATACCATCCTTGACAATAAGAATGTTGCTTTTTTCCTTGGAGAAGGAGGGCATCTTTTACATCAGAATTTCATCTTTTACTTTTAACAAACAACACAAAGGTCAGACTGACCTTCTTGCACCTGTTGTTTTCCAAGTTCCTTTAACTTAAGTAATCAATATGTCAGGATGGCATAGTTTTAAAATTTTTATTAATATTTTTAAATTCATTCTCGACATATAATAATTGTACATATTTATGGGGTACAATGTAATGTTTCAATACATGTATATATAACTTAATGATCAAATCAGGGTAATTACCATATCCATCACTTTAAACACTTGTTACTTTTTTGTGGTGACAACATTCAAGGTCTTCCCTTCTAGCTATCTTGAAATATATAATACATTGTTATTTGTTATAGCAGGTGGCATATTTTTAACTCCTTGATGAGCAAAATGCAATGCTCTGTTTTCCAGGATTTGCTATTTCAAAAGTAATATTGAAATACTACTATCCACAGTGATATTTTCTTATAAAGTGAATTAAAAGTATAAACTCATCAATATTCTGTCATCAAATGCTCCACTTGAGGAAGATCCATGATCCAGAATGTCCCATCATCCACTGGAGTCTTTTTAGGGAAGATTACTGGGGAATGAGAGCTTGGTCAAAATGAATATCTTAGAGGAAAAGGAGTCAAGCTGTAAGATAATGTCTCTGGCCATGAAAGAATCAAATAGTGGATTGTGAAAGAATCTAGCTGAGGGGAAGGAAGTTAGCCAAATTGGAAGGCCAGCCTGAGGATTTACCATCCTCTCCTGCAATTCTCCCTACTCTAGTCCCTTATCACACTTTGAAAACTCATATTATTTTCCATTTCTCTTCTCCCAGCAGTCATTCTAAACCTTCTAGAAATAACGGCTGGGGCAAACTAGATTTGGGGAAAAATAAATTATTAATAAACATGAAAATAATGCTTAGCTTCACTAGCAACTTTAGATAAATAAATGATAAGAAAATATCTTCAGAGAGTTTTAAAAAAGGAAATAGTGTTATAATGCATTCCAAAAGCTTACACTTTTATCTCATTCTGGTTTTCAAAGCAGAATAAAGCTTTGTATATGTAGGTCTGAAAATATAGATGATTCATATTTTAAATTCATTAATAAACAAAATTTATTACATTGAAATCATACTTGTATTTCACTGTTTTAAAAGGTATCATATACCAAAATAGCTACAACCATATTATAAAAATTCCACTGGACTAAAACTAGTCAGCAATATGGTTAAATTTTTTGTAAGATTAAATAGCCTTGTTTATGTACACAACTGATTCTCAAAATTATTTTCAGTGTCAAAGAATAATAAAAAGCAATGGTTGTGCCTGTGTTATGCTGTTAATAATTAAGAGTGAAAGTTTTGAAAGTCTAAGTGGGAAAAGGATCCCCAAAGTATCTAGTACTCTAAAATGATTCTCAGCTATCTATAAACCTGTTGATCCCTAGCTCAAAAGTCACCAATCACTCATACACCACGCTATTCAGCTCAGGGGTTCAAAAGGAGCAGGTAACTCTAGTACCTCTTGCGCTCCATTTGCTCACTTCATAGAAACTCGTCAGCAAAAAGTTGGGTAACTTTTGTTACCCAACTTTTCTCTGTATTCAGTGAACATAGAACAAACAAGTAGCTACTGTTCAGTAATTAATATGGACAGAAATAAAAAAGATGAAGTTTTTTGTTTTTTTTTTGAGACTGAGTCTCACTTTGTTGCCCAGGCTAGATAGAGTGAGTGCCGTGGCATCAGCCTAGCTCACAGCAACCTCAGTCTCCTGGGCTCAAGTGAGCCTCCTGCCTCAGCCTCTGGAGTAGCTGGGACTACAGGCATGTGCCACCATGCCCAGCTAATTTTTTTGTATATATATTTTTAGTTGGTCAATTAATTTCTTTCTATTTTTAGTAGAGACGGGGTCTTGCTCAGGCTGGTTTCGAACTCCTGACCTCATTTCCCAGAGTGCTAGGATTACAGGTGTGAGCCACCACGCCCGGCCGAGTTATTTTAATGTTACAGCTTTTGTGAGTTTTCTGAAAATATAGGAAATTAAAAAAAAAAGCAAAACAAAACCCAGTAAAATCACCACCACAGCTATGACAAACCTCGCTAGATGTCTCAAAGCTCTAAATATTTGTATTATTCTAAATTGATCAAGGTAATAATAGTCTACCAGGAAATGTAACATGACATATCCATAAGCAGAAATTATATTAAAAATTGTCACCTGGAAGAGTAACCGTGGGAACAGAGTATTGTGTGTGCTGGAGCAGGTGGTTCCTAAAGACCTTTTTTCCTGCACCAGATATTAAGCATTTAATTCTCAAATCATATGGAAGTTCAGGCATCACTAAGGAAGAACATTAGGAAGAGGCAAATGTAAACACTCAGGAGCTTAGAGCAACTTCAGGTTACCATAGGAAATGTAAGTGTTTTAATATTCTAATAATTCATACAAGTGTATTGGTTTGATGACAGAAAATGCCTGAACATCCTTGATCTTCATAAATACATTATTGCTCTACATTATTGCATAAATACATTATTGCCAAACATCATAGGGGTTTTGAGAGGCCAACAGTAAAGAAAATATTGTCGGTAAATTAAAGAAACAAATAGCCTTGTGGAAGGAATTAACAAGGTAGGATGATAAGATCTGTATTGGGGGTGCTCATGAGTTTATATGTATAGAAAGAGGAATAACTAATCCCTCAGGAGAAGCAGAGAGAGTTAGGCTATAGAAATGGACATTTGAGATTGATCTTGAAGAATATGTAGGAGTTTGTTAAATGGAGGGAAAAAATTAAATCTTTCCTAATCTTTCAGTAAAATCCGAAAGGAAAAATTATTTATTAGAAGTATTAGTCTACTGAGCATGATTGACAGTTGTTACTGAATTCAAGTATTAGGCCTGGTAATAACTGATGGCATTATTCTCCCAAACAAATTGATCTATGCCTCACTTCCGCTGGGCACTTTTTAGAAGACTGTGTGGTCAAATAATATATATTTGCATAAAGTTACTGACAAGGAACTTTTCTAAAGTAAATATTAATATATTGTCAGAATTATATGAGTGCACCACACAACTATTAAATAATCATGTATACACACATACTTTATTTAGGTGTGTGTGTATATGTATTTATATGTATATATATGTGTGTGTATGTGTATATATATGTGTGTGTGTGTAGATATATACACACACATACCTAAATAAAGTTCACAATATAGAGTTAGAAGAAAAAAATTCTAAAGTTCACAGTATAGAGTTAGAAGAAAAAAATTCTAAAATATTGGAAACTATTGCATAATCCCATTTCTCAAAAAGACACAAATAAAAACAAAAAACCCTAAATATTTCACATCTATATGTAAAAAGTTAGTATAAATATATTCTGTAGGGTTATTTTGAAGTACTGACATTGTTGATGCCTTCTTGTTTTTTGGCTATATGCGTTTTTTTATTATTATACAATAAATGAGTTGTTTATGAAGTATATACATAAATTTTAAAAGAAAAATATATTATTTTTATATGTGAATGAATAAAAGACATTAAAATGTGATAATTGAAGCAGTGTTTGAAGTAGAAAAGCAAGACATTTTGATAAAAAATAAATTAACATAAAACATGTGTCTTAAATAATCCTATATCAGTGATATGGATTCTTGAGCTAGGTTTAGAGATTTCTTTATGAAATTTAATGGCTTTATTACAGTATGCAAAGTTGCATTCCTGAAAGTTCTTCTAACATTACTTCCAAATTAATTCCATGCCTTCAAAAATGCTAATTAAATTTCTCGTGACTCAGTTTCCTCAGTTTTCAAATGTGAGTAAAATATAGAAGCCTCTCGATAGTTTTGCTGTGAAGGCAAAATGTAATAATAGTTGTAATTTATACAGATTCCTTGGATGTATAGCTACTGCTTTCTCAAAATGCATCTTTCCCCTGGCAACAAAGTGTCTCCTCTGGAGAAACTAAAACATCCAGCAATATAAATTCTTTGTTATTATAATTTTGAAGTTTGCTATAGTCTCCCAGTAATTTTATCAACAGTCTTCATTAATAGTGAGACAATTTCTTTACCAGTTATTGCTTTCACACAAGTGAATAACTCTGGCCCTGAACTTGCTTTATGAACAATTAAAGTACTTGGTTTGACTTTGGTAATTATTGCAGGCACAAGCCAAGCAGAAAACATAAACCGAGTTTGCTGGTTTGGAGTTCAGATATCCATTTCATAAAGGAGGGCAAATTAGAGAACTGAGTGTAAGTTTAAAACTTCTACTTGATGCAAGAAGAAAAAAGTCACAGTATGAATTCACATCTCAAAACTGAGAGTAGTGACTCAGTGTTTGGAAGGCAGGGATGCCCGTTTAACCTAAAACTAAAGTACATTAATTCTTAAAGAGAATTAATGTTCTATTTTACTATGTTTTAATATGAAAAAATAAAAATGAGCCATTAAGATCGGAAGTGATTGGCACTATCATGTAGTTCAGACCCAATCAGAAGATGTTAGTAGTTGCAGAGAACCAAAATGTTTTGTCAAGATTAACTTAAATATTTCTTAAATCTGCCTTCTGCTACTGCCTTCTTCTAAACCATCACAAATATTTATTCCATTCTTATCCCAACCTCATTGTATTTTCTATACTGCAGTCAGTATCTTAAAATGTGTAAACTGTTATCAGGTTGATGTACTTTAAAAAAAATCTCTCTAGTAGTTTCCAATAGCTTCTAAAATTATGCAGCCTCCCTTTCTCTTGACCCAGGGGCCATGCTCTACAAAGCTAAAGGCTGTCTGTAGCCTACCCTTGGCCTCTCTGTGGAATTTCTGTCAACCAACTCCCCTGACTCCAAAGCTGTGATTCACCCACTGGGTGTCCTATACACTCCTTTATTAGAGTTTTGATACATTCTATTCTTTCCTCCAAGCCAGCCTCCCTCCTTAGCCATTCCTGATTAATGTTTCTAACTCTTTAGATTTTGATTCAAAGGACACATTCAGAGCCACAACTTCTCTGATCAACCCTTATCTCCAGAGCCACATTGAACATGCTATTATAGTATCCACCAGTTCTCTGGAGGCCACCAAAGTCCTAAAAGATTTAAATGCAAATCTGTTAACACCGTTGCTTGTGATGTCTGAACATAAGACAATCAGCTTTGCTTACCTTTGCAGCTATGTACAATGTACACAGTCTTTTTACATACCAAACAAATGGGGAAAATGTAAAGATGCACGTCTTGACAAGGTTGGCTGGAGATATCTCAGCCAACATTTGTCAAAGGATCTTTTTGTCATAGAAATGTAAAACTTTCACCAAAGTTGCTTTTTTTGTTATTATTTTTTTGGTTTTGTTTTGTTTTTCCTAATTAGTATTATTTAATGTACGCAGATATTTGAAATGTGAAAGGAAAAACACAGATTAGTTGAGACACCATTCAATATTTGAATTCAATATTTTCTATTCTGATTTTATGGAGATAGAACTAAGAAAAAGGACAAATGAATTGGGGTAAAAATGTAGTCACAGACCAGATATTAGCAATGATTATTTTCTACTGCTTAATCATATCCTACAAAAATATGTTTTTCCCTTGTGAATATATCAATACTTTCCCATTTTACTTTTGTACACTTTCATGTTGATTTTTTTTTTAACTTGTCAACTGTTTCATCTTTCAGGAAAAATGTTTCATTTTATTTAATTTTCATTCTTGTCCTATGTTTTCTTACTCAAATACTTTTATAAGTTGTAGTTGCTGTGATTTATCTCCTTTATTTCATTTTGTTTTTCTTAACCCTAGGCCTAACACCCATATCAGGAAAATTTAGGGTATGTTAGAAGTGAAGAAAACGTTCAAGGGCTACATGAAAAATAATTTTATTTCCTCTTTCTATAAAGCAGGGAAGGCAAAACTTTACCTTTATCCCCTTAGGTTTCTAATAAGGCCTGAGATTTAAGTTCGCATGAGATAAATTAAAAGGAAAAAAAAATCATACAAATTTAATATAAATTTTACATGACTTGGAAGCCCTTGTACTTAAATGAGGACTCAAAGAAGTGGTGAAACATAAATGCCTTTATATTAGGTTGAACAAAGACAGGCAAAATCAAGCAGAACCTTGGAGGTAAAAAAAAAAAAAAAAAAAGAAAAAAAAAAGACAGGCAATTGTGGAAAAGTAAATTATATGGCGAGGCTAAAGGCAGGTAAGAATTATTGTAACAAGGGCTGTTTGTATAGACTTTTCTCAGCTATGACAACCCATTGAAGAATGTTTTTTTTCTCCTGGTACAGGAAGAGTATCTTTCCTTCGCCTGGGAATTTTTATCTCCTGTTTTCAAGAACAAAAGAGATTAGAATGCCCTTCTTGCATCTGCGGTTTTTCTGTGGCCTTCAGCTCAAAGTAATCCTTATGTCAAAGCAATGTGTTTGAGGGGCATATTTTTGCCACTCTTCAATACCAATTTAAATTGGCACTCTGAGAGAGTCACCTTAGATGTTAATATATCACCTATGTTTTGTTATTTGTGAAATTGAGAAGGCTATCTAAAAATCCAGTGGTATGATTGAAAGATCATGAGTCAATTTCATGGTTGACCGAAAAATGTAATGATTCCTCTCAAAAATTTGTTAGAAGAAACATTTGATAATTATTGCTTCCAGTAAAGTATTTGATTATTGGAATTAGTTCCATCTTTTTGTTTTTTTCTTTGGAACAGAAAAGAATCTTTGTCTAAGGTAGAAATCATACATGTTTTGTATCACAGAATTCAAATATTTCAGAAATACTTTCCTGTTAAAGGACAGTAACACATATAAGCTTAATAGGACCATATCAAAATCAATTTATAAAAGAATCTTTTGGAGATAAAGTGTCTTGTGTGAGTGGGTGTTTTAATTATAAAACATTTTTTTTTCTGTCTGTAGTCTATCCAAATGTTTTCACTAAAAAGTTGTAAGGGTGAATAAGTCTTAAAATCTAACATTTTATTTTTTAAATTATATTGTAAGTTGACAATTTATAATTGTATAAACTTATGGGGTACCAAATAATATTATAATTTATGAATACAATGTGGAACAACTAAATCAAACTAGTTAACATGTCCATCACTTCAAATACTTGACATTTTTTGTGGTGAGAACATTTGAAATTTACTCAGTAATTTTAAAAAGGAAACTACTTGACCATTAACTTTAGTTACCATGCTGTACAATAGAACTCAAGGAATCTAACATTTTCAAATTGGATATAAGAACTGAAATTAGAATTCTGCTGTCTTCCTTATCTATCATTTTACTGAATTGGAAAAACAAACACTTAAGAGATTTGCAATTTAATTTATTTTAGTGAAAGATGCCATTGCTATAGACTTACAAGGGTCAAAAGAAATGAGGTAAATGCCAGAGGGAGGTTGGAAAGATATTTTTATTATTTGCAAATAGAATAACCTACAGGAATGGTGTGTCAAACTGCTGAACAAGCAAGAATTTTACTATCTTGTTGGATAATCTACTGATTAAAAAGTATTTCTCTGTGTAGGCAATCATTTGTATCCATTGCCCTGGGCAAGGTCTTTCCATACATTTCAAATTGTGCTTTAAACTTCCTGCCAAAGACAGGTAGAACACATCAAGCCTTGTCTATATCTTCTTGTTTATGAAATAATCTGCCACTGAGTCCTTCTTGAATATTTATTGGAGTGTTGTGAAGTTTCAAGAGACAAATACGTGATTTGCTTAGCAGGAAATGAGACACTGATCAATAAAACATTCTTTGTCCCTGATTTAAATTTGTTCTAGTAACTTCAACCAAGCCCAGTTTTAATAACATTTGTAAAATTCATTTTATTTTATAGCAAAAAAATATTCTGACTTTGGTTTATTGCTTATTTACACTTAATGTTAAAGGCACAAATCACAACAGAAGACTGCACAATTAAGGCATCTTTTAAAAATAATCTGTACAAAGGTAAACACTGGCAATTCAGATAAAACTAAAAGAGTTCTTGATGCTTTCTTTATTAAGGGTATAATAGAGACCTGACAAAGCTCAAAGAGGAAAAGTACACCTTGGATTTAAGGGAATTATCCTGTGTAAAACTGACTAGTATCCCCATCTGCCAACTCTTACAGTTAGTCACATCTACCTATTCGTAAGTGCACCTGTGCTAGAACTTTCTCTCACTCTTTCACACATACACACATACATACACACACTCATTCATTAATTCAACAGGTACAAATTAAGCACTTCCTGTATTCGAGGCACTGTGTAGGCAAAGCATAATGGAAAACAACCTGCGCTCTGAAGGATTTCCACCACAAAGAGGTGGGAGACACATAAACAATCATTTTTAATGAAGAGACGAGAGCTATGATGGACCTGCATCCATCCAGGTAGTGCAGAGTTACAAAGAAAGGCTTTGTAATTTATTGAGGGAGATGATGAGTTTTACAACAAACAAGTGCTCACACATGACTTCAAGTGAGGAGACATGCAAAGTCATTCTACATTAAACATTTTTTGGAGAAAAGGCCGATTGTGGGTGTCAGGTCAGAAAAAGCTTCCATGGAAATAGTGTTCAATGTTGTGAGCAGACAGCTCTATAAACTGAAAACATTTGCTAAATCAACTTACCTCCGTGAATACTAAGATAGATTGTATGTCTTAAAGGAAAATCCAGTTTCAAAAAAGTCAATTCTACTCTTTCCCTGGTTTTAAATAAATCAATTATTGCCTTTATTGTTTTCTTCCTCATTTTATTTGGATACCTCTTTAAAACAGACTCTGAAGTTAAAAAGAATGCATAATTCTTTTGACGTTAAATTAAAATTCCTCTATGTATGTTTTCTGTCTCATGCATTTTTTGTAATTTATTTGTAACAATTTTGTATATTTTAGAACAACATGTGATTGTATTATTTATTTATATGTGCATATTTTTAGCTCAGGAATTCTATTAGAGGTTTTCTATTTCTTTTTTTTAATCTCAAATAGTAATTAGTCTTTTAAATTTATTTTGCATTTTTTATGCCCAGACAAAAATAAAATAAGACATTTTCAAAGGGAGAGATGTATGTAAATACATATGTAGATATGTTAATACCTCTATATAATATTACATATATGTAGATGATGCTCCTCATTCTTTTCTGCCTCTTAGTTTTTTACTCTCTCAACACTTTCTTCTTTTCTCTCCCTTTTTATGTATAGATATGTATGTATTTATATCAAAGAGGAAGATAATTATTTGCTATTTTTCATTTTTCTTAATAGAACTTGCACAAATTTTCAACTATTTTATTATAACAGTTCTCTCCACTCTTCCCAATTTGTCATTTAGTTGGGGCTACCCTCACCACCACCCCACCACACCTGCACATACCGCTGGTGGTGTTTGTGATGAAGGTTTAGCCTCTTAGTTTGTTACCCTTCCTCCAAACCTCACCTGGTTTGCCACAGAGATGGGCATGCAACCCAAATAAGGGTTACTTTGAGTCCATTGTAATACTTTCTTGGAAACTTTTGTGAAATGAAAATCTGTCTACCTGTATGAATTGCTGAGCTAGGAGGAATTTGACCTGGAGCTATTCATGGTTGTCCTGCCAAAATAGAAGGTGGGATTGCCTTAGAGTAAAGATAATTCAGGAGAAAGCAAATTCGGAGCTATGTAAAGATAGAGTATCAAATTTGCTCACCTCTGTATATAGCAATACCAGACGTCAGTGTTTCTATGGGTATATTTCTGTATCAAGCCTCAGCCAACATTTCTTAGGTGACTATACTACTGTGGCAGGTAATATACAAGAGAATGGGAACAAAATGATGAATAAGATATGCAAAGAGTTCTGGAATGTCATAAGAAAATATGTTCAAAGTACAGAAAGAAAGACTCCCCCCAAAGAAGGAAGTAGTCAAAGCAATGTAAAGAGAAAAAGAAAAGAAACTATGTAACTTTTAAACTTTATTAGATTCTCAATGGTGAATCATAAAGCAAAAACATTTAAAGGATGCATTTGCTGTCAAAGGAGTTTAAAAATTATACTGAGCCATGGATAGCAGAGTTAAGGTAGAAAAAAATCATGTGTTTAATTTTATTTTTAATGTTGCTATACCTTTAGAACAAACTTTGATTTATTTATTTGACTGGTAAGAAATGTAACATTCAGAATGCTTAAACTCTTCCTAGATCAAAAAATGTATCACATATATAATAATCATTATAAAATAGAGAATTCCAAAGGCTGGATTAGGAAACAGGTAAGATTTGTAGAAAATAATACATGAGGTGTTATACTGTCTTTCAGAGTAGAATTTATAGATTTGGAAATAAACTGACATTTTCTTACCAAAAGCAATTGAAAATGGCAATGTTGATTCATAGAATAGACAACTTCGTCCATGTTTGTAGAGTTATAAGTAGTTAGACTGTTGCTATTTCATGGTCTATAAGCAAGACACAAGCTTAGAAAACAAAATCATTCCAATGATGCCTGCGATATTTTGTTGGTAAAACTGTAATTAACAGAAGAAGATTATGCTGTTATAATTAAATTAATTAACTATTCTAAGAAATATCTACTAGGAAATATTTGATGCCTCATAATATCCCTATTAATATGAATATAGCCATTTATGACCTTTTTTTATGATGCATCAAATATTTTATGTGGTTAATCATGTTGACATATTTTTAAACTTATTATGTTATCCATATTGATCTTTTTGGAAAAACAATTTTACATATTACCTTAGAACATAGTCATTAATAGTCTTATCAATAGGCTTTTCGGAGAATTTAACTATGACTTTATAAATAGGAATTAAAGAGAGCTTGTTCTATTCTTAGTATTTAGAGGTCATGCTAATGGATCACACATTATTCACTTAATTATCTTTATTCTTTCTGCTGACAATATTAGGAAGAAAGAGTGAAGCTACTGACTAAAACAAAAACAAACACAAAAATGTGGTATATTAGACTAGTTCTAGCTCCTGTAGGAATTAGGTGCTCTTACTTATTTAGAGCACATAGGTCTAAAGTTAGCTATCAACGTGACAGAGATGATGAATGTTTGCCATCCAAAATGTAATGATTGTGTGTAAATTTTTTAAAAAATTGTAACTAGTTATTTTGATTTTTTACTCTGAATTGGGCAAAACATTAATTGTATTACCATCAATATTATTTGAAAATTAAGTATAATTCTGTGTGATTATTTTGTTTTATGTGGAAAAATGATATAACCTAAAAATGCATGAATCTTAATTATTACTTTGAATTTTCTGTGGATACTTTGTGAACATTCATTAAAGGATAAACAATTACAAAATTAGACAACATAGCAAAAAGCACTCTTTTCTGACATTCAGCAGGAGGCAGCGTAGTATCATGATCACCAAAAGAAAAGAAACCAACCAAGAAGATGCCTTCTAACACTGCCCAAACGTCCTGCATGGTGGCAAGGTTTTTCCTGTGTTCCGGGAGGGAGAACTTAAACAGAGCCCAGGTATCTTGTTGAATGAGGAAATATAAAGGGAAATTTGAGGAAAGGAGGTGTAGGGGTGGAAAAGTTCCACCTCCATCCTCTTAGGGTCCCAGCTATGTCTGAGAATTATGGAGAATGATTACAATATTTTTCTGTAGTTCAAAGGCCTTCTTTATATCAGATTGCTTTGTGTGTTTCTGCAAGGTTATAATAGCTCTGTATTTAGAAATTTTGTATAGTGCTTTGTTCTATTTTAATTCATTCAATATGAGCTATCATTCTGAAAATATCTGTAAAGTAAGCTATCCATGGAGATTGACCCCCTTTTTTTGATAATTAATTGCTTCTTATTGCAGCTGCTGGTTGGATCCAAAGACTCTTTCAACTGTTTTGAGGTCAGATAAGTGTAAGATAGACTTCTGGGCATACGGGTGGCCTTTAGCATTTCATTCTATGATCACCATTTCTAAAATACATCTTAGTCAATCTAACATCACTGATTCTCAAACAACTAATTTACTGTCATGGTGTTAATGTTTCTCCCAATTTTATAATGTGTATTAAGATTGATAATGCTTCATTTTGTTCTAATTCATTTATATGCATAATTGCAGGTTATGAAGTTATCATCTACCCACTAATGTATCTTTTCCTGCTGACAACTTCCAAAAAATACATGTATTTTTCTGTTCAAATACTTCAATATATAAGAGAAAAACTGCTCTTTCTCTTATATATAAATTTCTAATAAAGAATTATCTGCTTTTTTTGAATACCTGTGACTTAAATAAACTGTTTCTTAATGTATCTACTTTTAAAGATAAGTTGATCAGTTTTTTGACATTGTGGATACTCAGTGGTCTTAGACATGAAGTATAATTATTATTCTTGCCATTAGTAATTATGACATGATGGTAATATGTCTCCTTCAGTAATGAAAGTGGGTTGATACATTAGTGAAACAGAGAGTAAAAATTATGCCTTTTAAGAAAAATAAAAGTAAAACAATGATAAGCACATAAAATATTCAGAAATATGAATCATACTAATATGATTAGAATTACTCTATAGATTTATATTAATACCCTTTAACAGTAAAACCTTAAAAGGTAACAAAATTTGCTGTAGTCATAAAATAAAATCTAGTTACTCAAAAGAATAATATCTCAAAAGAATAATAGAAAATGGAAAAATAATTTCTTCACCCAACTTTTCTTCACTAAAAGATAATTTTTGATAAGACAAACAGTAGTCTCCCTAACATTAAGGAAAATAAAATGAGTTTCATAGGGGTATCCCTACATTTCTAGAAAATGAGCCCAAATTAAGTCATAATAATTGTAATCAAAATTTTATTTCCTATATACCAAATTACATATAGTAGATATTTTTATTAGAAGTTAACTTTATATAATAAATATTTGATGCTCATCATCCAAATGAATGAAAATAATAAGCAAATTTAATTTGAAAAAATACTTTTTCAAATATGCATTAGACATGTTAATCTAACCTCCCTAAAATAAAAGCTCTGTCGAATGTTTTTTTAGTTGGGACTTGTGAATTGCCTGAACCAGTTGAGGCTTTCTAATAAACAAATTTGATGAAGTTGGGACTCAAAAGCCACCTATTTTTGTTTGCAATTATGTAAGAATCTCAGAAATGTCTTTAGATCTAGCCTGAAAACTTAACTAGACCATGTGAAATTGTTTCTCTTTGCATAAAGAAATGTGACTATTATACCGTAACCATTCTTCTTAAAATTAGCTAAATTCTGTTGTCCCATTATACAAAGTGGCCTAGATCCACCATTTTAAAGGGGAAAAACAAGCAATATCTGCAAATCCCTTCTTAAAGTTCTGGTGTTTGAAAAGAATTCAATTTTTCAACAATTTGTATATGTTTTCTTCACTTACAAATTAAGAACAAAGAAAAATGATGTTTTTTTTTTCCTTTGTATTCAAAGAATGTGAAGAAAATCTATGAATGGATTTCATAATTAGCCTTTAATTTCTGTTTTGCAGAAAGTAATTAAAAGGAGCATAAATACCAAGAGCAAGTTGGGTTTAGGTAAAATCCACCAGGTATCCAGTATTCAACAACATAACTTCCAGAGTTCAGTGTCATTGCAGTGATCGGATGCCCCCTCCTTCATTCAAAGGACTGGTCAAAGTGTGAGTAATAGCTAAAGGCATTTGATACTATATTTAATATGCAAAGTAACTGAAGTGCTGCCTGACCTAGGGCCCCAAGAGATTTATAGTGCAATTTATAGTGCAATAGAGATTTTCCGTGCAATTAAAATAATCCAAATATCATCTAGTCAACAAAGAAAGAATTCCTAATTCTGACAAGTCACACAGTTAGTACAAAACTCTCTCTGTAAGTATTGGCATCTTTCTTGCATAAAGTACCTTTGAATTGCCCTTAAATTGCAATCATTAGTACACGAGGTTATTCTTTGCATCACTTAAACGGAAGACCAAGAAAAGGAAGACATGATCTGTGAAGTTATCTTTAAGATATGCTACAATACAAAGGCAGATTAAAATGTGTATGAGTATGTCATTGTTTATCTAAGAATGGGAATGAATATAGAGGGAATTTATAGACATAAATAGAATTTATATATATATAGTATATATGTGGATATTTACATAAGACCAAACTATTTTTAAAAATGGTTATACATGAGGGAGAAATTAAAGTACAGATTAGAGGTAAGCAGGCAATTAGGGTAGAAACTAAACTTCCTTAGGCTTATTTTGTTTATACATTTGATTCTAAAGTATGTAGATATATAAATAAAAAGTAATCATTACTAAAATTTTAGTTCTGAAAATATTAAGAAAATGAAACAGATTAATATCAGTATGCTGAATATTGGCGTAATGCATGCTATGGAATTTTTTAAGACATGTTAAAATAGAGTAATTTGAATATAACCCCATAGTAGAACATAACTTAAAGGGAGAAAATTAGAAAAATCTTTTAACTATTTGAGATTCTTCATAATAATATAGTTATTACATTATTCTGAGCCTGTCTTGACATTATTGTGAAATACATAAAAAACTATGGTGATGTCATAGTAAGCTGGCATTTTCTGTATAGGGAAAAAGAGCTACAGATAGAAGATTATTGAGGACAAGTAAAAACCTACATTCCTGAATGTACAAGAATAAGCATATCATGTATATAATTGTTGGTAAAATAAATGCATTTCCTATCTCTGCCTGCAGAAAAGACTATCCCTCTAGCAATAAGCATCACTAACACCTAGATTGTATCCTTTAAATCCTATTGCCCCTCCCCCCCACTGGAGGGGGGAGACCCCCTCCACCAAAAAGTAAAAGAGAATCAGGGTTACTTAGGAAAATTGGATTACATGATGTCTGGATCAGGACATGTTCAAAATGTGCATGGAATGTAGGCATACCTTGTTTTGCTGAACTTCACTTTATTGCACTTTGCAAATATTACATTTTTTTTACAAATTGAAGGTTTGTGGCAATCCTGTGTCAACCAAGTCTGTTGGCACCATTTTTTCAACAGCGTGTCCTCACTTTGTGTCTCTGTGTCACAATTTGGTAATTCTCACAATATTTCAAACGTTTTCATTACTGTTATCTTTATTATACTGATCTGTGGTCAGTGATCTTTCATGTTGCTATTGCAATTGCTTTGGGGACCATGAGCTGTGCCTATGTAAGAGGACGAACTTAATCTAGAAATGTGTGTGTTCTGACTGCTGCACTGACCGCTCTTTCTCCATCTCTCTCCCCGTTTCTTTGGGCCGCCTTTAGACCCAACAATATTGAAATTAGGTCAATGAATAACCCTATAATGTCTTATAAGTGTTGAAGTGACCAGATAAGTTGCACATCTTTCACTTTAAATAAAAAGCTAGAAATGATTAAGCTTAGGGAGGAAAGCATGTCAAAAGCCAAGATAGGGTGAAAGCTAGGCATCTTATGTGAAATGTTTAACCAAGTTGTGGTGGCAAGGGGAAAGTTCTGGAAAGAAATTAAAAGTGCTATTTCAGTGAACACAGGAATGATTAGAAACCAAGAGTCTGATTGATGATATGAAGAAAGTTTTAGTGGTCTGGATATATCATACCAGCCACAAAACTCCTTTAAACCAAAGCCTAGTGCACACTAAGGTCCTAATTCTCTTCAACTCTACAAACACTGAGAGGGGTGATGAAACTGCCGAAGAAAAGGTGGAAACTAGCAGAGGTTAGTTCATGAGGCTTAAGGAAAGAAGCCATCTCCATAATGAAAAAGAGCAAGGTGAAGCAGCAAGTGCTGACGTGGAGGCTGCAGCAAGTTACCCAGAAGATCTAGGAAGGAGAAATGATTAAGGTGGCTATACTAAATAACAAATGTTCAGTGTAGATGAAGCAGCCTTCTATTGGAAGAAGATGCCATATAGGACTTTCATAGGCAAAGAGAATTCAATGTCTGGCTTCACATCTTTAAAGGGCAGGCTGATTCTCTTTTTAAAAGCTAATGCAGTTGGTGACTTTAAGTTGAAGCCAATGCCATTGACCATTCTGTACATTTTAGGAATCTTAGGAATTATGTTAAACCCACTCTGCCTGTGCTGCATAAATGGAAGAACAAACCCTGGACGACATCCAATTGGTTTATAGGATAATTTACTGAATATTTTAAGCCCCTAAAATATTAGGGGCTACTGCTAATATGCTGAGACCTGCTGCTCAGAAGAAAATATTTCTTTTAAAATATTACTGTTCCTTGGCACTGCACCTGATCACCCAAGAGCTCTGATGGAGATACACAAGGAGATTAATGTTTTTATGCCTACTAACCACAATATCTATTATGCAGCCTGTGGATCAAGGAGGAATTTTGACTTCAATTCTTAGTATTTAAAAATACATTTTGTAAGGATATAGTTGTCATAGACAGTGATTGTCCTGATGGATCGGGACAAAGCAAATTAAAAGCCTTCTGTAAAGGATTCATTCTAGATGTCATTAAGAACACGTGCTCTTAATGAAGGTAAAAACATCACCATTAACAGAGGTTTGGAAGAAGTTGCTTCCAGACCTCCTGCATGCCTTTGAGGGGTTCAAGACTGCAGTGGAGGGAGTCACTGTGGATGTGGTAGAAGTAACAAGAGAGCTAGAATGAGCAATGAAGACGGAGGATGTGACTGAACTGTAATCTCATGATAAAATTTGAAGGGATGAAGAGTTGCTTTCATCAATGAGCAAAGAAAGTGATTTCTTGAGATGGAAACTACTCCTAGTGTAGATGATATGAGCATTGTATATGACAACAGAGTATTTAGAATATTACATCAACTTAGTTGATAAAGCAGTGGCAGGGTTTGAGAGGACTCCAATTTTGAAAGATGTTCTGCTGTGGGTAAAATCAAATGGCACTGCATGCTACAGAGAAATCTTTCATACAACGAAGAGTCAATCAACATGGCAAACTTCATTGCTGTCTTGTTTTAAGAAATTGCCACAGTTACCCCAACCCTTCAGCAACCACCACCCTTATCAGTCAGAGGCCATCCACATCAAGGCAGGACCCTTCCCCCAGGAAAAAGATGACAACTTGCTGAAGGCTCAGATGATCATTAGCATTTTTTAGCAACAAAACATTTTTAATTAAAGTATCCATGTTGTTTTTTAGATGTAAGCTATTGCACATTTAACAGACTACAATATAGTGTAAACATAACTTTTATATGCACTGGGAAGCCAAAAAATTCATGTGACTCACTTTGTTTTAATATTTGCCTTATTGCAGTGGTCTGGAATAGAACTTGCAATATCTCTGAGGTATGCCTGTATCTTGCCAAACTTTTATGCAAACATACTGTTAAATATTCTGGTGTAGTTTAAAGCACAAGGGAGCCAGCAAGAGGGATTAACCATTTAAAATGGTAGGAAAATTGAGCCTCAACAACAATAATCATTGTAATGAATTGAAGCACACTCAATATTTTAAGTCCATGAATTCATAATTGTCACTTTTGCGGTTGCTAAGAAACAACTCAACATTTTGAAAACTAGCAAATAAAGAGAAGCATCAAGGATTTATTCTACATTTCCTATATAAGTTATATCTCTGAGAATCTAAATGTTGACTTAAGAATATTTTTGCGGTAGTTTTCTACCTAAAAATTAAGATGAAATATTGTAAGTCTATCGTTTTTAAACTCTAATGAAATAATGGACCCACAGATTAATTATTAATGCTGGTTAGCATCAGAAGAGGAAAGATAATCAGGTTTTATATCCCACTTGTTGAAAGTATGAAATCTATCAAGGAAATGTTCTTACTCAAAAAATTAAACTTGAATCTCATCATGACTCTATATATGACAACCAATTTACCAAGAAATGCAAGCGACAAAAAAACATGTTAAATGATAAAAAAGGAAGCAGCTGGAAAAATACAGATTGCAAAAAAAAAAACAAAAACAAAAAAAAACAACCTATAAGATGGCCAACTTGCTTTCTTCCATAACAGTACATTTTAAGGGGAAAGTAAAGGGAAAAAGAAGAACCTATACATTAAAGAATATTTAAGAGAAAGATAATCTATAATTGGTCATCCAAATAGGATACTTTGGGAGTGAAAGGGATTGCAATTAAAAATTATGCTTCAACAAAGGCGATAAAAAGGGATGCCACCCAGGTAACTGGGACATATCCCTCTAAATGAGCAACATATCAAGCAATTGAATCTATTGGCTTCAATTGTTAAGATTTTTAAATTTAATGTGAGAGAGACAGTGGGGTAAATATAATCACTGGATGGATATATGAAGACATTAAGAGTTATTGTTAATCATTTAAGGGGAGATAATCGTATTATGGTTATGATTTTTAAAGAGTTTATTTTTAAAGTAATACATACTAACACACATACTGAAATATTTACAGATGAAAATCTGTTATGTCTTTTTTGCTTAAAAACAATCAAGAGAGGAAGTACATGACAGTACAAGTGTGAAATAATTGGCCATGAATTGGTTAATTTGAGTTTATTTTACTGTTAGCTCTTCTTTTGTGTACGTTAGAATACTTTTAATAGAGTCATTTGCTGAAACATTCTCACTGACAACCTGATGTTTATCACCACTTTTAGACCTCAACCTAAGTCATTTAGTCAAACTCAACACAGTTGGAGCATGGACATTATTATTTTTAAAAAGCTTCTCTACTAATTCTAATGCAGTCTGAGTTGTAAGTCTGCATCATTCAAAATTAGTTCTACTTTAACAGAAACATCGCTATTAATGAAATAGTATTTATTGACCTCCTGGGGGAAAATGATTTTTAAAATTCTGAAACTTTGTTAAAAAATTGTTTAGCACAATTACTTATCACAATTTTATCTAAGACTGTGAGAAGGACAGACATTCATATTTGAATACCAATTATGGAACAGGAATAAATATTGAGAAAAAATGCATCAAAGCTCATTTTGGTTTTACAACAAGGTATCTGAGATGCTGACAACTTCAAACTCAATAATCTGTATTTGTAACTACTATGAAGTTTTGATGTATAATACAAAATATTATGTGATTTACTAATGTTTTGAGACATTAGTGTATTCTTTTTGTTTCTCCTTATATTTTCTCAGTTCCTTATTCTCCATTCAAGGAGAAAGTCATATGTATTGTATAATTTCCTTTTTCAACTTCTCCTTTACACACCCCATTCCCTTTGTCCTGTTGCAATCATAAATTTTGTTTGAGAATCTAGCCTTCACAGCTCTGATTTCTCAAGTTTCTGTATGTGACCATTTGCTCTTTGCCCCAAGGGTTATAGCATGTGATCCAGGCCAAAATGAATCATGTTTAACCAAAAGACTCCTAACTGGTATGTCAATATTCTGCTAGTGTAAGTAGAAGGAAAAAAAGAGAGGCCCTAAACATATAGTGTGGTTTTTGTTTAGGGAAATAAAAAGTAGATTCCATTTCACACCTGTCAGGTGGACAAAAAATAAAAGTTTTATAGAATTTTCCTTAGGTATGAGAAACAGGATGTATCATTCTGCTTATTCAAGTTTATATTGGCATATTCTCTTTGAAGAGTAATATAACATCAAATAAAGATGAATATACAATTATCTATGGTTTATTCAGTATTTTAATTCTAAGTGTTTAACTCAGAAAAATTTTACATATGTGCACAAGAGGAGACATAAAAGTATGTGGAATTTCAAAAAATGTGGTGTGTCTTTAGCTAAATATCCTTCATCATAACAGTGAGTATAACATACTATATGAAAACAATGGAATATCACATATTACTCAGATTAGTATTAGTGGTGCATAATACTACATGCATTAGTCAGATGTTGGCATGCTACCCTGTAAAACAATCTCCAAACTATTTGTTTATAATAAATAGTTCTTGCACAAGTTACATGTTAGCAAATGTGAATATGCTCTTGTGACTCTGTTCTGTGTTGCAAGCCAAGTTTCTTCTTGGGTCTTCTCTTTCCAAGAGTCTGGCTGAGAAAGAACTCTTATTTGGAAGCTGATCTTTTGTTGGCAAGAGGCACAGGAACAAGATGGGTAAAGAAACTTGCAATACCTTTATGATTCTTTGAAAGAAAGTAGCATATGTTGCTTCTATTTAGAAACCACTGGCCAAAGCAAGACAAAGGCCAACTTCCAAAGTCAAGGAAGTGGGGGAGTGTATTCCACCTACAGGGAAGGAAAGTAAGTGATTTCCCACAATAGGATAACGTAAATAGCAGAGGAATCTGTGGCACCTGAATCAACACTAAGGAGACAAATAAGCAAATTGCAAAAGGAAAAGTGAAATAAGAGTAAAATAAAGTTAAAATATACAAAATAAAACCACACTTTATATTACTGATGCATGTGTACTATATAGTATAAGAATAAAACCTAGAAAAGACTAATAAGCACAAAATTTAGCATAGGAAAGGAAGAAAGAGGATAATAGTATTAGAGTCATTGACACTTAGATGGCGTTCAGCTATATTTATTAAATTTTTATTTCTTAAGCTGGCTGATGCATATGAGGGAGATTTATTTTGCATAATTTTAGATAGTTGCAAAATTTCATAATATTTTTAAGAAAGGTGCACATTATTAGACAGTTATTCTTTTGGACAATAGCTGAGAAGAGACAGTGCAAAAGATCTCTAGGTACGAGAGCAGGAGGAATATACAACTTGCTTCTAGATATTGTTACTAGGGCAGTGGCAAAAGTAGGGAGAGAAATAGCTTCATGGAGAAGCTGAGTAATCAGGACAGTAAGTAACCAACAAACGTTTTCTGTGTTTGACAGTTTGTGTTAGGTTGCAACATTGTCTCAGGACTGTGTGGACTTGAGTGATGAGTATCTTAACATGAACCTTGAAAATCAAAATTTGAGGAACCGATAACTGACTTACCTGACCAACACTTAAGTGCAAATATAGTAGTAACATTCATGGGTGTGGGGCAGGTGGGAGGGGGGCAAAGGGGATGGGTATCTGCACACCTAATGGGTGCGGTGCACACCGTCTGGGGGATGGACAGGCTTGAAGCTCTGACTTGGGCAGGGCAAAGGCAATATATGTAACCTAAACATTTGTAGCCCTATAATATGCTGAAATTTTAAAAAGGAGCCCATTTAGATGCACTGGTACTGACTAAGTCTTCCATTCACTTATTCAGCAGGTATACACCCAGTACCTGCTCTGTGCCAGGTATTGTTCTAGATGCCAAGATGTGTGTGGTGGTGAGGCAGTGAGGAAGGGAGACGGATAATATAGAAATAAAAGGTACTATTAATATGTGAGATGGCGATAGTGCTATGGGGAAACATGGGGCAGAATAGTGGCTATAGGGAATGTCAAGTGTTTGCCATTTTAGATGGTAAAGCCTCATTGGGATGGGGACTTTTGCTTGAGCAGAATGAAGGCAGTGAGGGTGCAGTACATGTGGGAATGTGAGGAAGACATATGCAGAGGGGACAGCAAGTACCAATGCCCCAGGTAGGGGAGAGGGTGCCTAGTTGGTTTAAAGAGCTACAAGCTGCCTAGTTGGTTTAAAGAACTCAACAGAGTGAGGGAGAGAGGACAAATAAGGGCCTTGCAGGGCAGTATAAAAATTAGTATAGAGCTGAGGTCTAGTTTTACAAATGACACAAGTAAACAGGGATTCAAAGACTGCATTGATTTATAGAAAACAAAATCATAGCTTCTTTATACCTGAGTGTGGGAACCATAAATCACAGCAATTAGTTATAAAAGCTAAGGCTTATTTTGCATGACTGAAGTCACTTGGGGTGACCCTCACTCTAAGCCAGTGGTAGGAATGCAAATTGTATTTCAACCAGAGCCTTTGTGGAAGGAGGAGGCTATAAACTGCTATCCCAGTCTATAGCTTGTTCCTTCCTTGGGGACTTTCTTAGAATGTTTTAGAAACTGCAATGTTTTTTCAAAGTTTGTAAAAGAATTTCAAATTGCTCTAGGTCTTCACAGAGAATATGAGAATATAATGTCTGTTGACAATTTTGTGAAATGCTAAGCCAAACAAAATTAAATAGCTTTACTTGCTCTGGAATTTCTCATTGTTTTTAATATGAGAATATGAATTGTCATTCACCAGAAGTAGATATTTGAGTACTTAATTCTTTTTTAGACACTTCTTAACATTTCATTGAATACTAATTCTATTAGAAACACAATCTCTGAAGTAGTTATAAGAATAATGATGGATTCTATCTTATAGATATATACATTCTTAATATTTTAATGTTTCATTCCAGTCCTTCTATGCAAAATTTTTAACTATTTATTGAGGATACTCTACCTGCAAACAAGTGTTTGTATGTAAAGCTCAATGAATTTTACAAAGTAAAAGAATCCATGTAGCCATATCCATATCAAGAAACTAAATGTTTTTAATATCCTTAAAGGCACCTTGTTTTCTTTTATCACTCATAACCTCCCTAAAATCCCACCACCTTGGGTAACCATGAGGGTATATAAATATGTTTGAACTGGTTTCAAGTTTTTCCTATATAGACTCATACTGTATTTGTATCTGGCTTCTTTTAATCTATGTTATGTTTGTGAGATCCACCTGCATTAGAGTTTATTCTTATTCTTTGTGGCATTTCTTTTTTTGCATACTGTAATATATTTATACATTCTTCTGTTCATGAGCATCAGGGCATTTCTAATTTTAATCTATTATGAATAGTACTACCACAAACATTGTATATATTTTTTGTGAACATATGTACACATTTGTTCTGGGGATATTCCTAGAACTAAAATTGTTTATCATAGTTACGCCTGTGTTCAAATTTAGCAAATAGTACCAAATAGCTTTTGAAAATGATTATAGCAGTTTACTCACCAGCTATGTACGAGAGTTCCATTTGTCCCACATTTTGTCTTTACCCTTTCACTATACATACTATTCTAGTAATTCTGTTGGGAATGTAGTATTATTTCTTATCTTATTTGCATTTGCCTTATTACTAAGGGAGTTGGGGGCACTTTTTTAATGCATATATTTCCATTTGAATAACCTCTTTTGCGAATTGCTTATGTTTTTGCTCATTTTTCTTTGGGGACAGTCTGTGATTATATAACTGATCTTAAAAAAGCTCTTTTTATGTATTCTGGATATAAATCTTTCTTTGAGTATATATTATAAATATCCCCTGCAATATTGTGATTGGCCTTTATATTCATTTAATAATGCACTTTGATGAATATATATCTCAATATAGTTCAGTGTATCCTTTTTCACTTAGACTTTTTCATTGACAAACTTTGCCTACATCAAAGTCATGAAGATGTATGTCTACACAATATGTTGCAATCATCCTTTTCACCTATGATTTCTTTTATAACTTTATAGTTTTATCTTTTATATTAGTATTTTGATCTCTCTGAAATATTATTTTTAGATATCGTGTAAAATAAACATCAAAATATCTTTTCTTTTTAAGAAGAATAGCTAATTGATCCAGATACAGTTATTAAAAGTTTCTATTTCTCCTGCAGCATTCTATTGTAGCCTTTATCATATATCGGGTAGATCTATGTTTTGAGGTCTGTTTCTGGACTCTATTTTGTCTTGATCTCTTCTTGTGTAAATCATCCAGTTTTGTGCTTCTTTGTGATATCTATGGCTATTCTTGGCCATTTGCTATTTTATGTAAACTTCAGACTATGCTTGCCAATCACCTGCTCCCCCTTAAAAATGGCTGTAATTTAAATAGGGATTTCATTGGAAATACAGATTAGTTTGGAAACATCTAGTTTTATGTAAAATAAAAATATAAAAATAAACATAACATATTCCTCTATTTATATAGACACTTAACATTTTGCTCAAATTTGTTTTGTAGTTTTAAGGTTCTTGCATAACTTTTATCAGATGTACTTCAGTTTTTAATGTTTCTTTAATAACATTAAAAATAATGCTGGTAAGAATGTGAATTAATTACCTAGTTATTTTTGAGAAATAGAAATAAAATTGATTTGTATATTGTGATTTATCCAAAAACCTTGCTAAATTAATAACATATTATTCCGAGGTTTTTAGAATTTTAATTACACAATTCTGTCATTGGCAAATAATTGCTGTTTTAGTTCTTCTTTTCTGGTTTTTATACCTCAATTTTTTTTTCTTTTCTTATTGCACTGTCTTGGAGCTCAGGTGTACCATTGAATTGCATAGTAACAATGGGTATAATTCATTTTTTTCTTACCTAAGGGAAAATATTTTAATATTTTTTAACACTTAATATGAGACTAACTATATTATTTTGTATGATTTTTTTATAATATTAAGAAAGTTGTATTATATTATTGTTTGCAAAGAGTCTAAATCATAAATGGGTGTTACATTTTTCATCTTTTTGTATCTATTAAAATATGATATTTTCCAATCTTTCACTAATGTTATGGGTGCATTATGCTGATTATTTTCCAACTATTAAATCAGCATTATATTTCTAGAATAAACTCCACTCATTTTTTGTTTAGGAGCTATATATATATATATAGGAGATATATATATATATATATAATCCATGGACTATATATATTTTTTCTATTTATAAGAGAGACTAGTTGATGATTTTCATTTTTTATAGTATCCCTGCTACTGAGTTACTATATTATGATAAAGGTAGCCTTGCCTTATAAAACAATTTGGGAAAAAGACTTCTGTTGTTATTTGAAAATTTTATTTAAGACTACTAGTTTTCATATTTAAATTTTTCTGGGGAAATGCATTACTTATTAAGAGCTTTAATTTTTTAATACATATTGAAGTCTTTATATTTCATATTTTATATGTGTGTCAATACTGATAAATTGTGTTTTTGAGAAATTTTCCCCATTGCATTAAAAATGACAAATTTATTGGCTTGAGATTCTTCTTTTTTGCTTATATTATCTTTTATATGTCTACACAATATGTTGCAATCATCCTTTTCATACATTGTATCTCATTTTATTTCATTTGTTTATTATTTATAATATATAAGTTTATCAAACTTATTAATGTCAAAGAATCAACACTTTTATTCATTGTGATCTTCTCTTTATTATTTTCTTCCTTCTACTTCCTTTATATTTATTTCCTGTTGTTTTTCTAGATTCTTGAAATGAGAGGTCAGGTCTTAGATTTTCAATCTTTCTTCATTTCCAATATACACATTTAAGATGAAGATTTTTCTTATGAACAATGCATTAGCTGTGTTATACAATTTTAATATAGCCTTTCTTCATTTTTATTTGCTTCAAAACATTTTCTAGTTTCCATTGTCATTTCTTTAACCATGAGTTATTTGAAAGTCTATAGTTTAATTGCTAGGCCATTAGAGATTTTATAGATATCATTTTTTGTTGTTGTTGTTAATTTTTCACATCCATTACAATGTTTTCAAAGACCACACCCTGGAAGATCTCAATTCTTATAAAATTTTTGAGGCTTACTTTATGGCCTAGGTCTAGGGTTTTATTGTTGTTTTTGTTTCTCTTTACAATTAGAATCAGAAAACTCATCTCAATTTTCCTTATTTATTTATGTATTTCTGTTTCCAGTATGTTGGAAAAGGTCATTCATTTGAATTTTAAAATGGCAGATTGCCCTTTCATAAACGAATCTATAGGCTCACTTTGATGTTTCAGATGGTTCCATCTTTCTTTGTTGTTTGTTTGCTTTTCTCCCTAGTAATTATTTCCTCCATAAGGCCTGCTGATAAATATGTTGATTAAATAAAGCCTGGAGGCTGATTCTAGGCTATCACACTCATTTTTTCTTATAATTGAGCTTCCCTCTATTAAAGACTTGGAATTTGTGAAAAGTCAAAATGTCTTTACATTTTATTTTATTGGAAGGTTTCAAATGAGCAGAGGATTGAGACATCTTTATTCCCTTGATATTTACATATTTCTACATTAATATTATCAATGGGCCTTATTAAATATGTGATTTAACAATAATCTTTCCTTTTGTAATTTATCTTCCTTATGATGGTCCAAGTCAGAGCCATGTCACACGGAAGTCTGTGCTCCAGTCAGTCATGGCATGAAGATGCTCCTCCATAAAATTATCAATTTCCTTTCCACTTTCAATGCTGACATTCTGTAGGCACTAACATACATGGCCAGAGATTCTAAAATTACAGAAAAATGATATTTCCTTAATGTCTGTTTAAGTAAAATGTTATGTAACATAGTCACAAAATGCATGTCAGCAAAATCAATTTTAGATTAAATTAATTGCTGCCATTTATAGTCTAGAGTTGAACTGATCACATATAGATACAGAAAACTGGGGGGATCTCCCCTTCAGAATGATTTGTGTTTCTTGTTTTTGTGTGCTGTTTTTAATTATTTTGAACAAAATTGGCAGAGCATTCTCCGTTTCACCACCAATTCGCCTGCCCTCCCACATTTTTTTAACAGAGTTCTATTTCCCATCAGCCCCTGTGGACATGTGAAAGTGAACTCTTACATACTTGTTTCTCCTATATAAAATAATCAAGATTACGAGAGAAGAAATATCAGGCTTTTTTTCCCCAATGCCTCTGGTTGAACAAACACCCTTTGTGAAACCAATGGCTGTATAAACTGATTAATTTGAGTTGATGGGTAATAGTGAAACTAGGTGACTTCTTAATTGAACTGAATTATCTTCTTGGGGCTTAGTATGGTCCTGTACTCATCAAAAATTGTAAATTCTTAGGTGTACTATGCCTTTGTAGCTTAAACAATTCACTGTAGTGAGAAGAACTACATTTACAGTAAAATTCACCAAGTCTACTTATTTTATGAACAGATACTGCTTGATGTTCTGAAAATAATTTGGGCATTTATGAAGCCTTATTTTTATTTATTTTTATTTATTTCACATTATTCCAGACAATTCAAGTGTGTTCATGTTACCTAAAATTTCTTGCTAAATAAATTATAAACTCTTATTTATGAAAATAAAAGTAATCTTATTTAATTGATTGATTAGTCTGTGAATTTCAATATCCAAATAAGGCGTGCATTGGAGATAAACACAAAAATCAAAAAGATAATTTGTATATAGGTTAAATTCATAATTTAAAATATAAAGCACAGTCATCTTCGTTAAGATAATTGAGGTCATTGTTTCTGACAGATTACTTTATAAAATAAATAAATAAATGTTATTAGAATAACTTTATAACCAGTTAAAACAATGCATAAGCAATTATGTTGAACATTGTTATAATACCTGTTATTGAAAGCCACTGTATGAGCTAACACAGCTTCAAATATAGGTTGCATGCTGATGATACAGTATCTTCGAGATCCTCACTTTCTTGTGCAAATATTTACATCAATTTGGGTAAATATAGTATTTCTAACAATAATTTACATAAGAATATATATAACTTAACATTACTTCTAAAATAAGAGAGATATTACTTATATTAATGAGGCAAGTAAATGCTAAGTTCCTATCCTTTTATCTGTTGCATTTTGGTTATTGTAGCAAGAATGCATTTTCTTTGAATTCATTGAACCTTTGCAAATATAAAAAATGAAAAATATCTTAGGAAATTGTTTAGCATCTGATAGATGCAAAATACTATGACTTTCATGAAATTGCAGTGGAAAGCCACATAGAGTAAATGTGCCAATATAAAGAGACAATAAGATTAGATGCTTAGAAACTTAAAGTGCAGTAACAAAATTAACATTTTTATTGGAGTCAGAGAAGAGCAGAGTTTATTTTGTAGAAAACTATATCAGTAATGCAGAAGATAAATTTGAGAGCCTCTTCCAAAAAGAAGATTCAAAAGGCAAAGAAAAATATCACATAAATTATGAGCCTGGGAACACAAGAGAATTCAAAGTACTCATTTCTAATAATGCAGAATAAAGACATCTGAAGAAAACTTCCTTTGCTTTCCTTAGTGGGAATTGGAGAGCCACTGGCTTCTGTCCATAGGCATATTGTGTCAAAAGTATTTAACTATGTGGCTGAAAAAATTCTACAAACCTGGCATTATTTATTCAATTATTTTTAAACCACACATATTGTCTGATTCCATTTATAGTTAAATCCCTGGTGTCACAATGCGTATTGGTTGTTACCAGGGGCTGAAAGGAGGGGTAACAGGGAAAAAGTAGTTTTATTTTGATTTTTGTTTGTTTCCTTGTTTTCTCTGCACAACACTGGTGTTTATTGGTTGACTGACTTCTCCAACACACAGAGTCTGTGATATATGAGGTATGAAAAAAACCCAGGGACCTCACCATCCTGTCATTCCTTGGGTCCCTGGTTTCCTAACTGTCTGGCTTCTTTTCTACACCTTTTAGAGTATGCTTTTGTTTGATTTCTTATATATATAATGTCCAATATTTTAGCTGTATGTAGTGGGAGGATTAGGCAAAAGTGTGTTTACTTTCTTTCCCACATGAGGGCCTTTTGCACAAATCAAATATAAGGGGACTCCTTGTATTTTAGATTTTGTTTATTTGATCAGGCTCATGAGATACCCTCTCTACACCATAGTTTTCTCTTTTATAAAATATGGATGTTAATGTTATCAGCCTTATAAAGTTGAGGAATATAAAAAGAGTTTCTGCAAGGTGCTTAATGGCCTGGTATGTACTAAGTGCTCAACACATCCCAGCTGCCATTTTTATCATCACTTTTTAAATTTTTTTATGATCATATTTTTATTATCATATTACAGGGGTACAAATGTTTAGATTACATATATTGCCTTTGCCTCATCCGAGTCAGAGCTTCAAGAGTGTCCATCGCCCAGATAGTGCATACTGCACACCACACCCATTAGGTGTGAATATTCCCATCCCCTCTTCCCCTTGCCCACCTGCCCGACACCCAATGAATGTTACTACTATATGTGCACCTAAGTGTTGATCAGTTAATACCAATTTGCTGGTGAGTACATGTGGTGCTTGTTTTTCCATTCTTGGGATACTTCACTTAGTAGAATGGGCTTCAGCTGTATCTAGAATAATACAAGAAGTACTAGATCATCATTGTTTTTTGTGGCTGAGTAGAACTCCATGGTACACATATGCCAGTGACTCAGAATCCAGAAGCAATAAAAGGCAGAAAAATTACAGATTTTGCTACCTAAAATTTAAAAAGAGTCTATATGACAAAAATGAAGAGAAGTCAAAAGGCAGATAATATATAGGGACGTTTTTGGTAGTATCCAATTAAGTTATACTTTAATTATAAAAAAAAAGCGATGATAACACGAAAGAGACTATCATCACTTTTTTTATAATTAAAGTATAACTTATCACACACACATAGGTATAAGAGTCATTGTAGTTCTTTTCATAGGAATTGTTTACTTATAACTTTAGCTATTTATTGTACAAGATTCTCAGACTTTTTTACACTATTTTTTAGGGCTTTTATATTTTAAGGATAGTACCGAAAATGCCCCTATGTATCGTTTGCCTTTGACTTCTTTTCATTTTTGTCATATAAACTCTTTTTAAATTTTAGGTAGCAAAATTTACAATTTTTCTGTCTTGTATTCCTTCTGGATTCTGAGTCACTTTGATTCTTGCATTTCGTTATGATACATAGCCAAAATGTCTTATTTTTATGTAATAAATTATTTTATTGTTGATAAAATGTCTACATATATAAAATGATAATTTATTCAGATGGCCTAGATGATAACAAGTGAACTCTTGCTTCTACTTTCTTTTGAATTATTTCTACCAATAATTTCTTTCCTTCTCTACTCCATTCTTTGTCCCTTCCTCTTTCCCTTATTTTCTTTCTTTTTGTTATTCGTAATTCTAATATAAGGATACAATTTCCTCCGTGATTGCAGAATCAGTCTTACTGTCTTATAGTTACTTTATAAGATAATTATAATCATAACTCCCAAATTTTGTTAATTTCAGAAGGTAAACTCTGAACCAGGGATCCTCAAACTACGGCCTGCGGGCCACATGCAGCCCGCCCGAGGACATTTATCCAGCCCGCTGGGTGTTTTTGCTGCCGCTGCCTGTCCTGCTAGCAGCTGACTCGTCCTGGGCCCACAGTGCGCATGTGTGGAATGTGCGCCGCACTCTCCAATGGCCCTCCCACGGTCTGAGGGACAGTGGACAGTCTGGCCCCCTGTTTAAAAAGTTTAAGGACCCCTGGTCTAAACACTACAATTTTGTCTCTTGTTTAATATGAATCAGTAGACTTTCTTTTACCACAATCATTAATCTTGGGCTAATAAGAAAATTCATTGGCACTACTTTCCAAGTGGGTCAACTTCTTTGATACAGGCTCAAAGTAAACACAATTAGGGAATGTTCATAAAAACTTGGTAATTAGTCTAATCATTTCTTATGTGACTACAACATTGCACCGTAGAGAGATTTTAGGTTTTCTGCCACTTCTAAAGATTATTTAAGAACATCATTATGAAGGACTTCATATCATGAAGATTTTGTGATACAGGGTACATGAGTTTAAGTATTCTTCTGAACTCCCAAAAAAGAAATTAAGCTCTAGGCTAAAGTTTGATGCTTAATAAATTCTTATTACCTAAATTGACAGGGAAACCTTTTTGCCACCCTTCCTTAATTAGGGGATGGACAGTAGTAGCCTGGAAAATAAGTTAACCTTTCCACACAACCATGTCTTTAATTCTGACACTCCGATGGTGGCTTTGAGGTTATTCTCTCATTTCTTGAACAATGTTTGATAGCACAGCAAAGTGACTATAATGAACAACTTAGGGTATCTTTAAAAATAACTAAAAATGTGGATTTGAAATGGTCCTAACACACAGAAAATGTTAAATATCTGAGGTGATGGATACCTCAATTACCTTGATTTGATTAATTCACATTGTATGCCTGTACCAAAACATCACATGGACCTCATAAAGATATACAACTATTATGTACCCATATAATTAAAAATAAAAATTTTTTAAAAAGATGTGATTGCTACATAATGTAAGAATTTTTTATTGACACATTGTCACTGTACATACTCAGGGGTACGATTTGTTGTTTTGATATGTGTATGTTACATAATGATCAAATCAGGTTATTTAGCATATCCATCACCTTATGCACTTATCACTTCTTTGTAACGAGAACATTCAAAAGCCTCTCGTCCAGTTATTTTGTAAAGTACGATAACTTACCATTAACCGTCACCCTACTATGCAGTAGAGCACCAGAACCTATTCTTCCTATCTAATTGTAACCTCGTGCCCATTGACCAACGTTTCCTCGCCCTCCAGGAGACTTAATTTAAACAATGAAGAGGAAAATGGAAAACAAAACTAAACTAAACTAAGCTTCCTATGCTCTGAGGTGAACTCTGACACATGAGATCATAGAGACTCTGTCTAAATACCATCAGTATGTCTGCTTCTGGGACTTAGCTTTTGAATATAGAAAGCAAATCAAAACTGTGAAATCTTTATTCTAAATATACTTTCTGTCACATAGTGAGAAATTTTTCATTTCAAAATCACTTTCCTGTTTAAATGGCAGTATTTTTCTGGTACTTACAGAATGTTTTCAGCCAAGAAATTATTCCCTTTGGAAGTATATGTTACATGTGGACAGCAGATGAATTTATTTTAAAGCATCACTAAATAGTAAGATTTTACAAAATTTAGATACTTTGGGATAATTTTATTTTGTGAGAGTATTAGAAATAGTCCTAAATATAGCAAATTTACAAAAATATTCAGTAATTAGAAAATCATGAATAAGTTGATCTATCAAATGTTTCACAGGTATTAACTAGGATCTGGATTTCAAAGGGTAATAAAGATTAAAGGATATTATATCAATTATATTTGAACTTATGGCTTTTATATAATTGTATTTTGAGTTGCACTATTTTAGTATCAGTTTGAATCATTTCTATTTTTTTCTTTGATAGTCACCTCTCAAACAAATTACATGAACACAGTGAAAAATAAACTTAATTTACAACCTGAAATATTTCAGAATTTGTTAGCTGTTTTATTGTGGAAGTTAGTAGAATCAACACAATATAGGATATTATGTTGCTTTTTGATATTTACATTACTTTTTCCTACCATCGAAATGATAGCATAAAATCATAAAAGCTCCTTAGTGACTTTGCAACATATAAGCATTCTAAAGGTGGCATTTTTCCCCCCTTTGATTATAAAGATACTCTAGTCTGGTGTGTATATCATGTAGATTGAGATATTATATGTCTTATGTTTAAAGCAATAGAGATTTCAGCATACTGCTCAAGACTCTTTTAAGTGTTTGGACATTTGTGTGTGATGTTCCTCAGAATAAACATACAAAATGCAGTTTATAAAAAATGCTTTCATCTTAAGTGTAAGAATCTTGCATCTTGTTTTCATTTTTCATATGCAGATTTGAATGCGCTGTGAGTTTTATTATTTTTGTATAACAGAGAAATGTTCAAAGCATATTGATCTCTACTTTTATGATTTTATAAATCTCCGTATATTTGCATGCACGTTTATAGCTAATTTTTCCCCAATCCAAATTTTATCTTTAGAAAAAATTTTAAGGAAATTAAATGACTATCATGAAATTGTATCTTTACTAAAATTTCTCCTATTAGAATATATATAAATATGGTTAAGTGAAAATTGTCTGCTTTCCATTGTACTATCAATTGCAAACATGATTTGAGCTTATATATTTTGTTCATTTTCCTCTATCAATTATTACCATTCAACAATAATAGTTCAAGGATCAAGAGATTTAAAAGCACTGTAAATTATATATACTCTACTTGCTAGTAGTTTGAACACTAGTTCATACTATAAATATTATAGATCATTTCTATCATTTAAAAACAACATCACGAGGATGATTTTGAAAGAAATATTATTTTGAGGATTAATGTGGCTCATGTGTCATAAAACGCATAAGTCAAGCAAGAAACACAGAAAACAATCACAGATATTTGCAGTTTTATTGGGTGCTTCTAGCAATCTTTGGTATTCAGATATTATGCTAATTTATATGTACAGAGCCATATAACTGAAGAAATGTAATACACTTTGAAAATGATATAGACAATGGGAAATGCTCAGTGTGTCTGCATGGTAAATAAGGCATTAATGTGAAGAAATAGGTGGCAGATTAGCAAGAGGTCCTAGATGGCATTAGCTGAATAAATTTTGTGTCTTGGATCTCCTACACCTTCATCCCTGTATGGTCCTAAAGTTATTTTCTCAATAAGGACACAGATGCAATATACAAAAATAATAAAACTAGAAAAATAATGTTGACCATATTTTTCAATAATAGTTTATTATAATTTAAGTACTTAAAAAGGTACTCAGCCTGAATATTTATTGATGGCTGTAGAAACCAGCATGTTATTTGAAAAGATTAGTATAATCTATTATATAATCCTAAAACAGCTCATTAAGTAAATTAAAAAAAAAAAAACTTGAGTGTTTGGCATAATGTAAACTTATAATTAAAAGACACATATCATCTATAGTTTCTATTGTCATCAGTAAATATGGCCTTTATCAAAAAATCTCCAAACAACAAATGCTGGCGTGGATGTGGAGAGAGAGGAACACTCCTACACTGCTGGTGGGACTGCAAACTAGTTCAACCTCTGTGGAAAGCAATATGGAGATACCTTAAAGCGATACAAGTGAATCTACCATTTGATCCAGCAATCCCATTGCTGGGCATCTACCCAAATGATCCAGTGACACTCTACAAAAAAGACACCTGCACTCGAATGTTTATAGCAGCACAATTCATAATTGCAAGGCTGTGGAAACAGCCCAAGTGCCCATCAATCCAAGAATGGATTAATAAAATGTGGTATATGTATACCATGGAGTACTATTCAGCTCTAAGAAACAATGGTGATATAGCACATCTTATATTTTCCTGGTTAGAGCTGGAACCCATACTACTAAGTGAAGTATCCCAAGAATGGAAAAACAAGCACCAGATATATTCTCCAGCAAACTGGTATTAACTGAGTAGCACCTAAGTGGACACATAGGTACTACAGTAATAGGGTATTGGGCAGGTGGGAGGGGGAGGGGGGCGGGTATATACGTACATAATGAGTGAGATGTGCACCATCTGGGGGATGGTCATGATGGAGACTCAGACTTTTGGGGGGAGGGGGGGAAATAGGCATTTATTGAAACCTTAAAATCTGTACCCCCATAATATGCCAAAATTAAAAAAATTTTTAAAAAAATATTACTAATTGCCTAAGAGAGGTTGTGAAATATTATGAAAAAGAAAATAGGGGTTTTGAAGCAGAAAATAAGTACACTGGATATACTTTTGAGCTTTTTGAATTACCATGTCTGGGCTTTTACTTACTTATCTATAAAATTAGTATTAGGCTAAAAAAAGGTCCTTGGATATTTTTCAGCAACTATCATGTGTAAAGTTCTGTGTAAGTCACTTGCATTTTAGGAATCAATATATGATTCTAAATGTATTAAATAGCATGAGTTCATGTGCATCTTAGGTATACGCCTGGAAGGGCCTTAAAGATGGTCTAAAGATCAAGGTACACACTTTGTTCATAAACACTATTAATGAGATCTGTTGAGAACAGTAAATAGAGAACACATTAAATTACATTCCCATTTTGCATAATTATAACTAATTATAGTTATTAGACTAATGATCTTAGTCATCAAGAACAATGTAATTGTTACAAAGGTTAAAAAACATAACAAATTGACATCATTTTATTATATTATGGTTCTTTCATAACTCCCTGGGTAACAATTTTCAATTTCCTTCATGGGCTTATCTTTCTCAGCTTACCCTTTAAATGGGGGAAGATCATTTCCCCCCACTTCTTCCCTAATGCAACATCACTGGGCTTTTCTCTTCTGATACTTCAGATTCCATGTACATTATCCCATGAACAACGAAAGTTTAACTACCATTTATAGAATGACCATTTCTAAGTCCATATCTCAACCCTAAACCTTTGGATATCTCCTTTTGAATATCCCCTCTAGGAACCTCTATTCCAATAGTTGCAAAATGGTAACCCTCATCATCTTTCCACCAGACTGCTGCTTCCTTACCAGGAATGAACTGTCTCAGTTAATTCCCAGAACAGCCAACCAGCTTCTCAGGACTATAAGCTGGATTCCTAGATTTTCTCACATTTACATTCCCAATCGCTATCCAAGAAATCATCAAAACTTGACAATCCTACCCCACACTTATAATTTACATTTATTTTATCCTTCCCTCTGTTGTACATTTAAGATGTATCATTTCTGGGCTTTTACACTAATTTAATGACCTGATTCTTGCTCTCATGTGTCCCTTCCCACAACTTTGAACAGGTTTGGATGATGGGTAAAGTAAAAGCTCGGACTTCACCACTACCGAATGTACATATTTAATGAAATTCCACTTGCCCCCCCCCAAATCTATTAAAATTAAAAAAAAGAGTAAAACCAATATGGTATTGGCATATGGCCCTCAAATTATTTACCTTTGACCAAGGAAGTCTTTTAAATTAACTCCTGAGCATTTAAGACTTTACAATACAACCTTAGTAGGCATGATGGCTCCTTTCCTTTTGGGCATATCTCCATATCACTTCATCCATAAATATATCAGAGATCCCTGAGTTCTTTTAAAAGTAGAAGACCACACTCTGGGTGCTAAAGGTGTGCACTGCTACTGAGTGAGCTATTATTTCTAAGCTCTTCTGGTGGATTGAGTCAGAAGATAAAGATAAATTGTAGTGAGTTTATAGAAATTCTGTCATTGGCAACATGGTAGATGGACCTGGAGGACATTATGCCAAGTGAAATAAGCCAGATACAGAAGGACAAATACTGCATGACACCACTTGTATGAATAACCTAAAATAGTCACACTCATACACCAGAGAATAAAATAGTCATTGCAAGGCACTGGGGAGAGAGGAATGAGGAGGTGTCAGTCAGAGGGTACAAAGTTTCAGTTATGCAAGATGAATCAATCCTGGAGATCTACTGTAAAATATAGGGCCTTTGGTTAACAATGCTGCATTGTATAATTAAAATGTTGCTTATTTATTAGATATTAAATGCTATTACTACAAAAGAAAAAATATTTTAAAACATTTTAAAAACATTTTTTTTTAAATATATAAAGAAAGAAATGGGCAAAAGGAAATTTCAGATCTCATGGATGAGTTGATGGCCTTAACTGTGCTTATGGTTTCAGGAGTATATACCTATCCCCAAACTCTCTAGTTTTATACATGAAATATGTACAGCTTTTTGTGTGTCAATCATACTTCAATAATGTTGTTTTAATGTGAAAGGAAATAGAACTGTAAGATTCAACCTGTAAAATAAAAACCGTAGTCCTAAATTTGATTTGATTTCTATCCAATTACTTTTGTTGTTGTTGTTGAGATGGTATTTTACTATGTGGCTGAGGTTTGTCTTGAATTCCTAGGCTCAAGTGATTCTCCTGCCTCAGCCTCCCTAGTAGCTGGGATTACAGGCATGTGCCACCATGCCTGCCTTCACCTATTTACTTTTAATCTATATATATGTGTTTACATTTAAAGTGAGCTTCTGGTTGGAAACATGTAGTCTATTTAGTTTTTTTATCCTTTCTAACAATCTGTGTCTTTTAATTAGTGCATTTAAACATTGATATTCCAAGTGATTATTGATACAGTTGGATTACTATCTGTTACATTTTTTACTGTTTTCTATTTATTGCTCTCATTCTTTGCTCCCTTTTCATTCCCACTATCTTTCTACCCTTTGTGGTTTTAATTGAGCAATATATGTAATATATTATATATATAATTCAAGTTTCCCTTTTCTCATAGGATATAAGTTATTCTTCTTTTTTTTTTTTTATTTTGGCATATTATGGGGGTACAGATTTTAAGGTTTCAATAAATGCCCATTTCCCCCCTCCCCCCAAAAGTCTGAGTCTCCATCATGACCATCCCCCAGATGGTGCACATCTCACTCATTATGTATGTATATACCCACCCCCTCCTCCCTCCCCCCTCCCCCCTCCCACCTGCCCAATACCCTATTACTGTAGTACCTATGTGTCCACTTAGGTGCTACTCAGTTAATACCAGTTTGCTGGAGAATATATCTGGTGCTTGTTTTTCCATTCTTGGGATACTTCACTTAGTAGTATGGGTTCCAGCTCTAACCAGGAAAATATAAGATGTGCTATATCACCATTGTTTCTTAGAGCTGAATAGTACTCCATGGTATACATATACCACATTTTATTAATCCATTCTTGGATTGATGGGCACTTGGGCTGTTTCCACAGCCTTGCAATTATGAATTGTGCTGCTATAAACATTCGAGTGCAGGTGTCTTTTTTGTAGAGTGTCACTGGATCATTTGGGTAGATGCCCAGCAATGGGATTGCTGGATCAAATGGTAGATTCACTTGTATCGCTTTAAGGTATCTCCATATTGCTTTCCACAGAGGTTGAACTAGTTTGCAGTCCCACCAGCAGTGTAGGAGTGTTCCTCTCTCTCCGCAACCACGCCAGCATTTATTGTTTGGAGATTTTTTGATAAAGGCCATTCTCACTGGGGTTAAGTGATATCTCATTGTGGTTTTGATTTGCATTTCCCTGATGATTAGAGATGTTGAGCATTTCTTCATATGTTTGTTGGCCATTCTTCTGTCTTCTTTAGAAAAATTTCTGTTCAAGTCCTTTGCCCAATTTTTAATGGGGTTATTTGATTTTTCCTTCCTGATTTTCGTGAGTTCTAAGTATATTCTAGTTATCAGTCCCTTATCGGATGCATAGGATGCAAAAATTTTCTCCCATTCTGTAGGTTGTCTGTTTACTTTCATGACTATTTCTTTGGCTGTGCAGAAGCTTTGTAGTTTGATCATGTCCCATTTATTTATTTTTGTTGCTGCTGTGATTGCCTTTGGGGACTTCTTCATAAACTCTTTGCCCAGGCCGATGTCTAGGAGAGTGTTTCCAACTTTTTCCTCTAGAGTTCTAATAGTTTCATATCTTAGGTTTAAGTCTGTTATCCAGCGTGAGTTGGTTTTTGTGAGAGGTGAAAGGTGTGGGTCCTGTTTTAGCCTTCTACAGGTGGCTATCCAGTTTTCCCAGCACCACTTATTGAAGAGGGATTCTTTTCCCCAGCGTATGTTTTTGTCTGCTTTGTCAAAGATGAGATGGCTATATGAGGATGGTTTTATATCAGGATTCTCACATCTGTTCCACTGGTCAATATTCCTGTTTTTGTGCCAATACCATATTGTTTTAATTACTACAGCTTTGTAGTATACTTTGATATCTGGCATATTAATGCCTCCCATTTTGTTTTTGTTGCCTAGAATTGCTCTTGATATTCGGGGTCTTCTTTGGTTCCATACGAAGCGTAAAATTATTTTTTCTATATCTGTGAAGAATGCTGATGGGATTTTAATAGGTATTGCATTGAATCTGTAGATCAGTTTGGGTAGTATAGACATTTTGATGATATTGAGTCTGCCGATCCACGAGCATGGTATGGATTTCCATCTGTTTACATCCTCTGCTATTTCCTTCCTCAGTGTTTCATAGTTCTCCCTGTAGAGGTCTTTTACCTCTTTGGTTAAATATATTCCTAGGTACTTTAATTTCTTTGTTGCTATTGTGAAGGGAATTGAGTCTTTGATTTGGTTCTCAATTAGATTGTTGTTGGCGTATATGAATGCCTCTGATTTCTGTGTATTGATTTTGTATCCTGAGACTTTACTAAATTCATTGATCAGTTCCAGGAGTTTCTTGGTTGAATCCTTGGGGTTTTCTAGATACAATATCATATCATCAGCAAACAGTGAAAGTTTGATCTCTTCTGCCCGTATTTGGATACCTTTGATTCCATTTTCCTGTCTGATTGCTGTAGCCAAGACTTCCAGCACTATGTTGAACAGAAGTGGAGATAGTGGGCAGCCTTGTCTGGTTCCAGTTCTAAGTGGGAATGATTTCAATCTTTCCCCATTCAGTATGATGTTGGCTATGGGTCTGTCATATATGGCTTGTATCATTTTTAGGTATGTCCCTTCTATGCCTATTTTCTTAAGTGTTCGTATCATGAAAGGGTGTTGAATTTTGTCAAAAGCTTTTTCTGCATCTATTGAAAGAATCATGTGGTCTTTGTTTTTGCTTCTGTTGATGTGGTGAATTGCATTTATAGATTTACGTATGTTGAACCATCCCTGCATCCCTGGGATGAAGCCCACTTGGTCGTGGTGGATTATTTTTTTGATAAGTGTCTGGATTCGGTTAGCTAAGATTTTGTTGAAAATTTTTGCATCTATATTCATTAGGGATATTGGTCTGTAGTTTTCTTTTTTTGTTGCATCCTTTCCTGGTTTTGGTATCAGAGTAATATTCGCTTCATAAAAGGTGTCGGGGAGGTTTCCGTTCTTCTCGATGTTGTGGAATAGTTTCTGCAAGATAGGTACTAGTTCTTCTTTGTAAGTATGGTAAAATTCGGGTGTGAAGCCATCTGGACCGGGACTTTTCTTTTTAGGGAGATTTTTAATTGCTGTTTCTATTTCAGCTGTTGAGATTGGTCTGTTCAGGGAATCTATTTCTTCCTGGTTGAGCCTAGGGAGGCTGTGTGTTTCTAGAAATTTGTCCATTTCCTCCACATTTTCCAGTTTGTGTGCATAAAGATTTTTGTAGTATTCATAAATTGTATCTTGTATCTCTTTGGGATCAGTTGTGATATCTCCTTTTTTATTCCTGATGGAGCTTATTAGAGATTTCTCTTTTCTGCTTTTCGTTAGCTTAGCCAATGGTGTGTCAATTTTGTTTATTTTTTCAAAGAACCAACTTTTTGTTTTATTAATCTCCTGAATAGCTTTCCTGTTTTCAATTTCGTTTAGTTCTGATTTGATCTTGTTGATTTCACTTCTTCTGCTGGGTTTGGGGTTGATCTGTTCTTCTTTTTCCAGCTCTTTGAGTCGTTTCATTAAATTGTCTATTTGTGATCTTCTTGTCTTTTGGTTATAGGCATTTATGGAGATAAACTTTCCTCTCAGAACTGCTTTAGCTGTGTCCCAGAGGAGTTGATAACTTGTCTCTCCATTGTCGTTTTCTTCATAGAAGTTTTTTATTTCTGTCTTGATTTCTTCATTTACGAAGTAATCATTTAGTAGGAGGTTGTTTAGTGTCCACGTTTTTGTGTAGAAATGTGAGTTTCTGTTAGGGTTGATTTCTAGTTTTATTCCACTGTGATCTGAGAAGGTACATGGTATGATTTCTATTTTTTTAAATTTCTTGAGATTTTCTTTGTGTCCTAGGATATGGTCAATCTTAGAGAATGTCCCGTGAGTTGATGAGAAGAACTTATATTCAGTGGATTTTGGGTAGAATGTTCTGTAGATGTCTGTCAGACCCAATTGTTCTAGAGTTTTGTTTAAGTCCATTATTTCTTTATTAATTTTCTGTTTGGAGGATCTGTCTCGTGCCGTCAGTGGGGTGTTGAAATCTCCGGCGATTATGGAGTTGCTATTAATCCATTTGCTTAGCTCCAGTAAGGTTTGCTTTATGAATCTGGGTGCACCTAAGTTGGGTGCATATATATTTAAAATTGTTATCTCTTCTTGTTGGACTGTGCCCTTCACCATTATATAATGACCCTCTTTGTCTTTTACTACTTTTGTTGGTTTAAAAACTAAATCGTCTGAAATTAGAACTGCCACACCAGCCTTCTTTTGGCTTCTATTTGCTTGGAATATTGATCTCCACCCTTTTATTTTTAGTCTATATGCATCCTTGCAGGTTAGATGTGTTTCCTGAAGACAGCATATACTTGGCCTGTATTTTCTTATCCATTCGGCCAGCCTATGTCTCTTGAGTGGAGAGTTTAAGCCATTCACATTTATTGAGAGAACTGATAGGTAAGGTAGATTACTGATCATTCTGTTGGGTTGGATGTTGTTGCTATGATTTCTGTCTTGAGCCATTGTAATATCTGGCCTTTAATATCTTTGGGTTTTGGTTGTTTTTATATTCGTGGGTTATTATTATGATGTTCCGTGCATAACGCTGTTTTAAGTACTTCTTGTAGGGCTGGTCTTGTCTTGGTGAATTCTCTGAGCCTTTGCTTGTCTGAGAATGTTTTTATTTCTCCTTCATATACGAAGCTTAGTTTTGCAGGGAATAATATTCTAGGCTGGGCATTGTTTTGTTTCAAAAGAGTGAGAATGGGGCCCCAGTCTCTCCTTGCTTGTAAAGTCTCATTAGAGAAGTCTGATGTTATTCAAATTGGCTTTCCCTTGTATGTTACTTGTTTCTTTTGTCTTACAGCTCTTAGAAGGGCCTCTTTAGTTGATACTTTGGTTAGTCTGATGACTGCATGTCGTGACGTCTTCCTGTTTGCGTTGAATCTCCCAGGGGTCCTCTGAGCTTCTTGAACTTGTATATCAAGATTTTGAGCAAGGCCTGGGAAATTTTCCTCTATTATATCTTCAAACAGCTTGTCCAACCCTTGAGTGTTGTCTTCTTCCCCTTCCTGTAACCCTATGACCCTCACATTAGGTTTCTTCACATAATCCCACAGCTCTTGTAGGCTTTGCTCTTTTCTCTTGTTTCTCTGCTCTATTTCTGTGACTGATTTATTTAATTGGAGGGTGTTATCTTCAAGCTCTGAGATTCTTTCTTCTGCTTCATCTACCCTGTTCTTGAGACTTTCCACTGTATTTTGTAGTTCCTTGAATTGATTCTTCATTTCCAGGAGTTCGGTTACACTTTTCTTCAATGTGTCTATTTCTTTTCTCATATCCTGGAGATTTTTTGTGGTTTCTTGGTGCTGGTTGTTGAGTTGTTGTTGCAGCTGGGTGAGTGTTCTTATGTTCCACATACGAAATTCCTCTTCTGTCATATTGGTTGCCTGATTTTGGTCGGTGTCCGTTTCTAGGGGGCTGGTGCTCCTCTTTGGGGGTGTGTTTTCCGTTTGGTTCTTCATATTTCCTGAGTTCTTTCGCTGATTTCTTCCCATGTCGATCAGTTGTTGTTTCTTTCCTTAGGTTATTGTTTGGGTATTCACACACCTTGTTTAGTTTCTGAGGCATTAGGTGGTGCCTGTGGGTGAAATTGGACCACTCCCTGTATGTTGAGTCAGTGGGTGCCGTGGAAAGGCTGTGCAAGATGCCGTCCCTGTCAGTAGGTGGCGTTTGCTTGGAGGAACAGGCTATGGTGTTGATTTTGAGTCCTGTTACCAGCTCTTGTTCTGGGCGGAGCTGGGTTGGGTAAGCCTGCCCTCAGGCCGTTAGCAGGGGTCAAAGTTCTGTTCTCTGCTGTCAGGGCGGGGCTGGAATGGTCCTGCTCAGCCAGAAAGTCTGGGTGTGGGGGTGGGGCTGTCTGAGACCCGCAGTCTGCAGCAGGCCTCACTTCTTTCCACCCTCCCCAACTCCGCAGCTACTCCTGGGCCTCTGCCAGCAGGCCAGACCACAAGCTACCAGGCCTCCCCGGACTGTGATGCCGGCGGGGAGGTTCCCTGCACAGGAACGCCACCTGGGTTGGGTGCACGGCCTCCTCCTGGGAGGAGGGTTGCCCTCTAGGACGCCGATCCGCCCCTGGAGGCACACAGACTTCAGTAGGCTGTTCACGTATAACCCTTCTGTGCCCCGGGCAATGCTAGACCTCAGTGCACGGGATCTGGTCTGCAGGTCCGACCTCTGGGTCCCAGAGTTCAAACTGTATTCCCACCAGGGAGAGGATTTCCGGTCCTAATTCACCCACAGGGAGCCCAAGCTGGGTCTATGTCTCTCAGCCTCTGAGTCGGCACCGTTTTCCTGGGAACACGGTGCCAGCAGCACCTGGGAGGGCTGGCAGGGTCCCAAACGGGAAGGTCCCGTTCCCTGGAGGTGCCTCCGGCTGGTGGCTGTATTGTCTCTCTGGGCAGCCGCGGGTAGGGTCGGCGGAGGGGGGGAGGAGGCAATATGGCGCCTGCCGCGCGGCTCGGGTCTGTGCACACGGAGGTGCCCGGAGGAAGTTGGGAACCTGGTGCCACGTCTGCTACAGGCTCACCGTTGGCAGGCGGCGGCAGTCTCTGGGCTGGTGTCCGCAGGTCTCTCCACCCGCTGGGGAGCCCACCAGCAGTCCCGAATGCAGGGGAGGGGAAACAGCAGATCCACCTACCCTTGCCGCTGGTCTCCGGGCTGCTCCAGTGGTCTCAGCCTCCAGTTCTCCTCCGCAGCCTCCTCCCGTGGAGTCTCCCGGGGTCTCAGGTACCCCTCCTTCCGGCCCTTGTCCGCTGTATGCTCGTCTTCTTGCTTCTTTCCTCTAGTTTCTGCTAGAATCGGTCTTTTCTGCAGAGACCCTCTGTCTGGCGGTGTTATTCGTCTGCCATCTTGTTCCGCCCCCCCCATTCTTCTTTTTAAAAATGTGTTTTAGCTTCTTCTCCGGGAAAACACCAAATGGCGGATGATGCCGGTGCAGCGGGAGGGCCCAGAGGCCCCGGGGGCCCTGGAACCCAGGCTCCAGCTGTGGCTACCACATAGCATTTTTATATGAGAAAAATAAAGTGAAATTAAGTCTGTTAAAAAAAAAAAAATGTGTTTTAGTGGTTGTCCTAGAATTTGCAGTACACATTTACAACCAATTCAATTCCCCTTCAAAAGACACTGTCCTGTTTCATGGGTAGTGTTAGGACTTTACAATAACAAGATAATCCTACATCTTTCCTTCTATCCCTTATGTCATTGCTGTTACTCATTTCACTGATATATGAGCATACATTATCAAACACATTATTGCTACTATTGTTTTGAACAAACTGTTATGTGTTTGTTCAGTTAAGAATAAGAAAAATAAGTTTTTATTTCACCTTCAATTTTTTCTTCTCCTCCTTATTCTTTCTTTAGGGACATCTGAGTTTCTGGCCTATATCAGTTTCTTTCTCTCTAAACAACATTTTAACATTTCTTGCAAAGCAGGTCTGATAACAAAGTCCCTTAACTTGTTTTGTCTGAAAAAGTCTTTATTTCTCCTTCATTTTTGAAGGATAATTTCTCAGGGTATGGAATTCTAAGTTGGTGATTTTTTTCCTTCACCCAACACTTTAGATATTTTGCCCTATTTTCTTCTAGCATACACGGTTTTTGTGAAGTTAGATGTAATTTTTATCTTTTCTTCTCTATAGTTAATATGTGTTTTTCTTCTCCCTTCTGGCTTTTTTCAGATTTTTTTTTTCCTTTAACTTTGATTTTATGAAGTTTGAAGATGCTGGTTGTGGTTTTTCTGGCATGTATCCTGCTTGCTGTTCTCTAAGATTTCTGGATCTATGATTTGTTATCTGACATTAATTTGGGGAAATCTCAAACATTATTGTTTCAAATATTTCTTCAGTTCCTCTTTCTTTTTCTTCTCCTTCTGGTATTCCATTATGCATCTATTACACATTTCATATTTGCCCCACAGTTCTTGGATATTTTGTTCTTTTTTTTTTTCCATTCATTTTCTCCTTGCTTTTCAGTTTTGGAGGTTTTGATTGAGTTATCCTCAAGCTCAGAAATTCCAGTGTACTAATCAGTCTACTAAAGGCTTTCTTCATTTCTGTTGCAGTGTGTTGCAGTGTTTTTGCTATCTAGCATTTATTTTTAGTTCTTTCTTAGAATTGCCATCTCTCTGCTTACATTGCCCATCTGTTCTTGCATGCAATCTCCTTTATCTGTTAGGGTTTATAATCCAAGTCTGTTAATTCCAACATTCCTGCCATAACTGAGTCTGGTTCTTTTGCTTGTTCTGTCTCCTTAAAGTGTGTTTTTTTGCCTTTTAGTATGCCTTATAAATTTTTCTGGATAGTCAGACATGAAATACTTGGTAAAAGGAACTGTTGAAAATAGGTTTTGTGTAGTGTGATGATAAGGTATGGAGCAGGGGAAGCATTCTATAGGCCCATGATTAGGCACCAACTTTCCAGCAATTCTGTTTCTCTGGACTTTCAACCTCATAAGTGTCTCTCAGTCTAGCTTGTCTCCTTAGAGGAATAGGATGGCTGGAGGGGGTTGGAGTTGTATATTTTCCTTCTCCCACATGGAAGGCTGGAAGAGGCTAGAACTGACTATTTCCCTGTCTTCAGGTGGAGAGCTAGAGCCAGCTGGAGTTGGGTATTTCTCTTCTTTCATGTTAGGCTCTGGTAAACTCCTGCAGGCTAGGCTGTAGTTAAATAGTTTCTCCTGAGGCCAGACTTTGTTAAGAAGACCAGGATGCTTTGGCATATTTCAAAATAGTTTCTATTTCCTTCCCCCTGCTGGAAGCATGGGTGAATTTTCTCTAATATTCACTGTGAGAACATGGGAGAACTCTAAAAGGTAAAACAAAAATCTGTCAGGGCCCCTGGTGATTGAGTCCCCTGGAGTTTTTAACTCTGCGACTTATCCACACCGAGCCTGTAGCAATTCATCAATCACAGCTTAGGTTTCCCTATGCTATTTATAGGTTCTGCTCCAGTAAGTTGTGATTCTGTGTTTGCTTGCCTGCCTCCCGAATTGGAGGGGCAGCAGTTTGCCCTGTGAACTCTCCTCTCTAATAGATCTTAAGAAGAATGTTGCTCAGTTTTTTTTTTTTTTTCACTTTTTACTTATTGTTAGGATGGAATGGTGACTTCCAACTTCCTCACATGCTGAACCAGAAACCAGAAGTCTGTGATATGATTTTCATGATATAACTAAATCACATTTCTGGTCTATGCTCCTTTACCCATCTGTTAATACTAGATTTGGTTGTTGATTCAATTAAAATGAAACATTCATGTGAGGATAGCTTGTATTAAAGATGCACTGTACATTATTAAAGAAAAATAAATTTAGTGTGAGGCAACATACTAAAGAATTAATTAGAATTAACTGAATATGCACATAAAAAGTGCTAAGTAGTTTTAGTTGAATTGGACTTAAAATCAAGTCATTCTCTATCTTTTATTTATTTATAAGAAAAATAAACATTATAATAATAGAGTATCAACTTTACAAATTTTCTACTCAATGTAAATGTATTCTTTAGAAAACATAGAAAAGCTATTTTTTATTATGTGAATTCCAGAAACTAAAGTAAAATAAAAAATAAGCATAACAGTTAACTTATATGAATTTGCTCAATGTGAAGCAATGTTCTAAGTATTTTACAAGTATTACATATTTTAATCCTAATAACCACACTACTGCTACTATCTCTACTTTGTAGATGAGAGCACTGAAGTAGAAAGACTTTCAAAAACTTTTACCAGCTGCCAAACTGTTGAGAATCCATTATTAGATTCCACATATTGTTTTATGTATTTCAAAACATGCACTCCAAAGCCCAGATACCTGCATTGTAATCCCTGGGGCTGGGAACACCATAGAAGTAAAGAATTTCAGAACTACTCAATCAGAATCTGCACTGGAGTGAGAAGTACTGCTCTGTATCATGAAGCTACTCTGTCACATTTTGTAGTAGGAGGAGGAGGAGGAGGAGTTATAGACGTCTGATGCACAGATTGGGATTGAATGTTTTACTTTATTTGTGATGGAAGGGGGTTTCATCATGGATCCAATATGGCATATTTATCATGAACTACTCCTCCCATGTAATATTAGAACTAGGACCGTGACAACAAGTGACATTAGTATGTGGTGCTCTCCTTTCCCCACCTCAGTTCCTGTCTCAGTCCAGCTGACCTTCCTGTTTGATTAGAGGTTGATGTGTTGAAATGACAATAGAGTGTAACACAAAGGTATATACTAAACATTAACTCTATTCACAGTTATGCTTTAAAACTTTTGTCGACTCTTCCAATTTCTCAGTACATCAAATATTATATTTGTTTCCAAACATTCTATTATTTCGTACTGTATCAGTTGATTAATTAGAAGAGTTCTCAAATAATGTTATGCTATATTAAATAAATGGCTTAACATGAAAAAAATGTAGCTGCATCTAAGAAGAAAAAGATGAAGTGTTGAGAGAGAAAGTAAGAAGAGAGAATACAGAGTCAAAAAAGGAGAAAAATGTGCCATTTGTATATATAGTAACTTTACAGAAAGCAGCAATCGCCCTGCTATCAAACCAGGAGTTTTTATCTTCTCAGGGTCTTTCAGGGCTAAGTACAGTATGAGTGATTGCTTTCATACTCCAAGCATGTTCATCCTATTAGCTATACATGGTACCAGTGAGAAATGTGACAAGGATTGTTCCTAATTTGGTACATTGATAGTAAACCAGTAGAAATCCCCCAAATGAGGTTCCATAATGTGTGAGGAGATATCACACTCATGAAAATTAATTTTCCAAAAGGAAACACCCTTGGATAACAAAAAACAACTAAACGTCATCTACAGCAACAGGATAACAGTCTATATTAGAGCACGCCTACCGGTTGTTGGTCTTGAACAATGCTCTTACAGAAATCTCAGCATCATGCTTTTAAATTATTTTACTTTGACACTTTGTACTTTATCATTTAAAATAGCTAAGATTACAACCAAATGAAATGGAAAAAACACAGAAACTGAACAAAAAACAGGTATCTAAAATTACTGAGAATTACAAAAATTCAAATTATGCATACATTTAACATTAAAACAGTGCAATAGTTTGCTTTTAACTGAAATATATGGATTAGTAAATTTAGCTGATTTCTGTGATTTTTTTCATTGAACTTTTTTCATATATCATCATACAAAGAAATCAATTAAAGTCAAATGATACCAAAATTTTAAAACATGCAGAATATTTAATGAAAGCTACTAGAAATATAATATGAAGTCATTAGATATAGTAGTAAATATTTTTTATTATGGCAAAATACACCTAATATAAAATTTAGCATTGTAACCATTTTTTAAGTGTATAGTTCAGCAGCATTAAGTACATTCACATTGTTGTACAATCATTTCCATCATCCAGCATTAAAACTTATACTCATATCGAAGAAAAACTCTACTAGGAATTTTGGTAGTATCATGAAATTGGGCTCAATGCAATATAACCTTTTTCTCTTAACGCATGAGTTATGAATAAATAACTCACAATTTACATTCCTAGTGTGGGACTATTTAAGTCTATTAATTGTCTTTATTATGTTTGTGGAAAGAACATTAGCCTTAGTGTCAAGAAAGTTAACATACGGTTATAACTTTACCATGTTTGAGGAGGGGTTTACACATGGACATAAAATAACTACAGATGAAGAAAAACAGTTGATGCAAATCTGTCTGGTTACTGACCACTGAACTGTTCAAATCCACACATGCAGGTAAGCCAGACTGTCAGCTTTCGGATTCTAACATAACCTCTTAGCATTTACACTTAGACAGCAATGAAAAGCAAGTTGAGCAAATAAGCAAAAACAAAACAAAGAAATAAAAACAAAATAATTGTGCCTGTTCTGCTATCAAAAAAGTCCACTATGATTTATTTCCTGATACTTAAGTCAAAACATAATGTTAGGCAGAACTAAATAGTTTATTTATGCTAAATCCTATGGTGCTAAATTGTATTGCAGAAACAATACTCTTACTTCATTTTAAAATAATTTGCCTTTAAATCAAGCAAATGTGTAAACAGTAGGAAAAATCCAGAAAACAAGCTAATTTAACTATAAATTGGCTCAACTTTAATCAGAAATATATATCAAATTCCCTCAAATACCCCAAATTAAAATACAATTAGATATTTTTATAGTTTAGCATTTGATTGTTGTTTAACATATTTATTTAAAGGTTTTGTGAAAAATACATATTTGAGCTTCTTTGAAATTAAATGGAGATAATATTAATATGTAAGAGAATGATGTGTACCTTATAGTTTTTCTTTATTAATCAAGCTTTATTCTTCTGACCAGTATCATTTGTTGCTTTCCTGAAGCTTTCAAAATAACTCAGTAAGTTAAAATATGTGAATTATATGTACTGTAGAAATATTCTAATACTCATTTATATATTTGAATTGGATTATCATCTATATTTATCAAATGTTTGGTATTAATTATAATATGTAATATTTTATTATGAAGCAATACATATTCTCACAACTATGGACATATTTACTAAACATCCTTTGTTTATCACAAAGCCATGGGTTAATTTATTGATTTAGTAAAGTATAAGAATAGTGATATTAGAATTCTGAACATGAAAACTCATAATCACAGGCTGAGTACAGTGGCCTATAATCCCAGCACGGTGGGAGGCCGAGACGGGAGGATGGCTTGAGGTCAGTAGCTTGGAAGCAGCTTGAGCAAGAGCTAGATTCCATCTCTACTAAAGAATAGAAAAATAAAATTAGCCGGGCAACTAAAAATAGAAAAAATTAGCTGGGCTTGGTGGCATGCACCTATAGTCCCAGCTACTCGGGAGGCAGAGACAGGAGGATCGCCTGAGCTCAGGAGTTTGAGGTTGCTGTGAGCTAGGCTGATTCCATGGCACGCTAGCCGGGCAACAGAGCAAGACTCTGTCTAAAAAAAAAAAAAAAAAAAAAAAAACAAGCCCAACTCATAATCATGTATTTCTTATGTGGAAACATGTCATAAAAATATTTAAATGTTTCCTTCCTAAGATTATACAGTTATATTGAAGAATGTGATTTTTAAATTTTACGATGAGAATGAGGATCAGTTTATTGGACTGTCTGTATCTCATAATTATCAGTTATATTCATTGAATAAATAGTATGTACATGCACTTATTTTGTTATGTAAATTTGCTAATTTCTTCTTCACAAATATCTTTGGAGGTAAATACAATCGCTATGTCCATTTTACAAATGAGAAAATTTAGACACACAGAATTTAAATAATTGGGCTTAAATCTCAATATAATGAACATTGGAGATTAAACTCAAATTTTTTCTGATGGTGGTAAACCCATCAATGTGATGAACGGTCTTTATTGTGACTAGACAGGAAACATCTGTTCTCAATTAATTTGTAATTTTTTGAAGATTTAAAGAGTACACAAGAATCAGCAAAATAAAGATGTGTATTATATAACAGTCAACTTCTGACCATCATTTAAACTGTTTGCTCCACTAGCTGGTCATGGAATACTTGAAACTTGCCCTGTCCTTGTTTACTGGGTGAGATTTGGGCAGACAGAAAGAAGTAATCAAACTATTTTCAGTTGAAGGAAAGTATCTGAAAATAAGCATTAAAAATCCAAATGAAAATTCATTAGACTGTGAAGAGGCAGACCTGACTGTGGGGCATTGATACACTGAGAACCAGAAGGAAAATGACCGGTTTCCCATCGATTTTTTGCAAGTCAATTAGTTCTATTTTAGAAATGCTGATAGAATTGAAGTGAAACATCAGCTTACAAAGTGCTAAGGAAGGATTAGATTCTAAATTTTGTGTTAATAAATTTTGCCTGAGGATGGCAACCGATGGAAGAGCAAACAATGAAAAGTATTTTCAAAGTTGTAGCAGGAAGGTTTAAGACATAGTTTCCATGTGACTTCACTATCATATTAGATACCACATGGCTCGTATAAAAAGTATGCTTTTTTTTTTTAAGTTACCTGATCCAATATCCTGGAAGACCCCCAAGCATGAGATCATTGCTTGAATGCTGACTCTGAATAAAATTCCTTAATATTTAGCAGATATTAGTAATAGAACATTTTATGAACCCAAAATAGCACTGATGGACCAATAAGCTAATAAGCCATGTATGCATAGCATTATTAGTCACACTCCTTCCTGGTCAAGTGATATAGATTAAATGAACATAACTGCAGGTGTTCGAGGTCAGTGTTGTTAACCCTTCCCCTAACAAGCCTCCCCCTGGAGCAGGAAATGGAAATGCAATTAATGATACATTAACAGTAAAAGTTTTTTAGTTTTGTAGTTCCTCTGTAATTCTTCACCAGAAAGGACTCCAGCATTCCTGCTGGTTATTGCTCTGTAATTATTTCTTTTATAGAAATATAAGGAGATTGTATTTTAAAAGAGCTCTCTCTTTTTATAGACTTTTTTATAGAGTCTAAAAGTATTGTACTGTGCATTAGGATGAATAAAATGCAGGAAAGTGCTAGTGATGTCCTTGTTTTACACAAGACTGTTAAATATCATTTTAGACTGGCATATCCTAACTGTGTGAGGAATCAGCTGATTCTCACAAAGAAAAAGCTGAAATCAGTGAATTGTCCCAGTGCACAGTCCTTTATGTGCCCTGAAAACCCACTTTATATTTATAGAAAGAGTCACAGCATGGGAGAAGGCATTCTCTTCTTGTTTATGTGATGACATCACATGCTCCTAACTCATTTTCTCAGGTGTGACTTAATCTGCTTTTCTCTCTTTTCTGCAAGTTTATGCTCTTCTAATTGGCCATGAAATAAGGGGTTTCTTACGGCTCCCTATTAGATCCTCATCTTACTGTATGCTCTCTACCTAGACAATTCCATGCACAAAGTTATAACCACATACATATATACCAATGATTTCTAAATTCACAGCACTCTGACCTAAATTGGTAGATGTTGTTATTGAATGTCTCCACAAAAAATCAAGAACAAAATGTTAGAATATCACTCTCATGAGCTTTTTCCAAAAACTTGGTCCTTTTCCAATAAGCTTTGTTTAGAAAACAGCTTCACCATTCATCCTGTACTAAAGAATAGTAAACTGGTATCATCAACTGGCCCATATCCAATAAACCACCAACTTCTATTGTCTTTGCTTTGTTTCCAAGCAAAAGTATCTCTAAATAAAGAAACTGGATGCAAAGTTATTTCATTTGGGAAGAAATCCCAGGAAGCTATGAGGGAGAAATAACAGAGACAGGGGAGGAAAGCCAAGAATAGAAGCGTTATCAAGCAGATTACTTCTTCAGGCATCTGGCACTCAATCCCTCGGAGGAATCTCTGCTAGACTACGTAATATACCCCCAAATTATACCTCCTTCTTGAGGAAGAATCCAGGTATCTATCCAACAGCCTCCTTCCAGCTGTCATTGGGTGAGAATTGCTCCTGGGGCATTAACTCTGTCTTCCCGCCTGCTCTGCAGCGGGACAGGACATGTTCCAATGGCGAGAGAACATTCTAAAGCACACACAGGTATGTTTAGAACTGGGTACGGGTGGTCTCCAGGGGAGGCTTAATGGAGTCCTGCAGGGCACTGAAAGCATCTGCTGCATCTGTCAATTTTGTGGGGGAACTTTCTCTGTTTCCGTGTCTCCACCCTCTTGCTTGGACACTCAGCTTACTTACCTGATTCCCACATCTATTGCAACCAGTGGGTCTTTCTCAAAACACAACTGTGATTGTATCACACCCCATCTGCTTCAAACCCTTCGGTGGGTGGATTCCTAGAACAAAGAGCAAAACGGAAACTGCTCACATGTAATAGAAGGCCCTGCCCAGTGTGGCTCCTGCGCCTTCAGTCCCACTTTGTCACACTATTCCTTGTGACTTTTATGTTCTAGTCGGATTGCACTTTTTCAAAAAATAACACACCAAATATATTATATATCATCTTACTCCAGACTCTTGACTGTAACATAGAATGTTTTCTGCTGTACTTCCCCTGCCAATTTCCTTTCACACTGCACACCCTGTTTACTTAGTTATTTCCTCTTCAAGATTTGAAACACAGCATGTCAAAATATGTTCCCTACATTTTCAGTGCTCCTAATTTTCTGACAGACACGAGAAAAGTGCTTAGGCAGCCTAGTGACTAGGCATTACTGTTTGTTCTTAGCTATCAACCTAGTGGCCCTTCTCAGGAGTTCTCTTATCCTGGTGTTCATTTTCTTCGTTGTGCATTGTAATTGTACAATTACTTGTGTGAGTATTATATTGATTGAATGTGTTTCATTATTGCTTCTGCTATGTACTAACAGTAAAGGGACTTGGTTAAGTTATATATAGGTCTCTGAAACCCCTAGTGTATATCTGAAAATCAGGAATAATAATTGTGTGCATTTTGTAGGACTGTTGTGAGGATTAAGTTGTTTTATGTAATTTTAAGCACAGTGCCTAGTTAACAATAAAGGTTAACTGTCACTATCATCCTCCTCCTCTTCATCATGCCTGTATTTCACACATCCCTCCTCCCAACACAGTTTCTTACTCCTTTCTCCATCTAGTATTTTCAGCTATTGAGTGGAAAGGAAAAAAAAAAAAATCCCTTCTCACATGGCAAAAATTTAAAACACAATAAAATAAATCATGTGCATGGAAGTAAATTTCCAAGAATATTTGATTATTCAACAACTGCAAAATGAAAATCATTGGTGATCACATTCTGGCATGATATCACCTGGTGTAAAAGCATTGTTGCAAGTAAAACAAAAGATAAACAATAGATTTAATTGCACTCTGCAACAAGCATGTTCAAGCCCAGAAATATCTCAATTGTTCAAAGAGAAATTGCATAGAAAACTATGAATCTAATTAAGACTTGAAAGCAAACTGAAAATTGACACTGTGTCAAAAAGCATCTTCTACTGGATTCAGCTTAAATTTATTTATCCAGTTAAAGAAATAATAACTAGTGCATTCCAGAGAATGGTATTTAAGTCTTTATTTTATGTTTTACTTTTTTTTTCTTTCCAAAAAATATAAACCTAGCCTTAATTCCTTTTTATTTCCCCTTTATGTGTGTCAAACTTCTGTTAAGCTCAAATAAGCCTAAATTCAGTGAGGATTACACTGGAATTTTGTGTTTTATCCCATTTTAAAATGTCAAATGCATTTTTCTCAACCTTTCTTTTTTAGCATAAATATCTCTGCTCCTCTTGCTGTTGCTGATGTTTAAATGTGTTTTCCTCTTAATAGAGAATTTACAAGTTAACAATAATTTGGAAGAAAATAAACTGATGCACATTAGGAAGACACACTCGGCCTGAATGGATCTTATATTTTCTCCTTCCCATTAATTTATATTGCATTATAAAAGGTATATTTTCCCCTTGACTGTTTAGAATTACTACATATCTTTAATATTTTTTAAATATTTTTGCTGGTTTACATCATCTTTTGCTAAGACATTATTGTTCATTCAGTATTCATTTGAAAACATAGGCTTCTTTTTAAAAGAAAATTGATTAATATGGCATTAAATTCAAAACAAATTATTAGGTTTTACATAACTTAAAATATTATTTCCCTAAAATGTTATGAACTTATACTGCCCTAAAATATTTTCTTCTATTTTGAATGATGAATTATCATTAATAAAAATAAAAATATGATTATTAAAATCTAGTGATTCAATGAGATGTGCTAAATTTATATATATCTTTATAGTCTTGTGAGTAATACATACTATACATACTACTATACATACTATAAGGAAAATAAAAATGAATCTATTGATGGTTCAGTTACATTTTGTTACCTTGTACAACTTGGAAAATGATAATGTGGAGAAATTTGAGGTGCATCTTTGGTTCAAACTATATATTTAAAATATAATGATATCATTGATATACAAAACATTAATTTTAGACTTTCATAATAAGTAACATTGAGTAGTTTTCCTCATATAATTTATATGAAGACTGTTCTTTATATATACTTTGTATGTGTTCTTTATATACATTTCATATAAAACTGTTCTTCATATACTTTTTTATAAATTACTATTCTTTAAAATTTGATATTTATATTTCTAAATTAAATTTTATTTCTAGAAGATGTCCTTCCAGAAGTTTTTATTCTATATATCTGTTTTTTCAGATTACTTATGGATTGCCCATAGAGAAGAGCAGCATTACTTATTCCAGTGAACTGCATAACATGCTCTTAGACTATCAAGTCAAAGGTCTTATGTAAGCATGCATTTATGATATTGCACCAATTTGAGAAATTGTCTCTCATTGTATTTCCAAAGGATATTTCTTCTGAAGTATTTAATTCTCATTTAATTCTCATATGGCACTTACAGTTTTAAGCATGCTTTTAATTCCTAGATAATTGCCATCAATATTTATATGGTTGAACTTTTATCCTATTTTATGTTGTATAATTGCTGCCATTAGATCATTTCCCAAAGGTTTACTTTTCAGACTCATATAGTCTTTCGATGTCATATTATTTTGCAAAGCACTTTTTACGATGTGATATTCGACTCTAGGCTTTAACCCAGGCTAGTGATTAATGACAATCCATTAACATGTTTTATAAAAAATATCACCCTTATACTTTTAAGACACCTAATTATATTATTGCCAATATTCTATTTTATTAATTCCTTCTTATGAATGGTAATATTTACTTTGCCTTGAGAGTAACACATTATATTACTGCCTTTATATCTTTGTACTTCTCATCTTAAAAATAATCATGTTACAGCGTCTAAATTATTTTTACTAAAACTAAATATTTTTAAATAGTAATTATTTCATAATAAGCAAATATTTTGCTTTCCAGTATTGCTGGATAATTATATCAAACAAAAAATATATTTTTATTAAGGTTTAATTTTCCAGTGAATTACTCAAGTAAGATCTTAATGTTATACAGCCTGATGAAAATTATTAATAGTTATATTTGCTATTCATGTACCACTATTCTATAAGTACTTTAAATCACTTGTTTCATAAAAAGTGGAGTTTACTGATTCAATGATAGATTCTAATTTCCTTTCAAAACACTTCATAATGTATATTGTTTGTTTCTACTAAGACATATTATTCCTCTGCATTGCTATGAATTTTGAGGGACATAAACTTTTTTAGATAAATTGCAATATCAAATACATCAAAGCAGTTAATAACACACAATGTGCAAAACTAATTGAATGAGCCAAAAGAAATGAGCACATATGAAGTGCAATTTGATCCATCCATTACTTTTCAAAGTAATATAAAACTAAAATATATGTATTCCATGACAATATTCTGCATAGAAGGACCATAAAGGAAAGCATAAATATATTAAAAATTTCAATAATACATAATTATTGAATGGAAACCAAAAATGATAGTATATAAATCAAATATAACGTCTTTTCAAAGGTCTTCAGATATATTAAGGTGTGTGTATAATTTATTTAAAAATTTAAATTTTATACTGCAATAATAAATTATAATATTCATAATTCTATTTATACATTAGTAAAAATATTAATAACAGAGGATTTATGAATTTAAAATTCTACTTGATTATCATATCCTCTTGTTTATTCAAATTTCATTGGAGAACTACTCTTTGTAATAGCACCTTTTAATTTTAAATTAAATCTATGTATTCAAATGTATATACACACATATTTATGTGTGTGTGAAATATATATATATATTTGTATTTTTTAATGGACAGAGGAGATTCTTCTCCTATAATGAAACTGGTTCTGCTTGGTGAATGTTTTCTTCAATGTTCTGTGAAAAATTGAAGAAATGGGCCGGGCGCGGTGGCTCACGCCTGTAATCCTAGCATTCTGGGAGGCCGAGGCGGGCGGATTGCTCAAGGTCAGGAGTTCAAAACCAGCCTGAGCGAGACCCTGTCTCTACCATAAAAATAGAAATTAATTGGCCAACTAATATATATAATATAAAAAAAATCAGCCGGGCATGGTGGCTCGTGCCTGTAGTCCCAGCTACTCGGGAGGCTGAGGCAGGAGGATCGCTTGAGCCCAGGAGTTTGAGGTTGCTGTGAGCTAGGCTGATGCCACGGCACTCACTCTAGCCTAAGCAAGAAAGCGAGACTCTGTCTCAAAAAAAAAAAAAAAAAAAAAAAAAAAAAAAATTGAAGAAATGGAAAGTAGAAAGGCTTTCTTAATAGTTAATTACATCCTTGGATTTCTGATTTCTATTTAACCCTGTCATAAACAAAAAGAACTAAAGCAAATTAGCAGAAAAGTAGCGGAAATTTTTTCACATTACTAAGTCAGTCTTTTATTTTCAACATGTTATTGGTAAATTTTATTTTAAGATATATGACAGGCAGATTTCTAAGCTGATTCATACCCTTGCATAATCCCGAGATAAGTGTGGGCAGAACCTGTGCTATGATAGGATAGCATGCCCATGGTTACATCACCTTACATGGCAATAGGTAATTAATGTCCCAAATTGGTTGGCTTTGTATTAATCAAAAGAGAGATTATCCTGAGGGGAATTGATATAATCTGGTGAGTCTTTAAAAGAGAATCAAAGCATCAGACAAGGCCGGGTGCGGTGGCTCACGCCTGTAAACCCAGCACTCTGGGAGGCCGAGGTGGGCGGATTGCTCGAGGTCAGGAGTTCAAAACCAGCCTCAGCAAGAGCGAGACCCCATCTCTACTATAAATAGAAAGAAATTAATTGGCCAACTAATATATATAGAAAAAAATTAGCCAGGCATGGTGGCGCATGCCTGTAGTCCTAGCTACTTGGGAGGCTGAGGCAGAAGGATTGCTTGAGCCCAAGAGTTTGAGGTTGCTGTGAGCTAGGCTGACGCCACGGCACTCACTCTAGCCTGGACAACAAAGCAGACTCTGTCTCAAAAAAAAAAAAAAGCATCAGACAAATTCAAAGCAAAAGAGGTGCTTCTTCTATCCTCTAAGAAATAAACAAACATGTTGTGAACGGGACCTAAGGGTACCTTCTAGGTGCTGAGAGCAGTCTCTGGCCAATAGCCTGCAAGAAAATGGTTCTTTTCCCTGCAAGTTCAAGAAACTGAATTCTGACAACAACCAGTGAGTTTGGGAGAGGACTCTGAGCCTTAGATGAGACAACAGCTCTGGTTGACACCTTTATATCAGTCTAGCGAGACCCTGTGCAGAGGATGCAGTTAACTTTTGCCCAGACTCCCGACCCACAGAATTTGTGAGACGACAACTCTGTGTTGTTTAAATTTGTAGTAATTTGTTATGTAGCGATAGAAAACTAGTACAGGATATAAAGAAAAGGAATATAGTGATTTAGAGAAATATCAGAAGATTTATAAAGTAAAAAATAATTTGTAAGAAAAATAATCAGAAAAAAGTTGAAGCATAAGTTATCTGGTATTAGGTTTCCTACAATTGGTGCTTAAGTTCACAAACAAGATGTCTTATATCTCAGTCATTGTCCATTAACTTGGTATATCAGGAAGTTTTTCAGTGAAAGATAAATTTTATATATTTATATTGGTGTCATATCTATTTAGGCCACAAAATTGTCTTTACATTCACTAACACATCTTTGTTATTTGTCATTTATATCTTTGATCTATGTCCATGCCTAATACAGAAAGAATGACTTAAATTCGAAGTATTATTCATGATATAAGTTGATTTGAATTTGTATTTGTTATATAACCAGAAGCACAATTAATTCTATTTATAAAATCATTTCTAGATCTTGGTCAAAGTATGACAGGCTGAAACTAAGCAGCTATCAGCCATAAGATCTTGAAACTTTTAAGTAGTACTGAAATCTGTCTATCATAACACAAAATTTGAATGTATAAACTGTTTGAGATCTCACGGTACCCCCCAGTGATATGGGGTTCAGCTCATTGACAATTGAGTTATGCACTTATATTTTCGTCATCCAAGTATTAAGAGAATGATAACTTTATAAAAACAGGAAATAACCCATAATGGTCGGTTTTATGGATCAACTGGCTAGACTATATTCCCTAGTTATTCAACCAAATGCTAATGTAGGATTGCTGTGAAGGTATTCTGCAGATGTGATTAAAATCCATAATGAGTTGATTTTAAGTAAAGGAGATTAGCCACAAAGATCTAGTGGGCCTGATTAAGTTGTAAAGCTTTATTAAGAGGACAACAGAGGTTTTCCTGAAAAAGCAATTCTCCCTGTGGACTGCAGCTTTAATTCCTTGTCTGATAGTTTCGGGCTGCCCTTCCTAATGGCCCTATACGTTTCAGATTTGTCTCGCCACTCTCAACAAGTTTGTAAGCCACATCCTTGTGATAAATCTCTTGATATGTGTATTCTATTGGCTCTGTTTCTCCAGTGGAACCTTAACTGATGACATATACTCTTTGCTTTGCAAATTTAGAGCCATGGCAAAGGAAACTCCCATGGATATAAAGTCACTAGGTGGACACTTTTTATGTTTTAAACTTCATTTTAAAAGCATGCTATTTAAACAACCAACCAAACAAAAATCTTAGCAGGCAAACCCATCTGCCATGGAGCAACTGAAAATTAGCAGTCTCAATGATTCCTTCTAGATTTTATGAAATAAAAAATAAGATGATATCCATATATCTTCATAATAAGTGTTCAAAATAAGTAGTACTCAATAATTTTGCTCTACATGTATAAGATTATTCCTGAATTGATTTTCAGTTTGAATTGTGCATATAAAATGTACATAAATGGTATTATGTAAAAATTTTTTAAAAGGCTAAGAGGAATAAGAAGGACGTCTGAGATAGCATGTACTCTCTTATGAGGGCAAACTTTAAATGGCATGGAGGTCATATCACTGGGGATTCAATCACTCTGACAATCCCTTCAACAGGGAAGATTATGGGCTGACATCTCATTATTGAAGTACTGAAACGTGAATAATTTGTCCTACACTGATGGCAGGGAGATACTGAAACCCATATAGTTATGAAGTCATAGTTTTAAAGAATAAACTCTAAAAATATTACAAAAGAATAATAATAGGAATGAAATATTAATGAAAACTATGCTTATATGTGCATATCAGTAGTTATATACATTCATTATATTTTGTTTATTAAGTAGATAATTGTGGTTATCAGGTATTAATCTTGTTTAAGTAATCAAATTATGTTTTTCTAAATTTCTATTCCCTTATCTTTCAAATTTCCTAAGAAATTAAATAGCAGAGCAGTAATAAAAATGAGAGAAAGGATATAAGATTTTCTATTTAATGGTGTAATCTTTCCTGGGACTGAAAATATGCACATTCTTTTTCTTCTTTCTCTGGTTTTTCTTATATGGAATGATGACAAAAATGCAGAATAATTGCATGTTAAATGATGAGAGTAAATTTGAGCACAACACCACAACTGTGGCAGAAGCAAGTGAAAATATTGTACTTATTTTATAAATAACATTTATAGAGGAAATCTTGCTTTCCAAGAACATATGAGACTATTTGTATTTATATTATAAAAAAATGAAACCATCTTAAAGATTTTTGAACAGTTGTTATGAAGAACCAGTGTTATAATTTGATAACAATTTTGTTAATAGACTATATAAATATCTCTGCCCACCTTCCTAAAGTGAACAAGCAGAAATGGAAAAAGATAAGCAATGTAAACGTGTAAGCAAATGATGTATTCAGTGTTGCTGGGAAAATTAGCCTGCACCATAGCACTGATTTTGATTTTTCACCCAAATTATGGCATTGCCATCAATATTTTAAAATCTCATTTGTCCAAGAATTAAGGATGAATATTCTCCATATCATAAGTGAACCAAAATTTGTTATTAAAATATATTTTATTATTAAAAGACAGTATTAGAAAATTACCAGCTCTAGCTTTAATATATCTTATAACAAATAATGAAATAATAAAAACTAACATGAAACAGAGACACTTACAGGTTATGTAAAACCTTCAGGCCTATTTGTCCATCATGTACAAATCTCTCATCAAGAGTGAAGAGCAAAACATGTATTTAGTTTGTTTCCTCATTGATAGATGTTAACTTGGAACAAAAATAGATCTTCAGCAAAAATAGACCTAAAAAGGGGTGGCATGTGTTTTCTTACTGATTGAACAGAAGCACAGAAATATTGCATGTTTCTCTTAATACCTGCAATTTAAATAATATTTATATGCTATTTATATAATATTTAGCAATATTCTCTTAAAAATTAAAATAATAGCAAGTGAATAATATAAAAATAGAGATGATATAACTAAAAATAATATTTGTTGGCACAGTATTTGTGTGAAATTTATGTACTTTATATGTATATGTGTGTATATTTATACATACATATTGTTAAGAATATTATAATTTCAAAAAGTACTAATGAATTACCCTAATTTTCTCTTTTTCCAAATACTTTTAGGTTTTCCTCCATATGTATCACCTCATATATTATTTTATTTTGAAAATTTATCTGAAATTAAATAATATTTTAAATATCACGACAAAGTCATATGGTCATAAAGTTGATGATTTTAAAGTATGTTTGTTTATTTTTACGGAACACAAATCATTTTCTACATGGCTATAAATAAACAAACATTATTTATTGATTTACTTGTTTTTATGTCCTCACTTGTTGATATTAAATTACAAATAAAAGCTTAGTTTTGTTCTTACAGAGACATATATGTAAGTAAATAATAAGTACAGCTTACAATGAGTACATATTTTGATATTGATATAAAATAAACATTAGCATCATTTTTATTTTCAATACTTCAGATGTAGGCTTTTAGAACACTCACACATTTCCTGTGTATATTCAAAATTAAGGTCACATGGTTTCTGTAAGAAAATTATACTTAAAGTGATTCAAAATGTAAGGGGCACAACTCATTCAATTATATGATTAAGAAATCAACACAACAAAAATGATGTTCCCTATGTCTTAAACAAAAGTATAAAGTTTCTATAGGAAAAAGAAACTTTTCTACAAAAAGTTAAAACCATCATTAAACTAAAGAAACGTGTAACCTATCTAGGCTTGACCTTCAGAGAGTGGACAGATGCCTTGAATCATGATCTGGATTGATGGGGCAGAGACAGTCTATACCCGCAGGTGCCTGGCCTCTTGTCCTGAGAGCCTCTCCAACGCACATTCAGAGCAGGATGACCAAGACTGTGACTAAGGGTGACTTTGTCCACATTATCTCTGTGTGGCCTGTGAATACAATGTGGTCATTTTAAAGTTGACACCAATCTTTAACAATTATGTAATTCTATATTAATAAAAAAGCAGTATCCTGGTTACAGCACGGTTAACAGTGACAATTCCACATTATATTAATTATTATTCATCTTCCCTGAAAAAGAAAATCACTGTAAGAGACACTAGTGTTTTTTAAATAATGTTAAATAAATTAGACAAGAATAAGTTATCATGGTAGTTGTGATGCACTCCAAGTCCAGGAAGACAGAGGTCTCAAAGGATTTTAATGACTTAGGGACGTGGTTGCTCAATCTTTGGAGGTGGAAAGGTTATGTAGGCACCTAAGGGCAGAGAGAGAGACTGAGACAAATAAACAAGTGAACCATAAAAGTAATGTATTTTTCTACTAAAATGCTTTTCTAAAATGCAGTTTTCTTGGCCCCAACCCCTGGGGTAATTTTGAGACTACTGGTCCTAAACCACATTTTGAGAGACACTCCTTTAAGAGCTCTTTTTATTGTGCTATATTCTATCTTCCTCAAGGTATAAGTTTTATGTAATTTAAATTTATGCTTAAGAATATATTCAATTGTAGATATATAGCTCCTGCGCAGCTAAAACTACAGATGTTAAATCAAGATGCACAAAACCATGTATTAATCTTCCCCCTTCTCTCCATGTTATAAACATTCTTTCTCCTTTTAACTGAGTTGTCCACACTTATCGTTACCATATCCCATTTCGTAACTCCAGCAGTATCTCCCAATCGCACACCACTGAAGCTGCTGTCTTACAAGATACTAGTGAATTCCCCATCCCCATCCATGATGGTGTCCTTACTCCGCATTCACTTTCACAATTCTGCAGTTTGACACTCTTGAAATGTTCATTTTACGAATGAGTTTTCCAAAGTAACTATAGTGTTTTATGAGATATTTGGTTATTACAAAAATTAAAACAAAAACCTCTAGTGATGAAATTAGTGTGGTTTGGGATGAATGAATTTAAATCATTCTTTATGTTGTGATTTCTTAGAATCTTTCGTATCGGGCAGTGTGCCCTGCCAACTTCCAGCGTCTGCATTCTGTACATTAGATTGACCATGAAACCTGCCTTTGAAACTCTTAGAATGAATGTTTTGCATCAAATGCTTTAGGAATACTGCTCAGTGCTATCATACTTGCCCAAAATTTCTTTTTTACTCTTTCTATAACTTTTCTCTCTTTTTCCCAAGTTTTGTCTGCAAACTTAAATCTTCTAGAGCATATTCATCTTCAAGGATTTAATAGTTAAGGTATAATGAGCAATTCCTAAAACTTTATCTTTGCCAATTGTTTGAATCCTATTGCTACATTTAATGGTCTTCATATCTTCATAGCAATACAGTTGAACATGCCCATCACCAAGGTAATCATTTTGTCCCTCCAAAATTAGTTATTTCAATTACATCTCTCCATTCTAAAAATGATAATAATCTGACAATATCAATGAAAAACTACTATTTTCTTTAAAGTTATTTTTAATTTATTGTTCCTATTTTTTTAATGTCAGAATATTATGGGGGTACAAGTGCTTTGGTCACATAAATTTCCTTTGCATTGCCTGGGTCAAAGCTACAAGCGTGCCCATCCCCTAGAGAGCACACTTCCCCACAGTTAGAAGATCTTCACTTAGCCTTGCTTCGTGGTGTTTCTAGACCCAAGACATCCCCATCTATTTATCTAATTCCCATAATCCCCAAATTCTGTGTTTTGTGTTTCAATATCCCAAAGTCTTGAGATAGAATATAACTGGTTCTCTATGATACAGTTGTCCTCTCTAGTTAAAAGAAAAATCAGCATTTAATGATAGAAAATACTGAAATAATAATCTAAACTGAATTCTAGTTGGTAAGAAAAAAAAGAGGATAATTTCTCACTTTTCAAGACCTTTGCTACTTAGTGTGTGTGTACTGTAAATTGCAGGGAGTAAATACCATTTGGGAGTTTGTTGAAAGGCAGATTTCCAGGTCCTAGGCAGACCCATAGAAATAGAAGATGCAATATAATTAGACTTTCTTTTGAATTGTATACACATTTTTAAAAACTTTTAAAACTTTAATTCTAGAGAGAAGTCAATGCCTGGCTTCAAAGCTTCAAAGGACAGGCTGTCTCTCCCTTTAAAAGCTAATGCAGCTGCTGATTTTAAGTTGAAGCCAATACTCATTGACCATTTTGTAAGTCCTAGGGCCTTTAAGAATTATGTTAAATGTATTCTGCTTGTGCACTAGAAATGGATCAACAAAGCCTGGATGGCAGCATATCTGTTTACTGCATGGTTTAGTGAATATTTTAAGCCCACTATTGAGAACTACTGCTTAGAATAAAAGATTTCTTTTAAAATATTACTACTCATTGGCAATGTACTTGGTCACCCAAGAGCTCTGATGGAGGTGTACAAGGAAATTAATGTTATTTTCAGGCCTGCTAATACAATATCCATTCTGCAAAACATGAATAAAGGAGTAATTTTGACTTTCAGGTCTTATTATTTAAGAAATGCCTTTTATAAGGTTACAGCTGCCATAGATAGTGACTCCTTTTTTTTTGAGACAGAGTCTCGCTTTGTTGCCCAGGCTAGAGTGCCCTGGCGTCAGCCTAGCTCACAGCAACCTCAAATTCCTGGGCTCAAGTAATCCTCCTGTGTCAGCCTCCTAAGTAGCTGGGACTACGGGCATGCGCCACCATGCCTGGCTAATTTTTTCTATATATATTAGTTGGCCAATTAATTTCTTTCTATTTATAGTAGAGACAGGGTCTCGCTCTTGCTCCGGCTGTTTTCAAACTCCTGACTTTGAGCAATCCGCCCGCCTAGGCCTTCCAGAGTGCTAGGATTACAGGCGTGAGCCACCATGCCCGGCCGATAGTGATTCCTTTGATGGGCCGGGATAAAATCCATCTGTAAAGCATTCATCATTCTACATGTCATTATGAACATGTGTGATTCATGGGAGGAGGTCAAGGAATTGGGAAGACATTGACTCCAACCTTCATGGATGACATTGAAGGGGTGCAAGAATTCAGCAAAGGAAATACTTGTATATGGAGTGGAAATAGCAAGAGAACTAGAATAAGAAGTGGAGCCTGAAGACTTGACCAAATTGCTGCAACCTCATGATAAAACTTGAATAAATGAGGAGTTGCTTCTTATGGATAAGCAAAGAAAGTAGTTTCTTGAGATCGAAACTACTCTTGATAAAGATGCTGTAAAGATTGTTGAAATGACAACAAAACATTTAAAATATTAAATTGATTTAGTTGATAAAGCAGTGGCAGGGTTGGAAAGGATTGACTACAATTTTGGAAGAAATTCTACCATGGGTCAAATGTAATCAAATAGCATCAAATGCTTCAAAGGTATCTTGAGTGAAAGGAAGATTCAATCAATGTGGCAAATAGAATTATTGCCTTAAGAAACTGCCATAGCCACTTGACTTTCAGCAACCAGCACTCTGATGACTGAGCTGTCCACAGAGGCAAGACTCTCCACCAGCACAAAGGTTAAGACTCAGTGAAAGCTCAATCATTAGCACTTTTTAGTGATAAAGTATTTAATTAAGATATGTACCTTGTTTTTTAGACATAATATTATTGCACTCTTAATAGACTACAGTATATATAAACATAACTTTTATATGCATTGGGAAACCAAAAAAAAAAAATCATATGAATCTTCATTGTGATATTTGCTTTATTGCAGTGGGCTAGAACCAAACCCACAATATTGTCAAGGTATGCCTGTAGTTTCAATGTTAAACAAAAATTTCAATTATAGAAATATAAATAACTCTTTAGTCTAAAATGAAACAAAATAAACAAAAAACACTTTAGCAGACAGCCATATGAAAATCCCTGTGATTTTAATTGTTGGATTATGGTATAAGCCATTTTCCTAAAATCATTGTTTCTCTTTCATGAAGACCTAACTACAAGTTTTTTATATACATAAAAGTCAAGGGAAACATTTTTTTCTTTTGATTTATCAGGATATTGTTTTAAGAATAAATTCTGTAACTCATCAAGGATGGCTATTTTGTTTTGATGGTCAGGAGCTAAACAGCAACCATGTATGAGTTTTAGTATATTTATAGTGTATGTTATACGTATTTTTTTGTACTAAAAGTTCTTTTATTTTCATTCTACTATTCAACTGTGATTTTTTTGTCAGGTAGCCTTTTTGTAGCATACCTTTCTCTTATTTAGACTTTATGAAAAGCGTACATGTTTCTCTTTGATTTATCCACACTCCCTTGCTCAATTCATTTCAAAATAGAGTGCAGAATAAATTGCACATTATTTTTCCATTTATTCTTAGACTTTCTAAAGTGCCTTGCACATAGGATATAAAAAGCACTCAAATATATATTGAATTGATTATTTGTGAGGATTACAATAAAGAGGCAGTTTGGTCAGAGAAGTACAAGAAAACTGAGGGGCTATATTTTCTTGACATCAATGTTTACTATACCAAATAGCCGTGTAAAAATGACAGTAGCCTTTTGACTTGTATTTTTTTGGTCCTAAACACTTTAAAGTGTCACACTTCTAAAGGAAAAATATTAACTGCTTTCTAGAAAATAATATTAATATTATTGTTTTAATAATTATCAGTATAAGACATCAGCAATAATAACTCAGATATTTTAAACTTAAGTTGATCGACATTTTAGATAAAATGAAAATAGAAAAACCTAATGAGCCTACTTTATTTAAAAATTTAAAAAATACATAAGGAGTATAACTATTTCTCAGTTCTTCAGAACTTTGTGTAAGATTTTCTCAATGCCAAGAGCATTAATGAAATTTTGGACAGATAGATTAAAGAAATGGCATGACTAACCAAAATTGCCCTTTTAATGATAAATTCCTTCTGCATTGAATTATATGTTATGTTCCATAATTCTGATGATCTTTAAGAAGACATTCATTTTAAACTTAATTATTTGATAAGATTAGAAATAAAATATTAATATGCATCTCAAAAATACTTCTATTTTATTATCCATTTTTAAAATGTTCTCTGTTAACATATACTTACAAGGGAAAATATTGAAAGTCATTTCTAGAACACAGTACTTTAAAGCTCAATAACTTTAGTAAAATCTGGGTGACTTTTGGTATTTTTCAACAACTATTTAATACTTTTCCAGCATTGGGAGTACCTTTATTAAGGATTCTTATACTATAATCATATACTTTATCTCTCTCTACTCTTAGAAATATTCATTTCTGATAATATCTTCTAAAGTATAATAAGTCAAATCTTATACACATCTAAATGAAATTGTGCAAAATTTGAAAATACATGTATCTGGATTTAGAATAATTAATATTAAAATATCTTATAATGGCATCCCATCATTTTTATAGGATAATTTCATCACTGTGATTCAGTTGTTAACCATAAAGCTTGAAAAATGCAATATACAATTGATATAAATTTATGTTATTATATAATATGATCGAATCCTAAAACCTAATCTTAGTCATAAATCCAAATTTAAATCCTTATTTCAAGCAGTGGAGAAACAGCTTAAATTATATAGTGGGGAAATTTAGTAAGTTTTAATTCTTATATTTTAATATTTGAATCAACTTACATCTATCCCACATTTTATCTCACTTCAAATTAACTTTAAGGAGAAAGAGCAGAACTACAGCAGAGATGAATGCATCAATTCTGATACTGGAGTAAAATGAACAATTTAGGTTCTTTAAGAAGAGGGTCATCTTCTACAAAGTTATTAAAATACACATCTGCCTTTCAAAAAGGAAAAATTTAACATGATAGAAATCTTTAATTCTATATTACTGGATAGTCAGGGTAATATGTGGACAATGGAAGAAATTCCAAGGTAAGTAAAAGGGAGCTCCTGCCTTAAGTAGTATAGGATACATTTGTAAAAACTGTTGTTGTTGCTGCTACTGTTGTTACATATGATGATAAAAATCACACAATTGATAACTATGGGTCACAGGGTGAGAACATTTTGAGTCTTGAAACAAAATGGAATTGATTTTAAGACCTAGTACTGTACTTTATCAATCACATAGTTTTTGACAAATCAATTATACTCTTTGTGTCTCAAATTCCAATATGGGGATTGGGGTAATTACATCTTATTTGGAGGGTTTCTGTGAAGATTGGAAATAATCTAACATCCGTGGGGCTCACATGCAGCGTAGCTCTTGGAAGTCTTAATAAGTCACACCATGGAGGGGAGAGGGTTTGAGGGGAATCAAGAGAACTTTTGTGCAGGGATTTCTTTTTTAGAGGGTCCTTGATTGGCAGTTGTTGTTAAAGAGGCAGTTGAACATTTTTGTGTAAAGAGCATGAGAAAGGCTCTGATGCACAATGGTCAAGGCGAGTGGAGTGTGGGGTTTCAATGGGGAATATGGAAAATGCATAGGAGACAGTGGATCGTACCAGAGAAGTAGATCTAAGATTATTTTTTATAATAGAAGGCAAGCCAATGATAATTTTAAAGATTTAGATTTCAAAACAAAATATTTTAGACAAATTATGGAAATGGAGTGCAAAGTACTGGGTTTCAGGTTTAGAAGATTGTTGATAAACTTCCAGAATAGTGAAGGGAAAGAATTTGGCTAAGAGTATATATAGTACATGGGGAGTGTTTGGAAGCAGTAACAGCAGAGCACCTGTTAGCACCTAGGGGGCCCGGGCCTTTCTCACTACCTTTTCTTTGTCCACCCATCTCTTACATGCAGTTTGCATAGCCACCTCACTGTTGTTTCCACCTGTCTGCCTCCTTAAAATGTATTTTCATCGCCAGAGTCAGAGTGATCCTGTTAAATCTGCATAAGATCAGGCCATTTTCCTGGCCATAGTGCTGTAGCAGGTTCTCACAATATTCAGAGTAAAAGCCAAACTGCTTGCAAAGAATTAAAAGACTTCACAAGGTGTGGCGCCCTGTTATTTACTTGACTTTATTCCTACGCCCTACACTGCCCTGGCCTCACTGGTCTCATGCATTTTCCCTGAACTTGTGAAGCAAGCTTTCTTCACAGGGACTGGGCCTGGAGTGCTCTTCTCTAGTAGACACATGGCTCAACCCCTCATTTTCTTTAAATCATCATTTAAATAAATGAAAGTGAGGTGTTTTTTTTTCCCTGTGCACTACTTAAGATTCTCATTCTCAACACTTTCTCCAAATTTATTTTTGTTTTTATTATCTATCTCAGTCTAACATAATCCTCATTTTTATGTTATTTATCTCAGTTACTGTTTTTCTCTCCTACAAAACAGGTTTGTGAAAGCAGAGAGCATTCGTCTGTTTTGTTCACTGTTACATCTTAAACGTCTGGCCTACCATAGCATTCAATGCACAAATATTTGTCAAGCGACTTAGTGCATGAGTGAGCCAGGGAATGGAAGGCTTATGAGGAAAAGTAGGTAAGTTAAAAACATAAAAAAAGTTATATTTTCTCAGCAAGAAGTGGTCACATGAATGAATTTGCAAACCCACAGGAAAAAAAATCCATTCTTATTAAAATGTATAAAAATATTTAGTTTTTGACAGTATGTGTGATAGTATGCTAGATACTAGAAAAATCAAAGTCTTTCTCCTTCACTGAAGTAGTTTATAAAAATAGGTAAAATTTAAATCTAGAGCTATAGACCTTCAAAAGCAAAATATGATCATTGTTTGAATAATGTTTTGAAATATTTTGTGACATTGAGATAATAAATGAGTGTTAAAATAATGTGATCCAATGTCCAAAATAAAACTTCTCTATTGTCTATCTATCATCTATCTCTCTTACAACAAATATCATTCACTCTTCCATTTAAGACAAAGTTAAAAGTTCATGCCATTTGAAAATATGAAGAAATCTATCTGATAATAAAATTATATCTAGTTTAATAAACAGGAATGCTAGTTATTGTTCAACTAATTTAATCCAAACCCAAGTAAATATTTTAAGTTATTTAGAATGAAATTATTTTTTTAAAAAACCCTATAATTATGAAAGAAAAACAGGATTGGAAATGAACAGCAATCTAATTTACATAAAAAATGCAGACAAGCATTTATTATAATCATACTCAGATTCATACCTGCAAATTTAAGTTATACATAGTACATGGAAAATAGGATAAACACATTTATTCACGTTTAAAATAGAGTACTGTTCCCACCAAGAAAGCTGGTATAAGAGTAAGAATATTCTAAAAGAAAGGAAGAGCTGCTTTCCTACCTATCAGAGTGCATCATGTTTTTGGTATTTCTGACAAAAATGCTTAATCTGAATCAATCATGTGGTCTTACTATACAAATTGAAAGATGCTCTACAAGATAGCTAGCCCATACTCTTAGAAAATGTCAAGTCATGAGCTACAAAGAATTATTTGGCAAATTTTCCAGATTAAAGAGGTTTTTTAGTTCATTTTGTGTGTCTGTCAAAGCATAATTGAGGCTGGTAACTTATAAAGAAAAAAGGTTTATTAGCTCATGATTTTTGAAGGCTGTATAAGAAGCGTGGCACTGGCATCTGTTTGGCTTTGGTGAGTGCTTTTATACTGCATCAAAGTATGGCAGAGAAGGTCAGAGAGGATGCAGGAACATGGGAAGGGAGGAAAACCTGAGAGGTGTCCTGGCTTTATATCAACCCACTCTTATGGGAACTAATCTAGTCTTGCAAGAACTCACTAACTTGAGAACACCACCCAGCCTTCCAGGAGGGATCTACCTCCCAGAACCCAAACATCTCCTACTTGGCACCAACTCCCAACATCACCACATTGGGGATCAAATTTCAACACAAGATTTGGTAGAGACAAACAAACCATGTCTAAACCACAGCAAAGAGATACATGAGACATAATAAATAAATGTAATGCATCACGTTGTATTTTCTTTTGCTGTAAAAATATGGTTAGATTAATAGGTGAAGTTTACATAAAGTCAGTAGATTGCATAATAATATTTTTAATATATATTTCCTGATTTTGATACCTTTAATATGGTACTGTAAGAAAACATCTTGTTTTTAGGAAATACACAACATACCTACTCATATATTTAAAGATAAAGGAGCCTCATCAACTTACAGTTGAGGAACTATATGTGTTTGCATACATATACACACATGCATATGCATGCACACACAAACACATATATGTGAAGAAGAAAGAAAGAGAATAAAATCAATGTAATAATACATTAAACTTCGTAGAATCTGGGTAAAGGATCTCTAGGAGTTCTTTGTGCTGCTCTTGAAATTTGCCTGTATGTTTGAAACAATGTAAAAAAAAACTTAAAATACAAACAAACAAATCTTTTAATGCAAATGTTCCTCTTCTTTTTTTAAAACCATTTATAAAACTAAGACCAGTTGTAAAAATGTCCAATAATAGTACACAGGAAATTCTGATCCATTAAGCAGTAAATGCAGGAATACATTATACATAACAGCATCTTTGACACCGTTAGTGCTAACAGCCCATGCTGCCCAGTACATCACCTCAACCAATAGTCCCAACACAAGAGAGCGGAATTAAGAGCATCCAAATGGGAGCAGAAGAGATCAAACTCTCACTCTTTGCTGATGACATGATATTATATCTAGAAAACCCCAAGGATTCAGCCAAGAGACTCCTAGAACTGATAAATGAGTTTGGTAAAGTCTCAGGATACAAAATCAATACACAGAAATCAGAGACATTCATATTCACCAACGACAGTACAAGTGAGAATCAAATCAAAGCTCAATTCCCTTCAAAATAGCAACAAAGAAAATAAAGTACCTAGGAATATATTTAACTAAGGAGGTAAAAGACCTCTATAGGGAGAACTATGAAACACTGAAGAAGGAAATAGCAGAGGATGTAAACAGGTGGAAGAATATACTATGCTCATGGTGCGGCAGAATCAACATTGTTAAAGTGTCTGTACTACCCAAAGTGACCTACAGATTCAATGCAATCCCTATTAAAAGACCATCATCATTTTTCACAGATAATAGAAAAAATAGTTTTACGCTTCATAAGGAACCAGAGAAGACACCATATAGCAAAATCAATCCTAGGCAATAAAAACAAAATAGGAGGTATCAATTTACCAGATTTCAAAGTATACTACAAGGCTATAGTAATTAAAACAGCTTGGAATTGGCACAAGAACAGGGACATTGACCAGTGGAACAGAACAGCGAACCCAGAGATAAAGCCATCCTCATATAGCCAACTAATCTTAGACAAAGCAGACAAAAACATACACTGAGGAAAAGAATCCTTATTCAATAAATGGTACTGGGAAAACTGGATAGCCACATGCAGAAGACTGAAACAGGACCCACACCTTTCACCTCTCACAAAAATCAACTCACACTGGGTAACAGACTTGAACATTAGGTGTGAAACTATTAGAATTCTAGAGGAAAATGTTGGAAACACTCTTCTAGACATTGGCCTAGGCAAAGAATTTATGAAGAAGACCCCAAAGGCAATCACAGCAGCAACAAAAATAAATAAATGGGACCTGATCACATTTTCACAATCACAAAGGTGTGGAAACAACCCAAGTGCCCATCAATACATGAGTGGATTAATAAAATGTGGTATATGTATACCATGGAGTACTATTCAGCTTTAAGAAACAATGGTAATATAGCACCTCTTGTATATTCCTGGATAGAGCTGGAACCCATTCTACTAAGTGAAGTATCTCAAGAATGGAAAAACAAGCACCACATGTACTCACCAGCAAATTGGTATTAGTGGATCAACACCTAAGTGGACATATAGGAATAACATTTATCGGTTGTCAGGCGGGTGGGAGGGGGGAGGAAAGAATGGGTATATACAAACACAATAAGTGAGATGTGCAACATCTGGGGGATGGTCACACTTGAAGCTCTGACTTGGGGGAAGGGGCCTTGGTCAATATACATAACCTTAACATTTGTATCCCCATAATATGCTGAAATAAAAAAAATAAAATAAAATACATTGTTTTCAAAGAAATAAATAAAATAAAATAAAATGAATATAAAAACTGTATACTCCACTCTTTTTGGAATTTTCAACATAGAAAATTAATGAAAAAAATCTCTCTGGGGTAATAGCAGGTTAGCATGTGTGTACGTGTGGGCAGGGATGGGATGAGGGTGATAAAGGGTTTGTTTTTCCACATTGATTGTTAGGAACTGCAGGGGTAGAAAGACTTTTCCTCTTCCCTCTTAGGTTCTAAAAAGCTGAGCCTGGAAACCAAACCGACAAAAGACAGAATAACAGAAAAAAAGCATAAGATTGTATTTGTTAATATTTGTATATGTACATTGATTGAGGCTTTATAGATAATAAATGAAGCCCCAAAGAAGAAGATAGGCTTGAGGGCTTATAAACCATTTTAACAAAATTGATAAATTATAGAGACGTGACAAGACAAAAAAAGGAGAGTTTGGGTTTGGGGTGGTAAACAGTGGGAAAGTAAGTAGAAACTATAATATAAGGGTAGACTAATGAAAGATAGGGTTATTTTAGTAGGTTTGTTTTTGCAGAATCATCTTGGTGCTAATTCTCTGTCTCCAGTAAAAGAATGCTCTGTCTTCCTGGGATAGGGATGGTGAGCATCTTTCTCCTGGGAAATTCTATGCCCTGCCTTTAGGTGGGAAGGGGCAGTGCAGAAAGCCATTTCTACATCTGCTTTTTCTCAATTGCTTTCAGCTCAAAGCAACCAATATGCCAAAGTGGCATATTTCGGGGTTGCATGTTCAGATTCCCTTCAAAACATGGAATCAAATTTACTGACCACTTCCAGTTAGTATACAGATTATTTTTTCCTCTAATAAGGACTTGCAGTTCCATCCTTTGCTTTCTTTGTTTGCTTAGTCCTATCTTAGTTTTTGTCTTTACATTCTCTCTTTCTATTGTTATTTTTTAAATATATTTTGTTTTCCCTATACCTTCCTGTAATTTGTGAGGTAAAATTAGTATAAAATCTGTATAATTCAGAAAATTATCATGTCTATAGTGTTCTTAGGTTAGATAGAAAGTTTGTGGAAACCAAATATTTATGTATGCTAAAAATCAATTGTATATGACCAAATAATATTGGAAAGTTTTTACAATTTGAAGAACAAATATTAAATATTCAAATTGTTTGTTTTTAAATTCAGTTTTGTAAACTTTCCAAGAAGCTAAAAAAAAGGAGAAATAAATATATTTGATTAATATCTTATTTTCAAATAATTAAACAAGTAAAGCTTACCTTCTTTAAGGCATTTAAGTTTTTAAAAATGCATAACTTGTGTGAGCAAGAGAGTTATATATTATTTCTATAACTATTCACCATAAAATTCCAGGGAGCATAGTGACATAATTAAGATGTAATGTTAAATACAGACACTAGAATTGCTTGAATCCAGTTGTGCACAACTAACCAAATAATAGTTGTTATTAAGATTCATATCAAAAATAATTCAAAATCATCCCAACTAATTAAAATGTAACTAAAATTTACAGTGGGAAAATATCCATTTTTATCCATTTCAACAGCTGAGTATTTATGATTATTCATGTACAAATAATGTATGCATAACTCTGCATTATATATATTATCAATTAAGTAGCAAGAATGCTTATTACTGATGTATCACATCACTGAATGATCACCAGCATAAGGAGATAAAAGTCCAGATTTTTCTCCCAGAACCTAGTAATAATGTTTATACCTGTTACCTTTCTGTAACACCCCACTACATACAAATGGTGTTTTCCCTGAAATGCTATATATGAAATGTCTCATGTGAATATTACTCAGTTTATCTTTTCACTTGGAAAACATGTTCAGAAGTTTACATCTTAACTGAAAACTTTGTGAATTACCTGTTTTATTTGATGATCATTACAGTTTGAATAATTTCAATAGTAAACTATGCTACGGTCATTGTTCCTTCTCCAAAAAAACCTTATTAACCTGTTCACCTCACTGTTACCTATCCTATAGCTTAGGACTTCTCATATACACCTGGATGCTTGTAATAATAGCACCATTAATTACACTAGGACAATAGAGTAAATCAGGAATGTCACAGGCAAATCCTGAAAATGGTCAATCCACATATCATCACAAATGTACACCATTGAAGTAACAGTAAAGGAGTAATGCAGAGGTATTGAGAAAGTCCTGAGGAAAGTGGCAGGGAAGGGAAGATAGTCTTGGAATATAGGTAGCTGATATGTCCCATAGGCATTCTATCTATAAGCATCAAATTGTGAATGGTGTTACCCAACCCATTTAAAATAAAGTAGGTGTCATCTCAAGTAGATGCATAATGAGCAGTTTTACAATACTTTCAGAGTGCGCTTGAGAGAAATATGCAGCAATTTTGCTGAAAGATATGATTACACCTCTCTCAACAATCATCACTGCCATCTAGCATTACTGAACTTAAATACAAACCAATACCACAACCAATCTTTGCTGATTTAATGTTACATGTTCTCTTTTATAGGCTTCTTAGAAATCTACATTTACTATTAATACATCTAAGCAATCCTAGCAGGTTCCCTCTCTCTCTCTCTCTCTCTCCCCTCTTTGACTTAAAGTTGCATCTACTCAAGTCAAATGCAATGAAATATTGAATGCACTGATTTCTAAATTATCTGTAAAGTGAAAATCCATGAGAAACAAAAGTAAGTGAGTTTATCAGAGTCAGGATGGCTTTTTTTTTATATTGATGAATTCATCACATAACTTGGTTAAAACAGTAGAACTTCCTAACTAATTTAAGCAAGAAAAAACCCATTCATTTGAAGGATTCTGATCAGGTCACACACAATACTCATGGAATAGCAAAAGAAAAGATCAAGTCTAAGAGAGGGCTCAGGAAGATTTAAAGAAGCTCAGCAAGCTCAAAAATCAAAACCCCTCTTACGAAAGTTTTCCATGAGATGATTCATCTCAAAATAACCTCTTGGATTATGTATTCATGGGATCAAGAACTTAACTGGCCTAGTATGGATCTTGTGTACATTCATTTCAAACTTTTCTTTGCATGGTATTATGACCCAGTGAGAACCACATTCATTATAGAAGAATTAATTCCTCAAGAAAAGGGTGGACTTTGTTAACTGAATGAAAGTATTGCAGGCAGACAAGATGTAATATATTTATGTTACACCATGAAAGTTAATGTACATTTGATGGCCAGAAAATTGATGAAGACCTCTAACAATCATAGTAATTATTCCCATGAACAAACATAGAATGAACCCAGACACACGTTTTTCCTGTAGATTTCTTACACTTTCTTACGCTAGGACAGTAAGACTTGATGAGTAGAATCCTTTAACTTTTAACTAACTACTTCACCTTTTGAGTTGTTTCCCAGAAACAGTGGAGTTTCTACAAGATAAAGAAGTCTAGATTCTGAATGCCCCTTCTGCCACCTTCCTGATGCCAGTCTCACCATCCCTCACTAACTTGTAGCTTCTGAAGCAACCTGCCCCCATGCATGTAGTTCCTCATTAATTTCCACCAAGCTTACCCAGATGCATGTAGCCACATTTCTTACCCTATTATAAAGCCCCTAATCTCTGTTAGTCAGAGAGACAGATTTGGGGCTGCTCCTCTCCTTGTGCTGGATGGCATCATTTGTGTTAAAAATTTCTTCCATGGCCATCCTCATTGTCTCAGTAATTACCTTCCTGTGTAGTGAGCAACTTAGTCCTAGGCCAGAACCTCCTTGCAGTTTTAGTAACAATAATATCATAGAACAATTTATTACAAAGAAAATATTAGATGATTATATTATCATCTAAGCTAAATCAGATTTGTTTAATTGTATCGCATTATGTGAATAGTGATGGTATTGTTAAAAGTCACATTAAGCAGCCACAAAGAAATGACTTATATAATTTTATTTTTTTTTTTTTAGGGAAGAAAGTAAGATCTAGTAGTACAATAGTACTTTCCAATAAAAGAAAGGATGATGATAAGTGTGATGTAAAAACATATTTGTGTATAAATTTGTTATATACATATTAATTATTTGGCATCACTCATCACATAAGGCTTTGGCATTTTAAAATAAATCCTAATGCTATATTTTATAAATGTAATATTTTTAATAAAATAAATCCTCAAATTTATGATTATGGATGTTTTAAATTATTTTAGGCAGGCATTTATATGTATGATTATCACATTGAAAATAATTTTAAAGGTAACACAGACACAAAAGTGATTAATACTGAATTAATCAAAAAATACATCTTGATTAATTTCTACCTCTACCACTCACTAAATGTTATTTTAAGCAAGTTATGTGATTTTTCTTCTTCAGTTTCTTTAGCTACATAATGGAATCATAATACAGAATGAAAGTGGTTGTTCTGAGTTGTTCTGAGAATTAAATGTGCTAATGAATATGAATGCTTATGCCAACAGATCCTTGCACAGATTAAGTTCTCAATAGTTGAGACCTATTGTTATTATTATTAACACAATTATTTTAAAAGTTGTGGGACCAAGCAAATCTATATGTACAATGGGCCAGAGAAACAGTTGTTTTATTTTTTTAAATCAACCAATATGCTTATCTTGCTATATTATATAGTTTCCCTATATAGGAGTTTTGCTCTTTTATCTGAATATGTATTAAAACCATCAGTTATTCCTAAAAAGTTTCCCATGAATAAGACACCTTGATTTTTCATCATCCTGGTGATATCTCTTTTTTAATGAAATGACATAGCTAGCATTATATATTGAAATGGGAGAATCTCAAATTTATGTGTTCAATATCAAGATAAAATTACCTCCTCATAATACATTTACCACATGGGATTATTACTAGGATTAGATGAAGCAATGTCAGCACATGGACTGGTCCTAAATCAAAAATTATAAACAGAGAACATGTCAGGAAGAATACACACAGAGCAGCATATGTGCCTTACCATGTTTTCAGTCAGTAGCCCGTCTCTGGTCAAGAATGTGGTGGAAGAGCAAAGACTGACAAAAGGACAGTACATTCTAATGGCTATGAGCAATGTATCTTCTCTGTGTTACAGAGTGGTGCTCTTCAGAACAGGGTTAAAGGAATTTGAAGGAAAAGGCTTGAGAAAGTTCTATTTTCATCTTGGGAGGCTTCTTTTAGTCTTGAATATTTTGTGGGATCCTATCTGGACTCAGGTGGGAAACAGAGAGGGAGAGAATGAGCTAAGAGTAAATATTCAGTTTTTGTGATAAGTTGCTTTTATTGCTCCTCTTTAAGTAGAGACATGTGGAGAAATTCACATCAGAAGTCTTCACTGGAAATTAAGTGAAGGGGTTTGGCTGGAGTCTCCCAGCTTTTCATGTCTTGGGAAACTGTTGGGTGACTGTGGCAAGAACACGAGAACCCTACACAAAGACCATAGTCTCTGCAAGTAAAGTAAATACTTTAAGGTTAACACACTATTAATAAAAGTAAATGCATATGATTAAGGTTTAAGTAATTTGCTTATTACTAGATAGCTGGATACTTAATTCAACAAGAGTTGAATAACTGAATAATTGGAATGGTTAGAATGAACAGAATGACTACTTACTAGTTCTGTGACTGTGGCCATGGCTTAAGGTCTGTAAAGGAATAGAACAAAGCCCCTTGGCAAATATATTATAAGCTCAATTGTTTTTCTAAGTGTGCATTCTTAGTTACACTGTTCCAGTATTGTTTGTCTCACTTTTGAGTAAAACAAAGAACATCGTCCACATGATGTTGATGTGAACATGGAATGAAAAAAATATCTACGAAGAGACATATTTGGCTTAGAATATGTCATTTTGGTTTTTTTTCTATTTACTTTTCTTTCCTCTCAGAGAAGAAATGGTATGTCTCATAAAGAAGAATTTGGTTTTTGCTGTAGCTACAGATATTTATTTTTCTTCATTACCATTTCATTAGAAAATAATTACTGAGAAACTGTCACACAAACACTTCGAAATGCAATGGTGAATAAAACCGTAAGAGTCTGTCATCATGGAGATTATATACAAAACACTCTGCAAGCATTTTGTTTTATGCTTTTGTCTTTATAATTGATATCATTTGTAATTTTTTCCTTTGAATATAACATTTCTATTCTCAGATAGGCCATACATCATAGAACTAAACTCAGATGGAGTTCTGCACATTTTGATCTTTTAAGCCATTTATGAATAAATATTCTTCATTTTTATCAGTAATATCAAATATAGACCTAGAACATATAACGATCTAAAGGCTAAGTTTTGATCTTCAATTTAAAGTGAAAGATATATTAAACATAAAATAGAGGAAGTAAAATGATTTGGAATATAGTCTCACATAGATTCAAAAGCTTAGCTAATACTTCTGAGGTTAATTGCATATTGAACTCAGTAAGTTATCTTAATTCTCATTTTCATATAGGACCCTTGATAAATTTGATTACCTAAAGATGTTGGATGCTGGTTAAATATTTCAAGGCAAGTAAGTAAATAAAGCAACACATTTTTTTTCTCTGTAACTCCATTCAAAAGGTAAAATCGAGTGTAATTAAACTTGATATGGTCTACTTGTTTTATATTTATTCATATAGGTTGGGTTTTTCATGCTTAAGCTTGTTAGCTTTGGAATGCCAAGGATGGAACATAATTTGCAGAGTTATACTCCACCAGTCAGCAAACAATGAATCTCATAAAGTTGTACTTGGATTTAGAGTAGCATTTCTTAATTATATATTTGACATAGAGAACAAATTAATTGCTCTTAGAAATTAAATGGATTATAAGTTGTTAAATCTACATTTCAAGCAGCAGTGTCCATAAAATGATATGAATATTATCAATGCTAAAACTCTTTGATAATGATAATGAAATCAATCTAACTTTTAAATATTGCCATACATATCTTATTGTCACCAATTCCAGTGGAGTTCTGTGTAGCAGAGCGTGTGGATGGCTACAAACTCTGCTCATGTCTGTGGTTGCCAGGGATTCTAAACTGTCTTGCTAGTCCATACTCAGCCTTTAACAGCATGCTACAAACTTGCATCAAATTCTTTACACCATATGGTGTAGCTCCTAGCCTCGCTTCCTCATATTCCTCATATGGGTGCGCCCATATCTCAGCCCGCCCTATACATTTTATGCTATTTCATTGTCCTGTGTGTAACTTCAACTTTCTGATGGATTCATGAAAAATGTTTTTTGTTTGTTTATTTTAGTGTACTCAACTTCTTCTTCATGTTTGGTTGGATCTTTACAAGTTTTCTAGATCTTGTGTATAAGCAAAATGCTCTCTGCTATTTTAACTACTTGAAGCTAGTATATTATTTTGCTAGTCAACTTTATATTAATATTTAGTTGTTTGAGATTTAATCCAAAGTGGTATCATGACTAAACTAGAGGAAAAACAAACATCTCCCAGAGAAGAAAATAACTGGGAGGTCCAAATACTCCCTTTTGGGAAAAAGAGGAATAAAATTTTTTATTTCAGAGGAATTATTATTTTGTGACAAGCACATTATTTTCTGTCATTAGGAGTAGAAGGATGTGTTTGGACACTGAGTGACCCAAAATCTGGTCTATGGTATGTGAGGTTAATTGTCAATCAATCTCCATTTTCACTTCGTTTTGTGTCCAAGTGTCAATGACAGAGGCTAGAGAAATACAAACGAAAATTTCGTTTTGTCAAGAGAAAAGAATCCAAACTCTGTGAAATAATTTAAAGAGGTTTATTCTGAGCCAAGTCTGAATCATGGCCTGGAGCCATGCCCAAGAAACCTTGAGCAAGTGGACTCACTGTGGTTGGGTTCTTGTTTGGTTTTTTACATTTCAAGGAGCCTGGAATTACCCGTGAAGTCATAAATCAATATGTGGAAGGTGTACATTGGTTTGGCCTGAGGTAGGACATCTCAAAGTAGGGCCTTATCGGTTATGGGTGGGTTTAAAGATTCTTTGATTTGTAATTGGTTAAAGAAATGAAGTTTTTGTCTAAAGGCTTAGAATGTTTTAAGTTAAGGAAATCTGTTAATCAGAGATAAGACACTGTATATATACACAGATTCAAGGGATCTGTTAAAGTAAACTGATGACCTGCAGGTGTGGTTTAAGCTTTGTCTTGTGTAGCTTTAAGCCTGTTAATGTGTTACAACATCTCCAAGAAGGGATGGGGGCATGACGGGGCATGTCTGACCTCCATTCTCATGGCCAGCAACTCAGCTTTAGGGTATTTCTGGGGTTCCCTTGGCCAAAAAGAGGGTCCATTTGGTCAGCATGGGGGGGTTTGCTATTTTAGTTCATGGTCTCTTACAGCTACAATTCTGCAGGTGAATTATTTCCATTAGAAACACTTCCTATGATAGGAATATGCCAGAGCGTGAAAGCACTTTCTAATTTTTGGAGAGATGGAGACATAGAAGCTGGTGGGTCTCCCTGTAACAGTTCTGCCACCAAACTTTTAGCTACAGAGAAGCAGTTGCAGAGTAGACGTGAGAAAATATTTGGCCCCTGTGTTATGAAGGTGGCTTTCAGAACCCAGTAATCTAGCTGTGGCCACGTGACTCCAGATCATTCAGAATGGTGATTACACAGTCCAGTGGTTTGTAATCAATCACCTAATCCCCTGGATCAAGTACCTCTTGCCTTGAATATATAGAATGAGTTCTGTTTTCTTTAGAGTATCTAACTTACAGGAAATAGAACCCAGGTCTGAGAAAAGCTGATTTCTCAGTGGAGGAGAACAGTTTTTCTAAGGCAAGAATGGAAGAGTATTTGAATGTGAAACTCGAATGGCAAAAAAAAGGTCACCTTACTGGTGTAGATGCATTATTATCTTACAAAGGATATACTGGGTATGAGACTACAGAGAAAACTTGCAGGTAAGTAATCTTCTCTTGGTCCTTATCTAGTTGTGAAGGATGGGGCTGGTCCCTCTAATAGGAAAACCTAGAGGAGTCTTTCTTTTCATGTCTACCAATTTTCAGTGAATTTGTATACTCATAACTATTCCAGATTCTGTTTCAAGTCTTAACCAATACTTTGTCTTACCCTTAAACAGTATGCTTTTACTTTTGGGTATTCCTTTTAAATGGCTTGCAATTTTTTAAAATTTTATTTCAGCGCCAGGAAACAACTGATAGCTTTAAAAACTAGTAGAAGAAAAGAAGAACCAACATTTTTTCCTTTTTTTTTTTTCCCCATTGAGTAGATTAGTAATCTATTACTCATGGTTAAATGTGTTGCTTAAAATCTCTCAACCGGCAGACTATGGGGCCAGGATTTATCTGCCTTCACTGGTCATGGTCTTTCTATTTACATGCTTGAGGCAACAGCATTTGTTGTTAAAGAAGTGATGACCTTCCTTAGGTGAAATTATCTTGGAACTAAACACATTTTGATTTTTGTCACTGTTTCTTTTTCTAAATAAAAGAAAATTGATTATAATTTTTATTGCTCCATCTTCTGGCCTTTACTTACTTACTGATTGTTTTCTCTACCTTCTTTCTTTCCCTAAATAGACTTTCAGAACATTATGACCAGGAGTTATTCCAAGGTTAGTCTTGTGGAAAATAAACAATCTGCATTCTAACTGGAATGTAAGCTGCAGAAACAGAATTCAACAGTAATTCAGTGAAATAATAAGTCACCTAGGGGAAAGTAAGGGAATTTGGTAATGGAATATTGTCACTGTGATTATTACTGGCAGACAGGGTCATTTCTGTCTCTGTGGTTAAAAAGAAAAAAAAAAGCTGGTCTTTATACCATATAACTGGAAACTAGAAACTAAAATATCCATATGTCACCTTAGCCTTTCAATAATTTGTGATGATCACTGGGTGCCAATTTTTTCCCTTAATTTAAGAATTAAAAGTTCACAAAGCCATTCAAGAGCTACTCAAGCCACAAAGAGAACCAGACAAATAAATCGTGCTTTATTCAATGTGATTTGTGCTCCCAGTAGATAAATATTCACATATGTTGTCATGTCATGTGTGAGCTTTTTAAAATAAACTTTATTAAGATAAATAAACTGTCCATATTTAAAGGTACAACTTGATAAATTTTGACATATCTATATGCTGAAAAATTATCATCACAATCAGGGGAATGACTATATTTGTCACCCTCAGAAGTCCCCATGTGCCCCTTTTGTAACTCCACTCCCCAGGCAATCAGTGATCCACTATAGATAAGTTTGAATGTTCTAGAGTTTTGTGTATATGGAATTACACAGTAGACACTCTTTCTTGTTTGGCTTCTCTCACACTGTATAATTATTTTGACATATGACACCAAAGCACAATCCATAAATTGATAAATTAGACTTGATCACAATTAAAACTTTCTGTTCTGTGAAGGAAATAAATACATTTTACCCCCAAATATACCTTTTAGACATATTTTGAGATGGCTGTTCAGAGAGCCAGCCAAGAAAAGTTGCCCTGCAAAGCTGTCTTTTGTGGGGGAGATTCCCACCTACAGAAAATCTGCACTGATGCAGCCAGGCCTTCCCTGGTCCAGATCTAAGAAAGATTAGCCAAGAGTCTGACACCTTGAAAGGTGGGAAAGAAACATTTACCATCTCTTCTCTTTGAGGGCTGCTGCCTGTGACATTTCACCTTCACGAAGAGACTGCCTTAGCTAGCAAGGTCTTCTCTTGTCTCCCTCCCACAACCTACCTGCCTTGCCACAATAACCTGATTTACCTCCATAATCCATTTTTGGCAGTGCTCTGAGCACCCTTTATTCCTGGAACCTCAAGATGGGATGTAAGCTTATGAATCCCATGGCAGGGTGGGACATTCACTCTGTGATTCTCCCTTTTGAGCATGTTAATAAATTTGTATGTCATTTCTACAATTACTCTGCCTTTTCTGAGTTAATTTTTCAGCAATCTTTCAAAGAGGGAAGGGGAAGTTTTCCCATGGGCTCTACATCTACAAAAGTTACTGTTAACAGAAAGAAAAGACAAGCCATAGACCAGGAGAAAGTATTTATAAATAAATAGTCTTGCTTAATGTGGAGACTCAGAAAACTCAACCCCCAAATGAAGGACTGAAAAGCAGCCTCGGAAGCAAAAGTTTTTCTCTAACCTTCTCCTGCTTTCCTCTCTCAGCCCCATTCTCTACTGATACCAGCCACAGAAATCCCTCTTCCCAAAGGTGGATCATAGAAATCAGAACCCCTTTTCCCCCAAGTCAGCCATAAAATCTAAAAATATCACTCTAACTTCCTCTCTGCCTTTCTGCATAAAAAAACTGGCCCTAAAGAAATTATCTGATCTACCTTGTTTGACCATAGGTCATAAGACCCCCATTCCAGAGAGGGGCCTCTCCCACACCCAGAAGGAAGGAAGCTGCTCAGAGAGGCCAAGAATTTGGACAGACAGGCCTTGCTGGGTTTCCCCGCTCAGTCTATCAACAATAGATCACACCCTTTTTGTCCACTCATATTTCTGTGTGGCTTTCTGTACTTTGTTGAACCAAACAGTGAAAGTAGACAAACCCCTGTATCTTTAGGTCTTCATTCTGAAGGCTCCCATACACGTGTTAAATAAATCTGTGTGCCTTTTCTCTACTTAATCTGCTTTTTGTGAGCTGATTTTCAGCAAACCTTCAGAGGGTGAAGGGGAAGTTTTTCCTTCTCCACAGCACCATGCAGTGGAATGCTAGTCAGCAGTAAACACAATGAACTATTGATAGACAACAATATAAATAGGTGTTTTTGCAGTGAAAAATGTAATTATTTGATAAAAATACAAAGCATAAATAAGTACAAATGAAGTAGAAATATTTTCTTAAAATTTTCATATTTGAAATTCGGCACTTCAAAAATTTCAAATCTGATATGATTCCAGTATGTATATGAAAAGCAATATAATTCTGTATAAAAATTACAAAAATTTAATCTGAAAATTCCTGGTTAGAGCATCATTATTGTCTCTGACACAATTTCTTAAGATATTGTAATCCAAATTCCAAATAGCTATCAAAGTTAATGTTCTCATATCAAAGTTGATGTTCTCATATAATGTTCTACTTAATTGATAAATAGAAACAAAAGCATTGTTCTTTCTTTCATTATTCTCCAAGAGTAGATGTAGTAGCTATGCAGTGTCATTTAGGTTATCCTTTTACTATCTCCAAAAATAACCATTCATACCAAAATCAGCACATAAGCACATGAACAATCAGGACCATCTAAACCTAACAAGCAACAAAAATGTGTAATTTCACAGTGATATTTGGGCTTGGGCATTGTATTAATATTTAGTTGATTATAGTAAGAATGATATTAGCCAGACACTCAACTCAGCTGAATTAAATTAAATAGAGACTACATTGGCACACATACTTGATAAACCCATATGTAGAGCTGATTTGTATCTATGGATGGAACAAGCAACGTCTCTCTTTTGTGCTTTCTTTGTATTTCAGATTCTCCACAGTCTATGAAAATAAAAAACTAAAAAGGACTGCCAGAAACTCCAGGTAATATTCTATCAGCTTCATAGTCACAGAGGAAAGAAAATGATTTTTGGCCAATAGATCCAGGAGATAGTTAATGGTTCTGATTGGTCTGATGTGACCCCACACCTGAATTAATAAGTTTGGTCAGAGTGATGTGGTGAGTACCTCACTGGATAGCTGAACAGTTAACCTGACACATATGAAGCCATGAAGTGGACAGATGCACTGTTGAACCAAAGGAAAAATCAAGATCCTGTTGCAAAGAGAAAAAGTACTGAATGGTGAGCAATGAAAATAGTTGTCCACTCACAAAAGGATTAGATTCTGGGAGGAAATTACCGTTCTCTCTTGTCATTCTACCAGCAACAGTGAAATAGCTGTGTAAGCAGGGTGGCTGCTAGCAATTTGACAAGTAAATTATGGTAGATTGCTTTTATTGGCATATTGCTTGTACTATAGATTAATGATCAATCGTCGGGTGTTTTTGGATTTACATGAAAGTTTGATTTGCGTTTATCTCATTGAATGTGTGTGTGTGTGTGTGTGTGTTTGGGGTGAAAATTGATGATGAAAAAAAAAAAAAGAAAGTATAGATATGTGAGGGAAACTTTCCATGAACTATTGCTCTATTTGGATTAAAAAAAATGATTATCTTTTTGGTTCCAGTGACTATGTGTAGGTCTTAACCTAAATCATAAGTATATTTTCTTTAAAATATCAAATGAATTGCACTGGTCACTGAAACCCAGCTGGGAAGAAGTTTTGATTTACTTAAATTATTTTCCTAAACAGACATGTAATTACTTCTCCACTCTGCTGAGCAGAATTTAGGAAGAAACAAATGGACAGCAAAATCCCCACTTCTGAAGCATCTAACACTAGAAGAGAAGAAACAGGAAAGAGAAAGCTTGCTTTTGATGCACAGAATGAGAGATGGGGTAATTGAAGTAAATACATATATTTCCATTTCACAGACAATTCTTAGCAGACCTGTTTCTTCCACAGTTTCTTAAGAATGGCCTTCTAGCTGATTGCAACTTGAAAACTAAGGACAATTTTTATGCCAAGAAAACAGCGATTTCAAAATAAATTTGTGATATGAAAAGGTGCCTTTTTAAAAGGAGCCTAAGTTTGGTCCATGAGGCAGCTATATACCTCCTAAAATGGCTATAGGTCATGGTTCTCTTGTGAGAAAAGTGGCTGCTCGGCTTGTGTGTGTGTACTCTTCAATCTGTGTGGTCCTTCCATTGTGATTTGGTTGGTAAAAGCATGGTGATTGTGTGTATGAAACCACTCCAGCCTCTTTCCTCAGTAAGGAGCAGTCATGGGCAGACACTTTAAATCTTCTGGGATCATTGAGCTAAGCCAGAACACAAAGAGCTACTCAGGATTTAAAGATTAGCGGGCATTTCACTGCAGTGTGACTCTAGGTTGCTTTCACTTTGCATTGCTATGGAACAAAGAGAGCGAAGGCTCCATTTGATAAAGGTATTAACAGGGGTAGCTGCAGTTCCTCCATATCTTAGTTTCTCACAGTGGTGCTCTGGGCTTTAGGGCATCAGCGGTAGAAGACCTTGAGCTATGACCTGTGGCCTTGTACTAGGTTTTTGGTGGTCTGCATCAGCGCTCAAGACTTAAAATGCCTTATGAGCTGATTCTTTGCTAAGCCACAGACACATGTCTCTGTGTTCTATTTCTTTGGTCTAGTTTATATTGAATCCCTCATGGCCACTTCAGGAGGACCACAGGAGGCAGTGCCCTACTGCACCTGTCTAGTAGGATCATGCACTACTGTGAGCATGCTGAATGGTGGTCAGCTGCCTGGGTTCTGAGGTCATGGCAGCCGACATGATTTTTTTTGTGTGCATCTTCCTTATACACTCTAGCCTGCCATAATGTTGCCTGTATTCTTTATTAAATAACATGTTTGGGGTTTTTTTTTCCCTGAAATTTTCATTAGATAATGAGGTTGTTATAGAATTCAATTTTACTAAAATAAATTTAATAAATCCATTTTCTAAAAGCATGTAGAATATATCTAGCTATAAATCCTTGACATCATGGAGTTTCTTGATGACATCATCAATTGGAAGACTCACTTCTCATATAACCTTAGTGCTTTCTGTAACACAGCACAACCAATAAAACTGTCTACTTGGTAGCATATAGGAAGCCTGAATTTAGAAAATTCCAGAATAAAATCAAATACAATAGTTAAATTCACATTTATTAAGAGCTTTACATAGTTGTTTCTAGACAAGCTAAACAGGATAAATTAGTACTTTTAGTCATTTGAAAACACTTTATGCATTTCTATCCCTCTGTTTCTTATCCTTAGACGTAGATTCCACTTCTTTGTGATATGGGGGAGGGACCCTTCTTAGGGACCTGTGGGAGGTCCCTCCATGGAAATGGAGGAGCTCCCTCCATGGAAATAAAAGAGAATCATGAGTCCTTTCAGGGGAAGATTCCAGCTTGCCTTGAAAAGTGAATGGACAACCTGATGAGAACAGTGGCCCTCTAAGTGAACCAGAGTCCTGAGATATTTTCTTTCTTTATGGAAACTAAAAGACGCCATCTCAACATACATTCTTGAATTATTTTTCAGAAACTCCCTAGATGGAAAATGCAGGTAAGCGAGTATTTAGGAATTGAACTCTGACCACCATTCTTGTTCTAAATTTCTCCAAGAGGCCTGCCACACCCATCTTAACATTCCTTTCCACTAACTAAGAATCTCTACCTATCCTGTTTCCCTGAAAATAAGAGAGGGTCTTATATATATTTTTCCTCAAGAAGATACCCTAGAGCTTATTTTCAGGGGATGTGTTATTTTTTTTAAGTATGGTACAATAATCTATATTTATTCAAATATAGTTAAGTTGTCTTCTTCTGGAACATTATCATAACTCTCCAAACCCCGAATTCCATCCTGAATTTCTTGCGACTCTATTTCCTTTAGAACCATTGGCCCCAATCTCTTATGTCAAGCAATAGAGCTCTCATGGGGCAGATGAGAAGGGCTGCTCCTCTTTACTGCTTGGTGACGAAATGCATGGGTTGTGCAGATACGCTGTGTAGCCATGCCCGTCACTATGTCTTATTTTCGGGATAGGGCTTATATTGCCCAAATGCTTAGAAATCCTGCTAGGGCTTATTTTATGTGTAGGTCTTATTTTTGGGGAAACATGGTATTTCCTCCACCCCCTTTAGGATATTCTGTTCTTTTGGGCCAGGTCAATGTATAATATAACCTCCATGTATTAATTTGAAATTCTGCCTGCCTGAAATTGTAACAAAAGAAATGGCTTGAAAAAAGGACAAAAATGTTGCATGTGTATTTAAAACATGTGTATTTAAAACAACTCCTTTTGGAGAAGTAGGAGCTGCATCCCTGCCTAGGGCTAGTGGTCAGGAGGGGAAGGGGGGTATGCTTTGTTCTTGTTGCCACAGGAGATGGGATGAGTCTCAGGAGGTCATGAGATTGTTTTAGCCAAAGATAGGATTGATCAGAACCTTTAAAAGCTCTGTATTGCTCAGAAGCAAGACGTTGGTACTTTGAGACAGGAGTCTGCAACCTCCTCACTTGCTGACAAATTAATAACCTCTTCTTTCCTTCTTCTCAAACCACTTGTCCTCATTCTTCTGATGTGGCCTCGAGGACAAGTGCTGAACTTTTGGTGACGAAATGTACCCCTGCCTTTAGAAATTCTGGTTTGTAAGCCATGGGAGAGTGCGGGCCTTAATTGTTAGCTGCTCCTCCTCCTTGCAGGGTGCCTTGTAATAAAAATGCCTCTTTCTCTAGCTGCATCTCTCAGCTTTAGTGTCTGGCTTTACTGCACCTGGTGAGCTGACCCCCATTTGGTTCAATAGGACGTGGAAGAACCTAAAATGCAAACTTAGCTCTTTGACCTTGTAAGTTTCTATTCCTATCTCTACCTGCTCACTTTCTTCTAAATGATCTTCTTTTGGGTTAGTAATATTTTAATATATGTAATTATATTGACTTGTATCTTCCTACACCTAGAAGTTTTAAATAATTGTTCTCTCAAGTTTAGAATCTGTCTTCTTTAGAAAGTTACATATTTTTACGATTGTTCAATTGTTTGAAGTTAGAAGGTAGAAATTGGTAGAAGAAATAGGTAGAAGCATGAGGCTCTTACCAAGGATATGCTAGTTTCTCAAGTACAGGGACTACTTACATCAGGACTGGGGACAGTTCCAGAGACTGAAAACAATAGACTTTGAATTCTGGAAAAAATTTCCTTTGTGAGTAATATATCTATCACAATCATACTTGCTAAAACATTAATTGTGTCTAATACAGATCTGCCCACAGCAGGCTGTGGATGAATTATTTCTTTTATGTAAACAGTGAGTTTCCTGAATGAGTTATATTTATTCCCTTAATTATTTTCAACATGGTAGTGGTAGTAATTTTTTCATATTTATTGTTTTATATGAAAGAGTATGTTTAAGTTTGAAAAAGCTACAAAAAAGAATTCTGATTGAACACAAAAATAAAAGAGAAACACACATATATGTGTTTAAATATTTTAATAACATAAATACAATTGTCTAGCTTGAAGGAAATTATTGAAGAGCAGATTGGCTAGTGGGCTATTGCCATACTTTCACTAAAGCATGAGAATGTGTCACACAAGAAATTGACATAGTTACTTAAAATTATTCTAAACATCCCATATCAAATATTTTAGGCATTATTGAAAATGGTTGTCACTAGAAATTTAAGAGGCCTGTTCATAGGCTCCGAGTTGCCTTATTGTCTGAATATGTGACTCTCCACATTGACACCAAATTGCTATCCTGTCAACATGTAAAAGGATGGATCATTTTATCTCCTGAGTGATGAAGTTTCAAATCCACAAAGCACAGGCCGTCAGTCCTTTGAGGTGATTATGATGCCTCAAGCCTGACAGCTTGCCCTGACAGCTTTCACATATTTCTAAAATCAAATTGTTCCTGCTTCTATTAGAAGAAGTCAGGTGTGTGAAAACTAGAGGAAGAAGAACGTAAATAGAAAAGAAAATGATCTTCGTGTTCAGAGTAATTATAAAAAGTTGTTTCCAGGGAAAAGTGTAGATATTGATTTTGCTTCTCTTCCTGATGTACACAGATGAGACACAAAGAACACATATGGGCCCAAGGTTTGCCAGGAAAGAAATATCAGGATAAGCAGATGGCGGTACCATTGCCATATGGCCACGCAGGGATGGACCCATGTTATGGCACTTTGCCATAAGATAAAGCTAGAAATATTTTTCTGCTACTATTTTAAACAGCACAAGAATGAATCTATGGTTTGTTGACATGAAAAATCATTAGAAAATTACAACAAGAGTACTCTATTATATTCACCTCTACAAACTGGCTCTTTGACTCATAAAACAATTTAAGAAGGGATCAAATTAATGAAATTTTCTATATCTTGGATACAGACATATGGATAATGCTGCAGATTTTTTTTAAAAAGCTTCAAGAACTCCATTCATTGAGGTTAGTCAGAATGATTTTAGAGGCTTACATATAACTATGGCTTAGGTCCAATATTACAATGTTTGTAACACTAAATAATAAGCTAAATATCACTGTGAAAGTTACCAGTACTCATGTTGTGCTGGTACAAAACAACAGTTTTAAGTAAAGGGAGGAGTATAGTCAAAGGACCATTGGATTTAGAAACTGAAGAGAAAGGGCCATGACCTGATAAGCCAGGTACAAGCCATTGTAAAAGAGTACTCACCCCTCCTCCCATAGACATGGAAGGGTAATATTGATAGGAGGGATATGTAACAAAAGAAATGGCTTGGAAAAATGGCAAAAATATTTTATGTCTCTTTAAAACATCCCCCACTCCTTTTGGAAACTAGGACATGTGTCCTTGCCTCAGGCCAGCACAGTGGTCAGGAATGTCCTGGCAAGGGAATGTCCTTTGCTCTTTGTGCCACTGAAGATGGAACTAATCTGGGCAGAAGTCACAAGATCATCTTAGCCAAAGATGGGATAATTGGTTTAATCAAAACCTTTAAAAGCTCTGTACTTCTGCTCAGAAGCAGGACACTACTGGTACTTCAAGATGGGAGTCTGCCAGCCTCCTCATTTGTTAGCAAATTAATAAATTCCCAGTTTCCTTCTCCTCAAACCACTGGTCCTCCTTCTTCTGATGTATCTTCAGGGACAAGTGCCAAACTATTACAACATCAAGAAGTCAGCTAATCTCTCTAAGTTGCAGTTCTCTTTTCTATAAAATATTTATATATGGTGTTGCTGAGAACAAAAAGTACATTTGAAGGTCACCCAAAACTATTCCAATTCACCTCCTTCTATAACTAGCTTGGCCATTTTTTTTTTTTTTTTGAAAGCTATTAAAACTTTAAACTCCATTTCCCTATGTTAAAGACGAAGATAAGGATATCTGAATCACAGGGCTGTGGCCAGAAGTTAGATAATTCTGGATGAATCTAGGTAATTACACTAATGAAATAAGCAAGGGAGATTTGAGGACAGCAGGCTCACCTGTGGCATATGTATTAGAGTGCTGCAGAGAAGGGAGTGGGCCAACTACCCCAAGCCCTAGAAACATGTCTTCTGACTGAGAATACTTAGTCTGATCTAGGTAGAGTGTCTTAAGTGACTTCTCCTGTCATTTAAAGGGGTCAAGGGAAAACTTCCCTTTACCCTCTGAAGGTTGGCAAAAGATTAACTGGCAAAGGGCAGATTAATAGAAATGGCATGCACATTTATTAATGTGCATGAGGGTGAACCGAGTGATTACCCCAACCCTCCAATGGGGTACAAAAGCTTATACAGCCTTTCTTATAAGGGAAGGGGGAGATTGGGAATATGGGTAATTCTGTTGAGGGGCAATAAATGATTACTAGGGAGAATGAATGCCGATCTTGTGGAACAGAGATTAACTTGTATTAATAAATGGTTCTCTGTGGAAATGAATGAGACTTAAAGACAAATTATCTTGTTACAAGGTCTGTTCAGCTGTGGTTACATTCTTTAGTTGTTTTTTTTTTCTTCAACAGATAATGAGATAACAGGGAGGGTAACGAAAAACAACTGCTCACCTTGGTGGGCTTATCAGATCTTTATGTAGCTATGGGAAAAGTCTCTTCCTATTTACCTCACAATGACAGAAATCTTTCCAGCTTTGGCTTCCCTGTTTAAGTTGGGGAGCCCAACTTTCATGAGATCCTCACAAGGGTTCTGATACTACATTAGAAAGAGCAGGTCCAATCTCATTTGCCCTCAACCTTAAGGAACAGCTAATTCACAAGCGCATTCATAGCACCAGGCTGATCAAATAAAGGCTTGGGAGGGAGGGGCAGAAGCAGAGAATTCGCCTACCCACTCATTTTTCTCCAATATGAGTGCCCTAATCCAATCTCCCAACTATGATATCATTATTTTTAATATTGTTCCTTCCTTCTAATGATTCTGAAAATTTAAGAAAAACCTTTGTGTATCAAAAAACTATTCAAGAATAATACGCTAGATCAATGTATTCTTTTTTTTTTCTTTTTTTGAGACAGAGTCTCGCTTTGTTGGCTGGGCTAGAGTGCCGTGGCGTCAGCCTAGCTCACAGCAACCTCACACTCCTGCGCTCAAGCAACCCTCCTGCCTCAGCCTCCTGAGTAGCTGGGACTACAGGACTATAGGACTACAGGCACATGACACCACACCTGGCTAATTTTTTCTATTTTTAGTAGAGTCAGGATCTTGCTCTTGCTCCGGCTGGTCTCAAACTCCTGACCTCAAGCAATCCTCCCTCCTGGAGTGCACCCGGTCCATTGTATTCTTTATAAAATCCTTTTCCCATCTTTTTCTCATTCAGCCAGTCCTTCAATCAGTCCTGTGAGTTTGGCAATATCACACCATTTTCCCCTAAACATACATTAACAAAGACTGTGAGATCTGCAGAAGCAAAAGGGAGAAATTTATTTTCTAAAAAGAAACAATCTGCACATTGGGGAGACACAGCCTTTGGTGTAAAATGAAAGTATGCTCTGAGGAGGGGTTGGGCATAGGAGATCATAAAGGCAAAGCCCACAGGGCAGGGCAGGGGTGTCAGGGAACTGAGGAATAGAGTCTTGATTGCATGACCTTTAAGCTCCAACCACCAGTCTCTCTTGTCTGGTTCCAGGTGGTCAGTCAGTGCCAGGTGGTCTGTTGGTAGCCAATTGGGGGATTTTCAGCTGCAGCCTGTCTATGTGTTAGGTAGCCAGTGAGGAACCCCCAGCTATCCTAGGGACAAAGGCAGGCACCTTGCCTTGGTGCAGTCTTGAGCAATTGCCACACCTGGGGAAGAAGGACAAGGGCAGGCACCCTGTCTTGGAGCTGCCCCATCTTGACCCTGACCGGAGCAATTGCCTCACCTGGGGGAAAGGAGTGCCCTGCCATTCTGCAAAAGAATGTAGGGAATCCCCAGCCCATGGGCCAATAAGATATGGAAAGTGACCTAGAGTAACCTAAGGCTAATTATCATGTCATTAACTGTCCATCAAAGTTGTTCCATGGTAACATTTGAATCACAAGGAAGGCCCAATCCAGACAGCATAAAACAGGACCCCAGACCATAACCAAAGCCTCTTGCTACCATTTGTGGTCCGTGGTGAATGTATCTTGCTCGTGCTCTACAAACCTATCTTGCTCTCCCTCAATAAACCTCGTTTTCATGGTTACCTTCTTTCGGTGAATCTGGTCATTCTTCAGCTGAGAGCACACCAAGAACCAAGTGCAAGATTGTTGACCCGACATAGGAACTGACACCAGGAACTGGTTTGGTTTGATCCTGACGGCTCCCACACCCAGCCATGGCCGCCAGGCTCTGTTTTCACTTGGAGCACCTCAGTTAGCCGCAGGGAGTTGATTTTGTCTGGCGGTCTGGGACATATTGAACATAGACAAACCCAAAAATATGATACACAGACAAAACATATTTAAAGTATTCGTAAGATGTGAGCAACAAATAATCAATAAGGGATCAAACTAGGAGAAATAATAAGCCATCTGATGAAAACGTACATGTCCTTTCATAATATCAATAGGGTTGATATTAACTGGCTTACTGTTATAGATATTTTCACTAAGTAGGTGTAGGAAAACTTTTTATGCTTTCAGATTTTCTTCAAAGGTTACAGAGGCACAATTAAACCATATTAAAGTTTAACCTTCTCTCCTTTAATACTTTCTCCAAGTACCTATTAATGCAGATAGTATATTTTAATTAATAAGCATTGTATGTGGAAAGAAATATACTTCAAACAGAAAAGACAGCTATCAATGATCAGGAAGGTCTAGAATAACTCCTCACAGGAAAATGAATGAATGAATGAATAAATGAATGAATGAGCAAGGTGAAGTCTGGAAGCAATTAACCAATCAATATATTTTTTTTTAATTGGGGCCTGTGATGTCTTAGAAACTGATAGGTGCTAAAGAATGCACAAGAGTGTAATAGACTTTTCCAGACCTCGGGAATAAAAAGAAAAAAAAAGTAGCAGTGATATGTTGCACCAGATTAAAAATTGATAGCACTTTGGTGAATTTAAAAGTGCCCTGAAGTAGAAATCTGGAGTCAGTCACAAGTCAGATGGATGACCTAACAGTCAACAACTCCCAGGCTTTTACTTTTTAGTAAAATAGGACTAATCATAGCTGTCTTGCATCTAACACAGGGTTTTCTGTGCATATCAAATAAAATATTCTACACCAATTTTTTTTCTAACTTTCAACGTAAAAAATTTTTGAAGTTTATTTAGATATACTGATTGTTTTTAGCCATCTTCTTGGTGATTCATAAGTAATGTGAGAAACTGAAATAAGTTAATTGGGGTTACCATTTTCAAAGCAGGAAAGATAGAAATTCTTCTTTGGGACCCAAGAAGCAGTTACATGAGTATAGCTCTAGGACAAATGCGTTGATGTAGGCAGCTAGGAGGACAGGCCACCAGATCAGCAGGAGAGAGAGTTTTGTAGTCTGAGAAATGTGTATGCATTTTAAGTATAAAGGTGACTGAAATGCATAAGAGTGAAATCTTTTGTAGAAGGACACTTAATGGTATGTGAGGGATTATAGATTTTTATAAAGTTGTTCTATAAAAGTAACATTAAATGTGGGGGGTTATTAAAAATTACTCTGTTGGTTAAAATGATACTATAGTGGTTTCTGTAACACTATAAATCCTCAAATTTTAGGAAATTATTATAATAAAAGTCTCTTCATTCCTAATCTAGAGTGTGTTGGGAGATGTGGAGAAAGCAACATCAAATGTCCATTCAGAAACTGACCTGACAGGGAGCTGCCATCTTGATCCCAAGGTTTCCAAGGTTATTCAGGGTGTCAACACCAGTCAACCAACTGGGGAAAAAATAGATAAATGACTGCGTGAAAATTTTATTTTAAAAATTAAATTTTATTCTGTGTATGTATGGGAGGAGGAGTTTTAAATATTATAAAAGTGGATTATACCATTCCTACCCATAATCCATCGGCAAGAATGTAGTCACATGGACACATGAAAAAGCAGATGAAAAACAGGGTATATAGTTGTGTGCCCAAAATGTAAGGAAATGTAAACTGTCTTTCCTTTTACACTCTGTCCTTATTTTTCCCAAGCAGCTTTCATTTTTTGTTCTAATACAGGTCGCACTCAAGGGAGACAGCCCCACTTCCCACCTACTCACAACTGGCTCTCGTCTACATGTGGCTTTTTGAGCTCTGGAGACCTGTAAATTAAAAAGACAATTTATCTGAAACCCGCCCCTGAGAAACAAATACATAACAGAGAAGGGGTGATATGACAACAATAAAAACTCCAATTCACGAAAGGAGAGAAGGGGGGTATCCTGCCATCCGTGGTCTGTATGAAATCATGCTGGGTGAGCGTTTGACGGGCAGAGCGCAGCCCCCAGCCCAGTCTGGGGGGCATGGAAATGCCTTGGCGAGATCACAGGTCTGCTCTCTGTGAGGACCGTCTTTGGACATGGACCTCCTGGCCCTGGCTCCGCTAGCTGGAAAGATTTCACTCATGGATCAGCCACAGCGGCTGTAACAGAAACCGGGAGGGTACTGGAGACGGCGCTTTCCTTGGAGGCTATAACTTTGGCAGCCAACTTCCTCTTGGGAAATTTTAGGATCAGAAGAGTCAAATGTTAAAAGGCTTTCTTTTGTAGTTTGAGATGACACTTTCTTTGACAAAAAAAAAATTCCCTCAAAAAGAAATATTCTTTTAATATTTGTTTTCAGTCAGTTCCAGGTGCCTTCCATAGTCCTCAGTCTTCCTCATTTAGCCACTTTCTTGTCTCCATTACTTTCTTGTTCAATTTAATAGAGGTAATCTAGAGATTACCGGCCTGAGTCTGATCTTTATTGCAAAACTGAGTCAAAGGAAACCCTTTGTTCAAAATAGTTTTAAATTCTATTTATATTGTTGGAGTCTGGGAGCTAATCTATTCTGGTCTCAAACACCTGCACTTTCTCTATTCTCTTTCATTTCTACTTGCAAATAGGGCAATTATCACTTGAGGCCTCCTCATTCTTCTAATACCTTGCTAAATGCAAGTAATAGCCTTTAGTACTTAGTACTAACCTCTGTTTTCCAATCTCTTCAGCTAGAGCTGGGGCTTAGTGGGCATATGGTCTGCCTTATGATCTATTACAGAAGCCATTTGAACATTTGTTTCCCTACTGCATAGCAGATATCTCCATTATTCCAATGTCAGTATCCTTGTAGCTCATTGCCTCACCAACAATGAGACCATTTAAGGATATTTAATATAGTATCCTATTTCTGACAACAACTTTGCTATTAAGTTAAAGCTAGATGCTATAATAAGAAAAGTTTGTATCTTGATCAGGTAAAATTTGACAGGAGTGGAGAGAAGAATAGCTGAACACATTCTAGAATAAGCCATTGGATTCAAAATAAAATGAATTTTGGCCAAGCACATTGGCTCCCACCTGTAATCCCAGCAGTTTGGGAGATCAAGGTGGGAGGATTGCTCAAAGCCAAGACTTTACACAGTGAGACCCCATCTCCACCAAAAAATTAAAACTTAGCTGGGGATGATGGCACATGCCTGCAGCCCTAGCTACTCAGGAGGCTGAGGCAGGAGGATTGTGTGAGCTCAGGAATTCGAGGTTACAGTGAGCTGTGATTGGGAGAGCCGGAGTGATGAGGAGGCAGCGAGTTTATAATCAATACATGTGTTCATCTGTCACATACGCACACGTGATCACTGACCATGACAAAACCAGGGGAGGGTGAACTGTAAAGAACCTCCCAGTCTCAGGCCTGGCAAGGTGGCTTATGCCTGTAATCCTAGCACTCTGGGAGGCCGAGGTGGGCGGATCGTTTGAGCTCAGTAGTTCCAGTAGTTCGAGATCAGCCTGAACAAGAATGAGACACTGTTTCTACCAAAAATAGAAAAAATTATCTGGGCATGGTGGCACATGCCTATAGTCCCAGTTCCTTGGGAGGCTGAGGCAGGAGGATTGCTTGAGCCCAGGAGTTTGAGGTTGCTGTGAGCTAGGCTGACCCCACAGCACTCTAGCCTGGGCAACAGAGTAAGACTCTGTCTCAATAAATAAATAAATAAAATGAAAAGAACCTCCCAGTCTCGTTTCAGTTAGTTTAACATCAGGCAAATCTCCCTGACAATGTAAAATACTCTTCACATTGTGTTTTAATAATTTTAAATGTTCAGGATCAAATAAATTCCTTTATATTTTCCCAAGCCAGAAACAAATTATTCCTTAAAAAGTGGTTTCTCCTCATAAAGGCAGGAAAGACAAAGAGATCAATATTCTAATCTTGATCCATGTCTCTGAATATGACTTATAAAAAAAAATTAACCTATTTGAAGACATTGAGTCATTATTTTCAGTTTTATTAGATGTTGTAAAGGCATTGTGGTTATGTTTTCAAAAGATTCCACTAGTGATAGATACTGAAATAATTAAGGATAAAATAATATGGTACCTGGGATTAGCTTCAAAATAATCCCTGGGGAAGGAGGAAGTTGGGTAGACACTTAGAGGAAGCAAGGCTGGCCATCGCTAAAGCTTGTTCAAGGTTAATGGGTGTATAGGGGTTGATTATGTTAATCTTTCAATTTTGTTATATGTTTTAATATTTCTATAACAAAAATTAAAGCAAAATTCACTCAGAGTCAATGTGTATAACCATAAGCATTCTATAAACCAGTTTTTTTCTTTTTCTCTCTCCATTGCTGTCTGTCACCATGTGCCAGATGGAATAACGATCAATCCACATAGCAATCTATGTTAGGGTCATTGCAAACTGAGTGTTTTCTTGGTGATAACAATAATAAAATGGTAACAATGAAAGTAGAACCAAGCAGCAATGTTTTCTTAGTTCTGGTTTGACAACCATGAACATCATTAGTTACTACTTCAGTAATCCTTCACAGCTGCAACTTAATCAGTGTTTGATTGGATAAGTGGGAGAATGTGCATGTACATCCGGGGCCAGAAATATTGGCAGGGGACATCTTAGAATTCTGCCCACCATACTTAGCAATCTATGATTTTTCAAGTCCTGCAGATAATTCTAAGCATGCTAAATGTTAAGAACCAAAGCTCTAGCACTTAGTCCTCCTTTTAATATGAGCAACTGTTCTAAGTTGCCTAGTACTTTCTCAGTGTCAGCACTGAAAGACAGGCAACCAGGAAAACCCCTTAGTCCAGGACAAACCAAATACTTTTCATCCCTTGTCCATCCTAACAATACCTTCTCATCATATTATTATTATTATTATTTTACGAGATGACAAAATACTTTTTCTCAGTGGCTCACAGATGTGTCTACATATTTCCTACTCTAGAGATATTTTCCATAATTGGTCATAGAATTCTCTTAAGTTAGCATACGAAGGTAGATAACATGAGATAGAGCTGGAACTAAAACGTAGCATCCTTGTAAAGCAAATTTCCCTTCTATAGTCTACTAATTTTAGAAACTGTCTCAAAATGTAATTATTAATAATATTCCATTTCCAAAGTAAACAAATAAGTGAATGAATGAAGTATACATGCAACTGTAATTGCTTGATTGCTAAATAAACGATTACAATCTACTAAATGTCAACCTGTTATGTTTCTACTAAAATATTGCAGAGATTTTGATAGTTGCTTTGTCAGATACTCAAACTGGGAAAAGCCCTACCTTTTGAAATTTTAAGAGAAAAAGAAATTTGGCATATCCAGCACTAGCAATTAATGTTTTTACCTAGGTGACCACATTAATTTGCTCTCTTGTTGTTGACAAAAGGAAGTTGCATAGTCATGCCTGGCTTCGGGGGCAAGAGAGGTATCATTCCAGGTGCCATAGTGTGTACGCATCCGTGCGGGTCTCTGTGTCAGTGTGTGTGGGAGAGAGGAGAGCACTGAAAAAGTGTACGTAATGTCTGTATGTAAGAGTTTTAGTTTTTCTCTGTCAGAAAAACTAAAACTCATGACACTTGCCTTTTTTTAGAATGTCAGAAGAAAAATAAAAGAAAGCAGTTCAAGCAAGGGGGACTGATTTCTGCTCACACATAATCAATAACTGAAACTCAGAAGTTTGGACAGTTCAGGTGTGGCTATCAAATTTGGTAGAAATGAGCCAACGATATAAATATTTATTTCATTTTGTCAAATGGTACCTAAAATGGTAGTGCCTTTAAGATTAGTATCTGCCCAACAGTTAAATTTTAATTAAAGAACTAAAATTATTTCAATCTAGGTGAAATTTGGAATGCTACTTATGTTTATAACTTGGAGGAAAAAGGTACAGATATAGAACCTTCTAAAAACAACTAGAACCTGTTTTTATCTCCCTTACTTGATCCAAATTCAAGAGCATAATGGCTGAGACCCAGTGTGGGTCATACTGAAAGGAAGTGAAGGGAAAGGTTCTAATGGTAAACAAGAGAGATGAAGTCTGTATACTTCTATTAAATAGGCATGAAGCCTAGAAAATCAGTTTAATCAGACTCTGAGAATATTAGAGGAGGTATTTGGTTTGATTTAGGAAAGAGTTTAAAGTCAACCTATTCCTTTAGTGAGAAAAAAATTCTCTCACTCTATTGAATTCTTAGAAAAACTAAGTTTTTTATTATTATATTAATATCTATACCATGTTATTTTTAATATGGTTATTGAATTAGAAGCACTTAACAGAATGAAAAATATGTGGGCCTAGCCATCATTACAGATGATGATGATTTTTTTAATAATGTATACTGTAAATGTGAGATGAAAGGAAACCTTGAATTCTTAAATTTCAAGAATGATGTCAAATTTTACATTTGTGGGGGAGTATTTGAGAAATACTTAGGAAAATGTGTATATGCATAAAGGTCTCTTCATTTACATCTACCTATCTATCCTCTATCTATCAAATCTTTCATGATAGCTCTGTTCTTTCTTTCTTTCTTTCTTTCTTTCTTTCTTTCTTTCTTTCTTTCTTTCTTTCTTTCTTTCTTTCTTTCCTTAGGGAGAAGGCTTGCGCTGATATACATTTTGAACATTTTGGTATGTTGACTTTGAACTGCAAATTAACCTGAAGCTTACAAGAAAATTTGGTCTATTTTCTAATCTGCCAGTTACACGTCACCAAGAATCATATAACTCCTAGTCTACTTTGAACAAACAGCATAGCTTATTTTGGGATTAGGAACATCCGTGACATCAAGAAAGTATCTGTACTTTGAGCCAGTCCCCATATTATGTAACTATCTTTGAAATCTGCAGTTCTTTGTTAGGATTTGTGAAATAAAAAGAAAAGAAGTTAGAAAAAGTCCATCTGGAAGAAGTACAAATGCAGTTTGTAAGGATTTTCTATGAAGAGAAGAAGTAAAGACAAAAAATTAGAACATCTCCAGAGAGAAGATGGGCTGGGCGTAGTGACCACCAGCACCTTCTTGGAGGCATCTGGGGAATGTATCAAATGCAAAGAAGCCAGAGAAGGACATTACAGAAGAAGTTACATATCATTCACTCCTTCTTCCAAAGTAAATAAAGGGGAGGCCAGATAAGATATGGAAGTCAGTTTAGGTAGGATTTTAATGACTTGGAATTTATAAGTGCATTGGGATTCATTAATTCCTCTTCACCTGAACCACAGTCGGGACTTTGCCCAGGTTGGGAGGTAGCAGCATTTTCTTTCCCAATCTGTGCATAATAATAGAGGAAGTATATAAACTCTGGGTAATGTATTAAAAGGAATTTAATGTGAACAATAAAAGGTTCAGGCTATTTTCTTCCTGAAGTCATTCACTTTGTTCTCTCTGCCCTTGATAAAAAAAAAAAAAAAACAGAATTCATCATGTTTGCAATTGTTACAATATTGTCAGAATTAGGCACTATATACTAAAACCCCGTTATAAGTCTCTCAGCAGGTTCTAGAATTTTCATAATTTCTTTTAAAAGCCAAGAATAGATTCTCAAAATGGTGACTGATCTTGAATTATATTAAACATTAAATCATTTAAAATATGATTTTCAAATGGTTTGTAGGTGGCTACATATATATGCCACATCTCTGTTCATATAAATTCTTGACTATTTTTAATTAATTTTATGGTACAGTTTTATTCTTGTGGTAACTTATAAAGTATTCTCAGAAGATCCTGAAGGTAAAGATTCTTTAATATTAAAATACTGTATAAATTAACATTTAAAATCTAATTTTATCATATAACATTAACACATCTGTAGTATTTTGTAGTGCAGATGTCTTTTTCTTTTAGTGGGTATATATGTAGCATTTTACAGATATAACCTATTTAACCTTGAATATAAACATCTTTTTTTGAGAAAGATGTTAATCATCATACTGGCAAATTATCAGTTTAGTATTGAAAGTTACATTACCAAATTTTAATAATTCTTATAGTTTCTTCCAGATGAAACTCAATGAAAGCATAATTTCTTGAATTCTTTTAGATACAGGCAATGTATAAATCATGCATGTTTAATGAAATTAATTACAGGTATAGAGTGTCTTGTGTTCCCTTCTTACATCCATTACTGTGCCTAGGGTTATCACTGATAATCAGTAGAAGAAAAAATACAAAGGTGCAAAACAAAGGCAAAACAAACATTCTGTATTTCATTCATTTTCCCTCCTTAACAGAAGAAAATTGCATGTTGTGAAATACTGGCCTTTAACTTTCCCTAGAAATCTCAGAACCTCGAATGTCTATAAAGAGTAGAGAGGCGAAGGGAGGTGAAGGGGTGAAAAATAGCATGACATGTTCAGACAATTTATTTCCTGAGACTAGAGACAGAAGACCAAGTAAGATAGCTATGTATTGCTTTGATTTATTTTGCTAAATGCCTATCACTGTCCATTGTGGTCATGGCATAATTATTATTGAAATTTAAGGAAAAGATAAGAAGTTGATTGGACAGCCTAAACCCTTGTGCACACTTTATTCTTATGAAGATTATCCTAACATAAGTGGCAGCTATTGCCATGAATAGTCTCCTGTTCTTTCATTTATTTTCTTTGTTTTTTTTTTGAAATCCCTTCCTCCTTTGATTGGCCATTGGGGTTGCTTATAAACATACCTTGATAAAAGCTGGAATGTACATGTTGTTTTGTTACAACTCTATAAATGCTTCAAAAAGTTCAATGTTGATTTCATGATGCGTTTTCAACTATTTAGATGATGTTTAACAGTTGCTCTGATATTTTCTCTAGAAATAAATTGAATACAGGAAGAATAAAAGAACAAGTTCCAGCTTTTGGGGGTCTGTATTAGCCAGGGCTCTCCAGAGAAACAGAACCCATAGGATGCATGGGATATGTGTGTGTGCGTGCACACATGCACTCACACTCATGCAGAAAGAGATTTATTTTCAGAAGCTGACTCATGCAATTGTAACTCATCACAATGCTTGGTGAATTACAAAATCTAATGGGAGAGGACATTATACTCAAGAAAGAGCTGTATTTTCAGGCCAAAGGCAGTCTGCTATAGAACTAGGAAGAGCCAGTGTGGTGTTGGAGGGGAGAGAGAGAGAGGAGAGAGAGGAGAGAGAGGAGAGAGAGAGAGAGAGAGAGAGAGAGAGAGAGAGAGAGAGAGAGAGAGAGAGAGAGAGAGAGAGAGAGAGAGAGAGAGAGAGAGAGAGAGAGAGAGAGAGAGAGAGAGAGAGAGAGAGAGAGAGAGAGAGAGAGAGAGAGAGAGAGAGAGAGAGACCAGCCTTTTGTTCTATTCAGGACTTCAGTGGATTGGATGAGGCCTACGCACATTATGATGGGCAATCTGCTTTACTCACAATCCACCTATTTATATGTAAAACTCAACCTCACAGAAATATCCAGAATAATACTGGACCACATATCTGGGCACCGTGTTCAAAACAAGCTGATCCATAAGATTAATAATCTTGCTTGAGGGATGGTCATGCTTGGGGCCCGGACTTGTGGGGGGAAGAGGGGCAAGGGCATTATTTGAAACCTTAAAATTTGTACTCCCATAATATGCTGAAATAAAAAGAAATACTAATCAAAGATTCCATCCTGATACTGCAACTGTAACCAATAAAATACTATGAGCTGATGCTATCCCTGAAATTTAAGGATTATCTGAGAAAATAGGAAAATTTTGAGTGAGGAACTTTACTGGAACATTTCCCTTGGACTGTCTGATGAAAATAGCTACGTGGGATATGGTGCATCTAGACATGAGGGGGCTCCTGCTAATCCCTTTCTTTGTGATTTCTGTGTTTCAGTGCATGAAAAAATATTAATGTTTCCTGTTGAACTAATAACTAGTAACAGTGAAAGTCTGTTTTATCATCCTATGATTCAAGGAGTTACACATCAGAGAAATACAGAGTGATGTCACTAGCTCAGAGAAGATAAAATATGAACCCAAGTACATTGGGGGAATCAGAGTCTGAGCCCAGAAAATTTGAATGGATCATTGATATGAGCCACTAGGAGACATCTTGCTTCCAAAGTGATGAAAAAATCAGGATCCGATGCCTTTCCAGAATGATTTTATTCAGAGACATGATGAATCTCTGTTCCATCTAATGCCTGCCCCTGGCATGTGTCCAATCCCATAAGTAGATTTGTCTGTGGGCTCCCTGGGTAGATCCATGCTTCTGTCCAGGCCAATAATGACAATACCAGGAGGGAATACCTAAGATGAAGTTTCTGAAATGACCTATCATTAATTTATATATCCTGAACAGATCATTTAATCGAAAGTCTGAAGTGTCTAGATTAAATTCTCTGCCATGAGACAGGTTCAAAGTCAAAAATGAAAGTCATTTCCAGAAATACAGTTTCAAAATGGCATCTCTGCATTTCATTGACTCTAAAATGTTTGGAATATTCTAGTCATTACATAAATATAATATCCCAGCCAATTTAGCTTAAGTAATACAGTAAATTCATATTTCTTTTGTTTTCTTTCTTTCTTTTTTTTATTTTTTATTTTTGGGAAGAAAAAAATTAGGAGATGCTACATCATTTAAAAACCAGAAATTAAGTACATCCAGATCATATTGAGACTTAATCTGAAAGGCAAGGACCAAGACAGTTACCCCATGAGAGCTATGGAGTTGCTCATCAGAGCATTTTGTTCAGTATTTGATTCATTTTCCTGTCTCAACAATAGAAGAGGTGCTCTGTTTGGCTTCTGATGCATAACTGACTGAATCTTCAATGTGCTCATTCCAAATTCCTGGCCCTCACTCAGGTCAGTTGTCCACCATGGTCCCATCAGCTGTGATCATATAAATAAATTTATTACGCACAAATATGGCCCCAGGCCCATCCCTTCTGAGGGGCTGTGGATGAGGGGAGATTATCTTAGAAGGGTCACATGATCGTTAATAACTATCATCTCAAGATTAAGTGCTTAAAATATTCATTTTGTCTTTCTAAAAATCATGCAAACAATTTTCAATAGTTCTTAAATTTCATTCAAAACATATTCATGATGAGTTAATAAATTTTTATTTCAAAATTGATTATCATTATGCTAAATTTGTCTTCTTTTTAAACAGATCAAAAAAATCCCACATTTGCTTAACTTTCATAGATAAAGCTCATGGTTAATGATTCATGGTTAATGAATGCACAGAATTAATTTTCACTACAAAATTTAAAACCATAGTTATTGGCTTTTTACAGAGTTTGAGGATTAATCTTGTTCCTAATTCACTAAAAACCATACACACATCTGTACTTCCACACATATTGGAAGTTTTTCACTCAGTGATTGCATACCAGAATTTGGAAATTGGTATTCATATCACACAGGAACAGTGTTGAACCTTAAATCACATTACTTCTTCAGGTGACATCTTATAACATTGAATGATGGCATAATTTTCCTATCAGGGTTTCTTCAGTCTTAGGACTCTGACTTTTTCCTCTTGGTTTAAATGACACAATTACAGCAAGGACAAATTTAGTGATTTGCTCTTTTGGTAACATCTTCTCTAAATAAGAACATCTGTTTTACAGTCACTTCCTGTTTATAGGGTAAGCTATTGTAGTTAAATTTCAAAATGTCAAACTCAATCAAAAATACTGATCTGTTTCAATGTGCAAGTGAAATGGCTAATGTGTATAAGGACTCAATATAATCTAGTGGCAAGAATACCCTGCTGGGAATAGGGAGGACTGTTTTCTATTCCCAATTCTCTCATGAATTATTGGTCTTGTCTACAAAAGGATAAAAAGTTATTCCAAGGACAAACAGGCTAATGAACATAGAGAAGAACCTAGTGTCTGCATGGGACAATCTGATGGCTCTGACAAAGTATTTATGTTCTCAATTAAGGTTATACTAGTTTCTTATTTTGAACATGACTGAATTTCCTACGAGGTCTTTAAGTGTTTGTGACATTTGTGACATTAGCCTAAACATAAACCGGGGCTGACTCGGTAGCATATTGCAGAGGAACTGGTGCTCTGCGAGTTATCACTGACAGGCCCAGGGGCCAGCTTCAGGGTATCTGAGTGCCAGGTGGGCTAAGGGATGTTTTGGGGGCAAACAAAATGCAAGAGAATACTGAAAAAAAAATATATATAATACCTATAAATTTTCTCGGATGCTGTAAAATTGCCTCTTAAAATTTTCAGCAGTAGGAATCTAAAACTCTTAATAAGTCCATGTACTTTCCCCTTTATAGTTGTTCAGAATGAATGATTCTAGAACTACTTTGTTAGTAGTAGTACAATATAGCCATCTATATATTAGCTATTGGATAGCATAATTCTAGATGAGCAAAAGTATCAGTTGGCCAATCTGAGCAAATTTTACTGCCAGCTGTGCAGTCATCGTCACAATGTGTGCATTTCACTCTGCGAGCAGCGCATGTGAGTCTTGCTTGAGGAACAGCTGTGAACTGCCAAAGCATATAAATTGTGAGTGAAATTTGACTCAAATGATTACTTAGAAGTATGACTAAAATCTCTAAATTTCTAAGGGTGTTTAAGTGGGAGAGATTTGGAGCAGCAAAGTAAAACAAAAATAGAAATAAAAAACAAAACAACAACAAACAAACAAGCAGAAACGATGGAAAGCTTTTCTCAAATGTATTTAGGAAATGGAAAAAGAATAAACAATTTTTCCTCTCCATTAGCTTTTCCTCAATCCTAGCCAGTTGTTATTGAGCATAATCAACAGATTTAAAGTTGACATTCAAGTTGACAAAAAGGACATTAAACCTAAAATTACGGGAAGAACATTTGATAGTCAGAAATCGTCCTTTCTGGTCCAGTCCCTGATCTGTCAATTACCTCAAAGTGCAGGGAGCAACCCTTCCTTTTCCTGTTTTAACTCTTTAGCAGATTGCCCCAGCTAAAGATTGCTTCGCTCCATCTTCTTAATAAGGACCACACCAACAAATTCCCTTAAACTCACTATGATGCCAGACTCTTCCCCATACTTTCCCCCTTATAACCAAGTGTGCAGGGAAAACTATCTTAGAATTACTCAAGTTAGTGCTTTTTTTGTTTGTTTTATTTTATTTCATTTCATATAAGGTGAGGCTTGCTATTATTTATTGTGATGAGAAACTTGTGTGTTCCAGATATTAAGAATGATTGGTTTACTTTAAAGGGCAAGTATAGGATGAGGCAGGAATTGCCATTTTAATCCAAGATCCTTTGTGCTTAGGTATTGCAATTAAGTAAGACATCATGATAGTTAGTTGTCATCTTGAGGGAGTAAGAGAGGGAAAGTTAGGGCAGAAAAAATGTATTCAAATCCTATATGTCAAATTTTTATGTGGGGGGAAAAAAAACTATTCCATTGTGAAAGGAAATCTGCAAGAGAGAAAGGAAACACGATTCTGGGTTTGGTACAAACCTGCATCTTTTTGTTACTTGGACAAGTGATACCAGTGAGTAAGCCAAGACTCCTGGCAGACTGGAGCCCTTGGGGCGGGAGGAGCATGCAGCCCAGGTACCATCACTGCACTTTAATGGGACATTTGAGGCTTGCCGCTAACAGCTGTAATTACTGCCACCCCTATTATTGCCTTCACTCTTTCCCTATTTTCTTTCCAAGAAACAATGACCTCCAGCATGCCCCAGATGAGAGAAGAAAGGCCACACCACAGAACTTCCCTCACATTCAGAAAATAATGGGCTGCAATGGCATACCAAAATACAGAAGATACCATCTATAAGTTCCACTAGCTTTGTGGATTCTGGTGCACAAAAAGGACAGAGGGTCCCATGTTTGCTGCTGTAGGGCAGGTAGGTGCCTTGAGGGTCAGTATTCAGGGGATCACGGAGGACAGTGCTTCTCAAACTGTATAGTGCTTACATGCTACCTGGAGATCTTGGTAAAACATAGATTATGACATCGTAGATCTGGGTGGAGACGGACATGTTGCATTTATAAAAAATTCCCAGGGAGTGCGGCAACTGCTGCTCTTTTGAGCAGAAGAGGCCAGGACACAAGATTTCCATCCTAATTGGGGTTGGGGGGAGGTTTAAAGGGATACTCCAGTTATGTGATCTTTATATGTAACTCTGATTATTCTTTCCATTATATGATTTATTATTTCTTTTTTATTATCTTTTTCTGTCATCTCAAATCCATTATATGATTTAAAACCACAATCAATAGGCTTAAATTCCATTCTTTAAAGAATTAAAAAAACAAAATTGAAAAACAAACCTCTGCATTAAGCCAATTCCAGTCTTGTTAAACTTAATGTCCCACGTTTTATAAAAATACTTTTCAATACCCCATTTCCTATTCTGAAATAAATTTCATAAATAATATAATGTACAGACACACAGTTTTAAAAATATCAGTATCATAGCATAATTGTAATACAAAGAAAAATCAAAGGAAAGCATTGTATTATAAAATGATGATAATTTTAATATATAAATTTTTAGGCACAATTTTAGAATCAGACATAATGATGTAGCCAAATGCTTGCACTTATAGAAGAATTATTAATATATTGTGGCAGCTACCATCTAGACTAACACAATGTGTTTTACCAGAAATATAAGCAGCAGCATTGCTGTTGATGACATAGTTTTCCCAAAAGGAACAGTCTTTTTTTTTCCATTTTTCAGGTATTTGCATTTCTGGAAAATTCAGAGTATAAAAGAACCATGCCCAAAATAGATTGCATTTACATAAAAAACAGAGTTAGTTTCTTGGCTCAGGTATGTATAAATAAGTTTTCACCTATGTTAATGACCTCTAGGGCTTGCAACTCAAAATGTATTTTGAGAACCAGCGACACAGGTCTCACCTGAGAGCTGGTCAGAACTTGCAATTTAATGAGATGATCAGGTGATGTATAAACACATTAATATTTGAGAAGCATGGCCTAAAGATTTTTAGGGCATTCGTTCAAAAGTAAAGCCAGACAAATGATAAGTCTTTGTTACAAGGACACCGTCATGTTGTTGCAGAAAATCTGGGCTCCCTGGCTGCTCAGTAGAGGCCAATAACTCCCATACGTCTCTGTCCTAACAACCAGAAACCCTCTACAGGGTGTTGTACTTCCTTTTTGAGAACCATATTAATTGTGTGTAGAGAGAATTGTCACAATCCTAACTTCTGTTAATGAATTACCCAAATCTTTTTTTTTTCCTATATGGAATGCTGTAACACTATACATCTCTTAATACCATTTGGAGCAGGGGGTTGGCTATGAAATATAAATGAGATGAAACACAAATCTCAAAAAATTATTTGAATGAAGAGAAATAAAATCATTTACCTGAGTAAATAAAATATAGTTATAAAATTATAAAACTATAAAATACAGAGTATATTAAAGTAATTTTTCAGGTTAGTGAAATATTATGTTGAATTGCTAGAAATTACTAAATTACTAATTAACTTATCCAATAACTTGTCTTACCAATGCAAAGTCTATAAAATATCTAATAAGACATCAATGACAGCCCTATTTGGTGGCTGACATACAATGCCTGCCTACAAGAACCAGGCAGGAATTTAAAATGAGGAAAAAGAAATATGCAGTTTTAGTGTCAAGGTACAATTTTGAAATTCCAGCCTAAGAAAGTAGCATTCCTCAGCTTTTTAAAATTTTGCATGCTAGAATGTGGGCCTAGGAAATCCCAGAACACCTAACATTTAATTAAAGTAAAAAATCTAGATTTATTCCACATTTATTCCATTTCTGATGGTTAAGATCTTAGCAACTAATTCATTTTTTAAAAACTGAATGAGATGATACTTTACCCAAACAAATCAAGCAGGGAGAGTCTAAGAACTTTTTGGTAATTTTGTCAATTTAACACAATATGGTACTTTTTATAAAATTAATTGAGAAATATATGGTGAAAGAGACTGTATTAATTTGGTGGCTGCATGTCTATGCTATTAAGAACATGTACATATTTGAACAATAGATTAATGATATGCTCTCACTACTAAGAAAGGCACTCTAATATAATCATATATATGAGAATCATATAATAATTCTAATTTTTAAAATAAATCATGCTTTCATATTGAGTAAAATGTTAATCAGTGGATGCTGAGAAACCTCTTCCCTCAAAGTTCTAGTGTTTTGAATAGGAAAGAAGTTTCTAGAAATTTTTGAATTCTATTTTCTATTACACATTATGAAGAAGTTGCAAAAAAAATTATGTTTGCTTTATGTCTCCATTATATGAGGGTAAGGTAAAGTAAATTATCAACTTGACATATTGAGCAATCCAGAAGTAAAATAGAAGTAATTCTATAAGAAAATTAGATTGAAATAAGAAGCACAATATGAGTTTCTTGAAGGCAAAGACTCAAGTGCACTGGGAAGATATACACTCATACGCATTTTCCAAAATTATATCTCACATGATTCCATCAACTGTGCTGATGCTTCAAAAGCTATATACATTGTTCTTAAGGTCCTTAACCGAATGATTATATCTTTGAAATCTCAAAATTTTAAGGACTTGAAAACTATCATGGCCTATAGTATTTAATCAATAAATAATCCTCTAACAAACAGCACTATAGTCCATCAATTTTGATTTCTTTTTGGCTGAAATGTGTTATATTTAAATAATCTCCAAACTATCTCATTATATTTTTAATTTCTCTCTTAGGGCTTAAGGCATTTTGTAAAACTTTGCTTTTTGAACATGTGGAATTTAGAAAAACACAGGGTTTACTTTCTTACCAATATAAATAATCCAAAGTATAAATATAGAATATTTTTAAGATAAATAAATATTTTAATAAAAATAACAGTAACACATTTTCACATATATATTAATAAAATGTTCAATTCTTATGATTTATTATTATAAATGAAATTATTTCCATATAAAGATGAAAAAGAGCACAAAATAGTTTAAAAATAACTATGAATAACATGCAAAATACTTTTGATAATCATATATTTTTAAAAATTGTCATCTCTACTCATTTTATATAGAAGAGCAAATATTAAGGATATATAAATGCATGTATATAATGTATGTATGAACAAAGCTTATGCATTTTAAAACCCCCATGTTTCAAAGAAATCAGTAAAATAAATGTTGTACTATGTATTTGCAAGTTTTCTTAATTATTTCAACAATTACTTATTAAGCATCTACTATGGGCCAGGTACTCTTCTAGGATTATAAAGATGGAAATTGATAAAGTTAGGACTTCTAAGTAGTGGAATATGGAGATTTTCGTTTGTTCAAATATACAATCCTTGAAATAATTCCTCAAAGATACAGGAAAATTGAAGAGCATTATTTCTTTTTGAAGTGTAGATTCGACAGGAAAGTTGAGAGAAAAAGAGTGAGGGGAAGAGTACAGAAGATGTCCATTGCAGCATTAATTACAATAGCAAAGAAATACAATCAGCCTAAGTGTCTGTTGATAGAGGTGTGACTAAGGAAATTAAACAGCTGGCCCTTGAACAGTAGAGATACGGGTTGCAGTGAGTTCACTTATGATATACATGGATTTTTTCCAACCAACTGTGGATGGAAAATGCAGTATGACTAGAATGTAAAACCCAGGTTTTTTTTGAGAGCTGACTTTTGTATAGGGGATTTCTGCAGGGCTGGCTGGGGGACCTGAGCATCCACGGATTTTAGTGTAGGCGGGGGTTCCTGGAACCAATCCTCCGTGTATACAGAGGGACAACTATTAATATATGTAACAGAATATTTTTTGGCCTTAAAAGAAGAGATCCTGCCATTTGTGACAGCATGGAGGAACCTGGAAGAGAAATGCTAAGTGAAATAAGTCACACTCACAAAGAAAAATATTGCAAGACCTCACTTGTATGTGAAATTTGAAAAAGTCAAATACGTAGAAGCAGAGAGGAGAACAGTGGTTACCGGAGGTGGGGAGGTGGAGAAAATGGGGAGATGCTGGTCAAAGGGTACAAAGTTGCAGTTACATAGGATGAATAAATCTAGAGATCCTATGCACAGCGTTATGACTACAGCTAGTAATATTAACTGTATACTGGAGATTTGCTCAGAGAGTAGATTTCAGATGTTCTCACTACACACACACATACACACACACACACCACACAGGGTAACTGTGCGAGGAGGTGGATATGCTAATTTGCTTGAGTGTAGTAATCATTTTACTATGTTTCTGTATATTAAAAAACCATGTTGTACACCTTAAATATATGCAATTCTTATTAAAATAAAACATAGTTTCACAACATGAAATGAAGTATCCCAGAATGCTGACAGCCTGAGTAGAAAAACTGGGTCTCATCTCAGACTCTTAGCCTGACTCAGACACTTGGGGGTGAGGGTTTGGGCAGAATAGGAGTGCCTATGAGTATGCTGATAGAGCTACCACAAGAGATATGCCTAGTACATATGAACAGACACACAACTATGTCTGGGAACACATTTTTAATGCCATTAGTTCAGTAATAGTCCGGGTATCTATAAATTAAGAATTCAGTGTGAAAACTTTCTTGACAGTGTCTCTGTTTTCTATAAAGAAACAAAAATTTGGGTGCACATTATTAAAAATATAATTATGCAGAAGCAGTGCTCTATTTGATAACATCATTAGAAGTGCTGACTTATTTAATCTTTTATGTCCAACAGATAACTTTGGGCCTGGCACATAACAGGTGTTCCATGAACGTCTGATAAATAAATAAATGAATGAATTTAAAAAAGTGTATAATTAAATATTGTCTGCTTGGATATCAAGCATACCTAAAATTTCAGACTTTGTTTTTTATAATAACTTATATGTAGTGTATCTGGTTTATGTAAAACAGCAGTTGTATTGAATATCTTTTGTACATCAAGATTAATTTTGAATTCAACACTGCATTTACATTGCATTGTAAGTTCATACAAAATTTGTTTGCTTGCTGTTACTAGAAAGCAGACAAGAATGAACCATGTTTAGAAACCTCACACTTTAAAAGTACAAGAACATAAAAATTAGAAAGTTAAGTCAGCTGAAAATAATAATGTGATTGCTATCATAGCAGAGCTATTATGAACAGTGGAAACACTAAACTTTATAATCTCTTACTTAAAAGATAGCCATAGGCGAATTATGCCATAACTTTAAATGCAAATTACTCAAGGTTTTACAAAAAAACTACTTGAACTAATTAAAAATGAAGTAGCATTATTTCTACCTACCAAGAAAAAATATCTGAACAATATTTGGAAGGGAGTTACATATGTGAAAGAGAACACAACACACTGGTTCACTTAACAATAATTGTAAGATTTCTGATCTGTGAGGAATATGAGAGAGAAATATTCTAACCCCTCATTAAATATGTAAGAAAACTGACATTTAAGTAACTTGTGCAAAATCTAAATAGCTATTTTTAAAACAAATCCAGTACTAAAAAGTAGGTTTCCTTACTTCCAATCACGTATTTCCATTGCATTTCTGTTTTGCAGACATACACATGTACTAAGACCAAAGTGGCAAAGATATTCTCCTGACCTTTTCACCTAGAAGAATTCTTGTCTTTTTTCTCAGTAAAATTAGAAATGATTGCATGATTTATAAATATTCATCCCTGCCTCCAGAGCACCTGTATCATGTAAAGTTGTTAAATTCTAGACACTAAAGTACCCTCCTTCTGAGCAGTTTCAAAGGGAGATGAGGTTGCTGAGCTGCCTGTGATGTGAGAAGGTGGTTGTATCCAAAATGAGACGCAGAGTTGGATCTGCTTGAAGAAGTAAGTTTTGGAGAACTTTTATCTGTCTCACCTTCTACTAGTATGACCTTCCCTATTTATAAAATATCTTAAAATCATTTTGAAATTAAAATTATCAAAAGGCAAAAGGTGTCTACCATTACGGCAAAAGAGAACATTAACAATTTCAATTTTTTCATGAAATTTCTTCATGAAATATGAATCATGAAGCATTTAACACAAAATATGCTGTATTTAAAAGAAGAAAAAATCCAATTGGAAGGGCTAATTGTCCAATATTCTTAGAGGAAGTGTATCTTGATTAAGACAAGGCATGGGTTATAGAGAAAATATTCTATCCATTGAAATCAAGCAGAGCATCCTCAAAATTTAAACTAGAATGGGTTACAGCACTATAAATGTTACATATATATGTTTTAAAGAATTAGGGCACAATTTATTTTCTATTTTTTCATAATTAGACAGGGGTATACTTTAGGCTGGTCTCTTTCCATATAGATGAATGATAGAGAAAGAAGTCCTGGCCTCCTCATAGGGGCCGTCACCGTGACCTGTATGTAAGCTCACAGCCTAGCAGCAGAATTGGAAAACTGCGAGGCACATGCCATTTCCAGACTTTGTGTCATATATCTACACTGCAGTGGTCAGTGGAGCTACTCAAGGGCTTGCATATTTATCCAGTCATCAGTGTCAGAGTGGGTAGTGAGTGATACTGCATTCAGAAAACCCTTTTCTATAACCCCAACTCAGAAGACATTGAAGATTGTTTCAGTCAGTCAATGTATTGGAGTTCTCCAAAGAAACAGAACCAATAGCATGTATCCAAACAACAGGATGATGGATACTAGGAGACTTTGGTGCTGGGATGTGAACTAACTTGTTCAAAGTTGCACAGCTAGTAAGTCATAAAGCTAAGATGCAAACCTCTTCAACCTGGCTGCAGAACCCATGCTCCTAAGCACTACACAAGACTGCCTCGCACTATGTACTTCTGAGCCATGCAATGACATGGGTATTGCAGGAAGTAGACACAGGAATCTATTGAAGGATGAAATCACCACCAAGAACAGATAATGACAGACTCAAACTACCAGGACCTGAAGCTCAGGATTTCTAGGCCTTATTCAGAATAGAAATAGACTTTGAGAAATTACTTTGAGAAACAGAAATTACTTTGAGAGGTACGCTGCTCTACTAATCCAAGACTAGAGGAACAAGAATTCATTATTAATTTGTGGGGAGGGGTGGGGCACACAATAACACCAATGAGAGAAACTTGATTGTGGTTATTTTGTGTAAGATATTGATTTAGCGCTAACTCTGATTGTTTTTAATGTTCTATTTTCTTATAGCTGGATGATGACATGCCTTTTTCTTTCTTCTTGCTCTAACCTTAAACTTCAAATTAACAGACTATAAACTCTGAAACTAAAATACATACCCTCTGTTTAAAGAGTCTCATGGTGACTCTGTTTCAGTGGTAGCTATTTCAGATACTTTAGACCATGATACTGTAATAGCATGAATTTGTCCCCCCTTTGGCCTATTTTACTCATCAATACAGAAGTCATTAATCAGCAAAGATAAACTTTTTTAGTGTAGTGAACAAATCTAGGGCCATTAGAAGTGCTGTAAATGTAAAGACAGTCAGGTAACTTCTATCTAGAGATTGCATTAGAAATCCATGGCAGCATTTTGTATGTATGGCTTCCTTTAACCCAGCCTTAGTTTTTGAGAAGTCAGCTTAGCAACATATTTTATAATATCAGTGAAAACTATCTCAAACTAAATCTTCAAATAGTGTAGGGCCTCTATGGAGAAAATTTAAAAACTGTATGGAAAGACATTAAAGTCTAATTAGGTACAGATACTGTGGACATGAAGAGTAAGATTAATATTTAAGATACTAATTTCCCCAAATACATCTATAAATTATATATGATTCCATTAAATCCCCAATAATTCTCCACAACTGAAATGGACAATCCCATTGAAACATCTATTTATATCTATATCTATCTATCTATACATATATATGTATATATTTCTATTTATGTAAAAGCAAAGGACAAAAAAGAGGTAAGGCACTTTTGCAAAAGAACAAGCATGAGTGTGAATGTCTGTGTGTATAAGGGTATGTGCATAGATACTAGCCTCTCGATGTGCCAAGTTTAAAAAGTGAAATAAGACATAATGGTATTGGTGTAAGTGTAAATGAATAGATCAATGGAATAGGAAAGAGCCCAGAAACAGGTCCACATATATATGGAAATCTAATATATGATAGATAGGCATTGGAGATCAATGGAGAAATAGTGGATTTCTCAATAAGTGGTACTGAAATAATAGATAATAAACATGGCAAAAATGAAAATGAAATAATACATGAGACTCTTGACATGCTGTGTTTTCCAAAAATTACCACCTCAATATTGCTGGTCACATATGCATTTCCAGAAAATTAGCACTCTTCTTTAAGAGGTAAATTCTAAATGTAAATACTAAAAATATAGACATTTTCTTATATAACTACAGTATAATGATCAAAATCAAGAAATTAGCATTGATAACAATAGTGCTATTTTAATGTACTCACTTTTTTATAAATTGAGCTAATAATTGGCTTTATAAGTTTTTTTCAATTTTATGGTCTAGAATCCAATCATGTTTCAACATGTGTCACATAATTGCCATGCTTTGTTAGTATCCTTTAATCTGAAATAGTTCCCAAGTCTTGATTTGTCTTTTATAAGATTGGTATTGTTCAAGAGTACAGAGCTGTTACTTTATAGAATGCTCCTAAATTCATGTTTGTCTGATGTTTTGATGATTAAATTCATATTTTACATTTTTAGAAGAATGCCACAAAAGTGGCTTAGCCACCCGTTCAGTATATAAAAAGGTACTTTGATGTTGATATGTTTCATTGCTGGTTAACTTTGATCACTTTGATGTTAACTTTGATCATTTAGTTAAGGTGGAATCTGCCAGATTTTTTCTCACTGAACAGTTACTAATATTCCCTTTGTAATTAATAAGTATTCTGCAGGAAGATATTTTGAGATAAAATAAATATCATGTTCTTATCTGACATTGACCCATGAAGTATTCCAGAAAACTGACTCTTCCTTGAATCAAGCATTGCATGATTGCCAAATGGTGATTATCTAACCCCCTTATTCTTTCTGCTTTGTTAGTTGCATTCTACTATAAGGAAGACATTTCTCTTTTTCTCATTTGTTTATTTATTCAGTTATTTATATTATTATACATGAATGGATAGTTATTTTTAAATGGTCATAATCTTATCCATCCCAGATTTGGCCAGTAAGGGCTCCTTTCTGCTGGTTTCTATATCCTTGACAAGCGCCGTCATGGCAATTCCTTACATTCTGGCCCAACTTTCCAGCTTATTTGTACCCAGCCCCAATCTTAAAAACAGCCATTTCTCCAAAGAACCCAGGTTCTTTTTTAGCAGAGAAGTGAAGATCTGGGTGCCAGGTGTTTTCATCCATTTTAAAATAGCAAGTTACAGAAACCTCGGATGTGCCCTCATTGCTTTTCAGTTAATATTAATGTTAATAATTAGATTTCTTTTCTTTTTACTAGATTTTTTTTTTCTTTTCTATGCACACATTCAAATGAAATGTGATTTCTTGCACTTTTAGATGGAAGTTCCTGTGCAAAGCCAGGGTGGCTTCCTTAGCTACCGGATTACCCCTCTTCTTGTAACAAGGAATATTAAATATTACGGTCTTTCAGTATAACCTCCTGCACAACTCTGAAATCTCTCTCCTCTGGATCCTTTTCACTACCAAAGCTTCTTTCATCGTTACTCCAATTGTTCTGCTCCAACTCTGCTAAATTTAGAGGTAACCTGTAGTTATCCACCCCCATTCATACCTCCAGTGGTTTATTCTCTCCTTTTGAATCTTTATTTGGTATTTCTGAAGCCCTTAAGAACTTGGAGGATGCCAGAACCTGCTGATCTTTAATAAAACCTTTGAGGACCTCAGTTTCTTTGTTTGTTTGTTTTATATTAACTCACAAATTGACGACAGTGGAGCCTTTTGCAGTGTCATCAGTGTTTTTGTTTCAGATCTGCTGCTGAGAATTCAATGCAGAGTAGGAGGTTCTCATTTTGAAAAAAAAAATACTACTTCATGATTTGGGAGCTTCAGCACTGGTTGGACTTTCGAACTTCTCCTTTTCCTTTTCTGCACAACCTCTGCAAACCCTGTAGGTACTGTCCGCTACACACACACCCCTCCTAGTGGTTTGACTGCCTATTCACATCCTGTGGTCTCTGGGCACACCTAGTCTAATGGAAGATGTCTTTGGGAACTTTTCTTTGGCTATTTTAGCTTCCTGCTTGTTTTTTGAGAAGATGTCAGAAGAGTCAAAAGCTATGCTACCACCTGGATAGTATTCTATCACAATTACTGGTTGAAATATTTCAACTGCACTTACAGTGAATTTTGAAATTTACATACATGCATATTTACTATGCATGTTTATATATTTTAGTTGTTTATATATTTTAATTTCCAGTTTCTTTGGAAAATTTTGTGAAATAAAGCCATTGACATCATGTTGGAATATTTTAAATTACATTAAGTGAAAATAGTACTGAGTAACGTGAAAATAAGACAAATGATGTTTTTCATTTCATTCTATTCTATCATCGAATATACCTAGGTGCTAAGATTGTTTCCTCATAATGCTATAACAATGAGCTTATTTATTCAGACTAATCAAACATCTGAGCAGGAGAGTATAATATCTCAGTACAATATCAGTAGAATATCTCACCATACTGAGAATTCACCATAGATCTATAATAAATAAAATGCATTTCCCTCTCATTTTTCAATCATTTGTTTTCTTTATGCATGTAGAATATCAAAGGCATTTGTAAAATTGCTGATGCTTTTGATTTACAAATGGAGCATGCCTATATGTAGGAAGGTAAAGCAGTTCCTTCCATTGTGCATTTGCTGTTTATGTAGAAATAATATGACCAGGAAATCAACTGGAACCTATGTTTGATCTGATAGAAGAGACTCGTTATAAGCTAATATTTTCTGCAGTGTCATTCCCAGTAAAATTCAGTCTTGACAATAAAAATGAAACAACCATAAAAATTATTATATTTACAAAATATAGATGGTATATTTTATAAATATAATTTTTATGGTTGTTTCATTTTTATTTAAACGTGATTACATCTAAGTGAATGCTGATAGCAAAGTTAGAAAGTATCAATTTGGTATTTTATATCTTCTTTTAGTTTTTTTAAATGAGCAGAGTTGGTGTAAGTTTCCAGGGATGATAGTCATATTTATGATATAAAGTGCCAATTTTATTTAAGCCAAGTGACAGCCATAATGTAGTGAAGATTTTTTAAAAACCTTGCAATTATGTCACAGTTCTATAAAACTTCTCTTATTAAATTTTCGATTGTTATAGTCTATTAAATAAATGCTACTTGGGAAAATGTTTAATGTAAGTTTATAAATATTATCCACATCATCCAATTAGAGTAAATGCTATTTATTTTATACAAATTAAGATGAAAGGCAATGACATAAAAGTACCTTTTGGAAGACTCAAAAAAAGAATGCTGTGAAAATATACAATTATTTTGGTCAGACTCACAGATGTCATCACAACATGGTTTTATGCTTTCAAAGACATGAAGTAAAACGGGTGCAGACATGGGGAGTCGGGGACAGAAACACAAAAGGAAAGAAAATGCAGGAAAAGATATTGTGTATGTTCCTCAGGTACCTTGTCAGGCTCATACATGTGCACAGAATTCATATGAAAGTAAGTGATAATATCCTGTTTTGTTTTTTTTAAATGCAACAACTCCAAATTTTTCTCACTAGTCCATATGTAGGTAGTTCACCACCTGTAAAATGTCTTAAAAGGAACATGAATATGGAATATGTGCAGGATGCGAGGGTGCCCTATTTACAAAACAAATTGATAGACTGCATTTGGCTTAATCTGAGAAACCCAAATAAATATGTTCTTTTAGAATTTCATTTATTCTATGTTAATAAACTAAAACAGAACTGTATTAAAAACATAAAAGATGAAGTTAAACACAAATATAAAATCTGGAAACCTAAGGTGGTGAGTTTTTACAGTGAATTTAATTGTAATGATTTATAAATATCTTTGTCTTCAAAGATATTTGAAGACACCCTTGGAAAAAATTCAGACTAAAAGGAGTTGTTCTGTGTATATAGTATACAGAAAACTTCATTAGTGCCAGAAATGTTTGCTGTTTTTGTTTCAAGATTTACATGTTCTTGCTAGCATAACTGGACCAGAAAATTAAATGCATGGATGCCAAAAAAGGTTTGAATAAATTGTGCAAATGGTGACTGTTTTGTTAAAAATGAAGACCTCAAAATATAAATTGAATCTTCATTGTATTTTTCACTTCTGCTTCATTTTTCTATGTAGTCAAACACCTTCACAGTTTAATTATTTATGTCTATACTTTAATATTTAATTCATTTAAAAATTACATTTATATAAAGTATGAAATTGAAATTAACATTTATTTCAAGTGTCAAGTGTCATTTATTAAATAGGATATTCATTTTAACCATTGAAAAGGAAATTAAAGTTTGTTATCTATTAAATTTATGTATTATTTCATAAATTTATGTTTATTGTTATTTATATATTATTTATTTATTAATTATATTTTTTAAGTTATTTCCTGGATTCCCAATTCAGTTCTAATAATTATTTTGTGTATTTTTGAAATGGATAGATATATATGTATGTGTGTATACATGTATATACACACATACATATATATTTATTTTTTAATATATTTATAATTTGTATATTTCATATTTTATATATATACAAGTTGTACTGAAGGATTGTGTCTTAAATCTGGGAATGTTCAGGCAAAGATGATATATGAAGAGCCCTTAACTCTGCCTGGCAGCTGGTATAATCTTAACTACTTCTAGCTATTTTTATTTAAAAATTTTTATTAATAGTATTGAAAGCTCCTTCAGGCAGGTTAGGCAGTGGATACACAAAGAAAGATAGTCTTCTGAAGAACTTGCAGACATTTGGAATTTGATGTTATTTTTTACATTATTAAGGTATAATTGATATATAATAAATTGTTCATATGTGTGTATGTGTATATATATATATATATATATATATGATACTATACATGATATATCCATGGAATTATCACAAAATTGAGATAATGAATATATCTTTCTAGCAAAATGCTTTCTGTTACTATAGAGATGTACTTAATCTGCATTTTCTAGAAATGTATATAAATGAAATCATACAGTACTTTAGTATATACTTTTTTGCCTGGCTTCTTTTACTCGGTATAATTATGTTGAGATTCATCCAGGTTGTTGAGCATATCAACAGTTCATTTTTTAAATAGCCAACTAGAATTCCATTGTATGGACATACCACACATTGTTTATCCCTTTACCTTATGAGAATTCTTTCCTTCCTTTCTTCCTTCCTTTCTTCCTTCCTTCCTTCCTTCCTTCCTTCCTTCCTTCCTTCCTTCCTTCCTTCCTTCCTTCCTTCCTTCCTTCCTCCCTCCCTCCCTCCCTCCCTCCCTCCCTCCCTCCCTCCCTCCCTCCCTCCCTCCTTCCTTCCTTCCTTCCTTCCTTCCTTCCTTCCTTCCTTCCTTCCTTCCTTGTTTTTGGCTTTTACAGTAAAGCTGCTTTTAACATTCATATACAAGTCTTTGTGACAATATATGTCTCCATTTCTCTTGTTTCTTTCCTGTCTCTCAGGGGTCATTGCCATTCCCTGTACAATGTCTGAAAATTACAGTTTCATATATTTTGTACAGCTATTAATTGTTGCAGGAAGAAGAGCAAATCAATTCAAGTTGCTCCACCTTGGTTCAAAGTGGGTCCTTATGCCACATTATTTTCATGACAAAAGATTCTCCATCAGTTTTCAGTTATGGTTTTTCTTCCTACAACAATTAAACTCCATGAAGGTAGTAATATTTTTTTTCTGCTTTGTTAAATACTGTTTCAGTTCCACATAAAATGCTTCTACAACTCATTGAAACCTCACTAATATTTGTTGAATTAAACAAAATTAAATGAAGTAATAAAAACCTCAATTAACAGGGGCTAAAAACACATGGAAATTTATTCTTTTGACCACAATTCATGAGGTCAAAAGTGATTTGTAGATTCAACCATGCTATTCCAGACCCTGATGTTCCATCTTTCTGCTTCAGTTGCTTCAATACTGAATACCATCAGGATGATCATCTCACAATCACAATGGAGTAGCTGTAGTTTACACCTCAAGTGCTCATGTTACCTCATCTAAAGGGAAAATAAAATAGGGAGAAGAGAAATAAGGGGCAGCTTAATTATAGGGCAAACCTTGATTCTAAAAGGAAATATTTTTCCCCAAATCCCTCAATGTCATTTCTCCTTACATTTCATTGAGCAGATCTAGTTCGCATGGCCCCTAACAGTAGTGGCTAAAAAATTCCCTTTTATCATCTACAGACAGAAGTTAATCAATGGAAAAGGTTTGGGACCAATTATTGTGCAGGTACTTATCAGTGAACATTTAAAGATGCTTAATATAATCAACTGGACAGGACTTCTCCCTGACTCTCATTCCTTTTCAATTTTAGCACAATATGTGGGCATTGAGGAACTTAATAAATGTCATTTTATCCAAATACTTCCTGAATGCAGAAAGGAATCCCTTAGGAAGAATCCTAGACAGATATAGAATTAGCCTCTTCTCATAAACTCGATTGAACTATAAAGATTACCTGGAAACGTATGAAAAAGAGAAATGTATATAAAGAAATGTTTTCTGGGATTTCAACAATTCAAAAAATATCTGAAAAAGGAAAAACAGATTTGTGATACAACAGATGGTGACTCGGGATAGAATAGTACAGAAAAAGAAGTCATTAAATTCATTTTCAAGTGAGGTGATCAAAGCAATTTTTTCAGAGTGAGTAATACCTGAATATGTTTTGAGGACAACAAATGTACCAGACAAAAAGTGATCTTCGTATGGGCTTGTGTACAGATATGTAAACAAATACTGCAAGCGTATATGTATGCCTCCTGATTAATACTTAGTTCCTCACTGTAGCATAAAAGAGCATTTATGAAATAACTTATGCTTCTCTCTCTAGAAGCTTTTAGTGCCTGCAAATACAATATGTATGAGCAGGGGAACAGGAATGTATGCAACGGGGATTAGGCTAGAGAAGTAGCCATTGATTAGTTTAGGAAAATCCTTTCATACCATGCTAAATATCTAAGATGTAAATCAGATTGAAATAGATTAAAAGATCTGTGGAAGGGATTGCATTTTTTGAGAGATAACATTAACAGTAATGTGAAGGATTTGGGGACTGAGTAAAGGGAAAGCATGGAAGCTACTGTGAGAAATGACAAAGCTCTGAACCAAAGATCTGAGACAAGTAGTGTCACTGGGAACTGAAGAAGAGGATGGGTTTGCAGATCATGTAAGAGTGACACTGAAAATACTTAATGATTCATTAGATGTGATGGTGAGTATTTTAATTTGGTTACCTGGACATAAGGGCTTAAATCAAATGCATATATAAGAGTATTTTGCGGGGCTGGGGGTGTCATCTGGGGAAAGGGAATAAAGATGGGGGCGAAAAAAGAGAGAGAGAGGCACAAGCAGTTGTGACCCACTGAGTTGGCCCTGTGGGCAACTGGTGTCTTGATCCTTTGAGATCACTGAAGAACGTAACATATCTTTAAAATGTCCTTTGTGGAGGGTAGAGAACGAGGCAATCATTTATTCATTGCTCAATGTTTATCCAATGCAGTTAACTCACCCCCATTTCTGAGTTTTGCAGGCACAGCAAAGAGTGGTTTCTATAACACGCCGCATCAGCTGAGACAGCTGGGGAAACGACACAAGATTTGCTGCAGCATGGAAATAGGGAAGGGCACTAAGTTGGTTCAGACCCTCGCAATGGCTGAAATAAGAGACAGGTGAGAGAGACCAAGAGGACCTGCTGTGGTGGTGCATAAGAAGTGTCGAATTTAGTAAAAGAGAAAAATACACTCAGAATGAATATGGAATGTGAAAGCCTCAAAAAGTATGAAATTAACATGACAAACTGGTATGTAGAAAATTTTTGTTATTGTATGCCTAGATATCAGTATTTAGAATTTCACAGTTTAGAAAATTATGTGGTTTCAATCATAGACGGCGTGGCTGCCACTCTGGCGGCTGAGTTGCAGATGGGAGGCCGGCAACGTAATATACTTTTTCTACTTTCTAAAGTTGGTGAGCTCTTTTTCTCTTTCACTAAAGTTAGTTATTTAGGCTTCTAAATAGCTTTCTAAGAACAAGGAAAAAATGACTTTCAAATCATGAAATGTGCCCATAGAGACCCGTTTTCAGACACTATTTGGGATTCTTTTTACCAAAGAAAGTAATCTTCATAGCAGAACTCCAAGCTTAAAAGTTATTTTGCTTTTAGATTCATCTCTGAATGTTGCTATGCTAAAAGAAACTTTTACAAAACAAGAATAAAGCTTTTAAACTTCACACATAGCCACAGGGATACCTTCCTTATGCATAGCCACGGGGATATCCAGGGCTTTAATGCTAAGGAAAAAAGGAAGCAAATCCCTCTACCCACCATCGCATCTGGAGGACATTTATTAGAGTCTTGAGACACACACACACACACACACACACACACACACACACACACACACCCAGATGACAGCACATGAACGGCCTTGCCTCAGTGACAACTTGGAGACTTTTTTCCTTGACAGTGTAATTCAAATTATAGTAATGATATTTTTCAGAAGACAAATTATCTCAAAGTTAAGGTATTCATTCACTTAATTTATTCTTGAAATAAGGAATCACAGAAAATTGAAATTTATAGGGAGTCTTCTGGATTAATTCTCTAATTGTATAGATTATTCAAAACTCATGACCCTAAGGCAGTTGCCAAGTTGTCAACTTTTATTTAAGTTATCTATTTGTCTATCTATAAATTAAAATTACAGTACTAATATTTGCCAGCTATTCTGTGCATTTATATCAGGAAAATAGGTGAGTGAAAAACATTTTGAGCAGATAAAACCACTTATCCCAACAAGAGAGACAATGGGTAATCTGAAGAATTTAAATTCAATATAGCAGCATTATAGTCTGAAGGGTTATAGAAAAATGAAACTGGAAAGATAAATGTCTCCTATAAAAACATTACAGTCCATCCTATAAATGTGCACAATTATCTGCTAATAAAAACAAAAGAAAAAATAATGCCTGATAATGAACATCAGAGCAGATATTTTTACAAGAAAAAAAGGTGTCACCATTGTTCATGTTAGCCATAAACTAGAGTTCAATAACTCAACATCTATTCTATTTCTATGTCTTCTATTCTATTCTATTCTTTCTAATTTATTCTATCCTACATTTCTACATAATTGACATTATACAGCAATGGAAAAATTCTGTTGCTCCCACAAGAATATGAATAAAGTGAGACCACATTATGCTGGCAGAAGAAACCAGAAAAAAATCCTATTCAGTGATTTTATGTACATATAGTAAGTTAACAGCAAATCTATACCCTATTGTATAATGTTTTACATGTATTCATACTTAGGTGGTAACACTTAAATAATAGGTGTGATTTCCCTAAAAACAATGATACCTTTGGGTTAAAGGAGCATAGGTAATTGAGCAGCATTATTTGAAGGGCTTTGGGGATACACTGGCAATGTTCTATTTCTTGACTAGAATGATGGTTTGAAAGCTGTTTAATTTTTAATAATCGATTCCACTATTAATCAACAATGGGTGGACTGTACTGTATGTGTTGCATTTCAAAATTTAAATTAACAGTCAAATCATCATACGCATACTTTAAAACACAATTTAAAATATATTATCTATTTTAGATAGAAAATTAGGCAGATGTTTTACCCCAAAAGAATAATTAGGAATGTTTGTTAAATGTCCATCCTTTAGTAAAAGCACCACACACTGCAATTAGCATTTATTGTTCCTAAATATGTAGCAAACTCCAATAATGTGAAGATAAATCCAGTTTTCTTTGTCAATTTTGTTTCATGGACATATGTACTATCCTCACCAGCAGCACGACTTTCTAGGCATTGCTATATTTAAAACTTCTAATCCACTTTGTTTAAAATGAATTAAAATGGGTTTTATGGAATTTTGAGTTTTAGCAGCTAATGCTTATTCTAGTCTTGTATCTTTCCATGAGTTATTTAAGAAGTAAAATTATTTTGATTAGAATATAAGTTTTGTATATCAGAGCAGATGTTCATCCTTTTCATCCTAGTAAAAATTTTCATTATCGACAGACTTTATTTATGTATTGTTCTTCAATAAAACTACAACAAATGCTACAGAAACATGTTAGACATTTTTGCTCACGTTTTTACTAGTTACAGAAGAACAACAAGAATTGATTTAGATTAGATTCAGAATAATTTGGAAAGGGCTTGTGTTTTCACGGGTGCTCTTACTGAAATAAGTTCCTGCTAGAGTGGGATCTCCCTACCCCTAGCCTCACGCTCCGTTTAGAGAAGGCTCTATCAGAGAAGTATTCTTGGCTCCACCACCTAACCCTTTTCTTATTGCTGCCCAGGGTTGGGGAATGTCACCGGGCACAGTGGCCAATCTGAAGGACCACCAAATATACAAAGCTGAATAATTTAAGCCCCAAAATAAATAATGATAGTATTATAATATAACCCAAAAAATAAAATAAATGTCCACACCTTGGTATTGATATCAATCAATCATCAACAAAAAAATAAATAAATAAAGGCAAGCAAGGACAAATCCAAATAATGTATGTAGATTCCTCCTAGAACCACCACCACTGTGAGGTGAAGCTCGATACCCCCTTTTTCTGAGTGTGTGTTCCAGGATCATACTGTATATTCCTTGCTTCAGTTCTAGAATCAGCCCTTTCTTCAAGGCGCTGGTTCCTTGTATTGAAAAATGGTATTCAGAAATCAAGATTTGGGCACTGGGTATGTTTATTGGTGATGGAAAGCACGGCTTCTAGCCCCCCACCCCCGCCACGAGCCATAATGAGGAAATGTATGTAAGTATGCTCATCATATGTACAGACATATCTATACTTAGGTTTGTTAAACATGAGTTCCTACTACTAACTCTGATTCTACTCTATCATTCCTCTCTAGTTTATTTGTAGCTTCTTTCTCTAAAAGTAAGAAAGCAAGCTTTTATTATGTATAGCATATTCACTTATTTAATCAAACCTGGGATACCTGCACAAGAGTTTCAGAATTACAAACTTGTATCCCTGTGCAATACAAATTTACTAACTAGAGAATCACATATGTACTCCATTATTCTGGTTTTTGCCTTTAGAATACCCACTCAAACTTGATTTTCCAAAGTTATTTAAGTCAGTTCTTTTTTTTTCCACTCTTCAATTGAGACTATGTCATACGTTTGTAATAAAGTTGTTTTTGTTTGTTACAGTCCGCATTCCATTCTGGGATCATTCCAACTTCCATTGATTTTTTGTTAAAGTTTTATACTGGAAAGTTCATTCTGTATAAATTTGGGTGGAGGATACATGATGCTATGCATATGACATAGAATTTGAAAAATAAAATCAAACAAAAAGGATAAAAAAAGCAAAACATGAAACTGACTAGAAAAAAGTAAAAAATCAACCTATGTATGAAACTATAGTAAAGTCATATACCCACATGCAAAAACGAATTAAGTAACTTTTAAACATAGAATTCAGATGTATACTTTCACTAGGACAAATAATCTGCCAAATAGTCATGATTTTTACTTATTCTTTACTTTTTTTGCTGGTATTATCAGTATAATGATCCTAGAATTATTTTGTGTATGTCATAAGTGGAATAAGTAAGTAAATTTAGTAATGCCGTCAGGAACCAGCATTTCATTGTGGCAGTAGGAAAGCAAGCACATGGAATGGCAGAAGAGGAGGAATTCCATAATGTTAAATTGGAGTGGGAGAAATAGTATGAAGCCATGATTCTTACAGAATGACTTTCTCAGTGCTGTCTGCTCAAGGAGCCTGAAAGAAACAACACAACAGTTGCAGCAAGCACATGTATTGCCCAGATCTTGATGTCCAAATGCCATTCCCAATAAAAGGAACTAGGGCTCTAGTGAAAAAAAGTGAAAAAAGTAATCAATCCAGATCTCGGGCTGTAAAAAATAAAAATAAAATAAAATAAAATAAAATAGAGCTGGACTGTTTTATGGTATAAAATTAAGAAAAATACATTTGTGTCAAAAAGACACTACAGCCAGCTAGAATGGCTTCCTGGACCAATTTTGGAAAATTGGACTACCAAAAAAACCCCAATATTGTTCTAAAATGAAAACAGAAAATTTGGGAAAAATAGAAAAAAATGACAATAGAATATTGATAACTGTTAAAGCAGTCTGATGTGTAATTTGGTTTTATTACATCATTGTCTTTACTTTCATGTATATTTGGAATTTTTTCTAAAGAAAAGTATAATATTATATATGTAATATATACATTTATAATGATAAAATAAGTAAAATGTGGTTGTTGCAAGCATATACAGATTGAAAGAAGAAAGTATACATTTGAAAAATTCAAACCAGTGTCTAATAGAGTAGTTAAACCACAAACCAGAAGGTAACACAACAAAATGTGGAATTTGCCTCAAAACCTAAACCAAACTAACTGCCATATATGCTAGAAAAATTAAATGTATATAACCTAATCATGAATGTGTGTGGTGGCTCACGCCTATAATCCCAGCACTTTGGGAGGTCCAGGTGGGAGGATCAATTGAGGCCAGGAGTTCAAGACCAGTCTGTGCAATACAGCAAGACCCTGTCTCTACAAAGGTAATTTAAAAATTAGCTGGACATGGTAGCATGTACCTGTAGTTTTAGCTACCAGGGAGGCTGGAGTGGGAAGATCACTTAAGCCCAGGAGTTTGAGGTTGCAGTGAGCTATGATGAGGCCACTGTACTCTAGCCTGGGTAATAGAGCAAGACCCTGTCTCTAAAAAAATAAATAAATAAAAGATAATCATAAAATGATCAGAATAAAATCTGATGACTTATTCTCAAAATGAGGCAAATAATGACTTATTCTCAAAATGAGGGAAATGTTTTAAGCAGAAGACCACAAAAGTAGGGGAAAAACAAAGGAAAAGAAATACATGCTTCTAAAACTTCTGTATATCTGAATTATCAGTCTGTATACCAGAAATATAGAATAATAACTGACTTGAAAAAAGTGATAAAATGTAATTATCTTACCTCAAAATAGACTTTATAAGTTACTTATAAAATAAAATAGAATAATAAAAGATATTTGCAGGTTATCATCAAATAAAACTACTAGTTAATAGATTTACAAAAATTAATCAGGAGTACAAGGAAAAATTATTATAAAGGAAAAATTATTACAAATGTGCTCCTATCATATTAGAAAATAAATTTTTATTATAATACCAAATATTATTCAGGGTGAACTGAGATAATAAACTGAATATGGAAATTAAAAACCCTTTTATGAAGGCAATTTGGATATAACTAACAAGATATTTTAAAATGTTTATATATTTAAGCTCTAGAAACATCTTAAGGAAATAAGACATCTGTGAAGTTGTGACTAATAACCAAACATATTGCTTATAACTTAAAAATACAGAACACATTTATTGTTCTAAAATATGAAAAACAGTTGTATAAATTTTGATATATCTATTAAATATGACAGCATGGAAGTCCAAAGTCATGTATTATAAACATTTCAAGATATACAATTTACATGGCAAAATAAGCATTGTGAAAACGACATTTATTCATATATAATTTTGTAAAGAAATACAGTATAAAGGACACAAAATGAGAAGATAAAACAGAAGTCTTAAGAGTAGCTATCTACTGGTGGCTATTTTAAATATTATTTTCGTTAATATGCATTTATTTTTATTTTTTTAACACAAAATAAACTGTGCATATAATCATTCAAAGCAACACCATTTTAAACAAACCAGAAACAGGAGTATATTTCATGATTACCTCACTAAAATGAAATTGTGTAAGAATTACACCAGTAAACAGGACAATATGTTGAAATGGAATGTTAAATAATGTTAAAGTGTGAAACACAATAGGAGACATTAGTCCTACTGCAAGCACCATTCTGTAAGAATTTTTACTGTATATATTCTGGATAATAAAATTTCAATATTAGTGTCGGTTGAGATCACTCAGTTCAGGATTCTCCTGTTAGTCATAGGGAAGATTCTTTTAATCTCCCACAACAGAAGCAGCAAGAGCAACAGCTTCCCCAATTGTTTAAAAAGAATTGAACCCACAGAATGGAATCAAGAACATACAGATAGAAATTATTTCACATGTAGTGCGCGCATATGAAACTACAAACTACGGTACCTTGTGTGTGTTAACTATCAATTTTTCATCCCAAAGAAATTATCAAGACATGTACCTAAGTGCAGCCATGAGACACACTTTTGTCCTGGCCTTTTCTGATCCACTTTTTTAAGCAGCATTTTTTCTGTGCTACTTCCTTTTCTGTGTCCCACCTCAGTAAAAGATGCTGCTGATCGATCCAAACCACTTTGACATTGGATGGGTCACTTTCTGTGTCAGGACTGATTGATACTAATTGCAGAGAAGCATCTGTCTCAGTCTGCTCTCTCTCTCTTTTTTTTTTTAAGTTAAGACTTTAAAGAAACAAGTACATCAATTGAATTGCTTCAGTTTTAGTCGTTTTTGTTTTTAATTATTGGTTCATGGATCCTGTGTATCTAGGACCATGAAGATATAAAGTTTTTCTTTAACAGGCAGAACAATGGCTTTCAAAGTCCCTTCTCTCCATCTGAATTGCTGCACTGGGAGAAGTTTTATCAATTTTTCTGACATTCAAAGGAAAATAAAAACTCCTGATCAGAGTTCTACAGACAGTGTGTCTTCAAATCCTGCAATGCCCTTTAGACCACAATTACTTCTTTTGTTATTTTTTCAAAGGTAGTAGCAGGCCTGGTTGAAACTGTCCACTTTTGGTTCACTGGGTTTTTACTTTTTAACTGCAAATGTGGTATAAAATCAGAAGACAAGAGAATGTGCATTCATTACAGTTATCTAAACATGTTTGTTTAGGACTTTTGAGGGCATGTGGCTAGTAATAACCGAGACAGCTCCTCCAACTTCTAACTATAATGATTATAAAATGAAAATAACTGAAACAGTAGGAAAAATGAAATTAACTAAACTCTGGCACCTTTGGAGAAACAAATTATAGGACCTGATGAGAATCTTTGCTAATTTCCAGCCAGATAAAATTAAATGGAGAGTAAGATATTGGGCTTTCTGATATGAGATTCTTAGGCTTCCTCTCATGAAAGAGGATTCCTGAAGTGGAAAAGCAAAACAAGAAGGTCATTGACTTTTGCATTCCTCAGAATTCATCTACTGACTCTAAATGGTTGTGCATCTTTTAGAAAGGGCTGCTTTTCACTTCTGTATCAAAGTGCTTCCATCTTCTCTCTCTTCCTCTTTCTTCCCTTTCTTTCTCACTCTGCCTCTCTTTATCTCTCTTTCTTACTTTTGGTATTAAGAGTATAGAGTAACATGAGGAACAACACTTCACCAAAAAGTATTCACCCACCAATTTTCCTATTTTTATCCATTCAAATATAAGCATAAATGGTTCTAAAACTCGTGGTGGTAGTTGAAAATTGTATCTAAAAATGAGGCCCCCATAAATATGGCCATAGACACATAGGAAGAAACTGTAGCAGATCATTATTTCATTCATTTAACAATTGTTAATTAAGACTAACTATATTCCAGTAGCACTCTAGGTACTTGGAATACATCAATAAAAATAATTCTTACCTCCTTGGGGCTCACATTTTATTTGGAAGAGACAGACAATAAATAATTCACCTTTTTAAAAAGTGAATGATATAGTACATTAAAAAAGTGCTACTGAAAATGAATAAATAAATCAGTAAATAGAATCAGTTGTGTTGTACTACTATAATGAAAGGAGAAGTCAGAGTAGGCCCATTGAAAACTGTGATGTGTTTGAGCTGAGGGACATAGCCCTGTGAATTAATGGAAGATATTCTAGGCGGAAGGAATAACTGCAGCGGAGCTCTATGCCATAAGTGTGCCTATTGTGTTTGAGAAGCAACAAGGAGACAAACGTGGCAGAGAACAGTAAATAGGAAGAAATGTTAGGAAAAGGTGTCAGAAGAAGAAGGTAAGACCAAGACAAGTACGTCTTGTATGCCATTTAAGGGCATTGATTCTAACTTTGATTAAAAAAATTTTTCAAGGCATTTGTGTTAGTGATGTCCAGGGAAACAGAATCAATAGGATACATATTGCTACATAAGAGGATATTTATGATGACAATTGGCTCACAGAATCATGGAGGTTGAGAAGTTCCATGATATGCTGTCTGCAAGTTGGGGAACTGGGAAAGCCAGTGGGTGATCCAGTCCAAGTCCAAAGGCCTGAGAACTGTGGATGGGAGAGTAGTTGGCATTAAGTCCCAGAGTCCAGAAGCCCCCAAACCAGGAGCTCTGATGATGTCCAAGGTCAGTAGAAGATGAGTGTCCAGCTTAAGAGAAGAGAGAAAATTTGTCCTTCCTCTACCTTTTTGTCCATTTGGGCTCCCTGTGGATTAGATAATGGCCATCCACATCGGTGAGGAGGGACAGTCTTTACTAGGCTACTGATTCAAATACTGATCTCTTTTGCAAACACTCTCACAGATACACCCAGAATAATGTTTCACCAGCTATCTGGGGATCCCTTAGCCCAGCCAAGTTAACATATAAAATTAACCATCACAGCATTACAAAGTTTTGAGTAGAAGACTGACAATATTTCACTTACATGCATATTGATCTCTCTGAATGCACTGTTGAGAATACACTGATAATACTACAGGGCTCACAGTATATACAGTGTAGAATAGAAAAAAGCCTGGAAGAATATATGCCAGATTAACAGTATGTACCTCCAGTGAGACAGAACTGGAAGGGAAGGATAGAGTCAATTTTCTTTCTATTTCGTTATAAATTTTAATCTGATAAAATAGTACATATTACTTTTGTTAGTTAAATATATATTTAAATAAACTATTTTGAAAATATTAAAATAAATGACGATGAAGATGAATTCTGAAAGGATAATGATATTTCTCAATAATACTATTTCTGTCCAAGTTATCTTCCATATCTAAAGTAGACATAAAGACATTTTCAGGCATCCAAGGCCTGCAGAATTATGTATTCATATATCATCTTTAAACATTTTTCTAATAAGTATAATATAAGTAAACTAAAACAAAGTTTAAGAGTTTAATAGAAGGACTTTTTCATGAGAAGACAGTGATAAGCATTGAAAACCATGAAATATCAATTGAAATCATTCCTATGACTAGTACAAGTTGGATATTTTATAGGTATTACAGCTTTTCAAACAATTCCATACCCTAACATACACATACACTGTATATTATACTACACACCAAAGCATGTTACTCTGTTAACCTAATCCCCACAGTTGTGCAGCCAGTGGTCTAGGAGTCATTGCTTTCATGTTTTTCTTTTCCTTATTTTCATATCCACTGCACAGACAAATCATAATGGTTTCCTTTCCACAAAAGGCCAATATCCTCCATCTCAGTTTGTTTGCTATCATGGAATCCCTGAGACTGGGTAATTTATAAAGAACAGAAATTTAATTCCTCACAGTTCTGGAATTTGGGAAGTCCAGAATCATGGCACGAGTATCTATCTGTGAGGATCTTCCTGCTGCGTCTTAAGGTGGCAGAAGGTATCTCGTGGACGAGAGAGTGAGGTGAAAAGAGACCAAACTCAGTCTCTTCTAACAAACCCATTCACACGATCATGGCATTAATCCATTTGTGAGGGCTCTGCTTAATCACCTCTTGTTAGATCCAACCTGCCTACACTATTTGCATTTGGAATTAAATTTCTATCATATGCTTTCTGGGGTACACATTCAAACCATAACAGCCTCCAGTCTGGGTTTTTTTCTTTTCAATTTCCTCTACTCAAAATAGCCACAAATATCTTTTTGAAAAAGTAATTTTTTTCTCCTTACTTAACAGCCATCAATGTTTCCTCTTTTTGGAATGTGTTTGTGAGGTTTTTACTCTGTCCCCTCCCTTGACCCAGTGTAGTCAATACTGGACTTCTTTCTGGGCTTTAAGTATATCAAATTCTTTCCAGTGTCTGTGTCTTTGAACTTAATTTCTTTTTTTTTTTCTTCCTATTATTATCCCCTCTTCCATTCAAACCTAAACTGGAATACTACTTTTTTTGGACACTTTATTCAGTGTCCCCCTTCCCCTATTATTTTCTTGTCATTGAATACATAATCATTGAGGCCCTGCTCTGTGCCAGGTATTGTTTTAAACATGCATACTATAATTTTGTTGGACTTTGTCACAATTTCTAATTATGGTGTTTATTTCTTGACTATTGACTGTCTCCTTGCCAAGATCTTTGTATCATGCTCTGTGCAATGTCTTTGCATATAGTGCAATGCCCAGCCTCATAATAACTACTCAGCGATCATTCTTTTACTGAATGTATCATTTTCTGGCCTTATAAACATAATTTTTTCACAAGTCATGCTATATGCATCTTATAAAAACCAATCTGGAACAGTAATAGACAGATTTGTGCATCTGGAACCCACTCCATCCTACACACTGTTTATGCTTTGTGATTTTATCTCTTTGGGTTCCTATTTCCTCACACATATCTCAGCTCTCCATATTTGCTAAAGGTCCTGCTCTTTATGCCTTTATTTATTAATTTGTTCAACAAACAGTCACTGATCCTCTGTTATTTGTCAGTCACTATGTTAAGGACAGGAGATTTAGTTGTAAATAAGAGAGATATGGTAGCTATTCAAATGGAGTGCATGATCTACCGTACAAATAATTATAATAAAGTATATAAAGATAGTCTTGTATTATAGAAAAAAGTCAGTGGTCTATTACAGAATGCAGAAGAGAAACTGATCCTAGTATAGGCAGTCAGATAGTCCTCCCGGTAGATAGATATTAATAAATATTTAAGCAGAATCTTAATAAATGTACTGACTTTATCAAAGAGATGAGTGGCTCCAGGGAGAGACTAGGTTGTACCTCATTCTCTAACATACAAAGTCAATCACCTTCCTGGATTCCTGGCTCTATAAAATCTTTTGAATTTAGAGGTGCTTTCAGTTTTATCTCTGGGAGATTTTCTCAACTATTTTTTTTTGAACCCTACAATGATACTAGCAGCCCATCTCATCCTAGCTAACACTCAGCCACTAACCGCAGATTGAAGAAAGCAAAAGCTTGAAAGATGGAATTCATAAAGTGAGGACATAGGGGAGCAGAACAGTTCAGATTTATGTAGAAGCTGAGACAGGTACTGGCGATGATAACAGAACCTTTTGACAAATTTATCATAGTATTCAGAAATGGACATGGAGAGGAAAGGTGGTTGGGGATGAATCTAATGTTGGTATAACTATATCACAGTTCAATTTAATATGGCTGCTAATAATGTAGGGTAGCTGAATCAGAAGGAATCGCCATGTCAGAAAAGTATTTATTATGAGATCAGCAGATTTTGAGGGTTTTGTACAATATGAAGAAGAAAAGTAAGGTACACAAAGTTTCATTTAACTGTTGATAGTAAATCTGTCAGTACAGAAAACAGAGTACAAAAGGCAGGCTTGCCTCTGTTATGTCCAATAGTAACTTAAACAAACTGATACACTTTTTGATATATCTTAACCTCTGTGTTACTCTGGCTTCCCAGGGAGATGAGAGTATCCTGGAGAGAATTGTTAGTGTCAACATTAAAGCTAGGTAGCTATGTTTTTCCCTCTCCATTTTAATTGTTATCCTTAAATTATGTTTTATGCTAGTGTGTTTTCATATGTATATATGATTATATACATACGTACATGTAGGAACTATGATATGTATAATTTGTGATATGATTTTGAAAATTACATTGAAATAATAAAAATGCTGATGATAAAATGTAAGGTGATGAAAAATATATAAATAGAGAAAATTTGTAAATATAAAAATGTATGAATAAGACAATAAGAATGTGATATTCAGAAATTAACATGCTTTCATTAAACTGATATTAGTTGTATAACTTATTTTCTCTTTTCAAGAACTATTCGAGCACTCTTTTAGGAATATAAATTATGATACTCCTCATTTAAACTATGGCATAAGGTAAAATCATCTTGTACTCGTTTAAGAGTAAAAGAATCTGATGGATTGAAAATTTATTAGATAAGACATTGTCACTTACACACAGGCCAATAAATCTCAAAATCATATAGTAGAATTTAATGTTATAAAGAGTTGTAAATTTTTACATAAATATTTAATGAATCTGCTACACAGAATATGAATAAATTAATTTTTAGCAATGTTAATCCATTTATATATAATACCAAGTTTATAAATAAATTGGATATACTCTTCAAGTCTTTGGATCATTAATTAAAAATTTTCCAAAACTTATGTTAGGTTTTAGTTTTTCAGATTGAGACATTATAGAATATTTCCTAGGATAATTTTATTCAATGAATCTAATGATTATTATCTGGGAGAAGTCACAGAAAATGGATATATTAATATTGACCCATATTTGCATCACAAAAACATCCTTTAAAATGAGTTTTGTGGAGAATATCTAAGAATGACCAAAGTTATATTCTTACACATGTGTAAAAGGGAAATAGTGAGACTTTCTGTTTTAAAACCTTGTTTACAGGACAGGTAGGAAATAATGTGTTTCTCAGATAAAGGCCCACATCATTAAGATATTTTTCTCCCATAAAAATCACTTGACTATATATTCAAACAAGATAAACATGTTCCTTTACAGACCTGGTTTCTTTCCATCAATCCTAGAATTAAACTGCATTAAACTCCTTCGTAAGAGCCTATATATCCGTTGTTCAGTATTACTTCAATGTTCTCCTCCTGAGAATTAGAATACACTGGACAATGTTCTTAAACTCTCTAAGATGTACTGATCGCTCTTGCCTCCTCCATGTCAGATAGCATGCAAGCACTTAGAAATGTGTGTTCCTGGGGTCCTCTTGCTCACTGGTGCAAAATGGTGGCTTTATTTTCAAATATTTTTAAAACTCTTTATACATTATTAAATTGGTACGGATGTATATAATTATAGAACTTTAGTTTAGAGGGGACTCTATAATAATGACTCTAATTTTAGCTGACAATGGGGAAGAAAAAAGGAATGCATTTAGGTCCATATTTTTGAGTTGAAATAGAGATGTTCATCATTAGTTTGTTTAAGGAGCAAAGTGCAGGAAGCAGATTTGTAGGAAAGTTGAGTAGAGACCCTGTCTCTACTAAAAATATAAAAACATATCTGGGCGTGGTAGTGCATGCCTCTTGTCCCAGCTACTCAGGAGGCTGAGGCAGGCGGGTTGCTTGAGTCCAGGAGTTTGAGGTTGCTGTGAGCTAGGCTGATGCCAGGGCACTCTACCCAGCTTGACAGAGAGAGACTCTGTCTCAAAAAAAAAAAACAAAAACAAAATAAGGCTTGAGCACAGAAAGGATTCTAGGAGCATTAGAAATTACAAGTGAAAGAAAAGGTAGAATAATTCAGTATGTTCAAGGTGGTAGAAAATACATATGTAATAAGAATACAAGTAATTAATATGCATTTTGGTAGTGCTCATTCAAAGGCAGACCTCTGTAGTTTGCCTCTAATTGACAAATTAACGATCATCATATGTTAACAGTGTCAGGTTCATAAAAGAAATCATAACATTTTGAGTACAGTTCATATAAAGCTATAAATATATCCAGACAGAGCATATATATTACATTTTTCCAATATTATCAATGATAGTATTAGGAGGCATATTTAAATGTTAGCTAAAATTGACTTACACTATCACAGTAATCACAGTGAATGAAAGTTAAGGCAGTCTTGTATAATTTGCTTAGTGAACATATATTTATTCCCATTAATCCTTTTGAATTTAATTCCTTGTCTCTCAAACTTAAATATATTCTCTTAAGAAATTTTTGTCAGCAGGATCAGGATATGCATAGTTTATGTATTTTTCTGTGTGTGTATATATATTTGAACCTTTTGAAATCTGCCCATTAAAAGTCTGTGAAATATCTGTCTATAGTCAACATTCCTTTTATTTTCTATTAGTGAATCTAACATGGTATTTGAAAATAGGCAGGAAATAAGGGAGGCAAAATTTCTAGTTGGATGTCATATAGAATTTTGAAATTTGTGAGATAGGATGATAACAGGTGTTATCTGTGTAAAACACTTGGGTTGAGTAATTGAGGGGAATGGTGGGTGCCACGGAAAAGAGGAGATAACCAGTGCACACTTCACCTATGTAAGTAAGTGTTGCAGTGTCAATTCTGGTTGCTCTTATGAAGATTATCATTATTCAAATTTCTACCAGTGTTTTGCAAGCCTCAAGACAGATAATGATATGTGTGAAATCATTATTATATCCTGTGTTGAAGAAAAGGCATTTATGGAGGAATATCAGGGGTGCTACGAACATAGCTTTAAAATCTGCCACTCTGCTTTCCTTCCCTTTAAATTGGATTTATATTTTTATCTATCTTCCTACTTCTCGGTGTAGGAAAAATCAAGGAAAAAATCATATTTCTAAATTAGTGGTTCCTCAGTTCTGAGTCAAGCAATTTTTATAAGATATGGGCTACTTTATTTTTTGGTTTTTTTAAATGCACAAAATATTATAAAGCATTCTAACACTTTGCAGCTAGCATACAGATGATTGAAAGTTATATCTTTTCATATGTAATGCAGGAGATTGTTGTCCCAGATGTCCTAGAAACTTGACCAATCAGAGAAGATCCTAAACAGCATTTTATATCAATTATGTGTGAAACCCTGCCAATTATCTTCTCATATAATCCACATCAATAACTGAGAAGCACAAAAGATATAAACTCAAACCATCTGCTCTCACTACAGTAGGCTACTAAGAGCTTAGACAATAACTTACACAGTAAAATACTCTGATACATTTATCTGAGATCATGCTGTTTAAGTGGGATTTGTGATTAAAAATATTACCACTTTGCCCTATCCACTATTAGAAAATATGTTTTCCCCTTTTAGGAAAAGGATTGTCATTTCTGTTTTATTACAATAGTAAATTAAGAGAACTACTGCCAGCTACCTATAAAGAACAAAAACTGCACTTCTACTTTATGCTTGACTGTAATTCTTTTTTCCTGTTGATGTTAACAATACCCAGGCTCTTAAAAAAATAAAAAGAAAAAAATAGCCTCCAGAAATTCATTGCTTTGACACCTGTGCAATTTTTGAAGCATGTTATATGCCAGAATAAAGCTATATCAAAATATAAAATGTTAACCCAAAGTGCCTATATGACCTAAGAAAAGGAGGTATTTAAAGATTACAATCACATAAGATGGCTGATATGTAAAGATAATATAATGTGACTTCCTAAGCATTAGAGAGACAGAACTGGCAGTTGGCAAAACTAGATATGATTTTAAACACTGTTGCAATGAGAGTACAGAAGACAGACGATTCCTTCCCATTTTCCATAAGTGTCCTTATCTTATATCTTATCGTATCAGACCTGTCAAATATGTCTATATTCTCCACATTAACAACAGGAATATGTAAAGGACAATATTACACTGTCAATTCCCCTAAACATCCTTGTTTCATTTACAAATTCTAAAATCAGTTTGGTGATGAATTAACATTTACAATTATAATTCCCACATATCTTAAAGAGACTACATTTTACTTGTTCCTAGACTTCAATAATATAATTTTGCAATCATGGTTTGGAAATTATACTGCTTGACATATTTTGCCAATTGATGAAGCATTACTTTAGAGTGGATTTTCTTCACTCTGTTACCAATGAAATTTACATTTTAATTGGAACAAAAATTATGCCCTTCATGATAGATGGGGGTGTGTGTGAAGAAATGTAGCAGCTTAAGTATTCAGAGAAGATATGTATTGTACCATTTCACAATAAGATATTCACAAATGTTTGAAGAGCAATGCAAGATTCTTATGGTTCATTCATGAATACTATTTTATTTAGTTATCAGTATGTATATGTAATTGTATCATACAGTTCAGTATTCTCATTTACATATGAGAAAGCTGACAAAAATTAAGTAAGGGAGTGAGCTTGGATCCAACCACACTTGAAAAAGAAGTATAATTATAAAAAATTTTATGTGACAAAGTACTATGAATGAGGTAGAAAATCATGTCAAGAAACATTTCAATATACTGAAATTGAGATTTTTAAAAATTGATGTTGGAAATAAATGAAGACACTATATTTTCTGATCATTATTTCTAAAGCAATATATTTTTCTTTGAAATCAGAAATATAATTTCCTAGTGCTAAATTACCTAGACTATTTGGAAAAAGGTCATTGTAAGAAAATATCTTTAACAGCAATAAATAATAATGGTCATCAACATTTTAAATAACTATTTATGATATTTGAAATTTATTAAGCTACCAGTAGTAGAAAGATTTAAAGATATTCCCAAAGATTCCCACCCTCTGGTGCATATGCCCTGTATAATCATCTCGTCTTGACTATGGGTATGAATTGTAAGTACACTGGGGTAAGCACTTCCACACCATAATTAAGTTATATTACATGGCATAGCAGACTTTAAGAAAGAGAAGATGATCTTTTAGATGACTTGATCAGGTCAGCCCATAAAAACCCCTCGACTCTTGATAGTGAGATACAAAGCACAGGGAGACTTGAAACACCAGAGAGTCTCCATTGCTGGTTTGATGATGTAGGAGGCTACATGGGTGGCAAGAATCTGAGAATGGTTGAGAGTGACCCACAGTCAATGGCCAGCAAGAATTGGCTTCTTCCAGCAACCTGAATTCACTTGGAAGGGGACCATGCGGTCGAGCTGAGAATGCAGCATGTCAATGCCTTGATTTCAGCCTGTGAGACCCTGAGCAGGAATACATCCATTTCCATATTTCGGACCTACGAAACTGCATGCTAATAATTAGCTGTTGTTTTAAGTGGCTAAATTTGTGGTAATTTGTTATGCAGCAGTAGTAAACTAACAAACCAGCTAAAACTGTGTATAACTCAAACTATAGTCTACAACAGAGCACGTTGTTACTATTTCATCTCAAAGGATACCGAATTACTTCTGGACAATCTGAAGTAAAATTGATATAGATTCCTTAAAGTAAATTATGTTGTCAGGAATTTTCCTCCATTCAACAAATATGTGTTGAGCAACCACCACAGTCCAGGCCCTTTATGAGTATGTGTTCTACCAGCGAAGAGTGCAGACACAGTCCCAGCTGGCATTACCTCTAGAAGCTGTCCCCAACCTTTTTGGCACCAGGGACCATTTTCATGGAAGACAATTTTTCCACCGAACAGGGAGCGGAGCGGGATGGTTTCAGGATGATTCAAGCACATTACATTTATTGTGCATTTTATTTCTATTGTTATTACATTGTAATATAATAATAAAATAATTATACAACTCACCATAGGCTGGGGACCCCTGCTCTAGAGACATGTTCTCTTTTCTGAAAACCAAGGGAAAAGTATCATTATCATACTTACTGTGATAGGCATGATATCATACTTAAAAATATTATTGGAACATGTTTTTATTAGAATGTTTTGCTTTCCTAAAGAAGGCCTCCTAAAGAATTTTTTATGGCCAAGAAAAAAAAAGCAATATAAGAAATTGTGAAATGTATTAATTATTGTATAAAGTGAGGGTTTTTTTTTTTGAACAGAAGTATGAGTTTACCAACTGTGTATAAATATGAAGCTGTTTTTCTAAAAATTTTAATACTTCTGTATCACTTTTGGTGATGCAAGAGTAAAAAAGAAATTAGATGCCACTAACCGAGTTTTACCATGCACGAATCTACAAATGGAGGTAAAATAAACTTTAGTTCTATAAGGAAATTTGGAATAGGCAAAAAAAAAACCTTACAGGCTGTCTATAATGAAAAACCATTCATCGTTTAAAGCACACCCATCCAAGTGATCTGATTCTCAGTTTTCATTGGCTTTGAGCTATTTTACAGCTCTGTAAATTATAGATAACTATTGGCAATGCAAATAATTCTTATTTATAGTTATGCAAATGTATTATCTTTGATGAAAGTTCAATTAAATCCCCCCCCATTCTGTTTACAAAGCTAGTTCCATCCTCATCTGTAATTTATTTAATGTTCATTTACTCCATGTAATTTGTGGTTCTTTGTGTCCTTAACTGAGTTGGACACAACTGTCCAGTTTCCTCATGAATAATAAGTTAACTCAAATATTTAGTACATGTTCATTTTATATCCATAGTCATTCTTTTATGTTTTTTTGTTTTGGAAATAATCATGTAGTGTTATGAGGAAGCATAAAATATTGTAAGATTCCAAAAAATATTAATTTTATATTTTAAGTATAAAATAAACAGTAAGTCATAAGTTTCTCTCAGTCAATCCTCTGAAGTTTACAAGTTTTTGTGAAGTTGAGGAACTTCATCAATGTACCTGATTCCTAATTCTGTAATTCAGAATTTATAACACAGAAATAGGAGTATTGTTAATGAGATTAAGAATCTCGCCAAATAGACACCCAATATCTCCCTTGATCTCTCCTTCCTTTCCAGTTTTTTTTTTTTTTTTTTGACAGAGTCTTACTCTGTTGTCCAGGCTAGAGTGCAGTCATGTCATCATAGCTTTCTGCAACCTGAAATTCTTGGGATCAAGCAATACTCCGGCCTCAGCTTCCAGAGTAGCTGGGTGTACAGGTGCACACCACCATGTCCAGCTAATTTTTCTACTTTTGTAAAGACAGCGTCTCATTATGTTGCTCAGGCTGGTAACAGACTCCCGGCCTCAAGGGATCTGCCCATCTCAGCCTCCCAAAGTGTTGGGATTACTGGCATGAGCCAATGCTCCCAGCCCAAGTTTTTGGTTTTTTAAAAACACTTTCTATCTATGATAGGCTGAATAATAGTTACCCAAAGATTTCTCCATCCTATCCCTGGATTTTCTGAATATGTTACTTTACATAATCCCTGGAATATGGGATTGCCTCGCTTTGCCAACGTGATTAAATTAAGAGTCTTGAGAAGACTGTCCTAGATTATCTGGGTGAATCCAATGTAATCACAAGTATCCTTGCAAGAACAAGGCAAGGGAGTTAGAGTCAGAAAAGGCAATGTGAGAACAAAAATAGAGGGAGGACAGGAAATTTGAAGATGGTAACAGGTCAAAGAAAACAAGAGAGATGTAATGATGTTACATTGCTGGGTTTGAGGGTGAAAAAAGACACCCCCAAAGTTTGCAGGAAACCTCTAGATGCTGGAGAAGAAAGAGGAGCAGACTGTCCCACAAAACCTTTAGAAGTAACTCTACCCTGCCACTCATTTTGGATCCTAACAGCCTGAATTATAACATCATACATTTTTATTGTTTTAAAATCACTAGGCTGGGCGCCTTGGCTCATGCCTGTAATCCTAGCACTCTGGGAGGCAGAGGCAGGCAGATAGCTCAAGGTCAGGAGTTCGAAACCAGCCTGAGCAAGAGTGAGACACCGTCTCTACTAAATAGAAAGAAATTAATTGGCCAACTAAAAATATATATAGAAAAATTAGCCGGGCATGGTGGTGCATGCCTGTAGTCCCAGCTACTCGGGAGGCTGAGGCAGAAGGATCGCTTGAGCTCAGGAGTGTGAGGTTGCTGTGAGCTAGGCTGACAGCCACGGCACTCTAGCCCGGGAAACAGAGTGAGATAAATGAATGAATGAATACCACTAAATTTGTGGTAACGCTACAGCAGCATGAAATTCTAGTAGTACATCTAAAATGAATTTGGATGTAGTTGCCAGAGAAGCCTCTTCACACTAACACTTATGATGGTGGGATCGATGCTTAATTTCTAAGTTCAGTGATACAGAAGGGTTATAGTTAAATATCTTTACCAAGTTTTTGAAGAACATTTTCGAGGGAATCTTTATGCACATCAATCCATTTATATAGCTGTGTCAAGTACTGCAAAAACACTTAACTCCTTTCAGAGAAAATATTTTCACTCAGCAGCATTTACTAAGTACATATGGGCTATTTATAAATGTTTGTTTTGTTTGTTTTTAAATTAGACACAATTTGGCTTTTCAGTAACTTGCAGCATGCTGACATTACACCAATGCCTCACGGACACTGAGATGTTTACTTTTCTGAATTATTTTATTTTTTAGTGAATAGAAATCTGATTTGTTTTTTGCTAATTTATTCAACTTTCTACTAGTAGTTTATACAATTTAATTTCCAAATAAAAATGTAATCTAAGGATTAGTACTTTTATATTTCTGTCCTCACTCAGAATCTTGAGTAATGTGCAAAGATAACAGCATTTAATTAATGCTCTTGCATGTTTGTTTCCAAAAACTGCAACTGAGATATATAAAAGAGTATTTTGTTACTTTCTTCAATCACATGGTATTTACTCTATCAAAAAAGTGAATACAAGCCAGGCGTGGTGGCTCACGCCTGTAATCCTAGCACTTCGGGAGGCTGAGGCAGGCGGATAGCTCAAAGTCAGGAGTTCGAAACTAGTCTAAGCAAGAGTGAGACCCCATCTCTACTGAAAATAGAAAGATACACCACATGCCTGTAGTCCCAGCTACTCGGGAGGCTGAGGCAGAAGGATCGCTTGAGCCCAGGAGTTTGAGGTTGCTGTGAGCTAGGCTGATGCCATAGCACTCTACCCAGGGCAACAGAGTTAGACTCTGTCTAAAAAAAAGGGAATACATTCAAACTTTTGTTCCCTGATCATTTGATGTAGAAAAGGAAAAAAAGAAAAAGGACCACAAAATAGTAGGAATATTTATGTCCAATATAACTGAAGTTGGCCAGAAAATGACATAGCTAATGGTTTCAATCCTAATTTCACTGAAAAATAAAATGCTATTTTTATTATCTCCAACTTCATGCACCTCATTGAGCACTCCAAATATCTTCAGAACCTACAAATGAAAACATTTCTAATTCAAAGCTGTCCAAAGATAAATAGTTCTCTATGAATTTAATTTGGTTTACATATGCAGATTTATGTGAGAAAGAGCTTACAAGCATACTGTGTGTTAGAAATGACATTATAAATTAATTCTAATATCATCAGATTTGTAAAAGTCACCTACATATTGAAATATGAATGTTATATATGTATATCTTTATATATATATTTGCATGTAAGGTGGCATATCAAAAGATTTGTGTAAGAAACACTTTTATAAATCAAAACCTAGATGCGTCTATTTCAATGTGTTCCTGCAGTTGAATGACCAGGTTGGAGCTGTGTGACATGGAATCTGGTTCTCTGCTGGAAACCCAGGTCTCCTATAATGAAGAGTCCCTCTGGTGTTACATATGTGGCATAATTCTTAAACGATGGCACTATGAGGATTCCATCTCATTATTATTTAAATAAGTTCATAAATATTTTACTTAGAATTCAAGAATGGAAGCTTTGCATCTGGCTACTATAATGGTATGGCTTCCCGTCTAATTTTTTTTTTATTTTTCAGATATAGAGTTATATTATCATAAAATATGGTAATGGTCGAGCATTATCCAAGGAAAAAATGCTGAGGCTAATAATATAATGTATAAAACCTATCATCGCAACACATTTCCAACCCTTTGTACTCAGTTTTACAGTGAATCCATGAACATATAGAAAGGGCAAAAGAATACAATCACAGGGTGACTATTGCTGTAGATTAGAAGCTTCTAATAGTAAAATCTTATTAACTTAAGACATACATATATAAAGCTGGATAAGTTAAGGTTCTCCCAGGAATGTTAACTTATCCTCATTTAATATATATAACATGTGGTATTTTAAATTACCAGTTAGGTTTCTAAATACATATTTTATTGTGCAGGCTGTATAATGCTGATGATATAAGGTTATCATGAGAAATATAACTTTTCTCTTCTGACATATATGTTTAGATTTGCAACCTTGTTGTTACATTAGCCTTGAATTGCTTTTCATATATATTTCTCATGGTTCTGTAGGAGAAAGTGAAGAAAAAATAATTTTTAAAAACACTGTGAATTGTGGAAATATGCATACTAAATAAATAATATTGATGAATTATAAAAATCTATAATCAATAGCATTTCAAAAGAGGACAACCATATTTTAAAATGAAATAATATATCACCATACTCAAGATAAAAATTTCACAATGTTTATGACTTTTACTTTAAACTTACTGACATAGAAATTAATATTTTGAAAGTTGTATCATCTTTCCCATTTATATTTTAATTCCTTAACTTTTAATGTATCTTGGCATATGTACAAACTAGTATTTATTATCTGTGGTATTTTCAAATTAATGGATTTTAAATGCTAAATTATATTAATATATATTAACATTAACTGTTTTCACCCTAGTAACAACTATTTTAAATCAAAATAATCCAGCAACATTAATTACAATGTTTCTTAGATAATTCTTTCAATTTACAAACATTTTAAACATACATCAGAAAAATTAGGAGGTAGGATTGAACATATGTTCTCATTTTATTTAAAAGTCAGTTAGGATAGGGTAATTTTTAATATTAACTACATTTATGAAATTTATTTACTTTGAGAGTTGATAATGAAAACAAGTTTGGATTTTTGATCCTCTGTGAAAATGAAAAGTCTCAAGTGTGCACTGCTATATAAAATAATATTTTATAAACATTTGCAAACTAAGACAAGTTTAAAATTATTTACATACTTTTACATTATAACACCTCAGTTCAAAGGCTTCTAAGGAAAGTCATCTTTTCTCTGGATGTACTTAATCTCAAAACAAACAAATATAAAAACAATAGATATTGAACGAAAACGGGAAAATTGAAGTTCAGAGCAATTTTCCTTCCCATGTTATGAAACAGCCATTGAGTTTAAATGGAACATTTTGCTTGAGGGTAGGAGATGAAAGGGGCAAAAGTCACAATCAAGCACCATTTGTGCTTTTCCAAAAATATATATGTTGTCATTGTCATCATTAAAATAATTGAATTCTTTTGTGAATGCAGCACTATATACAAAGTTAAAATAAATGAAAGAATAGTCCATGGGAATTTTTGGGATTGTCAGGCTAACCTGCCATGTAACCTGTAATGAACATTACCAACAGATGTTAGATCACTCTGAGACTGTCTTTATGTTCATTTCAATAACATGGAGGTCATTACCTCTCGAGCGATCAATAGAATAAGTTCTTGGAAATGGGTATGTTTCACATGTTAGGTCTCAACTGAGGGAATATTACAGTGAAATTTTTTAGGGAGAACATTGTTATGTTGTATATTGGCTAAAACTAGGATGGTTGGTTCCTAATTTAGGAAACTATGTAAAGTTAAAATTAGATGAGCTAATAATTGCAGAAGGAAGTAAAATGTGCTATCTGTTCCCATTCCATAGACAATATTAATTCGATTATTTGTAAATTTATTTTTTCAGCCCTCTTTTAAATCAAGTATGGGAGATTAACATGTCAACATATCTATGACAATACAATGTGCCAAGAGCTTAATACATTTATGAAAATACAGCTATGAAGGTTGGGTTCTTTCAGCCCCAAAGCTATAGGTATTTCATATAGTCAATAGTACCAAGACATTTGATATGATTCAGTGAACTTAGGTAAATAAAAAACTTCAGTGTGTCTGTAGTTACAGTGTGTCTGTAATTTCAGGATGGAGAGACAGGGTAACAGTCCTTAGTAAAATTCATTTTGGGTTCCATCCGTGTGTGTGTGTGTGTGTGTGTATGTGTGTGTCCATGTACATTTGCAGTAGGGAGGGAAGAGGGATCTGTCCAGAGGGATGGAACAAGGGAACAAGGATGTAGAAAAGAAAGTGTCAATGCAACATGGAAAATTATGTTTTAGGGTCCTGAGCAAAAAGACGACACCTGCAGAGAAAACTAATTCATTTCTGATGGAGATTTTTTCCAAACTACAAGAATATAATGGAAATTATTTATTGATAAATGTTATTCTATTAAATGTATATTTTATTTAAAATAATATAGTCTATGAATTTAAAAAGTTGATGCTATACAAATCATAAAAGGTATAGCTACTTCTCTGAGTACTATACAAATAGTCAACAAATGTTTAAGTGAAATATTAAAAGAGGAATATTAGACCTGGATTAATTCATAAGTATATAGTGTCTACTGATTCCCCTTTTACATTCTATGTCTTATTTCTACACAGTTTTACTTTTCCCTCACTTCTCCTTCCTATTAAAGACACCAATAATATTGCAATGTACCACTAAAACAGGATCACTCTATCCTACATGGAAAGGCACCATATCAAACAGGTACTAAGAGAAGAGGTATGGAGCAAAAATTTCTCTGTGATTGGAGATTCTTTTCATAGAATTGGAAGCATATTTTAATAAATAATCTTTCTGAGTATTAAATAAGTTTCTAGAAGCAAAATACCTGGAATAAATCCATCAATACAAGACATTAAATGAATTTTACTATAGTTATTGTTACTGTTATCACATTTCTACTTGTAGTTTTTATCATTACAAATGATTACCACAGATCTGGTATAATGGAAGGGGACTACTGAGAGGATGTAGGAGGTTGGCAGAATTCATTTAGAAATTAAACTCATTTTTTCTTTTCATCTGATTAAATATCTGAAGCAAATATTTGGTTATGAAATGTAGAATGCCATAGAACATGGGCTGGAGTCAGAGAATACAGGAAAAGACAACCACTTTGTTCTAAATATGAAAGGAGATAAGTTTGAGTTTATCTGCAGGAATTAAAGAGTATAAAAACAACTAGGAGACAAAGAACATGATGTACAGAAGTGAGGAGAATCGCCAAAGAATGTGACAAGAAGGTAGGAACTGTGAATGGTATTTCGATGATGACATCATCCATACAATTCCATTTTCTGACTGTTATACAATATAAGAAGGATTTGAAATGGAATTAATGTTCTCTATATAAATAACTTTGGTACACTAATTGTATTTAGGTACAATACTAATATATATGTAACTCAAACTGTTACTATTTAATAATATCTTGCAATTGTACAGCATTATCCTTTCCATATTTCTTGCACTATGTCTTTTCATCTAACACAAGCAAATTTTGTTTCAAGGAAATTTGGATTTTTAAGGCAAACACAGCAATCTGTCTTTAAGTGTTGTCAAATCCTTAGCCTTATAACTGTTATAATTCAGAAAAGATAGAATTACATGTATATACACTTTAGTTTTACAGGAAACCTAGTGCATTAAGTGAAATTCACTTACAGTAAAAAAAAAAAAAAGAAAACTTGAAAAATCACTTGAGTCACCCATTAAGTTCACTGTACGTGGCTTTGCATATGTAACCCTGTAAAGCAATATGTATAAATGTTTACTTCATGATAAGCAGTGAGATCATAAAAATAAATGCTGTATACTACATTTATTAGTCTTTTACTTAGCCTGACAAAATTAAATTGTGTTTAATTTTTCGGAGTACATAATTTGCATTTGCACAATTTGTTAAAAAGAACAGGACACAATTTGAAAGAATAATGTTTAATTTCAATATTAGCTTCTCTACCTCTATGGTTATTATTTTTATAAATAATAATTAAGAACATTAGTTCAAAATATCAAATTAAACTACACAATTTTCCTCTATTGTTATAAAATAATTGTGTTTGTAATGATCTAAACCACTATTGAAATAATAATGCATAGGTTTATTCTAAGTGTAACTGAAACATTAAATATAGAATACTATTGTTATTTTAATATATACAGTAGAGTGGAAATGAAAACTGATTAATTCATTCACTTTTTAATTAAAAAAAAAATATATATATATATACTTATGGCCTACTATTTGCCAAACCCTGGGGATGAAATGGGAAATGAGAGAAAAATTCCGTTTTCAGAGAGCTTGCATTCTAGTAACAGAGGCAGCATTGAATAAACAAACATATATATGACATATTTCCAACTGGTAAAGATTATTGTTATTGTAAATAAGACAGCAAAGGATAATTGTACTAAATAATGACCCTGACTTTGGTAAAGGCGACATTTTAGCTAAAGTACTTAGTGAAGAAGAATTATGTATATATTAATATTGTACCTAAATACAATTGGTGTACTAAAGTTATTTATATAGAGAACATTAATTCCATTTCAAATCTTTCTTATATTGTACAACAGTCAGAGAATGTAATTCTACAGATGATACCATCATTGAAATACCATTCACAGTTCCTATAAAGATTTTGGGATGGTTAGAGAAAGTTGTTTTGGACAACGGAGGACTCAAATGAGTCAAATCTTCATGAAGATGGTCTTACTAGAGTAAATAAGCAGGAACAATGGAAAGAACATGGGAGAGTAGGATATTTAGAATTGAAATGTTGTGGGGGTGAACTAATGGGTGATGGTAAGTTCTAGGAGATGATTATATACATTAAGGAATAAGAGAGGATGGAGGAAAAGATTATTAAATGAAAATGTCAAATAATAGAGAAGCAGAGGTGTTAGGGGGATTGCTTGCAGGGTCTTCATGTATCACTAAGGATGAACAGTAGTGGCAATGGAGGGAAAGATACTGAGATTGTTTCTGAAAACTTAACTACTGAGTACAATTAGCCTGATGATCCCTCGGTGACCACAGCAAAGAGTTTTTGAAGGAAGGGTGATGAAAGTAATTTGGAAGCTACAGTAATGGGGGAGTAAGATAATGCCTATCCCACCAGCAAACCTGTACTACTTAAGGTGCATACAGAGGAGAAATCAAACCAAACCCAACAAAACAAAAAGCTTTTCTTGTAAGGTCAACGAAGTCAGTAACGAAAGCTGTGGAAACCAAGTTCAGTTAAATGAGAAAAGCAAAAAGACCATTTCAAGCCAAGTGTCAGGGTGATTTGCTGACATCAGAGCATGAGCTCCAGAGAGTGTAAGTAGAAAGGACTGGGATGTTGAAGAGGCTGGAATGTGGAAGCAATGAGGGGAGGTACAAAATCATATGGGATGAAATCCTCATGATGATCCATAACCTTGGAGTTCAGATATTGGCAGGAACAGAAGAAAAGAAGACTGAAGCTTGGTGTGTTAGTTTGAAAGATTACTTTGGGGAATGTGGAAATTCAGTTCAAATTATAAGCTTCTTTCCCAGGAGAGGTATGGGTACCTATATTCCACTACTTTATTTACAGTAATTAACTGTACAACACGTATGAAACTTTTCTAAGCATTGCTTTTTTTGTAGTCAGAAGGCATATACATATATATATATATATATATATAGTACACACACACATATATAACATATAATACACATATACATATATATGGAGAGAGGGAGAGAATGAGTCATCCATATTTTAGATATAATTTAATATTACAAATACACATTAACAGTGTTCTTTGTTTTCTTCTTATAAAATATATTTAAATGATTCAGGAACAATTATTTTTTCTTTTCAGTACAAAATTTTTTAAAAGAAATATGGAGTGCATCATTTGAAAATAAGTATGGCATAGAATTATCCATTAAAGTTTAAATCACATTATTTTATAATTTGCTCATATTTTATGCTATGTGTGTTTATTGGATATTTGATCTATAAATTTACAGATTGCTGACAAGTTTTTAACACACTCTATTATTCTAATTTATTGAAAACTTAAAGAGCTATTGTTTTTTTAGATGTATAATAACATATCATTTCTGTTGTGTATTACATTGCTGTATCTGTGCTTGGTATTATTTTGTTTTGTTTTGTTTTTTACCGGACTTTAAAAGATGCTTTTTCAGGGTAGACACAAATGTTAATTGCTTTTATTTAATTTTCCTCATGGCAATCAGATTTACATCTATTTCCTAAAACCAACATGAATAAATTCTCTAGCTGTTTATTTTTACATTCCTATATTTTAAAATAATTTTTTTTTTTTTTTTTTGAGACAGAGTCTCGCTTTGTTGTCCAGGCTAGAGTGAGTGCCGTGGCGTCAGCCTAGCTCACAGCAACCTCAAACTCCTGGGCTTGAGTGATCCTTCTGCCTCAGCCTCCCGAGTAGCTGGGACTACAGGCATGCGCCACCATGCCCGGCTAATTTTTTTATATATATATCAGTTGGCCAATTAATTTCTTTCTATTTATAGTAGAGACGGGGTCTCGCTCTTGCTCAGGCTGGTTTTGAACTCCTGACCTTGAGCAATCCGCCCGCCTCGGCCTCCCAAGAGCTAGGATTACAGGCGTGAGCCACAGCGCCCGGCCTAAAATAATTTTGACATGTAAAATTTTTGTGTAGATGAATTCTATCAACTTCACATTAATTTAAACACATAAATAAGTGTTGTCACCATAATTAAAACTCCCCTGGGTTCTAATCTCTAAATTTATTTTAAATTATATGCTTTCCAGCATCTCAAAATAACTCCTAGCAGAAAATTTTTAAAAATGCACCATGAGGCCAGTGTAGTTGGAAGGTAAGTCAGCAACACTGGGGTGGACACTGAATGCTTTATTATGTTGAATATAGGTACTTTTAGTATTTCTCACTATAATATTTTTTGTTAATAAATACTTTTCAAACTGTCTTGTTACTAAATATATTCTGAAAGGCTTTTATACAGTTTCTTAATGGAGAATTTAATGTCAAATTCAAGTGTGTGCTATCTATGAAAATGCTGAAAATATTAGCTACATTCTTTCTTCCATTATGACTAACTCTTTTAACATCTCCTGTTTTTAAAGCAGCACTCAAATTACTGATAAAAATTATAAGAGCCAGAGGGAAAGGAATTGAAGTTTTGCTCTCATTTAACATTAAACAGAATAGTGACTGCATCACAATTACTGATGAAATGTGTTTCAGGGGCTCTTTGGGCACAAAAGAGAATGATGGTTATCCAAAGTTTTATTTGATTTCACAAATTATTATATAGCACTTCTGTTTTAAAACATGTAGCATCCCCTTTCAAAGTACTTTATGACTAGGTGAGTATGAGGAAAATATTTCCAAATAACACTTGGTACTGGACCAAAAGTGTTTTTCTACTTCTGACTGAACTGCTCTCTCCAGAGTGACAAGTTGCTAAACGAATGCCGGTGAAAATCAGGCTCTCCAGTAACTAAGAGCCCTTTACTTTTTTTTTTCTGTAAAAGTTTTCATAGAACTTGAAAGAAAAGGAAAGAATAATCTTAAAAGGTTGCTTGCTTATATTACAGAAGAAAAGGAAAACTGCATTATTGGCTCCCTACTTTGTTACATAAATGATATTATGCAAATGATAAAATTTACCTCTGAGGACTTTAAGAAATATATATTGACTCATGAAGCTGCATTTACCTATGTAAAATGTTACACATATATTTATATTATATAATATATAATTTTCTATGTAAAATGCCCTCGAAAATTAAAAGTATAACTACCAGCTTTCTCCATATGTTGTTCCCTTTAATCTGTTTTATGCCTAATTTGTTTTGACATTTATTTACCTGCTCCTCTTTCTTCACTCCTTTACACCTATCTTTTTTTGCTCAACACATTGTGAGAATGTCAAGAAAAAAAATATATGTGTAAATTTCTTTGCCTTTTATTTTCCTGTGATTTGAAAATTCATCAGTAGTTGCTGCAGAAGATGCCTAAGGCCTTTAGGAACATAAATGAGTTTCAAAGTTGTTTGTAGAATGATCTAGATAAGAGCAAGGCGATAACACTTAAATTGATTTCCTTTTCTGTAAAATAAGTATTCTGGTAGAAAGTCATTCATATAAGACTGGATGAATTTTGTCCTCTAATAGTTTGACAAAGACTTAGATTCCCTATACCAGCAAGGTACATGCCAAAGTCAGAAATCCTCCTCTCCTCCCCAGAGTGCCTCCCATTCCCATTCTTCTTAGCAGATCCTTTTGACCTTTTGTGACCTATTGATGCCTAGCAGTGTAACAGAAAGTGATTGGTTAATTATAAGAAACAATTTCCATTAAATGAGGATCACTAATCTATAATACTTGGAAATGTAGCTTAGCCTATTGAGGCCAAAACATAATATTTTATTCAGCTTTCTGGACATGATTTGAAAAAAGAAAGAGGTTAGAATCACAAGCTACCTGACAGGAAAGTGATGTCTGTCTATGAAAATGGCAATGTTGAACTTGGTTTTGGGAGTTTGGTGAAAACTATCATAGTTGTAAAAGTGAGAGCCAGGCACAGGGGCTCTCACCTGTAATCCCAACACTCAGGAGGCTGAGATGGCAGGAATGCTTGAGATCAGGAATTCAAGACTGGCCTGGGCGTTATAGCATGACCCCATCTCTTAAAAAAATTAAAAAAAAAAAACCATAAAATTAAAAAAAAAGGAAATAAAAATGAATTTTTGAAATTTCTAGTATTTTTATTATTTTAATAAGAAAGTCAAAGTTATAGACAAACATATAACCCTATCAACTTTCTAAGACATTGTAGTTTGTAACTTCCTAATGTTTTATCCAATTAGCCACAAAATCACTACTGGAGGTAGTGACCACACACTTATACAGGTATGGTAAATTGAATTTCAACAAAGGGACCAAGGCAATGAAATGGAGAAATGATGACTTTAAAAATGAGACTTGAGTTTTTGATTATATGTACCCAAACAACTCCAGACCTAAATACAAAACATAAAACAATAGGTAACACAGCAGAATATATTCATGACTTTGGGTTAGGCAAAAATTCTTAGATCAAAAAAAGCACAAATTATAAAATAAAATTGGTAAGCTGTACTTTATCACAGTGATACTTCACTAAGGAGAATGATCTATAGTTCCATCCAGATTGGGCTGAGGGAGGAGATTCTTCCCTGTAACCATTTAGTCAGAGAGCTTTGGAACAGACATTTTCTGTAGCTGTTAGCAACATCGAGGACTGGAGACAGATGACAGTGTTTGAAGGAACTAAGAATCATGAGCCTTGGGACAGGGGCATGATAGGGAAGTGGCTTGCATCCCTGCCACAGACTAGTCAATTGCCTGAGACAATAGAGAGCCCGTTACAGAAAACAAAGTTCAAATGCCTACCCACCAGCTTCTGCTGCAGCCAGCTCTGACCCTCAAGTGCCACCCACTGAACCTGGAGGTTGAAAAGCACAGCCCAATGCAATAACTGCTGTCGGAAGGGCACAGAGATATAGAACCATATAAGCTTCTGAGACCGCTGCAATTTCAGACCTGCAGAGGGTAGCAAGACTGCTCTTATACCCGGTACATCTCTTCTATTATATAATCAGCATCTGAGAAAGTCACTGCACAAAAGCTATCTGCAACCAAGGAACTCATATAGAGCCTTGGCCCCCTGAAAACATCCAAATCAAAGCTAAACAACAAAACACAGAACATATTATGCTCACATCCTCAAGGGGGAACAAATAAGATAAAATAAAATAACAAAAAAGGGAAAACATTCCATCGAAACAAGAGTAAATTCAAAAAGTAGTGACAGCTTCTCCAGATGTGAAGGAACCAGTATGAGAACTCTGGCAGTATGAAAGTACAGACTGTTTCAATACCCTCAAAGGATCACACTAGTTCTCTAGCAATGGATCCCAACCAAAAGGAAAATTTTGAAATGACACATAAAGAATTCAAAATACAGATTATAAGTAAGCTCAATGCATCCAAGAGAATTAAAAATAAACACAAAGAAACTAAAAAAAAAAAAAAAATCAGTGAATGAAAAATTCACTAATGAGATAGATATTTTAAAAAGGGGGGGGACAGAACTTCTGCAAATGAAAGACACATTGATGGAATTACAAAATGCAGCTAAAAGCTCAAACAGTGGACTAGACCAAGCTGAAAAAAAAATTTCAAAGCTCAAAGACAGATCTTTTGAATTAACCCAGTCAGACAAAAATAAAGAAAAAAGAATTATTAAAAAATGAACAAAATCTTTGAGAAATATGGGACTACTTAAAATGCTCAAACCTATGAGTCATAGGCATTCCTGAAAAAGAAGAAGAAAAAGTAAAAAGTGTGAAAAACTTATTTGAGGGAATAATTGAAGAAAACTTCCCTGGTCTTCCAACCAATATAGACTCCCAGATAGAAAAGGCTGAGTAAACACCAGGTTGATACATTGCAAGTAGGCATTCATCAAAGCATATAGTCATCAGTCCATAGGAAGGAAAAAACGTTAAAACCGGCAATATAAAAACATCTAATTACCTATAAAGCAAAGCCCATGAGACTTACAGCAAACTTCTCAGCAGAAATGTTACAGACCAGGAGAGATTCAGTCTTATTAAAAAATGGGCAAAAAACATGAACACACAATTTTCAAAAGAAGATATATAAATGTCTAACAAATACGAAAAAAAATGCTCAACATCACTAATTATCACACAAATGAAAATAAGAACTACAATGAGATACTACCTTAGCCCATCAGAATGGTCATTACTAAGAAATCATAAAACAATAGGTATTGGCATGGATGCAGAGAAAAAGGCACAACTATACACTGTTAACAAGTGGGGATGTAAAATTATTACAACCTCTATGGAGATCAGTGTGGCAATTTCTCAAAGAGCTAAAAGTAGATATACCATTCAGTTGAGAAATCCTACTGCTGGTTATTTATCCAGTGGAAAAGAAGTCATTATGTCAAAAAGATACCTGCACTCATATGTTTATTGCAACACAATTCACAAGAGCAAAGATATGGAATCAACTTAAATGTCCACCAACTGATAGAGTAGATAAATAAAATGTGATGAAATAATGTCTTTTGCAGCAACTTGGATGGAACTGGAGGCCATTATCCTAAGTGAAGTTCACACTTGTAAGTGAGAGCTAACCTATGGGTATGCACGGCCATAGAGAGTAGAACCGTAAATGGCAAAAGCTCTGAAGATGAGAGGAAGGGAGGGGGTGAGGGATGAAAAATTTCCTTAGTACAATAGACAGTCTTTAGTGAAATGCAAATTAAACCCATAATGAGATGCTATTATATGTCTACTGGAGTGGACCAAAAAAGGAAAGAGGAGAAAGAGGAGTGGGAGAAGCAGCAGGAGGAAGAGGAGATATCACAAAATGTTGACGATTATATGCCCAGCAGTAGAAGTCTCATGCATTGCTTCTGAGAATTCAAAATGGCACAGCTACTATGTAAAACATTATGGCAGTTTCTCACTCAGCAAGTGATTCGGCAATCACACTTTTAGCTAATTACCTAATAGAAATGAAATGCATGTCCTTGCAAAGGTCAGTACACAGAAGTTTATTAACAGCTTCATTAAAAATTCCTCACAAGTGGAAACAACCCAAAATTCTATCAGCTAGCAGATAAATTGTGGTCTACTCATACGATAGAATACTACTGAACAAGAGAAAAAAAAGAGGAAGTGCTGATATATGCAAAACCTGTCTAAATCTCAAAATCATCATACTTGGTTAAAGAATAGAGAAATAAAAGCCATATCCCATATGATTCAATTTATATGACATTCTGGGAAAGAGAAAATACAATCTATTTGGACAGATTCTAATAGGTGTTTGCCAAGGGCCGAGGATGGTAGGAGGAGAGAACACAAAAGAGCAGGAGGGATCTTGCTAGGGTGATGCAAAAAATTCCAGTCCTGATTATGGTGGTGATTAAACAACTGCATGTCTCATAAAAACTATAAAGTTAAATATGAATTTTATTATATGAAAGTGCATATAAATTTAGAAAATAAAAGTTGAACATTTTAGGAAGTTATGAGGATGTGTCTTGTATCTTGTAAACAAAATGAGTTCTTATTTATGCAAATTTGTGTGTTTGTGTGTGTGTCAGAGAGTGATTGTGAGACAACAACATGAGATAGGGATGGTGTCCCTAAGGATGGCGTAACATGGCATGGATGAGAGGAGGGTAACAAAGTGATAAAAGAACATTAAGGTGACTATAAGAAGTGGAACTGAACAAAGGTGATGACAAGAAATATACAATGGTCATATCAATAATTACATAGAAGGTAGATTAAACAGACTTTTTTTTAACTCAATAAATATGATCTGAGAAGTGAAGAACTCAAGATTTCTTCTGGCATATGCAATTTTGAAGTGTAATCCTAAAGACCACAACTACCAAAGGATACATTGGAAGAACAATAAATTCAATTTGGACCTGGTGAAATCTTCCACAGCCTTTTTCATATGGATTAAACTATTGCACACTTAGCTGTACCTTCTAATATTTTGGTCACATAAAAAGAACAATGTGTAGGTTACTGTTGCAAGCAGATGCTAAGGACTGATAAATGTTACATGGCTTTGTTACCGTGGTGATATTCTGAAGAATATCCAACACTGTCTTTAGTATTCATTTTCAAAGTACACCAACCCCAAATCAAACACCAGAAGACATGCAACCTCTCTCCATAGCAGGCTTCATATTCGTGTGAAGTCTGCTAATCATAATTCTTCACTCACTTTCTCCCTTCAGCTGGCTGCACATGGCAGATGATGTTTCAGCCTCTTGAAATACCAGTGCCATTTCCTTCCTTCTGACAAAGTAGCATTTGGAAACACTAACATACATAGTAGCATTCTGGGCAAGGTAACATCTGCTCCATTTCTGGTACTCTTTCATTTTTCCTTTGCTTGCTCAACGATGCACTGTATAAAGGTGAGTTTACACCTATACAGATTGTCATTTTATTAACAAATAATGAAAATAGAAATCTAATGAATATTCAAAAAGTATTTCCTCACTGAAATCAATATAAAAGTTCTTTGAAATTATATAAACAAAGTGACTCTAATAGGAAGTGTAATATCACAAAGTCACATTTAGATTGAAATATACAAGCTACCATCATAAACACTGACTACAATATCAGGCTTGCAAAAGAATCTTGCCTGAATGTTATTTACAATCTGTTATGTTGTAGAAGTCTTCCTAACTGTGGTCCTTTACTGACTTTCACTAAAGGTGGCTGGGGCAAGTCTCACTTTTGGTATTTTGACATATCAATATCTATAAATAAAACTCAGTTTATGTGGAATAAATCGCTTTTTTATTGGCTTCCTAAAAAACTGCTAATTGCACAGACGTCCCTTGCAAGGTAGTTGAAGGGTATATAAGTGTATCTCTCATTCATTAATAACTGCCACTTAGACATTTCCAATAAAACTCCTTTGCCCCATATTTTTTTCACCCCCATCTTAACAACCTTCTCTTACCTTCAGTAGAAATGTACCCTTCCCATGCCTTCTTAGAGTTTATAGAAAACCTGAGAGAGAATATCTTAAACTTCATTTGCTACTAAAAAATAAGTATGAAATTACTAGATTCTGAGAAAATGAAATACAAAACTTTTTCTTTTATTTGAATATATAAATTGAGTGTTTGAAAACAGAGTGAGACTCATTTTTCCATAATTGTTATAGTCACATACTAGTCATCTACAACAATTAGTTTCCAGAGAAAATTGGCTGTGGGGAGACCCCTCATTTACTTACACATTTCTATTTTAGATGTAGTAGTGTAGAAATTATTTTTCTACCAGAATTGTGTAGACAATTAAGAATACAGATAAGTTATAAAATTATAGAAAGCACAGATTTGGGGAATCTAGCATAGTTAGTGTAGGGAAAGCAAGTCTGAAGTGACACATTTTAGTAGAGCTTAGTGTTTGAGGACTCACAAAAAAAGTATGAGTCCTACAGACGACAGGCATCTGGATGTAGTTTCAAAGGAAACTCTGCAAATGGAAAGACATTAGGGCAAACAAATTACAATTTATTAACTGATGGGACTGGGTGGGGGTGAGAAGAAAAGGAGGCGAGAAAACAGAATGACTTATAGATCCTGCCTAATTTTGCCACCTTGTAGATGTTGAGCCCTATTTATACATTTTAGTTGCAGAGGCTACTGGCATTAATATTAATCATATGAAAGTTTGTTATTCAAACAAAATTGTAATCCTCTACTTCTCTCATTCTCTGCTAGGAATCTGACATCTCGTCAAAACAGAACACTCCCAAATGAAAATACATTCTCCTAAATATTTTTCTACTGCTCTTTGCATTTGCTGTGTGTATTGAACAAAATTCACTGACTTAGAAAACTTCCTTATTTTCAAATTTCTCTTGTGGGAACCTTGAATCCTCACTAACACATCAAATGTCAGCGAGGATTTTTGGATAATTAATGCTGAGGATACTGATGGTGACGTCAATCTTAGCATATTAAACAAGGAGAACAAATATCACAGATAAAAATTTTAAAAACCTACAAAACAAATAAGCAAACAAATAAAAACCAGTAGAAACCTCTCCTGGTGCCTCTGTTGTTATTGGAGAGAAAATGGTTAAGTGCTGTTATATTGGAGCCTGCTTATTTTTTATGAAGTTCTCCTTCTTAGAGCCAGGATATAAACTGAGCATGGGATAGAAAATGCTGGAAGATTCATAATCTATAAAATATCATAAGATTGTGACAGTGATGAGATCTCCCTCTCCCTCTCCCCCCCTCCCTCTTTCTCTTTCTCCCTCTCTTTCTCTCTCTTTCTCCCCCAAGAAGCCATGACTATTGGCCGGGCGCGGTGGCTCACGCCTGTAATCCTAGCTCTCTGGGAGGCCGAGGCGGGCGGATTGCTCGAGGTCAGGAGTTCGAAACCAGCCTGAGCAAGAGCGAGACCCCGTCTCTACTATAAATAGAAAGAAACTAATTGGCCAACTAATATATATAGAAAAAATTAGCCGGGCATGGTGGCACATGCCTGTAGTCCCAGCTACTTGGGAGGCTGAGACAGAAGGATCACTTGAGCCCAGGAGTTTGAGGTTGCTGTGAGCTAGGCTGACGCCACAGCACTCACTCTAGCCTGGGCAACAAAGCGAGACTCTGTCTCAAAAAAAAAAAAAAAAAAAAAAAAAAAAAGAAGCCATGACTATTATAAAAAAAAAAAAAAAAGGCAGTGGGTAAAGTTGTCAATGTATGACAGTCACAACACAGACCTAAGTGAAACTGAGTGCAATTTATTACTGATATCAAGGGGCAACTTCCTTCAGAGTGAATCAGTTGATCCAATTAAAAAGAGGTCACACAGTTTCTACTTGTCAGGCACCACACCAGGTCTTTTATTTGAATATATAAATTGAGTGTTTGAAAACAGAGTGAGACTCATTTTTCCATAATTGTTATAGTCACATACTAGTCATCTACAACAATTAGTTTCCAGAGAAAATTGGCTGTGGGGAGACCCCTCATTTACTTACACATTTCTATTTTAGATGTAGTAGTGTAGAAATTATTTTTCTACCAGAATTGTGTAGACAATTGTACTACATTGTGAATAAATCTGAACTTCTTCTCATTTTGTATTTTTATAGCATTTATATATGATATAATTTTTAAATAATGAATCTTTCCGAGAATCCACAATAAAGACAATTTATTCTTTCCCTACATGCAGGGAAAAATAAAGAGAGAGATTAGGTTTGGTAAAGATCCTTGAAAGCCTTTATAATGATTTTTAGACACTGAAATTAATATCAGGTATTTTTTTTAGAGAACAATCTCCAAATTATTTTTGTGATTTTGGGGCTTTTGAATTAAAAAATAAAGGATGTTTAAACTGTTTATAAAAATCATTTCTTACATATAGTTTTTCCCCTTAAAAAAGAGAAAAATCTTTTTATTATACTTATTAAAATATTATAATTTTTATTGCAGTTACATATCCGTAAATAAGATAAATTATTTATTCAAAAATAAATTATTTATTCAATAATTGTTCTCCTTTGTTTTGATTTTTCAGAAACAATCTATAAGAAATAAGGTCCTCTCCAAATCACCTTCCTGAAATGCCACTTGATCCTAGAACAAGAAATTGGAAAGTGAATTTGCTCCTCTGAGTAGTGGCGGGCTTAAGGGTGTCATGTATTGGGGACAACACTATAAAGTATATAATTTGGGGCCCAAAATGCAGCTATATTTGTTGGAGTTCTCTCCTCCCTGTTAGGATAGCACCATTGGATCCAGTCTTCCTTCTTGCTTTCTCTAGAATTGGAAATGCAGAGGATAACTCATACATCTGAATCAAGATTCAGTAGAGCCATTAACGCTGTATCTGCCCAAAGCACTTCTCCCTTAAAGAGAAGCCTGAATAGATCAGGAAAAAAATCTTCTGCCCTGGGACATAAACAGCAGAATGGAGACAGGTAAGCTTAGTTTTATGTTTATCTTTTCAAAGTGTTTCTGTACTCATCAACTACTATTTTTCTCCTATTAGTCTCCGGTGTAAAAAGTATTTATTTGAATAATGAAGATGGATTAGCGAGAGAACTATAGCAGCTATACATTATTAAGAGTAACTTCAAGTCATTTACAATGATGTTACAATGGCAACTTATGCAGGTTAAATTTATATAAATGGTTACTAAATCCATTTGCCAATCACTTTCCTGGGCTTACTGAAAACTTTTGAGACTTATTTATTCTCAAGAAGACAGAGATAAATTCATTCAAATTTATTTCATATAAAATGCATTCTTTTATGTCTCTAATTCTTCTTTAAAATGATTTTTTTTTTAAAGTCAGAACATTATGGGGCTACAAATGTTTTGGTTACATGGATTGCTTTTGTACAGCTTGAATCAAAGTTATAAGTGTGCCCATCACCCAGATAGTATACAATGTACCCGTTAGGTATGATTTCACCCATCTCCTTCTCCTTCCTCCCACTTGCATGATTTCCATTGATTTTATTAATACTTCCATCTGTATACATGAGTGCTGACTGGTTAGTCCCAATATACTAGTGAGTACATGTGGTGTTTGTTTTTCCATTCTTATGATACTTGGGAGGATGGTCTCCAGTTCCATCTAGATTGTTGCAAAATGTATTAATTCATTTTTTATGGCTGAATAGTATTCAGCTGAGTAGTACTCCATGGTGTACATATACCACATTTTATTAATCCACTCATGAATTGATAGTCACTTGGGTTGATTCCACATCTTTGTGACTGTGAATTGTGTTGCAATACACATTCATGTGCAGGTGTCTTTTTGAAAAAATGACTTTTTCCTTTGGGTAAATACCCAGTAGTAGGATTGCTGGATTAAATGGTAGGTCTACTTTTAGTTCTTTGAGGAATCTCCATACTATTTTCCATAGAGTTTGCACTAGTTTGCAGTCTCCCCAATAGTGTAGGAGTGTTCCTTTCTCTCTGCAGCCACACCAGCATCTATTGTTTTGGGACTTTTTAATAAAAGCCATTCTTAATGGGGTTAAGTGATATCTCACTGTGGTTTTGATTTGCATTTCTCTGAGGATTAGTGATGTTGAACAATTTTAATATGTTTATTGGCCATTTGTTTATCTTTTTTCGAAAAGCTTGTGTTTCTGTTTTTGGTCTATCTGTTCATTTTTCAGATCTCCAGTTTAAAGAAGCACCAGTAGTTATTCTGTTACAGGAATTATGATATTTTATTGTATTCTTTTGTTTGCTTTTAATTTGCATTTTCTCTACTTACCTCTAAGCTGCTTAATGAAAGCATGCTATTACACATTCCCTGCTATTCAATAAACACTAAAGAGGAAACCAAGTTTTACACAGAAGAGGTTAACCTGTATCAGAGACCTGTAATTTATTTCTACACAGAAAACCCAGTCAGTTATGCAGTGATGGCTTTGTAGTCTTAAATTGAATGCATGCTAATTCTTGCTTTGGGATAAAAGTCAAAATCATATTTGAAAATAACAGGTTTCCCACTTATATGAAATTTTTATCCTAAACAATTCTTATTTTGTTAATGAAGAAAATTATATGATTTGTCTACCAAAAAAGAAAAAATAATACACTTTGTATTCAATAATAATTGACTCCTATAACATCTAGACATTTAGTTATATATTTGTTATTTATAAACATATTAGAATAGAATACTTTAATCTGTTCTTTGGATTTTAGCTGGAAAAGAGGCAAACTAAATTCTTTACAAATATTCGTATGTTTTTAAGTTGTCTGTATAAAATATTTATCTTATAGCAATTCTTACTTCCTTCCTAAAATAATTTCTACTAAATTATTTTCACACAATTAATATCAAAGTTGAAAATTTTACACATCTGCTAGACATTCTTCTCTATGAGTGGTAGTCATGCAGCATATAAATACATTATATCCATCTTGCTGTATCATCATTGGACAGGATTTCTCTTTTTCTCCATAATAATAACAATTATTATAATACTTTCAAAAGATAACCACACTAATAAATCAACTATATAACCCATAATATTTGTAAGTAATAATTCTAATAATTGTTTTTTAGGAATATAATGAAGAAGCAATTTATGTATATTTATGTACTCAGTGGAAGGGATCACAGAGGTTTACTTGATCTAATATCAATTATATTATAATATGTGCAGTTTTCTGTGTAGGTGCCTTCATGATTCCTATTACACCTTTAAAGTAAAAAGCCCATAAGACACCAAGAACAAGTTACAGAAAGAATAACTGAATTTAAGAAATTAATTCAGTGGCACAGCAAGAAAATAAAATAGACAAAAAAAAACAAAAAAAAAAACTGCCTTATCAGGGTTCATATATAACATTGGTCCCACACATTTTTGGCACCAGGGACTGCTTTCATGGAAGATAATTGCTCCACAAACCGGGTTGGGGGGAGAATCATTTCAGGATGATTCAAGCGCATTACATTTATTGTGCAGTCAAATCTCTCTGCTAATGATACCTGTATTTGCAGCCGCTGCCCAGCGCCAGCATCACTGCCTCAGCTCCACCCCAGATCATCAGGCATTAGATTCGCATCTAATCTAAGAATCTCATCTAAGAAACACACAATCGACAGCTCTCGCATGCGTGGTTGACAGTAGGGTCCAGTGCTCCTATGAGAATCTAATGCCTGCTGACAGGAGGCGGAGCTTATACAGTGATGCAAGCAATGGGAGCGGCTGTAAATGCAGATGAAGCTCCCCTCGCTGCTGCTCTCCTGCTGTGCAGCCAGTTCCTAGCAAGATGAGGCTCAGGGCTTGGGGACGGCACATCTACAATGTCTCACTAGAAGTATTCTTATTTTCAGTTGGTTATTAAGTGGTAACATACCTACTAGGGAAACATGGGAGCATATTAGAACAATCTCATTAACCAATCACTGCTAAGAAAAGGACACTATTCTAGCTGATTCTTGATTCTTAAACTTTTTCCAATTAATTTATCTTGTGCTTTACATTATCTATGTGTTCCTCACATATTTATTTTTTGCATGTAATACTAAACATACCTTATTTCAAAATGCCCCGAGTTTTTTGTATTAATGGTTAAAGTCTTAAATGGTACTTAATTCACACATACACATGACTTCTTACATATATATATGTATTTCAAAACTTATTGCTGAGAAAGAGAGAAAATGTAGTGTAGCAAAAAGACTACTAGCAAAAAGATCATAAGAATTACTTCATAGGAGTAATATTGACGATCTTTATAACTATATCATTTAAAGATTTTGTTCTATAGTAAAGTCTATTTTCAAGAGATAAAATTACAAGTTTCATATAGCAGTCAAAGGTGAAATGTATTATTAAGATAATGAGCATATCCCCAAGATTTTATATCTGAAGTACTTAGATGATTAAGCAAAAACATTGTATTTTTTTGTTTGATTGCCAAAAATATCTGCATGATTTTTAAAATTTGTCCATGTTATTCTATGCAACCATTCGCTCTGTATATATTGTCCATATGGCAGTGCTGATTGTACAGTGCCCAACCTGTAACACCATGCACAACAGCCCTGGCTGCTTACTCCAAAGACAGAATTTTTTTCCTATAATCAATTAACAATTAAGTATACCTATATTTTATATCATTATTCATATATATGAATATACATTAGAAGATAAAATAACTTACATAAATACACATATACTTCTACTATTATCTCTAAAATTGTTACTTATTCTTTATTTTTAAATTTGATGAGGCCATTACTTAGAAAACATGTTTGGCCTTTTTAACTGATATCCCAAGATTGGTAAGATTTTTTCTTTTGCTGCTATTGAGAAGACTATTCTCTAAGTCAAAACACATAGGATCAAATATTATCAAATTTTCAGAGACTGCCCCCAGAAAACACTTGTATTTATTTATTAATAAGTTTAAGCACTAAGTTATTTTTATCCTCAATTTATGCATAGGGAAACTAATGTCTTCCCACCAACATGAAGTTTTTAGCTCAAGGCTACTCTTCTAACAAATAAAGTAATATTGTAACCAAGATTATCTACCATATCAGTGATGTGTAAACAATACTAAAAGTTCCCATTCTGCCAATATAGTACATTAAGCATAATGTACTATATTTAAAAATGGTATATAGTTATGTATTTTAATTTGGCATTAAGTAAAAGGTGGAGCAAGGGAGTTTTGCCAGCATTATTTATTTGCTTTTTTGTTTTTCTTTATAATACAATAAAAGAGATAAGAAACTTGCACAATAGTGAATTCAAAAACAATTTCTAGAATTCCACTTAGTTTTAAAATTATTATTGTATTTTTATTTCAAAAATATATGGAAGTAGAAGCAAAAATCATTTTTAACTTTATTAGAAATAAAAGGCAACATTAATGTATTATAAAATCAATTTTCTATACTTAGTTTTATTATCATAGTATTCATACTATAAACATATTATTCATACCATAATATTTTATCAACTATTCTACAATCTTATCTTTTGAAATGGTATAATATTCTATTAGATGAATATTTACACTTCTTTAACCTTTTCCCTTTGATGGACCTTAATGTAGCTACTAATTTTCATATTCTATACAGTGACATAAAAACTGTCTTATATAAATATATATTTTCAACTTACAATAGTTTCTGAATTACAAATCCTGTGAAGTTGTACTTCTATATCAATAATTATGAATATTTTAAAGTGTAGAAGACTTTTTCTTCTGCTACAAAGAAAATCTCACAGTTCTCTTTCCCTAGCCCTATTTAAAAGTTCCACTCATAGAACACTGAACAACATGGTCAAATCTGACAGTGAAGCTATGCGGTACCAAGTATGTATGTGCATGTGCATGGCGTGAGATTGTGTGTGTGTGTATGCATATGTTAGGTTATGAAATTGTTTGAAAAGTTTGAGGTACCTACAATACATACACATGCACATCAGATGAGTGCATTATTTTTTAAGCTCAATTGTTTCCAAAATGTTATTGATTTTAGAAAATAGATGTAAACGTATTTTGTGAGAAAAAATATTGACAATACCAACAACTTTAATTTAAAAATCATCCCAATAATGTAAAAGACAGAGAAAAATCAAAATATATAATATGCTAATATGCCTTACCTTTACAGAATGGAATTTTAGGTTTATAAAAAAAAAAGAGAGAGAGATAATTAGTTTTTTTGGTCAACACTATTTAGTTACATTCAAGTGACTTTAGGAAGTACAGTTTTCTCCTTAGAAGTAAACTATAAGATTAAGAAAAAAGGTATCTAAGTGAGAGATATGTAATATGACATGTAAAAGTGAAAGGATCATGAACAGGCAAAACTTGGCTGTAACTTGATTGAATATATTGACCTATACAAAATGAAACATCAATCAGATGGCATGTTGGTTAACCAAAGTAATTACTTAAGGTGAACTGCTAGAGGTAATCATTGCTAGTGCCAGTCTAAAACACAGTCCAGGGATGAATGTGTACTGACATATAATGAAGTTTCTAGTCTAGCTTCCAGCTCTGAAGAATTCAAACCCACCTCCCTGCAGACATGCCACGAGTATCCATGGGAACTTTAATTCAGACTGTTTAAAACTGAATTTATTATCATGTCCATGTTTCAAGCCCAATCTGCTTTATACCTATATTTTCCATCTTTTGGTTTTAGTCTTAATTGATGTCGCCACCATGTATCTATTTGCTCAGGCCAGAACTTGATAACCATTTTTAGACACATTCTTTTATTTCAGCTCTTGTTCTAGTCAACACATTTTTTTGAAATTACCTTTAAAACACCTCTCACTTTTTTTGGCCTACATTATTTCATTAACTATGTAGTTAATATCTCCTATCCTTGACCTATATCCTTCCCACAAATGCTGAAACAATTATTATTTGAATTACCATATGCTCATGTTGTTTCCTGGTTTAAATCATGTCAATGTTTACTCTTTTCTTTTTAGCCACATCCAAGATGGCTGTCAAAGCACACAAAGTCATTTGTGATGTGAATGGCTTAACACTTAAGTCTCCACTCAGCCTCCCAGTCATTAGTATTTTACTGTCTAGCAACACTAAATGGTTTATTGTTGCAGGAAAGTAGCACAATGTATCCTACAGCCTCCCTGGATCCCTCTTCCTGTTTCCCTAGGATTTGACTGGCTGACTCCTGTGTGTCTCTATTCTGAGATATGTCTACCTGACGTGTCAATAAACACTTTTTAAAATAACCTCATACATGATCTTTCCTCTTGTATTATTGAACTGCATATTAATTTATGTTTTTATCTCTTTCACATAATAGTCAGTGGTATTGTAGAGAGTAGCAACTTGGTCTTATTTTCTGTTAAATGCCCAGCAGGCACCCTGGTGCCTGTCGTGTGACCTACCCTCAATAAATATGTAAATATGATTTGACTAAAAAATAAAATGGATTATTGTCATAATTAATCAAAATCTATAAAAAGAAGTACCAAGGCATTTACATTTTTAATATCTCTTTCAAAATCCTAGTCTACAAAATTGTTTTAAACAACATAATGCATAGTAAAGTTAAGGTTCAGGAATATCCACATAATGGGTTAGCAGGATACTCAACCTGGCAACCAAAGTTCATATACCTATAATAAAAATTATATATTTTAAGCAGAAATTGATTATAGAGGTTTAGGTACTTATTCACCTGTTGAGAAGGCTGTGGGGGCAGGCTCCAGTGTTGGCCTGGATAAGTGCCTTTCTGGTAATCATCACAGAACTTGCCCACCAAGACAACTGGAACCATTACTATGTTCAGAAAGTCACAGTGCCAACTGCAGGATGCATGACTACACCATTCATCCACATTCTGGGGATAGAGATAACTTTCATAAATTTTGGCTTTAGGAACACAAGTGGCTTCGGTCTGGGAATCAGGAAGTGGCCTCCAGATCACTTTGCTTCAGACCAAGCTGAGACAGCAAGATTATAACCAAGATTTAGCTAGGGCCTCACGAATCCTAGCTGCAAGTGAAGTAAACCAATCATAGAAGGACAAATATGCATGATTCCACTGATAGGAGCCATCTAAGATAGTCAAACTCTTAATAGCAAAGAACATAGTAGTGATTACCAGGGGCTTGGGTGTGGGCAAATGGGGAGTTGTTGTTCAATGAGCATAAAGTTTCAGTTGTGTTAGATAAATTAGTTCTAGAGATCTGCAGCACACCATAGTGCCTATAATTAACAATACAGTAATGGACACTGCAAAATTTGTTAAGAAGGTAGATCTCAAAAAAAAAAAAAAAAGTAACCAAGGAAAACTTGGGAGGTGTTGCATGTATCTATTACCTTGATTGTGGCGATGGTATCATGGGTGTTTGCGTATTTCAAACTCATCAAATTGTATACATTACATATGTGCAGTTCTTTGTATAGCAATCGTACTTCAATAAAGGTATTTTATAAAATGAATCCTAGCTGCAAGGTGGTCTAGGAAACATAGTTTATATCTTTCCTACAGTTCTAGATGACAGACTGGAATGAAATTGGAAGAGGTGGCTTATCTAAAATTTCCACCATTATCTGACTATGCAGCAAGAACAGTAACAACCACACTATAATGATACTGTTAGAAATTATATTAATCATTTATGGTAAATGTCATGTAAATTATCAACTTTATGGACGAAGATATGAATTTATGTATGTATTTTAGAGTTAAAATCAAAAGAATATGTATCGAACACATTTTCTATGTGAGAGGCTGTACCAAATGTAAATAAAATATCTATCCTGCTAAGTACACATGTATTTTATTTAACAGGAACTGCAATATAAAAGAAAATTAAATTCTTTCATAATTACATTAAATTTATCTATGATTTTTATAGGTTATATTGTACTCCTTCCTGAAATTTTCCATCTGCAATTTCCAACTCTTCATCTAATATTTAAATTATCACTTAGTTTATTGTGCAGGACCTGAATACGGAAACTTAGACAATTCTTGCCATACAAAAGCATATTCACAATTCTTGTGCCACCACCAAAGAAATGTCTTTACAAGGCTATGTAATCACTTAGCACAGATGGTGAAAATCCATAACATGGACCAGTTACCCTAAGCTCAGTTGACCTAATCAAAATTAACATCCCCATTAGAAAATTTTATTATCCATTCATAAAATTCAGTGGCATAACATAAATGTCATGCCATCTTTGGTCTTGCATCAGTAATTGATTTGTTTATGATACAAACTAATACTCAATATTCTGTCTCTTTCCCAACAATAACAAGTAGCATCATGAACAGGGAAGGTTATTATTTACTAGCCACAGCTCAATGCACCATGTAATCAAATCCTTTGTGAGAGCATCCTGCCACATAATCAGATCCTGTGAATTGTCAAAGGCAATTTTGTAAATATATATTCATTTAAAACCTTGGTAAGCTTGTTATAGTGTAGGATAAGTACATTTTTCTTTTCCATTTTTTTTCCTCTGTTGTTGTGTTCTAAATTCTTGTGTATGGAGTAATTACATTTCTTAAAAATATAATTCTACTGTGGAAAAATAATAAGTTCTCTATTCACCTATAACAAATACTAGCCTTTGAAGCTCACTACATTAAATTATTATGATTTGATTTGCTTATAATTTTCTCCCAGGATAACTTCCTTACAAGGTATTTTAAATGTATTTTTCTGAAATTTCAATAAATATTTTTGCTGAGCCATGTTAGAGTTTAATAACAACTCAGTACACAGTCCAAAGCTTATCAGAATTTGTTTGGGTATATTCACACAGACATTCGCACCCACACATCAAATCACACTCCCTTCCAAAGAGTAATTTTCTGTGTAATTTGCGACTTTGCCTTAGTTTTATTTATATCTGACAGGCAGTTGAACACTGTTAGGTTTTGTTTACTCTTGGTAACAAGGAGCCACGCTCTTCATCACCAGGTTCATGCTATTGATTAAAACGACTAAGCCGAAAATCCATCTGCACCTCTTTGCAGAGGCCAGATGACTCACCACTAATAATGAAAAGGTATTACATAGTAATTCCTACAGGACAACAATTACTTAATCTCTGAGGAATAATAGTGGAGAGATAGGCCCCTAGTCTCTTAAAAATTACATATGTACTCCAGAAAAATCAGCTAGGAGACAATTTTTCATTCAACAATAACTTTAAAAATATTAAATATCCACTCTTGGACTCAGTGCAATTAGAATGAACAAAAGACATGAAGAAATGAGTCTATATCCTTAGGGAGTGCAGGTTAATGAAATCTAGACAAAGAGAACAAGAGAACAGAGAAAGAGGACAAAGTGAAAGTAAGTAGAGAATAAGAGGGAACAGACGCTGGCCTCAAGGAAGCAATCGCAAAGGTATGTTGCTGTAATCAAAAGTGTCTGAAGAAGGAATGGACTGTTTCAGCTTGGAGAACACGCAAGCTAGACTTTCTAGGCAAAGCTGTAGGACACGCGCTTAACTGTTGCAGGATTTAGTGGAAATGACAGAACCCTTCAGTTGAGAGCATCTCTTCCCTACTTATGTGTCACCTATGTCCGGTGATAACATAAAAATGATTATAATCATTATTTTAAACATAATTATGCATTAGTTAAAATAACAATATAATCACAATCATAGGGAGCTCCCCTAGTGCAATGGTCTTGTCTTTTGCCTCAATCTCTTAAGCCCCCTGCGTGGCGAAGGCAGTGATGTGCGTGATTAATGAGTTGGGCGGACATAACTCATGTGTTTGAACAAGCCCCGCCCTCTGGCTTGAGGAAGATCCGCTATCCTATCCGCTAGGATAGCAGGATACTGCTCTCTGCTGTAGGTGTAGGCGGGCAGGCTAGCAGGGCTGGGCTGTAGTTGTTCACAGCCTTCAGTACTGCCTGTGACCCCGAGGCATGTATAGTGAAATTCACAGTACTGTGATAATGTCACTGGTCAGCTCTAGGCTTCAGCCATCAGTAAAGTAGGTATTAATCTACATTTACCAACTCCTGCATCTGTACCTCAGTCCCACCTGTATACATGGTCAGGGAACAAAGCATAATTATACACTGGGCTCCTCAAACGCTAACTAGCTTGAAGTTTAATAATGAGAAAAACTAGAGCACAATACTTCTAAGATCTTTTCTGTATCTCAGTGTTTGTGATTTAACCCCATTTAAACACAAATAAATGCCAATTTCAATCTGATACATTATATAAAAATTACATGGAATAGGCTTATACATCTATTCATATACTAACATGCAACAAACCCATAAAGTAATGCTTATTACTAAAAAAAAAATTCTGTTTTATACTCATACAGTCATCCATACACTGTTGGATGACAATACGCACTACAGTGTTCCACTATCTAACATGATCTGTATCTTGTCATAAGAAATGGTGATATTTTAATTGTGTTCAGTAGACCAACACTATAAATGTACCTGCTTTAAAGAAATCTGTTTCCTTTTAAATAATACATTTCTAAATAGAAAAATATTCTATGCTCTACTAATTTTGTGTACTTTTTTCTCTTTTAAAATTTCTAATTTAGTATAAAGTTAATCAATCATTAATTAGCCTTTGCTTTTTGGTAAAAGCATTAGAGCAAAGGTTAAAAGCATATAAATTTGGAAACAAATGTATTTTTTTCAATTTTAAAGAGAATTTCCCTAACCCTAATAGTGCCAGGCAGGAAGCTACAATCTGTATTCTTTTTTTTTTTTTTTTTGAACTAAAATGTGAGCTTTTACCTATGGAAAGAGTCAAGGGGAATTCATACTATTAAGTGTGAGAACTAAGATGCACTTAGCAGTACTGCCAGTAATAATCGTAAGACGCTAACAGCATGGATACTATTAATGCTACTTTAGCAAAGAAGTTGAGAGAGAAAAATCCATTTTTGAAACTTCTATTAACGGTGAACTAAATAATCCAGACCTATTCCTCTGCTAAAAGCAAGCAGAAAAACTGGACAGATATAATTGTCATTTGTATTAAAGAGCTAGGAAAATAAAAATTACCAAGTTAAAAGGAGAGCAATGCCCCTGAGAATAAGCCTGGTCTGTGGATGTGCCTTTGCTCAGCATGGGTCACAGATTCTGAGGGAGATTGCTGAGGGGCTGAGCAACATTTTTTTACAGACCTTGAAGAGTACTACTCTGGAAGGAAGGAAGATGAGAAGACAGCTCTGCACAGTTTTTCAGGCTCTCAACCAAAACTTTAGTTCCTTTTCCTTCGAAGAGTAGTGCGGTTGGACAAAATAGTGGGCTTACTTCTTCGCATTTCTTTTCTCTTCTGATTTCAGGCCAGCATATACTTGCTGTTTTGGCAGCTTTCCTACACCTTCAGAAAAATGTATTTCAAATGTTCATCCAGATAGTCAATTGAGTATTTGGTGAGAACAACTGAGCCCACAGTTGCCTGAAGAACTCTCTCCAAGATGGACACATGATAGGTAGACAGACAGAGGCCCAGACACAGAACAGACATAGTGATAGCTATAGATGCATTTATAAATATAGGTAACTGAAGATATAAATAAAGAAAGAATACTAAGATGCAGATGATTTAATGCCTTTTGCAACAATTTGGATGGAATTGGAGACCATTATTTTAAGAGAAGTATCTAAAGAATGGAAAAATAAATGCCACATGTATTCACTATTAAATTGGAACCAACCAATGAGCACAGTGTGCACAGAGGAAAAAAAAATCTCAATGGAAATCAAGCAGGGTGTAGGGGGAAGGAGAGGATGGGCAAAAACCTACCTAATGGGTACAATGAACACTATCTGGGTGATGGGCACTCTTTTAATTCTTACTCAAGCATTAAAAAAGTGATCCATGTAACCAAAAACATTTGTACCTGCATAATACTTTGAAATGTTTTCAAAAAGGGCAATGTTAAGAAGAATCTTAAAAATATTAACGGACAAGTTTACGTATCTTTTCACTGTCTGTTTTGTGAGTTTAACAAATATTCTTTCTTCTCCCAAAGGTCAGTTTCATGTTGATCTTTGACTAACAGGAGGCACTGAAGAGGCTTTTCTTCTTTAATAGTCTTTTTGTTGCAGGATGAGAAAGAAAGCAAGAGAGTTTTAAGAATGGTCACTAGTTTTGAAATCATTCAGATGAGGTGGGACTTGAGGAAAAGGAAACATTGTCTGAAGATTTCTGAAGTTTTTGGTTTAATAAAATCAAATGATGCTCTACCCCCTTTTGAACTGAGTAAGTCTTTTTAATTAAATATACAATAAAAAACAAAGTAGTGTAATTGTACTCAACTTCTTTGATTTCTACTCCATATAGGTAATGGACCATGTAGGTCTGAAATTCATCGGGTTTAAGCAAAAAACAAACAAACAAAAATAGTGAAAAAATAGAGAACACAAGAGTCTTTAAGATTGAAAATTGAAAAACGTTAAGACTTAATGGCAAAACTTTACCTCTTAGCTTCTATGTGTAATTCAATACTTAATTTCTGCAACATTACTCATTTTATACTCTATATTCAATGAGGGTGCTCTATTCTTCCCACCACCTGATATTGTGTAAACTGGTATTCTATAGGCCACATCTGACAAATGGGAGAAAATTGATAAATTACTCACCATTTCTGGCAGTTAAACTCATAGGTCAATTTTCTCAGTCTAGAATAAAAAAAGAAAGAAAAAATAGTGACAAGGGGAGAAGAGAAGGCTCTTCTTCACATACATTTACTCTCACATCTAACAAAAGATAAAAATGACAAGATGGAAAACATTGTTTCCAAATTTAAATTGTCTGGGAAATATTTTTTGTTATAATGATATTCTTTGCCTCATTTTAGTTATGAAGCTTCCTATTGGGAGAAAAACCATATTAAAAGATACAATATGAAAAAACACATTTTACAATTAATAAACTTAAAAATGTCAATGAAATAAAGCCCAAATAAACTTTCACTAAAAGTTTTAATGTTTCTAAGCCCCAATAGTAAATTCCAATACTGCCATGTGTGCCAATAATTTGTTCTCTGAAATTTAAGACAAATAAGAGGAAATGAGTAATGATTGGGATAACAGAATGATGCTTATTTGTTAAGTTGGAATATTTGTTAAATATTACATTTTGTTAAACAAAAATATAAATTGCTTTCTTTAATAAACTGACTTACAAATGTTATTTTTTACTCCAAGAAAAATATTTGATCACTAATGTTTTATTTCTACTGTAATTTACAAAATGTTAATATGCATGTATACCCATATACATATATTACAGAACACACACACTATGAGAGAGTGAGAGAGAGACAGAGAGAAGGGAGGAGAGGGACTATATATTAGGTGCTCCATTTTCCTTCTCAACAGTTCTATGAAGTAGGCACTCTAGCCTTATTTCAAAGATGAAGAAACAGGCTCAGAATGGTTAAGTAAACCCTACCATTAAAGTTCTATGTTCATCAAACTAAGCCCACCCTTTCTAGTGGTCTGGGTTTTCCTAACAATGTTCTTTTCAATTAAGCATTAATTATTTTATGCAATTTCAACATAAGTGTTGAAATAAATAAAACCCAGTAAATAAAACCCAGAAATGTCCAAGCTCTGGGCCATGTTTCTTGCTCTGCTAAGTAAAAGACTGTCAATTTATTCTTATATACCTTTCTAGTTCTCTAGGAACTTAAATAGCCAGTGTATTTTCTCTAAGTGAGATAGACAGTATTGCAAGGAAATTAATTAATATTTGATTGATAAGCTATAGCACTAGTTCTTGAGTTTTACCTAGGATTTTGCTAAAAATATAATACTTGGGGTCCATACTCAGAGATAATGATTCAGATTTGTGATAGAGTCAAGTAGACTGAAATATAACAAATTCCCCACGTGATTTTGATGTAAATGCTCCTATTACCATACTCTGGGAAACACTGTCTAAAGGAGAGATTTGGGTTTAAATCATACCACCCACTGTGGGAGCATCTACTATTGTTTTATTTAGGAGCTACATGAGATATATATATATATATATGTGTGTGTGTGTGTGTGTGTGTGTGTGTGTGTGTGTGTATAGTTGAGACAGAGAAAGGGGGAAGAAAATAGAAAGAAAATATATTCATATACGTATACTATTGTAGACCAAGTTATCTTTTATTATGAAGGATTAAAGTCAAGATAATAACAAAATTGCATATAGAAAACAATTTAACTTAATTTGGGTAGCTATACCTGCCGTGTCTGCAAGTATAATTAAATTAAAAATGAAAATGTGATATTTGGGTAATATGTTTTTGAACCTTCTATCTAATTACCAACTATAAGTGCACTGACCTCATGCTGCTACTAAACAACTGAAAATAACACAAAATATATTTCCCTAATGTTCCTTACAGAATAAGTGGTTAGCCAAATGTAAGTGTTTGCTTTCCCATTTCCATTTAAGCTAATATATGTGTGTTATGTTAACATTTAGAACCTTAGAAAAACTGAAATTATTAAATTTCTGTCCTAACAGAAAAACTTTATGAAAGTATTATTTCAGAAAATATTTCCTGTCTTCATAAACTTGTTTGAAGCAAATGAGGATTTGAAATAGAAATAAATCCTATGAAAATAAATTATAAATGTCAAAAATAAGTTATATTTTCTATAAAAGTGTGAAAATTTTCCTTGGTTATGTTTGCTCTCATGAAGATAATAACTGACACTTTGGTACTCAAATACAACCTGCTTGAAGGTGGTCAATTTCTTTTTTAAATGTCGCTCAATTTAGAGTGTTAGCTATTACATAACACATTTATTTGTGCAATGCCCTCTTCTGATAACCCACTCTTAGGTTCTGAGCATTGGGAAATTATACATAAGGAAATAACTTACATGTATGACAACTTTCTTTGAATCAGTATGTGAAGATGTTTCAAGAAGATTCTTTTATGGTAAGTGGTGATGCCATGAAATAGACTAGTACAGGCCCCTAAAAATTATGATCTGATTTTGGTGTGACACATCTATTAGTCAATAAAGTGATCTCATGCAAATCAGCTTCCATCTTTTGTTTGTAAAATGGAGTTAATATCATACACATAAGGATCTTATTGGGACTAATAAGAATTTATTAGGACTAACAATAACTAGGATTGTACATTGAAGTGTTGTTTGCACTGTAATCCTTCATAAGACATAAATTCTTATTTACATCAGATTTTTCAGATATACTGGGTGGAATTATACATAATTCCCCCAAATGCTATCAGAAATAGAAACATGATTTGAGTTTACAATATTAAAATATTTTAACATCCTTGTGAAGAAATAAATACATTCAATCTTTTATTATCAACCATACCCACAAAGTAAATATTTCAGAAGAAAAATATATCAGTTCACAAATATTTTTAGAAAGTAAAGACACTTTCTTGAAGGGGATGGTGGTGGTATGGTTGTTAAGATGTAAAATTGTTTCATTTTAACTAAAGTAATCTATTTTCTTTCTGCCTGTATTCCTTATTTCACTTTCTTTTTATTGCTCAATCTTCTATATTTTTTCTCTTTATAGCCTGTTCTGCTCCACTCCCTTCACAGTTCAGCTAAAAACATCTTCATTTTTGTATCTGTTTTCATATGGGCTGCTCTACTAATTATCAATTCAAGCGTAGGTTAGGTACAGATTTGGCAATCCTTCATTTACCAAAAAGGAGATAGTGTTCCTTCTTCAATATCAATATGTATGGACGTATTGACATATATCTTATATTACAGTGTTTAATCATTCATAAAATATATTTTTTTCATAACATATATATAGCATATTACATAACCAGGAACTGTTCCTATGATAGAGATGCAATAATATGAATATGGCTCATTTGTCACCAAAATAAAACTAATAATAACCTAGAGAAGATTTTAAAAATGCCAGGAATTACAATTTTAAAAAGCTCTAGATTATATGGGAGGACCGTACTAAATAGTCTGGGAATACAAGAGAAGGAGCCCCTACATCTTTCTGGAGGAACTGGAGTACAGACAGAGGGCAAAGAAGGAAGAACATATTTGAGTGAATACTGGCCAGTATTTCCGCAGGAAGACTTGCAGTGCAGTGCCCAGGCAAGAAGATGGAATGTGAATACAGCCTATTCCTGGAGAAGCTCTGTGAGGTCAGGGCCCTAAGCATATTTGTGTACTGAGAGCTGAAACTGCAAAAGAGGAAATAAGAAATAGACTGAAACTTACCCAATGCTGCAAGTAGTAAGGTGCTTGGATTTTGCTTTCAGAATAAATGAGGAGTCCCAGGGAAAACAAGGGAGGTAAAATATGATCTGTTAAAGATAGCTCTTTGGCATTTATGGGAAGCATTAATTAGATTGAGGTAGTGAAGCCAATTAGAGTCTGGGGGGGGATCATAAGTCGGTTACAGTGGAGTCATTTACATACAAGGATTTGAGTCTAAATTTATAGTGTCAGGTATAAATAGCATATAGGCAATACTTCCTACGAAAATTAGCTAGGAATATGAGATATGGAAGCTAAAATAGCATCTCTCTGTAAATACAAAATAAAAGTCTCTGCTACTTAGGATTTTACCTTTGTTGTTCAAAATTGTGCTCCTAGTGACACCTGGCACATATCATATGTTCAATAAATACTGGTTTAAAAATCAGTTAACAATAGCGGGTTGTTTTCCTGTGTTGGTAGAAAATAATTTTACCTGTTTGTTTGTTTGTTTTGGCTTTGGGCTAGTTGCAAGTGGCTAGCTTACTATTAGGGTTCATACTGTATGAAAATACATTTTTTTCCATAGCCTGGGAAAATGTTCATTGAAGAATAGTTACATGGTGGGAGGCATTTGGGACCTAGTCCTGGAGAAAACACAGATCCCAAATCTTGGTTTTATGCTGAGCAGGGCATGGATCCGCTCAGTGAAACGGAGATAGAAATGGAATGTGTGTCACTCCTTCTTTCTCTCTTTTCCTCTCTTTCAATCGTTCCTTATCTTTCCACATAAGGAGTTTAAAGATAAGAGTATATTTAAGGACAAAGTTAGGAGGACCTCCCCACAGAAGAACTTCCCAGACAACAGAGACAACGGCTAATTTCTCTCTCTTGCCGCCATCTCACCAAGAATATTTCCTCTGGCCCCACGTTTCACCTTAAAACTCGCACGGAGAACACTAACCGAAGAAAGGGCAGACGCATGGCTGTCCAGGTGCATCTTCTCAGTCCCTCTCTGTTTTTCATCAGCTCCTGGCCTCAACATTCGGGACACGCCCGTCTGTGGAACACTAGCATGGCGGCCTGAACTGTTGCCTTCCGTTTCCGCAACACACGGAGCGGGGCCGGCAGAACCAGAGCAGCTTTTGCGCATGCCCTCGTGGCGTCCTCGAGCTCGCGCCGCGCTGTGCCGCAGCCGTCCATCCCCGTGCTCACACCAGCGCAGTGGGAGTGTTTGGTTCCGTTGGAGGTTGCTAGTGTTTGAGTGTCCCCTGGCTTTTGAAGACAGCAGGAGGGAAGCCATCTTGAAACTTAATCTCCAATGTGGCAATACTGAAAGGCGAGGCCCTTAAGTGGTGTTTGGATCACGAGGACACTGCCCTCACGAGTGGATCAAACTATTCTTGGGGATTCAGGGGATACTGGGTTTCATCAGAGTATAATTGGCGACTTCATAAGAAGAGGAAGAGAGACGGGAGCTGGCGCCCTGGCACGCTGAGCGCCCTTGCCATGGGATGCCCTGTGCTGTCTGGGGACACCACAGAGTCCCCACCGGCAAGAAGACTCTTGCCGCATTCACCTCCTTGACCTTGAACTTCCCGGCCTCCATAAGGAGAAATAAATTCCTTTTCTTTATAAAGTGCCCAGTTTCAGGTAGTCTGTTATAAGCAACAAAAAATGGAACAAATAGGGGGGTCTCTCATTTATTCACTTGCTTTTGGAATTCAAAGTTGCCTCTTGCTCTGTTGTTCCTTCACGTTGCTTCTGCAGTAAAAGGACAATAGCTCACTATGGTTTGAAGTCACTTCTTGTATTCTTGTTTCTTGACAAGTTCTCCTTACCTCTGATTGTTATCTAAGTCTTTTCCTTTCTTCAGGGTCTGAAATGGTAGCTGTGGCTTCATAACTTCCCAGATATGTTCTCAGGGATGAAAGCCGCCACATCCAGGAGAGCAAGAGCTCCTGGACTGCACAGAGACCCTGCCTCAGAAGTATAACCCCCAAGAAACAGAAAACAAACTAGATCAATGGGTACCATGTGAAGCAAAATTATTGAAACACATGCACCAATAATTTAAAATAAGCAGGATAAATATATGTAGAATCTTAAATAAATTTAAAATGTGAATAAAAAGTTTAAAAATCTTTAAAATAGAATAAATCAAAACTTTGTATCAAAATGATAACATAACCATACATACAAAGAATTAGTTTAGGTAACTTAAAAAAAAAATCACTGTGATTATTCACCCTTAGTAGGATATTTATTGTAAGGACAAAAATAACAGTAAAGAATTTTTGAAATTTATTTAGTATATTTGTTGTGAATGGTGTTATTGGTATGGCAATTAAAGATTGTCATTTTTGGTGGGGTATAGATCAAAAGAATAAATATTTTGATATTATTGGGAACCATAACTATCACTGTAGGGATTTGGTAAACAGTAGGAAGAAGAGTCCATGATAAAGCTATTTATAAATATTTTGTAAATGACAAAGATAGGACTTCACGTTATAAAAGAGATGAATTCTTCAATAAATGCTTATGGGACATGTAATGAGCTCTTTGAATAAAGTGTTGAATCACTAAATCAATCTTCCCACCAAAATAAATTCCATATGGATCAGCTTATATATATATATATACACATATATATGTATATATATATTATCAGACTATATATTATATATATAATGTAATACACATACACTAAGAAAAATATTTGAGTTTTAATCATGTAGTTGAGAAGACTTTAAAAGTAAGAAAGAAAATCAAGAAGCAATAAGGCATGCTAAAGGCCGGGCGAGGTGGCTCAAGCCTGTAATCCTAGCACTCTGGGAGGCCGAGGCGGGCGGATTGCTCGAGGTCAGGAGTTCGAAACCAGCCTGAGCAAGAGCGAGACCCCGTCTCTACTATAAATAGAAAGAAATTAATTGGCCAACTAATATATATATATAAAAAAAAAAAATTAGCCGGGCGTGGTGGCATATGCCTGTAGTCCCAGCTACTCGGGAGGCTGAGGCAGAAGGATTGCTTGAGCCCAGGAGTTTGAGGTTGCTGTGAGCTAGGCTGACGCCACGGCACTCACTCTAGCCTGTGCAACAAAGCGAGACTCTGTCTCAAAAAAAAAAAAAAAAAATAAGGCATGCTAAAAATGTCACTAAGTAAAATAAAAAGAAAAATTTTTTAAATCTGATTTGGCAGGAAGTATATATTTATATGAAGAACACTGACACATGCATGACATTAATCTAAGTTCCTTAATTTGCCAGGAACTCATAAATTAATTTACAAAATATGAAATATACAAAAGGAAAATTGGACAAATGAGGCAAATATGGGAGAATTAAAAATAATTCATAAGTGAAATGTAAAAATATGTCCATACTTATCCTTAACTAAAGACATGTAAATCAAATAACCATGATGTAACACTTTTCCTGTGTTGGGTTTGTCGTGCAGCAAATCAAAATGTTAGATAATATTCCATATTGGCAAGCGAGTGAGGAAAATTGTTTTTATGTGCTGTTGGTGCAGGGCTGATATTCAGTAGAATGTACCAGTTTGTCCATATTTTCCAATTGGTACTAGAATGTATTCTGATTGGGCAGTGCTTATGTCATAGTAATTGTAAAATACTTTTTAATATCTTCCTAGTGTGAATAGGAGAATAAATTGGCATAACCTTTTTATAATACACTTAGCATTATGTATCCAGATTTAAAATATGTGTGTACTCTGGTCTAACAATTCCACTGATAGGAATTGTATTACTTCTATAATACATAGAAATTATTTATATGCTGAATCACGTAGAATTTTTGTGATATGGGAATTCAATTAAACAATTTGAACATCTAGTATCAGAGGATCTCATTCCTGGTGTTTTCTTCTGTGTGTATAGAGCTTTCCTATAATACAGCCTTGGACTCCGTCAATCTGTTCACGTACTCCTCCCTGGGTAACATTGAGTGATTCATCCCATTGGTGGCTTTGGGATGAAGAAACTGGCAAGATTTATCAGTCTTATTGATCACCTATTCTCCTTTGAGATCATTTCTAAGGGAAGCCAAACACTTTCAAGTACTCTCAAACATGCTATCAGGTTAGTGATGAAGGCTCTGTCCCTGGGGGACTTGTACATAGTTAGTTGAATCTAATTCTGATACTAAGTATTTAAAATACAAGAGTGTTCTACATTTAAGCTAAATTCTCAAGTATCACCTTCCATTCATATTAGTTACAGTCTTACTCTTCATCTGCTTACTCTTTTCTTTGTGTTATTCAGTTGATTTTGAAAAGGAAAGAAGTGTAATATTTATTAATCTCCCAACAAATTCCATCATAGAACAGAATACTATAATTCAATTTCCTTACATATGGAGGTGGATAACAACAGTGCCTACTTTATAGTGAGTGCTAAACCCAATTTATGCACTTAAGAGATTTAGTTGGTTCCACTTGCCTCTGGGCTCTAGCTACTTCTTTAATAAGAACCTTGGCTACCCAGGCAGTTACCTCACCTTCTAAAAATGACCATATGTCCCAATTTAATCAGGACAATCTCACTTTTGCCTGTGTCCTTTGTATAGTTATTAAATTTATTGTAATTAGTTGTAGCCCCTTCCACTAAGCATCTGCATGTCAAAGGTTGATTACATTGTACCCTATTTAACAATGCTGGCTGCTTTTTAGCTTCCTCCATGGGATAAGGGCTGGGCTTTGGCACAAATTCTTTTGTGCTCACTCTGGCATAAGCCCTGGCAAAGGCTGGGTTTTGGTTTTGAACTCCTGACCTTGAGCGATCCTCCCGCATCGGCCTCCCAGAGTGCTAGGATTATAGGCATGAGCCACCTTGCCCGGCTGGGTTTTTCGATTAACCATCAGCTCCAACAGGTCCAACATTATCAGAACACAGAGTTTCTTGTTTGCAAGGCTTCTGCCTAGAAGGGCTTTGTAACTAAGTACAGAAGAGGAGACAAATTATTACATGATAGAATGAACCTTTTCAATGAAAGAAAGGGGACAGGGAGAATCCAGAGTGAAAGTTACACATTTCCTCCCCGTAACAGCTGATGATGCGGTGAAGTAGTTACATAAGCCCTCAGCATGTGTCCGAATAACTAACAATATTTTGAGAAGCTGTGGTGCTTTAGTAAGGCTCCTCCTTGAATTTGCTTTTCTTCCCTGACACTGTCTCCTTTATCTCTCCCTCATTGACCAGAATTGTTTTCAAGGGCATGAAACATGGGTTTTGTCTTGCTTTTCTCCCTAGGGAAGCCAGAGTAAGACTGTACCAGGAATGCTCCTGAAAGCAAAGCATTCATAATGGGCTTGTGGATTGAATATATTTTTTAACCTATTTGGAAGTAACAAAAATCCCTTTGCCTTTTATAAGTGAGGCATAGAGTTATGGTATGCTACAACATAGCCCATTATTAAAGCTTTCAATTTTTAAAAATTGTTATGAAGTGTAGATATAAGACAAGTCATTAGATGATCAAGTGGATGTTGCCCTTGTGGACTTAAGGGTTGTGAAAATTAGGAGAACTGTGGTGTGGATGACTGTTTTTTTTTTTTATCTTGCAAACACAAAAGGGAAATTATATACTCAGAACACTTAATTTCCAATTTAAGCATTGTCCTAAAAGTTAGACGCTTTTAAAGTAACTTAAAAGGAGACTATAATATCCCCAAATTGTAGGCAATTCTGTGCTGAAATCAAGACTAGGATGTAGCAGAGAAACTCAGATCAAGTGTGATGTCTTAAGCCAAACTTAAGACCATAGGGAAAAAAAGAGTGGCAACCCATGACCTGGGATTTGAGTGGATGAGCCTGGGAATATTGAACTTCCCAAATTTCCAGAAACTTCCTGGTTGGCAGAAGCAACCCTATGCCATTAGCAAAAGACTAGCCACCTTGTCTAAAGACCCTGTGATGATGACAATGAAAGAATTTTCTTCACAGAGTGCTAGGATTTCACCTCAATAGCCTCACTCTCTACCCTCCTTTGTCTTCAGAAAAATGGCAGGCTCAATTTTCATCACAGCCAGAGCTTAGGAGTATGAACTCTACTCTGGAAAAAAATTAATTTAAGGAACAAAATAATCAAAGGAAGTGAGAAACATTTTGGGAAGTAGATCTTGAGAGTATTAGATGATGAGAACAACATATCTGGTAAATTAGGGGAAAATTCCTTGATAGGTGGGCAGTAATTTATGACATGGGATTCAAGAGAGGAAAGGGCACAGCATGAAAGAAAGAAGTAGTGCTGGCCCAGAGGAGGGAGGGAGGGAAGGAGATTTTATTGTTGTAGAATGATAGCAGGAGGCAGTCATGGGATTTTTTTCGGTTTTGGTGTTTTACCTGCTAGGCTGACTTTATTGGTCTCCTCAGAATATAGTCTGGCAGATGTTGGGGAGGGCTGTGCTGTTTGTCTGCTCAGTCCTTTGAAAGTACTGTAGAACAAATTCTTAAAGACAAAAGTTAAGCCACAGGTGGTTAAGCAAACAAAGGGGCATTGTGTGCAGTGATTTTTCTTTTTCTTTTTTAAGCTAGATGGCTTATTAACAATGCCATCCTTTCAGTGGGAAATAAAAGGCAATTCACAGAGTGGGGAAGATAGTCACAATACTTAGTCTGTGAAGTTATCTTCAGACTGTATATGAACTCTTATAAATCAAAAAGAAATTGATAAACAACCCAATAGAAAAAAATGGGGAAAAGACTTGAAAAAGTATTTCACAAAAGAGATCTCCAGGTACCAATACACACACTATGTATTACTCAATTTTATTAATCATAAAAGAGGTGAATATTAAAAGTATAATATACTACCACTACATATCCATAAGGACAGATTAAAAAGAAACTAGAAAACATCTAGCTTTGGAGATTATGTGGAGATAGCAGAATTTATAAACACTGCTGATATAAGTATAAATTGATAAAGATAACTTTGGAGAATTATTTGACAACATCTATCATAATTAATTATAGGCATGCCCTGTACTCTAGCAATTCCTCCCATAAGTATATACTCAAAAGAAATGCAAGCATATATTCACCAAAAACATGTACTAGGTTATTCATACCAGCATTATTTATAAAAGCCAAGACACCCTAATGTTGATACTGTAGCTTGTGATAACACAGACTTTTCAGTAGCAGATTTTAGGGGATGTGAATAATCTTAAGAGATAGGCCATTGGGGCATAATAGTTATCATAATATAACCTCACTCCTGAAGGGAACATGTGCCAGATGCAGTCTTGTGCCCTCAAGCACCCAGGGGTGTTATCACTTGAAATTATACCTGCTGCTTTTCCATCATGGATACTATAAACTTCTTATATTTAACTACAGTCATTATACTCACTTTAAGTATATTGCTTTGATCATAAGAAAACACTGATTAATGTTAGAATAGTTAAATAATTCAAGGTAAAATGTATTTCATAGCTCATTATAATGTTAGAGGGAAATTCTCTTACTCTAATGTAAAAAAATTAAAAATTAAAAACCCTTCTTATCACTTATTTCTATTTTTTTTTTAAAAAAGACATTAATGAAAATATAAGAAGAGGCAAAGCAAGATTACTGAATAGGAACCGCCAGCGATTGTCCTTCCGCACGAACACCTAATTTAACAACTCTGCACACAGGCAATCGCTTTCAGAAGAATCCAAAGTCAGGTGAGTGATCATATGACCTGGCTTTAATATTATGTCAAAGAAAGAGGCACTGAAGAGGCCACAATAGACAGTCTTTAATTGTCCATGCCACTCTCCCCGTGCCCCGGCAGGGCCATGTCCGCACCTGACATCCAGTGGAGACAGAATCTGTGCGCCACGGGCGAGGCGGGCTGAAGCGACTGTCAGGATTTGCACTGAAACTCAGGGCCGCCCTGGCACAGGGGAACACAGCACAGGGCAGAACTCTGCGGGTGCCCATGGAGGGAGCATTTTGACCAGCCCAGCCAGAGGAAAACCCTCTATCTCAATGCTCGAGGTCCCGCTAGCCCCACCACCAGCAAAAAATAGCAGCCTGGGGCCTGTTCTACATTTGTAAGGCAATCAAGCCACAAGAGCTGTAGTCCTTGGGCGATTCCTGCAGCCGTGCTGGCTCGGAGCCAGTGGACTTGAGGTACATGTGACCCATGTAACATATGAGACACTGGCAGTTGCGGGGGAAGCCAGCACCTGTGTCACCTCTCCCCCAACTACAGGAAGTGACACCCAGGAAGAGCTTCCTTCCACTTGGGGAAAGAACACGGAAGATCGCAGAGGACTTTGTTTTGCAACCTGGGTACCAACTCAGCCACAATAAAACAAAATACCAAACAGATTCCCGACGCCCCTGATTCCAAGCCTTAGTTCCTCGATGGCTTTTCTGGGCCAGAAAATATGCTGTCTTGAAAGGAAGGGCCCAGACCTCTTAGGATTCACCACCTGCTGACTAAAGAGCCCTTGGGCTTTGACTAAACATAAGAGGTAGCCAGGCAACATTCACCACGGGCTTTGGGTGAGACTGGGCTGGCTTCAGGCGTGACCTGGAGCCAGTGGCCACAAGGGAATGCCCACACCACTCCTCCCCCAACTCCAGCAGCCCAACACAGAGAATGCGAGGAGAGAGTGAAACACTTTGCCTGATAATCCAGGTAATTTTCCCGTACCTTAGCCAAGTCCACCAAGGCGTTACCACCAGGAGTCTATAAGAGTCACAGCATTACTGGGCTTGGGGTCCCCCAGTGCTGATACGGCTGCAGTGACCAGAGACTTAGTTCACTTTGAGTATCTGGAAAGCTTTCTCAAGAAGGACAGGTTCAATGAAACCAGCCTGAGCAAGAGTGAGACCCTGTCTCTGCTATAAATACAAAGAAATTAATTGGCCAACTAATATATATAGAAAAAATTAGCCGGGCATGGTGGCACATGCCTGTAATCCCAGCTACTTGGGAGGCTGAGGCAGGAGGATTGCTTGAGCCCAGGAGTTTGAGGTTGCTGTGAGCTAGGCTGATGCCATGGCACTCACTCTAGCCTGGGCATCAAAGCGAGACTCTGTCTAAAAATAAAATAAAATAAAAAAAAGGACAGGTTCAAAGAAGCCCAGATTGAAGATTAAAATAAATACCTTTCTCTTCAATGCCCAGACACCGAAGAACATCTACAAGCATCACGATAATCCAGGAAGACATGACCTCACCAAATGAACTAAATGAGGCTGCAGTGACCAATCCCAGAGTGGTGGAGATAGGGGACCTTTCAAAATAGCTGTCCTGAAGAAGCTCAATGAACATGAACATAACACAGAGAAGGAATTCAGAAGCCTATCAGAGAAACTAACAGAGATTAAATAATTTTTTAAAAATCACGCAGAAATTATAGAGTTTAAGCATTCAATTGACAAATGAGAAATGCATCAGAGTCAACAGCAGAATTGAACAAGCAAAAGAAACAATTAGTGAGCTTGAAGACAGGCTATTTGAAAATACACAGTCAGAATAGAAAAAAGAATAAGTAAGAATGAAGCAAGCCTAGAAGATCTAGAAAATAGCCTCAAAAGAGCAAATCTAAGTGTTATTGGCCTTATAAAGGAGGATGAGAAAGAGAGAGAGAGAGAGAGAGAGAGAGAGAGAGAGAGAGAGAGATTGGGATAAAAGGTTTATTCAAAGAAATAGTAACAGAACTTTCCAAACCTAGGGAAAGACATCAATATTCAGGTACAAGAAGGTCACAGAACACCAAGCAGAGTTAACCAAACAAGGCTACCTCAAGGCATTTAATAATCAAGCTTCCAAAAGTCATGGATAAAGAAAATGTCCTAACGGAAGCAAGAAAAAAAAAAAAACAACAACATATAAAGGAGGCCAGATACACTTGGCAGCAGACTTCTCAGGGGAAACTTGGCAGGCCAGGAGAGAGTGCCATGACATATTCAAAGTGCTGGAGGAAAAAACCTTAACCTTAGAACTAGAACATTCTAGTTCTAGTTCTAGTTCTAGTTCTAAGGGATCTAGTTCATGATTGAAGGGTATTTTTGCAGGATAGAATGTTGTAGGGTTCTGTCTGCATTCTATCCTGCAAAAATATTCTATCCTGCAAAAATATCCTTCAAACATGAAGAAGAAAGAAAGACTTTCCCAAACAAAAGCTGAGGATTTCATCAACACTAGATCTGTCCTACGAGAAATGCTAAAAGTTCTTCAATCTGAAAGAAAAGGACAATAGTGAACAATAAGAAATCTTCTGAAGGTGTACAACTCACTGGTGACAGTCAGGACACCAATACACAATACTCTATTGCTGTAATTGTGATGTGTAAAACACTTGCATCTTGAGTAGAAAGACTAAAAGACCAATCTATGAAAAATAACAGCAAGAACTTTTTGAGAGGTAGTATAAAAAGATGTGGATGGAAAAAACAAAAACTTAAAAAGGAGGGGTGGGTGAAGTCAAAGGGTAGAATTTTTATTAGATTTCCCACTGTTTGTTTATTTGTCTGTTTGCAAACAGAGTTGTCATATGTTTCAAATAATTGGTTATAAAATATTTTTGCAAGCCTCATTGTAACCTCAAATCAAAGAAACCTGCAACAGAAACACAAAAAAATAAAAAGCAAGAAATTAAAACACACTACCAGAGAAAATCACTTTTAATAAAAGAAGACAAGAAGGAAGTAAGAAAGATGTTAAGCGAGATATGCAAGCACAGAAAGAAAAATCTCATGTGTTCTCACTCATATATGGGAGCTAAATATTAAAGGTCTTTGATCTCATGGAGACAGAGTAGAATCGTGGTTACCAGAGGCAGGGAAGGGTAGTGGGGACGTGGGGATAAAGTGGGGATGATTAATGGTGAAAAAATAGACTTAGATAGAATGAACAATATTTGATAGCACAAAAAAGTGACTATTATCAACAACAAGTTTGGGTATACCTTAAAATAACTAAGGGGTGGAATTAGAATGTTCCTAACACAGAGAAATGCTAAATCCCTGAGGTGGTGGATACCTTAGTTATCCTAATTTGATTCACATTGTCTGCTTGTATCAAAACATCACATGTACCCTGAAAAGATATACAAATAGTATGTACCCAGAGAATTTAAAATAAAAAATAAAATATGGGAATCAAACTTTAGTTACATATTCCTAGCTGTGATAAACAGTAGCTATTTATAAAAATAAATTAATCATTATAATCACTGATCATCTTTCTACCATTTTGACTTATTAAAAAAATAAACAGTGCAATCACCTCCTTAAGTAATTATAGTGCTTTTATTTCATCCTTTCTTTTTGAAGAGATAATTATAAGCTAATATAATTAAAAGTGAATTTAACTTGTAATGTCTTACATTACAAAGTTGTGGCTAATATTTCATTAATTGGATAATGATTTAAGATAGAAAAGGTTTTTATGTGATGTTATTATAATAGTATGGTATGGAAAATGTGTATTATATATTATAAAATAAACCATTTAAGACCCTTTTAGGATTGTTGTGAACAGTTTTAAGATACAATAAGCAGTTAAATAAATTTAATACTGTGGCAAGGGGCAAGCTTTCATAGATATTACTCAATCATAAGAAAGAAATGGTTTTTCTTTCTTCCTCCTGATCCTCTCAGTACTCCCTATGCTTCTAGTAGCCCAGCCTACAATATATTTTATTTGTTTTTACATTTTCAAGTAGAGATTTAAATTGCCAAAATAGCCAACACATTTAAACACAGCCAGTCAGGTGTGGAACTGATATAGAATATGGTTCACTCTATTTTTCATCTAAAGTGCTTTCCATTGGAATCCACTGTCTCCACTGGGAGAAACACAGGGGAGAGGAAAGAAAAATGTTGACACTCTAATCAAATGCCTTACCCAGGTAAGAATTTTCTATTAGTGTCCAATCCTATCTCAACCAACCATTAAACACATTCAATTCCAACAACACCCCCTACTGTTACAGACAGTATTGTTGACTGGAATATTGTTCTGTTTATTTTAAAAGCTACTCTTAAGTTTTTACTGAAGTTTCAACTTCAACTTGCAGCAAAACTAATGATGTAAGTTTATCAAGAAGTTTAAATACAGTGGGAACAAAATTTTCTATTTTATTTCTTTATAAGAAATCCTAAGCTATAATGTCGGCTTGCTATATTGAAAACAACCACAAACAAGAATTAGAACAGACATCATCAGAGCCAGCAAGAAGCTGAATACTGAATAGATTAGATATAAAGAAAAAGAGAAAGGTTAGGTTAATCCGAGGAGAAATTTTGATTGGGAAAACACACACACATTCATACAAACACAAAATCATCTAATAGCTATAAATTTGAACAGATTTTCAAAAGTAGAGATAGCTGTAGATTTTTTTGGGGGGAGGGCAAGGTAATCTTATACAACAATGAACAGATATTAACATTAATGTTAAAAAGTAACATAGAAAAAGTTGCAAAGTATAAACTTTGTGAAGTTAGAAAAACAGAAAATGAAGGTAAACAAGCCAACAAAGAGGTAACAAAAGATGGAGACTAACTCTTAAAGCATTACATGCATTGATTTACTAAAATTTAACTTTTACTCTGAAAAGCTAGAGATCAACTTGCATATGAAATCTGGACAAGCTTGAACTCTGGGGTAAATTTTTACTGAATTATCAAAGGTTTTATATATCATCCAAACCAAGATATTTTATCAGTTAGACCTTGCTGTTATTTTTAATCTCAAAATGTAATCTGAAGTAAATTTACATATAATTTAGTGCTCTTTTACATCTCTAAGTTAAAACTGTTTTGAGTCTCATAGGACCAGACTATTTGTAATTTCCAAATGAAAAACATATAGCTTTGAGAGATCCCAGTCTATTTCTCTGCAGTTTCTTAAAGTTTAGCATGAGTTTAGATGTTAAATGTGGTGGAGACTTTAAAGTATTATCTCTCTTTAATACATACTAAAGGGACATTTAGACAGTGATTTATTTTCTTTCATTTTTCAGAAAGAGGTGAGTTCACAAAGCCACCTAATTAATTATTTTGAATATTTACTTCAAATATGATATTGGGTATGCTGTTCTAATGAGTGTTGTCTGTGTGAGTGTGCCTGTCCACACATGCATTACTTAATTCAGAGGAAACTTAATAGCATCTTCTTAACCATTAACATTAGTCTTCCTGTGGGGCCACAGCTCTGCTACGCCCCCTGCTGACCCGCAGGTAGCCACACAGGCTACACAGGTGAGGCTAAGTGATGGCTGACCTAGGTCTCTGTAGAATATTCTGTGATCAGGCTGGAACAAAGGAACAAAAGAGACTTATAACTCACAAAGCTGTTTCTCATTTACTTCCAGATTTATTATGGAGGCTATCGTGAGAGATTTTCTCATTAGCTTCTGGCTTCTGATGAGGGCTGAGATATTCTGCCTGTCCCCTTTTAGGGGACATCCATAGACTCTGAAACTGCATACTGCAGCTTGAACTCAGCTCTACAGCAATCAGGTGGCCACCACTCTTGTCTCTGTCATCTGGACCTTTTGGTTTCAGTTTCACCCTGTGGCACAGGGAACATCACGAGTTGACACCTTCGCTAGTCTTGCTTTCTCTCTCTTTCTATGTGAGTAATAAACTGTCTGCATTTAAAACGTGTTTGTTTCCTGCCCGGCACTAGTTGACGTTGCCCTTCCAAGAAACATCACGTGAAGGCTGTATTTACAATACTGCTTCAAAAGTGGACTTTCTATATCAAAGTGTTGTTTAGTGGGAGATGTAGGTGGGAGATTTTAATCAATATATGAAGGAAAAAATACGGTATGAAAACCTAAAGTAAACAGATAAAATTTGGGACCGTGTGGTTTCTTCAATCGTGCCATGATGTTTCCAAGATTCATTAGGGAAACTCCATCACCGTAGATGACTTAAATAAAGATAAATCCCTGTCTTACCAGAGAGTTCAGAATGCTGATGAAAGAATAGATAAATTTTGTAAAGTTTTTATATCGCATATAAGAAAATTGTATTAGAACGTGCCATACAATACTTTCAGAATGCTGAGCAATCAGTACACCAAAAGATGTTTCTCAGACTATTTCAAGGCTATTTTAATTAAAATTAGGAGATGTAGCACGAAAATCATTACTATTCATTTTCTTTTCCATGTATAGATAATATAACTATTAAAACAAATTAGGGAAAATGAGGCAAAGCAAAATAGCTTCAAAACTATTTATAATGCAGAATCTCATTTAGAAGTTTATTGCATCATCATTAGCTAAGAGTTCATTGTTGGAATGCAAACTACACATACAAGAAAAAAATTAAGTGATTGTCACTTTACTTTTGAACCAAATATTTAAAAAATTTTGACAAGACATAAATTTTTCAGAGCTGTGTCTAAATATTTGCCCTTATCTTTAAGCTGGGAAGAAGTAATATTTTAATTTTGTGGTGAGTGTTGAGTATTATTTTAAAAGCCCATCATTACAGGTCCATATTCTGTAGATGCCAAAATGATTTTCAGTTATGCTTACCCATTTGCAAGTGATGTTGACAATTTATTCAAGATAGATTGTGTTTTAAACCAACCTCTTTACAAGTAATATTTAGCAAATGCTTCCTCAGAAATAACATGCTTACCTGAAGGAAGTAAATGGTTTCTTAAGACATCAATGACATGCTGATCATGTAAAAATCATTTTATAGAAAAAATATTTTGTTGAGCTAACCAAAATTGGCTCAACACATGACAGATAGTCTTTTAATAATATGTTCACATTATAAATATAATAAGTAATTAAAATCCTCTAGACAAGGAATAAGTTCCATAATACCTATTTCAATTTTGATTTAGTAACTTCCAATCTTTCAACCTGAATGTTTTTAGGATTGACATCATAATGAATAGACACACTGACATTTTTACCTATTATTATAACCTACTTATTTTCATATTTCATCACTAAAACAGATATCTAAAAATATAATAAGAGACTATTGAAACAATCTCAGTGACCCAACTTTCTGTTCAAAAATAAGGCTAAATATTTGGATTTATTTCTCAAGATGTTCTTCCAAATGTGTATGTTTTTGTGGGCATGTGTGTGTACTATTTTAATTAAAAAATGCAATCAAACTTTATATTATTTCTCCAACTTGCTTCTTTTATTTAATTGATTAGTCCTGGAAAATTGCCTTGAATCCTAAAACAAAATTATGTATATGAGAACTACATGAAACAGAACTTAATAAAACCTGTAAGAACTACATAAACTATAACAACTACATAATATGGAAATAAGTAAATTATATAGAAATAATATATCTTGGTGTTTTTTCAAGGTATGAGTATGCTTTAAATACCTATGGAAACAATCAACGAAGTGAAGAGACAACCCATAGAATGGGAGAAAATATTTGCAAATTACCCACCTGATGAGGGATTAATAGCTGGAATATATCAGGAGCTCCAACTACTCAGCAGCAAAAATCAAATAGTCAAATTAAAAATGGGCAAAGGATCTGAATAGACATTTCTCTAGAGAAGACATACTAAGTGGCCAAGAGATATATGAAAAAAATGCTTGACATCAATAGTTACCAGAGAAATGCAAATCAAAACTACAATGAAGTATCATCTCACCCCTATTAAAATGGCTTTTATCAAAGGCAATAATGAAAGCTGGTGAGGACATGGAGAAAGGAGAACCCTCGTACACTCTTGGAGGGAATGTAAATTAGTGCAACCACAATGAAGAACAGTATGGAGGTTCCTCAAAACATTAAAAATAGTACTACCATATGACTGAGAAATTGGCTGGGTATATATTTCAAAGGAGGGGAATTCAGTATGTCAAAAATATATCTGCAATCCCACGTTTACCGAAGCTCTATTCACAATAGCCAAGATATGGAATTAACCTAAGTGTCTATCAGCAGATGAATGGATAAAGAAATGGTGGGGCATACACACATTGGCATATTATATAGCCATGAAAAGAATGAAATCCTGCCATTTGCAACAACATGGATAAAACTGGAGAACACTACATTAAGTTAAATAAGCCAAGAAAAGAAAGATAATCTCACATGTTCTTACTCATATGTGGGAGCTAAATATTAAAAACAATGGATTTCATAAGATAGAGAATGGAATGATGGTTATCAGAGGCTGGGAACGGTATTGGGGAGGGAGGATAAAGTAGGGATGGTTAATAGGTGCAAAAATATAGTTAGATAGAATGGACAATATTTGATAGCACAACAAAGTTACTATAGTCAACAATAAGTCTTTTGAAATAACTAAGAGTGGATTTGTAATGTTCCTAACCCAAAGAAATGATAAACGCCTGAGGTGATAGACATGCCAATTACTCTGATTTGATTAATTCACATTGTATGCCTGTATCAAAATATCACATGTATATCTTTATAGAAAGATATACAACTATTATGTACCCATAACAGTTAAAAATTTAAAAAGAAATGTTACCATAGAAGCTTTGCCAAAACTTAACTTCATCATCAATATTTTAAGACAATATTTGGATGTGGGTTATAAAAGTAACTTGTAAATTGCTAATCTTATAATTGTTTAGAATATCAATGTATTAAAGAGAGTAACTAAAGTATATCAACTTTCCCAATTTTATGATGCTTTATTTGTAGCTAAAAATAAATCTGCTTTTTCCCAATAAACCAAAAGTACCTTGGCAAAAAATTGTATGAATTATTGTAATTATTGTCACAATTATTCTAAAATAATTGCAAAGTTGACTTTGTATAATACAAAAATGCAATTATTACTTCTTTTGCTTTTTAAAACTATTTCTTTAAAAAGAACTATACTCAAATCTTAATCATAAAATGATTAAAAAATTATTAGAAAAATCATATAGTAGTGTATTAAAATACAAATATGATCCATCAAGAAAAAGAGGGTTCTATTATAGGATTACAAAGAAGATATATTTGATATGCATACACATTCTGGTTAAAATAAACTCTGTCAAATAGGAAATGATGAGCACATCTTTATCAGGAATATACACACGCACTACACACATATTTATCTTTTGTGTGTGTGTGTGTATGTATGTGTGTGTGTGTGTGTGTGTGTGTTGGTTATCATCAGGACTCTTGCCCATGATCAACTGAAACCAACTTTGGCTAATATAATTAGGAAGGGAATATTTTGGAAAGATATTTTGTAGCCCAAAGATTAACAGTGACCCAGAAATACTAGCCTTGGAAAGTATATTTGAACCAAAGAAAGCTTGAAAATCATACCCTGCAATAGAAACAACTTGGTCAAGATATTATCTGATAAACACAACACAGCTGCCCCTAGCTTTCTCAATGTTGCGATGTGAGCAAATTCTAAACTTTTTGTGTTGATAATAAAATCTGAGAGGAAATGTTTCCAATTCACCCAAATTAAGTAATGTACCTTTTTACTGGCTGAATGAAGTACAGTATTATATGTATAGCTTCTGCAGTGAAGTTGGAGCCCAGTGACTCACCAAGAATGCACTATGCATGAATGAGATCCCCATTTAATTATAATTTCTAACTCATAATTATTCAGGACATAAATTATTTACTGATTGTTTATAATAAGCACCTTGCTGAGCTACTTGATCCCAGTTAGTTTCTGGTTGACTCTTGGATTTTTTAGGCATTCATTATATCAACTGAACACAATAGTTATTTTTCCTGATCTTTTTAAAAAATTTGCATATTTATTTTCTTTATTATTTTTTAAATACATGAACTAACCCTTCCAGAAGGAAATTGCACAATTGGTGTGATACTTCATGACCTTGTAGAGGATCTAGCACCTTTCTCATGGCCTGCTTATAACGGAAGTCTTGGTTGCGTTTGCAGAATATCTTTTATATTTCCATCAAAGAACTTCACTCTTCTCAGGGATAGGAGATATGAGTGAAGTATTGATGCCCTCTTCATTCTGATTCCATATAGCTTATATCTCTTTCCGACATGTTTATGTATTTATCGTCTCAGATGCTGTAGAAATGTTTATTTCAAATTGAATGAGTGAATTCCTCTTTAAAAAAATCTCACTACAGGAAACATTGTATCACTAGCCTGAAGCAATAGAAAACATTTCATAAATCATGAACCTAACCTGGGGCATCAGTCATGCATTCCCGATGTGAAGGAGTTGATAGAGAGAATAAGAGGTTCACACCACGGTTGAAAGTCTACATCGGTGATGTTCAGGGGAGCTGTTTCCATCTCAGTTGGCAACGCTAGTTCAGGCGGGCCTCAAAAGTTCACACCAAAGTCGCTGAACCACAGTGAAGGTTTCTTTCTCCAACCCCCTCAGTTTGCAAGAAAAAATGGATGTTTCTCAAAGGGTCACTTGAAAAATATTTCTTACCTCACATTCACCCATCAGCCTGCAAATGTATCTGGAGCCTGCTTCCCTGTCTTCCACTTGTGAAATAATCTTTTGAAATCTAGGAATTGAAGCTGTTAATGTCTTCTCAAAAGGAACTTCAGAAGGAATTTTTCTGAATATTTAAAATAATATTCATTCCCCACAACAATTCTCTGTGTAAGAACGGATTGCTCCTACTTTTCAGATGAGGAAACTGAGGCATGGAACAATTCCACGCAAGGCAGTTTGGCTCCAGAGTCTATGCCCTTAAGCACTTTCCAGTGCTAAGCATTTGCCTACCAGAGGTATGTATTTACTGTCAGCCTTCCAGTCAAAACGTACCTGATCAGCTAGACATACCTAATCACCGGATTTTTCAAGGTATAAGTTCACTTCGTTTTATGAGGCCAGCCTGCCCATAAAACAAGTAGAAGTAAAATTTGTAGCATTTAAAGCCTCCTCAGTCTTCAATATACTATACTAAAGTTAAGCTTACAAGATTTTGTAGTGTTATATTGCTTGGTAGCTCAGGCAAGCTCATTGTCCATGAAGGTAAATGTTACTGTTCATTCAATAGGATTTGTTCAAATGTATTCCGATATATGCAATATATAATACTTTTCAGTATTAACCTAATTGATCAATGCATAATCATGTAAGAACATAGATAAGTGGTTTGGCACAGAGACATGTTCCATGGGCAACAGAAAAAACAAATGTTCACGCCTATAAAACTAAAATGATAAAAAAGGTGACATATGAGGTGAAGGAGCAAGACTTTAGGATACATTCCCCTAAGTAGAAAAAAAAATTGTGACATACTTCGAGAGATATTGGTATTAAGACAAACCATACAAAAATGTAGTGTAAATAATTCAGACATTTGAATGATGTGGCAACATTTAGTTCATTTTAACATTTCATTTTCTGTATAGAGATTTAAATAATATAACAATTTCATTTGCCTAAAGGTAAACTGTTGCCAAAATGTCTTTCTAACCTCATGGGGTTTGACCGGTCAGCTAGAAGAGTAATGTGAAAATCATGCCACTGATTAACTAAGCTTCCCAGAAATTTCCAAATATATTAAGTGTCAGCTGACTTGTCAGTTCCATATGGTTACTTTCATAATGAGACGATAGAGCTATTTTATCGTGAAGATGAAGATCAGTAAGGAGTTCACAGTTGTATTTAACTTGTATTTAGACTTCCTATTTACATCAATATGTTTTGAAAATATTTCTTCATATTTAATTTTCATTTGTGTCTGATATACTGCAAATAATATCATATCTTTTAATACATGTCAATATACTAATTTGCAGAAATATTTAAAACTTATTTTGGATCAAGTCAATCTACTTTAAGTAGATGAAAAAATATGAGTATCTAAAATGACATTACTTTGTAGCTCAGAGTTTCAAAACAAATTATGACCAATCAGTTTATCATAAGACTTTAAAAAATATATCTCCATATTCTCTATTCTAAACAAGGGAACTACAGAGTTTGGGACATCTAACAAGCACCCTCCCTATTCTCTCTTTCTTATAATCCTGTTTAATTCCTATAATAAGACTACAAATTTTTTTTAAAAGCTTGGAAATAATTTTTCTAGAACAAAATGGCCTAGGCTGTATTCCATGGGACACTACTGTACAGAGTAATATTAACAATTATTTCTGGAAAGAAGAGTTTCAGGAATGAATATTTTGAGTAATTTTGCACATTACTCCCTCTTGGAAATTCACAATTTATATTTGCCTAGTAAATGTTCTGAGAAATCTTGATTTAGAACAATTGTTTAAAGTTTATTTAATTTTCATATCCCCAACTTGATTAGCAAGATTAGCCTCTTTCTTTATTATACTATATATTTTATCCAAAGAGTAATATTTTCTCAAACACCATTCTTGCACTCTAAGTAAGACTTGTTTAGACAAATGCCTACTAACTAAACAAACAGAATGGGCTGGTTAGAACATAAGAGATTTACTTTACCCTTCAATACATAGACACAGTGGTTTACATACTCTGCATAAACAAGTTGCTAGGTTTGGTAAATGTATCTATTTTATTATTTATATAGTTAATTAGTTAATTAACTATTAACAGAGTCGATGGTGTATTTTGATGTCATCACTGGCACTGAGAAGTTGATAAGCTGTAAGCTGAAGTTTGCTGATAATCACTTTGCCTCTTTAAGGAGAGAGTGTTACTGAAAGAAAAGTCAACACAGGAAGGCAAAATGCTGAGAGTTATAAAGGGATATCCCTAAAACCTATTTGAAATTCAAAGGTCCCTAAATTTCAGATATACCTGAAGCTAGGTCTTATCTAGACTTTTCTATACAGCTCAGTTAAATCCGTCAATCCCTCTTGCTATTTTTTGCTTACTTTTTTGTTTGTTTATTTTTTGTTTGTTTATTTTTTTCTTCCATTACTTGGAGTTGAGTTTTTAACGCTTAGGCAATTAAAGAACTTTGAAAATGCAATAGGAAAATATAATTAAGTAGTTTCCATGGAAACACAAGTTCTTTAATTCCATGATTTCTCCTCTGAGTTCTTATTTCTTTGAATATTTATATAAACATACACATGGGTGTATGTTTTCATATATATGTATATTTTTCCTAAAGATTGCCTTAGTAGTAAGTTTCTTAGGACTGACATGTTGTAATGGCATAACTGAGTGACAACTGATGGGTTTTGAATTTTTTTTTTTTTAGATTATGGTATATTCTCTTCTGTATTCAAAAGAAACTACTATCTGCTTAAATTTCATTTCACAATTAAATCTGAGGCCAAACTGATTTATCTACTTTGTAATATTTTTTTAGTAATAAGTTTTGAGAAGTATTTCTTTATCTCTTCAATTCAAACATTGTCAAGTTTACTTATTGCTATATAGATAAATTGCTGGATATGTTATATGACCTCCTTATTCACCAGATGAAATTTTTCAGTTATGCAAATGATGAGACAAAGGAAAAGTATTATTGAGGGGAAGAAATGAGTTCAGGGAGAATGGATCAGATTAAACCTTGTTTAAATATTTACCTACAAATTTGATAATTTTAAGTAATCAACAATGTTTGGTTTTGATTACATATAGGGGCGAATCCAGTTATGAAAATCCATAAAATGACATTAACTTTGTAATCATAAAAAGTCTTTGACCAAGTTTTTTGTTGTAATTATTATTTTTTAAATTTTCTTTTATTAAACATGTGCTGTTGATCATGTGACTCTGAGGAGGTCATATACCTATTCCATATTTCTACTCATGAAGCATTTGGAAGAGGCCAATATTCATCATGGCATTTGAATCTTCTAAAATACTATAAAACTAGTGGCTTCTTAAAATTTCTGGTCTGTACTACTTGTGATTTGCCTCAGGACATGGAATAATATATTTCTTTATCTATATACAAGGTAGATTGGAGACCACTTTAATTTAAAAAATAGCTATACCTAATGGATGCCATAGTGTAGACCTGACTCTAAGGTATGAAATACACACAGCTTCTGCTCTCCTGGATCTTACAGTTTGGTAAAGATTAAAAATAATTTTAGAAGAAATATTTATAATTAAAAATGAAAAGATTCATAAAGAAATATACAGGATGCTGTAAAAAAAGAATAGTGGAGTAAAAAAATCTAATTATATAGTTTGTCGAAGCTTCTGTCAACAAAGTGACATGTAATCCCATAGGAAGGCAAGGAGCAAGGCAAGTGAAGGAAGCTCATCTGAGGGAAAGGAATGGCTTTTGCTCTGGGCTGAGGCAACGAAGAACTTAATGCATTCTAGAGCAGGAAAGAGCAGCAGGATGTCTACAGCCCAGTTTTCAAGGTGCAGAAGGTTGAGAAAGTCAGGAGACAACGTGGCAGAGATGGCCAGGCAACATATTTTTCAGACATTTGTGGAATATATGAATTAGCCATGTCTACAAATGGTAGAATCTGAAACAAGGGTTAAAATACTGACATTTTATTTGGGGGTTGCAAGCTCAGTGTTGAGGAGCTGAAGAATAAACAGATGTGAATAAAAAGGGAAAATGCCAAGAAAGTAAAAGCGATAATGGACAGAGTTGGCCCGTGTTTCACAAAGACCCAAGAAGAGACAGCTGGAGTCTCCATGAGTTTTACTCAGAAACTGAGACTTCTTTGGGAGGGTCCTAAAACGGGAACAAAATGTGGGATAGATTTGTGAAAAGTGAAGTGGTGGGGGAGGTAATCTGTAGGAATCCTTTCTGTTTTCCATTGGTTGAAGTTCTTGCTGTATGGAACTACATCGCTCAACTTTAAGGTTTTGTCTTTGTGCTCTGAAATTTCCATGATTTGCTGTTTCACCTACGTTCGGAAGTAAAGGGATGATATTCAAATGGCAGGAAAATGCACAATGAGAGAGAGAGAGAGAGAGAGAGAGAGAGAGAGAGAGAGAGAGAGAGAGAGAGAAGGATGCAATCAAAGGACTCTGAGAAGGCACACAAGTTTGTAGCTAGGATATCATGATAAAAGATTTGGAATTTATGCTCAATCCAATGGGAACATATCAAAACACATTTAAAACTGTTGTGACATTATTAGACCACATTTCTGAATGATACTCCAGATAATGGGGGGGGGGGCTGCAGAGAAGCAGGGAAATACCTAGTAGGAAGAATGGCTGGAAAGTTTTCCAGTTGTGCACTCAACTGTAACAATAGCTTAGACTGACCTTTTGGCAGGGGAGGTGGGGAAAAGTGGATAGTTCTAAGAAATATTGTGAAGGCAGAAGCACTGATATATTCTGATAGATTGAATGAGAGAAATGCAGGATGAAGAAAAATCAAGGTTTATGCTCATGTTTCTACCCTGAAAACTAGGCAATTTTGACATTTATTTTTTGATGAAGTAAAGATGAGAAAAAGAAAGATTTGGGAGTGGAATTTGAATAGAGATTATTAGTATGAGTTCCTCAAATTTATTTTTCCCCAGTTTTTATTTTCTTCAGAAAATAATATTGGCCTGAAGTGGACTAAAGTCTCAAATCTGATTTCTAAAGTTCAGGTATATTGTAAACCTTCTAAAGAGGTTGAATATTTTGAATATTTTTCCCTCTTCATTCCATCCTCTAGAAAAGGAATTTTCTAGTTTCTAGTTGTTTTAAGTGACACACCTTGGATCTGCACGAAATTAATGGATGGGACTTACAATTTAACTGAATTGAACTGAATAAAATTGTGGCAGGCTATGAACTAAGCACTGTACAGTATTATCTCATTTAATTTGCACAGCTATTTGAGATGTGCATTGTTATTGCCCACATTTTATAGCAATTGACATGCATGAAGATTAAGCAACTTTCCCAGGAGACTGACTTCTGTGGTTATGCCAGTGTATAAATTGGAGTATTACGACCCCAGAATTAAAATTCTTGGCCACTGTGTTGTGTTGTCTCATATGTTATTCCAGAGTTACAGCTACAACATTTTTCTGTGTAGTTTGTCCAGTTGTTTTAGGTCAAAATCATCTAGACCATAGTACAGAACCGCAAATAACTGCTCCTTATGATGGAAAAATGTAAGGAAACGAGATAGCTATGTGAAGCAGAGCTCGGGATTGATTAATCCAGGTGCAGAGACACACTGAAGAGGTTGAAGATTAAGATGAAGAAATGGGAAATTTACATAAACAATTCTTGAGAAAAAATACTTTGAGGGAAAATATGTCAATGAAAGTACTCTCAGACCAGGCAGTAGTAGAGTGCATGGAACAGAGTTTGGAATCTGATGCGTGTTTAAATGAAAATCAAGTGGTGGTAAGATTAGGTAATAAGTCGGTATAAAATGAAAGCTACTATAAGCATGAAGGTGTACCTGAGAATTGGTGGATTTACTTAAAATGTCCATAGAAAAAAAGATCTTACCTAATTTTAGAAAGATGGGCAAAAGATTCCAAGAGTCTCTTTTGAATTGTTTCCTAGTATTCAAAATATTAACATGGAGAATATGAAGTCTAGCATAAGCAGGGAGAATTAGATATGTTGAATTGTTTAAGATATATAGAATTCTAGTTGAGAAAAGTGTTGATATCTATCTATATTTAAATTTGGCTCTAAGTTTATTGTCTTTCAATTTAAAAAATGGCTTGTCACCTAAATTGTCAATTTAAATAAAAGGTTTTCAAAATTCTCAGATAATATTGACTTAAGATATGCATTATATTCATTTCAAAACATCTACCCTTGAGGAAGTCAATCTTCCTTCCTTAACTAAGTACAGCATAATCGATTAAGTATGAGCTATTAAAAAGAAACCAACTAATATGATGAAATGAAAATTTTTTTCTAACATAATGAAGATAAAAAAAGCTAAAATTAACTAAGTGATTATACATGAATTAAAAAGATTATAAAAGGAGTAGCAAATGTCCTTTTAAGACCTTAGCTTTTTGTAGGTAGAAAGTATGGGCTTCGGAGTTTAACAGGATTGGGAAGAAATTTTGTTCTCACAACTCAACAGATGCAGGATCCTAAATGAGTGAGTTAGTCATTCTGCTCTGCAGTTTTCCCATTTGTAAATAAATAAATACCCCTCCTCATGCGCTGCTTTGAGATGCAGAGGAGGAAATATCTAATTAAAGTAAATAGTCACCAAGTAAAAAATTTTTTCCCTTTCTCCAGTGTCCAGATTGAATTACTCCATGCTAATTTTTTTTTTTATATTTTTAAGATATTTTGTTTGCATTGAACTCAACAGGCAAACTGGAGTGGTTAAAGAAAATGTCAATCTCCTATGAAAATGATGTTATACATGTAATATTTTAAGTTCTGTGATTTGAAAGGCAAAACAAAATATTTGGCATATTTACAGTTTAGGCAGGGAGTGAGTTTGAGCATAAAACAACATTATGAAGCCTAGGTAATTTTACACTGATTATCATAACTTAGTGAGAAGAATGTCTGATGTATTACACCTGTCTCTCTAAGTAAGATAAAATGTTTGAACAAAAAGTAATTTTCATCCTCAAGCCTAGAACTTGGTTTAGGGGGAAACAGCCAGTTAGAGATGAACCTTTTGTGATGTGACAGGCTGAGAGGAAATGGCTCAGGTAGCAGAACAGTGTCCCTCACCTGGTAGAGAAGTGCTACTGACTTTACAAAAGTGGGGACAGCGGCAAGTTCCGGAAAAGTCTTAACTCTTGCCACAGACTGTATTGAATGGCAGATCTCTTTATTTAAATGGAGACTGAACCCTATTCCTTGCCTCTTCTTGGGGGAAAAGAAAAATGAATTTATGTCTATGACAACATAGCATAACTTCTGCAGCATCCACTGAGGTCAAATTCATCCTGAAGGAAAGGATGGCTAGTCTATAAAATATGTTTTTATGAAACCATAGGTGAAGGAGAAATTTGGGCAGATAGTTGATGCACTTACTACTCAGTTCAGCTTAAGATAAATGAAATTCCACCTCTCTATGTTCAAATTTGCTATAAAGACTGATTTTAACTGATACATGATATGGCATTAAGAATATTTTTACATGATGCAAGCTAGTCTGGGAGAGACATTTTTCAAATAAGGCAATCTAATTCATTTCTTTATTATCTAACAAGCATATCAAGATAGATAATAGATATAAGAATACCTACTATTTTCCAGGTAATATATATGCTAGATGCTAGAGGTTCAGTGATGAAAAACTCAAACCCTGGTTCTAGTCCACATAGATGTTGGAAGTAATGTAGAAAAATTTAACACTATGGAAATTATTACCAAAGAATATGGTAACAGGGTAGGTAAGCTAATCTATTACAGGACTCCCATGAACAAGTGACTTATAGAAATGTAGAGTAAGATTCTAAGATTCTAAGAATAAACAGGTGTTTATTCTGTTTCTCTAAGAACTGATGACTATATCCTGAGGAGGCAATAAAGCACAGTTATGTGTTGCTTAATGACAAAGATATGTTCTGAGAAATGCATCCTTAGATGGTTTCCTCATTGTGTGAACTTCCTAGTGTCTACACAAACCTAGATGGCACAGCCTGCTACACACCTAGGCTAGGTGGTGTATCCCTGAATAGCATGTGACTGTACTGAATACTGCACACAGCTGTAACACAATGGTGAGTATTTGCGTATCGACACATAAACATAGAAAAGGTACAGTCAAAATACAGTATTATAATTTTATGGGACCACCACCATATATGTGATCTGTTGGTGATGAAATATCATTAGATGGCAGTGGCTGTAATTAAGTAGCACATGTTCTGAATTAACTAGACTACGAAACTACCAGATGTCAAAGTTACTGAGAGGAAGACTCTTAGCATTAGCAGAACAGGTATTGCACGTTTCACCTCCCATACTGTAGAGACAGCGAGAAGAGATGAGCATGGAGGGGTTGTCCTGAGTTGTCCTATTGGGACTGAAATTTGAAGAGAAACTGTAACCCCTCATAGGAAAGGAGAGAGAAAAGGAGGTTCAGTGATGAAAAAGTCAAATCCTGGTTCCAGTCCACCTGGTTCCAGGAAATACCAGTTGGTTCCTCTGTCCATAACTGTCCATAACTAAGGGGAGACTGCTAATAATTCTGCAATGTCCTTTATAAGAGGAGACGCACATCTACTCCCTGGATGGATTTCTGCTGAATCAGGGGGAGGCTTGGCTAACTTGCACCCTTATTAAAATACTAAGGGAAAGAGGATGGAGAGCAGCGTCCAGGGGGCCACTTGGTGGGAGATACATTCATCCCTCAGTTGGTCCAGTCTTTCATGCTCCTCCACATCCTGCTGGGTACAGCAGGTGTGCAAGGCCATGACTACCTTTCCTGCAGGCCGTTCTACAGTTTGGGTTTGAAGCGAGCAGTGCCGGGGGTAGAAAAGCAGCAGCGTGCTCACTGACGGCCAGCTGCAGACCTGTAGGAGCTCAAGGAGCGAGGCAGGGCTGCCCATAAGCACTGTAGTCACAGACTGAGGGGGCTAAAAGTGGTACCAAAGTGGGAGGAAATGGGAAAATATCATAACCTCACTTCCCTCATCCTCCAGTGTCTTGCCAGGGACCGCCCTCAGCTAAACCAGGGGGAAAGTCAGCCGACTGGGAACACAGGGCATCAGTGCACATGGGGCAGCCACCTAGAGCTCAGAACAGGGCAGGTGAGGGCAGAAAATACGGGACGGGGCCTGGGGCTCAGTGAAAGACTTGGCACACAGTAGATATTGAATAATACCTGTTGTGGAAATAAAGGAGTGAACTGATATAAAAATTATGTTCTAGAACTCAGGAGGGAGAAAAAGGAGTGGGGTACTTATTTTGGAGTCATTGATATATGAGCGTGTAGTGTCCTGGAGGACAGTGGAAGACGGTGGTCACACGCAAAGTTATTGTTCAGTTTCTAGGCAGCTCCAGGCTGAGAAACACTGTATTTTCCTCTACATTTGAGAAGCGCATCCAACGCACTTGCAGAAATCAGAAAAGTTATTCCAGGCGCCAAACCCTTCCAGCTGATCTCCATTTGAAGAGACTCTCTGTGGTTTCATGGTGTGGATTTCAGAGTCAGTGGCCTCTGCTGCACTCCTCATTAGCAGGATGACCCTCAAAAATGGGCAGAAATAGTGCCTACTTTGCAGATTTGTGAATTTAACAAGGGTTTATTACTCAAAAACCAAAAAAGGTGCAGAGAGTGGTGCACAGCAGGTTCTCTGCACCAGTTGCCAGACGCTAAACACTTTTGCCCACTGCACCTTGAACTCTGCCAATTCACACACGTCCCATGAAGCAGGTTTATTGCTCAGAGAGAGCAGCAGGGGATAACAGAAGACTTGCATTCATGGTGAGCCAGCCCCTCAAGGCTCAGGAAAGCTGCCCCGGTCAGATGCAGTCGTGCCTGTACCTGCCCCACTTGCAGCGCAGTGAGTGGCCTTGTAAAGTCCCTCCCTGTGTTTTGTCTTCCAGACAGATGAGAGCCGCTGGGCTTGTGTCGTAGGACAGCCTATTCTGGCAGGGATGGGAACAGGGAGCCTGGGATCTTCTGGCCAGTCCCTTCTTGTCTCAAGATGTCACATTCCCGGCACCTTCTGCAGTTATTCTTGAGAGCACAAGTGACACGAGCGAAGAACTCGGCCGGCCCAGTGCCACCCAGGGAACTATCCTGCCAGTGGCTGCCCCATGACAGGTGAAGGAAAGAGGAGAACAGTTTCCAGACATCTACTGTTTGCAGGTGCTGCGAGAGGGCAAATGTGCTTCCTCGTTAATTCCCATCGGCCGTTCTACGCAGCAAGAGGTCTGTTTACACTCTGTGTCTGAAGAAAGAAGCCAGGTCGGAGAAGCAAGCCAGAGCCTCTGTGTTCCCCCAGCTGGCAAGGGACAGGGTCTGGATTTGAACAGTGTCGGATAAATTGATGCCTTGGAAAAGCATCATTGCGATGACACAGTGGAAGATTTAAAGCCACTTGGAAACATGGTTATGAGACAGGCTGAATAGACACCCATCCTGAAGAAACACTCACATCCCAGTACCCAGAACCTGTGAATATGCTACGTAGCAAAGGGGGCTTTCAAGATGTAATTAAGGGGCCAACCTTAAAATAAGGAGATTATCCTGGCTTATCTGGGCAAAGACCTGGTTTATCCAGTGGACTCTCTTGAGCTCTTGAAAACACAGACCTTTCTCCAGCTGGTGTCAGAGACCCGAAGCACCACTCTTGGCTCAACGGCTACGGGTCTACATGCAAGGACTGGAGAGAGGTCTGTAGGAGCAGATGGCAAGTGTGCGACTGGCAACCTGTAGGAGTCACCTTTAAATCTCATTGATGGTTTCTTAAATGGAGGTGTAGTTATTTATATTTTCTTTGAGTACCTGGATCACGTATTTATAATCCTGAAATTCTCTCCCAAATGTAAAATCCAAGGAGACAGACTATTGAGGTCATAACCAAATCAGTGTTGAGACTGGCACTCTTGTCATGAGACGTAGTAGCTGTATTGTATTAATAGCACTAATCCGTGACAAATAGAGAAATGACTAAAGCTGTTTTAGGAGAACATTGTACGACCCTGTCTGAAAATTTTCCTGGGATTCCTATCCACTGGATACTTAGAAAGGAACTACTGACTCTTTCAATCATCTGAGCAAATAAATGTGTGGAGTGTATAGAAAAGTACTTTATTGAATACTAAGCTCAACACTTTAAAACGTTTCACCTTTAACTTTGAAAATAACCATAAGAGGAATGTATCACTATCGACACTTAACAGTTGAGCAACCTGTGGCTTTATCAATCACATAACATGGCCAGCTTACTAGCTATGTTGCATCTAAATTCCTTTATGGTCTCTTGCATGGCTACATATCACCATAGCATACCTACAGTCCTATATCTAGGATTGTACCTAAGGCAAGCCTCATCTGAAACTGACTTAATTATTTTTAACAACAAGAGATTAATTACTGTTAAATTTTGTGTTCACTGAAGTTTATTCTCTTGTCTAGCATTCCAAATTTAAATAATACCATTTCAATATAAGAACACAAACCACACCACCAGAAAAAGAAAGAAAAAAAAATGCAAAAGAAGAAGGAATCCAATAGGATAATTACCTTAATAAAACATGCACGTAAGAGATTTAGTAATTAACTGTTCTTGCAGATTCTAGCTCTTGCAGATGTAAGTTACCGAAATCACTAGTTTATTAGCTGGCATAGATTGGATTCTTCTAAAGGCATCTGTACATTTTGTGCTTCACTGGCGTTACAGGACTCATCACTATGATCTGGATAAGAAAACTCTTTTGCTTTGAGTTTCAGTGATAGAAGAAAATTACATACTAAATGGTTAACAGAAGAACGCTCTTGGAGTTTGACATCAAAACTACGAGTGGTTAGTGAAGTGTGAGGTTGAAGCTCTTTTTCACTGCATTCCTCTTCATGCCAGAAAAAGGAAAAAAGCCAAGATAACAAGCCTGCATGGATTTTCCTAGTGATATGAATCAATTAAAATTCAGGAGGAGAGAAAACAAAAGTCCAGAGCAATTTATTAATTTGTTTACAGCTGTTTGAATATGTAGTATGAAAGAGTAGTTTGGGGAATAGCTGTAGATTGGGGGATATATTGATTTTGATGATATTGCTTACAGAAATACACAAGTGCTTTTGATGTATAAACTGCTACAGTGTAACTTGTTTAGTCTATTGATTCATGTGCTTTGATGGAGTTGTATATGCCTGCTGTTCTGGGACTCACTAAAAAATGAGATGCCATTTCAATGTGTGGAATAAAGAGTATATTTAAATGTGAAAAGCCGCTGATTCTTTCTGTTATTTTCCTGTAGTTTTTGTTTATTTGGCCAAAGTTTTTTTTTTTTGCAGTGGCAGCCACTGTATCTGCTTTTTAAAGGAGGTGAAAACAATGTATCTAAAGTAATATGAATTTAAATCAACTCAATTAAAACGAAAGAATCAATATTTCTAGACTTCATAATGAGGTAGGAATTTTTGTAGAGAGTGAAAAATTCCTGAGATAAAGCAATAGAATAGCATCACAGAGAAAAAACAACTGAGATGTTATTGAGAGTAAATTCAATATTAAAGTCTTTATACTTCATTTTGACAATATAATAGATATGAGATACTATGTTAAAATTGGTTAAAATATTTTTTATTTTTTATTCATAGTTTGTAAATATTAGAATTTACTTATTTTCTATTTCACATCCTATAAGAGATAGGGCACTAGCTAACAATAGGCATGAGTATCTTCTAGGAAAATTTTTGAATAATAAGTTTTAGTATATATATTAATAAATATACTTTTTAAAATAAATATTTTACTTGATAGTTCATACATAATCACAGAAATAGAAGTTCTCTTATGTATTACTAAGTTTCCAGAAGAGTTAACTGAAAACTAGAAGGTTTAACAATTATCCAGGTCAAAAACTCCAAAAACAATAGATGCTGGCATGGATGCAGAGAGAAAGGAACGCTGATACACTGTTGGTGGGACTGGAAATTAGTACAACTTCTATGGAAAACAGTATGGAGATTCCTCAAAGAACAAAAAGTAGACCTATCATTTGATCCAGCAATCCCACTTCTTGGTGTCTACCTATCTATCCAAAGGAAAAGAATTCATTTTTTTCAAAAAGACACCTGCACTTGAATGTTTATTGCAGTACAATTCACAATTGCAAAGATATAGTATCAACCCAAGTACCCATCAATTCATGAGTGGATTAACAAAATATTGTATATGTATACCGTAGAGTACTACTCAGCCATAGAGAGAAATGGATTAATGTCCTTTGCAGCAATTTGGATGGAACTGCAGAACATTATCCTAAGTGAAGTATCTCAAGAATGGAAAACAAACCCACATGTTCTCTCTAATAATTTGGAATTAATTGATGGGCACACACGGGGCATGGAGAGAAGTAAAAGTCATTGGAAATCAAGAAGGGGGTGCATGTGGATGAGAGAGGAGTAAAAACCTACCTAACAGGCATAATGAACACTATTTGAATGAGGGGCATACTTATAGCCCTGACTTAAATGTTATAAAAGCTATCCATGTAACAAAAACATTTGTACCCCTTTAATATTTTGAAACTAATAAAAAAAAAACCAAAATAAAATTAATGGGTAGTTTTCCAAAGTGAATGATTTGAGTAAGTATCCATACTTAGAGCCCTATTACTGTGTAACTACATTTCATAAATTTACCACCTGGAGGGTATTTTGAGAAGAATTTTGAGTGGAGTTAAAGATTAGTAAATGTTTGCTGCCTAGATGATGTCCAAAGTAGCCAGGACAATAGCAATGCAAATTAAACTTCTAAAGGCAAAAGCCATCTGACTATTAGATGCCATGCAAGAATTTGGGGCAGGGCAGTAATTTCCAATTTCTTCTTAGAAGTTAAATTCTTACACTGTTGGAATCTTGATAATAACTTTAGATATTTTGTTTCTTAAAAGTCCTTATTTTTAGCCGGGCGTGGTGGCTCACGCCTGTAATCCTAGCACTTTGGGAGGCCGAGGCGGGCGGATTGCTCAAGGTCAGGAGTTCGAAACCAGCCTGAGCGAGACCCCGTCTCTACCAAAAATAGAAATAAATTAATTGACCAACTAAAAATATATATACAAAAAATTAGCCGGGCATGGTGGTGCATGCCTGTAGTCCCAGCTACTCGGGAGGCTGAGGCAGTAGGATCGCTGAGCCCCGGAGACTGAGGTTGCTGTGAGCCAGGCTGACGCCACGGCACTCACTCTAGCCTGGGCAACAAAGTGAGAAGTCCTTATTTTTAGCAAGATACAGAGATGTTTAATATAAAAAGAAATTTTCTACTTTAGAACAATAGACTACAAAGATATATTCAATGTGTTTTATTAGTGTATCTATGTGATCCAGTCGTTTCCGAAGTGTAATTAATGCTATAATGTCATTAGGAAATCTGCAGTTTACTGTTATTTTTGAACTTTACACAGATAATGAGTTATAGTTTTACAAGGCCATTAACTATTAAGAAGAGAATTACAGAAATGATTAAAATAATGATAAATGATCTAAAAAGTAATAGGCTTTTAGACAAGAATATGAATGTTTGAATAGCCTAAAGAATGAATTTCAGTAATTTATCTTTTACCAAATTATCTGAAGTCCTTTTTTAATGCACATAAAGTATTTAAGATAAATCAGAGTATATCTATATCTATGTGTCTTAAATTTTAAACAAAATATACCAGAGAAAGTTTTTGAGGAAAATAGTGCTACCGAAATAGTTACTTTGATTATTTTCTCACAGACACATTGGGGTAGACAAAACCTTGATTTCTCAATTCAAGTTGCATGGAACTAACAGAAAATCAAAATAAAATGAATAATGCTAGTGATGAATTTAAATAAATATAAATTAATATTTATCTTTTACACATATTGCTCTTTTCTCTCTTGTTTTACTGGCTTTATATTATGTTTAAGGATTGTTATTTAAGTAGTCATGTAACAAAAAGACCATTAGCATAGATGACTAAGGATGATCTATTGAAATCACCTAGATCCATACTACTCAAACTGTGGTACTTTCACTGACTTACCGTATTCCTGCACTAAAGTTTGAGAAGCACTGTTTTCGGATGTTTTATTCTAATCAAAAACTGCCTGATATTCCATGTTTCTACAATTGTGCAAATTGTTTTCTTCTTTATCATTCATAATGTAAAAGCATCTTGAAACCAATTTTCATGTTCATATCCTCAACAATATGCATTTTCCTTCCCTGAAGAAATTACTTTTAAAATTGATAAATGGATGGATGTAGTAATATAAATTTTCTATTGTGTTAAAGTGGCGAAAAGGCTTTAAACCAAAGAGACTGAAGTTAAATCTGCCAATCAAACTCAGAGGGAGTGAAGAGCTCAAGGTGTCAGGGAGAAAGATCTGTTTCTTAGAAGAAAAGGTCTCATGAAAAGTGGTAACAGTTCTATTAACTTTCATGTCTCAGCTCCTAAAGCTCTGTAATTTGACAAAACATTTGTAAAAAGAAAAGCAGAGAATTAAATTATTTTTCTTTTCTATTTTGATTGTAGCTAAGGAGCCAAAACAAACAAATTACCCAAATTGCACATGGTTGATGTGGTCTTTGATCTGCCAGAGGATGAGGTCCCAAAGTTGAACGAACAGAGAACTCAATTACAGATCCTGCAAACATCAGAAGTATAAAAAGGGAAACCACAAACGATGCTAAACACCTAAATTTGACAACTTCAATGAACTGGACTAATTACTCAGAAGGTACAAACCACTTCATCACAGATTCAATATGAAATTAATAATTTGCACAGTCCTGTAACTATTAAAGAAATTGAATTCATACTTTGACATCTCTAGAAAAAGAAATTGTCATACTTTCTGGAAAATTCTATCAAATGTTTAAAGAAGAATTAACACCAATTCTACAGATTCTCCTTCAGAGAAAAAGAAATGGAGGGTACCACCCAAGTCATTCTATAAAGCCAGTATTATTCTGATACAAAAGCCAGATAAAGGCAGTATAAAAAGAAAAAGAGATAAAACCAGAGACCAAAATCAGCCATTAATATAATCTAAAAATTTTTTAACAAAATAGTAGCAAATAGATTTCAAAAATATTTGCAAAGAAGTATATACATTATGATCAAGGTCATGTAAGGCTATTTTGATATTTGAAAATCAGCTAATCTAACGCACCATACTAACAGACTGAAGAAGACAGATTATATGATCATATTAATTTATGCAAAAAAGTGTTCAACAAAATTTAATACCCATTTCTGATAAGATATCTTCGAAACTAGGAATATGGGGGAACTTCCTTAACCCAATAAAGAAAATCTACAAAACCCTAGAGCTAACATTTTTCTTGATAAAAACTGATTCCTTTGCTTGTAATATTAGGAATGAGGCAGGATTGTCTACTTGAAAAGCTGAAATCTTTTCCTCTGTGATCAAGACAAAAATGCTCACTCTTACAACTTCTATTCATACAGTACTGAAAGTTCTATCCATAACAATTAGGTAAAAAACCATCCGAATTAGAAAGGAAAGAGTAGAAGTTTCTGTATGCAAATGACATAATCTGATACAGATATTCTAAAGATCTTATTCAAAAAATTCTTAGAATTAATAAAGGGAATTCAGTAAAATTGCAGGATACAACATTAACATATAAAAATCCATTGTATTTCTATACACTAACAACAAACTATCAAGAAAGAAATAAAACAACACCATTTATGATAACCATATAATATAATAACCATATAATAATATTAAGAAAACCCTTAGAAATAAATTTAACCAAGGAAATGAAAAATATATATACTGAAAACTATAAAACATGGATGAAAGATATAATAAGATAAAAATAAATGGAAATATATCCCTTGTTGATGAATTAGAAAAATTAATATTGTTAAAATATCCATAGTACTTAAAATTATGTATAGATTCAATGCAATCCCTATAAAAACTATGATGACATTTTTCACAGAAAAAAGAAAAGCAATTCTAACATTCATATGAAGCCACAAAAAATTCTGAGTGGCCAAAGCAATTTGAGCAAGAAGAACAGAGCTGGAGGCCTCACACTACCTGACTTCAAAATATATTACAATACTATAGTAATCAAAACAGCATGGAACTGGCATAAAAACATAGAAATCATTGGAAGAGAATAGAAAGCCCAGAAATAAATTCAATCATTTGACCTTGACAAAATTGAGAAGAACACATAATGGAGTAAAAGCAGTCTCTTTAACAAATGGTGTTGGAAAAATTGGATATTCACAGGAATAAGAATGAAACTGGACCTGTATCCTACACTATGTACAAAAATTAAATCAAAATAGATTGAAGCCTTAAACATAAGACCTGAAAGATGTTGGAGAGGATGTGGAGAAAAGGAAACCCTTGAACACTGTTGATTAGAAGGTAATTTAGGCCGGGCATGGTGGCTCACGCCTGTAATCCTAGCACTCTGGGAGGCCGAGGCGGGCGGATTGCTCAAGGTTAGGAGTTCGAAACCAGCCTGAGCGAGACCCCGTCTCTACCAAAAAAATAGAAATAAATTAATTGACCAACTAAAAATATATATACAAAAAATTAGCCGGGCATGGTGGCGCATGCCTGTAGTCCCAGCTACTCGGGAGGCTGAGGCAGTAGGATCGCTGAGCCCCGGAGATTGAGGTTGCTGTGAGCCAGACTGACGCCATGGCACTCACTCTAGTGAGCAACAAAGTGAGACTCTGTCTCAAAAAAAAAAAAAAAAAAAAAAAAAGAAGGTAATTTAGTGCAGGCATTATGAAAAACAGTATGGATGCCCCTCAAAAAATTAAAAATAGAAATAACATGGTGCACCATCCCACTTCTAGGAATATTGCCAAAAGAAATGAATTTACTATGTCAAAGAAACATTTGCACTCCCATGTTCATTGCAGCATATTCACAAAACCCAAGATATAAAATCAACATAAAATTCATCTACAGATGAAGAGACAAAGAAAATGTGTTATATATATTTCATGTGTATAGGTATATATGTATATATATATATATATTTTACACATTCATATACACAGTGGAGTATTATTCAGCTTTAAGAAGGGAAATCCTATAATTTGCGAAAACATGGATGATCCTGGAGGACATTCTGCTAAATGAAATAGCCTAGGCACGGAAAAACAAATACTGCATGATCTCAACACAAGTGGAACATAAAAATGTTAAACTCATAGAATCAAATAGTAAAATGATGGTAGCATGGGTTGCGGTAGAAGGAGGAAAAGAGGAGATATTGGTCAAGAGTACAAAGTTTCAATAAGAAAAGATGAACAGGTTCTAGAAATATTGTACTGCATGATGACTATAACTAATAATAATATATTATATGTTTAAAAATTGCTAAGAAAGTAGATCTCAAACATTCTCATCATACTAAAAAGTAACTATGTGAGATGATGGATATGTTAATTAACTTGACTGTGGTAATCATTTTACAATGTGTACTTATATCAAAACATTCAGTGTATACTGTAAATATATGAAATTTTTATTTGTTAATTATACCCCAATAAAGCTGGAAAAAATGATGTACTCAGGAAGTCTTGCGAAATATGTATAAGACTTGTATGCTGAAAACAACAAAACTATAATGAAAGAAAGATCTAAAAATTTTGAAAAGTATAGCGCATTTACTGATTGGAAGCTTCAACATAGTAGAGATATTAAACATCCCCAAATTGATATAGGTTTAGTGAGATTCCTATTGAAACCTTAGCAAGATTTTGTGTAATTATAGACAATATTATTTAAAGATTTAGAAAGCACAGGAACTAGATATGCTAGCTCAATTTTGAAAACAAAAACAGAGTGGGAGGAATCACTCCCGATTCATACTTTATTGCTCCAGGCCCCAACCCCTGGGCAGTGGACCAGAATGGTCTGAGTCCTGTTAGGAACCAGGCTGTACAGCGGGAAGCGAGCAGTGGGAGAGCCAGCAAAGCAAAGGCATTAGATGTGTTTATAGGCTCTCCCCATTGCTGGCAGCAGTGCATAAGCTCCGCCTCCTGTAAGATCAGCAGAGGCATTAGATGCTCCTGGGAGTATGAACCCTACTGTAAACTGCCCATGTGAAGCATCTAGGTTGTGAGCTCCTTATGAGAATCTAATGCCTGACGATCTGAGGTGGAGCTGAGGCGGTGATGCTAGCGCTGGGGAGCGGCTGCAAATACACATTATCATTAGCAGAGAGGTTTGACTGCATAATAAATGCAACGCTTGCATCATCCAGAAACCACACACTTCCCAGTTGCCCCCTACCCTACTGCTCCTCCGTGGAAAAATTGTCTTCCACGAGACTGGTCCCTGGTGCCAAAAAAGGTTGGATACTGCTGCTTTACAACACAGCTATGGTAATCAAGATGTGTGGTATTAGGCCAGGCACAGTGGCTCACACCTGTAATTCCAGCACTTTGGGAGGTGGAGGCAGCAGGATCCCTTGATGCCAAGGGCTCAAGACCAGCCTAGGCAACATAGCAACACCCTGTCTCTACCAAAAAATAAACAAACAAACAAAAAAGAAGATATGTGGTATTAGATAAGGACAGACACATGAGCCAATGGAAACAGACACAGAACTCATACACAGCCCCACAGAAGTATGGTAAACTGATTTTTTAACAAAGATTCAAAAACAATCTAATGATAGTAGTAAAACGATAGTTTTTGCAACAAATGGCACTAAAACAATTAAATATTCATAGCCAAAAAACAAAAGGAAATAAAGGAAGAAAAAGATAAGAACCTGACCTAAACTTTTAAAAACGTAACTCAATATAGATCATGGACAGCATAGGAGAAATATTCAGAATTTTCTAGGGCTAGGCTAAAAGTTCTTAGATGCAACACCAAAAACACAATTTGGAAAAGAAAAAAATCGGTAAGGAAGACTTAATTCAAATTTTAAAATGTTGTCAAATACACTAACATGATAACAAAACAAGCTACAGACTGGAGAAAACTTACTTGCAAACCCGATGTCTAATAAAGTACCAGTGTGTAGAATATATAAAGGACTCTCAGCATTCAACTACGATAAAATCTCAACCAATTGATCCAATTAAAAAATAAACAAAAGACATGGAGACATATTTCTCCTAAGGAAATATACAGATGGCAAATAAACACATGAAAAGATGTTAAACATTAAAATTAGGGGAATGAAAATTGAAGCTACTTAAAATATCACTACACAGCTATAGAGCAACTTAAAAAATTGCGACATGGAGAAATGTTGTTGAGAAAGCAGAGAAAATAAATCACTTGCACATTGCTGATGGGAATTTTAAATGATACAGCCACTCTGGAAAACAGCTTAGGAGTTTGTTAAATAAACTAAATATACACTTACCATATGACTGTACAATTGCACTCCTGTACATTGTCTCAGAGAAAGGAAAACTTATGCCCAGACAAAAATTATTGTACATAATTATACATAGCAGCTTTATCTGTACTAGCCCAAACTAGAAATACCCAAAATGTCCTTCAATAGATGACCAGCTAAAAACAAAAACAAAACAAAACAAAAAACTGTGGTACATCCATGCTATGAATCTCCAGTGAATTATCTTGAGTGAAAAAAGCCAATCTTAAAAGGTTACATATTGAATGAATTAATTTATATAACATTCATTTTTTTTCTTTTTAATTTTTTAAGACAGAGTCTCACTTTGTTGCCCAGGCTAGAGTGAGTGCTGTGGCATCAGCCTAGCTCACAGCAACCTCAAACTCCTGGGCTCAACCAATCCTACTGCCTCAGCCTCCCGAGTATCTGGGACTACAGGCATGCACCACCATGCCCTGCTAATTTTTTGTATGTATATTTTTAGTTGGCCAATTAATTTCTTTCTATTTTTAGTAGAGATGGGGGTCTCGCTCAGGCTGGTTTCGAACTCCTGACCTCGAGCAATCCGCCCACCTCGGCCTCCCAGAGTGCTAGGATTACAGGCGTGAGCCACCACGCCCAGCCTATAACATTCTTTAAATGACAAAATGACAGAGATGGATAACAGATTAGTGGCTTTCAGCATTAGGGATACTGAGGAGTGAGTGCGTGTTACCATAAAGTGGTAATACCAAGGAGATCTCTGTGGTGATGAAATAGTTCTGCACCATGATCACATGATTCTGCACATGTGCTAAGATGACACATACCTATGCATACACATTGTACCAATGTCACATTTCTGGTTTCGATTTTGTATTATAATTATGTAAGTTAAGCCACTGGAAGAAACTGAGTGGTGGCTACAGGGGTTCCCTTTGTCCTACCTGTGTATTTATTATAATTATCTCAAAATAAAGTTTAAAATGCATTAATTATCTGAAAAGAAAATGCATAAAAAGCAAAATTTTAAATAGAGTGCTAAACCCAGATGGAGAGCTCTACCATCTGCCTAATATTCGTATCCATCTTGCTTTTATCGAAGCCTTTCTACACAGTGTAGTCTACAGCCTAGGTCAGCATCACCTGGGAGCTTGTTAGCAATGCAGCGATCTCATCCAATACCTGCTGTATCAGAGTCTACATTTTGACACGATCCCCAAAGATTTCCATACACATTAAAATTTGGGCAGCTCTGATCCAAATGAAGTATGTGGGATTATTTTAAAGCATACTCAAAGTCTCAGTGAGCTTTGAAAACCCCTAGTCTAATCAACAAAGTCAGTCCACTACTGCTTTCCTGAGAATCCTGGGCAACCTTGGTGACTAAGCCGGGCAACTCTGAGGGATTTTACCTTTGCAGCCTGTGATATTGGACTGGCAGAATTTATGTTTCACCTAAATGTCCGTTCCTGTCTACAGGGGAAGAAGCCTCTCTGTCCTAATTGCCAATTTAGTAGCTTTCTATTGAGTATGGGGAAGGGAGATGGATCCTGATTTATGAAGGAAACGGGATCTCTTGAATAGAGATTATGTTTAGCTCAAACTCCTCTACCAAATCCATATATTCATATAATAAATGCAGAGACAAATGGAAGCGAGACAACGAATATATCAGAACATCTGCAGAAATCTTGAAGATAGATGTAGACCTCCACCTGGAATGAATCTGAAGCTTTGAGTCAATGCTACTTTAAACATGAAGGACAATGAAGTCACCAGACGATATCTAGTTGGCATAGTTGAAAATAAAAAGACATACAATAACTGTTTATAAAAAATACACAAGTTATAATTACTTTTTATGGAAAAAATACAGAATTAGCACCTGCAGTATTGAAGAACAAAAATGTAATGCAAAGATTCAAGAGAGGTAAATGCAATTTTAAAGTTCGATTATAAATAATTCTTGCATGTCATAATTTAATGTTACTTGGCCAGCAGTTTAACACATATGCTTGCCTATTTTAATGTGATGTGTATATATAGAAAATAAGGACCACTAGTAATGCTTACAACTAAAATTTCTTTCAGTTAATCTATTCATGGCAATGTCTTTCCATTGCTTTTAAACTATTGATGATAATGTCCAGTTTTCTAATTATAAAAAAGATTAAACGGGGTTTTATGAACAATTTAGAAGTTGCTTCATATCACTTTATTTCCTTTATTTGTCAATATATTGACTCTTCTTTCATGCCTAAGTTCTGGAGACATTTTTCAGATACTGTAGTTATTATAAAGACCATACCATGTGTGCTAAGAAGGTCCCAATAGAAAAATATAGAATTCCGTGTAAAAGTATCTAGTCATTAATTCATGCTACTTCTGAAAATTACCTTTTTAACAGAGAGGTGTTTATATGAAACATTTTTTTTCTTTTGGACAAGTTTGTGTGTTATAAAATGAAGAAAGCAGACTTATTGTGATAACATAAATGACATTCAGTAAATAACTTAAAGACATGTAACATATAACTTCACATTGAATATTTAAACTACACATTAACAAAGCATAATATGAATTCTTGTTAAGGTCTTCATTAATCCATAAAGGATGACACCGTATCCATCATGCAAGAAAACTGGGAATACAAGAAAAACAAAACAAAACTCCTTTTCCACTTTTTAATTCCTTAGTGTGTGAAGACTGAAATATAATCAATATTGTGAATCAATGTTTGGGAGAAATGTGTTACTGTGTTTGTCTGCATTTTAACTTCAATTGTTTTGTTATATAGTATAACAAAAGGAAGCAGACAAAACAGATAATGATGAGGACAACAATAGAAATAGATATGAACTGAAACTTTACTAAATATTTCAAATATTCCATATCTTATAAAAATATTTGTTTAGTAATTGTCCATAAAAGCTATAAGGGATTTTAAGTTTAAAATATCTTATGAAAACTTGGGTCCCAGTTTTATTGTTTTCACACATAAGCCATTCAGAAAATTCATTTTTTTTATTTCAGCATATTATGGGGGTACAAGTGTTCAGGTTACCTATATTGCCTTTGCGCCACCCAAGTGAGAGTTTCAAATTTGTGCATCTCCTAGACGGTGTCCACTGCAGTCATTAGGTGTGAATGTACCCATCTTCTCCTGCCCTCTCCCACCTGCCCCGACACCCGATGAATGTTACTACTATATGTGCACATAACTTTTAATCAATTAATACCAATTTGATGGTGAGTACATGTGGTGCTTGTTTTTCCATTATTAGGATACTTCACGTAGAATGGGTTCCAGCTCTGTCCAGGAAAATACAAGAGGTGCTATATCACCATTGTTTCTTAAATCTGAATAGTACTCCATGGTATACATATACTACATTTTATTAATCCACTCATGTATTGATGGGCACTTGGGTTGTTTCCGCATCTTTGCAATTGTGAATTGTACTGCTACACACAGTCTAGTGTGGATGTCATTTTTATAGAATGTCTTTTGTTCTTTTGGGTAGATGCCCAGTAATAAGATTGCTGGATCAAATGGTAGATCTACTTTTATCTCCATATTGCTTTCCACAGAGGGTGCACTAGCTTGCAGTCCCACCAGCAGTGTATGAGTGTTCCTATCTCTCTACATTCACACCAACATTTATTGTTTTGGGACTTTTTGATAAAGGCCATTCTCACGGGAGATAAATGATATCTTACTGTGGTTTTGATTTGCATTTCCCTGATGATTAGCGATGTTGAGCATTTTTTCATGCAATTTTTCTGTCTTCTTTTGAAAAGTTTCTGTTCATGTCATTTGTCCACTTTTTGATAGGATTGTTTGGTTTTTTTCTTGTTAGTTTTCCTGAGTTCTAAATAGATTCTTGTTATCAGCCCTTTATCGGATGTGTTTCTTGTGAAAATTTTCTCCCATTCTGTAGGTTGTCTATTTGCCCTCATGACAGTTTCTTTGACTGCACAGAAGCTTTTTAATGTAATCAGGTCCCATTTATTTAGTTTTGTTGTTGCTGTGATTGCCTTTAGGGTCTTCTTCATAAATTCTTTGCCTAGGACAATGTCTATAAGATTTTTTTCAACATTTTTTCCTAGAATTCTTATAGTTTCGTGCCTTAGTTTTATCCATTTCTGTTATCCACTGTGGGTTGATTTTTGTGAGAGGTGAGAGATTCAATCTTCTCCGTGTGGCTGTCTAATTTTCCCAGCACCATTGATTGAATAAGTATTCTTTTTCCTCGTGTATATTGCTGTCTACTTTGTCAAAGATCAGATGGCAATATCTGGATGGTTTTATAACTGGGTTTTCTGTTCTGTTCCATTCATCTATGTCTCTATTTTTGTGCCAATACAATGGTGTTTTGGTTACTATAGCCTTGTAGTACAGCTTAGAGTCTGATAAAGTGATGCCTCTTGATTTGTTTCCTTTGCTTAAGGTTGCTTTGGCTAGTCAGGCTCTTTTCTGGTTCCAAATGAGGCATAGAATTATTTTTTCTAGATCTGTGAAAAATGATGTTAGTATGTACTGCGAAGTCAAGCCTGCAAACAGAAGATTTACATGTAAGGACTGTAAAATTGTTTTAAATTTTATAATGTAGAAAAAATCAGGAGAAATATATCTATGAATGAATTTTGAAAAGTATAGAAAATTAGGGTTAAACATAATTTTAGTTTGGGTTAAATTTGAGTATTGAGTGCATTTGCCAGATATTCTGCATTCAATGTGCTAGGTCAAGCAGATGGGAGTGTTTATAAACACTCTTCTTGATTAGTTGACACATTTGGATTCAGTAGTCAGCCATGAAAACTAAATTTGATATGCCAGAAATTCCTAATTATAATGTAATGAAAAAATTCAAGCATATAGAGAAATAAAAATTTTGAGTAGTATTATCAGGTTTAAGACACTCACCCCAAACTGTGTCCTCTGAAGGACCCAGAGATCAATTTATTCACCAAGTCATTAAGAAATCTACTGACTAGTGACCTTTATAGTCTTTAAAAAGTGTTTGTAGATTAATTGTTCTCTGTAGGAAGACACTTCAGTTAAATGGTCTCTCTGATTTCAATTGGAATGCAGGATTCCCAAGATAGCAAAATCTGAGAAAGTATTTCATAAAACATCCCAGGCATGTTCTGTAAATCTCACTTCTGGAGTGCCTCAAGTGGAACTGCTGCCATATCTTTTTTTCAGAGTAACTATGTACTAGATTATTAAAAAAATACTCAGGCATTAATATGACAGGAAATATTAGAAACTGGCTCTAATCATGAAATCCTGGCCGACTGAGCACTTCTGTGGTCCACTGCTTACTTTGTGTCAGGCGATACATATTTTTCCCTGGGAGTCTTTTAATCCCACCAAAAATTATTTTTCTGGTCTTTAAATGTATGTTTGTAACAACACCTGGCAGAATTCTCATATCAGCTTAATCCTTATATGATCATTAGAGTATAGGGGTCAAATTGAAACATCTTGCTCTCTTTTTCTCTCTCTCTTGGAATAATAAATCAAAGACAAAACTCTTCACTTGGAGAATCATAGAGATTGGTATCACCATGAAATCACATAAAATATGATTCCTCTTTTTACTCTAAAGAAGTAAATTGACTTTGAGGACAAAATAATAGAGTAACATAAGATATATTAATTGGTAATTCCAAATTTAATGATTTTTCCTGATGTGTGTCCTCTTTGTTGAGTAAATCATTACAGCTCTAGAGTTCGATATAGAACCATTAAACGTTAAATGTGTGTTTTTTTCATCCTTACTCCAATCGTTAGAGAACACTGGAAACAGAAGGCAAAGATAACTGTATATATTCATTTCTTTTACATGAATTTTATCTAGCCCTTGGGTCCATGGCACCAACTAGAATAAAAGGAATTTAATTGTGCAACATCCCACAGGGCATGGACATTATGGCATACATTTTTTATATCTCCCTGGTTATAGGTCTAAAATAATATTTATTTTGGGCACAAGATAGGAGATTAATTTCATAAAAATTAGATGTCTGCTATCTCAGTAAAATTTCCATTGGCCCAGTGTTCGGAGGCATGCCAAATAAGTATTTTCAAAATGAATGAAGAAACATAATTCTTTATAGTAGTACTCGAAGCCACAAAAACCACATGTGGAGTGTTGCTCTGACCATTTTGCTTTGAATGGAAACAAAGCAAGGAAGGATTCATAGACGTCTACTCTGCAGTGCAAGCAACCGCTCTCTATAGCACTAATCTCCCAGAGGAGATTATACTATCTGCACTGCCCTTGGTGAACAAAATAGTAACATCTAGCAACCAAGACTTCGTTGACTGAGAGTGACATATACAATATTGGTCCAAAACGTGTCCCACAGGCAAAAATACTTTCATGAGTAGTTTGCTCACTCCTCTAGCATTCTAACATGGGCTGTCCTACCACCACTCTGCTCAATCCATAAAAGTAGCTTTCAAGGAATTTCCCTATGAGAAGTTGACTGAAAAGAAAAAGAATTCAAGTCAGATAATAGGTAACTCTAAAAATATAAGGTGGAACTAACACAAAGTGACAGCTATGGCATCATACCCTCATAAATAGCACAGAAGAAGAATGAAGTAGGAAGTCATCCCAGAACTAAATTTTAAGTAGCTCATGTTACTTACTTTCCCAGAAATTATTCTTGGTTGAAGGAAGATATCTACTTTGATTCATAGTAATGACTGATGTTGTAGCTCGCTGTTAAGGAACTCAATGGAACAGGATTTTCAGGATTGGTGGTGAGAAGGTTTGGGGCAAGGGTGTATAGATGGATTGCTCAGTTTTCCCCAGATCAGAGAATGACTCTGTACCATGTGAATCCTGTTTAAGGGGCCTTCGTGGCTGTGAAGTCATTCAATAACAAGATGCAGATGTTCCCCCCTGGGAGTGGCACCCTCTCCCACCTCACCTCTCCTTTTCCATTTCTTCCTAAATCAATTCATTAACAAATCAAAGCATGGACTCACAAATATGAACCTACTATCACCAAAAGAGATGAGGATATGCTGCTGTTTAATGAACAACTTGCCAGACTCTTAAACAGATTCATTATTAAGCACAATGTCTTATAATACCCTCTTACAGCAAAGCACACATATCATGGCACGTTGGTAATGTTTGGAGTAACCATCATCTGAAAAAACAGTTATTTGGGATTTGGGTTTCTTTCTACTCCTTGCTGGCAGTCTCAGCACACTTGGGCTTGCTTCATGCTTCCCACGACATCATGAGAAATCCTATAATGGCAATGCTTTTATGCAGATAATTCACTGTATAAACATATATTTAATATTATAAGTTGAGGTCCATGACATTCATTGGTAGAAGACGTTAAATTCAGGTTTGTCTGAAATAGTCCTTGATTACGCCGATTTGTCTTATATATTTATTAATGTTATCTTCATTGCTCTCTCAGCATCCTTAAAAGTTTCTATTGTATGATAAATAAAATTTTAAAAAACCTACCTCCTTCATTGGGCTTATCATACTCCCCATCACATTGTAATAATTGCCTTTATAATATGCAATGTGGTGTTGAAAATTCAGTAATAAGTCTGCTGCATGATAATATATTTAATATCTAGAGGTTAATTTGAGGACCTATAGGCAAGAACTAGCAATGCATCATGATGTTTCTTCTTCCTCAGTGAGAACGTAAAGCTTTTTATTTTTAAGTGAATGGTCCTTTCCATTTTGTTTGTATATGACTATTATTAATTTGTCAATCTATATACTAAAAGGTAAAGGCTATACCTCTCTACATCTATGTACAGTAGTGGAGCTGTAACTGGATAATTACAAAGAAAAGCTCCCATTCCAGGAGGGAAAGAGAGAAAACACAGCAGATACCAGTGTCTAACACAATCCAATCTCGGACCTGCAAGTTTGTTAAATCTCTGAATAAATCCATATCCCAGCCAGAAGCTGGGCTCTCGAGAATGAATCAGTTCGTCCATTTTCCCCCACGAGTTCTAGCTGTTTTGACCTTGAGAGGGACCTCTTTATGATTCGCCAAGGCCACTTCTGAAATGTGAATTCAAAGTAAGTTCAAGAAGGTAAAGTTTTAAAAAGATTAAAATTTTATTAAAATTAATAAAAAGAAATGGAAAAAGAAATCAGATATCTTACTATTCCATCTGAAGATCTTCTACAAAAATAACAAAAACTGCTTTTTTTTTTTTTTTAACTGGCCCACTGGGATAATCTGGCCTAGAATTTGTTATCTAAGTGAAAAATACTTCATTAGTGTACATATATTGATTCCTTTAATAGGAAAATAAAGTCCTTATTCAGCTAGCAAGCAACAGCAAGAGTTACCTTGATGGGAGAATTGATTAATTTTAACTATCAATGTTAATAGGGGTACTGACAACTTGAGGTCCAAGGAGAAGGGAGACTGGAATCTAGAGAATTCTCTAGTGCACCCTCCAGCGAGTCCTCTGGGGAGAGTCAAAACATCAAGGGCTCAGACCACATAGCAATCCTATTCGGGGTTAGGCTACTGGGTAATAATCTACAGAATTTGAATGTATTTCAGAGCGTGTATGCGTGTGTTTTTAATTCCTGAAAGAAAGTGGATGTCATAATTCACTTTTACTAACCAAATTTCTCTTCTAATTATGATGATAAGGGGGATGATGATAGATAGGTAATATTTATCTACCTCTTAAAATGTGCCAGACACTGTTTCAAGTAGATTTCAATGACAAATGTAACCCTATGTTCTAAGGTGTATATTATTATTGAGATATGTATTATTAGCACATGGAAATCTTAAAGACAGTTATTATAACCTCTGTTCTGCTATGGGCCATAACAAGCCCTTCTATAGGCGTGAAATGAGTTCAGATTAAAGACGAGAGAGGACTGAAGGTAGAGTTAGGAGAGGCTGACATCCAACTGGTCATTCTTGCCCCCACTGCCCAAAGCCACCCACCCACACTGAAATCATCAGTTAAAGATGGGGTGCATGCTCGCATTCTTTTCTCCTTATTTTCCTCTAGCTTTTTGGTTTTGAAACTTATAAGATTAGAGTCAAGAAAACTATTCATTGCTAAGCAAATAGAAATATCATTACTATATAGAGAGTTTGGTGAAAAACTCAGGTTGATCATTTTAAGATTTTCAGAACAACTCCATCAATATCTTTTAATCTGAAAACGAATATGAATTTATTTGCTAAACCTTTAACAGGTGCAGAAGGAAAATGTCAGCTGTTTGGAAATGTAACACTAGTCTCTGGTGATTTATGTGCACCCATGTACTCTGGTTTCTGATTTTTCTGAGTCAAAACTTCTCCGAGTGATGGCTAGGAATAGAATGCAGGCTTCACATGTGCAAACACCAAGTTCCAGCAGATGTTGTGAAAGGATTCACTGATTTGTCCTACAATCAGCTGGGTAATTGTTTCATTTTGATTCTCTATAAAACCCAGTGTATCCATTTTAGTCTGACTGACAGACATGGGTTTTCTTTTCTGGTGAATTTTTCTGTAGTATTCAAATTGCAAGCCTGATGGACAAGGCTTTCAGAAAATCGTTTTTATTTCTTTCTCTCTCTCAAAATTGAAAGAAGCAATGGCTGGTGAACAATTATATAAGATTCAAGGGGTTTGGATTCTTACTTAAATTTGGATCTATAGAAAAAATATATATTCTGTGCATATAAATCAACTTCAGTCATTTTGTTTTACAAGATATTACCATCGTATTTAGCCATATCCAAGTGTAAAAAAAAAATGTAGTGACTTCTTTGAAACTATCTTATATCCTAAATATAATAAATGCTATATATAAATAAATGAGAAGTATACCGCCTAACTAAAACAATCCAAAGAGCTTCAATTTATGGAATTTATTAAAATTTTATTCTTTCTCTTCTTTAGTATAAAGAACTTTTTTTGACTGAAGTTTTGCCAGTAATTTTTAATCTATGCTTTTGTAATGTAAATATCAAAGACTAAAACACATTTTGATGATATTAAAAAATTAACTTTTAAAATATACATTTAAATAAGTGGTATTTTAAAATAGTCATCAGGTTATAAAGTACTTAAACCAAAGTCATTTTTATTTGTATAACCAATTTAGACACACTTCTTTCAAATTCACTTTTAGACATCGCTGCAAGTTTTTTTTTTTAATGGTTTTCTGTGATGACAATTTTTACCATTGTTGGAAGATAGTAAGATTTTTTTAAATAGAGTAATTTAGATGAAAAAATTGATTTTAAGTCAAGACATAACATAAAATAACAGACTTATATGTGTCATGAAATGATGATTCCAAATGAGTTTGGAAATGAAGGTGACACAGTTAAAAATTAAGGTGGTCTTATTCTTTCAAGGGACATAATCTGAAGGGGCCAGCTATTTACATATATACATTTGGTGTGCTTATAAATTAATGTTATTAATAGAAATTCAAATTTCTCAAGGTGCTAAACTACACAAGAATAATCATTAGAGGAATACTTTTTCCAAACTCGAGCAATTGGTCACAGAGAACATGTGTTTATAATCCACAGTTTATGATACCATGCAGGAAACTGACAGATATCTTAGTGAAGATATCTAGAGAAAAGTATTGTCACTTTATTCACTTTGTGACAGAGTAATACTCCCAGCAGGCTTATGACAGAAAACAAATAATACAGTAAAAATCAGTGATTAATTAAGATAGTTCACGAAATTCGTGGGGGATAAGAGGTACCAACAAGCTATGGTGAAGCATCTTGGTGCTAGCAAGTTAAGAGAGAGAGAAAGTTGTGCGGGTGTCTTAGTTTGTTAGGACTGCGGCAGCAAATTGCCACAGACTGAGGGGCCGAAATGACAGAATTTTTTGTCTTGTGATTCTGGAAGCTAGAAGTCCAAGACCAAGGTGTTAGCAGAATTTGACTTTGAAGCCTATTTCCTTGGCTTGTAGATGGCTATCTTCTTCCAGTATGTTCACCTGGTCTTTCCTCTGCATGTATCTATATCTTAATCTCTTCTTCTTATGTGGACATCAGCTATATTGGATTAGCACCCACCCTGATATCCATTTATCCTTAATATCCTTTTTAAAGACTTAATCTCCAAATACACTCACATTCTGAGGTACTGGGAGTTAGGACTTCAACATGAATTGTGTGTGTGTGGGGGGGGCGGGTATTCAGTCCATAACAGGGTGTAATTGCTGGAGATGATGGAGAACTGAAACTGTAGGAGAAACTTAACCAACAGGAGCCTTCTGCAGAGGACACAGCCATTGCCAACATGTTTTCCTCTTTCAGTCTGTCTGTCTGTCTGTCTGTCTGTCTGTCTCTCTCTTTCAAGCTGAAGTTAAATACAAGTGATAAGGGAGTCTTATTGACACAGTGCACTAATGTCATACCCCCAAGGGACAGAACAAGGTGGAAAAGGGTAGAGAGTAGCTGTGGAGAGACAAACCCCTTGGGTATAGTTTACGCCTTTTCCTCTTGCCATTTGTCTACATGAAAAATTGTATTTTCTTGGGGACAGAGACATGATGAAATGATGTTTGGGAGGGAAGAATGACAATATTTCAAAAGGAAATGTTCGGGAGTGATTGATATGCTCATTATCTTAATTGCAGCAATGATTTTATGCATCTGTACATATATGAAAACATACAAACTGAACACTTAAAATATGTGCTATTATTTGCCAATTAATTCAATAAAGCTGTTCAAATGTATGTTTTATTATGACTCTTAAATTTTTATCTCTTATTCTAATCACACCCTTGAACTCAAAATTTATCTATCAAACTCTCTGCCTGTTATCTCCTCTAGGAGTTCAAAAGACATCTCTAACTTCAAATATACAGAGCTTGATACTCTTCTTCCAAATTTCCATCTCTTGTGGTATTGAACAGCTCCATGAGTGGTAATTTCATTTTTCCCATTTCTTAGCTCAAAGTCCTTTTAATTTTTTGATACTTTTATCTTCTCATACTCTATATCAAATCTCTCAGCAAATCCCGCATGTTCTGTCTTCAAATTAAATCTAGGAGCAACTACTCCACACCTTCGTTGCTTGCACTATAGTCCAAATCAACCATAATCTGTCATATCAATGCCGTACAATACCCTTTTAGTTGTCAAAATTTCTTTCCTCTCTCCTTTATTCTATAGACAGCAGCCAGGTTGACCCTTGTAATACATTAATAAAACTGTGTCACATTTTCAGTTCCTTCTGTGTCTTCCAGTCTTGCTCATAATAAAATAAAAAATCTTTCTCTGGGCTTACAAGACCCTACATGACCCAGCACGCCTACTCTGACCTGTTACTCTTTTTATTGATCAGTCTGCTCCAACCACCTTGGAACACGTGCTAACTTCAGAACTTTGCATTGCATGGATGCTCTGCCTGGAATGTCCTCTACTGAGATATTCACATATTCAGTCCATCCCTTCATTCACATCTGTGCCTAATATGCATGTCCTTGGAGAGGCCATCCTATCTATAATAGCACCACCTTGTCACTTTCTTTCACCTTACGTTATTCATTGTCTTTGTAATATGAATCATTAAATTAGATTTTACAATAAATATATTTGTTAATTGTTTGTATCACCCATTAACTGATGAGCAGCAACTTGATCCCTTTTGTCCTCTGCTGTTTAGTATCTTTGTTGATTGATACAAATTGGTTGATTTAATAAATAAGTCAGTCAACAGTATAACACTGACAATCTCAGAAAGGATCTACAAATCTTGACTTTAGAGCCAGCTAATATATGAATGTTAACTGTAATGGCAAAACATTTAGACACCCAAATCATTTAGATTAATTCTCCTACACTCTTTTTAAAATATGTAGTCCAGGAAATTTGATCAATCATGTAAGAAAAATGGCAAAAGTGCTCTGTGATAGCATTTAACTAAATTGAATGTTTATTTGACTACCATAACGAGTAAGTTTATTTAAAACTGTTAATATGTTAGTGCTGTATTTACTTTTAGCATTGTGTTAACAGCCTAATAAATCATATTCATTGGCTTGCTTCTTTGTTGTTACTAACATTGTTCCATTAACTTGTAGCAACCATTTGAAATGTTTTAGCTTTTCATAATGCCTTTGTAGATGATAGGTGCAGATGAGGGATGTTTGGTTTCATAGAACACATGTCTTGTTTCAAATCCAATGTTTTAATCATTAGGTTACATATATAGTAATTATATTTGTTTCTAAACATTAAAAATTAGTACAGCATACATACTTAAACATAACAGTAACCCTTAAATGTGCAGATGTTCATGCAGTTAAGAATTTAAGTTTATTTTAAATAAGATAATCATTCAACAGATATTTTCCCCAAAATAATACTTGTACCTATATTCTGAGTCTCAAACTAGACCTTAGATAATGATTCTGTTATACAGTAAATTATCTTTTTATTCTGTGAAATGATATAACTTAACAAGATGATCACCAGGGTACCTCTCAGTTATCAACTTAAATCAAATCTTTGGTTAGAATTTTTTTTTAAAAAAGTAAATAACTATGTAATGTTCTAATATTTCATTGTGACTAATATTTAATGATTTATAGTGTATATAGAGGTAACCATAACACATATATCTATATATATATATTTTACTGTGTATCTGAAATGTAGTTAACATTAAAATTAATTAGTAATAACAAATCTGGGACAAGACAAGATGTTTTGAATATACCTTACAATGTTTTTTCCAATTGAAACCTATAGTTCTTTTGTACTTAATTAATTATTCCTAATTAATTAATTTCATTTAATTATTGCAATCACCGAGAATATCAGCATCTAAATCAGCACATATAGGGGAAAGTACTATTGTTCACATTTATTTTAAATGTATCTTCTCATATTATATGAACATAATCCACAAATATATATACCACATAATAAAGTGGGAAATAAGCAGTCATTATTATAAGTAATAAATTATAAACTCTTATCAATGATGTTCCTGATATAAAATTTCTAGTTTTATTTAAATTAGAATGTCTTTGTGATACTTCTCTATTATTATCCTATATATTGACTTATTTTTATACAATAGTAAAATGCAATGATTTTCAACATAAAATTGAGTTTTAAAAAGTTTTTAAGTTATTCACAAACAAGCTAAATGTATAAATTGCACATTTTATAGCAAAGTAAATTAAAATTTAATTTTAAAACTGACACAATTGTTTTAAAGTATGAGCTAAAACTCAAGGACCCATGAATTTCAATTCTATGCCATAATTTTCCTCTTCATGTTAAATCAAGCACCATATTTTGACATTAAATAATTTATAAGCTGAAATGTACATTATAAATCAAGAACATTTTTCAAAAGGTAAATATTAATACACAGAGCATATACCATGAAATCTCTCAACTCAAACGGGATGTATAATAGCAATTTTAGGATAAGTTGAAATGCAAGGAAACATCTCTTTATATTATTGAGTCCATTACAGTTTTATACACTTTATACTAGAAATCTCTTATAAACATAATGGCAGATTAAATTACTTTTAGAAAAACTGTACGAAGTTCAATGTTTCATGTAATTTTAAAGAAAATGTATTGTATCATATATCACACACTTTAAAAAAATTACATAGACAAATAGTGTACACATGTATAAGAATGCATACAGCTCAACACTTATGTATTTAAATGATACAATAAGAAGCATTTCTTAGTAAAAATTAAAAATATAATATTTCTTATGAAATGGAAAACTTAAACAAGTGTTCTATGTAAAATCCATGTAACTAAAGTATGTTCTAAAGGAAAATGCAAGTTTTCAAAACAAGAGCCACTTTAGTTGTGGAAGTTTATTTTGTTGGATTTTAGTTTTCTAAGGTTCTACAAAATAATGAAGTAATAGATAATACCTAAAGTTATATTTTACCAGCACCACTTATTGAGTAAGAATTCTTTCCCCCTGTGTATGTTTTTGTCTGCTTAAAAAGATTAGTTGGTTATATGAGGACAGTTTTATATCTGGGTTCTCAGTTCTATTCCATTAATCTATGTCACTGTTCTTGTGCCAATCACATGCTGTTTTAGTTACTACAGCCTTGTAGTATAGCTTGAAGTCAGGTAATTGATGCCTCCCAATTTATTCTTTTTGCTTAAGATAGCTTAAGCAATACTGGTTCCATACAAAGCATAGACTTATTTTTTTCTAGATCTATGAAAAATGTTGTTATTTTAATAGGGATCATGTTGAATCTGTAGATCACTTTGGGTGGTATAGACATTTTAACATTTTTGATTCTGCCAATCCATGAGCATGGTATGGTTTTCCACCTGTTTACATCCTCTGCTATTTACTTCCTCAGTGTTTCATAATTTTCCCTATAGAGGTCTTTCCCCTCCTAAGTTAAATATATTCCTAGATATTTTATTTTCTTTGTTGCTATTGTGAAGGGTATTGAGTCTTTGATTTGGTTCTCAATTTGACTGTTGTTGGCATATAAAAAATGCTACTGATTTGTGTACATTCATTTTGTAACCGGAGACTTTGTTGAATTTGTTTAACAATTCCAGTAGTCTCATGGCAAAATCTTTGGAGCTTTCTAGATATCAGGTCATATCATCAGCAAAGAGCTATAATTTGACCTCTTCTGCCCCCAATTGGATGCCCCTGATTTCCTTCTTTTGTCTGATTGCTCTGCCTAGGACTTCCACCACCATGTTGAATAGAAATAGTAATAGAGGGCAACCTTGTCTGGTTCCAGTTCTAAGCAGGAATGCATGTAGACTGAAACAGGATCTGTACCTCTCACCTCTTACAAAAATCAACTCATGGTGGATAACAGACTTAAATCTAAGGCATGAAACTACAAGAATTATAGAAGAAAATGGTGGAAAAATTCTTGTAGACATTGCCCTAGGGAAATAATTTATGAAGAAGACCCCAAAGACAATCATAGCAACAACAAAAATAAATAAATGGGACCTGATCAAATTAAAAAGCTTCTGCATAGTCAAGGAAACTATCACAAGAGCAAACAGACAACCTACAGAAGGGGAGAAAATATTCCCATGCTATGCATCTATAAAGGGCTGATAACTAGAATCTATATAGAACTCAGGAAAATCAGCAAGAAAAAGTCAAACAATCCCATTAAAAAGTGAGTAGAGGACATAAACAGAAACTTTTCAAAAGAAGACAGACTAATGGCCAACAGACATATGAAAAAATTCTCAATATCTCTAATCATCAGAGAAATGCAATCAAAACCACAATAAGATATCACTAAAGTGAGAATTTTCTTTATCAAAAATTCTGAAAATAATAAATGTTGGTGTGGATGCAGAGAGATTAGAATACTCATACACTGCTGGTGGGACTGCAGTACAACCTCTATGGAAAGTAATATGGAGATACCTCAAAGAGCTATAAGTAGAACTACCATTTGATCCAGCAATCCCATTACTGGGCATCTATTCAAAGGAGAAAAAGACATTCTACAATAAAAAATCTGTACTCGAATGTTTATAGCAGCACAATTCACAATTTCAAAGATGTGGAAACAACCTAAGTGACTATCAATACATGAGTGGATTAATAAAATGTGGTATATGCATACCATGGAGTTATACTCAGCCACAAAAAACAATGGCTACATAGCACCTCTTGTATTATCCTGGATAGATCTGGAGCCCATTCTACTAAGTGAAGTATCACAAGAATGGAAAAACAAGTACAACATTTACTGTCCATCAAATTGGTAGTAATTGATTAACACTTATGTGCACATCAAGTAGTAACATTCATCAGTTGTTGGGAAGGTGGGAGGGGAGAGGAGGGGATGGATATATTCACACTTAATGGGTCCAGTGCACACCATCTGGGCTTTGGACATGCTTCAAGCTCTGACTTAGGTGGGGCAAAGGCAATATATGTAACCTAAACATTTGTACTCCTGTGACATGCTGAAATAAAAAAAAATTTAAACAGGTAAATCAACAATCAAGACTTTTTTAAATGAACAAAAACTAAAGGAATTCATTACCAGCAAATTTTCCTTGCAAAAAATGTTAAAAGAAATTCTTCAGGTAGAAGAAAATGATATACAAAAGTAACTTGTATTTACCTAAAGTATGGAACAAATTAACATGTAGTTTTTAATTTTTTAATTATCTTATTTGATCTACAAGATTGTTGTTGGCAGCAATAACAATTATTGGCTCATCATAGATAGTGGATAAGTGATATGAGTGACATTAAAATCACTAGAGGTAGAAGAGAGATGGTGGGAATACCATGTTATAAGTTGTCCACACTATACTCACAGTCCTAAGGTTTTATTTGACAATGGACTTAGATTATTTAAAAATATATATTGTAAACCACAGGACAACCATTTTAGACGTTTTTAAAAATGAATATAAATTATATACTGAGAGAAAATAAAATGAAATAATATAATATACTCAATATCAGGGAAGGTAGAAAAATAGGAGTAAAAGGAAACAAAGGACAGATTTAATGATGATTTAACTTAATGTATAGCTCTCATAGATCCTGAAACAATTTTGAATTAATACAAATTTATGTATATAAATGGTCATACTTGATGGATTTATTGAAAAATAATTAAATAATCACAGTGTTAAATAAAGACATCTTATAGCATTTAAAAATCATTCTTCATAAGACTGACAGTGACTATCCCTAAATACAGGAATGTTTATAAAATTAATAACCAAATTTAATAAGTTTATGTAAATATGGTTTATACAAAACATGCTGAATACCTATAGGTATGAGTGAGTCAAATCTGGATGCAGAAAGATCTAGAAATTTCATCCTATCAATCCTTCATGTAAACACTATTAGGAATTCATCAAATATTCAAGTCATTGTGATATTTAGAGATGAACATCAGTTAACAGCACATAACAGAGTGCAACTGGCTGGAACAGCTTATGACATTTATAGAAAAAGATTTGTTGCTAACACTTTACATTGCTTACTTTTGATTTTTTTATTTTCAAAAATGTGTTTGTTGAAAGCTATGCAGTGGAAGACTCTGAGAATTGTACAACCTGTGAGCCTGAGGGGAGGTAAATTCTTCTTCATCCAACTTTGTCAAACAGAACCTCTAAGGAAACTGGTAGAGAAAATACTGAGCCTGTGCATTCGTGCCTCAGAAAAGAGAAATCACACTCACCAAGCATTCACTTGAAGAGAAACATATAGTATTAGTGTATGACTTTTTTTCCCCTAAGAACAGAGATGGATGCTTTTCTTCAAAGCAAAAGGCAGTGATTTTTAGTTAAAGGGAAATAGGAAAAATTAGAAGGAAGAAATATATGATGTACATACAAATAATGAAAGGCTTGTAGTTCCAACCTTCCACATCTTGGCAGGGCTGAATAACTTCTTCGAGCTATTTCACATGAGCCATTAGATTCAGAAGGCAATGAGAAAATAACAGCAAATAGCAGACTGCTGTTATATGCCACTTTTTTCAAAACTTGAGATTTTTTTTTTATCACATTGGTAATCTATTTAAATCCTTATCTGTCTTCAAAAATGGGCGACAACAACAAGCAAATATATCTACCAGTCAACTTTATTTAACATGGGGTGTCAGATACAAAAACATTAATATTACTATTATCAATGAATTGATACAGTATCTTTGTACTGATATATTGATAGAGTATCTCTGTATTGATATGTTGACCTAGTATCTCTGTACAGATACTAAATTTCTGGTGATAAGAAAATGGGATTTGATGCCGGAGTCTGAAAAAGTTCATACTATCGTCTCTCTTATTCATTGCCTCATCGCATAACAGAGAATCAGAATACATAAACTAGATAAGCCCTTAAAATACTCGTTCTTTTAGAAACACTAGAAGATAAGTGACAAACCCGCAAATAAAACAAAATTTTTTAAAAAAATCACACAGATTAGGTTACTATTACAGATCAAATTACTCAATATTATAATTTAATTATAAGTTTAGATTTAAATAAATTATTTTATTCGAATTATTAAAATGGTTGAAACAAAATAATACTTTTAAAATATAAAATACTAATCACACTGCCTAAGAACTCTCTAGCCTTATAAATAAGATTAGGAGCAAGAGGATACAACCACAAAAGCATTCACTAGGTCCTATATCTGGGCCTTGATTTCTTCATTTAGCTATTAGGATAGCATCTTGACTATATAATCACTCTTCTAAAGGTCTATAAGTACCTTTAGAAATAAAGGAGACAAAAATATACAAAAAGCATACAGCAGTCCCCCTTTTTCCACAGTTTTATTTTCCACAGTTGCCCGAGGTCATCTATAGTTTGAAAACATACAATGGATGATTACAGAAATAAATAATTCATAAATATCAAATTGAGTAATGTTCTCAGCAGTGTGATGAAATCTCTTTCAGTCTTTTTTGGGATGTGAGTCCTCCCTTCGTCCATTTCCCCACCCCTTAGTCACTTAGCAGCCTTCTGGATTTTCAGATCACCATGGCGATAGCACAGTGCCAGTGTTCGAGTTTCCCTTATTTTACTTAATCATGGCCCCAGTGCACAAGAGTAGTGATGTTGGCAATTTGGATATGCCAAAAAGAAGCTCTAAAATGCATCCTTTAAGAGAAAGAAACTTTTGTTCTCCACTCAGCAAGGAAAAAAAATTGTACAATGAAGTTGCTAAGATCTACAGTAAGAACATATCTATTCATGAAATTCGTCAAACTGAAAAATTTACTGCCACAATGGGTGATAAGGGGTTAGTTAAATGGAAACGACATTAAATTTGTGGGTAGAAGAAATCTGTTTTGCCTGACAGCAATTGGGTTCAGTACTATCTGTGGTTTTAGGCACCCACTGGGGGTGCTGGAATGTATTCCCTATAGTTAAGGACAGACACTTGTACAATATTTCATATCTTCTGCCTATTTTTCCTATTGGGTGGCTTCACATTTTTAATTCATTTTTATTAATAATATGACATTTCAAGATTAATTTATATAAAAGAAATTAATTTAGTCTGAAATATGTCCATTTTAGATTTCTATAAATACAGTCATGCACCACATAAAGACATTTAGGTCAACAACAGACCACAAACATGATGGCAGTCCCATAAGATTATAATAGAGCTGCCCTATACAGCTGTACCATTTTTATCTTTTATATTACATTTTTACTGTACTTTTTCTAGGTTTAGATATGTTGGATACTAAACCCTAATACCATCAATTGGAGCATTTCTGGTAGTGTCTTTCACCCACAAATTTAATGCCTTTTCCATCTTAACCTAGCCTTTATCACACTGTGACTGTAATTTTTGCAGTCTGAGGTGTGAGTGGAGAACAAGCACAAATTTCGTTTTCCTTTGGCACAATGTCATGGATAGAACATTCAGATAGATCTTAGCAGCCTCAGCATACATTTTTTTTTTCTTTCCTTTTCACTTAAAGGAAGCATTTTACAGCTTCCTTTTGGTGTATCTAAATTTCCATCATCACTACCCCTTCTTGTGCTTTGGGGCTATTATTAAGTAAAATAAGGATTACTTAACACTAGCACTGGGTGGGTAATGTATAGAGTGTGGTTATGCTGGACAGGGGATGAGTCACATCTTGGAAGGGACTGAGTGAGATTTCATCATGCTACTCAAAACATTGCTCAATTTAAAACTGTGAATTGTTTATTTCAGGAATTTTCCATTTAATATCTTGAGATCATGGTTGACAATGGGTCACTAAAACCGTGAAAATTGAAACCATGGATAAGAATGTACATTGTTTTTGTCTGGACATAGTCTGGGAAACAGTTATTATGTGGGAGAGAGACCTGGGATGAGAACTTTTCATTTAAGTATGCTTTGAATTTTCTAACTTTTGAAATAAAAAGAGGTACCTTGACAGAAGTTCTATGTTTTATTTCTGTGTAATAAATTACCACAAATTTAATTATATCTGTAAGTCTTTTCAGAGAACAACAATTAATGTCGGGTAGAATAATTGGGAGGTGTGTATACACTAGAGACCAGGAAACTTAGCGGCCATCTTAGATTTCTGCTTAGCACAAAATTTTGAAATTTTTATGTTTCTCCCACTCTTTATCCTTGTTTCTCTTTGATAAAATCAAAGACTCACAAATGTGGCTAAGATTATTTACCAAAAAAAAAAAAATTAAAGGGATAAAAATTACATTTATTAATGTTATGTATTTTATGTGTACATGCATACATACGAATATACTAAAATTGTGGGAACACAGGAAATTATGACTAGGCATAATATTTGAATTCTTTTTACTGATAAAAAGGTGATGATAAAAATATTCACTATTGCATATTAACATTTAAAAGAGAAACTAAAGTAACAGAAGGACATGATTCTAAATATCTCGACTGCTCTGTTTTTTTTTTTAAGAACTGGATTAAGTATTTTAATTTGTGAGAATATTAAAGAATTTTAAAAGGAGGAAATTATTTCAATTCTTAGTTGCACACATTTCACTTCTTTATGTCTCTGTTTAAAAGTGATAGAAAATGAAGCTATGTAGTAAGTTTGTGCCGAAGTACCAGTTAATGGAATATATCACCTAATTTTCTCATATAGCTATTAATGAAGTTTGTCCTTACCCTGATATTGCTACTCATATTTGGCAGGCTGCCTTGAACTTGCATAGGAAACAAAACATGCTTTGTTTCATTTTGATTTTTTGTCAGTTAGTTCCTCTAAAACCAATGTGGTAATACCACTCTTCCCCTTTTAATGAAGAAGAAAATCTTAACAAAAAGTGAATTAACTTGCCCAAGCTCACACATAAGGTAAGCAGCGGGGCAAATCCACACTCCAGAACCCGTGCTCTGCTGTGCCCAACGGTACCACATGCCCATGCGGTCATCCACGTGATGACCTGAGAACAGGGACAAATCCACACTTCAGAAACTATCCTATGGAACACTAAAAACAAAGTGAGGACACCCGCGTGCCTTGACAGGAATGAGTCTTACAAACAACGCAGAGTGAAAAAAGCTGGCACAGGGTCTTTGCCAAACGATTCCAATATCAGCCAAAGACCGAGCAGTTGTCCATGGGAGTGAGTGAAGGAAGTGTACATGATGAGACCTTTTGGGGTGCTTGATTTGAGCAAGTTACACATGTGTACCTTTGATAGAAAATCAGAAGAGATTTGTGTACTTTTATACATGCTTGTTTTACTCAAATAAAAAAAAATACTTAGCAAAAAGGCAAGAATAAATGCTTCTCAATCTGATCATGGAAAGCATTGTTTTTGTTGTTTTTTGTATTTTTTACTGGCTTCTAGGAAATTGAAGCTGACATTAATGGTCTGTGATAATAAATATGTATATCATTACCCTTTACATATCTGTTTCTTATCCAATTCCACCTCATTTCATTTATTGTCTTTCCTTTGTCTGTTTCTACGGATGGGAATTAAAAATGTAAATGTATTGAAAGGTGCAGTTGGCTGACGATAATATACAAATATTGCCTCCTTAAGTACTTAGAGACAACCTTAATGAGTAATCTTTTTTTCCTTATTTTTCAGTTTTGTTGACAGAGATCCACATGTCTTGAGGTAAGAATGCAATAAAAAGTCATAATTAGATTTCATATTTTCTATTCGACATCTCACTGATCAATCCTCACATTGAATACTGAGAAAAGTGAAATAATCAGAATTTGCCTCTTCGAATAGCATCTTGGGTAAAGGATCCTCACCCTGGGCATGCCTTTTATACCTTGTCCTTGAAACTCTCAGAACAGTTCATCAGCCCTCTTATTCATACTACTGGTGACATATTTTTCCCCTATTTGTCATTGGATAGTGAATTCAAGGACTGGGTTCTGTCTAATACCATACAGTATAATCATAGATTATAATCTCTGGCAACTAGTTAATATTCCATATATGACTGTTGGCTGCACTGCTCTGCTCTCTGATATAAAGCATTTTTACATAATCAAAGCCTCTCAGTAAGATTTTGGGACCAATATTCTTTAAGAAGTCTGATATGACATGTATTATAGTAACATGATATAGTGGCATCAGTACTTTACAAATGAGAATGTGGTTGGATGGATTGCTTTTCTGGTAAGACCATATTATTTATAGTTCCATGACTTTAAGCCTCCTCTTTTCTTTTCTTTCTTTGTTTCTTTTTTTTTTAAGATCATAGTATATTATCAGTAGTGTTTGTAATATCACTGAGTGTCTTCTGGAAATCCTTCAAAACACTCAGTGCAATTTAATGGTATATTTCAAAATAATGAAAGAAGACACTAAACAATGAGTTAAGTCTCAAAATTCATCATTTCCCAAGCCAGAAAGAAGAGTTAAATGACCTTCTGCGTTGTTTATTCCGCTCTTCCATTAGCTAAATCGCCAGAAAATGGGGTGCTATCTAGTGCTTAGTCTGACAAGTAAGTGTAGATTATCAATTGCTTCTGAAACAGAGCACTTGGGCTTCAACTAGATTAAGAAATGTTACCATTTGTCAAAAATTATATAGAAACCATTGTTTTATATTACAAACTCAGTGCTTTGAAAACCAGTGGTGGACATTATCTTTCGACATCTATAGAAAGCACGTAACTCCATATAAATCTTTTTAAACACTGTAGCAGATAGACACTGCTATAGCACAGAATGTTTGGCTATACTTACAGTAAAAACTCTAAGTTATTTATGTTATCCTTATTGTTTGGAAAGAACAGTTTCTGTTTCGAGGTGGCAGATTTTAACACTCTAGAAAATAGAAAATTTAAAAATTTAATTCTGAATTTTGTTCATTCCACTTACTGTGATGGAGGTGAGGGAATAAAAATGGGTAGGTGTTATTTTAGAGTTTTATAGGGAAATGTGAAATTATATACTATTTCAAATTATATATTATTAGTTTCTGTCCCTTCAGTTCACCCCTACCTTAAGTTATTATTTCATAGTACTTATGTACACAAATTAACATTAACTTTTGAACACTTAGTAACATTAGCCAATAACCTGTGTAAAACACTTAACTATTAACTTTTGACTTCTCTTATCTAAAAGTGTCAATAATTAGAGTACTTATCTAATGCACTTATTACAAATATTCAATAAGTTAATATAGTGTTTGTAAAAATGCTGAACATGCTGCTCATAAATAGCAGAACTGCATGAATGATAGATATTATTGTGACTGACTCAGGAACCAATATTTTATTTCAGTACAATAGATTTATAGAACATAAAAATTATAGATAAAGTAAATGAAGAGGATTATGTTAACAATGATTGCTCATGAGCAAAAATCAATAACTCAAAATCAAAAAAATTTCAATCTGGTTCCATATTTTGAGTGGTTTATTTGATTGAACACTAGTCAGTAGTTAACACTAATGGTTTAAAAACACCTATATAACACAAAAGTTAAATGTTTACTTTTAATTCTTAATTGAAAGAAATTGCTTACAAAATATTATATGTTTAACACACATACTCGCACAGACACACACACTCTGAAAAGATTATCACTTTGTCTTTGAATTTAAATGATTTTATTCGTTACCTAAACTTTCCAAAGATCCTATAATGGCTTTATTGATTTATAAACAGAAAAGCATTTTCTATAATTATAAAACTTAAATATGTTAGCAAGGGTGTGCAGAAAAGGGAATATTTGTACACTGTTAGTGAGATTGTAGACAGCCACTGTAGATAAGACTATGGAGGTTCCCAAAGAAATTAAAAGTAGAATTTATCACTTGATGCAGCAATCCCTCTTCTGAGTACATATCCAAAGGAAATAAAATCACCACTTTGTAAAGTTATTTGCACTCTCATTTTACTGCAGTATTATTCACAATAACCAAGAGATGGACACGGCTGAAGTATCTGTCAGCAAATGAATGGATAAATAAATTGTGGTGTATACCACTGTGGAATATTATTCAGCCTTAAAAAAAAAAGAGATCCTGCCATTTGCAACAATATGGATAAAACTAGAGGACATTATACTAAGTGAAATAATCCAGGCACAGAATGAAAAATACTGCATGATCTTATTTCCATGTGGCGTCTAAAAAAAAGAGTTGAATACATAGAAACAGAGGGTAGAAGGGTGGTTAGCAGGGGTGGTGGCGGGAGGGATGGGAAGACATAGGTCAAAGGGTGTGTACGGAGCTGCAGCTTTGTGGGACGAACAAACCTGCAGATCTAATGTGCAATGTGAGGACTGTAGCTAATACTAGTGTATTGTATATGGGTAATTTGCCAACAGAGTAGATTTTTAGTTACTCTTACCACAAAAGAAAAGAAAAAAGAAAGGTAACTGTATGAGATGATGGGTATGTTGATGTGTTTCAGTATAGCAATCACTTCACTATGTATATCAAACCATTATACTGTACACTTTCAATCTACACAATAAAAAGTAAATAAAAACCCCAAATAAATAAATAAATGCCCATATTTGATAGTGAACTGGCCTCAGGAAATTTACCAGAAAAAAAGTATATACTTCGGTATAATAGTCCATCTAAACTTAGTGTCTAACAAGAAATTGAGGAGTCCAGCTCCTAGCTAAAAACTTCTGCGGGACTTTTCAGTCCCAGCCGTCGGCTGTGCCAAAGGCTGTACCCGCTGACATCGCAGGGGAAGCCCACCTTCCTCGCAGCGGCTGGGTGCACAGCCAGCGCCTGCAGTCTGGGAGGGAAGTGAGTTGCCCCCGGGGCTTTCCTCAGTGCTGGCTGCGTTCTTAGGCACAGCTACGGTTCTAACCCAGCTCCCTTTGTTCAGAGGCTTCTTTGCCTAGGGCTTTCACCGAGGCCTTCCTCAGTCCTCCTGCAGAGACCAGTGTAGGAGGTGTGTAAGGAATCCTGAAGACACCTCTTCACTCTGACTCAGTATTGAGGATCCACCTGACCCTCCACAGGTACCATTCCCTGGGGACATGGGTTAGGGGGGATGTCAGGGGTGGATGCTTTCTCCAGTTCAGTCTGTATCACAGCAAGTGACTAAAGTCTTGCCTGTTCCTTTCCTACCAACTGTTTTCTTAATGGACTACTCAGCTCCACCCATCCCTCCCGTGATCAATATAATGAAGTGATTATTTGATTTTCATTTCAATGCACTCTTCTGTGCTCCTCTATACTGAAGTACTTAAATAATAAAAGGATCATTAGGAAAAGAGTTAGTAAATAATTTTTTACTTTATTTTTTTAAAAAAGATAAGAACTGAATGTCTCGCAGTTTCTCTAACCAATTATAGATTACTTTCAATGTAAGAGATGCTAACATACAGGAAGGGAGTTGAGCAGAACGAGGGGTCCTAATTATTCAAAAGCTCACTTTCTAGCGGGGAAGAAACTCCAATCCACACATATATGGAGTGCAATGCAATATTCCTATAAACAAGTGTTGTAGGAAAGCAGATCTAGGGAGATTTAAGTTGTAACTATACAGTGGTAGAAACTGCTTCTCAAAGAAACTAACATTACATTTGGGATACGAAAGATGCATGGGAGTTAACCACTAATGAGGTAGAAAGAGTAAGCAAAGGAATTTCTGGTTGAAAGCAGAATGCAAATTTTAAAAAAATTAAGCGAATGCACATGCATACATATATGTAAGCATTATCTTTTCTTTTTGTTGAACAAGTACATATGTATTAAGATATTATCTTTTTTCTTTTCTTTGACTTTTCTTCCTTGCTTCTTTCTTTTTATTTCTATCACCTCTTCTTATATGCAATGCCTAATCTTTGCCATATGCTGTCCCGGGTTTTAGAGGCACAACACTGGACAATGCAAAGGAAACCCCTGCTTTCAAAAGTCATACATTCTGCTCTTTCCCATCTTGCAAGATGGCGGGGGGGAAAAGTTGAGAAGAAGCCAGATAACCTAAAGCCAAGAAGGCTGATGCCAAGAAGGCCAATGCCAGTGGCAAAGTAAAAAAGGCTAACCTCAAGGCTAAAAAGGTTAACAAGGGGAAGCCACACTGCAGCCGAAATCCTGTTCTCGTCAGAGGAATCGGCAGATATTCCCAGTCTGCCATGCACTCTAGGAAGGCCATGCACAAGAGGAAATACTCAGTGACTAAATCCAAGGTTGAAAAGAAAAAGAAGGAGAAGGTCCTTGCCACTGTTACAAGACCAGCTGGTGGTGACAAGAATGATGGCACTCCTGTGATTAAACCTTGCAAAATGCCTAGGTACTATCCAACCGAAGACGTGGCTCGAAAGCTGTTGAGCCACGGGGCAAAAAACTGTTTAGCCAACACGTGAGAAGACTGCAAGCTAGCATCACTCCTGGGACCATCCTCATCATCCTCACCGGATGCCACAGAGGCAAGAGGGTGGTTTTCCTGAAGCAACTGGGCAGTGGCTTGTTACTTGTGACTGGACCTCTGTCCCTTAATTGAGTTCCTCTGCGAAGGACACACCAGAAATTTGTCATCACCACCACCACAAAAATTGATATCAGCAATGTGAAAATCCCTAAGCACCTCACTGATGCTTGCTTCAAGAAGCAACAGCTGCGGAAGCCCAGATACCAGGAGAGTGAGATCTTTGACACAGAAAAGGAGAAATAAGAGATTACAGAACAGCGCAAAGTGGATCAGAAAGCTGTGGACTCCCAAATTTTACCAAAAATCAAGGCAATTCCTCAGCTCCAGGGCTATCTGCTATCTCTGTTTGCCCTGACAAATGGAATTTATCCTCACAGATTGGTATTCTAAATTTTTACAAAGAACCTAATTAAATAACTGAAAGATAAAAAAACATACATTCTAGTATAAATATATTTATGTATGTATACTTATGTCTATATGCACACGTATATGTGCACATATATATGCATATATCTGTGCATATGTATGTTTTACACGCACACACAGATATAGTGTTTTTAAAAAGGTAATAGTCAAACAAAGACTTAAATTAAGGGGAAGAATACAATCTATATCTGAGAGATAACTATGCCAGAATAAAGGGAGGCAAGAACAATGGTTTTGAGGCAAGAATGTCCTTGCTGTATTTAAGTGTAGAAGGTAGTACTGTTGGAGTACCATGGAGCAGGGAAAGGGATGTCAGAGAAGGTATAACAGAGAAATAATGTCCTGGATAGAAGAGTAAGCATACTGGAATGACATAATATAATTTGTGTGTTAAGCAAGATTACTATGACTCTGTGTGGAAAATGTATTCTGAAAGAATAAAAATGAAAGCATGGCCAGCACCCAGGAGGCTGCTGTGGTAGTCCACAGTACAGCTTAGGAGGTTGAGGGTCTGTAAGAAAATGGCAGTGGCGGAGATGGTGGAATGTTTCAATTTAGAATATATATTGAAAGTCGGGACCACAGTATATTATGATAGATTGATTTTTCAGGTGTGAATCAAGGAGAGGAATTGAAATTGATTCCAACGTTTTTTGATGTGAGCAACTGGAACGTACACTTTCCATTTCTCTAATGGAGAATGCCTGGGGAGGAGCAGAATCAAAGGGCGTCTAAGAGAATGAAAAGTAAGAATTATACAGCAAGAGGGACAAGAAAAGAATTATGAATTAGGACTGTTTTATAAGTGATCTATCACAACACACTGAGAAATGTTGGCAACATGAAGGATTTTTAATTACAGACGTGCTGGAACCATAATAGTGTTTTAGAATATTATTGAAATAATAACATAAATACTGTCTTGCTAGAAAAAAAAAATGTTGCCAGATGGGAAAAAAGAGGATAAGAAACCAAAGGATGTCAGGACTTGTTTTGTGATGGAAGCTGGCAAAGTTGTGGAGAATAGGGATTATTTGTTTAATTTTTACTAACTAATTGCTACATGCAATCCCTGTGCTGTGCACTGCAAGGGCAAATGAGTTGACCGCCATATGGTTCTTCCACTCAAGAACCTTGAGTAATTTTCAAAGTTATTTGCCCCCTTAAATAAGTCATTATCATGTCTTTTACCAACAGACTTTTTCACAAGTTAAAATTCCATGTCAAAGCAAAATTTACCTGTTATTTTATACAACTGACATATGACAGTTCATAATAATAAGATACATGCATACATAGATGCATATATGTAGATACGTATGCATATATACTATACTTCAGTAAAAAATCATCCATTCAAATTTAACACATTACATAAATGAGAATGAATTCAGGTATCAAAAATCATTCAAATATATCTAAATCAAGAACTGAAATAAAGACAAGGTTTTTAAAATGTATGGAAAAGTGAGAATTAATAATATATCAGCAGACAACTTTGCCTGACAGACGAGTTAAGGTCACACAAAGGATTGCATGAGGATCTTTGACTGATAAAAAGAAGTATCTAATTTTCACGCTAGTTTTCTTAACACTAATCTTAGTGTGTTATCACACCAGGGGATTAATTAATATCCGGTAAATCAATTTGGTAAAACATGACTATTGTCTCATTCAAAATGAATTTTCTATAATTTTGTATAATTTTTGCTAGTTATATAATGTATCTGAAATACTTGTTTTGCCTTTAATGCAAAAATAGCCTAAAATGAGATTTGGCTGACTTTATATAAACAAAGCTAAATGAATCTCAGGGTGGGATGATGTCAAATGTCAAAAGAAGAAGAGCTGGCCAATAATAATATATAAAAAAATAGCTAATTTGTTAGACTTCTATGCCAATCATTATGCTAATTGTTTTGCATAGAATCTTTTATTTAACCCTCATAGCTAACCTTAGGAAATGGGCATAATTATTACCCCCATTATTCAGAAAAATATCCTGGCAATATGAGTAACTATGATATAGGATAGTTAGAAATATTTAACAGAGCTCTGTTTGGATTCTGTCACTCGGCCTCCAGTATAATTGCCCAATAAGTTTTTCAATCAAACTAAGGAGAGTACAGAGAAAATCACAGGTGCTGCCTCACAATCTAGACCACAGAATGCACATGATCCCTAGCAAAAACAGATAAGGAATCAATTATTTCATAATATACCTTACAAATAGGAAACTCCCACAAAAGTACCAGTGAAGGAGAGAGAGAGAAAAACAAAAACGAAAACAAAAAATGTTTTCCTTTCTTACATTCCTAACTTGCTTGAATTTACTGTCCTTGAGAAATTCCATGATATTTCATTTAAAGCACCATATGTATTTGATAAAGTACTAAGAAGACAAAGAGTTTGTTTTTTTTTTCCAACCTCAAACTCATCTTTCTTTGGATTAAAATTCAACTATGGTTGTTTTCTTTCAAGTAGGGGGATTATAGAGTCAAAATTTGAAAGAAAAATATACACATATAATCATAAGTTGTAATCAAAGTTTAGAAATGGTCATATTGGTTGGTTGTTTCTATAGAAAAATTATATAATTTTTCTTCCTTAAAAGGGTTTCTTTTTGTTAATAATTTCAAAATCTCTTTGAAATGGTACACATTGCAGGGTTATGGTTTTGTTTCTTGTAGAGGTCTATGAACAATGCAGCTCCTTTTCAATACTCAACCTAAATGACTTAGTTGGTAAATTGTGTGTTAGGATCATAAAAACTGCCTCAGTGTCTGCATCATCCATAAATACCAAAGCCATAAAAATACACAATTCCTAGATATATTGCACAGTACACTCCTGGTTTTCAGAGAAATTGTTGGTGCCAACACATTAGTTTAAGTGCATCCAGGGTTAATGTGCTTTGGGGATAAATAATATCATTTTGTGGCCTTTCGTAGCAATGGAATTTACTCAGAAAAACAGTGCCATCTCTACCTACTTCTCAACAACGAACAGTAACAGAAATATTAAATCTAAATACTATAACATATGAAATCACAGACATTATGTTTCTGGATATTATTGTTTAACTTTGCATTTCAGGGAAGTAGGCCAAAGAGTTTGAAACTTCATTCATAAAAAAAGTATTATGATATGCTCTGATTAGAGTCTCTTAGCAATAGTTTAAAATGTAAATTATACTTAAAAGGAAAAATTTAAAAGTATATGTGCAGACTAACATTGGAAGAGTAATCATAAGTTGCAATGTTCTAGAAATTGAACGCAAGTACACAATCTAAAGAAAACATCACGAAAGAGTCTTCAAACAGGAAGGTGATATAGGGCAATAATTTGAAATAGTGTTTGTAGAAATAAAAATACATATTACATTAATAAGTGAGAATTTGAACAATTTTTCAAATTACTTTAACTTAACTATAGCATCCATTACGCTATATTCTTTCTCACCTCAACTTATATCCATCTGCTGATACCAGTCTGCTCTTTGCCTAGCTGTAGTCTATCATGTATTTGCATAAAAGCTTGTATTTCTCCTTTATATATTTGTTATGACTGCAATTAATATTATTTGGCAATGATTTGTTTAATATTTTTCTTTCCTGCTTGCCATACACCAATGTGAACCCTGTCTGTGTTGCTACTTCATAACTGTATCCCTGATATCTGATGCACAATAGATAATGCATATTTATTATGCAGGGTGTTCTAAACAGAGAAGAGATTATATAGAGTCACAAGTAGCCCCCCAAATTGAAAATAATATAGTTAAGTAGGTCACAAGCTGAGTGGTACAACATATGAAAAAATATTAAATACTCACAAGTGCCCCGGTTTTCAGTTGTGATTTTAATATATATATATATAAGTTGGAGATAGAAGAACATGAGATAATTTTTTAATGATCTAGAGATGCAAAAATGCTTTTGAGATGCAAAAATATTTTTGATTATATATCTCTGGGCATGTTAAATCTCAACTTCTATACTATTAATAGGAAATAGTAACGACTGTCATGAGGAAATGTTCCGTTTATATCCATGAATATAAACACTTCAGATTAAAACTGTACATCTTCTGCAGTAGAAAACAAAACAAACATACAAAAAAGCACAAATGCTTACATCTTATATTTTGCTTCATGAACTCCCTGATCTTAGTGATGGATTCCAACTAAAAACCCTTATTAATATTTAAGAGGGGAAGGAAATATTTTATACTGTTTACAATTATCATAGCTACAGTATACAAGGCAAAAAGTTTGATCTATATATTTCCTTATGCTTACGGATTTTACTAAACGACTATGTTTGATTCTTTGCTTGATGATAGTCTCCTCTAGTTTACTTAACCTTCTATATACCCAATTTTGCATCCCTCTGAACTATTTTTAGGTGTCAACAATGATCTGCATAGATTTGAATCAGAACTACATCCTACAAATAGTGCTCAGGTGACTTGGGTATTCTCAAGGTAAATTGCAAATATGTTCCTAGCTAAAGTGAGCTTTAAATGGGCCTTGTAGTTGTTGTTTAAAGATAGATCTTTAAACAAGTGCCCTGGGGGTAATAACAATAATGCTACCTTCAGTGCACGGCAGGTCTTTCTTCCATGGAGCATAAAATGCCTCGCACACGCCATCAAAGCTAGGAATGTGGCCATGTAAACAACTTTCCACTCGGTGAAGATGCCACTCTACTGTGGAAAGATCATCTCTTCCATAATAAAATCCTCAGAGAATGAGGCTAAGGAGAGCAGAGAGAGAAAAATCATTTCTTTATGAGGATTTTTCTCTTTATTTTTCTGTTGCAATCTTCCATCTAAGAATCATCAAATATATCACTTTTTATCCTGGAGGTAACAGCTAATTGGCTCAAAAATTGACATATTTATGAAACTAGAGAAATGCTTGCTCTAAATGCATGTAAAGGTTTTACTCTCTCTTTTTTTTTTTTCAGAAGAGAGGAATTATAGAATGGTAGGTTTTTATAACATTATTTTTAAAGAATTACATTCACTATAAATATGAATAAATTTGCCATGTCTTAGTTCTTCCTGTGTAGCATTAACCTAAGAAAAGATTCTGTTTCACACCACGTATATGAGGAGTAAATGAGCCACTGACCACTATTCCTAGCATGTAGTGATATCTCAGTATTAAGTGCAACTAATATCCATGTGGTCTTATTAAAATGCAAGTATTGGCATTGAAGTATGACACATTGCACACACCTGACAGAAAGTATTTAAGTTGTTTCAATGATTATGTATTTTCTTTGGAAACAATTACATGAAATATTTATGATTTAGTGCCAATTATTTATGACATAATTTTCTTTAAAAGGCCTCACATATGTCACGTCAATGTATATAACTAATTTTGAAAAATATATTAATTTTATATAGAATGTATTTTTAAATGATTTGGAAGTGTTATACATTTTGAGTGAGCACTGAAATAATATCAAACTTGATGTTTTCTCAATGGAAAATTGAGAGTAAAGTCATCAATGTACTTAGATTCTCAAAGGTCATCAGCTTTCAGTAGTATCATTTTGGAATTCACAAACTAAGAAAAGAAAAAAAAACAATAGGTTCTGCTGCTCCCTAAATGTCTAGAAAATGAGGTATTTTCGATCGATGAGAGAAATCTAAAATTCTTTTTTTTTTTTTCTTCCCCTCTCCTGACAACAGTATCTTACAAATCAGTGCCAAATGATGCACAAAAATCCCTAGGTATTTTAAAGAGGAAAAAATTATGTAGGTAAACAGATAAATCTTTAGAACATTTGTCTTTATGGGAGCAGCTCCTGCTGTTGGTCGCTAACCTGCAGGGCATTAGTCTTCTCTAAATTGCCAATGGTGTCCCACGGCTCAATGATAAATAGAAATCACTGAAATAAGCAGCACTTTCTTCCACAGAGAATTTCCAGACAGACATGGGCCTTTAAGAAAAATACATACATAAAATAGATTATTTTCCACTGCGGTATATTTTACCCCAGGTCTTTACCCAAAGTCATTTTCTCCAGCTGTATAAAAATAAATAAATAAATATAGAACTTTGAGTAAGCCATTGGGTAAAAATATACACAAACATGACTGTTTAGAATTTAAACTGAACAAGAAGGAAGATTTCACATAAAACAGCATTCATCATATGTAATGAATGAGTCATCACCAAATACCGTTTCTTTCATTCTCAAATTAACATTAATAAAATTGTGTTACTGTTTGAAGTGATAAGCTTTAGTCATTATCCAATTAACAGATTTTTTTTTTTTGGGGGGGGGAGCTATTAAAAGCAACTTTCTATTTGGGTGATGGGCATTCCTACAACTGTGATTCAAGCAATACAAAAGCGATCCATGTAACCAAACACATGTGTACTTCCCTAATAGTTTGAAATGAAAAAAACAGAAAAACAAAACAAAACAAAAAACACCACTTTCCTTTACAAAATACTTTTGGGTGAGAAAATCATTTATTATGGTTATATTGTGAAGTACTTTATTCTAAGTGTTTCTTATGTTTTCTAAAAGTCATCAAGATCCTTAGATAGTTGTTTCAATATCTTTTACTCTCCACTTTAGCTACATACACCAAAAAAAAAAAAATACTGCACAAGAGACGAGGAGAAAGTGGGACGAGGAAATGCGGAGAAGTGGAGAGAGAGAAAAACAAGAGAGAAGCAGCTCTACAAATTGTCTTCAGGAATGACAACACATCAGCACACGGTAGAAAGGGCTCTTACTGTTCCTTCTCATTTTTCCCCTCAGGACACATGTATTGTTCTGTGGCTTCCCTTTTGTCTTTTTTCTATGGCTTTTAAACAAATTTCTTGCTTATTTCACACTTTCTGATTGGCTTTATGTATCTGTTCACGAATTCTCTCTGGGACTGCCCTTTGGAGCCAGATGATCCATAAGTTACCATTTATTTTTTACAAATGCGTTGCATTTGGTAATAGTCTGTCAAACTGAAGATATTGGTTGTTGTCAATAATACTTACCACTATTTATGAGTTGCCATCATTTATCTTTCTCCTAAAGCACACAGTTACATTTAAAAGTAGTGGCTCTGTCATAGAGTGAGTAGATTTGTGACCATTTTAAGGAGTCTAGTTTTATGCACATTTTTACTCTGGTTGTAGTGTTTGTTTACGTGAGTATGTTGTGAGGAAGACTGGGAGAAAGAGGGAGAAAAACAGGGAGGAAGGAAAAGGAAGAAATGGAGAGAAGGTGGGAGCATCAGCAAACAAGTGACCATGTGGAGTATCTAAATCATTCGACCATTTCTCAGTGCCCTCTAGCAGAGCCAAAGAGTACTCACACCATACCTGTAGCCGAACAAGTTGTGTTTATTGCTTCTTCTTATTGCAAGGAGGACCGCACAACATAGGGGACTATGTTCAAAAGAATGAAAGATAATATAAAAACCCTTACAATTTGCGTAGACTGATTGTAGTTTAAGATAGTAGTATAAAAAGGGGGCATTTTCAATTCCTGTACTTCAAAATGCAACACTGAAAACAATTATTAAAGTTAAGATGTGTATCAACACGAAAATTTTGAACAATGGAAGGAAAAAATGAGTAAATGCGGGATTTTTTTTTATTTCAGCATATTATGGGGGTACAAATGTTAAGGTTACCTATACCGCCCAAGCCCCCCCTAGAGTCACAGCTTTAAGTGTGACCATCCCCCAAACGTTGCACATCTCACTCAATATGTTTGTATATACCCATCCCCTCCTCCCCCCTCCCACCTGCCCAATACCTGATAAATGTTATTCCTATATGTCCACTTATGTGTTGATCCATTAATACCAATTTGCTGGTGAGTACATGTGGTGCTTGTCTTTGCATTCCTGAGATACTTCACTTAGTAGAATGGGTTCCAGCTCTATCCAGGAAAATACAAGAGGTGCTATATCACTATTGTTTCTTAAAGCTGAATAGTACTCCATGGTATATATATATGCCATTTTATTAATCCACTCATGTATTGATGGGCACTTGGGTTGTTTCCACAACTTTGCTATTGTGAATTGTGCTGCTATAAACATTCGAGAGCAGGTATCTTTTTTGTAGAGCGTCATTTGATCTTTTGGGTAGATGCCCAGCAGTGGAATTGCTGGATCAAATGGTAGATCTACTTGTATCACTTTAAGGTATCTCCATATTGCTTTCCACAGAGGTTGAACTAGTTTTCAGTCCCACCAGCAGTGTAGGAGTGTTCCTATCTCTCTGCATCCATGCCAACATTTATTGTTTGGGGACTTTTTGATAGAGGCCATTCTTACTGGAGATAAGTGATATCTCATTGCAGTTTTGACTTGCATTTCCCTGATAATTAGAGATGTTGAGCATTTTTTCATATGTTTTTTGGCCATTATTTTGTCTTCTTTTGAAAAATTTCTGTTCATGTCCTTTGCCTACTTTTTGATAGTGTTGTTTGATTTTTCCTTGCTGATTTTCCTGAGTTCTAAATAAATTCTAGTTATCAGCCCTTTATCAGAAAATATGGGATTTTAACAAAGGAAAATCAACAAGTATGTCAGATAAAAGAAGAATATTAAGAAAAAAATCAGAAAATTTGATCAGCATCAAGAGAGAGAATGGAAAGAAACAAGATTTGAAAAGCTAGTGACTGAGAATTTTCTAAAACAGAAGACATAAGTTCCATATTCATGAACTTTATGAACATAAAGTTAATACATACTATGGAAATAACAGGTACGTTATAATAAAATCACTTAAAATCATAGACAAAGAGAAAATAATTAAAAGCATATTTACTTCAAAATATTTTAAAAAAGATTAACAGTCAGTATCTCATACACACACAGACACACAAACAAGAATCCAAAAGACAATGGAGTCATAAGTTAGATGTTACTATTAGAGTATTTACATATAAGATGGTGAAAGGCTAGGTGTCTTTTTTCTGAAGACTAGGAAAAAACAAGATTGTGCTCTCTCACCACTTCTATTCAACATTATAATGGAGGTTCTAGCCAGTATAATAAGACAAGAAAAAAAGAAAATAAGTGGCATCCAGATGGGAAAGGAAGAAGTAAAATTGTCTTTACTCAAAAACCGCATAATTGTCTATATAGAAAATCTGATGAATCTACAAAAAAGCTACTAGAACTAATGAATGAGTTTAGTAAGTGTTCTGTATGTATCTTTCTCTCTTCAATAAACCTCATTTTCATGGTTTCCTTACTTTGATGTGTCTGGTCATTCTTCAGCCACTAAGCATCGACATTTCAGATGAAAACCTGACACTTTGATGAATATATTAAACTATACACAAAATACACAAAACTTACCTCAAAATGAATCATAGATCTGAATGTAAAACGTAACTATGAACTGCCAGAAGAAAACAATCTTCTATACTGGATTATGATTTAAAACAAATAAATAAAAACACAACGGTTGAGCACAATGTTGAAAAATACTGTCTTTGGATTCCAACCATTTGTAGATAAGGAAAGAAGCTAAAAGGATTTTTTTTTTTTTTTTTTGCAAAGATACTTTTGGCCAAAGTATTGAAACAAACATTAAAAGAAATTTTTTACTTCAATTAATAGTTTCATGCATTCTTCCTAATTATCTAGTACAAACGTATGATATTTTCTCATCGATAGGTAAAGTTAATACAGAAAAGTAGACCCCAAACTGGGGTCTGGCCTGAAGGCAAAGTCGGTTCTTGGCTTTGCACAGGAAAGAATTTGAGAGCCAGCCGACTGAGTAAAGAAAGCAAAGGTAGGTTTATTAAAGTAAGAAAAGAAAAAAAGAAGGCTGCCCCACGGACAGGGCAGCTATTTCTCAGAGCAACAGAGAGTATCATCTTGAGAGTCTCCGGGGTCTTATGTTATCCCTTCTATTTAATTTTACATAAAGCAGAAGGAGGGCTACTCATAAGATTTCTGGGAAAAGAGTGGGGAGTTCCCAGAACTGAGGATTCCTCCCTTTTATAAACCATAGAGGGTAACTTCCAGGGTTTGGTGGTGCATTTGCAAACTGTCATGGTGCTGGTGTGAGTTTGTTTTAGTACATTACAATGTTACAAGCAGAGTATAATGATCAGTGAGGGTAACCTGAGGTCATTCTTTGTGGCCATCTGGGTTCTAGCTGGTTTGGGCTGGTTTTTCTACCACCTCCTCTTTTATCAGAGACTTGGTTTGGGTCTCATGACTCTTCATTGAGCAAGGCATGCCAGTTCTCTATTTCAAAGTGGCATGAAAAAGTTGCCTAAGTATAATTTACTGTCCTCACTGCCTTTTCTATTTTCCCTCCTCTCCACCCTCTCCCCAAATTGCAGTTTCTAAATCCCTCCTACATATAATTTCTGGAATCCTCATTGTCCTTGTCATGACAAAACTTGAGTTTGAATTCCAGAGAGCTCAATGGATACACAGGGCTAAAATTGCTTTATATCAACAGTAGATATTTAGGAATATAAACGTAGGGTTTGGGGCCAGATAAGGAAAACTGCCTGAAAACTATATTTAGAAAATATAATTCATTTACTTAGATTTTATATGTGATTACAGAAGTTTCTGTTAGCCGCTGGAAAAGGTAGGTAAAGACCTAGCCTTCAAAGCTATTCTTGGCATTGCCATTTATTGAAATATATTGGAAGCTATTTAAGCCAAGAGGATTTAATTAATGGTGGCAATGGAGAGAAATGGGGTGGTAGGCAGGGTGCAAAGTGAAGCGTGATAAAATTTGTTACAGTAGGTTCTTGGAAGAGAAAAGACAACCAGAACTATTGCTGTGCTGTTACTGGTCAAAAGATGTTTTTTCTCAAATATTGTCCTGATCTTTCTCCTAAGAGCTGAGAAGGACTTGTAAGACCCTGAAAGTATTGTTGTATATTGCTTCAATTTTATTCCTTAAATCAATATTATTTTGAATATGAAGCAACACATTCCTATTGAATGACAAAATAGTAGCCCCTGCAAGCTGATACCTGTCTTGATGTGATCAAAATATTTCTGAAGACAAAAAAATAGGAGAATCTGAGTCTTAATAAGAAAACCCAAGTAATGAAACACAAGATTTTAATAGAAAAAGACAAGTTGAGGTTTTAACTAATAATACATACATTTAAATAAGACTGAAATATTATTTTGAAAAAGAAATTAGGACTTTGTAGACATGAAACTGATAAAACACACACACACATACAAAAGCATATACTCCTGAATTTCATTAAATTTGAATAAAATTTTCAAATTATTAATAGCAAGTTTGGAGGTTCCATGAACTAGTTTCTACTATTTAGGTTCTTTTTCTTTCCTTTATTTTCCTTTTAGAAGTGATACTATAGGTGAAATTCTAGACTTATTAAAAAAATATCTGGGGCTTTTATCTTTATTTTAATTCTTACTTTAATTCCATGACTGCTCATGGCTTGATAGCTCATTTCTTTTTGGTGCTGAATAATCTCCCACTGTCTAGATATACCACAATTTACTCCTCACCTACTGAAGGACATCACAATTCCTCCCTGATGGTTTTTTACATAATTTCCCCCCAAAAGCAACTATTTCAGAGGTTCCTTGTTAATTTATTACACTCTGTCAACTGGACAATTAAATTGTAGCAAATATAACATATAGCCAATACTCCCCTCTAGGGCAATGACTATTCTGCTTATTCTTGACTTATATATAAAGGAAAACATACAGTATGTAAACATGTGTAGCTGACTTTTTCCCCTAATTTTTTAACTCTACGCTAAGATTTTGAGAGTGGTACGTGTTACTGCATGCATGAATAATTCATTCTTTTTTCATTGCTATTAATAAAGATTATAGTGTTAACATTGGGTCATAATGAATACAACTGTCATGACTGCTTTTAAACATATTTTTTTGGTGGCATGACCACTCATTTCTGTTAGGAATCAACCCAGAAATTAAATTGTTGCTTTCATATGTCTACATATTCAGGTTGAGTAGATCCTGTCGAATAGTTTTTCAAAGTATTTGCATAAATTTAAATGCTCATCAGCAACATATGAGAATTCCAGTCATTCTACATCTCTAGCAGCACTTGGTGTTACCCATTCTCTTCACTGTCATCACTCTAGGAATAGAATGATATCTCATTAGAATAGAGTCAATTGACATTTCCCCAATGAGTAAAGATTTTGAACAACTTCTCCTTTGATTTTAGCCTTTGGAATATTCTGTTTGAAGGAGTACATGTTTACTTTTTTACTTATCCATTTTATTAAATAATAATTTTACATGAAAGGAGAGGCCATTCTATCATCAAGAATGGAACTAATAGCATGTATGACTTTTCTTAAACCTCAAGTATAGTGTATGGAGAATAATTTCAGATAAATATATTTCAGTGGTATACTCACAACAGCACAATCACTTCATCTGATTGTGCAAGTTCTAAAAGTGTATGAAAGACAAGGCCTTTAATTTGAAAGGCTTATGGCTGATGCTGCAGGACTGCTTCTGTGATAAATAGGTGCTGGGAAACAGACACGAGACAGGATTGCAAGGCAAAATTAATGGTATTTGTGTCCCAGCTGAGTCATAAGTATTACCAGATTCTTGCCAATTATTTGAAATAGGTTGGATGAAGACGGGAAAATCCATAACACGATTAAAGGGCCTTTATTCTTGCCCTTCTATTTTTTTTCTCTACACTAGACCGTCTTCTTACTATACTTGGGATTTTATCATCAAGTTCTGTCTGAGAATACAATGGGTGTATACCCAAGAATAGTAATCTAATATAACTTTTAGTTTGACATCCAGATATTTTGGGGGGCAGGGGAAAGAGATAGGATAAAGAAATATATAAAATGTTCTTTGTGCTAAACAATCCTTTTCATAAATAAGATTATAGAACACTATTGTCATTGCTAAAATATTTTACAAATTAACAATAGAAAGCCTGTCATCCCTAAGCTAGTTCAAGCATTTATTCAATGTTCACTATATTTTTAACTCATTTATTAGAATGTATTCTTCTAAATAAAAATGCTTCTGATTAATACCTGTCATTTTGAAATAAGACAAAGCATTTTGTTCTAATGAGAACCATGACTATAAAATAATAATAGTGATTCCACAAATCACAGAGTCCAGGTCACTTATAGTCGATATTTTTTAATCTAAAAAAGAAATAAAATATTCCTTGATCTGATAATCTGATTACTAAGAATATATTATGAGGGAATATTCAAAAATGCAGTCACACTTGCTGGCATCATTATTTATCATATAAATCTATAATAAATAATGTTACTATCAAAAATGTATCATACCCAGATAATTTATTTGATTTCCAGAATATGCAGTTTTGAACAGCACTAAAATTTATAGCATTTTAACATATGTTTAATAAATTTAAGAATACATATGATTTTAATTAAGGAAAAGCAATATATAAGAATGTTTTTCTCATTTTGATAAAAGATGAGTTTAACAACAGGTGAGACACATGTAAATTTTACTAATGACATGCCCTATGTGCTAGTGTTATTGACGATAAATATTTTCTTCATTGTATATTTTAGATTTAGTTAGTTTTAAAATAAATATGGTTTACCTTCATAATCAAAACAGTACAGAAGAAATTATAATCTATAATTTTTCTTCTAATGATTTTTCAATTTTGTGAAGTTCTTATTTTATTCCTTATTTTCCCCCTTTTCCATCTCACTTTGTCAAATCTAAGTATCATTACGTTCAAATATTAAATATGTAAGTAAGGCTATCTACTGTGACTGGAAAAATCTGACTGTGGAAGACACCAGGGATATTATTACAATAAAATATAATTTGTATCATTAAAGAAAACTGCCTTAGAAGAAAGGCGTGCAAATCACTAATTAAATATCAGATATGATAAGTGACATGATAATATTTGATAGAACCAGGTGTAAGTGTTGTGTGAACATAAGCATCAGTTTTGCTATAGGAGCAGAGTGACACATATGTGTACCCAAGAGATGACACTTGAAATGGCTCTGGAAGGATGGGTATGTATTCATCAGATAAAGAAAGAGGCAGAGAACATTGCTGATAAAAATAAGCAAAGTAAGTTCAGGTGAAGAAAGATATAGCACGCTCAGAGAAAAGTGAGAGCAAGTAGTGGACTAAGAATGTAAAAAAGATATACTTGACTATTTAAATGTATAGATTTACATACACTGCCATAGTTATATACATTATTTATATATATTTATAGCATTTATATATATTTATATATATATATGAGGTAGAAATCTCGAAGTGATATTCTGGATGTGTTACTGAATGGAAAAAGGTGAATGTGAAAAATATATGCAATATAATTTTATTTGTTTAAGAATAAAGTGATATATGAGTACATAGGAATACATTCGTATACTGGAGTCTATAAGACTAGATACAGATTAGAAAACAGACGTGTGTGTATTAACATTGGCTAGGCAAGGCAGAGAGAAGAGACAGTGAGAAAGCCAAAATTAAAATAGTGAGACTTATGACAAAATGTGCTTGTGGTAAAAGATATTTACAAAATAATTTCAAGTACTTAAAAATTATAATAGGATAGTCACGAAAATTAATGATTATTTTCATTTTGTATTTTAAATAAATTAATAAATTAAGGAAAAATACAATCTCTTCTGTGCTGACTCTATGCTTGGAGAATAGCAGTAAAGAAGATCCTAGAAGTTTTCTGTCTTTACATCTACCTACCTGTCTTTCTATATGTGTTCACCCAATAAAACCAAAAGCACATTGAAAACATTTTAATTGCTCAGATTCAAAGATGACTAATTATTCTGCTTCTATAGGGCAAAAATCTCAATGAAGAACTTCTCTCAATTTCTGCTCAATAAAAATACATCAATTGGTCTAATGCCTTATTGTTAAGAGTAGATAGTTTGGGGGCTGAAAAAGAAGTGGCCAGGGATAGTCACTTTTTGTTTTATTCAAATGTAAATAATTTGGGTTCCCCCCCCTAATATTTGGTTTATTTGTAATTAAAATATACTTTAAATCCTATAGATCCTTAATAATTACCCCTGAGGGGCAGGGGAATCCTCTAGATTAATTTTTATAGAAAGACTGTGACTAGTTTAGCTTCTCATATGAATTTTAGATTCCTCGTCACTCAGAATTGTCCTTTTAGTTTTCTTTCTTGTTTATTTAACATGTTTGTAATGCTATAAATTCTTCTTCTAAAACTAAACAGTTCTGAGCTTTGTTTTTGTACACTAATGACTCTCAATATCTGATTTGCTCATAAATTTGCTCATAAATCCTGAATAAAATAACCAGAGGTTGTTTAAAAAAAAAATACATTGGTCTTTTTCAGGCAAAATTTTTGCATTTTCTACCAGTTTGTTTCTTTACATTTTCTACCAGCTTGATCTATTCTATCCTCAATTCAATTAGTTCTTTCCCATTATAATTACAAAATGTGTCATCATCCCTCTTTCTATAAAAATGGGAAAGTTTTTCAAAATTGGTCATGTTATTTGCATTGACTTATTGGATTGACTATTAAAAAATGAACTAAGACTAATTCAACTGATGTGTCTTCTTCAAAGCAATTTTGTCTCCTCTAAGTTAAATACATTTCAGACATCAGCAGATCAGAATATTTTCTTTGTAATTGAATTGGAGGATTTCATCTGCAATGTTTCATAACAAACTGGCATCTAACATCTGGTATTGAAATGTAAAATTTGTAAAGATAAATGATGAAAGTTTTCTGTATTTCTCTCATTTGTTTTACCTGTGTTCTACTGAAATGTTGATAAATGTGTTTAAGTTGATATTTCTTTTGATTATATCAGAGGAGATAATACAGAGCACCACATTCACACACAGAGAGTTTAAATGGTTTTTAAAGATTGCTTTATGCACGGCACAAAATAAAAAGAAAATTGTGAATTTTTGGTTAACATCATCAGGAACCCATGTTTTCTAGAATGTTCTCTAGGCCCCATTATAATTTTGCTTGAATTCTTGTCACTATCCTATATAGTTCCTGGATCTCAATTAGAAAAACATGCCACGCCTGAGCAGGTGCACAGCTTTTGAAGGTATGCCGTATGTGTACAACATTGCTCCCTCTTTAGGGTTGATACAGGCCTCTGCCCAGGGCCAAGGCTTGGTGTTGGTTACGGCCCAGCCTGCACAGACCCACCCAGAGACTCTGCTTGACATCTGATAGTCTAGCAGTCAATCTGGCTCATTGACTTATATTATTTTCCTATAGTCACATCTTTGTGATTATAAAACTAATAAAGTAAACTCATAATAGTTGTTCGCATTCCATTTTTATTAGATAATTTTCTAAAGAGAACTGTAATAGGTAACAAGTTATTCTAGGGTTTAAAGAAAGAAAAGACATCTGGAAGAGTGAAATATTTTTTTTTTTTCAAAGTATTATTTGACCTCATTTCTAATCCAGTGCCTCCTGTCCCCAAAATTAAAGTATGTGCATATGACTTTTTGGGGGGAACTCCTTATTGATTTATAATAGCCATACATTTTTATGGTTATTTGTGGTATTTTGGTACATGCATACAATGTGTAATGATCAAATCAGAGTAATTTTGATAACCATCACCCCAATCATTTATCATTTCTTTGTGTTGGAAGCCTTCCAAATCTTTTCTTACAGCTATTTTGAAATATACTGTAAATTCTTATTAACTACAGTGACCCCAGTAGGCTAACAAACACTAAAAGTCATTTCTTCTATCTAACTGCATTTTTGTACCCATTAACCAAACTTCCTTCAACCCCTCCTCACACTACCTTTCCCAGCATCTGGCAGCCACCATTCTACTCAGTGCTTTCATGAGATCGAGTTTTTCAGCTCCCATATGTGAGTGAGAACAAGTCATATTTGCCTTTCTGTGCCTGGCTTATTTCATGAAACCCATTGCCCTCCAATGCCATCCATGTTGCTGTACATGACAGGACTGCATTCCCTTTAATGGCTGAGTAATATTTCCTTATGGATATGCCACGTTTTCTTCATCCAATCGTCTGCTGATGGACACTTAGGTTGATTTCACACATTGGCTGTTGTGAACAGTGCCACAACAAATGTGTGTGCAGATATCTCTTTGATAAACTGATTTCCTTTCTTTTAGATATATATTCAGTAGTAGGATTGCTGGATCATGTGGTAGTTATTCTATTTTTAGTTTTTGAAGACCCTTTACACTGATTTTTATAGTTACTGCGCTAATTTACATTCCCACCAACAGCACATAAGTGTACCCGTTTCTCCACAACTGCACCAGCATCTGTTATTTTCTATCTTTTTGATAATAGTCATTTTAACTGCAGTGAGATGATATCTCATTGTGGTTTTCATTTGGATTTCCCTGATGGTTAGTGATGTTGAACATTTTTCATATACCTGTTGGCCAAGTGTATGTCCTTTTATTTTGAGAAATGTCTATTCAAATTTTTTACCCATTTTAAAATAGATTTTTTTAGTTTCTGCTATTTTGTGTGTTCAAGTTCCTTACATATTCTGGTTTTAATTTCTTGTCAGATAGATAGTTTTCAAATATTTTATTACATTCTGTAGGTTATTTCTTCACATTGTTGATTGTTTCCTGTGCTGTGCAGAAGCTTTTTGGCTTGATGTAATATCATTTGTCAATTGTTGCTTTTGTTGTCTATGCTTTTGGATTCTTACCCCTCAAAAATCTTTGCCCAGATCAATGTCCTGAAGCCTTTCTCTTATCCTTTCTCCTAATTGTTTCATAGTTTCAGGTCTTACAATTTAAGTCTTTAATCCATTTTGATTTGATTTTTGTCTATGGTGAGAGATAGGGGCCTACCTTCATTCTGTTGCATATGGATATCCAGTTTCCTCAGCACCATTTATTGAAGAGATTGTCCTTTCCCCAATGTATGTTCTTAGCACCTTTCTCAAATGTGAGCTGGCAACAAATGTGTGCATTTGTTGCTGGGTTATGTTTTCTGTTCCATTGCCCTATGTGTGTATTTTTATGCTAGTACTATGCTGATATTTTAAAACATCTTTTTGACTCATAGAAGCTATAATTTCTCCCATCACTTTTTGGTTCAGAGGAGGCACTATATCACCAGCTGTGGAACTTTGCAGGCTAGGAATGGCAAGAGACACAGGGTAACACATTCCATAGGGTGAGTCAAATAATACCTCCAGAGATGAGCTTTGGCATATTAGAGATAGGAGATGGAAAGAGATCTATAGATCAAGTTCTCTCTCATCTTTCACTCAACATTGTCTTCTGGAATTTATCTAGCAGGGCCAAGGAATCTGGCTCTTTCTTATGATCTGTGAACATCTCAGTAACTCATAACCTCACCTTACATGTCTTTCCTGTTTTTCTACCTCAGTATCCTTTTTCCTTCATTCTTACCTACCTGGGTTTACATGGCTTACCGAAAACTTAATACAAAGCTGTCTCAGAGTCTGTATTTTGGAAACTTGGGCCAAATTAGAATGTAAGCCTCTTAACAGAAATATCATCTATCCTTGGCTAAGATGGCTCAATAGTAGTATTAAACTTTTAAATAAATAAACATACAACTGACATCCCATCTACTCATGGGATGGTAAGTGAAATGCCGAGAAGATCTATTTAAATTTAGGCCAATTAAAGGCATATGGTGAGCTATTTTTAAAATGATGAATTAATGTCTAAGGGTGACAAATATTTTAAAGCAACAAACCAAACTGATCAAGCACTAAATAACATTTTATGCATATAACCATATTTAACTCAAGAAAAATGTGATCCTATATTACTGACTAAATAAAAAACGTATAAACCTAAGTATCTACTAAGGTTCTAAGACTGCTCAATAGAGCTGGAAAGGGCAGTGGAGAGAGGGGAATAAATAGGGGTTAGTTAATGGGTATAAAAATATAGTTAGATAAAAGGAAATACTACGAAAGACATTGTCGAGGATTGAAAATAGATGCAGTTACACTGAAAAGGAAATACCTTTAGAGAGTACAGCTTTGTAGATATTGTAGATTTTAGACTCTTTTCAGTGGATTTGTTTTCAGGACAGCCATTTCTGGCCAACTTGATATGATAAGTTCTTTAGGTATTTGAATCAGTTTGAAATACTACATCCCTAGTAATGTCCACAATTTTTCCCCAAACTAGTAAATGATAAGTGCACAATAACTGAGCTTATAAACTTGAAAGTGAGTGCAAAACATTTCCATATGCTGTACCGAATGTTACTTAGAGAATGATCTGGAGGGGAAAAAAAGAAAACACAAGAACCTGAACCAAAATTTGATACATAAAAATAATGAAGTTTAGAAACATATCTCTTGTTAGACAGACAATGTTATGATCAATAACTGAACAATGTGTTATAAAGATTACGGAGGAAAACTATTAACTTGATTGAAATCTTACATAACTAGAAAAGATAATAGAAGAGAATTATTAAAATAACAAATCAAATTCAAAAGAAACTATTATTTTTTTAAACTGTCTTGGATAAATGAAACTGCTCTGGAATTTTCAATATAATGAGTGACATTTTTTACGAGCCTGAGTGTTTTAAAACTTGGAAGTAGCTGATGTTAATTCGAGAAGAAAATAGTCAATTTTATTATGAGTTTGACTATTGGAATTTTTCTTGGTCTTTTAAGAAAGATGAAATTCTATATTTGGAAAGTAGAAAAGAGTTATCTGTCTGCCTTAAAAATCAATTTAATGGAAAACATAAATTATATTTAGAAAAAGACATAAGCTAGGAACATGTGTAGTTTGTTAAATATATGTTAAGTAAGGAAATATATATCCTCCAAATTTTATTATAAATATAGTATGATTCTCACAGATTGTACAGGGTAATTTGTTGCTTCTATTTATATATATATATTATAAATAGAATGGAATATCTATATTCATATTTATATAAAAATAATGGCATAGAGGCAAGTTTTCTAAATGTATTCATTCAGTTATTAATTTATATTTTCATATATTCACTCAACAAGTATTTATTGAGCATCTACTTTAAATCAGGCACAGGTCTTTTTTATATATACTGCAGAATTAACAGTCAATAATATTAGATGTCATTTTACATATTCATTTTACATATTCTTAATAATAGTGTATTGAGTTTTTAGAGTAATTAGTATTGAATTTTTAAAGTAACTAATTAATTTTAAATTATAATGATTGAGAGGAATAGAAGCAATAAAATGGGTCCTTTTTTATTTGGAATTAAGTGCCTGCATAATTATTATAAATTGAAGATCTTCATTTACCATTTGCTACAAAAAAAGAATTTGAGCTTCAGCTATCCACTTATAGATCACATGAGCTCTAATTTGTGTTTCTCGGAATAAATCAAACACTAAGACCCCCTGAATTTGGTAATTTAGCAGAATTTCCATGCAGAGAAAGAGAGAGATAGACTTAAGCTCTCTTCTTATGTCCTGAGATTTACTTTATTTCAAAGCATCTGCTGTAAGTCCTGCACCTTTGTGTGACATCTATAGCCCAATAAGGATCAGACTGGAACATTTCAAAAATTGTCTCCTTAATGTTAGTTTGCCCATTCCCCACAAGAGTCATAACTGTCTAGCAAATTTAACAGAGCAATTTCATTTCAACTTCACTCCTAAGTTGCTCACTGAGTTGTACATGTCTTTCCTGCCCACTACCTTCCCCCTTGCACTTTGGGGGGTATGCAAAGTAGATTTCAACTCATTCTGATATAGGAAAGTGACTCCTAATGCTGGGGCCACTTGAAGTCCAGGTGGATCCTTGGCTTTGTGCAAGACAGAATTCAGGAGCAAGCCAACAAAATAAAGTGAAAGTGAGACTTATTTAGAAACTACAGAAAGCTAGAAAGTCTACGCCACCGACAGAGCACAGGCAAGTTCTCCCTGCAGAAAAGAACCAGCTGGCTGCAGAAACTACAGAAAGTCTACTGCACAGACAGAGTAGAGGCTGGCCCTCCCTGCAGAAAAGAACCAGCCCCCTGCAGTAGAAGCAACAGGCTAAATGGAGGAATATTCGTGGAAGGTGATGTTTCTCCACCATCTTGGTTCTAACCAGTTGAAACTTGCCATTCCTCTGTCCTGTTTTTATTAGGGCAGTTTGAAACTTGGTTTAGAGGATTCCTGACTCAGTTAGGCAATGCCTGCAGCAATGCCCAAAGCAATGCGTAAGGAATCACCTGCAGCAATGCCATACCCAAAGCTGTAGCTGCTAGTTCCCTGTCTCAACTATCGCCCAACTTTGCAGTCATCAAACCATCAACTTAGAATGTTGTAAAGTTAGATTATTATTTGCTGAAGAGTTGGGGGAAATTAAAGGAAATTTAATCTGAGAGAAAGAATTTAAATGGAACACTAAATAGTCATAGTCTATATTTTACCATAGACAGCAAAACTATTCAAAGGCATCTTCCTTATGGATAGTTCCTAAGCAAACTACAACTCCTTATTCACAATGCCGAGATCCAAAAATCTCTAAAGACTAACTTTTCTATTAGTTGTACATTTATTAATGATAAATGTGGATGTGACAAGAAATTACATTATTTATCGTCTTTATTTTTATGAATATTCACACATTTTAATATATAAATATTTGTAGGGTTAATTATAGAATGCCCCCCTAGGCCAACCTGGGTGTTTTAAACACCATATAGCATATCAATACATTATCTTCTGAAAATTCGATACATTCTATGTTGCAAAACAAAGATAATCCCAAGGGTTACTAACCTCAAGACATCAAGGGCACACACACACACACACACACAACCATTTATCCCCTAAATGTAAGAGTTAATACCTGCCATGTCGAGCATTACTTTTAACATTGTATTCTTATTTTGGTAACAGTCATGCTGACCAGTTGATTTTTGCACACACTGCTGAGAAATGTATGTAATCAAATCTGATTTATTCATTTGTGAATAATGTTTGGGGACATCAGTAGACTCTCACATAGTGGCTGCTGCTATTTGAAGTCCTACAGGACAACACAGTGCAAGATAAGAGCAGATGATGAGGAAGCTTGTCACTCTGAAACTTCCAGAGCAACAATAGTTAGATAGGGGATCTGAAATTGTGGTTTCTTCTAGGCTAGCTTGCAACATGACCTACAGCTATGGTTCTTTATTATAAGATGAGTTTAGTGAATGACCACTGGTTCAGACATTGCATCTACATTTCTTCCAAAGACTGGCACTAATTTTCAGAGATAGTCCAGTATAAACTGAAAGGGAGAAGAGTTACATTTTTCTAACTGTCTCTTAATTAGCAACAACCACCACGCCATAACTTTTCATGGCTTAAGAGCTCATTTCAAAAGTCATGCTCCCACCCAGTTTTTATATGTGCATGGGATGCTTGCTGGGGTGGAGCTTGTTAACTCCTTCAGTGACACAAATTTTATTAAAGAATGTATGGTAACAAAAAGTAAATACAATGTGTTACATGCAAATAGCGATTTAGTTTACTGGAGCAGGTTTACACAATGCATAGAGTAATAGTCCAATCCTCACAGAATAACAGCAGAAAGAGGAAGTCTTCCTGCCTTACAGACTTAATTTTATACTATCTCTGCCACCTATCAGCTGGGATTTTTTGGGCATTCCATCTAATTACTCTGATACTTCCACCTCTAATATGCAAAATTAGAATAAATATACTTTTTTATGAATTTGTCCTAATTATTAGAGACAATGTTTATAGAACCAATCAAAACATATTCTACAAAATAGGAGCTTACTAAAGAAAGTTATTATCATTAATATAATTATCATTATTATTTATTATTACTTTGCATGTAACTCATATCTCTTTACTCAAAGTAAAACATAGACAAGATCAGAGATGGTCATAGAAACTTATTTCATAAAAAATTATGTTTGAATCTTTAGTTGTGCCCTAGGTTTATTGTCTACTTTCAACTTATTTAATTAAGGATACATTTTAAAGCTGAAATTTTTCTTTATTCTCATTCTGCTAATACTATAAGATAACACATCTGTGCTGTTTAAGCTGTTAAATTTGTATTTGTGGTAATTTCTAACAGCACACATAGAAATAAAATACAAGACTTTGACTTGACTTCTAAGCCCCTCAAATTTTAATATTGTCTTCTGGAAAAAAGGAGATCATTTTTTTTGGTAATATAGCTTTTCATTTTGTGTAAGTGTTCATTTACTTGTATAATTTACATGCCCTAAATAAGTAGATGTCCTTTAAATAGTTGATCTGTGTTATAGGTACTCATACATTGAACTCAGTAAAAATGCCTCAATAATATAGAGGTATAGTAGGTGAATTGCATAATGTTTTGGCTACCAATTTTCTATTAAATATTTGAAATTTCGATTTTTTAAGCCATAATGAAAGAAGTTAGGATAAGAATGGGAACTGGGTATTAGGTGAGTTTGTCTGGATAGTCTTAATTCTACTGCAAGATTTGGTACATTAATAATAATGAGTGGTGGAAAATAATTTCCTAGAAATAATAAAACTTATTACTTATTTTTTTCAGCTACATTTTTAAAAAAACAAAAATAAATGTATCACGTAATATCTAAATGAGTACAAGAAGCTGTCCAGTGGAACTAAATGCCTGGGTTATCACCTTGAGGAGACAGATCGTGATAATACAAAATAAGTCATTGAAAAAATTGAATAAGAAAGTTCTTATTAAATTAATATAATTATTTAATATAGATTAAACATATATTATGTGAACAACTGCTGTTGGAAATTAAACAGAATTATTGATTATTAAGCAATTATATCAATTAATTATTTATACTTGATTCATTATAACTAAGAGGAACTAAATGTTTGCTAACACAAATGTGCATTACTGTGGGAATTTATTATAGCTTTCTGAGCAAATACTTGTGAGTAAATTCCAGACAAGAAATTTATTGTTTGTTTTCTCATAAACATAATTATTATTATCTCCGTTTCCTAAATATGACTGTAACGGTGCATTTTGAAGGAGCAGCTCACACAAGACCACTCTCACTTCTGACATCAACTTTTAAGTTTGGTGAATTCCAAATCTGCTCTCAGATATCCAAATTTGCTAGAGGGACTCACAGGACTCCCTGAAAGCTGCTATATACTTACAGTTACAGCTGGGAAAGGATACAGATTAGCATCAGGCGAGTGAGGAAGCACACAGAGGGCAGAGTCCAGGAAAAATTCCAAGCATGGAACATCCATTGTCCTCCCCTGTTAGAGTCACGGACAGCATTCCTTCCCTGGCAGTGGTGAGGCGACACACATGAAGTTTTGATCACCAGGGAAGCTGACCTGAGTCTTGGTATCAAAGTCTTTATTGAGGCTCAATCACACCAGCAGAGCTAGCTACCCATGTGACTGGTCTTTTTCCAGGCCCTCCAGAGATCCAGCAGATACTGTTTGACAAAAGCACATGCTTAATCACACTGTTGGTGTGGCCCACAGCTGCCACCCTAAGTCACAGTGTGACAGCGTTACCCTCTTGCTGGCCTGAAGTCCTCAGACAGACAAAAGTATCCCTAATCAGAAATGATATTCTAAGGGCTTAGACATTACCTCCCTGAAGCTGAAGACAGAAGACAGATTCTATTTTGATCAAGATTAAATTCTTTATTACATAATGTGTAATATATATATATATATATATATATATATATGTGCATTCTTAAATTTAAATATCACACCTATATTTGATAGTACACACATTAGGATGAATCATCAAGTAGTAAACATATTACTACTCAGGTTAAGAAATAGAATCTAACCAGCACATTAGATGTCCCATCGTCACCCTCCCAATAGCATCCTCGCTCTTTTTCTCAAAGATAGCCACTAGTCTGATTACAAAAAGACTTCAAAACAACACTTGTGTACCTATTTCTTCTTGAAATCCATTCATATTCTATTGATGATCAGCTCAAAAACATTGAAAAAGTGTAAAATTGATGAAAATAATATAAATAAAATAAATGATTCTGAAATGAGCTAAAATATATTCCAAATTATTGTATATTTTACATGAGGTAGGAGGCATACTACCTATTTTGTATATCTAATTGCTTTCAGTTATCTTCTCAGATATCTAATTTCAAATATCTGATAACTTTGAGATATTAAGCAATCTTTTACTAGGAAATGTGTCAAATTAAAGCAGAAAGTCTCACAAGAGAAAACAGTATTTACAATAATCACCTCAATGATTGTTTTTACATTGAAAGTCAAAGTCTGAGAAGACTTTAATCCCTAAATCCAGTTTTTAGTCACACATTTCTATAATATACATATCACATTTTCATTAATAAAACATTATTTTCTCGTGAAATGCCTTCAGACATGATACTAGTTTTTATAAGGTTATCATTTTCTAGAAATAATGATGTAGAAAAATATGTAAATTGTTCAGAATTGAACAAAATAGACAATTTTAATTAGAAAATGAAGAGATAAAATCCCTAATGAAATATCTAGCCATGAATACAGTTCATCAGGATATACTAATAAGATTAATTATTTGGTAAATATCAGCAAACTAAGGAAAAGTTACTCCAATTCTGGGTTAGGATCAAAGGTGTATGTCAAGAAATGTGAAGATTCTGAAATTCTACCTTACTTTTTAAAACTAACAAGTGAGACGGTCACAGGTCCACAGGTTCTGGCAGAAGAAATGAGACTCCAGGTCAAAGATAATAACTGTGTTAGTAGCGGCACAGCAGATAGCACGAGCTGCATGTTCACATGGTTTTTCATTGCCTTAAAAGTCCCAAGGAAACAATGTAGAGACAGCATCTATGGGTGTTATACACACAGTAATTTTGTGTCACAGGTGAGGAAACTTGAATTTAGGAAAAACCTCTTTTTCTTTAAAGAAGGCTGCTGGTAGACCTGTCCTACCACTACCCTGAAAGGAGATATTATCTTTAATGTATTTCAGGAAACAAATTCTGCTTTCTGTCACAGAAGGACACATGGTTTCTATCTTCAAGGCTATTTCCTTTACAATCAGCTTTGGAAAAATAATCTGGAACAAAAGCTGATACAAAATGTGAAGAAATGCCATGGTAAACCATTACTCAAAAGTACAAAGCATGGTGATTTTCAGTTTGAAAAACCACAAAATGAGCACAGTAGCTACCTTATTTAATATTGTTTATAGGCTAAAAAGAATGTTGGGGCACATTTATAACTTCTAAAAAAATTATTATGAACAATTGATAGAAACCATTAGAAATATTCATTGCATAGAAAGTATTGATAAACATCATTTTCATAAACCAGATCTATTTCACATAATTTTATTAATAGTTACAAAAAACAGCATATAAGCTTAAATGACTTCATTATGATATACTTTCAAAGAGCTATACTTTCATGGAACTAATGCTTTCAGTGATATTTTTTGGTGATATTTTGCAGTTATTTCATATGCAATAAAGTAAAAAAAGAGGCATCACCAGCTCTAGTTAATGTATATGTGTGTACATACATTCAGGTACCTACACATATAATCTAAAGAGCTACAGATTGGGAAGTGATAAACATATTTGACCAAAGTGCATTCATTAATATTTTCTTTAAAATTACTAGATAAAGGTAAAACCAGAGAACACATTATTTTCATGAAGTATTTTTATAATAATGTAAGTGGCAGCATATTTAAAGTAGGGACATCCCATTAAATGGTGAGATATTGTTGTGTTATAAATACATAACTTATATTCTGATAAAGTGATCTTTAACTTCATCTAAGGGCGCTGGGTAAAGCTTTACTAGTCTTCTTCTATATTATGCTGTATCAGGGGCTGGCCAATGACAACCCATGGCCTGAATCTGGTGCAACACCTATTTGTGTGAAGTCCAAAATTAAGAAGGATTTTTTTTATAATTTTAAAACTCAAAATTAAAATAATATTTGATGATATTTTAGAGGTTATAAAACCATAAGTGGAAATAATGTAGAAAATTGAGTATTTTAAATGAAATATCAATATAAGGAAAATGTGGTTCAGTGAATGATAAGGAGCCATGTTTCTTTTTTGTACTGGCAGAGTTATTAGAAACCAGCTAGTTCAGCTAATACCACTTTAGAGATGAAGAAATTGAAGATCATAAATATTGGTGACAACATTGGCATGCGATCTTTATGACTTTATTTTTGCTGCACAAACTGCTGTGAAATTTGACCACCTTTTTGTGTTGCTTTGATTTAGCAGAAGCCCTTAATTCATAAGATAATACTTTAATTACAGTTATTTCTTCATCAGTATTTTTCCAGCAACTCCATTTTAAAATTTATTGATGTATCCACACAGGTAGGTAAATGTTAAAATAAAATAAATACGTGACCTAATTATTGCATTATTGATCTCTTTATCAGTAAATGAAAGACATAAATGTTATTATTAGTCATACTGAAAATTACTATGGGAAAGAAATAATTGAATGATGTCGTGTGCAGCGAATGCCATCTCTTTATGTTATCATGGATGAAATGACTACTATGATTTCATTTGCTATCAAACTTTAAAACTCTGAATAGCTTTTCAGTGGCAAAATTTCAAAATAGTATATATCTGATGAGTCATGTGATGTAAGATATTTTAAAATGCATTCTACAATGAAATTATACATTAATCATATCAAATTGTTCAGAAAGAAGCAAAAGTTAGCATAGATTTGTTTATATGATGTTGTTCTTCTCATACACACTATTCTTTATGTTTTGAAATATTAGAACTTTAGATTACATGAAGCCAATAAGTTTCCACAATTGCCTAATTGCTCAATGTTATGATCACTGTTGTATATGCATTTGTGTGTGTGTTTTATTAACTATAATTGTGAGCTACTTACATTATCAGCATTCCATTACACTCAGTTTAAATTTATTTCACACTGAGAAGAGAAAAAGCCGGTATGATAATTGTGATAATTGACAGTGACAAAATAAACTAACCCACTACATAGTGCAATTATATGTTGGCCTCTCAAATTTCCCCTTAGAAATGTTTTGTTTTCCCAAAAACTCAAGGGAGATATTATATAAAATTGTAACTACCATGTAGCAGGGTAAAACATTCTGCCATGCTGCATTTAGCCAAGTCATGCTTAAATAAAAGGGGTATACATATCCAAAAGTAAAATTTGCATATGTAATGATAGGGGCAAGATTGTTCTGGTTTAGGTGAAAATGGACTAGTGAAATAAGCATATGAAAATGATTTGCCAACTTCTTAAAGAAGTGATTAGTCAGAACTCTTGTCTATCCAGGGCATAGTGTATATTATGTGTTCAAAAGCCATAATTATTTCAAAAATAGCCATTTGAGGAAACCAGATAATTAGTCCAGTACAGCTGGTATAAAACACTACTGGCACAGACACTGGTATCATTAAAAATTTGGCAAAGTTTCCTGTAAGCAATACCCTTGGGCACATGAAATAAATTAAGCACCTAAGTATTTTTTAGGACCTAAGAAAGTGTACATAGAGGACTTCCTATTTTGCTTCTGAATTTAAAAAGGCTTAACAATGTAAAGAGCAATCCAATATTACTTGTGTCCATTTATAAATTTCCTTATATTTTGCTTCTTCAGAATTGCATTTCTTCTTTAACTCAATTCAGAACCTTTTTCTTTGAATTTAACTATTTTACTGAGTTTTTATTAATTTGGTTTCTATTTTTTATAACCTACATGCTTATTTTCAAATTTCATTTTTCTGTCTTTAAGATTGTCTTATTATGAAATATATCATGTATACCAAAGACGGTATAAAATATATACACAGCTTTAAAAAATAACAATAAAATAAATACTCGTGTACACACGAACAACTTCAGAGGTAGAATACTAAGTGAGGATTTGAGGTCCTCTGTATATCTTGATCACATCCCCTTTCTCCACCCCAGAGTAACTGCAATCCTGAGTTTTGTGATGCATTGCTTTGCTTTGCTTTCTAGTTTTTTGCTATGTACATATTGTTTTGCCTATTATTAACACCAATAGTATTGTTCAATTTTATGAGTTTCCAGGAGTAAAATTTATCCATGTTATTACCATTATTTAAAAAGTATTTTAATAAATTGCTCATAGGCTATTCAGCACTGTCAGTTTTTTTTAAATGATATTATTCTATATTTGTCATGTTTCATAGCATAGTCAATGCATCGAACATGCGAATAGCCCGTGGTTTTCCTATAGGTTATTGTAGTAAGCCATAATCTGCCCTTTGGCTGGTCTAGTCATAAAGAACTACACATCTTATTGATTTATGCAACCATGTTATAGCAAAATTTAGTGGTAAGTTGCCCTGAATGCAGCCATTGCATGCTATAGAAAGCAATGATTCCTCTGACCAGCACCTCCCATCGATTGCCTTTACTATTAAACTCCAAATGTGTTGGGGTGTTCACATGTGCACCAAGAGAGTGAAGCCTCTGTGCTCTGCCTCTAGTCATTTAAATCTTAGTGGAGCACAGGGGGCAGAAAATATTTTTAAAAGATGGATAAGTGTGCGGAATAACAAATTATAGACGAAATGGTGTAGATTGCCAAAATTACAGATCTCTTACATGGATGTGCATAAAGATGAATTGCGTCACTTAAATTATTACTTCAGTTGAGAATTCTGAAAGTCAAGATCTCAAAATTTGGCATTAAATTATGAATATAATAATGGTCAGATTTTAGCAGGAAGCAAGACAGTCAAAGCCTTCAGCTCTCTTTGTGAAATAAGGAATGACAAACACTAAAATGAAAAAGTGAACATAGTATGTCTTCTCATTTTAACAGCCACTATTAGAATGATGATCATGGAATATGATATAAGCTTTAGACATTGGAGGAAATATTTAACCTGGATGCTCAGAGGAAGGTCAATTAAAAAAATCTTAAACTGAGAGAAGTGGTACAATGTTTCCATTGATATTGCTTATATATTTCTGAATAAAAATGAAAGGATGGAAGACCCCAAGGCCACATTCCAGAGAAATTTGTGTTAGTTATTAAGGATTAGTATATGGCACTTGCTTTTTAATAAGCTTTGCAGAGTACACAGGGGACAGGAAACAAAACAGGTGATGCAATAAGCCTGGGATTTGCATGTTAAAATTGCTGAAAGTTGGGGGTTATCTCTTAACAACTTCAATTACTCATTACTCCAGAAGACTGGAAGATTTTGGATGGCCACACAAATTTAGGAACCAGCAATAGTGTTACAGATCACATTCCATCATACCCTTGTGGACCAATACTTCGTTCTCAACTTGAATCTACTCATTTTAGTAGAGTTTAAATTTAAAATGATCTTCCCTGTGGTATTATCCTTTAAAAGTAATGTTGAACTTAATATTAATTTAAGTTTATAATTGTTTCTTCCTGATTTTCTCACTGAGTCATGTCTTCCCTGTTCTGACTTTCCCGATATCCTTCTGTTTTCTTTGGGCATAGGACAAGTAATTTGACGTTGTTTCTGTTATACGCGACATTATTAGATTTAGCCCATCTCGCCTGACTCATTCAATGCTGCAACACATTTACTCCACTTCCTACCACAATGCTATTATACATTCAGTCATTATGCCAACTATAAAACTCAATTCAGTAGCAAACAAGTTTTATAGAACATGGGTAATGATAACACTGTAAAATATACTAAAGTTCTTTATTTAACATCCTTAGTTAAAAGCTTTGTTTTGTGTAGAAGTCCCTACATATTATAAGAAATTGTAATTTGGCATGAGAAATGAAGGGATCCATTTATTTATTTATCATGAGGGTGGAGCCTTAATGAATGTGATTAGTGCTCCTATAAAAGAGGCTTCAGAAAGCTTATTCACGCCTTTCACAATAGTAGGACACACAGAGAGATACCACCTATGAACCAGAAAGTGGGCCTTTACCAAACACCAAATCTGATGAAATCTTGACCGTGGACTTCCCAGATTCCTCAACTCTGAGAAATAAATTTCTGTTGTTTATAAGCTACCCAGTTTATGGTATTTTGTTAGTGCAGCCCAAACAGACTAAGACAGTAACATTGAATAAATTGCTGATGTAATTGGCTAACTCTTTGGAAAGGCTTTTTTGCCCCAAATCATCCATCACAATAAACCAGGAGTGGAATTAACAGTATTTGAATGTAATGTGGGAGACATGGATCGACTGTACTCTTGAATACAGGTTGTACCAGTGATGGGTAAATTGTAATGAGTAATCTATATTTGCTTCTTTATTTGATATTTCTTATTTTTCATATATTAAGCTTTAAAAATGCTTGGGATTTTTAGTTATTATGATGGATATAAAGTTGTTATTATCTTATTTGAAATATATCCATAGGTATGGCTTTTGTTATATGGATAAAAGCATTCTTACTAAGAGAGATAAAAAGAAAAGAGCCAAAAGCTTAAAAAGAAAGGGAATAAAAAGAAAATAAAAAGAGAGACTGGGTGCTAAGTCATCCCAATATCCTAGTTTGTAGGTCCAATTACTTTTGAGAAATAGGTATATTTCTGTCTTTGAGATACCAGGCAAGTTAATAAATTCCCATTTTTTTGCCTACATTTTTTGAATTGTATTTTGTATTATAACAAAATACGTGTTTCCTGGTATAAATCAGAAAGTAGCATTCTAATGACATGCAGTGCTTTACCTCAGGCTCTATAAATGAATACATTTTCTGTATGTTTTCATCAGTTTAAAAACTATTGTTTAAATGATTTTTCTTAAATTTGTAATGTTTATACAATTAAAACTATGCTCAATTGTTCAAAAACTTGTTTTATTTCTTAAAAAATTACTTCAAATAGAAAATTTATGCTTATGATCTGACTCTTAAATGATACCATGTACTTTGTACTTCAGATTGCAGACAAATATTTAAGGCAAGACTACTTTTCTGTTAGCAACTCTCATTTGCTAAGAGAAAATTGACAACACTGCAGGTGTTTGTTCCATTAAATGAAATTTATTAATGTGCATAGTGATTTCCAAATGAACTCAGATGATTTTCAGTATTTGTAATCAGGTGATAAACCAATAGAGGTCAATAATTATAATTCCACTTCCCTTCTCTTTTAAACAAAAACTACCTGCTACGCAAAGTTATCAGGGTAACTGGTATTTGTTAAATATTAAAAAGATGACTACATTTTGAAATAATTACATTAAAATCAGTAACCACTGTTGAAGTATTTTGGCTTACTGGGTGAAAATTTAACAACATGTTCTCATGTTTAAGGGTTTCACCCCAAGATAAAATAATGGAACTGGTCCTTGTATTCAAGAATTAGTTGATAACCAAACACTAATAACAGAAACATTTCCTAAAAGGGAATGGACCAATCCATGATCTTATGCTGTGAGCTTTTAATAAACAAAAGAAATAAATAGAATGATTGTCCTATACAAGCAATAATCATTCTTATCCATTTCTTTTTACATCCACACTTGCTCAACATTTATTAAGATTCAGATAGAATGTAAACCTCTCCAAGTCTTTTCTTGACATTCATTCCCTTTTCCTTATTATCCCTTACTTAGGAGTAAAGTTTTTCATAGCCTTGCTGTTACTATCACTAACAATAGTTGCTGATTATCTATTTTCATTATCTCATTAGACTGCAAGATCTTTGAGAACAGAAGCTGTGTTATCTTTGTTTTGCCAATAGCACAGTGATTAGCACATAGTAGGTCTTTAATATACAACTATTTGTAGAATGAATGAGTAAATGAGTACAAGAATAGAAAGAAGCCTGTGTGATTAATTGGGATGTCTCTGAGCAGTGTGAATGATGCTCTTATGAGCTGATCTTTTCAATTTGTTTTTTGACTTGTAGACATATAAGGGCAGGGGGAGGAAGATAGAGGCAGACTGACAATAGTTACATAAATTAAAACAAGATGTAAAGCATGTTAAGGAGAAAATTAAAAGTTAAAGGCAAGACAAGATTCTTAAAAAGAAAATGCTGCAGGAGTGTATACAGGTTGAAATTATGAGGTCTAGAGCCTAATTTTGCCAAAGCTTGCTTCTTTTCCTTTTTTGGACCACTGCTAGTAGGTTTGGAAACAAAAAAGAAGTCTATCCTAAATCTTACAAAAACATTATTGTATGCAGCAAATCTTGCACAAGCTATAGACATGTATGTTCAGCCATAATGAAGAGAAACTTATGAGTATGTGAAAAATCAATTAAATTTGATTTTTATAACCCAGAGTTTTAGAAGAGAGTCATAATTACTGTTGAATAAAGGATTAATTCAATTTCTATCAGTTCCTTTAAAATTTAGCAAGGATTTAGTTCATGAATTACTTGTCCTTCAAAAAGGAATTGTAGGTTGTGATCAGAAACTAAAACACACACACAATTTATATATATACATATGTAAGACATATTTATATTTATATTTCATGCACACACAGCCTTAAACAGATAATAATTTTAAACCATTTTATAACAGTGACTTTATGCATATATTTATTTTTATTATTCAGTGTCAAACTATAAAATTTGCCAATTTTTACCTTGAAGACTTGTTAAATCTGCCATCCTTCTTTAAGGTTTATAGGCATCCTCATCATTAATCATCTCTGTTGAATGAGCAAATTCAATGTCCAGGTTAATTAAATACACTATAGGAACAACTTAAAATTTCTATGTAGTTCTAAAGTCATCTTTTGCTAAAATAGCAGAAAACTTCCTTCTAAGTTGGCATAAAAGTGAAAAAAGAAATCATGTTGAATAGAAAAATCAGGGAGAATAATATCCTAAAGGTAAGGATCTTAAATGCCAAGTGCCCTTTCTCAGCCTCAACCATTCATTCTGAAAATGGCCTATCAAAAAAGCTTAGAGGGAGCAGTTTAATTACTGTTCCTTTGACATATGTAATACATTTTCAGTAGCAGGCCCATGCATTTAGTTAAGGCCAAATGTTGTACAACAAAACTGTCCTCTGAGGTATTTCTTTCTACCATTTTTCCCCACTTGGCCTACACAGCTATTTTTTAAGAACAATGTCTTTCGGGGAGGTATTTTTAAATAAGCCTTAAAGCACGTTCCTCTTTAGGAATAATACAACCCAGGAACAGACATAAGAGAAGAGCACAACTTACTTTTAAATATTGACTAAATTTAAGTATTTAAGTGCATCCATCTACATGCTTTCATGTATGCATTTATGCTTTGTATTTTCTACACTGAATCTATGTCAACATAGACACTTAACTCTGCCAGCTTAGACCTCTATATCTTTATGTAGGTCCAGACCCCTATTTATGTAATGAATAAAGAAATCAAGATCAATTTCCCCTATTGGATGAAGCAAGGGCAGAGTCCATCATGTTCATGGTGCATAGCACCATCCCTGAAACAGGTGTGCACAAATAATGATTAAATACATTATGCCTTCTAATTCTGTATCCTAAAAAGAACTAAAATAATTATTTCTTTTTTAGTTATCTATTTTGATTTTAATGAAATATTAGGTAAAGGAACTCTCTTTCTATATATATTACGTATATATAATACATATAATTTATATATATATATCAACATGTCCTGAATTTATCCTGTTATATAGAGAAGTCATGTAGTGCTTTGAAGAATTAAAAATCCCTTTGATAATTGTCCATGTGCCATTAATATATTGTTTTGAAGTCTATTCTAAAAAATAACGGATCAAATATATAAGCATAAGCATGTGTGTGCATATATATCTTTCAACAAATAAAATGCTGCAGCAATGGAACCAAGAAGTCTAAATAAAGTTTGCAAAATTTTCCATCTTGCATGCAAACACTCTGGTGCATCTGGCCTATGTAGCTATTTCCGTAGAATTAATTTTTGATCTTAATAGTTCTTCTATCATATACAGCTATAAGCAAAACATTTTTAATGACCTCATTCTGGATAAAAATCTGTCACTAAAAAGTATTAACTATCAATCCCCTTCGTCCAGTTTATAAGAGTTGTCTGAATAATAAAATGTCATAAAGGAATTCAAACTGAAGACTCCAATAATCAAGAATGGCTCAGAGAATATTATGTTCAAATAAACAAACAAAAATATCCCCCCCTTTTTTATTAATCTACATAATCCCTCTTTGGTTTAATAGGATTTAGACTAGCTCTAAACATATGAGCCTCTCTGAATTTTGAGAGGCTTAAAGCTTTCTTCCAAGCAAGCAAAGTGGATTAAAACCAACCTTTGTGTTTTACAATTTGCATTTAACTGACCTATACTATGAGTCTCACTAAAGCCCTTAAGTGTTTTCTTCTGCTGTAGCTGGCATCTCTCTAGGATAAGATCATGAGATGCTATTCCCTTTGATGTATTTCAGTTTGCAAGCACAATAACATGAACAAATTCCTTGCCCGATATCCTCTTCTCTCCCAACCCACACGTGCCCCCAAAGCATTCTCTGCTTTCCTACATTTCATACACAGCTCTCCACTTTTGTGGCAAATATTCTCATTTAAGGAAGAAAATTCAATTTCTGAGAAAATCCTGAAGGGGGAAGAAATAGATCTTCTTAATGAGGCGTCAATGGGATGTCAATGAGATGTTAAAATAGGTCAAGGCCATGCTGAATTTTTCCTTTTTTCCCCAATATTTTCTCTAAATTTCCGGTAGCCAAGGTGAACAAAATGAAACACCACGTTTCTTTTGTATCTTTGTCTCTTCTCTACTGTAGAATCTTTTTGGCATTCTCAAGACTGCTGACCTATAGTATAGCTCTTTTAAAACAGAATTAAGATGTATATCTCTTTGATATATAAAAATTAAAAAGTTATGCATGAATTATACTGTATATCTGCTATAATTTTATTACTTATGTAAAAATTTTGAATATATGTGCACATATAAAAATAAAGGAATGTGTAACACATGCTTTCATGTTCCGAATTAGAAATAAGCCATCAAAATTTCACTACACACACAAAAATAATAAACAGGTAAGAAGTTAAAGAAAAAGAACTGTGTCTAATTAGTTATTTTAATATATTCTAATGATAAAGTGGTTTAAATCATTTTGATTAGGAAGGATGAGTTAATAGAGTGCAGAAGAAAGTATTTAAATAGACTAAAATATATGGGTGGATTTTATAACACTGATGGAATATCATGTTAAGAGGGAAAATTGAATTATTTAATAAGCGATATAAAAACACCCAAATTCTTATACTGGGAAGATATAACAAATCATAACCTTATTTGTAAGATCAAAATATTTTCCAAATGACTCAAAGCTATTAACTTTGATGTTATACTACAAAGATACATTAAAAAACCAAGATACTACAGAGATAATGTAAAAGACTTATTTTCAAGATATTTGTGCAAAGACAATCCTTCAAAGCATGCAATAAATATTGAAAGAATCATAAGAATGACTATAAAATACTTTCTTAAATGTTGATAGTACATGGATACCCATGAAACTATTATAAACCAGTAAAAATAATACAAAATTATAGAGGAAAAATGTAAAAAATAATGAGGAGACAGCCTCGAAAAATAAATGCAAAAGTTAAAAAGCATTACTTTTGCTTACCTAATAAATTGTTAAAGATTATATCATATATTGAAAGCAGTTGATAAGAGGAAATCTTATTCATTCTTTTGAGGAATATATGTAGCAAAATTTCTTATGGGAAAAGTTGCCAAATTATATCAAAACTTAAATTGATAATTATAATAATTTTTTGTTTTAAACATGGTGGAGTTGTCGTTTCTTTAAAATTATTTTATTATTTTAAATAAACACAAGAAATCAAAGAAAAAGTATTTTTGCCTTTGAATTCTAAGAGCAGTGATGTCAAATAGATATGAAGGAACATCCGAATAGAAAACACTATGGCCATATATATTAGCAAACCTGCAAAAGTGCAGCTTTCTTAATTTTTTCTTTTTCAACAAGAGAACATTTAATAGTCTTGAAGATTTCCAACACTCCATTTGTTTCCAAGGAGAAGAAGTGAATATGGTTTTAACAGTTATGAAAGACATATTTGCATGAAAAGGTCTATACGTGATGTTTAGAGAGAAGAAATGATTTTTATTGCAAACAAAACAAAAGCTTCCAACCTAAATTTACTAGATTTCAGTAAAGTCTTAGTAAAGAATGTATTCACACACAATTATTTCTCCTAAGAAAAGCATGCATTAGCTTCAATTAGAGTACCAGCCTCTCTTACATAGAATACTGTCACGAGTTACAGGTCTAGTAAAAATCTCAAACCAGTAAAATACGCATGGTAATAATGAACCAACAGTCTGGTTTCACCGAGGAGATGTAGAGAGCTGAAAAGAGCATCATTTTCTTCCTTATAAGAAAATAGCTGGGTGAACTGGAAATAAGTGACTTATCTTAAAACATTCAGAGAATGGAACAAACAACTATGTCCAAAAATAGAGAGAGACAGGCATGAGAAGAGACACAGAGGCAAATATTTGCTTACCTTGGATAGACATTACTAAACACCATATATTCTAATAAAAGATTCAGCTAGAAATCTTTAACAGATTTGTGAAGACTGAGGTTTGGCTAGTCCCAAAGTGTAAAACTCCTGAGGTCCATAAACAGGATTACATCCTCTTACCACACATGTCCTCCAGGAACTCTAAATTGCTCACAGGGAAAAGTGGAGAAAAGTCCTGAGAAAGCTCCCTCCAGGTACTGCTGGAGGAGAATTAGCACCACTATCAAAACTCTACACCAATACAAGTCCCCTAAGGAGTAAAAGGGTGGGTGAGGTTGGGAGTCCCGTGCCTGCTGGGAAGGAGAGCATTTCCCAGGCCAGGTGCTGGCTGGAGCTGGAGACTCTTTTTTTGTAGATGAGGAAGAGAACTGCTCAGACTGGGAGCTTCTTGTGGTGGGATTCCTTTTTCCAGTGCCACTTTGTTACCCAAGGATGTTTCCGTAGGGTAGGGGAGGCTCAGGCCCAAGCATGAAGAGGCTTCTTGGGCGAGAGCATTTGCTGCGGCAGGATCCCTTTTGCAGGTAGCCCCTCGCTATCTGGCTTTTCTCAGTGGCAAAAGAATTCTCAGGACTGAGGAAACCAAGAGGCTTTGCATTCCAGGTATTTGCTGTGACGGGATCCCCTTTGCAGATGTCCTTAGCCACCCAGTTTCTCTGGCTGCGAAAGAGTGGCTCAGGTCAGGAGTGGAGAGAACTCGGACCCGGTACTCTGGACTCAGATTGCTAGAAGGTTCCGGGTTGAAACATTTGTTGGTTTTGCCCAGCTGTTATGAGTGAGACTTTCATTCAATCTTTAGGAGAAATAAGCCTACCTAGGCTGCCTTCTGTTGCTACGTTGGCAGTCAGGAAACGCATGGTCTAGGGTGATTTCTGATGTTGGTTCAAAGTGAGACCAGAAACCGGCAGTACTTTCTGTCTCAAAAGTTCTTAGGACCACTCTCTTCTTTCCCCAGTCCTCAGGTCCCAGCACAATTGACCTACCTCAGTCCCCATTTCAGAGTTCTCCTTTGGCTGTGTCTTGCATTATGTCCTGTGTTTATAGCTGTGCTTAGTGGGAAAGAGCAGAGAGAAAAGGGCCTAAGTCATTTTGTACTGACCAGAATTCTGGCACAAAGGGCCAATGGGTTTGTCTTAGGAATTCTAAATGATTATTTTTTCCAAGGAGTTTGAAAAATAATTTACCCTTTTTCTAACTGGAACTGCTTGTTTTTGTTTTATTACAATCACTGCTTATTGCAGATGCTGTTAGAGTTCTTATAAGTTAGTTTACCTACTCTATTTTTCATTTTAAAGCTGGTTGTTATGCTGCAGAGAAGAAACATATTGCAGGGCCATAGTTAAACTGAATATTTTTTTCCTTTTAGAAGAAATATAAATTCAGAGTAACTCTAATTTGCCTGGCCCTCTAGCTCGCTAGAAGAATAAAGTACCTTTTTTATACTCTTGAAGATAAGTAACTTCAATTACTTGTTATATAGGTATAGATCATTGAAAGGCATCTCTAAATTTTTTTCTCTACATTCTACTAATAGTTAGGATAGATGCAATGCAAATAAAGACATGTTCTATGATTTTTCTGAAAACCTGAACTAATTTTTATCAATTTTAATAGCATGCTTTTAATTGTAATTGTGTTACCTAATTGTGTTTTATCATAAGAAAGGGAACAGAAATCTTTTGCCATTTAGCTAACATTCTCACTGGGCCTTTTTTCTTTTTATTTGAAATATTTCTACTTCTTATTCCTTCAGTTCCCTAATCAAAAGCAAAAAATATTTTATGTCTTTTCTCTGTATTTCTTTTTACACACATTTCTGTAAGTTATAGGCATCATTTTCCCCTCAATAATCATAGCTAACCACTTGAACTAGCTCTTTTTTTAATCTTAAAAAATGAATTTCAGTTTTTCACTTATGTAAGTTTTTTAAGGAGACGGATGTGATCTAATTTTTTATTGGTAGATATTCATTAAATTTTTATTGGTGGCATTATTGACTATTTTAACTCCAAAAGCTTCCCTAGAAATAGTGTGGACGAGGTGAGGAGAAGAAGATTCTAGATATGCTGGGCTGATTATATGACGTTAATACTGGATATAAAAACAGGTGATTTGATAATATATAAAAAAATATATGAAGTCCACTTTACATACACTGACATAATATAGTCCAATAAGAAAAAAACATAGTGAAAGTAGAATACATTTATCAAAAGTTTACTGTATTATTTTCAATATATTACCTCATGATTTCAATCTAGTTTGGTTGGCCTTAGATTCACATAAATTGATGTTAAACTCTGACAAAATGTTAATTTTGCAAGATGGATTTAACTGGAAGTAGAATGTAAATTGTATCTTAATTCAAATCTAATATTTTCACAATTGCTGAGTTCTCTACAATGTTGATTTACCTCAGTTGGTCACTTTTCAAATGCTTCCGTACTGGTAAATATCCAGATTGAGAAATATATGTCCCTTGCATTTTGTGGAATACAAGTTGTTTAACTGAGGTTACACTATACCTGATGGTATTTGAATTAAAATATTTATACTTGAGAGTCAAATTTAGGATATGCCGCAAGTTTTAAGTAAGTAAGAAAGGGAAGAATGGTGCCTTATTTCCAAGATATTATTCATGACCAGAAAGATCTGGCAATCAGCTTCACATTACAGACGACTTTCTCTGGTTCTTTGCAGAGGGCCCAAAATGTACTGTCATACAATTTACAGTCCTAGAAGAATAAATACAAAGGTCATTGGTATAAAAAATATATAAGCAATGAAGTATAATTATGTTTTTTGGCTGAGGTGATGAATTAAGAATGCTATGAAAGCAATGATGGTTATGAAGATGGTAAAGGACTTTAATATTATAGATTTACTTTCTTATTAGGAGAAAAATAATAGTCTGGACAGGCTAGAAAAACAATGCAAGGGGAATTTTTATAAGGCATGGCAAAAGAAAAACTTTAGACAAATTAAATTTAACATAGCTTATTTGAGGAAAGGACAACTCATAAATCAGGCAGCACTCAGAGCAAGAGGAGGTTCAGGAAGCTTGGCCCAGACTGGTAGCAGTGGGCTCTGGAGAGAAGCCACCTGATTGGCTCCGATCAGGCATTTGCCTTATGTGGGCATGTTCTGATTGGTTGGCTCTTTGTGGTTGGCTGAAGGTTGGCTGTTTGTGATAAGCTGAAAATTGGGTATTTGAAAAAACATATATTTATAAATTTCACTTGGTTTGCTTAGATACTAAGTTGGTATTTGTTATATAGGAACTGAAAGTAAGGAGACAGCCTCAGGACAATGGCCTCTTGCTTATTTAACTTAACAGCTACTAAGTGCCAGACACATAATCTCATTTAACACCACTTATAAACATGCCAAGTAAGTCAAACAGATCAGAATTTGCTCAACGTTACATGACTCATTTTTCTTCAGAGTACTTAAAATAAGTCAGTTCAATCAATTTTACCTAATGTCTGTATGCTCTTGTAGAATATAAACTCCAGTGTTACTTCGTATTCTCCAGAATCTAGCCCTGTATTTGCTCTTAATAAATATTTGCTATATATAAATAAATCACTGTTTTAGGAGGCTGGACTTATGGATCAAAAGTAAATAGAAAAGTAAGAATTTTGGCACAGTTTAGTAGGATCTGGCTTCTTTTCATATTTTTCCAAATCATGGTATCTTAAAGGTTTTCTCTGTTTTGTTTTAATGTAGTCCACATATTAACTTATTTTTTCCCTGCATTAGATTCCTGTGGTTGCTGTGCCAAATTATCACAAACTTGAGGGCTTAAAAGAAAAGTAATCTATTCTCTCATATGTCTGGAGAGCAGAAGTGTGAAATCAAGGCATAGCAGCAGTTTTCTCCCTCTGGAGACCCTGGGGGAGACCCAGTTCCTTGTGCCTCTAGCTTCCGGTGGCTGCCAACATTCTTTGGCACTCCTTAGCTTGTGGGTGCATCACTCCAATCTCTGCCTCCGTCCTTGGATAACCATGCCCTCTATGTGTCTGTGTGTTGAAGTTCTCTCTGCTTTTCTCTTATAAGGACACTTGTGATTGGATTTATGATCTGCCCAGATCATCCAGGGTCAAGAGCCTTACCTTAATCACACCTGCAAAGACTATTTCTCCTGATAAAGTAACATTTACAGGTTCCAAGTACTAGGACTTGATATCTTTGGGCAGCCTACTCTTCCTTCTATATATAACTCATCATTAAATATTTTGAGAATTTTCCATTTGAAGATTCTGGTACAAGGCATTACACTTACCAAAAAAATATAAACTAAAGTTGCCAAATATATGTCCACTCTTGGATCATGCATAAAATTAAACTCTGTGGATAAATTTATTTCAATGTAAAAGAGTCAAAAAAGAGTTCTGTGGGGGTTGTTTTCATTTATAACAAATTTGGTATGAAACTGTGTATTATCCTATACTCTATTCACTGGAAAATTATTAAAATTTCATGCACATATTAGTAATTATTCCTCATGACTTCTCTTAAACTCATACCTTACTCAAATGTCTCATCTCTGTTTTTTACTTCTGAAACTATTTTTTATTTCTGACTTGATATTTATTAACTTTACACTAAAGAAAGAAATTGACTAAACCAAATAATTGCCCTATTTATTGGCTGAATAAATCAAAAAGGAAAGAGAAATTAGAAAAATTGTGATTGTGATCATAAATCCAATTTTGATCATAAATCCAATCCCAAATTATATTTCATATGAAAAAATAGAATAAATTATAAGTTTTTTTTTATGAAATAATAGACACAATAAGTAGAGACATAAGGAACCTTACTGGTTTACAAAAGAGATATATGAAATTGATGGCAATAATCTCTTTGAGGTTCCCATAAAATTTACTTTTTTAAATAACAGTTTTAATGTTTGTTATTGATACTTTTTAAAATAACAGTTTTAATTAAATAATTAAATAATAATTAAATAATTAAATTAAATAAATAAATTGCCATTCTGGGACTTCCAAGACTGCAGTCTTGGAAAACTGCTTGCCCTGTGCAAAGCCAGCTGCCATAAAAGAAGTTCAAGTTCCTGAGACCACTATGCTGTAAGGGAGTCCAAGTCAGCCAAGTAGAAGAGCCATGAAGAAGCCTTCAGATAACTACAGTCCCACATATTCTAACTGTCCTTCTTGGGGGCCCTAGATGAGAACTCTGTATTTGAGCCCAGTCAACTCCCAGAAAATTGTAAGAGATTAACACAAATTATTACATAGATAATTACAACACTTTCACAGATGAAGAAGTTGTGGCTCAGCTAATTTAAGTAAATTTCACAAGGTCGTGTAAACAAAGTAAGTGATAAATTTGAGAATCAAAAGTAGTTTTTCATTCTAACGCATTTTCACATCCCACTCTATCATACTACTTTCTTTACATGGGCCCCTTTTGTTTTGTTTTTGTCTCTTCTACTATTAGCGTCCTATTAAGGCCTTATCATCTCATGAACTAGTTTTGCTTTTTATATACTCTTCTTCCTCCTTCTTCATCATTATAATAATCATCATCCTTACAGTAATAGCTCACATGGAGTAATTCTGAAATAAATGCTAGGCACTTGGCATGGGACGCATAACAAACATTTGTATTTACCTTATTAAATATCCTCCTAAAAACGATGCCTCATGTCATAGTCAAATTGTCATCTCTAGATTCAGCATTTAATAAACCACATTTTGCTTAAACATTTCCTTTTCTTTTGGGATAGAGGCCAAATTTTTTTCCCAGAAGGCAGGGTGGAAAATAAACATGGACATTGAAGTAATTTCGGCTGATGACAAGTGCCATAAAAAATGTAGCGGTGTACAGGTTGAACATCCTAATCCAAGCATTTGAAATCTGAAATGCTCCAAAATCTAAGACTTTTTGAGCACCCAGGTCACAAGTGGAAAATTCCATGCCTGATCTCACGTGATAGGTCGCAGTCAAAATTTTGTTTCATATACAAAATTATTAAAATATTGTATAAAATTATCTTCAGTTTAGGTGTGTAAGGTATATATATGAAACATAAATAAATTTTATGTTTAGATTGGACTTGAGTCCAATCCCCAAGATATCTCATGTACATGCAAATATTCTAAAATCTGAAAAAATCCAAATCTGAAACACTTCTGGTCCAGAAAACATATTGTATAAGGGATTCTCAATCTACAAAAGAAAATATGCCTTGGGCATAGTAGGTCAGGAGACTACTTTGCATCCAGTGTCAGAATAAGACTCTCTGAGAAGGTGACAGTCTGAGATTTGAAAGATAAAAATGAAATGAGCAAATTCAGATGAAAAAGAAGAATATCCCAATCAATAGATATAACCAAGGCAAAGACTCTAAGCCTGAAAGTATCTTGAGGAATTGACAAGACAAAAATGATGTTTATTTGCTTGGAATATAATGATGAAAGAGAAAACAATATTAAGAAATTATACTATAGAGGTTTCCAGGGGCTGTTTTAGGATTGTCTAATGCCATTGCAAGGATAGGGAATTTGGCTTTTATACATAGTATATTAAAAAGGCAATGAAGTTATTGAATGTTAACATGCTACGATTTACAACTGCTATTCCTCGGGGAAAATTCAGAAGTAGGGAGATGAGAGGAGACTCTTGCACAGTTACGGTGAGAGCTGATTGGAGCTTGCCACAGAGGATGGCGGTGAAGATGAAGGAAACATGGTAGAATCAACAGGCCATTCTGGCGGGTTCGATCTGAGGAATGAGGAAAAGGAAGGGATGGAGGAAAAACTCCAGGCGTTTATTGCAAGGAGCTATAGAAGGCAAGTTCTACTTACAGTCCTTAGGTTGAAATACTGGAGGAGGAAAAGTTTGAGAAGAGCTCGGTTTTACTGAGTTTAAGAGACCTGTTAAAATTCAATATATTCATTTAATTGTCTGGGCAGTGCATATACGATCTGCATAAGAGACGGATGTTTGGGAAACAACAGCAGGTGGAGTGAAAGGGCTGTAAGGAGTCACTTGAGAGAAAGACAGTGAAGGGATGATTTCAGTAGGATGTAAAGGGTCACAGTTTGGAGCACGGAAGCCAGCAGCTGGACAGGGACAGTGATGTAAGCAAACCTAAACTGCAAGTGTTCTCAGAATCAAGTAATGGGTTCCCTGAATTTTCCAAGCTCTTTGAATGTGTGCAGATATGCTTTCATGTGGGTGTGTGTTTATACAGGTTTTTTTTTGCAATTTAGAACATATTGAGGGCCACGAAGTGTTAATTGGTTTTAGCTACACAAAGGACTGAATTCTAAATAACTCTGCCTTAAACTAATTTTGTTTCCTCCTGAATAAATTGTTGAGAAACACCAAGATGGTTATAGACATTCTTGCCTCTGTGAAAGGTCCCGAATGAAATGACCTGAGTCTTCTATTTCTTTTACAACAGGCCAGTGGTCAAGGCCAGGCTCATGGTCCCCGGCTCGGAGAGTACCGCACACTCTGCCCAAGGATGCTACTTAGAACAATCTACACGGACCGTGCAAACACCACTGAAATAACCCTGACGTATGCTCGCAGTCAGTTCATGTTTCCACAAGAAACTCTGTAGATGGTAAAACATAAATTGTTCCCTTCCGTCAAAATAGATAAATCCGTCAACTGGAAAAACAAAGAAGAACAAAACAAAATTCCTTCTTCCAAGTATAGTTTATAGCTTGTGATTTTTTTCCATTTCTTTCTTTAATATGAAGTGGAAGATGGAACTAGTGGTGCAGCAACACACCCTGATATGTCCACCAGTCTGTCCATCTGTAGTTGGTTAAAATACAGATGCTGATAGTGTGTGGCATGATGCTATTAGGTGGGAATGAGGGATCTGCTTAATGAAATTAAAAAAAAAATTATGTGCCCATAGTCATAAGGTATTTTATTTAAAACATAGAGTATAATGAATATAGATAAATAGTACTTAAGACCAAAAAACATGCATTTTTATTTATAACAGATTGGCAGTTATTCCTTTTCAATAAGTATTAAAGAATATCAGTTTGAAGGGTATGCCGTGACTGGCTGACTGGAGTGACAACCTGCACTCCACCTGCTGACCAAGCTTAGTGTACTGATTCACTGGGACAGCCAGGTGTCTAGATCTGGTTCTCCTTGCCTGTCAGTCGTTTGCTGACACCCCAAAGACACCAACAGATTTTCATGCAACTGTGTTGAAATGACTCCCTTCTCCATTCTTAATTGTGCACCTTCCTTTTAAGGATTAATTTCTGTCTTAACTCTCATTCATTCCATTTGTGGCTCTAGAGTTACATTGGCCTCTCGCCATAGCCAGGTAATCATTGGCTTCAATCTACTTCATGTTTTTGAGGGGAGATTCAACTACTCCAACCTCCATATTGACTTCATTGCTTACAAATATAGACGACGTAATTAATGTATTCCCTAATGTGCCCTCATGTGCACTGCATGTGTAGGTTCTGTTTCTATAATTAGATGATAAACCCACCAGGAACAAAAACTGTCTTCTACATTTTTTGTAATCCCCAGTGTATATTAGCACAGTGCCTTGCACATGGTTGATAATAAAAATATTGGCTAATGGTGAAAAAGAATATTAATTAGATATTTATATGCCTACTATCTTCTTCACTAGGTTAGGTAAGAACGGTGTTGAATTAGTTTTTATGAGCCCTCAACTCCTTCCAAAAGTCTATTTTTTTTTTTTTGAGACAAAGTCTCGATATGTTGCCTAGGCTAGAGTGCAGAGGCGTCTTCATAGCTCACTGCAATCTCAAACTCCTGAGCTCAAGCAGTCCTCCTGCCTCAGCCTCCCAGGTAGCTAGAACTACAGGTATGTGCTCCCACACCCAGCTAATGGTTTTTTCTATTTTTAGTAGAGACAGGATCTTGTTCTTGCTCAGGCTGGTCTTGAACTCCTGAGCTCAAGCGATCCTCTCGCCTCTGCCTCCCAGAGTGCCAGGATTACAGGCGTGAATCACCGTGCCTGGCGCAAAAGGCCTGAAGCTAGTAAATAATACATGTTTATTGAATATAATTATATGCCACATCTTAAATATAAATATATCCATGTCTATGAACCATAGTGAGATATATGTATATATCAACACAATAATTTGATTGTTATATTTCTTCATATTTTTGAATCTATTCTTTGTTATATTCCTTTCTATTTTCAGTTGTATTTGTTTTAACTTTCTTGTTAATTTTTATATTACTTGAGAGATAGTGAAAATCTTTAACTTCATTTGTAAGCCTTCATAGAGATTAAAGTACTCATCAGCAGTGATAGTACTCAATACTTGCAATTGATCATTTTATTAATTGCCTGTATCTATAGACTTTGGTTAAAGTAAACTTGTTTCCCAAGACTATGGCGCATACTAACCAAGAAACTGATGCTGTTTCTCAGAAGAATAACTTGCAAATCTATGTAGTTTTAATATCTTTTTAAAATACTGGGAACTGTTTTATAACATTAAGTTTCTGGGTTTATCTAAACAATTAAAAGAATATAGAAGATTATTAAACTTAAAAGAAATATTTAGCAAACTCTACTTGATCTAAACAAATAGATAAACAGCAACACCATAACAGCCAGAGACTTTAACACCCCACTGACAGCACAGGACAGATTCTCCAAACAGAAAATTAACAAAGAAATAATGGACTTAAACAGAACTCTAGAATAAATGGGCCTGACTGACATTTACAGGACATTCTATCCCCAAACCCCTGAATATACATTCTTCTCACCAGCTCATGAAATATTCTCTAAGATTGACCATATCCTAGGATACAAAGCATGTTTCAAAAAATAAAAAAAAAAAAAAATAGAAATTATACCATGGATCTTCTCAGACCACAATGGAATAAAAGTAGAAATCAACCCTAACAGAAACTCTCATTTCTGCACAAAGTCGTGGAAATTAAACAACCATCTGCCGAATGATTACTTCATAAACGAGGAAATCAAGATGGAAATCAAAAGAGTCTTTGAACTAAATGACAGAGAAGACACAAGTTACCAAAATCTGTGGGACATAGCTAAAGCAGTCCTGAGAGGAAAGTTTATTTCCATAAATGCCACAGAGATACAAGATATAATCTATGAATACTACAAAAAACTTTATGTACACAAACTGGAAAATGTGGAGGAAATGGAAAAATTTCTAGAAACACACAGACTCTCTAGGCTCAACCAGGAAGAAATAGAATTCCTGAACAGACAAATAACAAGAGCCGAAATAGAAACAGCAATAAAAAATCTTCCTAAAAATAAAAGTCCTAGACCAGATGGTTTCACACCCGAATTTTACCACACCTACAAAGAAGAACTGGTGACTATCCTGCAGAAATTATTCTACAACATTGAGAAGGATGGAATCATCCCTAACACATTTTAAGAAGCCAACATAACCCTATACCAAAACCGGGGAAGGACGCAACAGAAAAAGAAAACTACAGACCAATATCCCTCATGAATATAGATGCAAAAATTCTCAACAAAATCCTAGCAAACTGAATCCAGGTGCTTATCAAGAAAATAATCCATCATGACCAAGTGGGCTTCATCCTAGAGATGTGAAGATGGTTCAACACATGCAAATCTATAAAGGTAATTCACCATATAAATAGAAACAAAAACAAAGACCATATGATTCTCTCAATAGACACAGAAAAAGCATTCGACAAACACCCTTTTATGATAACAACACTTAACAAAATAGGCATAGATGGGGCTTACCTAAAAATGACACAAGCCATATATGACAAACCAACAGCAAACATCATACTAAATGGGGAAAAACTGAAAGCATTCCCACTTAGAACTGGAACCAGGCAAGGCTGTCCACTATCACCACTTGTATTCAACATAGTGCTAGAAGTCCTTGCTATAGCAATTAGACAAGAAAGTGGAATTAAGGGCATCCAAATGCAGGTAGAAGAGATCAAACTCTCACTCTTTGCTGAGGATATGATATGATATCTAGACAACTCCGTGGATTCAACCAAGAGACTCCTGGAATGTATGAATGAATTCAGTAAAGTCTCAGGATACAAAATCAAAACACAAAAATCAGAGGCATTCATATACGCCAATAACAGTCAAACTGATAACCAAATCAAAGACTCAATACTCTTCACAACAGCAACAAAGAAAATAAATTACCTAGGAATATATTTAACTAAGGAGGTAAAAGACCTCTACAGGGAGAACTATGAAACACTGAGGCAGGAAATAACAGAGGACATAAACAGATGAAGAACCATACCGTGCTTGTAGGTCGGCAGAATCAACACTGTTAAAATGTCTATACTACCCAAAGTGACCTACAGATTCAATGCAATCCTTATTAAAATACCAACATTATCATTTCATCATTAGAAAAAATAATTTTACTCTTCCTATGGAACCAGAGAAGATCCCATATAGCAAAAGCAATCCTAGGCAATAAAAACAAAATGGGAGGCATCAATTTACCAGACTTCAAACTATACTACAAAAATATAGTAATTAAACAACTTAGTATTGACACAAGAACAGGGACATTGACCAGTGGAACAGAACTGAAAACCCATTTATAAAACCATCCTCATATAGCCAACTAATTTTCAACAAAGCAAACAAAAACATACACTGGGGAAAAAAATCCTTATTCAATAAATGGTTCTGGGAAAACTGGATAACCACATATAGAAGACTGAAACAGGATCCACACCTTTCACCTCTCACAAAAATCAACTCACGGTGGATAACAGATTTAAACCTAAGGTGTGAAATTATTAGAATTCTAGAAGAAAATGCTGCAAAAACTCTTATAGACATTGGCCTAGGCAAAGAATTTATGAAGAAGACCCTAAAGGCAATAACATCAACAACAAAACTAAATAAATGGGACCTGATCACATTAAAAAGCTTCTGTGCAGCCAACGAAACTGTCATGAGGGCAAATAGACAACCTACAGAATGGAAGAAAATTTTCTCAAGCAACACATTGGATAAAGGGCTGATAACAAGAATCTATTTAGAACTCAGGAAAACCAACAAGAAAAAAATCAAACAATCCTATCAAAAAGTGGGCAAACGACATGAACAGAAACTTTTCAAAAGAAGACAGAAAAATTGCATGAAAAAATGCTCAACATCTCTAATCATCAGGGAAATGCAAATCAAAACCACAGTGAGATATCATTTATCTCCAGTGAGAATGGCCTTTATCAAAAAGTCCCAAAACAATAAATTTTGGTGTGAATGTAGAGAGATAGGAATACTCATACACTGCTGGTGGGACTGCAAGCTAGTGCACCCTCTGTGGAAAGCAATATGTAGATAAAAGTAGATCTACCATTTGATCCAGCAATCTCATTACTGGGCATCTACCCAAAAGAACAAAAGACATTCTATAAAAATGACATCCGCACTAGACTATTTGTAGCAGCACAATTCACAATTGTAAAGATGTGGAAACAACCCAAGTGCCCATCAATACATGAGTGGATTAATAAAATGTAGTATATGTATACCATGGTATACTATTCAGCTTTAAGAAACAATGGTGATATAGCACCTCTTGTATTTTCCTGGACAAAGCTAGAACCCATTCTACTAAGTGAAGTATCCCAAGAATGGAAAAATAAGCACCACATATACTCACCAGCAAACTGGCTTCACTGACCAACACCTAAGTGCACATATAGGAATAATAATTACCGGGCGTCGAGCAGATGGGAGGGTGGAGGAAGAGATGGGTATATACATACATAATGAGTGTGATGCATACCATCTGGGGGATGGACATGCTTGAAGCTCTCACTGGGGGCGGGGGGAGGCAAGGGCAACATATGTAACCTAAACATTTGTACCCCCATAATATGCAGAAATAAAAAAAGAAGTATTTAGGAAAAATAAATCATTTACTCATGTTTATGAAATGAAAAGAAATACAGTAAGCATGACTTTGGCAAGCCTCAAAACAATATTTCTCAGCAAACGAAGTAATAGTCCCACCATTCCCCCTACTCCTAATGGAAAGCACATTGTTCTCTGTCTTTTACACTTTGTGCTGATAGTATTCTTTTTGCAAAAGAATGTAAGAGTAAAAAATAAACACGCGTGCACGATGCATATATACGCAACTTACATATGTTAGTCATCATTTTTTAAAGCGTGTGAATTTAAAAATGATATTCAGAAAATTTTAATCATTTTTAAATTAGTTCATCATACTTTAAGTGTAAATACAATCCACATCGTCAAACATTCCACTAGATTATAGTGGCTCTTGTTATTGACATTTGGCTATTTTCCACATAACCAGAGGATCCCAATATATGTAGCAAATTATATGGCCGTACAATGGATTACTAATCTCTTATTCCTGCTTAATAAGGTGAATGTTTAACAAGAAGTTGGTTGTAGGCTATGTATTTCATGTAATATTATGGAATATAATAATATCAGGATTATGCCTGATTTCCCAAATAGGACCTTTCTTCTCCATCCCCATCTAGTATTTACATTTCAAAAGGGTCTTGAACCACTCTTATCTTTTCTTGTGTGGATGTCTGCAGTGGTCTATTAATAGCTGTAAGTGTTTGTAATCACAATCACCTCAATTTTCTCCCTCACACACTGCTGAAATGATCTTTCTAAACCAAAGCTCATTATTCTCTTTCAGTGCCTAGCACTGAAGGTGTCTCTATATTTTCATTGATTTCCCATTCAACATAGATGCTACTTCTTTGGTACCACTTAGGATAATATGCATATTTATGTTATTATTTTATAGTAATAAGTTTTAGTCTAGAATTTTCAATGTATAAAGCTGTCCACTTTTTAGAGATCATTACAAGTTTCAAAAGCAAATATTCAAGTATGAAACCAAACAGAAAATACTATGATGCCACTATCATAAGGTTCTATTATGCTTGAGTTATATTCATGTGCATAATGGTTTCAAGGGCCCCAATATAACTTGATCAACAATAATAATAACTTCACTCAAAAATTCTGGAGATTTTACAGATGTTGTAAAACTATGTACTCATTCCAGTTGTTTAGTGCACCAAACATAATCACCACCTATTGTTTTTTGATTTATTTTAGAAGTTCAGAGCATTATCTAATAAGATCATATTTTGGTGAAAGGCTTTCACTGTGTCTTTCCAAAATGTTTATAGGCAATTTCACCAGGTACCAAAACCCAATATTCTTCTTCTTTTTTTTTGAGTCAGAGTCTGTTGCTTGGGCTAGAGTGCTGTGGCATCAACCTAGCTCACAGCAACCTCAAACTCTTGGGCTCAAGCAATCCTGCTGCCTCAGCCTCCCAAGTGGCTAGGACTACAGGCATGCACCACCAGGCCCAGCTAATTTTTTCTATATATTTTTAGTTGGGCAATTAATTTCTTTCTATTTTTAGTAGAGATGGGGTCTCACTCTTGCTCAGGCTGGTTTCGAACTCATAACCTTGAGCAATTCACCTGCCTCGGCCTCCCAGAGTGCTAGGATTACAGGCGTGAGCCACCTTGCCTGGCCCCACTATGCTTTAATGTTACTGGTTTATTCAATTAGTTTATCAACTGATCATTGCAAATGACTAACTGGTTTATTACCTGTCACCTGATGTGTTAACACAGATAATCATATAAAAGCAGTGATCAGACTGCAATTATTATTTGTAGTTTATCCATATTTAGATTGTTTATTATTTATGTATTATTATTGTTAAGACAGTGATGAAACAGTTCAAGTGCACTTTTTACAATTTAACCGAAATGGCTCAAAGCTCTTAATTTAGAATTAATAGGATTTTGATACATTAGAAAAAGAAGTAGCCAAAGAAAACTAGAATCTTATTTGATCATTATCAGTTAATTCAGCTAGCTTTTTTTATAATAGAAAATATAATTAAGCAGCACATAGATCTATGTTTTCTCAATTAACCACAAAGTACTCCATAACTGTTATTTATAAATCTATGAAATTCTGACCTTTGGGAGGAGCAAATCTGAACCACTCTGGGGAAAAACTACTAATGAAGAGCAGGAAGAAGTAATGATTATTTTTCTAACTTCTATGTGGTAGTTAATTTTTATGCATCACCTTGGGCCAGAAGGTGCCCAGATATTTGGTCAAACATTATTCTGGGTGTGTCTGGATGAGACTAACATTTGAATCAGTAGAGCAGATTGCCTTCCCAACGTGGTAGGCCTCATCCAATGTTTGAAGACCCAAAAAAAACAAAAAGGCTGAGTAAGAGAGAATTTCTTCTGCTTGAATGCCTTGGAGCTGAGACATTGATTTTTTTTCTTTTTCCTGCCTTTATGGTCAAATTGAAATGTCGGATCTTCCTCATTCAGGAGCCTTCTGACTTTCAGACTAGAACTATATCATGTCTTTCCTAGATCTCTGGCCATCAGACTGGGACTGAAACTCTATCATCAGTGCTCTTCAGTCTAGAGCTTGCTGAGTACAGATTCGTAGTTACATGAGCCACTTCCTTACAATAAATAAATACACACATTCTATTTCTCTGGAGAACTCTAACTAATACATTCTATATTCTTTTTTTTTTTTTTTTGAGACAGAGTCTCACTTTGTTGCTCAGGGTAGAGTGAGTGCCGTGGTGTTAGCCTAGCTCACAGCAACCTCAATCTCCTGGGCTCAAGCGATTATACTGCCTCAGCCTCCTGAGTAGCTGGGACTACAGGCATGTGCCACCATGCCCGGCTAATTTTCTGTATATATATATTTTTAGTTGGTCAATTAGTTTCTTTCTATTTTTAGTAGAGACGGGGTCTTACTCAGGCTGGTTTCGAACTCCTGACCTTGAGCAATCTACCCGCCTCGGCCTCCTAGAGTGCTAGGATTACTGGCGTGAGCCATAACGCCCGGCCTACATTCTATATTCTAATATAAAATAAATTCAATAAAGTATACCTAAAATATATTTTAAAAAAATAAGAAAATATTTGAGAAATATAAGAAATACGTAACTTTTTCATTTTTGTCAAATTTTTTTCATAACATACTTACTAATTATTAATGAATTATCGATTAAGCCAGTAATATATTTTAATTATTTTCCAAAACACATGTGATGATATCATAGTGACCCAAACAGAGGTGCCAGTTGTCCTGGAGCTGACAAATTAAATAGCAAATAACAAAAATAATACCTTAGCAAATTATTAGTATTATCATTAAATTGGAAAGAGATAAAATGGAAAGAGATTTATTATCATTAAATTGGAAAGAGATAAAATGTATGGAGAAAAAGAAACAAAGGAAAGTTGAAGGGGGTCAGGTGAGCTGGGCCAAGAGCAGTTAGTAATTTCACAGAATGGATGAAATGGTCATCCCTAAGAAGGTAACTTCCTGGCAAATTTTGAAAAAGTGTGAAAGTTAGTTACACAGATTCCTTGGGGAATAATATAACAGATAGATAGATGAGCCGGTTCCCAGGTCCTAAGGTAAAATACGACTGGAAGGTTTGCGAAAGAACAAGGAGGCTGGTGCAACCTGGGACTGAATGATCTCAGTCAAAGGTGAAATAGGATGAAGACAAAGCAGCAACAAGGGCCGTGAGATCTCCAAGGATTCGTAGACCAATGGTAAGAAATCAGCTTTTGCACAGAGTAAAATGGGAAGTTATTTCCAAAGTTTGAAGGAGAGAAATGATATATTTAATGACTGTTTTAGAAAGAACACTCTGGCTGGAAGAAAGAATGGAAGCAGTTAGCACAGTCAGAGATTGTTACAGTAATCCAAGCAAGAGGTGATGGCCACTCAGAGGAGGCTGACTACAGTAAGTGTGGTGAGGAATGGTTGAATTCTGGGTACAACAAGAGAGATTTTACAGCAGGTAGGAGATGGGTCGTGAGAGGAGGCAATGAGGACTCCACCAAATTATTAGGTTGAATAAGAGGAGTAAGGGTTGTCATCCACTAACATAAGATTGTGGGTAAACTAGACTGGGAAGAAGAAGAGAAGTTCAGCTTCAGATCTTTGTTCACTTGTTTGATTTGTCTATTAGACAACCAATATGGGGATGTCAAGAATGCAGCTGGACATTTGAGTCTAGAATTTGGGAACCAGATGTGCATTGAAGTTACACGTTGGGAAGTTGTCATCTTATAGATGTGTTAAAGGCCATAAAACTTAAACAGATTCCCAAGGAAATCAGTGTAGACAACAAGAAAAGAGGATGTGGAACTAAGCCTTGGGAATAAATGTAGAAACCAGGAAGTAGTTCCAGGAAGCAGAAACCAGGAAAAAATGTAGTAAACAACAATTGGTGAAACACAAGGAAAATCAAGAGAATGTGAATTATTTGGAACAGAAATTGAGTGAAGGAAGTCTTTGGAGGAGCAGAGTGATACCATGTCAAAGGTTATTGACAGGCCAAGCAAGAGGAGAACTAAGAATTGGACCCAGGATTTAGCAATGTAGACATCACTGGTAACATTTATAAGGAGAGATTGGAGGAAGAGTGTGATTGAAGATTTAATGAAGTATGTTCAAGTGACAGGCACAAATTTCCATCATATCTTTTAATTATGACAATGACAACCAAAGATTTTGTAAGTCCAATTGAATATAACAGTATCCCATTTCTTACATGGGCTTCTTGTCCTTCCAGCTGTATAAAAAGTAACCAATATAGATGTATTAAATATTGCTATTTCTAATGTACTTTGGAATATTTCTTAAATAAAAAATATTGAGAAATATTTTCTAGTTATAGAATTTGCATTTATATTATGTAATAAAGAGTACAGGCTTTCCCGTCTATTAAGGTTCTCCCTGTGAACCTACGAGGTCCCTAAATCCTTGACATTAATTCCATTGTCCTTCATGTTCCAAAATGATATGACCTAGATTCAGCAAATTCTTATTGACTGCAGTGACAATCAGTACATAAAACTCAATAATCTCTGCTATTATTAATATATCAATCTGATTTTTTTGTTCAGGTAGCTCATAGGATCTATATAAAAACAGAGCAGAGACAGATACAAGAAACCTGAAGAGTGAGGCGCTACTGAATTGGACTAGAGATGTTTGAAGGACCATATTGGTTATAAAAACAAACAAAAACAATCACAAGTTGCTTTTAATGTAGCAATCATTATCACATAAACTTACATATAAAACTAATTAAATCTGATCTCTCGATATGTCTTATAATATGCCATCTCAATATATAAGCTATAATTATTGTCATAGTTCTATACCTTAAATATATAAAAGGATAAAATATTTTCAATGTCCTTCAATACCACCTAGCATAGTTTATAAAAGTCAAACAAACCAAACCACTCTTTAGGATGATAATCATATATTTTAATATTCCCTGTAAACACTGAAAGGCAGAGTTAAGTACAGATATAATGAATCAAATCAATCCAAACAGGTAAATAAAATTTAGGCAGATAATTTTTCCAAATACCATTTTATTCAGCAAATATAAATTATCCTTATTAGAATATTCAGGATCTTTTCACAAAGTCTTGAAAGTAAATTGAATGTATTAAACTCACCATCTCAAGACCATATTGTTTGTGGCATAATAAAGTACCCTGTTGTCATTTTACTTAACTATATGTTTTCTAGTTGCATATATATATATACTTTGTCAACAATACTTCTAACATATTACTTCAATGGGAATATGAATATTTTTTTAATGGCATCAAATTTGGAATTTGCTATAGTTTATTTGATACCTTAAAATAGTATCTTTTCTGTATTAATTATTCAAGTATGAATTTATTCAGTTATATTAATTAGAAAAGCGCTTCTAAAATTATAAATTTACTATGTTTTCTAAGTATTTTATGATACACTAAATCTAAATAAAAACCATACCTTTGAGTTTCTCCCTGAAAATCCACATCTTTCTTTGCCTCACTGAATATTTTATAGCTTCTCAAAGGGAAAAATAAATAAAGTCTCTAATAATGAACAGTTTCCCAAGGCACATCTTGTCTTGATTTGGAATAGTTTTAATGAAGGCAAGAATAATCAGTCTCCACTGTGTTTATCAAAACTTTGCACTACATTTTTTCCTCTTTTAAATATATAAATGATTGCACAGGCTTCCTGTTCAAATTGGTAAAGTTTCTTTTAACTATTTGAATGATATGTTTTGACACAAAGTCTCGAATGCCTTAATTTAAAGACAGGTTTATGATCAATAATGGTTAACATTATGATGCGTGAAGGTTTACTGACTTCCTTTTGTTTGTCGCCCAGGGCTTTTGTGAGTGGTTCCCTGGATCTATCACACTTGTTTAGTTAGAAGGTATTTTAACTCTTCTCTCCCCATGTCTAACTCTGTAAAAAGGCTGGACACAAAATTGAGTGTGTATTGGGTAGGAATTAATTTTATTTGCTGCTTCTATTAAGAAGTGGTGTATTTCATTTACTAATACAAGGTTGTTTAGGAAGAGGGCAGCAAATAGGGCAAATCTCTGAGTTATACACTACACTTGTATTTCAACATATGTAACAGCATTTTAGGGTACTCATAAAATCAACCTGGGATGACTTGAATCCCTAAATCCAATTGTAGTGAAATTGAAATTATAGCAAAGAAAAGATGGTTGGTAAAGTGAGAAAATAAAACAAGTAGAACTAATATCATCCCCAGATTTTCTCCAGTGATCTATCTTAAAATAGGTGAAATACAACTTCTTTCCGGAGAACATGGGCTATATACCTCTTGTTGATAAATTAAGTTGATTTTAAACACAGGATTACTTAATCGTAAAATAACAGATCTGGAAAAAGTTTTGAACTATCATCCAAATCAGTCTTCCATTTTCATATCTTGGACAATTAGAATTTATCATTAAATTTTTTTCCTGAAGAGAAGTGTTTTAAAAAGTAAATTATTTATTTAAAAATATTTACAATTCCTTTGAATTACATATGTATGCATATATGGTCACATTTTCTATACAAATCATAAGCAAATTATTAAAGGTAGTTAAGTATATATCTTCATAAAGATATTTGCTTATTGTTGTTGGTGCATGTTCATTTATTTTTCTAATTTACATATTAATATTTCCGCAGGTAATGAAGTGATGTTAAATGTTACTTAAGAGGAATTATTTTGTATCTTCTTAAATTCGATTCACTCTATTCTTCACCTGTCATTAGTATTTAAGATTTTATTCTCTTATTGGTTTTCCCCAAAACAGTGGCATAAAGATCTATACCAATATTAGGCAAACAATTAACCTTGTATGGAAAATAGAATTTATTTAACACCTTCTATATGTCATTAATTTATATTGGACCTCTTACATAAATTATCAAATGTAATTTTCAAGTTTCTATATGGTGCAATTTGATTAATATGTCACATTTTAAAAATGAATATAAGACTGTACTTACTAAAGTAAAATTTGCAAAATCATGTGTAGAAAATATTGGAACTGAGATATAAATTCAGGGTCAACTAAGTTCAAAACTTCATGTGTATTTTCACTATGCAGTAATGTCTCCATTAGAACACACATAACTGCAGGACATTTTGATAATTCCAATAATCACATACTACAGTGGTGTTGGTCTAAATATATATACTGGATTCACCAGGCCTACACTGTCCAATAGTAGCCACTACCCATGTGTGACTATTTAATGTGGCCAGTCTGAATTGAGACATGTTATAAGTATAAAATAAATGCCGATTGGAAAGCCTTGGTTCTTAAAAATAAAGCAAAATATAATTTAACATTTTAGATTGATTATACATTTAAATGATAATGTTATATTTAGATAACATGGAGTTAATGCATATTATTAAAATTAATTTTCTCTGGTTATTTGTAATTTATTTTTTAGTGTGGTTACTAGAAAATTACATGTGTGACTCATATGTGTGGGTCACATTATGTTTTTATTGGACAGTACTGCTCTAGAGCATTTGTTTATAATAGGTGACATTATTAATGATAACAATGCTGAATGTAAAATCATAGTGGAGAGTACAAAAGTTACACACATTCGATGAAAATACCTGTCAGCTTTTTAAGTCTCTTATAAGTGATAAGATCTCTTGAGGTTCCTATTTCATTTTCCCTGGAACCTGAGGGAACCACACTCATTATATCTGTCATGTGCAGTGACAGGTGTAGTTACAGCTGCAAAAGGATCTCCTTTTATATCTCAATTTCCATGTTCTGAGAATGAAGAATATTTCACCTTTCATCTGGAAATTTGCCATTATCTAGCCTCAGGCCAAAAGCTTTATTTTTTAAAACTTCTTAAAAATTGTCATGGGTTTTGAAGATACACTTTCTTTTCCCTTTAGCAAATATTCCAAATAAAATTACTTTATTAAGTAAATTGAAATCATGAAAATACAAAATATTTAATGTGGGCAATAAGTTTTTTATAATAATAAGTATAATATTCATATTCCAGATGTTATTTACAGATAATCAACTCACTAAAATCTTAATTATTAAAAAAAGAGAAGAGAAAAGCATACCATGGATTTGCCTTAGAAATCTTAACAAGTTCATCATGGGTTCATATTTTTACTTAAGATGGAAGAGAGGGCTCACCCTTTGACTTAACTCATTTTTGTATTTCTTGCCACAACTATCTAGTTGTTAAGAGAAGCCAGGCCTAGACACTGTGCTTCAGGGTGAGCAGTTGTGGAAATTACTCTGCTCTCTTAGCTCTTTGAAGCATATGTAAGTCTAGAAATCCTACCTTTTTTTCTTGCTTAATGGGGACCTCCTAATAATAAGTACTAGCTTGAGAAACCCATAAAAATCTTTCTTTCTTCATTTGAAATAGCTACAAGGTTTTTTAGAGTTCTTTGAGTTGTCCAATTTCTACCGAGATTACGGCAGTTATAGGAGGAAATACACAAGGTCTCAGAAGACTTAGTGTGATTTTATCTTACAGTGATTGGGGTATATCATGTGGGCAAAGGTATACAGTTTCACCAGAGAATTTAAGTATTACTAGGGCTTATGAGATTAGCCACATACTGATTCCTATACAGGTATTCATATGGCATATCTATTGAATTGTTTATTACGTGGTTTACCCATGCTAAGTACTGGGAAATATAATACAAAGGTGAAAAACTTAATAGTCACACTTTTTAGTCCTGGAACAATAGCAGCTAGCTTATATTGAAAGATGTTTTCTATTTAAAATTAACAAATGGTGGATAAAATTCAGCCAAAAAACTTTATAAGTTCATAACTGAGTGAACAAATTATAAATGAACTGCAAGAACTAAATCAAAGAGAAAATCATAATCCTGGGAGATAAGAGAGCAAGGCTGATATTCACCCTGAGGGTTTCTGTTCTTCAATAAGAATGAATTCTATGGTTGCACTTTTTTTTTCCATTTTGTCATAATGACTGTGGATCATATTTGAAAAGCAACATATTGACATAATTAAAATAACAGTTTTCATTAGGAACATCTTCCTATCAATCAGGGTCCATTAATACAATAGTCAGCCAAGTGTAGGGTTTTTCTACATAATCTTTCCAATTTTGTACAAGTTAAAAAATACCTGGAAGCATCAATATAGCAACTCTTGAATTCTGCCTCCAGGAGGATTATATATCTGAACTTCAGATATATAATAATTTATATCAGGGACATAATTTGAAATCAGGATTTTCAGATGACATGAATGCCTCATGTCAATCAATCCTACTGCTATGGTTTGAATGGGTCTCCCAAAATTCATGTGATGCAAACTTAATCCCCAATGCAACAGTGCTGAGAGATGACACCTTTAAGGGGTGATTAGGTCATGAGGACTCTGCCTTCATGAATAGATTAATGTCATAATTGCGGAGCTGTGTTCCTTATAAAAGGATGCGTCCAGCCCTTTTCCCACTCTCCCTTGCCATGTGATGCCTTCCACAACGTTAATGTCGCAGCAAGAAGGCCCTCATTGGATGCCAGCCCCTTGCTCTTGGACTTCCCAGCCTCCAAAACCACCAGAAAAAAACTTCTATGGTTTTTGAAGTTTTGAAGTCTTTATATAGCATCACAAAGAGTCTGACACCTAGACAGGCGATAATACTAACAATATATTAAAATGATATGTGAAAACTCTTGAATTCATAATGTGAGCAGGATTAGGGGGAAAAGGGAGGTTACAACACACAGAAACTAATAACAGCAAAAAGCTCCTTAACACTTGTAAGACTAATGTAGCAAGTAAGGGTATAACATGACTTGTACACATAAACAGACCACTCACTGGGACTTCAGCCTTGTGATGCTATCAACAGAGACAAGGTCCCAAAAAAGGAAGGGAGTAAGATAGTTATATCTGACTTCTTCTGCCTTTAGTATTCTTGCTACAGACTCCATTAACGGAACCTATTCCAAAGGCAGCCAATAAACTTTGTGAAATTCTATGGATTTTCTTAGTAGCAGAGGGGAGATTAAACCATGAGAATCCATGATGTATTCTGACACTTTATTGCTGCAAATGACAATATTTTGAATACTATTTAGAGTGTTAGGTTGAAAATAGAAAAGATAATTTAAGACCAGACCCTATGTCTTCTATTTAGTCTATTACAGTCTGCATATTTTGGAATGCAGTCATCAAAAAGCACTGAGCACAAAACACAGAAATAAACTAACATGCTCTGTAAATACAGTGTTACATGAGTGAACTGATATCTTTGTTTTCTTTTATGTGAAAACCAAATAGTAAAATAAGAAGCCAAAGAAAACAAATGGAACAATGGATTTCTTATTGTCTCTGTATATATATTAGATAAGAAATTTGTGGAAAGAAATTCCATCAGTAGAAATTTATGTATAATAAGAGTATGTGGCCCCTTTTCTTAGAAATTTTATTTGAGAGGAAATAACACGCATTCAATAGTGTCAGACACAATGTAACTACTGAAAGAGATATAATTTCACTATTAGAAGCATATATGAAGATAATTTATTTCTGAATGGAAGTATCCAGAGAGGCTTCAGGAGAAAGGTAGTTTTTGAGTAGAAAAGGGAGGATTGAATCAGGGTAATGGATTATTCTATGGAGAGGGAGTAGCACGTGAAAAATAATCTAGGAATAGAGGCAGGTAACCCTGGAGAAGTTCAGGGATTTCAATATCTTCAAATCAGAACATGGAGTACTTTTCTCCAGGCTGGGAGATAAAGCTAACAATGGAAGTTGTGATCATATTTTAATGGACCTGAACACTATATATAGAAATTTGCTATGAATAATGAAATTCTATAAGGGTCTATCAGTGCAGCAGAGGCATCAGGATGGTTAAATAATTTATTAAAGATTCTAATCCTTACATGATTTTAAAATCATTTTAATCTGCAGATTACATTTTAATGAAAATCAAGGAAAGTATAAAATAATCTAGAAATGCTTGAGTAAGAAAATATTAGGTGCATAAACATGATTTAATTATTTGTAATATAAATTGACAAAAAAATACCTGTACCTTTCTAAAAAGAATATATCCCAGTAAAAGAAACATTATAGAAAACTACATTACTGGAAGTTGAAATATTCTTTCAAATAATGGAATTTTTCTTGAATGTGGAAACACTTCCACTATGCTTTGACAAGCACAGGAAAATTTATTAAGTCCAATGTCATGATTTATAAAACTTGAAAAAATAGGACTTAACAGGTGTGTGATTAGAGTAGTGCTTATCTGCAAAAGGAAATAAAAAGACATATATACAATTTAAAATGTTCCTGAAATGAACACTTTCATTTACTTTCCTGGTGGACAACAAATTTTTCTAGAAACATACATTTAGTGGTCCATCCTTCATCATTCACATGCAATGTCAACTCTGCCTTATACCATGTGACTGACATAGATCTACATTGTTTCTAGAGTTTAAATTATATTCAATTAGTAAGTTTATCCATCTACTTTGCTTATAAAATGTTTATTTCTATATGTTTTAAAAGTATTATGATATCTGGTACAGGCAATTTCCTTTACGTTATTCTCTGTTTCCAAAAGTGTTATTATTTTTGGATCTTTATTGCTCCATCAAAAAATGAGAATAATTTCTCCATGTTTTAAAAAACAAACTTTTGGGGATTTTATGTAGAATTATATGGAATCTGCCATCAACTTAAATATAATTTACATATATTTTATCTCCATTTGTTTACATTGTTTCTATATCTATGTATATAATATCTTTTTTATAAAAGCTGGCATGTATGTTATATTTTTGTACTATTAGAAGGAGTAATGTTTGTTTTTAATTCATTGCTGTATAAATATAAAAATGAGTTTTCCATAAAAATCTTAAATCCAGCTATAATTTTATTTTAAGCACATCTTTGATAGATTGTTTTGATTTGTGTACATAGAAAAATCATGTCACAGCAATCAAACAATAACATTTAATTGAAAATATTTTAATATATTATTTGGTCTTACTAATTATGTATCATAATTTGTAGTACGTCACTCTTAGTTGTATTCCCTTTAATAATTAGACATTGTTATCATTTTTCAAATGTCAATGCCCATTTAGACTTACCCACATGCCTACCACTGTCTTTGCTCTCCATCCCATTTCATATGCCAGACGGGCCATCTAGGATCAGGTTTCTTCCTCAATTTCAAACTTTAGAATGTTCTTTATTTATAAAGCCTCTCTGCATTATCTGAAAATTACTTTATCTCACAATCATTAGTTACATTTTTCAATAGGCATAAAAATCTAGTGTGAAAGATGTTTTAACATTACTATCACATCAAAAGTCTTCTTTTACTACCTTTAGCTGTTATAGTTTCTGTTTTAAAGTCAGCTGTTAATCTGATTGTCATTCTGTGAGTATGAAGTGTCCTACTTGGTTTTAACATCCTAGTTTCAACTTTGACGTTTTCTAGTTTCATAACGATATATAGAGCTCTAAATTTAGTTGTGTTTTTCTTCTTTGTGATGTGCTCTATTATACTCCCTTAGCCTTAGGCAGGGGTGGGGAGCCTTTTCATGTTGGAAGGCCACATTAATTTATTATAGCTGTAATTCAATTAGATACACTTTAAAATGTACATTAATTTGTAAAAATCTAACTGCTATATACTGAATAATTTCAAAAAGTAAAAACTCTTTGTTAATGTTAAAGTTAACTAACTTTTTAATGACTTTGTTGTGTCTGCTTTTTGTTGGAAAGCTTTGAATATTTGGTTGCAGCCTGGAGGCCCACAGTTTCAGTTTATCCTCTGGATGGGTATCAGTGAATTCTGACATTAAGGGGTTAGGTAGGAGAATGTAATTCACAGCAATAAGTGGTTGAAAAGCAAGAAAGTATTTTGGGGGCATGTTGCCAAAGGCATGGGTATTCTAGTGCATCTTTCCAAGTTTCAATTGATTTTTTTCTTAGCATCAAACAATGACTTGAAAATGTCATCTACTGAGAGTTCAGTCAATTCCATCTTTAGTTCTTTAGGTGCCTTGGTGATATCAACTAGGTAAAGCCGAAATGCTCATTTGAGTGTGATGTCATGATTCTCAAAGTCAGTGAACCTTTAATTGTATTCTCCAATTAATAGGTCTATAACAGCTGTGTTTTCTTCAGATGATTTGCATCATCATCCTGCTCCTCAATGACCTTTGCTAACTGAAGGGAGTGTACTTTTTTCTTTGTACCACAGAGGGTGGCTCAATAGAATTGTCCAGGCAGAGGTCATGTCCAGGTTAGAGATGGGGTTGATCAGGACCATCAACCATAGTTAAACAGAGACAGCCCCAACTAAAAACTCCCTATAAATGCTTTGTATATCTGCTTGAAGACAGGACGATGGTACTTGAAGATAAGAGTCTCCCATCCTCCTCATTTGCCAGCAAATTAATAAACCTCCCTTTCTATTTCCTCAAACCACTTGTTCTCATTCTTCTGAAACAGCCTCAGGGACAAGTGCAGAATCTATAACATAAAGAAATTGCTATTTAAACTTTCATTCTTTCACTTGCAAGACATCTCTCCTTCCAACATCCTGGCCTTTTATACTATCTGCAAACCTCTTGAGAGAAATAGGAGCCAGCTCTGGTTGGAAAGGCTTTGAGTTATTCACATTTTTGTTTTTTTAAAGAGACAATCTGCAAGGCAAAGAATGTCGTTCTACTTCTTTCTTTTCCTTGCTTTCCTGCAAATTCTTTCCAAGAATTGGATAGCTGCCTCAGTAGAGAGCTGAGAGGTCCCCTTTCCTATTCAAATCACACTGGTTTAGATTTGTTCCTTTATATTATGAAGAAAAATTTGAAGGCAGAAATTAAAATATATCTATGTTCTTAGATCTCTGCGTTTACTGCAGTGTGCCACTGGAAAGTTTGTATAAAGTGTTCCACAAGGCCTTGAGATGTTGCTTTTTTTCTGAGTGCAGAGTTTAACCATATGCCACATACACCAATTTACTTTAGAGGGAAAGGCCTCTATAATCACTTTTATCAGATCTCTTCAGCTGAGCCCTTTCCTGGCCATTTGCTGGAGGGCATATCTAGCCACTGGTTTCCTCTGGTGGAGGAGTACTCCATGAGAGCCATCTGCCTTGGCATGTAATGACAGTATAATCTTGGGTGGGCATAAAACCCCCTAGTGGCCAGTTGAGGTCCCTATGAGTGGGATTGTGAATGGGCACTGATCTTTCTAGCTCCTCTCAAAATTCTAGGACCTTCCGAAAGTGGAAGTAAAAAGGTTTTGCAATTTAAAAGATCTGTTACTGTCCAGAGGTTAAAAATCCTTTACAGTTGGGGTCCATGAGACATTGGCAAAGGGTATTGCCTGGCAAGTCTTGGGGCTGATGGGATTTGATAACATAGTCCTGAAAAATAGGTGGAGATGTAAGAAAAAGCACAATGATCCTTGTTGTGTGTCCCTGGGGCCTCTACCAAAGTTATCTCCTGGCCATCAGAGTTCATTTAAGTATAATAACTTGTATGGCCAAGGCATGGAGGTCAGGCAGGAGTGGTTTTTATAATTTTTGTAAAGAAATGGAAGTTAAATTGTACAGCTGGGTGTTTAAGGGATTTTCTAGAGAAGTTGGAGGAGGAGTTTTGTGAATTAAAATCATTTGTGGAGGAGTTGGGACCAGAGTTGGGGGAGGGGGACTTGTGGCAGGGACCCAGAGATCCAAAATATCTTCTGGAGGGTCAGGAATAGAAAGTTGAGTGTAAGGGGGAGTATAGAAAGGGGTGAAGTGGAATTATTGTGGATGTATTTTAACTTTCATTCTAAGTCTGATTTTTGTTTTTTAATGTTGTTAAGGGAGTCCCTCAGGCTACCCAAAATGCTTTTTTGCATCCTTCTTTCAATCTGATTGTCCCTTAGGTACTAACAGGACATTTGTTTGGGATGAGAGCTCTCTAAAAATTCTTTTAAATATAATTTTTTTTCCAAATCAAAAGATTCATCATCTGGTCACCGACGGGCAGAGTCTCCAAGGGCATAATCATTCCAAATGCAGCACAAAGAAGAAAGCCTTTTCTGGAAAGACCTGGAGGCAGCTTTTTAGGCATAAAGTTAATTTTTACTATGGAGGCAAGAGGCGTCCCTGAAGCAGGTACAGAAGATGTAGGCCCATGATGCAAATGTCACTCCCAAGGACAAAGAAAGCAAAGACGTTTGTTGCCATAAGTGGTAAGGCTTATATTTATAAAAACACGTCTCTGGACTTCCACAAAGGTGAGATGCCTCCAATCACAAACCAGCTAATCTGTGATATCAGGCAGGAGATCCTCGAATGGGATATTTTCAAAGTACTAAAAAGGCAAAGAATGAGAGAGCTGTCAAGGGACCCTCATGGGCAGGGATCTTTTATTTAGACAAACTCCCCCCCTTAGTGCTGCCATGGTTGACGGGCCCTGCTGCTTGTGCACCATGTTTCCCAGTCACAGCGAGCCACCAGATGCAGGCCCAACAGCATGTGCCCCCTGGCAGGTAGAAAAAACATGGATAGCTTTTTCACTGGATCCAAGCCAATCTCTCAGTACATAAAATGGAATAAAAAGAGAATTTTCTCCAGTTGCATTAGTGTTATACAGTGGCGTTCCTTCGGATACACATCCACCTGGTAAGAACCATAAACACTCTGTGAGGAGTGTTTAGTCTTAATCCTAAAAGAACAGACTTTTAGGATTTAAACTGGGTTTTACCCTATGATTCTCTGTCTTATGACAAATGACACAAAAGACAAAGACAAAGGGTAATTACAGCTACCCTTGGGAAGGAATAGATCCATAACAAAGGCTAAACAAAAGTGTCAATACCTAAAAAAACTAGATCACCTAAATGATTTCTCCTGCTAATCTAAATTTGGAAAGAAAAGAACAAGAAAAGACAAATCTTATAACTCTCTTTTGACTAGATCTTACAGACAGAAAATCTAAGAGGCTTACTCAAAAATTCTTACTTTTTTCAGGATTTTTCAGGTGTCATACTTAATCCATTTGGGCTGCTATACCATGGATTGGGTGGCTTAAACCACAAACATTAATTTTTTTGTAATTCTAGAGGCTAGAAGTCTGCCATCAGCATGGCAGCCCGACATGCTCTTGCTGAGGCCACCCTTCCTGGTTTACAGATGGCCAGTTTTTTACTGTCTCTTCATATGGTAGAGAAAGAGAGGAAGTATTTGTTTCTCTTTTTATAAGGGCACTAATCCCATTCACGAGGGCCCTAACCTCCCTCATAATCTAATTACCTCCCAAAGCTTCCACTTCCTAATATTATCACATTTGGAAGTAGAATTTTAACATACAAACTTGGGGTGCAGGACATAAATATTTAGTCCATACATGAGGCATCCTAAGATCTTAGCTGCAGCTTCTGAAATGAATGGAGTCCTGGCTATGCTGTCCCTTTGTGGCTACCAGAAATGGAGAGAAAGAAAAACTCTCCTCTAAGTTCTAAAGTTCTACATCTGGGACCCACAAAGTAGACTAACAAAAGGCATATAGATAGGAGAAAAGGCATACAAATTTTGTTTGATGTTAATACTTTATTTTTTTATGTGCACAGAGGCCTTCATAGAAAGTAAAGTTCCAAAGAATCAGTTTAACTCAGGGGATTTATGTAACATCTTAAGAAAAATGATAAATTGTAGAGAAGTGACAAGACAAAGGAAAGGGGATTTGTCTGCTAGGGGCAGTAACTTGTGGGAAGGTAAATATTTGGAGGAAACTAATAAATGATAAAGGTTCTGTTTATGTAGACTTATCCTGATGTCATCTGTAGCTTCAGTGATTAAGGTTGCTTTTCCCTTCCAGTTGTTAAAGAGAGGACACTAATACAAAGGGAATTTTATGCCCAGATTCTAGGCAGAAAGGAAGGAGGAAGAGAACTTTTCCTGCCTCTGCTGTTTCTCACTTGACTTCAGCTCAAAATAATCTTATGTCAAAATGGTGTGTTTTGTGGTGTGAATACTCTCGTGCTCTCTAATTTTACATTGCAAATGCCCAATAATTATGTCTAGAATTATAGTTTTAAGCAAGAAATGCAGTCTTTGAATGGATTTTATTTTAATAAGTGAAGCAGAGGATCTTAATATCAATTACATGCATACTTCTGAAATAACATTTAACAAATATTTTCACCTTTAATGCTGATTTGCCAGTGGAAATAGAAAAGAATTCTAGAATTCTAGTGAATTTAAGCCTCCTGTTTCTATAGCTCTTTTGGTGTCTCCTTAATATTGAATCTGTAATTAAAACCTTCCTACTATTTAATATTTTGATTTTGCTTCCTTGCAAATACAACTCTTAGGATTATAAAATAGTGAGGTCATCCAAATGGTTGCTTTTTTCTTCCTTTAGGACAAACTCCATAATGCTTTTATAAAAATTTTTATAATTATCTAGGGTCATCTACCATCAATGTGTATAATTTATAATATTGAGTACTTCTTTTTTTAGGTTTATTGGCTTTTCTTTTTTCTATATCATCTCCAAGAAACTGTCCAATCTTATTCATCTAGGGCATATTTAGGCTGCAACTACACAAGATCAAAAATGTTACTGGGAATTATAAACCATTATGCAGAAGTGTGGGAGGTTGTGCTTCACCAACATACTGAGAATCCTTTCACCATGGTTTTGCGTTTTGACTGACAAGAAATATGTTATACAGCTAAAATAATTTCAAATAAAGTTAACTAAAATTCTATTATTGACTATATTATGGGACTATGTGATAAAAAGGAAATATTAGGATTTTTCAGGTTAGAAAGAAATGCTGCTTATTGTGGAATAAAATTTCTTTATATTCACAAAGTATAAATATTAGAAAAAAAGAGGACTGCCATATCACTCTTAAAGAATATTACTTGAAGATTCTTAAAACTCCTTAAAACTATAATGGTCAGCACAGAACTTTGAGATACAAGATGAAATATACATAAATAAAATAACATTTTTAATACATTCTTAATAAGTTATAAAGAGGCCGGGCGCGGTGGCTCACGCCTGTAATCCTAGCTCTCTGGGAGGCCGAGGTGGGCGGATTGCTCGAGGTCAGGAGTTTGAAACCAGCCTGAGCAAGAGCGAGACCCCGTCTCTACTATAAATAGAAAGAAACTAATTGGCCAACTGATATATATAGAAAAAATGAGCCGGGCATGGTGGCACATGCCTGTAGTCCCAGCTACTTGGGAGGCTGAGACAGAAGGATCGCTTGAGCCCAGGAGTTTGAGGTTGCTGTGAGCTAGGCTGACGCCACGGCACTCACTCTAGCCTGGGCAACAAAGCGAGACTCTGTCTCAAAAAAAAAAAAAAAAAAAAAAAAATAAGTTATAAAGATTTCGGGGATGTTTGGCTATATATTTAAATACAGAAAACTATTATGTGAATAGAAGAATACTGCAACATAAAATGCTTAGCCTTATTGCCAAAACTAGAAAGCAGTAATTTAAGAATTCTACTATACAATTTTGCCAAAAATTTTAGTAACTATCTTTTTATTGCATTTCAGATAGGAACAGTTGGTAGCTAAAATAATTAATTCCCAGTGTGATAGGCTTAAGCAGTTGCGTTGTCTTTATGTAAATATTAACAATGATAAGACAAACAATTCTCTCAGATTGAATTTAATATATTCTCAATTCACTTACAAACGGGCTGTATGTACCTGTTCAAAGCAAAGGTATTCACAATGATTAAAAAATAAAAAAATTCTTAAACCTGTAAACCTCCAAAACATAGAGTATCTTTATCCCAAATGTGCACTATGGTTGTTACATGGGTCCTTAGATCCCATTTCAACACTATCTAAAGACCATTTTAGGAAAGAAAGATATGAGACTATGTTTCTAAAGCAGTATAAACTACTACTTCCTCATTTCCATTAATTTGTTCACAAGATTTTCAATTTAAAATACAAAGTAATTTTCTTCTACACATACCCTTAAAGAGATATATGTCTAACATTAAGTTGTGAAGAGAAGAAAATTACTTGGATTCAGAAACTAAATATTCAAACCTAGCCAAATAATCTGAGTGTGGGTGTTTTTTGGTTTATTTGTTAGTTGGTTTTTAAAACATTCTTGAGCCTCTGCTTGTTTTTAGGGATAAAACAGATAATGCAAGAATATATTTTTTCATTATAATCAGAATAATGTATATTTTTTAAATCAGAAAATATAAAAATAAAAAATAATTAAAAGTGAAAGTTTCTTACTTCTACCTTAGTATATTCACTGCATAGGTGGGGATATAATTCTTCAAAAAAAGGTATGCATATGACTGTGAAATAAGTAATAACCATGATTATAACACAACAATTCTCTAATTTTCTTTGGTTATTTTTCTAATAAGTGTATATATAAAACATGTCTTTCTTTTAAATATATTCTCAGTAACTTATTACATAGGAGTAAGATAATTTCTTTGTCCAATCCCTAAACATAACCTTTGAATTTTTCTCAAAATTATTATTGTTACAAATAAGATTTTAATAAACAACTTAAACATTAATGCAATTATTTTCTTTCAGGAGATTCATTGAATTTTAATATATTTTATAGTTCTAACTGATAATCGTAAATAATCTGTAAAAAGATTTCAATGAATTATAGATGTCAAAACTGCAAGGGGTTTCAGTTTAGGTCCAATTATCACACAAAGGTCCAATTATTGAGACACCAAGGATTGTCAAAGAAGAAAGGACTTTTTAATATGACAGATATCTCATCAAGAGAACAGGAGAAGCTGCCTCAAATCTGTCTGCCTATCAGAGATCATGGGCTTTTAAAGGAGGGGCCATGTCCTTTGAAGCAGGTCATAGTGTAACTAACAAGGGGCTTCGTGCACTGGGGCAGGTTGTGGGAGAGGGTGAATCTTGGCATTGGGAAGTTTGCCAACAGACCTTGTCTTGTAGAAAATCTGTCATTTCTGGGAAACAACTCAAAAGCTCAAGTAGTTAGATAAGGGAGAATATTATTAAAAAAATCATATGGCAGTCATTGAAATTTGTTCAGGGGCTAGTTACATATACTCTCACTAATAATAAATGAGAAGTCCTATTTATGCACAAAATTGAATTATATGGATTTTTTTGTTTTCTAAACTTGTAGAAAATTACCAATAACTATTTTTATTTAAATTTCACTTAAAATAGCTTATTGATTATATATCAGGAGATTGAATTTTGTTTAAGAATTTGTATTGCCTCTTTTATGAAAGAGAAAGACTGTGTTTCAAAAGCAATATTTTTTTAGAGTATTCTAGATTGAATCAATATATCTAGAACTCTTATGGAGGTTGAGGAAAATCTCTGAATAAATTCACATCTCATTGAAGGGTCTCTAGAGCATAATAGAGGAATGCATGTTGAGTTTGGGTAGCAGGGGACATAGTGCTTTCATTGACTTTCTAAAAAATACGGTGATAGAGGATTTTTGCATCTATATTCGTACAGGATATTGGTGTATAGTTTTCTTTTTTTGTTATGTGCTTTCCTGGCTTTGGTATCAAGGTGATACTGGCTTCATAGAATGAGTTGGGGAGAATTCTCTCCTTAATGTTACTAAATAAATTTTGTAGTATGGGCACCAATGCTTCTTTGTAGGTCCTATAAAATTCGGCTGTGAAACCACTGGGTCTGGGACTTTTTGATGAAAGATTTTATATTGCTGTTTCAATTTTGTTACTTATAATTGGTCCATTCAGGAGTTCTAGTTCTTCCTGATTGAGCCTTGAGAGGTTGTGTGTTTCCAAGAATTTGTCCATTTCCTCAATATTCTCGAGTTTATGTCCATAGAAATTTTTACAGTATTCATAGGTGATATTTTGTATTTCTGTGGCATCAGTTTTAATATCTCCTTTTTAACTTCTGATTGACCTTATTTGGGTCCTTTCTTTCCTATTTCTGGTTAATCTAGTGAGAGATCTATCAATTTTGTTTATCTTTTCAAAGAACCAACTCTTAGTTTCATTAATCTTCTGTATTTTTGTTTGTTTTCAATTTCATTTAGTTCTGCTCTGACTTAGTTATTTCTTTTCTTTTGTTATTTGGAATTGGTTTTTTATTCCTTTTCTAGTTCCTAGAGATGATTCATTAGATTGTTGATTTGTTATCTTTCTGTTTTTTTTGATGTAGGCATTTAAGGCTACGAATTTTCCCCTTAGGACTGATTTTGTTGAATCCCACAGATTTTGATAATTTGTGTCCTCTTTGTCAGTTAGTTCAAGGAATCTTTTGTTTTCCATCTTAATTTCCTCTTTGACTCAATAATTGTTCAGCAGTAGGTTGTTTAATTTCTTTGACTTTGTGCATAATTGAGTATTTCTGTTGGAGTTGACTTCTAATTTTATTCCATTATGATTTGAGAAGATATATGGTATAATTTATATTTTCTTGAATTTGTTGAGACATGATTTATGGCCTAAATGTGATCAATGTTAACAAATATCCCATGTGCTGATGAGAAGAATGTATATTCCGTAGTTCTGGGGTAGAATGTTCTGTAAATGTCTGTTAGGCCCATTTTCTCTAGAGTCCCATTTAAGTCCAGTGTTTCTTTGTTTATTTTCTGCTGGAGGATCTGTCCAATTCTGTCAGTGGGGTGTCAAAGTCTCCGGCTATTATGATGCTGCTGTGTATCACTTTATTTAGACCTAGCAGGGTTTGCTTTATGAATCTGGGTGCACCTGTGTTAGGTGCATAAATATTTAGGAAGGAGGCATCACTTTACCAGACATTATTAAGCTATACTATAAAAGGCTATAATAAGCAAAACAGCATGGACTCCCTCAAAATAGAGAAATAGACCAATGGGCCAGAATAGAGAACTCAGATATAAAACCATCCACATATTGCCATCTGATATTTGACAAAGCAAACCACTATATACACTATGGAAAAGAATCCCTATTCAATAAATGGTGCTGAGAAAACTGAATAGCCACATGTAGAAGATGAAATAGGATCCATATTTCTCACCACTCACTACAATTAATTCAAAGGGATAACAGACTTAAACCTAACACACAAAAACCATAACAATTCTAGAAAAAAATATTAGAAAAACTCTTCTGGATATTGGTCTAGGCAAAGAATTTATGAAGAAGACCCCAATGGCAATCACAGCAACAACAAAAACAGTGGACCCGATTAAATTAAAAGGCTTTTGTGCAGGTAAGGAAACAATCAACAGAGAAAATAGACAACATACAGGATGGGAGAAAATATTTTCATGCTGTACATCTGATAAAGGGCTAATAACCAGAATCTACAAAGAACTCAAGCAATTCAGCGAGATAAAATCAAACATGCCCATTAAAAAGTAGGCAAAGGAAGTGAGTATAAGCTTTTCAAAAGAAGATAGACTAATGGCCAATAAACATAGGAAAAAATGCTCAACATCATTAATCATCACAGAAATGAAAATCAAAACCACTTCAGCAATGAGATATCACCTAACCCCAGTGAGAATGGCTTTTATTAAAGTCCCAAAACAATAGATGCTGGAGTGGATGCAGAGAGAAAGGAACACATACACTGTTAGTGGGACTGCAAACTAGTGTAACCTCTACGGAAAATAGTATGGAGATTCCTCAGAGAACTAAAAGTAGTTCTTTTGATCCAGCAATCCCCACTACTGGATATTTACCCAAAGGAAAAAAGTCATTTTATCAAAAAGCCACTAACACTTGAATATTTATTATAGCACAATTCACAAACGCAAAGATGTGGAATCAACCCAAGTGCCCATCAATTCATGAGTGGATTAATAAAATACGGTATATGTACACCATGGAGTACTACTCAGCCACAAAAAAAGAATTAATACCTTTTGCAACAATCTGAATGAAACTGGAGACCATCCTCCTAAGTGAAGTATCACCGGAATGGAAAAACAGACACCACATGTACTCACTATTTAAATTGGAAATAATAGATCAGCACTCACGTGCACAGATGGAAGTGAAACTCAATGGGAATCATGCAGGTGAGTGGGGGGTAGGGGGATGGGTGAAATAACATCTAACATGTACAATGTACATACACTATCTGGGTGATAGACACACATAACTGACTCAACCCATACAAAAGTGATCCATGTAACCAAAACATTTGTACGCCTGTAATATTCTGGAAATTTAAAAGAAGTGAAAAAAAAATATGGCTATAAGTAGGATTCAATGTGAGGGACAATGAAGTTTTTAGTAATATATTCTGTATTAAGCCTTTAGATGGTTCACTTTTACATCAGATGCTTGTACCTAGAGAATTTATAAAGTCAAGATTAAAAACGTCTTTAATGTTGCTACATGAAGTGCAGATTAAAGAAAAGTTGTCTCTCGCTTCACATTAATAGTTGGGGGAAGAAGAAAACTTTAAAATTGCTACTTCATAAAAAGATCTTAGATTTTTGCCTTTAAAGCATTTCAGCCTTTACATTCCTCAGACTGGATGATGTGTTTCTGCCCAAGGGCAGATGAATGTCGCTTCCTGAGAAACCCATCAGTGCCATGTCTGCAATGGCCAGAGGAGCTGCTGCAGGCAGGGCAAGCAGAGCTCCCCCATCTATCTTCTGTGACTTTCTAGTCTTCGGGCTGAGGGACTTCAGCAAACCTCTGCAGTTTGTGCAGCCAGTGTGGCTGCTTGTAGCTGTCCAGCAACAAATCGGAGAATAATAACAATCTTTGCATGCTATTTCAGAATGATAAAATCCCATATCCCCCTATCTATAAACCCAACAATATCAACAATCGGTAGTAATATATATGAAACAATATACTTTATTACAATCATTAAATTGTGGGAATGAGTAGGCAAGTCTAATGGCAATCATAGAACTCAGTGTTTTCCCAATTTAAGAACAGCTTAAATACTGATGCTTAAATCTATGTGCTTTTTGAATATGTGTAAAAATTAAGCTCCATTTCAGACTGAAATTTTCTCTGAAACCACTTCCTTTGATTGTAAAAGCCAAGAGGCAGACTGTGCATGGGATGAGTGTATACTGTGCTGTCATATTTAGATCCTAGAATCTTCTCAAAAAGAAAATTAACTGATTGTTTTAAGACTGTGATGCAAATGAGAATTTTGTTTTAAATTATTACTATTTAATAAACATTCTAGTCACAGTAATAACCTGAAAGGAACAGTTAGATGAGATAGGGCAGTTGGAGTGGCAGGGCAATTTATTGACTTAGAATGTAGTATCTCCCAAGTGTGTCTTTCTGTTCTTTACCTGAAGATTTATGTAAAACCGTTTAAAGCAAATATTAACAATAGATTTTTAGCGATACTACCAATTATAATATGAGTATTGTCAAAATCATTAGAAACCCTTGAATAAAATAAAAATTGATTTGTGTAATTTAATAAGACAAGAAAAAGAAGTAAATTTCAAGGCAGAATGTCTAAATATATATTTATTAGAAAAACTCCCATGGTTTGGAGTTTGGCAGATTTAAAATATTATGAGGGGAAAAAAAACCTTCATAATAGAGTAGGGAAAATATTATGCAGATTTCTGCAGAAATTGCAATTGTAATTGAAAATTTGGATCATAATGATTCATAGGTTGAGTCATTTACTTAGAGATACCCTCAACGGTAAATTAAAAAAAAAAAAGGAAGAAAGAAGGCTAAAAATAATCTGGAATAAAGTTATAGCGTTTGTTAAAATTGTTTGGCCTAATACTCAATACACTGTATTTGCAGAAAATAATGTGGAGGTTATAGTGAATAGTTCTTAGGGAAAAAAATAAATGTATTCAGAGACATGGTTAGGCATCTAAGACTGATCTAGGAAACCACAATGGCTACCTCTGCTAGAATCTCTGTATCTATGACAACTTCATATTTAGCTATTCCTATGGCAAATTTAAATGAAATTACTTTTGATGAAAACTCCGACGACCTTTTGTGTGATAACAGATGGTGTTCTGGAGTCATACTCCTATAATTAATACTCTACATGCTCTTGTTTGGTTTCAGTTTTGTGCAGATTAAATGGATTTTTTATATATAAAGAATATTTTTAAATGTCTGAATAATAGAATCTTTTAATGTTAACATAAAATGAAAGATTTTTATGACCAAATTGCAGTTTATAGAAATTCAAATATTTGTTTTATCTTCTTGTAAAGCCAGTGCTCTACTGTCCTGGGTTAGATAATAACACTTTAAGAATTATTTATTCAATTATTTTTCCTAGACTTGCAGGTAGGAGTGTATATATATATATGTAGTTTAGTTAGTTAATAATACTCACCCTGAAATTATACTTCCTTGGGCCAAATCCTGTCTCTCCCAGTCACTAGGTGGTTATCGTTAGCTAGATTGTTCTGTCTAGAGTAGAGCCATGACTAATTCATATTTTCCAAACTATTAAGTGCCATTCCACTACTCCATATACTAGTTTATGTTTAATATAATATTTCATTATATTATTTACTTCAAAAATTAGTAATTTTGGTAGATTATCTAAAACAACATATCTTACTATTAATATTCTTGCATTATAAATAAAATACACCACAATAAATGCTATGGGTTACGCTGCCATGCCCATTTTCAGTGCATTGTTTCTGCTGAGACACTGAACTGCCCGTATTTACTTAGTGTTGCCCATGCAATTGGGACTGTTTGTTCTAAGTGCTTTATATTTCTTAACTATTTTAATGCTCATAATGACACCATGAAACTTGTTTTCCTTTTACAGATGGGGACTCAGAGGTTCAGAGAAGTTAAAGTTCTTTCTCAAATCACAAACCTCTTGTGTGTTAGAACCAGAATATAAAATCTGATATTTCCACTCCAGAACAAACTTGTTTATCCACTGCAAGTGCAATGCTTCCCTGATAGAAAAGCTTTAAAAACCAGGTTAATAATCCCAATGAAATGTTGTTTGCCTTTTTGGCCTTTCCCCTCTTTAATTTGAACATTTGCCACCTGTTTTTGTTAGTGCACTCTTCAATATTTTATTTTTACCCTGGTAGCTTATTTTTTTTTTTTTGGGAGCCCTCTTTAAGTAGCTCACCTAAATTGCCTATAGGAATAAACAAAAAATAAGGTTTTATTCCACAGGTTATCAAATAGTGTCATATTTTTCCAAAAATATATACTCTATACATATAACATCTAGGCAATTGTTTATATATTTTATTTTTCTTTCAAAGTTTTTTTTTGTTTGAAATGGGAACTGAATATATTTGGTCCTATCAAAGCTAGCTTCAATACCTATCACTATTACTTTACATATTTATTAGAAAGCATATAAAATTAATTTGGGGGGCTATCTGCTAAACTTTGTCTTTAAAATACTTTCAGAGAAGTAGTATCTTCTCTGATAAGAAAAGCATCTTATGATTCTAAACTAAAACCACGATTTATGAAATGTCTTGCATGAATTAGTCCCCATATGTTGTAAGCGTTGAGAAATTACATTGTGAATTTTAAAGTCACCTACAGAACTTTAAGGACAGAAAAGTGCATCTGGTCCTCTCCCTAATATTTTCCTGGGCCACATGCTCACCATTTCAGACAAATGAAAATCTATCCATGTTTAAAAAATTTCCAGAGAGGATTTCTTAATGTACCCTAAAATGTTTTCACTCTTGCTTTTAGAAGACTCTCCTTATTGCTGACTTTATTGCGCTAGTTAAGCCTGCTGCTGTTGCCTTCTTCTCTATGGAGACAGAGGACAGCTGGCCCGTATCTTCTGTGTAAAGGCATTTGAAATTCTGGAATATAGTAATTAAAACACTTATTTGCCTTTGACTAACATTCTCCAGGATTTATTTGAAATTTTCAGATGTTTTTAAAGGTTCCTACATACTTCCTGAGTTCTGGAATAATTCTTTTTTTAAGAAGCCAACATTTTTCCACATGAGATATCTCCTGAGAAGCTAAGAGTAATGAAAGGATAATAGTTGTACATAACTCTTACATATCATTACCTTATTTCTTTAAACATTGCCATCAGAGACATGAGTCATCCAGGTAGATATTCACATATAAATTTCTTCTTTGGGTCTCAAACAAATTGCCAAAAAGTATTATTTCATAACTTGTATCAACTTTATTTACAAAATAATTTTCTTTGGCGATCTTACCAAATTCATCCAGGAGCCTGGAATACGTTGACATAGATTATTTCCTTTAATAACCAATTATCAGATATTGATGGAGTCTCCATAATCTATAAGTTTGGTCACAACCATTTTTGTAAAAGTATTATTAGCACCGGTTCCTTTCATAAGCTATAATTTTATCTTGAATGTGTTTGGCCAGTGATCATAAGACAAGAAGTCTAAAAATAAAGAAGAAAAACATGAAAATGGAAGCATTTATACGAGGTACACTACAGCATCTAGTCGGGAGGGTGAACTGATTTTTTTTTTTTTTATCCCTTAAACATACTCAAGAACAGAGGTCAGCAAATGTTTTCTGTAAAAGGCCAGAGAGTAAGTATTAATATCTTAGTCTCTAAATGCCATGTGGTCTCTGTAACACTCTGCCATTGTAACACTAAAGCAGCCACAGACAAAATGTAAACAAATGCATGTGACGTGTTCCAATAAAACTTTATTAAAAACACATGAAGCAGGCAGGCTGGATTTTGCCTGTGGGCCATAATTTACCAAGCCCTGTTCTAGGACAAAGAGTGCTAACACCTGCCAATGCATGCTTGTAAAAATCAGTGAATAAAGCTAATAAAAATTCACACCCTCAGGGGTTTGCAATGTTGAAGCTAGGGAAAGTCAAGAACAATAAATACAACATATAAACAATGTAAACATTATAGTATGGTAGAAGGTGATATTGATAAGGGAAAAAGAAAAATTAAAGCAGAATAGGTGGGATTTTGAGAGCTGAGGGAGTGGTGGCTGCATGAATAAATAATTGACCAAGTCATGATCCAAAGAATGTGGAATTACATAAAACAAGATAAAGAGATGAGGGCATTGGTTAAGTGGAAGTGAAGAGGAACATCCCATGCAGAAAAATTAAGGCAAGGAAATGCTCTAGGAATTTTGAAAATCTCCAAAATTTCTCTACTGCTGAAACTCTCTGAGGGACTAAGCCAAGAAGAAAGTTAAATTCTAAATCTAGAAGATGCCACCTTTCCTCTATGGGCTGTGCTGGCACCTGGGGCACCAACACCAGGCATTTTCTTTGTACAACCTGGCTAACGTGTATCATGACCTCATATCTCACTATCAGATTCTCTGCCTAAATTTCTTCCTGGGAGACTTTTCACTTCTCATAATTTAGAGCAAAGTCTAAACTTTCCCACAAGTCTTCTAGTACCTTTGTCCTGAAAATTTTATCTCCAGTGATTGGCTATCCAAATGCTGCTTCTACATTCCATTTCTCAATTTGCTCAGGTCAAAAATATGGGAGTCGTGTTTTTCACCCTTTCCCCTTATATCTGATTCACTGGGAAATGTGTTGATGGTACTTGAAAATACATCCATGCCTCACCATCTATGTACTACCTAATAGCATGAGTCATCACCATCATCTCTTCTCTGGTTTATTAAATCGACCACATCACCCAATCTGTTTTCAATACAGCAATTAGATAATTAAAACATAAGTATGAGCATATCAAAATCCTTCTATGAGTCCCCAATTCAGAGTAAAAGCGAAGGTCCTTACAATGGTGTAATCTCTGCCACCCCCCAACTGTTATGTCTCTAACCTTCTTTGCCTCTCACCTGGTCTCTGCGATTCAGCCACTTGAGCCTCCTTGCTGGTTATTGGCCACACTAGGAACACTTCCACACCGGAGCATTTCCTAATCTTAATTTTTCTGCCTGAGCCACCCCTGTCTCCTCACCTCAATTTAATTGATACTCTCACATCTTTATCTTATTTGGTGTAATTTCATGTTCTTTGAGCCCTGACTTGGTCAATTATTTACTATTGCAACCACCTCTCCTCCATCTCTCAAAATAACACCTGCCCTGCCTTACTTTTTCTTTTTCCCACATCAATCATCACTTCCAACCATACCACAAAATTTAAACTTATTAAAAATATAAATTTTTATATGTTGTATTTATTGTTCTTGACTTTCCCTAGCTGCTACATTGCAAACACCTGAAGGTGTGAATTTTTATCGGTTCTGTTCACTGATTTTTCTGAGGCATCAACAGTAGTGCTGGACCAGACAGTAGGTGAACCTTGGAAACATTGAGATAAGTAAGATAGAGACAAACAAATGGTCACATATTCCATGATTCCATTTATATAAAATATTGAGCATAGCTATGTCAACAAATGTGGAGGATGGTTTCTGAAGGCTTTGCCCTTATTAACATCTCTCAATATTGTAATTGCTATTATTTATTTTCTATGATGTTGTGAGGATTACTACATTTTATCTTGCCTATTGAGATTTTATTTTTCTTGTCCAGTCAGCGTAGAGCCTTGAACAGTTGCAGTACAGCTGCCGTAAGCCCTGTATCCTTAGGCTACCATCTGTAAACCATGCCACTTGTTTATCATATTCTGGTAAACAGTCACAGAAAGTAGTCCATTCGACTCTAACTTACATGAACAATCAGGAAGGTTTAACATAGAGCTCAAAGGCTAAGAGTCTCCTGTTCAATGGTGCCCTGACATACATTGTTGAACATACCCTTTCTTTCTGAGGATGCATTTCTCTCCATTTTAGAATGTTGTTCTGACATAACCCATGACATAATGGACTTTGCCGACCTTAAAATAATTGTATATCCTTCCATAATATAAATAATTTCAATTGAAATGGTAATAATAGGCTAGCAATTGCCTCTCAAAAAGTATGTACCTGGAAGTAAACTCAGGTAATTTTCTAATCCCAAATCTCCACTATAGCCACTAGTTGGCAGTCATGGGCTTTTGCCAAAGGCCACTGTTTGCATATGTGGCTGACATTTCAATGTCATTTGAATACAGGAGCAATGTGATCTCAAAGAAATCAGGTGGGTGACGGCTGTTTGAAGCTCTAAGAGAGCCTGCAGTTATCCAGAAGACCATGAATATTCAGTTTTTTTTCCCTTATATCTTTGTGAATCAGGGCTACTAAAATTTCCAGATGTGACAGGTGATGTGACAGGTTATGTCTCCATGAATCAAACAACCTACCAAATATTACTCTTCCAGTTTGATTTCTAAGACAATCACCTATTTTTGATTCTTTGAGGAATATATATACATATAATGGTTCTGGCCTAAGTCATTCCCTGTCATTTTAATGTTTATGCATGCCCTATACTCCCTTGTGGTCATCTGAGTAACTAGCATTAGAAATTCAGTTGTTAGCTTAATATTTTGATAGAGACATCAGTTTTAGTAAAGATAACAAATAACATTTTCCATTTTAATAAACTTTATGTTTCATTAGGTTGTGGAAATAAACAGGAAAATTTAAATATCCCTAAGAAAGCACAGTAAATAAATATTGGAGTCCATCACACATGAATTCAAACTGGCTTTGATTTTCTTGCAAGATAGAAATTAAAAAGAAAGTGTTAGTTCAATTGATCACAGAATACCAATTTTCTTTTTCTTGTTACCCAGCTGGAATTGTTAATACTGTACTGAACAAAAGTGATATACTTTTGGAGGTACAAATGTATTCAATCCTTTGTAATCTATAGCTAAACATCAAGAGTCGGAAAATTTTTCTGAGAAGCCTTATTTTCTTACATCTCACAAACAAGGAATTTGTAGATATAAGTAAAATTGCATTTAACATGTTTTTAAAATTTAAGACAAAAATATTGATAGCCCTTAGATTTTGTATTATTCCAAAATAACTGTATGATTGCTTATATGAAACTCTAAAGGCTCCACCTAAAACATCCTATTAAAATAGGACAGGGATCACCCAAAACCATCTCTGTCACACCTTGTTCAGATGCCACATTTACTTCAGGAATATTTTTGTGCATTTAAAAGCCACTAGAACTTATTAACCAAATATTAACCATTAAACCAAATATTTATGAGCATTTAAAAACCATCAGAACTTTTATTCTGTAACTCATATTTTGAGCCATAGTTTTACTGCTTATGCCTTGTATAGTTACATTGTCATATCCCCCAACTTAATTTTCCTTTACTTTGCAATCAATAGGTCTGTGTACAGTACTACATTGTGCAATAGTGCCGAGTAATCCCAGTAAGATTCTTCCTCCACACCAAGGTCATTTTATCCAGAGTAGTACAAATAATTCCAGGTTCCCTCAGAGCCTCTGAAATCTATTAGCTCTAGGATAAATTGAGTAAATTTGTCACAATCCCTTTCTATGTGAGGAGCTGGTAGAACAGTTGGACCATGTATTAATAATCTCTTATATTAAAGCATTAAAACTTTAATGGCTACCTATTTATTTTTATGCCTTTTTAAATTAACTATCTGAATGCTTACACATGGCTTAATTATCCAAAGTTTTTTTCCCATCACTTAATTCTTACTGTTTCTGTGTACATCAGTTGCCCCCTGTGAACAACAGGGCCGCCAAGAAATACAAAAAGTTGGTGCAGATTCTCTGTTATAGTATCAATCATCACTTGGATGAAAAGCATAAAATTTGGGGATAAATTTAATATCTTCTATAACCAATCTAAAGATACTTATGTTACTGAAAGTTTGGTCCTTGTCTCCGAGCCCTAATCAGTGAGAACAAAGAACTAGGACAGATGGTTTGAGGAAAAGGAAAAAGATGTTTATTAATTTGCCAGCAAATTAGGAGGGTGGCAGACTAGCATCTCAAAAGACTGCCACCCACCTTTAAGCAGAAATACAGGGCTTTTTAAATGGGAGTTTTCAGAGGTTATGCTGGGGTCTATGTGACCAGTGTAACATGTCATGGCTTTGGACTATTGTTTAATTGTAGTTAGTGGTTTTGGTTGACCTTATTTTTGGTGAACATGATTTCGTGATACCCGGACAATTCTGTTGAGCCATCTCCTGTGGTTTAAGATATTAGAAAACAAAGAACAAAGAACATTTTCTTTCCCCTTTGTTTACTGGCCTCGGACAGGAATGCAGGTTTTAATTCCCACAAAGGGTGCAGGGTAGATTAAAGAGACAAATCATAAAACATTTTGACCTTTTCAGACCTTTACCTCTGTTGTACTTACATTCTCGAGATTTTATTATATTTACTATCTAGTAATGAAATTGGATAAATTACTTTATCCAGTTATGTTTTAGGCACATCTACTTTCTAATAGCTAAACAGATTGGGAGTTTTGCTATTCATGTACATTTCTGTATGAGTTGAAAGTAAGTAAGAATCTAAAGAAGGCACACCATACTGAGCAGTCTTTGATTATTAGGGAAATAGACCTGTGGTCACAAATGCATAATTACATTTGCATGAATGTATAAGCTACATTTCAGCTGTAGCTTACTAGGGAACTGTTGATATCGATGGAAAATGTTCATCTGAAATTTCCTTTTGAAGAAGTATTTTGAAAAAAAAGATAGCTGTTTTCAAAATGCATGGATTTTTTGCCACATATCATATATAGACTTACTTTTACCTTGCAAAGAAATATACAAGTCATTTTGATATGACATGATATCACACAGAAATGCTTCATTCCTATAGAAATTTTCTTTCAATAATTCACATTGCTGATTCTGTTCTTCATAAAATTTAACTATCTGTTCTCACAGAGATAAAATTTTATCTAGCACCTGTCCCTGCAATAGCCAATGCACTTTAGAATGATATGGTAAATCCATACTGAATTCTTCATTGTTCAACTTTATTATGTTACACAACTGACCATGCCATGTTGCATTTTCACAAATATAGTTAATAATACTTATAACTTATTGCAAAGTGTCACTTAAAATAGTAGCTTTAGCACAGAGATTTTGCAGATGTATAATATAATGAAAAGAAATGAGAGCCTCTGGATCTGTTAGCACTTTTTATATCTATGCAATAAACCCTACATGTTTTCCTGTCATGGAAGGTGCACCATCTGTACGTACATACACTAACTATATTTACAAAATTCGGTACAACTTCATGACTTTTACCTTAAAAGTTGTTGAAGATATTTATTCCCTGTGTTCTGTTCTCAAGAGTTCCCAAAGCAAGTAACTCTTCATAGCAAAGAAAATCTTCTGCTATGACCTGAAGTATAAAACCTGTGCTGAGTCAGTAGTATCAGTTGATTCATCCAAAGCAATTGAAAAAATATATTTCCCTTTTGGAATATTGCAGAAAGTTTTTCTATTAAGTTGAAGGCTAATTCATACTGCCAATAGGTTATGGTTCTCCTTGAAAGAGGCAGTTGTTTGTACTTTGAAATGGTATGGGGGTCTAAGAATCCTACAACTTTGATAATGCATTCTTTCACAATTTCTACATCACTGAATGGCTACCCTTTCCCCCCAAGTATATAAGCTACTTTATAAGTTGCTTCAGTGACAGCATGTCCAGGTCTAAAAGCTGATTCTTTGAAAGATCAATAAATTTTCTAAATATCTACACAGGCTAACCAAAGAAATAAAGAAAACACAAATTATTAATATCAGAAATGAAAGAGAGGCTATCACTACTGATGCTAAAACACTTGAAAGATGAAGAAGTATTATGAAAAATACTTTGCCCACATGTCAGATAAAAATACTATGCCCACATATCAGATAATATTAGCAGAAAAAAGAGAAATACTTTGGTATAAATTTAACAAAGTATGTACAACGTCTACATGAGATAAACTATAAAACTTTGATGAAAGATATTTAAAAAGATTTACATAAATGGTATGACAGTCCATTGTTCATGAAAAGGAAGACTCGATATTGGTAAGATGTTAATTCTTTCCAACTTGATCTATGGATTCAATGCCACACGAACAATACCCCAGCAAATTTCTTTGTGAATATCAAGGAACTGATTCTGAAGTTTAAATGGAAAGGCAAAAGGCCCAGAATAGCCAACACAATATTGAAAAAAAAAAACCAAAGTTGGAGGACTGACACTATCTAAATTTAAGATTTACTAGAAAACTATAGTAATCAAGACAGTGTGGTATTAGAAAACAAAAAAAGAAAATAGAAAAGGATCAATGAATCAGAACAGAGAGCCTAAAAACAGACTTACAAATATAATCAAGTGATTTTGACAAAGGTAAATATTTTTGACATATTCGTTAAATTTCTTATATATTAATAAAAAGGTACAAAGAACTCTTAAAACTCAATAATAAGAAAATAAACAACCCAATTAAAAATGAGCAAAAGTCCTGATCAGATATTCACTAAAAGTCTTACTGATGGCAAATAAACATATGAGTAGGTACTCCACTTTATCGGGGAATTGCAAATCTTAACAAAATGTGAAACTAACACATACGTTAGAATAGTTTAAATTCAAAACACTGACAAATACCAAATGCTGGTGGTTGTGGAGCAATAGGAATTGTCAATTATTGCTGGTGGGAATGCAAAAGGTGTTGGTTGAATGATAGAAATATAGATCAATTGAATAGATTAGACAACCTAGAAACAGACTCACAAATACAGTCAACTGATTTTGGACAAAGGTGCAAACACCATTCAATGAAGAAGGAATAATCATTTCAAGAAATAGTGCCTGAAATATACTGGCAAAAGCCTAATAGAGCTTACCAGTCATAAACCTCCTAATTACGAAGGCTATACTTCAGGAATAAGAAGGGGAAAGGGGGGAAAGGACAGTCAGAGAAAAGGACCCTGCACGAAAAAACTGTGATACAAGAAGAAAGATGAGTAAAAGAATAAGGAAAGCTATAAATCAATATAAACATATTTTTTCCTATAATAATGTCTACATTGTGATTATTATTTTTAAAAGACTAAAATTGAGAACATCACCTACATGTACATCCAGGGAATATGACAGACATTGAAATCTTCTAAAGCAGCAGTCCTCAACCTTTTTGGCACCAGGGACTGGTTTCATAGAAGACAATTTTTCCATGTACTGGGGGTGGAAGGGGGTGGATGGTTTCAGGATGATTCAAGCACATTACATTTATTGTGCAGGCAAACCTCTCTGCTAATGACAGTCTGTATTTGCAGCTGCTCCCCAGCGCTAGCATCACCGCCTCGGCTCCACCTCAGACCATCAGGCATTAGATTCTCATAAAGAGCTCGCAACCTAGATCCCTTGCATCGCAGTTTACAGTAGGGTTCACACTTTTATGAGAATCTAATGGCTCCGCTGATCTGACAGGAGGCGGAGCTTATGCAGTGATGTGAATGATAAGGAGCAGCTGAGAATACAGGTAAGGCTTCGCTCCCTTGCCCCATGCCCACCTCCTGCTGTGTGACCTGGTTCCTAACAGGACACTGACTGGTGTCGGTCTGTGGCCTGAGGGTTAGGGACTGCAGTTCTCAAAGATTTGTAAATTTTGGCAATGTTTTCAAGGAAACAAGCAAGATAATACTTATTATTAACAATTTCTAATTGTTATAAATATGTTAAAGGAAAATAATTAACTGGATAAAAAGATGTAAAACATTGAATAAAACAGGACAAAATACAAAACACAAAATAAGATAGTAGAAATTGACCCAAATGCATTAGTAATCAAAGTAAATGTTTTTGACTAAATACACCATTTATAGGATCAACGATATATACAGGTTTATTTTTAAATCCTGCCATATGCCATTTAAAAGCACTTTTGTAAAGGATGGAAATAAAAAAAAGGAAAATGACAATAAAAAGGAATCCAGGGTAGATATATAATTTATAATATTTATATCTGACAATGTAGAATTTAAGACATATCCAGGATTACTGGAGTTAAATGGATTTAGCTCTCAGAAAAATTGTGACAGTTTCAAACTTCTGCAAAAAAAAATAAACTAATCGTAAAAGACCTGAAACACAAACATGTCAACATAACAGTTTTTTTTTTACAGATTCCACTAAATAGTCAATAAGAAAATAAAAATAAAATTACAGGGTTTGAAAACAAGGTTAACAATATAATTTAAAGGAGACACACAGAACCCTGAGCACAATAATTAACTAATGTAATTTTTTTTTTATCACACACACACACACAGAAGAAATGAAAGCAGGTCTCATCTTCATGTTTTAGGAAAGACTGGAAATTAGCAAAGGATAAACCTTGAACACAATGTAACCAGGTAGCTGAGAAGCTAGCATAAAACTTGAGAAATGCCTTTGGAAGCTAAAATTTCTTTTGAACTTACAAGAGGAGTGGCGCAGGGCAGCTGTGTGTCATCTCGCCTCTCCGGTAGCTGCCTTGAGGAAATCATCTTCCCCAGTCATCACAGAAATAAGAGAGTGGTACTTTATGAGGTTGAATGGACTTTTGACTTTTTGTGGCCACCCAGAATCTTTTGAATGTCCTTCTTATATTTTGAAATGTCTGCGTGTTATGAATCCAGCCTACCTACATGCATACGGACATTAGGATACAACTTCTCAGTTTTCCTTTGTTGCTCTAACTTTTTTAATGATCTAGTCTTCTTAAACTAGATATGTATTTAAGAGAATTTGTTTTAAAAGAGACAAGATGAAAGAAGCAACGCTAAGCAGAACCCAGGCTTGGTTTAGGTGTTTGCCTGTGTCATAAACATCCAGCCTATGTTTGTGGAGTCCTCAGTGATAGATTCCTCTGCTGACAATAGTAAGCAGCACATAAGTCTAAGTAAATAAGAATATAAGTATAATAGGCAGCATTGTAAGATGGCCCACAAAATCCTGCCCTTTGCTGTGTACCTTTTATATAATTTTCCTCTCTTTGTGTGTGGGCAGAGCCTGTGACTATGATAGAGCATCACTTCTGTGATGAGCTGATTTGAATTAACCAAGAACGGCCTGCCCAAATTAGGTAAGTCCTTAGAAGGGCAGAGGTTCTTCCTGAAGTTGAGGATATTTGGTGTGTGAGGGGCCTATGGGGGAGCATGCCTGGCAAGAAACTGTGGATGGCTTCAGGGAGCACAAAGTGATGCCCAGACTTCAACTGGCAAGAGAAGGAAGCCTCAGCCTACAACATAAGAACTACCCAATCTTAGGGATGTGATGAGCATTTTGGAGGGGAAGGGCATAACTCGAACCCTTCTTAGGGAGAGGCAAAGATATACAACGTAACCAAAATGTCAAAAACAAATAAACAAACAAAAAAGAAAAAAAACAACAACTTTTCACTGGGTGGTGGGCAGGCAGGAAGGGGGAGGAGGAGAAGGGTGTGTACTTACTTACATAATGTGTGCAGTGCACACCACCGGGTGATTGGACACACTTGAATCTCTGGCACATGGGGGGGGGAGGGAACTGGAGTCCAGCTAGAGGAAGTTCTCTGTCTCAGAGGACACACTTTTTCAGGAGATGGATGGGGTTTAATAAAGGCAAGATAATGTAGGGCATTAGTAGGACAGTGCGTAGACGGCAAATTTTATTCTGTTGTTAAAGGGACTCCATCTTTGAGTCTCATTTTCCTGCCCTCACAATCTGTTTACTCATTTTCCCTCTTCTTTTCCTCCCTTGCAGACCTTCAGTTCTTGGACACCTGCAGGGGCCTGCGTGAGGCCAGGAGGCTTAAGCATGCTGGCTTCTCTGTGGGGATGGGCTGTGGGAGGTGTAACAGTGGAATCAGGAATGACGATGAAGAAGCTATCTCTGAAGTCCAGGGCAAGCAAATTATTTGAATTAGGTTGGCAGTAGTGAAGTAGGTGAGGCATCATCCAATTTATTTTGCGGGTAGAACTGACAGAGCTTGCTCCTAGATAACACAGAAGAAGTGAGAATGACACTCAGGTTTTGGGCTTGCATAATTAACTGAAGAGTGGCCCTCATTTGCATTCACTAGGAAGATTTGGGAAGGAGTAGATCTATAGAAGAAACCAATCATTTTGCTTTTGTCATGTTAAGTTGAAGATACCTATTAGGCATCCAATTATAGGTGCCAAATAGGTGGATGGAGTTAAACTCTATTTAGAAGTCAAAACTGGAGCAACACAACCATGTGCCAGTAGACAGATGGCATTGATTGATTGATTGATTGGCAGGGTCTCACTCTGTCACCCAAGCTGGAGTGCAGTGGCATGATCATAGTTCACTGTACCCTCAAATTTCTGGGCTCAAGAGATCCTCCCGCTTCAGCTTCCTGTGTAACTGAGACTACCGGTGTGTATTTGGTAAGTTTTTCTATAGAGATGAGGTCTCACTATGTTGCCTAGGCTGATCTGAAACCCCTGGCCTCCAGGAATCCTCTTGCCTTGGCCTCCCAAATTACTGGAGTTACAGATTAGCCATCACGCTCAACCTAGCCGGTGGACTGGACAAAATAACTTTGTGGACAAAAAAGGAATTTGTGAGCACCTTAGACTTGAAACATATGTGTCAAAACATCAAAGATGAACTTGGACATATAAATGCTTTTTAATTTTATAAGAATATATACATGTAGAAGGCTAAAACAGGACCCACACCTTTCACCTCTCACAAAAACCAACTCACACTGGATAACAGACTTAAATCTAAGGTATGAAACTATTAGAACTCTAGAGGAAAAAGTTGGAAACATTCTCCTAGACATCGGCCTGGGCAAAGAGTTTATGAAGAAGTCTCCAAAGGCAATCAAAGCAGCAACAAAAATAAATAAATGGGACATGATCAAACTACAAAGCTTCTGCACAGCCAAAGAAATAGTCGTGAAAGTAAACAGACAACCTACAGAATGGGAGAAAATTTTTGCATCCTATGCATCCGATAAGGGACTGATAACTAGAATATACTTAGAACTCACGAAAATCAGGAAGAAAAAATCAAATAACCCCATTAAAAAGTGGGCAAAGGACTTGAACAGAAACTTTTCTAAAGAAGACAGAAGAATGGCCAACAAACATATGAAAAAATGCTCAACATCTCTAATCATCAGGGAAATGCAAATCAAAACCACAACGAGATATCACTTAACCCCAGTGAGAATGGCCTTTATCAAAAAATCTCCAAACAATAAATGCTGGCGTGGTTGCGGAGAGAGAGGAACACTCCTACACTGCTGGTGGGACTGCAAACTAGTTCAACCTCTGTGGAAAGCAATATGGAGATACCTTAAAGCAATACAAGTGAATTTACCATTTGATCCAGCAATCCCATTGCTGGGCATCTACCCAAATGATCCAATGACACTCTACAAAAAAGACACCTGCACTCGAATGTTTATAGCAGCACAATTCATAATTGCAAGGCTGTGGAAACAGCCCAAGTGTCCATCAATCCAAGAATGGATTAATAAAATGTGGTATATGTATACCATGGAGTACTATTCAGCTCTAAGAAACAATGGTGACATAGCACATCTTATATTTTCCTGGTTAGAGCTGGAACCCATACTATTAAGTGAAGTATCCCAAGAATGGAAAAACAAGCCCCACATATACTCACCAGCAAATTGGTATTAACTGAACAGCACCTAAGTGGTCACACAGGTACTGCATTAATAGGGTATTGGGCAGGTGGGAGGGGGGAGGGGGGTGGGTGTATACATACATAATGAGTGAGATGTGCACTATCTGGGGGATGGTCATGATGGAGACTCAGACTTGTGGGAGGAGGGGGGGAAATGGGCATTTATTGAAACCTTAAAATCTGTACCCCCATAATATGCTGAAATAAAAAAAAATAAAAATAAAAAAGAATATATACATGGTATATCAGCATTATCATTACCATAATATTAACTGATGATCTTGGCTACTTTCAATGTAAGAATTTGTTTGACCAAACTCTAATAACAATAGCAATAAAAATAGAAATAATGATGCCAAAGAGTTAACTAGCCATGATACAAAAGGAGACACCTGTGGGTCCAACAAACATAAGCAAAGGTACTCAATCTCACTAGCCATCAGGAATACAGGAAATAAGACCACAATGTGACACAACTTCAAACTAACCAGTATGAAGATGACAGATAACACCAAGTATTGTATGGATTGGAGAGCAATGGGGTCTTTTGGACACTGTGGGTAGTCATGTTCATTGCTAAGAATCATTTTAAAAAGCAGTTTGGCAGTTTCTAATACGTTAAATGTGTGTCTATCATATGGCTCAAAAATTCCCCTCCCAGGTATGCATTCAAGAGAAATTTGTACATCTTCTTACTGCAAGATATGTAAAAGATGCTCATAGCAAAGCTATATTGCAGCCTCATACTGGAAATTACAAAATGCCTTTCAGCTGAAAGGATAATAAATTGTGGCACATTCACAGAATGATCTACAGTGCAATGATGACAGTAAACAACTATAATTACACTCCCAACAATATGAACGAATCTCTTAAACAATAATCTTGAGCAAAGAAAGCCCAGGAAAAGGGTAAAAATACTGTTTGATTTCATTTATATTAAAAAGTTAAAAAATGAACAATGAAGTGAAAATAAACAGATAAGAAGTTGGAATAGAAGTCACTCTTGAGGGGTGTAGTACCTGGAAATAGGTAGAAATGACTTTCTAGAAAGTTGATATTCAATTGCGAATATTTATCTTTGAGATCTGTACACATTTTTGGAGGGACTTCCTTTTACTGTGCACTTATTTTTACGTATTATATTCTTCAAAATAAAACAAAATTGTTTATATTAATTTTGTACTTTTTTGTGCCAAGTTATGGCTTGTCTATCTAGGTACAATTTCTGCAATTATAACATGGTTCTGCAAGGTGCACATTGACATCTTAATGGATAAATCATGATTAATAGAAGAAAAAACATGTGCAATAATTTTATAAAAATATAACTTAAGAGGTGAACAATATTTATTACCATATACACTTAAACACATTCAAAGGCTATAATAAACTTGAATATAAACAAGTGCTTAATATGAACCTATTTCCAAGTATTTTTTAACTAAAGATTGATAGTGACCTCATTTAAAAAGGACCTACGTTTTTAGACTCTGTACCTTGACATTGAACCTCTAGAATCTAGTCAAAATTGCATCAAGAGTTTTTATTGGAAGATTAGTGTCATTTTTATTTATGTCCTTAGAAAAATTTGAGCCAAAAGTTTTAAATACTACTTCTATCCCTATAAAGGCAATGGGGTTGGGGAGAGGTAGGGAAGAAAGATAATCATATTAGTCAGTGTTCTCCAGAGAAACACACATATATATGATACATATTACTAGAAAAAAATACATATATACACACATATATATATAGTGGGAATTAATTCATGTAATTTTAGAATCTGAGAAGTCCTACAATATAACTGGAGAACCAGAAAGGTGAATGGTGTATTAAAAATTCAGTTTGAGTCTAAATGCCTGAGAGTCAGATGCCAATGATGTAACTTTCAGTCTCCGGCTGAAGGCCTGAGTGGGGTGGTGGGCACTTTTGTATGTCTGTCCCCACAGTCTGAAGGCCCAAGTTCCAGAAGCACCGATATTCAAGGGGGAAGAAATTGGATGTCACAGCTCAAGAAGAGAGAGTGAACTCACCCTCCCTGCATCTTTTTTTTTCTACTGGGCCCTCAATGCATTGGACGACCCACCCGTAATGTTGAGGACAAATGGTCTACTCAATCCACTGACTGAAATCTAACCTCTTCCAGAAATACTGTCTTGGACATACCCAGAAATAATGTTTCACCAGCCATCTACGTATCCCTTAACCCAGTCAAGTGGGCACTTAAATTAACCATCATAATAATTAAAGAAGAAAATAAATACTCCTGAACAAGGATCCGTTGCTGTTTTGTTGTTATCTACTTTCCTCTACTATCAACCCACCTCATTTACAAGAGAAAATCCTAATCATCTGACAGTCTTTCCTTTGGTAGGTATTAAAGTTTCACTCATAATTGAAAATGTAGTCTATGTAAGAGATATTTCTGTGAAAATAAAAATATGATTGAAGGCCTTACTAGAAATTAATTGGGAATATAATTACTTTTACTCAATTAAAAAACCTATAACTTTGAACTACCCCATGCACAACGACAGACAGTATTTTGTTTCTTGGTGCCAAAGCACTTTTTGCATATCTAATATTTTATTTTCCCTTCCTTTTTGCATAATTTATATTTTGGTTTTTCCATTGGTAGTGAGCTTCTTAAAGGTAGAAAATAGTTTTCATTCATCACATTCTCCTCCAGGTCCAGCATATTTTCTTCTTAAAAATATTTTTTAATACTGATTAATGAAGAAATGGGATGAATATGCTACAGTGTAATTGAACAACCTGAAATAAATTATAAATTCTAGAAATAATAAGTTTCTGATAGGATATGCATTTCTAAATTTTTTCCACCAAGTATCATTTTAAAAGAATGGATTTTAGTTTTTACAGCAATTTTAGGCTTACAGCAAAATTGAGCAGAAGGTGCAGAGCACACCCATACATTCCTGTCCTCATACTCACGTGGCCTCTTCTACTATCAACATCCTTCCAGAACAGTATGTTTGTTATAGTCACTCTCAGTGTTGTATGTTCTATGGGTTTGCACAAATGTATAATGACATGTATGTGCCATGATAGTATCATACAGAGGAGTTTCACTGCTCTTAAAATCATGTGTGCTCTGCCTACTTATCCCCTACTTTCCACTAGCCCCTGGACCACTGACTTTTTTCTACTCTTTCCATAGTTTTGCCTTTTCCAGAATGCCATATAGTTGGAATCATATAGTATTAATATAGAGACTTTTCAAATTGGTTTCTTTCACTTAGACATATGGATTTAAGTTTCCTCCATGTCTTTTCATAGCTTCATAGCTCATTTATTTTTTAGAGTTGAGTAATATTCCATTGTCTGGATGCACTATAGTTTATTTATCAACGTGCTTATTGAAAGATATCTTGGTTGCTTCCAAGTTTTTGAAATTATGAATAAAGCTGCTGTAAGCATCCACATGTAGAATGTGTGTGGATGTCAGATTTCATCTCCTTTGAGTGTGTATCAAGGAACACAATTACTGGGTTTCCCAATATCACTTTTGTTATTTTCTCTTAGAGAATAGCTATATCAATAATCCTTATTTCATAGAAGAGCATAATTTATTATAAACATTTATTTTTAATTTTATACTCATAAAAACAACATACAAACAAGTATACTTAATATAAATACTTGGAGAAGTAATGACATAATTTTTAAAATATTTGAATTACATACCATAACCTGTAATGGTCCACACAAATCTAAGAACACAAAGCAGATATCATTTCTCTAGAGTAGTGGCTAACCAAGCTCATTCTATTAATGCTAACTGCATTAACAGTTTAATTCTCTACAAGTAGAGAATGATAAAGGCTTATTATTAACACTAGGTTGAAACAAAATAATTGCGATTACTACTAGAAAACTAATATACCTATTTTAGCTATTAGAAAATATTACCAGTTGCTAAATGCAAAAATCTAATAGTTCCAAAGCTACTAATCTTAAAAATATAAATTAATTGTGATTATGTGATATAAAAAAACTTTATTGGGTTACATTTTACAAAATAAATGAATATTTGAGAATAAAACAAAATTAAATTGAAATCACAGACAATTTTCTTCTGCTACTTACTCCAAATAATATAACTAAGCTTTGGGCCGCTGAATAAATACCAGCAAAGCACAGTAATCACTAGAAGAAAACAAACATTTGAACTTGAAATAAAGGAAGCTTTGCATATGTGCCTGGCAAGAAATCTATTGATTAAAACAAATTACATCTCCATTTTTTAGGTTGAAATGCTGTCCAGAATAAATAGAGGATAATCCATAGCAAGAGGGAAATCTCACTAAATGTTATAGTTGAAGGACAGCAATACAAATATTACAGTCCTCAAAATTAACTTTGAACTCCAAACATTGAAAAAAACAGCATACATATAATAAAGAAGTGGATTTGAATGTGAGATACTGAGATTTAAACAAAGAAAGAAGGACAAGGAAAGGAGAGAGAGAAATAGAAAGTAGAAAAATAGAAAGACATTTCTAAATCCAATAGTATACATTAATAGTCATTATATATAAAGGTATATGATTACATGTAATATAAAATACATTTCCCTTGATGTTTAGATTCCTTCAATATAATGCCACTGAAATTTTAAGTTTAAAATTAATCTATATAATAACAGATCAGAAACTTGCCTCATTGGTATATAACACTTCCATTTAATATGGTATGTTTTAAATTAAGAACTAAGCATTAGAAGCTCTTTTGTATCAGATGGTAAATATAATAACATCACAGATGATGAAATTCAACAATCAGCAAAATATGGTGTCAGTCTCGGTGGAGGACACAGAGAAGAATTTATCTATCTATCTATTTGTCTATAATTAGTATTGTTATAGGAACACACAGAGCATAAAAAGAGATTTTCAAAACTGGCAGAAGATAGATGTGGAAAAACGTGTTGATGCTCTGGGAATGGAGTCATCCCTGGAGGCCATGGCATAGATAGTGATTAAAGAGTCAATTTTTAAAGAAAAGGTAAGTGTGGATGAAGAAAAGAAAAGAGAAAGAAAGATGTCTAGGTCTAGTTATGCTAGACAGCACCAAATATCATCCCTATGTGTTTGCCTTTAACTCTGTAGGACATTTGAAACTTTTAGAAATATCAGTAGCAGAATTAAATAATGGGAGGTGTGCTTTGGAAAAAAAATTCTTGTGTATTGGATCGTCAGACGCCATAAGAGTTAGCAAGTCTCAAGGTCCAGTTGAATGTTTATTGCCACTTATTTTTCTAGGATTTCTGAGACATATTACCAAAAAGCTACATACATAGACTGTATTACTCTTGTTCCCTAAAGAATTAGTGTGTCTAAGATATAGCTAAATACAGTTAACCCTTGAACAACATGAGTTTGAATTGCACAGGTGTATTAATAAGCGGATTTTCTTCTGCCTCGTGCTGAGGACAGGTTGGGGAGTCCCTGAGAAGAGAGGCCCTGCATGTCACCCTCCAGCATCAGGGAATCCAGTCACCCCACAGAGGACCTGGGTAGAACAGTAGCAATGGTTCAAGGAGGAGTCATAGATTGGCAGAGTGTAGCCCCTTAGAACTCTCTGTACCCCATCATGATGTAAAGAGAGTGGGGTCATTTTTGTGGTTTCTTCCTGGGGAAAATGACTATGCTCTTAGGCAAGACTGAAGGCCATGCTTACGGAAGCAACAAAAATAAAAAAATAAATAAAAATAAAAAATTAAGAATTATGTAAAGCACTGTATTTATAAGTTCCAGAAAACTATTATAATAAAATGAGGCACAGGGACAATTGACAACAGTTGAGATCGAAAGACATTTGGATGTGGTGAAAAAACACTGGATTTGAAGTAAAGAAAATTGAATTCTAATCTTAGTTACTTTTTTTGATAATTAGTTTTAGACTTCTTATGAATCACTTACCTTTTCCTCAACTATAAAAAAAATAGCTGGAACAAATGTCCTCTAACACCTGTACACTTTTATAATTCTAAAACTGTGAGGTGCAAGGTATTGCTGAACCTGTGTGTGAATGAACTGACATGTGGATGAAGGTAGTGGAACCTTAATTAGGACAGCAGGGAATAGCAGGAAAGCTGTATTCTTCTTTAGGATTGCCTCCCTATAGATTTAAGAGGAATTTCTATCATTAACACTTTCTTTAACTATGGCTGCTAACAAATAGGCATTCTGACACTGTGTTGTCTGAGTGACTTATCTGAAGTCTCACATTAATAGTTAACAGTTATAATTGTGAATAGTTATCTACCTTGGAAGGTGTATCCTTCCAAGATACTGGTTTGTAGCTCTGGTCGTATTGTTCTGATTTTCTGATTTGATTTTTTTGTGTTATATTTTTTTTGTCCCCAAAAGGCATTGAGCCAACATTTTCTCTCCACCTCTAAAACCATTTGTTTTGTGATTTCGTTAAAATGCAATCAATATTAGTGAACTAGTTTCCTTTGAAACAACCTGATAAGTAATTCCCAACCAGCAGCCACGGCAACTAGGAAGTGAAAGAAAGATTCTTCGTGTATTGGGGGCATAATCCCTCCCTTGTATTTTTAGTGATTCCATTGAATGCTACTTCAAATCATATCCTATTATGAACAAAAGGGGAACAATCTCCCATCATAGGTAGTAATAGAATTATTTATGCCAAGGAATCCAACCTCTTGATTTTAGGGCAGCATGATATGTTTGCTCAATTAAGAAACTGCAGTCAGAAATCAAGAAAATAGCATTTGTAATCTCCACATATAATAGCTCTTTCAATTTATTAGGAATTATAATGTGCCCAGGATCCACATGTATAATACAGCATTAATGAGAAGCTGATTGTGACTCTTTGAATGAATGCCCAAAATCTGCCTACCTGAAATAAAGTAGCAAAATTCTACTATAAAGCCTTGCTAAAATTGACTTGGTAATAAAACCACTTAACACTAAGCTGCAAAGATCTTCATTACCCTCTATTATTTTACTGTAGCAATATGACCTAAATACAACATTACATACTCATTGCTAATTTTGTTCCCTCATAAAGAATGTACTCTTTGCTAAAGAATGTACTCTTTGCTTGCTAAAAAATGTTCCAGAAAATATATAAGCTGAAGCATACTGATCCCATTAAGAATTCTCTCTTAATTTTCTACCGGGTAAGTGTCGCGTTGTAGAGAGGAAAAATCCGAGAGTAGTTTCTCCCTTTTCAGAATTTTCCAGGAGAAGGATGTCTTATGAGAAACATATGATATTCTCAGAATAAAAAAGGCAGAGCTTCTAGTTAGTCACCCTTTTGACCTTGTGTTTCTGGGTAATATACAGTGTGTAGTGATGCTTCACATTAACTTTTATGTGAAGAATAGGACTGGAGTCTCTACAAATATTGTGCTTCTCGCCCAAAAATCATCAATTAAAATAAATATAAAATGCTGATTTTAACCATACAACCAGTAAATGATTGGATATATAGTTTAAAATAGCTGACATTATGTAGATTTTTATATACATATAATTTTTTAAATAAATATTCTTATATTCACGCAGCTTTATGGAATTTTATTGGGTGAAACCCACCCAAGAATTGTATTATTAGGTGCTAGGAAGAAAGCATGGAACAAGACAGGATTGATTCATGATTTCTAAGACCTTATAATCTTTTAAAGATGGCAGATATTTAACTTATGTGATGATTTTTAACTTAAAGCATAGGATTTGGTGGTAATCTATAATATGGGATTATAGCATAGCAAGAGGAACTTAAAGAAAACCTTTTTTAGGATTCAGTATGTTTAGATTGAGACATGAATTTTGTTCAAGGCAAACAGTAATATGTCTGAGGTCTTTAGGAGGCAAATATAACTATATTAAAGCAAATACTGGAATTACAATTTGTTTGGATAAGAAATAGAAAATGTTATGTCAGCAGAAATGGCAGAGAAAGGACCACTGAAAATCTCGTTCTTCATAAAAGCAAGGAGAACACTAGCAAAAAAAAAAAGTTAAAATCGACTGAGAATTCTGGTAATTAATGGACAATTTCAACTATCTGAGGCATATTTATTCTAGAAAAAGAGATGAATGTTGGAAAAAACAGCGAGCCTTGTGATGTTTAACTTGCACTGTTCCCATTACTCTCTACCCACTTCCGCACTGGCCTTGAAGCCCAACAACCCTGAAGGCACTGGAGGGAGAAGACAGAGGCTGGAGTTCTCGAGTTCCTCTAAAAGCACATTTCTACATTATTGTCGTTATCAAAAATAAGCTATGGAAATTGTTTAATATTGTAGCTGCCTCAGGTGACAGTAACAGAGCAAATGATAAAATGACCAAAAATCTTAAAAGTTTGAAAATTAAATGAGTATTAGGGACTTCAAAAAGTTCTAGCCTATTTCAGGGAAATGTAGATGGTTATAGGAATACATAGGGCTGTGTTCACATGCAGGGCTGTGAAGGTGCCAAGGAACAATATGAGATGGCTCTCAGCACTCAGTTTTGTTTGCCCTTGTGGTTCCGGGCAAGTGGGAAGTGAAGGTGAAGGCACAACCGTCAACAACCTGTCTGAGCTCCGAATGAAAGCTCTAAACACAGACTCACTTGACAAAGGCTAGGGAACTTACAATTCCAGACATTTAAGAAAATCTTTGTTCAGTCACTAGTTAATAACGAAGCTACTATGTGTAGAGGCTTCGCTGACTACCCATGACAAAGATCGTGTACTTTATAACCTAGTTCAGTGAAGTCCTAAACAAACAAACAAAAAATCCAGCAACGATTTTTATTGTTGAACATATCATCCGTGGGCTTGTCATATATGGCCTTTATTATGTTGAGGTACATTCCTACTGTAACAAATATGTTGAAAGCATGAAAGGATGTTGAATTTTATAATGAAAGGATGCTGAAATTTTATCAAATGCATTTAGTGAGATGACCAAATGATATGTATCCTTCATTCTGTTAATGTGGCATGTCACATTTATTGATTTTATTGATTTAAATATGTTGAACAATTCTAGCATTCCAGGGATAAATTTCATTTGATAATAGTCTATCATCCTTTTAATGCACTGTTGGATTTGCCTTGTTACTTCTTCACTGACATTGTTTTAGCTCCTCCTCCCCCATTTGGAATTTTGAAATTTAAAAATCTATTAGAGATGTATTTTTAATTTAAACCATAATTTTTGAATTTGTCAATTTCAAAATAAATATTCCTCTTGATTTTTTTTGTTGGTAAATTTTAGATTTATAGTCTGCCTTATATAGTGACATTTTACAAATTTTAATTTACTAAGATTTTTTTCTCCTAGAATCTGAACATTTATATTGTGTTTATCAGTCAACATATTAGGATATTCTGAAGTAACAAGCAACTCTAAATCTCAGTTACTAATAACAAGACTTCTACCTCATATTGTGTGACCATGAGAGATTGGTCTTATTGTGGTCACTCAGAGATGATCTAAAATGACCATAGCTCCACTGCCTTAAAATTCCACCATCTCAAAACATATTTGAGGTTCTGCTCATTATTTCATTGATCAGAATGATTCACATGGCCATACCTAACTTCAAGGGACCAGGGAGGATAATCCCTGCGTGTGCTCAGATAAAAGGGAGAAGTCAAAATATTGAACAGTAACACTGTCTCCATGACAGTGTAAACATCATTATAATTGCTATTTCAACTTTGTTTTTTAATGGCTTAGTTGTTCTGGTAGGCATTTTAGACCTTGACATCTGGCAGTCATGCAACTTCTAATCAATATTTGTGAGAGAATATACAGGTGTCTTTGAATTTTTCATAATTTCTTCTGTTGTCTTCGCAGATAAGTGGCAACTCTGCCAGGTAAAGAATACTTGGTTTAAATGTTTATCCCATGAATTTCATTTTGATTTGGCCTAGTTTTGTTTGTTCGCCTATTAAAAATTTTGTCTTTTCACCTGGATGTTTATGATTTTCTTTATACTTAAATTGTAGTAATTTGACTAGATAAAATTGTGTTGTATATTGAAATTGACTAAATTTTCCACAAACACTTTGATCTATTTAAAATTTAGATCAGGTTCTTCATTTAATTATATTTTCTCTTTTTGTTAGCTGTTGCAGCCATTCCAAAAGCCAAATACTATGATAAGCAGAGCTTTAAGATGTTCTATGTGAAGCTTCTTGTTTCGCCATGCATGTTCATTAAGCTTAAAATACTGCCATCATTACCCACACATAATCAAGGAAACCCAGTAATTCCTGAATGAATCAGTTTTTATGTGATGGCAATGTTTCATCCATAATTTTCCTATCTGAAGGAAAATGCTGAAGAAAAGTCAAATCAGTTAACCACACCTACATATTGACTAAAATTTTTAGAATCGTATCTCCTGTATTTGCCGGCATGCTCTGGTTATTTTATAAATGTCTTCTCTATCCTTTTCAACTACTTGTTTCAAAAATAAATATTAGGGCCTTTATGGTCTACTGCCCCAGGTTGAGTAATCCCACTGCAGACTATATTTTCCACTGATTAGAACTTAAAAAATGTGGACAAAATACCAAAATGACTACCTGAAAACTCTGAAAAGTAAACACTGGCACATGAATTGAAGAGGGAAATTAAGACTAGAAAAATGACGTCATGGCAGCAATAAATATTTCTTTGTTTTGTTTTGTTTTTCCCTGTGATCTGGAGCCAGTGAAGGAAATCTTTCTTTTTTTTTCCCTCTCCGCTCCCAATCCTAGGTCAGCCCCAGTTGTAGAGCTGCCTCAGGAATGCAGGTTGTGATAATACAAGCATCTGCAACTCAGAAATAAACTTTTCTTTTACACAGAAATAAACAAGGAAAGGAGTGCTGTTTTGTGAACTGTGTTGGGGGGGGTCCTCATTTGTTTTTTTCTTTTTTTCTCTCCTGACCCTGACGCCAGCCTAGCACCGGCACCCAAGACCATGAGAGAAAGTTTGTTTTTTATCTTGAGGCATGGGAAAAGTGTAAAACATAAAACATCTCGAAAATATCCATGTTTTCTCTTTCTTCACAGAGCCTTTTTGTATGTAAAAGGAGGTGTTTGTAAATCTCCCTTCTAGCTCTAACATCCCAAAATATTATCATTACCCTTTCATTTAGTATTTCTATACCTACACTTTAAGTCACTTCTGAGTTTCTAATTGTCATTAGAGATTAAGCTCCTTAATAATGTTTACCAGAATCCCTTAGCCAGATAATGGTGATTTTGGTGTAGTTCCCTTTTATTGACAGTCCCCTGTTCCAAGTCAATTCTGGTGACATCTATTAACCAGAGAACACTCTTTGCTCATTTGTATTTTCAAAGACCCTTCCATCTTCCAAGTGTTCAAGTCTAGGTATTTGTGTTTTTGCTTTTACATATAAAGGTGTATTATGCGCAGATAACTCAAAGAGAACTTTGGCTGTGTAACAACAAAAATGTCTGGAAAATTTAATGTTTGTTCAACACTGGGATGATGCTTTTATCCCAATCATAGGTATGTGAAAAATGCTTGTAAAAGTTAATGTATAAATAATGTCAACTGACATATTTCCTCAAGTATGTCAGCAAGGATAAAGCATTTTACATTCTAAGTTGGTATACCAATTGAATGTAAATTCAAGATGTTTAGGAAGCCCAAACATGACTGTACAGATATTTAATGTCCATTCGATGGCTTTTCACAAGGATAGGTATTTTAATCTACCACTAGAAAATTATCCTTCCAAGAACTTGAGTCTACATTGTTAGATATGTCATATTTTAATACGACGTGACTAGAATGATAACATCTAATTTCATGGGAAACATGATTCAATGTGGCTATTCAACTCTACTCTGGCCAGATACAGAGCATATATTGCATATAAATATTTAAATTATAATTCTATAACTCAAAATAATTTGAGCCAACTGGATCTAAGCTGGTTCAAAGTTTTTTAAATAGGCACTTCTGAAATGATCCCTTATTCACACATGGATTTCCTTTTAATATATTTTGGATGAGGGTCATTTTAATAGCTTTTTTGGTAAATGATTATATACTTAATGAAAAATTATCATAAAATATTTAACCTATTTCTTGCTTATGTATACTCACCATATAGATATATCTTTCAGTCTACTAAAGGAATGATGAGGGACAACTTTCCTCCCTCTCTCTATTCATATATCTTTCCTTGACCCGTAGAAAGTAAACTTCCATCCTGTTTGGACACCTTATTAATGGCAGGAGACACGCTGCATGTTGGTGTCCTCCTTGGTCAAGATTCGTATGTTACATGCTACTGTACACGTGGGGCTGTTCTGGAGATAGCTGCATCTATGGTGCCAGGCAGGTGTGAGCCCAGTGCGGATGACAAAGTTAGTGTCAGCCTTGCACACGGAAATCTCTCTATTGTAAAGCCCTAGACCAGGGAGAGAAAGAGGAAGTTCATTTTGACCTTAGGTCCAAAGTACTTTCTAAATCCAACTTTTTCAGTAATAAAATTGTCATTTTGTACCCTGAATGACATTCTTTCATATTTCTTTACTGTTAATAGTTTAGACCTAGGGAGTGTGAATAGCCTTCTGGCTTTAAGATCTACGCTTTCTCCCCTCTGGCTCACGAGCCATCCTCAAGTCTATAAAACATGCTAAAGGGGAAACCTGGGAGGGCAGATCGGGTGTAACCCTCCATATATCTAAACAGATAGGGTGTAACCCTCCATATATCTAAATAGTCTATGGAATTGAATTATTATCTTCAAACCAAAAAATATTTTTCTAATATTAAAGGAGTCTTTATATTTTTGTCATGGAGATGCATTATTTTTTCCTTATTGGAGTAGAAAATTCTGTGATATAGATTTATTATTCTAATAAATAGTAGGCCCTGGGTCTTGCTTTGGTCCTATCATAGACTAATTCCAACTTACAAGTGCCCTTATGGTCTACCCCACATTCTAGTGAATTTTGTTTTGAGATGAGCAGCATCCCAGCACATAATAAAATGTTACACTATTTCATTTGCTTACATCAGAGATTTCTCAAGATTGAAGGGTAACTATGCCCAGACAAATTCCTAATGCTGGACTTGGTAGCCAAAATGTCATCTTAATATCACTTTTCTGAATAGCACCTAATCTCAATTTTACTTCTCAGTGAATCAAAAGAAATGTTCAGCATCATAGCTTTTTTAATGTTATTAATATAATCACCTTATTTTTTAATTGACATATAAAACTGTACATATTTACCTTGTATAATATGTTGTTTTAAAATACATAAACACTGTGGAATGGCTAAATCAAGCTAAATAACATTATGCATTACCTCATCTTATTTGTGGTGAGAACATTTAAAATCTACTCTCTCTTAGCAATTTTAAAGAATAAAATTCATTGTTACTAACTATACTCTCTACATTGTAAATAGAATTCTTGAATTTATTCCTTCTTTCTAACTGGAGTTTTATATCCTTTGACCAATATCTCTCCAATCCCCTCTGTGCCATCCCCTGGTAACCACCATTCTACTCTCTACTTCTGAGTTCAACTTTCTACAATCATAGCGTTTTTGAATCTAATTCTGAATGCTAAAAATTAATTTATTGAATTTACTATGATAAAATTAAAACCAATGGCATTATGATTTGTGGGCACGGTTGAGGGCATTAATAGAGATCATGTAAACCTTAAAAATTGAGGTGACATTTGAGCTTAACCTTGAGTAATAAAGAGTTTATGAAGTAAACACTGTAAACTTGATACAATTTGAAAACACAACAAGTATTCATTATCGAGACCTTGCCATTTATAAGTGAGAGCCACGGGTGCTTAAGTTGACAATTTAAGGGATACTGATAAAGTGTAAGCTATCTATATCTCTTTAAAAGTAATAATATTTCCATTCTTTTACAAGGTATATGTTAGTTTTCATGATGGCCATGGATGGACAAAGGCACTGATGAGCATTAACAACTTTAAACATAATAATCATAATAATAACCAATATCTTTAGAGAATTTAATACATATAAGATACTCTAAAATTTTATATATGATTTTTTGATGTCCTATGAAGCCTCTTTGGTTGGTGTGATGATTAATTTTTTGTGTCAACTTGGTTGGGAAATGGGACGTCAGGTATTTGGTCAAACATTATTCCGGGTGTTTCTGTGAGGGCATTTTGGATGAGATTAGTGTATATCAGTAAATTTTGAGTAAAAGAGATTGTTTTCCATAATCCAATCAGGTGAACCTGAATTAAACAAGAAGACCATCCACCTGAGCGAAAGAGAATTCTCCAGCAGCCTGGCTTCAGACTATATCTGCAACATTAATGCTTCTTAGTTCTACATCAGATACTTGTGGACTCAAACTGGGATATCTGCTCCCTGGATCTTTAGCTTGTCAGCCCACCCTGCAGACTTTGAACTTTCCAACCTTTATCTCACATGTGAGCCAATTTCTCCTAATCTCTTTCTCTGTAGATGCATTCTATTGGTTTTGAATAATGGGGCAGTTTTTATATTAGTAATTTTGTAGATGAGAAAATTAGAACTTAGATATTAAGTAACTTGCCCCAAGTTGCAGAGCAGTGAGGCTGAACCAAAAATTAAAATGAAGGTTAATTTGAAGCCAGAGCTTGTATGTTAGGTTCTACTTAGGTTAGATTCAGTGGGAAATAGTATAAAGCCTGACAGTAGTAAAAAATCAATAGCAGTAGGTACAAGATGGAGCCAGTAGGCTTAACAAAAAACTTATTTTTTTTTCAAGTTGTCTTCAAGTCAATATAAAAGAATCAGGCTGCCAATTTTTTTTTTTTTTTTTTTTTTACGTTATGGAATTATAGTATTACCCTTTGGAGGTATATGTGATGTTTTCTTCATTTACTCATTAAATCATTCTGTCCACAAATATGTTTTCAAGCCCCTCCTAAGTAAGTACACAGAAACAGAAGCGCATGAGAGGAACAAGGCTTCCACTTCATGGAGCTTATGATCTAATCATGGGAAAGAAATATGTGAGGTAAATGTAAAAGAAAAACATTAACAGATCAGATGTTTTGTGAAGGAAAGTAAAAGAAGATAATTGAGATTTTATAACATGAGGACTGGTTTAGATTGGCAGCTCCCAGACTGGTTTAGATTGGTGGCTCACAGATATTTTCTCTGAAGGTAATGCATTAAAATAGAACTTAACATTTAGGAAAAACTAATCCGATAAAGAACTTGGCCATTTTCACCACATGAGAACAGAGTGAGAAGTCCCACCTGTGAGAAAGTGAACCCTCACCAGACACTGAATTCTGGCAACTTGATTTTCAATTTCTCAACCTCCATAATTTTGAGAAATAAATTTCTGTGTTGAGAAAGAGAAAGAAAAAAAGAATTTCATGGAGAAAAGGAGGGAAGAGTATGACAAGGAGGAAAGGAGGAAAGATGATCAGAATAAATCTTTATATTGTGTAGAATTTTCATAGTCTTAACTCAAGGAGAAAAAGAACAAAAAAAGGAGTTATGTATACGCACTACAGAAAAGTACAACCCTTAGAAATTTATGTGTAGAAAATAACTGAATATTTTTTTACTTCCTGAAAAAATAACTGGGATAACCATATTCTGGCATTTTGTGCCCTTTTAGTGAATTTTATCAGAAGGTGATATCAAAATTGAAGTTTCATTATTTGATATACAGGGAGGCTCTATCCATAATGGCCATTGAATTCCTGGGCACTAGATGACATTATGTTAATTTTCTGGAAGCCAAATAATAGCCTTTAACAACAGAATTGTAATGCTAATTTTAAACCCTTGGGTGGGGGGAACTATGCCTTCTGTTGTGCAATCACTGGCTAATTGAGGACATAGGGAAGAGTTCTGCCAGAAGGGCCATATTTGAGCTAATAGCTGCCTCTCCCAAGTCTTTCTTTACAATAATTGCGACCTTCCCTCACCTCTTGTCCCTGTTTTGCACCTAATTAACTCCTATAAAATGCAAATCCTGCAGGAAATTCTCAGTAACCAAACCTCTGTGTTTAAATGCATATGTTTTTTGTTCTCCTATTGTGTCTTGAGCATTTTATTTCTCCACTAACATTATATTGTAATTATCTTTTTGCAAGTTATTTCTCTTACTAACCCATTGAGGGCAAGTACAATGAGGCTAAACCAAACTTATTTCACAATCGCATTAAAAAAAACATATGTATAAAGTAGGCAGCAAGATCAAAGGCCCAACACCCAGGAGGTAATAGATATATGTGTTAATTTTCAAATCTCAGGCTATTAAAAAACACATTTCTGAGTAATAAATATTTCACAAATTTATGGTCATGCCTTTGCCAGAATGACAATCTTGAAGAGTATGTTGCTGTGAATTCTAACACAAACTAACATTTCACTTAAATATTACTTTGAAGATTCAGTTAAAAATATGCACAATTTTCCTCAATTTTTCCAGTATTGTATGCTAGTTTAACTGTTTGCATATAGGAGTAACATTCAACCTAATATAATTCAGTGTGACTAATTACTTGAAACATACCACTGTGCTTGGATGGAAAAATAATACATTTGAAAAATACAAGTAAATTATTTTCACTAAAAAGAAATGTGACTTGATACATTATAAAGTGTGTTTAGAGAAGCAAATGTTAAATGCATGGTTTGTTGTCTTTTTGCTAATAGTGAGAATTTTCTTTTTTGTAAGGGTCCCCAAAAGCCATTAATCTTGGTTTCTCGGAGTAAAAAATAACAGTTGACTAATGTGTATAACGGAACAATTTTATCCATATGGTATGAAAGAATCTTTTTAGTATGTAGATGTCACAAATTGCCATGGGGAAACTCAGCAATCTTCACACTTTCTACTTTTTTCTAATCTATTAAAATTCTTCCAGATTTCCTATTGCAACTACAGCTGTGAGCCTGTGATTGTCACTAGACCGAAATGTAAATAGACTTTACAATTTAGCATATATACGGAGAATGAGTAAAGGTTCATTCCCACCTTGCCCACAACAGTACACATACATAACAGTTTTATTTGATGCTATTAAGGCTAATGAGAAATGTCTAAATGTCAAGCCAATTTCTATCAATATGTACTAAACAAGTGCGGATGGAATTAGGATTAAAGTTGCTATTTTAAGAAAAATATTTATTGAAATCCTGATGTTACATATTTCTTAATCTTTTAGTTAATAAACATTCTTAATTCATATATGCATATACAGATGGTACCTATACTTTAAGGAATTCATTGGCATTCTGGCACTAAGCCTATATAAATATCATGTTATATTTGAGTGGTACTTTATTATTTCAAATCATTTTCTCAGACTTTATTTTATTTTTCCAGGAAATCCATGATGATGCTGGCCAAATATCATTGCTCTCAATTTACAGAATAGGAAACTAAATTAGAGTCAGTTACTTAAGTTGGGAATGGCACATTTAGACCAATGGCCCTGCTTTCTTAAAAACGCCAACTTAGTGTTTATTCCATCATGCCGTACCGGATCTTAACAAGATATCTTCAGTGATACATTTTGTAATTGTCCTACAATGGAGTCAAGCGTTTGCTGATGATTTGTATTATTATATTTTAAAATATATCATTTGAAAAAATGGATAACAATATTCTCCTACTCAGGTTCTGAAAGTGTAAGAAATATTTTCATATGTGGCTTTATGAAAGTATAAGAAAAACTATGAATAGGTTAGGAAGCAACATTTTTACATGACAAAAATTAAAAAGCTCACTTTATATTTATAGAGGTATTATTTAATACAATATTGACATAGCTATTCCAGAATATATGAATTCATATAATAAAATAATATATGTCATCTTTATGTTGGAAAAATAATTCTCCAGATTAATTCTCCAAAGAATTTGAATGTGCAAATAATTTTTACATAAGTATTTTGTTTATGGATATCAGAATTTATAATTATTTTATGTGTGTTCATGAAATACAGTTTTGATGATAAATTACATCACGCATGCGACAACTATTTCAAAGTTTACATTTTTACTTGGAATCTACCCAAAGACTAACTAGTTGCTAGTTATTACTACAAAATATCATCAAAATTTGACTGGTAGTATTGTAAAAAACTATTACTGCCTATACACTGCCTATGCCTGTTTGTACAAACAGAAAGTCTCCCAAATATGCAAATGCCATCACCTCTGACAAGACTTTGAAGAAGAAAGGGTCTCCTGGCAAGTTATCCAGTCAATCTATGATGTCAATTAATCATTTACAACTTACACGGTATAGCACGCGAGATCATCCCCAGATCCTAAACAGTGAGTATCAACACTAAAAGCAATTGATTGATTCTTCCTTTATTATTTATAAAAAAGGATTTTGTTTTTTGGCTTGAATAATCTATTTTTGATTTAAAAGTATAATTTGATAACTAGAAAAAAACATAAAAATAGAAACAAGTTATGAAGAAAATTAAAATATCACCATTATTATCACCACAATTAGATAAATGGCTTTGAAGGAGGTAACAAAGATAATTTTAATAAGATGACATTTACAATCTACAATGAGAAAGAAATACAAATATTTATGAACTAAATAGCACAGACTTTGTACTCATAATGCATGCATGACAGAGAAAAAGGTTTAAAAAGGAATTGACAGAAACAATAGAAATGGGAATTGTTAACTATCCTTTGTCAACGTATGCCAAATTAAGTAGGACTAAAGCAAGTATGGAGAAGATGAGAAAATTATTTTGACCTAGTAGATATAAACTGACTCTTCCAACTGGAAATGAAAAATAAATGAAATAAAATAAATGAAAAATTAATTGTGTGTCAGACTACAGGAATATCCTCATACTCTCGAATTATTTTATATGAAGCTAGCCTAATACTAATAGTAAAAGTAGCAGTATGAATTGTAACATTTTGTGATTCCCTTTGAATAAATTTTAAAACTGGGCAAACTAACTTGTTGTTAAACATCTGGTTATGTTTATCTTTGGAATGGGACACCAATGGAGGGTTTGATGAAGGGGGGCTTCTGGAATTCTGGTTAATTTCCAATCCTTGTTCTGGGTAGTACTTCACATGCATGTTTATTGTATAACACAGTAATATATTGCCATTATTACAATTATGAATTGTGTCCTTGTCTGTACTATAGGACCCAACGGCTTGGCCCCCTGAAGGCTCATTGAAAAATCAACTCAAAACAGGCAGATTAATTAGAGAATAGGCTCATAAACATTTAATGTACATACAGAGGAGACTTCAGAATGAAGATTCCAAAGATACAGGGGAAATTGTCCATTTTTATGCTTAGGTTCAATGAAGTATTGATAGCCATGTAGAAATATGATTGGTAAAAAGGGTGGATCTAATGCTAGCAGACTTAGTGAAGGCCTGCTTGTCTAGATTCTTCTTGGCCTCTCTGAGTATATATTCTTTCCTTCTGAGTGTGGGCAGAACTCTCTCCAGAGTGGGGGCATTTTATGACCTAAACAAGGTAAGTCAGAGAATTTCTTCATGGCCAGCTTTTCCACAGAAATGCAGAGGGAAAGTTAGAATAATACTTTTAGGCTTTATGCCTGGCATTGGGGAACAGAGGGTTCTGTTCCTATGATCTACTTTGGGGAAGAGGAATTCTAGTTTCTATGCCCAGGCTTGAGGGAGAATGGGACTGAGAGACAGGAGGGCCCTAGGTGGGCAGAGAAAAAATTTGTCTCTGAGGCTGCTTCTGAGGACTTCATGTGGGGGTATTGTTTTCTGAGCCCCAACACTATCTATGATATGCTTCTATAAAAGGGTTTTGAAACATAAGATCAGCCAATTTCATTTATAAATAAGAATACAATTTTTAAAATTAAACCTTAGTGACTAAAATTCTATAGTACTATCAAAGAATGATCTAGGTATAATAATTCAATACAATATAAATATTTAATAAAATTCATAATATTTATGTGTCAAGAAAATAATCATAAGATCATCTCAGAACATACTTAAAAAGCATTTATTTCATTTGATCATTTCTTTCTTTTTTTTTTTTTTGAGACAGAGTCTCATTCTGTTGCCCCGGCTAGAGTGCTGTGGAGTCAGCCTAGCTCACAGCAACCTCAAACTTCTGGGCTCAAGCAATCCTTCTGCCTCAGCAACTCGAGTAGCTGGGACTACAGGCATGTGCCCCCATGCCCGGGTAATTTTTTCTTTATATATTTTTAGTTGGCCAATTAATTTCTTCCTATTTTTAGTGGAGACGGGGTCTCGCTCTTGCTCAGGCTGGTTTCAAACTCGTGACCTTGAGCAATCCGCCTGCCTTGGCCTCCCAGAGTATTAGGATTCTAGGCGTGAGCCACTGTGCCCAGCCTTAATCATTTATTTCTGTTTAAAAAATATAACTATATTTATATCTACATCTGTATCCATAATAAAAATGGTTACATTAAGACAGATTTGTGTATATATGTATATATATATAAAAAAATATGGATGTATGTTTATGTAAATACATATGCATGTGTGAATCTTGACAAATGTATACAAACATATTTATTACACACTTACTGAGTTGGACATTATTCTAATTGCTTTACATGTGATTATATCTTAGTCAATGTAGCAATTCTATAAATTAGATATTATTATTGTCACCTTATTACAGATAAAGAGATCAAAGCACAAAGAGTTTTAATAATTTTCCGAATGTTAAAATAACAGTAAAATCAGAGAGAGTATCAACAGGGCAATTTGTCCCCATATTTCCTGCTTCTTATATAATAAGACTGTTCTCTAGATGTGGTATTTAAAGCTAATTGAGGTACAATTTCTCATTTATTAGATTGGCTAAATTTAAAATCATCATGATAACACATTAGATTAATGAGACTCCAGGGAGAGAGTTGCTCTTGTACATTCCTGATAGAAATGTAAATTGGTACAATTTCTTTTTAAATTAAATTTAATTTTTTTAATTGACAAATAATAATGTTATACATACTCATGGGGTACATAGTGATGTTTTGATATATAATGTATGGTGATCAGATCGGGCCAATTAGCATATCCATCATTTCAAACAGTTATCGTCTTTTGATATTAGGAACATTCTGCCATTCTGTGAGATTTAAACCCATTTATAGCTATACTTAGCATGCTGACCCCTGTTCTTTCATTCACTTTTGCTTACGCTTTTTTCCTCCTATAATTATTTCCTGTACTTTAAAATTATTATAAGAATCACTCCTATGTTAAGAGTGTCAACACAATTGTAATTGATGCTTCATATTCCACAGACACCTCTGTGTCACTACTGTGTAGTTGCAGTCATGAGACACACTCTTATAATTTCAACACATTTAAGTTCAAAACTGGAATTTAGTATAAGGGAGAAGGCAGAACATAAAGTAATTATTTTGGAATCGGAGGTAAGGATTGAGGCTAATATCATCATTGCTAAATTATATAAAAAAATCATTGCTTCATCATACCTGTGTGAGGAATCAATGAAATAATCTGAGTTCACATTAAGAGAACACAAGCAAACCCCTATGTCAGTTTAGCATATACCATTGTGGCATTTCAAGAATATGGCCACTATTGTGCTCTATACTTCTTCAAATATGTAACATGAGAAAACATCTAGATTTTAATGTTATTGAAATGGTATAATTCAAACATGTATGTATTTATTTGGAAAATATTTTTGGTAGTATCATTGATATTTTAAGTCATGGAGAGGTTTTATTTAAGCATTACTCAATTACTATTAGAAGAGATTTTTACCATTGCTCAATGTGATTAAAATCCCAATAACTGCCCAATCAAGATACACACATACACATAAACCCACACATGCTCACACAATCTCCAAGGTTATTTTAACAAATAATCATGATGACCTTAGTGAAGTAACCTTGTTTAAATACTTGAACTTTCCATTTGAACTAACTAGGATTTCTAGTTGAATTATATTGTCAATTGTTCATGTTTTACTCTCTTGGGGGATTGTTGATTTATTGGAAAAATACCTTTTATCAAACCTGTCATAGTTTTGTGATGTACTTACTTTCAACACTTTCCATATGTTCTTCAGAAAATGAAGACATATGGCTTATATAGCATTACCATATGCCGGCAACGATAAACCTATATTAGAGCAAACACATGCACTTTTAATTTATGAAGTAATTCATTTTAAATTGTTTTCCTTTGTGTTAGGCTAATTTAAAATATTTTAATTGCCCTTAGAAACAAATTCTTTATCTCATTGTTATGCATTGAGCATTTCAATTAAATGGAAAAATAAATTATGTTACAGATAAAACTCTAAAGGTTACGAATATCAATGCCATAGGTTAAGAAGAATGTTGGATACGTAAGTAACAGGCTTTAAGGTTTCAATTTGAAGAATGTCAAGAAGGTACAAAGAAAAGAATATTCACAACAAGGGCAAAAATAAAGAATACGTGTTGTGCTTTAATGCATAAAATGACTAGACTCAAGCTAAACCTTGGTAGACAAGAATACACTTCAATTCCAATGGTCTTGTTAAAAAATGTGTAAAAGGGAAAAGCAGAAAATAATTGTATTTTCTCTCTTCCAATTTTCTTCCTATTTGTATTACTCTGTTATAGATAAATGAGAATGTACAATGGAGCAGAATGACCTATTTCACTTAGTATTTTGGGATTTCTGTAGTCCAATAAATCACACTGATGACCTAGAGTAGAAAATGAGTCTACCAATCCTGTTTTCTATGACACATTTAACTGGTTCCAATAAGTTAACAAATACATTTTGTTTTTATTTATTACTTTCTGTTGAGAAATAATTAGTAAGAGTTAACACATATAATATGACTGATTCAGATTCAAAAGAATATTCTCTACTGATAATTTTCCTGAATGGATTGTAGTAAAGTTGACGAGGCAAAGACAAGATTTTGACTCTGATTAACATATAAAAATTTAGCCTTTAACAATTTATGTTTACTAAGTAAACATAATTCAGAACTTCTGTATATACATTGTTGGCAAACAGTACAAGTAAAGAACAACCACATTATTTTTGTATTTTACTATTGTTGATCTGGGGAAAGTGAATAATGCTTGTAAAATTACAAAGAAATATCTTAAATCAAAGCATTATTAATATACGCACATCTACTAAATGTTAGTTTTTTCTTGTAATTATGAAATTGCCTTTGCCTGATTTTGCAATTGAATTTTTTCCAATGGAGCATTGCTCTCTGGTAATTTTCGTGATTGTAATTTTTTCAAGGTAACCTCCACATCTACTTTATCTTTCTTCTCCCACAGACAGTGTATCTGGCACCTAGATGATATTCAAAAAATTGTTGAACTGAACTAATCTAATTTATAATGGGAAAATGCAGTTAAACCTTTATTTCTTTGTCAGTTGCCCTATTTCTTTGAACATAAGGAATATTGAGTATGCTTTTCACATTAAACTGAAATGAGTAATGTCAGAGTTGGGCAGACCTTAGTGTATAGTGCTCATAATCATTATGCTGTCCTTGTCATCATGGATAAATAGTATTTGGGTTGTTGCTTTTATTTTTTATATTTTTTAATATAGTATAAGTCTTTAGTTATGCTATTTGATCTCTAAATGTTTGAAATGTGATTTTAGAATTAATCTGTGCTCAGCTACTAGTAATAAACTCATTGTCAGTCATTGGCATGTGAGGGTTGGATATTTTTTTATTGTTCACACGGAATTTTGTATTCAGATAATTGAAAGAGTAAACATTTTACACATCATAACTGGGGTGTTTAATCATGTTGTCATTTATAGTAATGCATCAATTCTTAGCACTGGTTGCACATTATAGTAATATATTCATTTAAATGACTCAGATAACTTAGATAATTACAAAAGTTAATTATTAGTTTTATAGGCCGTATACCATTTTGGGTTACAGTGTGATTCAGCTTTTGCATCAGGATTATATCATTTTAAAAAATTTATCAGGAAGACATATTTATTTCCAAGTATTAGGAAAGTTTAACAAACTTAGGTTGATTTTTTGTTATCTTGAATGTTCAGGCCAGTGGATTTTCTTTTAAAAAGAATTCAACTTGACAGGAACATATTGTGCCACTGGAAGAAGTGATTAATCCTTACATTCATGGATTAGTGAAATGACAATGTGAAAACTTGTCATAAATACTGAGCTTAGCCAGGTGAATTTTCCTCTCATCCTAAGATAGGGAAAAAAGCTGCCTTAGAAATTATTACCTTGGTTGTATGTGTAGATATTTATTTTGAGTTTCTAATTCTATTTCTATTCTAGAAAAAATATTTTTCTCAAATATGTATAAGTTTTGCTTTCCTTTTTCTTCCATAGGTTTTAGACTTAGAGTAGAATATTTCAGAGAAAATGCATGTACTGTAGTAGTATCCTTCCATGTGTCATTTTGGTTACAACCATTTGTGTTCTAAAGGAGAATTACATGTCAAGTGTATTTATTTTCATGTCACTGACCTCATATATTAATGTCCAAACGATAGACTTTATAAGTATTATGCCTCATTTGCATTTCATGGAATAGCAATTTATATTACACTAAATTATTATTTTCTATTAGGACTTTATATTTCCCTTGAGAACTTATTTTCTATTTAAATGCATAATTTAAGATGTGGTATTATAATTTTAAAATGAACATTTATATAATAATGGAAATAATGCACAGATCAGACTACAAAGAAGATAAATGTGAATTATTGAAAGATAGTAAATTGTCAAAATAAAGTAAAAATACTGTAAAATGAGTGTGAAACTTTATATGATCTTTAAAAATATCAAATATGAACACCACTTAATATTGACATGAGAATAGGACAAGATGACCTCTTGTGTAATATGTAGGCTACTATATTTCAAGGTCTTTTGGGAGCCAAATAAAAGATATTTGATACTCAACTTTATTATGTTGAACAATGTGAAGTTGCCATTTTAGAGCACAAAAATGTTGAAATATTTCACATAATTCAGGATAATAATTCACAAAAGCACAGTATTGAAATGTATTATTCTGTTTTCCCTCTAAATCTTGGTTTGTTCCTATAAGCGAAGGATACTTATATATTGAAATAATTTCCAAATGATTTCCAAATCAGTTTTTAAAAAAAGTATATATCTTAATAAGATACATATGCCAGCCAAATATAACAGTAATATACCTGTGTACTTGGACAATAGGACAATATGTTATTACAAAGAATTAAGATCTATAAAATCATTATAGCTTAGATCTGAGAAGAATGATATAATCATTCCAATAATGTGTATTTCAATTAAGAAATATGACATTTAGAGAAGTACACTGGCTTGTTCTAGCTTACACAAATACTACAACTGAAAGCACAATCCATGTCTTCCAGTTTCCAAATTCAGTGTGTATTTTCCAATGGGATTTAACATAATCTCTCACGTGGCTTTTGAAGTAAAAAATGCTTACGTGCAGGGAGGGTGTGGCACAAAACCTATTATAAGAGGTAGTTAAAGAAGAAAAAAAAATCCTGAAGGAAGCAGAAATTTAAAGAGAAGCGTTAACCACATACTTCAAATATGGCAATTCTAGGCAATTTCAGTGAAAAGCTGAGGTCCACGAGGAATCTAATCTGACATCTTCGGAAGGAGATGCTGGGCGTATGATATCGACAGGAGTGATGAAAAGTTAGAAAATGATGAAGAAAAAGCTCTAGATTTTATGCACAGACAAAAGTAACAGAGTAGGTGGAGAATTGCAGTTTTCAAGAAAAAAAGAGTTAAGCAGCAAGGAATTATGGGGTGTGGGATTGAGAAATTTGATTCGGGATCCTACAAATGGAAAGTGATGTAAAACATTAAAACCCAGTGGCTGGTGAGGTGGGATTAACAGATATTTTCTTTTGGGGCTGGGAGAGATACAAAATATACACCTATAGTTAAACAAGCCCTGAGGATCTCTAGGCTTATAAGAGAACTGGTGGAAGCCCTATCATAAAGTCAATGTTCTTTTGAGATGCTTCTCAGGCATAGGAAAAAATAATTTGATAATAAATTCCAAGAGTACATACTGCATTTTTTGGAAGCCATGTGGGGATTAAAACCCCCTTCTTTGTTCCCCATAATAGTTTAATTTTAACTCCAAAATTGCACATATTTTTTCTCCTCTGCATTAGATTCAGATGAAGATTACTGAATTCTTAAGGATACTTTAGTATCTCCTACAGCAATTAGCATGGTGTTTTACAGTCTATAAGACTGTGCTAGCTATTTATCAATATGACTCATAATACTGGTACTTATCTCAAAGTTACTGTATTAAATAATACAGGTAAAACTGCTTTGAAACTTGTTACTACTCTTAGTGGAAATAAGCTATCATTTTCTGAATGCTTACAATGAATCAGGCACTGTTCCAAATGCTTTATTAATTAACCCACTGGATGGCCACAATAATCCAATAGGATTATCATTATTATTATTATTCCTATTTGTTAGTTATGGAAAATGAGGCATAAAGAAATCAAATTTCCCATAGTGAAATAGGTATGTAGTTATTTACATTGATATAAATATATCGGAGGAGTACTATGATTTGCAATGACATTATATAAATATTTAAATTTGATGGAGATTTACCTACTGCTTACAGTTCAAATAGTTTTCCAGGAAGGTTAAAATTCTTAAGTAATACATAGATCTCGTTGTTTTTAATGATCCAAAAGCTAGTTTCTGATAGATTCATTTATGCAGTAGAGTGTTCTGGAAAAATACTGAATATGGAGACAAATGACAAAATATAAAATCCTGAGGGCAAGAACTATAAAGAAAATCATTCATTTTTTTTCTTTTAATAAAATGATACTAAAGACTAGCACAATGTCTTGCACATGAGAAACACTGAAGAAATATTGTTAAATATGTCTGAATGAATGACATTCACCAACTATATGATTTGGGTAAATGTACTTATCGTCTTTGAGATTTATTACCTTCTCATCTAGGAAAAACAGAAACTGATCCTACATTGTTGTTACTGTGATGATTATATTGGAACTGGTCCTCTAAAGTGTTTTTAAAATTAGCATTAAAGTGCATTTAATTTCTGACATCTCAACTTAGGGGCCTAGTAATGTTCCATTTGCTTGGATTGAATAGATGCAATCAAACGTAGTTCCTTGCATATTCATCGCATTTAGGCAATATATAAATTATTGAGTATATTTTTCTAACTATGAGAAATATTGAATGCATTGTTTAGGTAACCAATTAATTTGAGTGTGATAGCTTAACCAATCTGAAGAACAAATTTGATGGCCATAAAATATTGGTCAAAGATAAGAAAAGCTGATATGGCATAATATATACAAAATAAATATACTTTATGGATTTATAAGAACTATTTAGGATTTGTAAAGATAAATTTGATAATTAAAAATTTTTTTTGACTATTGAATTTAAACCTAAATTTTGCATATGTTTTAACTCCCATGTCCCAAAGTGCCATAAACATCTTTCAGAAAACTTAGAATATATCCCTCATAAATTGGCTGTATAAGTATTGGCCCTTTCTAACTCAGAAATTTATGCATACCAACATTAAAATAAAGAATGCTGGTCCTTCTTTGTTCAATTATTTGTTCTCTTGCTGTATAAACTTGTCTAGTTATGTGGGTACCACTGTGGCCTATAAACTTTTTATAGTCAATGAGAGATACAACCTACTGTATTCTCCCTCTTTCTATTTCCTAAATGCCTGCCTGTTTTCAAGTAAGAGTGCAGCCTCAATCAATGATAAAAGTCACCATTCTTTATTTAACCCTGGCAGGTGGGGAGATGAACTACCCTATACCCAAATCAACAAATGGCCAATCTACATCAGCCACAGAATAGCTCAATTACAAAACAAATACAGAAACAAAAAACAAACAAACAAAACTAGTACATTTTAAAAAGACATAATTTTCTTGAAATCAACTTTATTAATGACTAATCTCTCAGTGGTCTAGTAAATAGATTCTTGGCTAACCTCTGACTAGGTATATTTGAAGGGAAAGAAATAACCCAAATCAGGGAAAACTTTTCCAAAGTTTTAGCTGAGTATCTGATCAGATGAAAGCAAACTTTGCAAAACATTGTGCTACATCATTTCTGTTCAATATGATTATTTGTTTATCTAGAGCAAAGAAAGGTTGCTAAAATGGAAGATGACCTATGCAGAATGGGAGTATCATACCATGAATATGGAAGCTGGGACATAATACAAATTTAGAGAAGAAATTGTCTAAACCTCTTTTAATATTACAGAAGCAAAGCATGAAAGAATATTCAAAGTCATGAGACATTAGCATTCTTAAGGAGAAATTTTATAAATCATATTCTTACATTAAAATTAAGGGGTAAGGCTTATTTTTTATTTTTTTGTAGGGTGGTTCTATGATAATCTTCAACTGTTTCTTTTTTTTGAGGCTTATTTTTTTTAACTGAGAATTAAGTCCTGTGTTTCTGTAGGCAGGGATGCATCTCACATTGCTACCAGCCTGATCAAGAGACGCAGTTCCTTGGTGAAATTTTAAATCATGAGGACATTAGTAAAAATACATATATGAAAAAGATAACAAGTAATTTCAGTTTAGTCCTTACACATACTTTATACTCAAAGGCACATGACTCCTATCCACATAGTTGAAAATTATGTGAACGCTATATGGTATTTTACCTGTTACCTGGACTTCACCTTAAGGCACATATATATGCCTTATGTGCCTTATATCCCCTGGTTCATAGCCTCCTCCAGTGAGGATGCCTTTAAAAGATAATCTCAATAGCAAGGCACTTCCAAGAATATGTTCACATTTGACAACATGCCCATGAAAAATAAATGAGAAAATTAGGCTAAGAATATCTTAAGCAACTTTTCTTAATGGAGGAAGAGTGTTATATAGACTTCACTATCAAAATCCTCTTAAATTCTTAATATTATCAGTATAAGAAAAATATAACTAATATAATTTTCATGTGTATTTTCTAGAACTACTTCAAAAGTAATATTTATGTGCCCAGTCAAGTATGTTAGTTATTAAAGAATACAGGCATACAGGCAAATGATGTTAAACATTATAAGAATTTTTAACAGCTGTATAGAATTTCACATAAATCCTGTATCTAAAACTTTCACTTGCACTATGGCTTACATCTTATAACAGCTTTTTATTGTTACTAAAAGAAATATGCATATTCATGCTTCTTGCTAATTTGCCATATAGGACAAATAATAATTTTGTTATGTTTTCTTTTAGCTATCTTTTTCTTCTTTCTCAGTAATGTGTAATCAGGATTGTCAGTTTAAGAAAAAAGAGACTGACTTTAACTTATAAGCACAAAGATAATTAATATTGCTTCTATTTAAGTCATATGTATACATTAGGACATCATAGGCTTCAAATTTAAAATAGGATATTATTATATTTTGTTGAGTTAATTGTAACCTTACCCATTTTACTGTCATGTATTAAAACATACTGAAATATTCATGAGTTCATATTAAATTATATAAAAATAATAGAGTTTACTTTTTTCTGCAAGTAAAAGATTACTTGAAACTCATCTCACTAGTATTGAGAAACCAGAATCACGCATTTGAGAACTGATACTTTTGATAGTTATCTTGTTAAAAAGCTCCTTGAATTTTATCCAGCAAAAGTGAGCTAAGTATGAATCACCATCTCCTTCATTGAAGTATCATTATTATTTTTTATGGCTGATTTTGTCATCATAATTGAAATTATTAGAGACACAACAATTTAAAAAGTTGTTTAGCTGTCAGTTCTTCATACAAGTGTTTTCCCTAAAACACTGACAAATATATTACTTGTATAATTATTTACAAACTCTAATAACTTAAAAAATACTTTAAAGAAGAATATATTAATAATAAAACAAGTCTTAAGTATAAAACACAAAGTCATAACCCCAGATTTTGTGTTTTATGTTCACTGTGTAGAAGAACCAATTTTGTATCTTCTAGAAAATGAAAATAAGTAGAATCCCATTATATCTCCTACTGGTAGCAAGATATCATTAAGAAAAAGAAATCTATATATTATAAGAAATTATAGAATGTAACCTAATAAATGTCAGTGTTTCATACTTTTAAAAACATTATACATTCTATATATACATTGAAGATAAGCATATTAACAGTTTTTATATTAATTGATAAGAATCTAAATCAATGTTAGAATTAAAAAGGAAAAACATATGCCAAATATTGAAGTATAAGGGAAGAACCAAAATATATCTTTAGGAATGTACATGGCACAGAAAAATGAAGATACATGGGAAAAGAATTAAAAAGTATATAAGCTTTGGTGAAGTGTTTCTAAAAAAGAAAGTTGAATAATGTTACACATTGATTTCCATAAATCTTCAGAGAGACTTCTTCACGGAGGCCATTAATATATATTCTGAAAATTGTTTCTAAAGAATCAGAGTCAACAATATGTAAACTTCTTTATAATTTAAAAAATTAGAATGATTTTTCTTGTAGAACATAAGGGAATAGCATACAAATAGAAGATGAGACAAAGATTTAAAAGCAAAGGTACGCAATCTTTTTATCTGTCAAAATGCTACTGAGGTTTTACTGCTATTACTACTAAAACAAAATGAAATGGTGACATTGCCCAGAGCTTAGCCACAGAAAAATACAGGTCTGGAATAAACATTTACACTGCCACTCACCTAATGTGATGATTAAATCAAATGATGCATAAAGGGTAGATGGCAGATGATAAGTATATACACTATATTAGCAACTAACAAAATTATACCAACAATTATTATCAGTGATGGAACATCCACCAACCCCTCTCCAATTGTACCCAAATTCCTCAACCTTCCTATGAAAATTAATTCCCTGAAAGTTTTTCATACTATCCCTTCAATGATTATTGATTAAAGAAAATACGCAGTTTTAAATTTTCCCTTTGAAGTACATATTTGAGACTGAAAATATAAAATTTATGTTTACTTTCTTTCGAAACTGGAGAAAGAGGTATCCTCATTATGTGTTATCTTGCTAAGGAGATCTGCAAGCAAAGTGTGAAAGGTGCCCCTGATTCCTTCTTACTGCTTGCAGTAAAAGGAGGTGAATTGTGGGAAGAAGTTTTTAACAAAAGCAGCCAGAACTGAATGAATCCTCTCCAAATAGTAAAAAATGGTGACATTAGAACAATGTAGCTTAGAGAAAAAGCTGAGTTCTGTTTGTGCAACCTTTTGATAGAATCTTAAAAATACCAAAATGTCAAAGTATTCATTCACAAAAAGGACTCATTCAAGAAATGGAAGCTCTTCCTCTCAGATGCCCTCAACCAAACCAGCGGGCCTACAGGAGTTTCAAGGACATAATCTCTCAGCCATTGCAACAGGAGCCAACGATAGAGAAGCAATTATCACAAACAGATCTTTAGATACGGCTTTTATCCAATGAAGTGTCCCGACAGGGAAAGAGAGAATAAAAAAGGAAAAGAAGCTGATGGACCCCAACTGGCTGCTCAGGAAGAAGGCTGAGAAAATGACAGCCACCAGTGAGCTGCCTTCGTGAACAGTGGAAGGGTTACTGAAAGTGAAGAACCAACAAAGCAGATGATGTAGCTAAAATCGTAGAGAATTATTCCCAAGTCTTGAAACCTAATTGAGAAACTGCCATTTTTCTGGGGGGCTGAGGCAGGAAGATCAGAGGATCATTTGAGGCTAGGAGTTTGAGACCAGCCTGGGCAACATAGCAAGACACAAATCAATAAAAAAAAAAAAAAAGTAACTTCAATTTTTTCCGATGGATTTCAAGATTGCTTTGGACAGTGAGTCTGTTTTATGTTTCTTTTTTAAACTGAAAAGATTGTGGCTTTTAACATATGGCTGTGCCAATTCAGTATGTTGCAAGTTTGTTTCTCTAATTTCATATGCCCATAGAGGAAGAATTGTGCCCCAGCAGTGGTATTTAGTACATTTAGATGACTTCCGTGATGATATTTTTAGAATTTGAACTGATGATTTGGATGAGATATTGGATTTTGAGGTGAAAAGATGATGCGATTAGATTTAGATAAGAGATTTTGCACAAGAGCTGATACTATGATGAGATGAGGCTTGATAAACATTGGGATTGAATGGAGGTATATTTCATTTTGGAGGGCAGTGAATGCTTTGGGGCCAGAGAGTGTGCTGTGGTAGGCAAAGTGGTACGTGGCCTTCATGATTTGCACCCCATTCATGTGCGAACTTTATGTAATCCACCCTCGTGAATGTAGACATACCTGTGAACATGACCCAGTATCGCTCCCATGATTATATTGCTAACCAATTGACTTTGAGTAGATTACAGGTGAGCCTGGACTAATCATGTATGTCTTTAAAAGGCACTGGGGTCTTTCTGAAGTCAGAGAGATTAGAAGCATGAGAGGCTCTATGAAGGAGACGACATAGCAAGGAAGTGTGGGTGGTCTCTGGAATCTGACTGTCATCTCTAGCCAACAGCTTGAAGGACAACAGGGATTTAGCCTTTCAGCCACAAGGAAGTGAACTCTGCCAATAACTGGAGGTAGCTTGGAAATGAATCTTTCTTTAGTCTAGCTTCCAGATGAGTTCACAGCAGGTCAACATCCTGGTTTTAGTCACGTGAGACCCTGAGCAGAGTACTAAACCCCTTCTTGCCTGGACTTCTGATCTGTGGAACTGTGAGGTAATAAATTATCAATATCTTAAGCTGCTAAATTTTTGGTAATATGTTAAACAGCAATAGAAAACTAACACAGCATAGTATATCTTTATCCATCATTTTACTTTTAAAGTATTTTTCTACATATATAAGGTATGAACATAAGAACATAAGTTTGGTTCTTCTTATAATGTTTTCCTTTTGATGGGGGTGTTTAGATCATTAACATTTTTTTCTCTTTTCTTTGCATTTTTTATTTCAGAATATTATGGGGGAACAAATGTTCTTATTACATAAATTACTTTTGTACCATTTGAGTCTAGGTTATAAGTGTACCCATCCCCCAGGTAGTATGCATTGTACTCGTTGGGTGAGCATTTACCCATCCCCCTCCCACCTGCCTGATTTTCCATATGTGCACATAAGTGTTGATGAATTAGTTACAATTTAATGGTGAATACATGTGTTTGTTTTTCCATTCTTGTGATACTTCACTTAGAAGAATGGTCTCCAGTTCCATCCAGGTTAGTACAAGAGGTATTAGTTCACCATTTTTATCATGGTTGACGAGTACTCCATGGTATACATATACCACATTTTATTAATCCACTCATGTATTGATGGGCACTTGCATTGTTTCCACATCTTTGCAATTGTGAATTGTGCTACTATAAACATTCGAGTATAGGTGTCTTTTTTAATAGAATGTCTTTTGTTTTCTTTGGGTAGATATCCAGTAGTGGGATTCCTGGATCAAATGGTGGCATTACAAACTAGTACAACCTCTGTGGAAAGTAATATGGAGATACCTCAAAGAGCTACAACTAGAACTACCATGTAGTTAAAATAATTGGTGTAATATTCTTGTCTTCTAACATCAGTTTCAGTACTGGCTGCATTTTGATTCATTTTTTTTCTCATCTTGGGATTTATTTTTATGCTTCTTGCCATGCCTGATAACTTTTTTATTAGATGTGAGACATTATATATATTTGGTACTAGGTGGCCTTATTTTGAGACTCATTTAAGTTACTTGAGAACCGCTTGATTTTTTTTCTGATAGTACTTTTAAGATTTGGCAGAAGTTGACCAGAATACTGTTTAATCTAGAGCTAATTATTACTCATTTTTGAGCCAATGCTCTCTGCATGATGAGATTTTGCAGTCTTGAAAAAGGAACTGCTCCTGGACCTCAGTGTCACCAGGGACTGTAACCTCTAATCCAGTTCAGATGTGTTCCCCTGCCCCATCTGGGTAGTTTCCTCAAATGCATATACTGCTGAATTCTTGATGAGAATCCTCTTCACATCTACAGAGTTCTCACTCTGTGCATTTCTCTCATCTCTGGTGTTCTGTCGTATGACCTCGGGCTTCCTTGATCTCCCTCGGCTCTCAATTCCATCTGTGACATCCCAGGAGTCCATTGGGCTCCCCTTGTGCTCCCTCTCCATGTACCACAGCCTGAAAATTCTCTCCAGGCAATGAGCCACTGCATACAGGACTGGTTTCTTTTGTTTCTTGTCTCTCAGAAATCACTATCCTTCATCCACTGGTATTCAGTGTCTTACAACACTACTGTTGCATATATTTTGTTAAGGTTTTAGTTGTTTAATGTAGGAGACTAAATTTGCTCTCCATATTGACCAGAAACAAATATGTTCATGAAGTTTTCATTTTAAAAGCATGTAATACAATTAAAATTTATGTCTTTTAACAAATTTATTTAAAACTAACTTTGGTATAATAAAATGAAAACATGCTTAAACTTTGAAATATATGCTTATTTGCAAAACATTTTAATTTATTTAAAACCTTGGGAATGATCATTTCTTTCCTCATAAAATATATATCTTCACTATAATAATTTTAAGATGAATAATGTTCCCTTTTATAATTTTGTTTAAAAAATGAATCTAATATCATTTCTGTTATACAAATACAGATACTCCTTGATTTACAATGGACTTATGTTCCAGTAAACCCATCGTAGTTTGAAAATATTTTAAGTAGAAAATGCATTCAATATAACTAACCTACCAAACATCATAACTTAGCCCAGTCTATCTTAAACATGTTCCGAACACTTACATTAACCTACAGTTGGGCAAAATTGTCTTAACACAAAACCTGTTTTATAATAAAGCATTAAGTATCTTATGTAATTTATTAAATACCACACCGAAAGTAAAAAAACAGAATGATTGTATAGCACCTGAAGTATGATTTCAACTGAATGAGTATTGCTTTTGCACCATGGTAAAATAAAAAAACCTTAAGTTGATCTTTTGGAAATCAAAGACTATCTGTACACAACCGTTTAAAATAAAGGGGATATTAGAAAACTATATTGCAAATATGTTAAAATTAATTTGTATTAATCACTTGGAATATTTGTATAAGTATTAAATGACTGAGTGACCCAGATATAATTTTTTTTCATATAACACTCATTTCATTCAAAATTTTAGGGTCCATTTTGAAAATTATAAACTGTGAATTGAAATATTATAAATAATTTTTGCTAATAATTTTCTTTAAAAATATAAACATATCAAAATATATATGTGATATATATGTATGTGTGCATTTGTAGATAGTCTGAATGCAACTCATCTATTTTAAACTATGCCTTTCCTTTTATTTTTCAAATCTTGCATTAACACTAAATATTAGTTTAACTTTTTCCATGTGCCTGAAGAAGACTTATACTCCCTAATCTTTTGCAAATTCATTTACCAATTAAATGAATTTGGCTTTGTTATAAACATTTTCAATATTGAGAGCTCCAGAAACCCCATGACAGAATGTGTCCATCCATCTAGCATTTGGCAAGTTGCAGTTTCCATTTGTTCTTGTTTCCCTTTTGAGACACATCTAGGAAATGAGCTTTTTACTTTGAATGAAACAGACCATTTTGTTGGTTGTACTTCTATTATGTTAATGAAGAGTTTCATTAGTATATCCCTAGGGACTAAATGTGGCAATTAGCATGAACAATATTGTGTGGGTGTCTGTGTGTGTGTGTCTGTGTGTAATATATATCTATAATCTTTAATGGTATTTACTTCAATAAAGATGACAGCACCCGGGGTGGGTCCCGAGATCACTTATTGTGAAAGTATTTTAACAATGCGTTTTCTAAAATAACCTGCTAACTTTTCTGTTAATGCACTTATTCTTCTCTGAAATGAGGGATGCTACCCTCACCTAAACTGAACTGAAAATAAGTTCTTCCTTAAAATGAGGAAATATCTTTGCCTCAAAGCAGCAGCATATAAAAACATTGTTCCTTCACGAAATGGAAGCCATTCAGTATGAATATTCTCTATGTATGAATATCTCTCTATCTGATATTCTCTCAGTATGAATATCTCTCGATCAAGGATATTTGAAGAGTTAGGCTGAGATTTATTTGACATGTGATATGCTAGCTATTTTGAAGAAGATAATACAGGTCTTGATTTAACCAGAATACAGCTCTGCCACCTTCGGTGCTCAACTTCACCTGAAATATCACCCATCTATCAAGAAGCCTGACGCACAGTGGGCAAAGTTCAATATGTTTCCAATATGGAAGGGACTCTGAAGTAGTGAGGGAACAAATACAAGACACAGAATGAATATTGTTTTGTGTCACTAAGTGAAAAGCCGAATGTACAATATGAGATTTATGACATAAGCTCCAAATAGGAAAACATTTGCAGACCTGAACATCAATATTTTCTTCAACAGTGTGAACCAATGAAAGAGAAACCTTGAACAGAGAGCTTTATAGAAAATTCACTTTAGGCTTTAAAGGGGCCAATGGTAATAGTAATCTTTAATAATTCTATAAAAAATATAATTCGGGTGAAAGATAGGCCAAGGGAATATATCACACGTTCTATCTCTGTCACCAAGTGATTTATTTTTCTGCCCCAAAATACTTATCAGAGTTTATAAATATCAATTTAGTAAAGAAGGGAGTGGCTATTCAGCGAACAAATCTATAACTAGGTCTTGTTGGAAGAAATTTTCTGTGATAAAAATGTACTGACATTAGCTTTAAAAATACAAAACTGATGACTTCTGTCATTCTGCTGACTTTTCATTATTATTGCTGTTTTGATAGATATGTAACTTCAGCTATGAAACATAAATTTTATGTCAAGCAAAGCAATGTCTGTTAGAGATAACCTAGCCATATTTTAAAAACTTGCTACAGCAGGGACAGTGAAATGCTTCACTATAGTAACTCTTTGAAGTGCTGTGGCCAAGAGTACAGCCAAGAGGCTTTGCAAACTGCATAGCACCAGTCACTTGATGACATTTTTTTCTCTTATTTAAGATCATCTATGGACAGAGATAGAAAAATCAAGGAAAGTGGAGCAAATTAAACTTGTGTTCTCCAGACTGCTTAACAGAGGAGGTGCCATAGATTTCTGTTTGTTTGTTGATGTATTTTATTCAGCTTTGGCGTTAATTACAAAGATGAAGAGAGGAAAACTACTACACACACACTATGGTTCTCCATTTTAGCTTCATCTCAAAGTTGTGTTTTGTGGGTATAATAGACAACTAGCCATATATATAAATGGCCATAACCTAGTGACTCTTTGCCTTATCATAAAAACATTGTCAAGATATTGAGAGCTAGAATATTCCTAATCATAATATACTATTAAAAATAATAAGAGCCAATTCTTCTTATATTGCTACAATTTACTTTAACACAGAATTAGATTTACATAAAGGGTTTTAATAAATATGCATAATGTTTTCTACACTTTAATAAATTTTGTATATTAAAATTAGGATTTAATATCTACATATATATTAAAACCTGGTGTCAAATCTCATGTGCTGTTAATATATATCAGCAAATATACATACATATATAACACATTCATCAAATATTAATTTATCAGAGTCAGTATCTCAGTTTAGTCTCATAATTTCCCTATGAGAGAGGCATTAAAATCATCACTTCATAGCCTCAAAGTACTTACTTAACAAACATAAAGACAGTCAGTTAGTAAATGGCAGAAATTAAACTTGGACCAACGACTCTCTGGTTCAGGTTTTGGCTATTTGCTACTGGATCATGCAGTCACTTATAGAATGTCATCTCACAAGCAGACCACGTAACAGATAGCGAGACATTTGAACCAAGTGGTTATCAAAGGATTCATGATGTTAAATCTTGTAAAGTGTTGAAGACTTAGAAACTTAAAGTAACGTGTGTCCTGGTAATTGAAAGTAATTCACTGTAGTCAGAGCGTGGGATGATATGAAACTGTGGTAGCAGAAGTGGGAGATGATGGATCTAGAAAATGAATTTGGTGAAATATGAAAAGACTTTATATGTCATGCTATGTGAGCAGGGAAGGGATACCTCTGTAGCCCTGGGTTGTTCAAACTCTGCACATTGCAATAAAAGGTCTGTCTTCAAGGCTGGCCCAGGACTTTGGGATATTTTGCATAAGAGTATTTTTCTAACATTCTGAGGCCTCAGGCCATGCTGCACCAGTTTGACCAGATAAATGTATGTTAACAATGTGTCTTAAGGAAAATACCTATTTTTGCTAGAGGGTGGGGGCATTGCCTGAGTAGCTGAGGTCGGCCAAGTGGATGCTATATACCCAAGTGACTAATCCTCAAGAAAACTCTGGACAACAAGGCTTGGGTGGACTTCTCTGGTTGGCAATATTTTGAGTGGGTTGTTCCAGATCTCTGTGGGGAGAATTGTGAATTTAATAGCTTTTCCGAGGCCTGTGAGTCATTCCTATGCATCACATAGCCTGAGGGTGGTATTAGGAATTTCTGACACAGTATGGAATTTTCCTTTATCCTCTACATAATTGAACATTTTAATAGTTTTTAAAGGAATGGGGTTTATATTATTTATTTCTTAACAAATTATTATTGAGTGTCTTTTCTGTGTCAGCCCTATTTTAGGTTGTGGAAATACTACAATGCACACAATAAATCAAATCTCTGCCTCCATGTCCATTTGAAACACAGGATAAATCAACAGATTAACAGACTATTCTACTATGATTTTTATTTTACCGAAATAAATAGACTTTGGTTACATGGAGAAATTATATTAAGGGTAACAAGGATAACTTATCCCCCTTAACGATTCTGTTGTATAGCAGATTGTACCTGAAAATTTAACATCAGGACTTTCTTCTTTGCTAAGATTTTGATTTCAATTAATGCCAGTACCAGATATGAAGAAGGGCACTATCAAATGATAGTGATTTATATATATTTATCTTAAGTGATACTAGGTTATACTTCAGAATAAATATCTAACAGCCAATTTTGGAATTGGGCAAGTATAGAAATTGAACAATGGTCTGAGGCTGTGGCAGGAGGAAAGGTAGAAATAGTTACCCTTGAAGGGAAAAAAAATTTAAAAAACACAGATGTTGGAGGGCTTTGCAAATAAACTTTATACATTACAAAACATCTAATAGTGGACTGTGCTTAATAAAGTGAATAAAAAAAATAATTTCCACTGAATTCTTTATGCAGAAACAAATAAATTGGAGAATTTCTAAGTCTTTTGCAATATAATAAAAAATGGAAAAGAAAACTCAACTTGTATTATTAAAGAAACTAAAAATTAATAAAATTAATCATCTAAAGGAAAAAAACAGTTTAAAAAATCTTCAAAGGTATATATTTTTTATAGATGCCATTGTGCTTCATTGTGCTTCACTGTGCTGCCCTTTTAGTGAAAAAATTATTTTATTCCTTTTTATAGTCCTATTGACTTTTTCCTCTAATTATTATAACTAAATTTTTTTTCTTCCAAAAAGTCATTATTTTTTCTTTTGTTCAAAGTTCCAAGGGTGTTTATTTTCTTTTTACATATGTGAATTCCATTCATTTGAACAAACTGGAAAAATTAAAATGAAAATAAAAGGAAAAATGTAAAGAATTGTAGGTTGGTGGTAGAGTAGGATTTCTCAACCTCAAATCTTTTTAAACATTATTAGGATTTATATTTAAACTTAACAGTCTGGGAAAAATTAAAATTAATGCAAACATTCTTACAAAGTGCTGCTTACCCCCTTTATTTTATTTTCAAAAACATTTTAATATAACGCTGTTATTAGAATATATTGAATAAGGAAGGGAAATATTTTCCTGTGATACATATCACCAGGCTGCCTTATTTGCTATAGTTAAATTAAATGTTGGTACAAGATAGTCAGAGAAGTTTGATTATTCTGAATTCTCTTCCACTAAAAGAAGAGGCAGTCTGATATTAAAATATTTTATTAGAAATAACAAAGAAACTGGTGAGATCACTCTTCATATTTGAAGTATGAAAATTAAAACAGGTGCATAAAATAATTTATGATCTTTCATTTCTAAGTTACTAGTGTTTATTTATTTCTTTGTATATTTTATAATATCGCTCACATACATGAAAAAAATTTCAGCACAACTATATGTAAAATATTAGTGCCATGGGCTGAATATTATGTTCCCTATCCAAAAAAAATTTGTATGTTGAAGTTCTAACCTCCAGTATCTCAGAATGTGACTATATTAGGAGATAGTGCCTTCAAAATGGTGATTAAACTAAAATAATGCCCTTAGAGTGAGCCCTAATCCAATATTTTTGGTGTCCTTATAAGAAAAAGAAATTTGGTCACACAAAGAGACACCTGACAGGTGCACACAGAGGCCATTTTGGCACGGAGCAGGAAGGTAGCCATATGCAAGCCAGAGAGGCCTCAGGAGAAACCAAACATATCAACACCTTGATGTTAGACTTTTAGCCTCCAGAGCTCTAAGAAAGAAATTTCTATTGTTTCCCATGTTTTAAAACAACCCATCTGTAGTCTTGTCTTATGGCAGCCCTGCCTACTCCCATCATTAATCAGAGTTATTTTTTACCAAACATTATGTTTAATGTTTTATTATGATTATTAAAGAATACTCTGTCAAATGACTTTATATTTCATATTAAAAGGCAAGATATTTAAAAATACATAGTAAAGGGAAAATAATGTAATCTCACATTTCAGAGACTTAAACAACTATTGTAAATTTTAATATGACAGTGGAAGCTCCTGTGCATTTGGTTTCTAGAGAGAGAGGAGTTTGAGACATTTTGGAATATTTTATAACTTTGGGTACAATAGGCAATGTAACTAGAAATCTCAGAATATGTAAAATATAATGATAAAGAAATTACCGTATTTTACACCCCTGGGACTGAGCTAAAGAAGTATACAAATAGAAACTTACAACATAAAATGCAAGTTCTATAAGAATGTAAGAAATATATAAGAAAAATGGATAAATGAAATACGTCTATAGTAAACATGAGGAAAAGGAAAAATGAAATAAACTGTAGTAAAGAAAATGAAAAAAAAATAAAAGAACATGTGAATGAGTAAGAATATGTTAAAATAGAAAACCATAAAAAACAGTTTTATTTTTGGAGAAAAAAATGATAAAATAAGTAAATTGACAGTATGTATTCAAGGGAAAAAAGTTAGAATAGATATAAGAAATATCTTTAAAATATATTTGCAAAACATTTAAAAATTAAGATACTAAAACTTACTACAGAAAAGAAGGATAATCTAAAGAATTTATTTGAATAAAAATATGAAAAAAATGTCAAAGAGGCCTACAAAACAAGTTCAGTGTACATCGGTAACCAACTCATTTGTGTGTGGTGAAACAGAACATCCATGTGCAGAAGAAAATAGGTTAGTGAACTGGAAAACAGGTCAATTGTGCATTCCAAAACTGAAGCACCAAGAATAAAAGATGAACACATTCAGACAAGTTACAAGGGGATGGAGAGCATGCTGAACAGACCTCACTTATGTATGCTTGGAATTTGGGGAGAAGAAATAGACAATGGAGCAGAAGTGATGTTTAAATGGATAATGGCTAAGAATTTCTAAAACTGATTGAAGTCACCAACTTACATATCAAAGAAGTTAACCTCAGAATAAACAGAAAAATATATTTAAGCCCAATATAGTAAGAATGTATAAAATCAATACAAAGATAAATATCTAAAAGGTAACCTGAGATTATAGAGAGATTACTAATAAAATATAAACAATAAACTAGACTATGACTTTCTTACAAGTAATCATAGTTTTATGCCACTCAGCCAAACACCACCAAGAACACACCTACAGTTTCACAAGTGAGGTTTATTGTTGTTTTCAGGGGGCAAGAACAACACCATGGAGACCCACCTGGCATCTCGGTAAGAGGGTGTTAGAAAGAACTCAGTATGGGATTTTGATTGCATGATTTTGAAGATAGTCCAATCAAGCAGGTACTCACTATAAATTGGGTGCTGTTAGGATGCAAGGACCATTCTATGATTTGGTCTCAAGTAAACCTTACCTAGGAAGAGGACAGTCTAGAAAGGAAATAAAGCTGTAGTTGGTAAAAGAGAGCAGTCACTCATAATAGCCAGGAGAAGACTGTATTTGGTATTTTATCGGTTGCACAGTGACCCTGGTTTTGTCTGTACGTAGACAAAATTATGAATTGGTCTTTCTTGTCTCATCTCATCATGGTTGCAGAGTGATCTTGTTGGATGTTAGTGTCCTGTAAGAATTTGTATGGCCAACAAGAGGACAGCATGACCTGTTTCCTGCCCAGGCCAGCTTTGAACGACCCTGAGGTCTAACTGTAAGAGCAGACCAGTTCCCAGATTCCAGCATTGCCTTTTCTTTCTCAGTGGAAACTATAAAATAATTTGTGTTACCGTCAAAGTATGGAAAAACAAAAACTGAAAACCCAATATTCCAAACTCAGTGAAAGTATTTTTCAAAATTAAAGCAAACTAAATATATTCTCAGACATCCAAAACCTTTGGGAGAATTGTCTCCAGTGGATCTATCCTGAAATCAATTAAAAGAACCTTCTTAAGATAGGAGAAAAATAATTCAAAGTGGCTGATAAACCATAAAGTACAAAATTAAATGTAACTTATACACACATATACAAATATACTTCTGAAGTTGAAATGGCAACAGGAAAAAAAAAGAAAGAAAAAAATATAGTGTGGCAAAAATGAAAGTCATACTATCAAAATGTTCTAGGATTCTTTTATTTTCTGGAAAGAGGTAAAAGTATTAATTGGTAATATACTAAAATAAATTAGGATACATGTTATAATGTCTACTGAAATAAAATAATAAAGGAATAGCAAGAGTCTAACCAGCAAACAAATAAAATTGAAAAACAAGTGATAAATAATTGATTAGAAGGAATAAGCTCAAGAAACCCATTATACAATGTAACTATAGTTAATAACAATGTAAAATATGATAGTAATTGATTATTCAAAGAGACAATAGAGAAAATAACAGAAAAGTAGTATTGGTAGAACATGAATAATAAGTTGATATTAATCATGATATTAAACACAAACTCACTACATGCTCCAATTAAAAGGCAAAGATTTACACACACATACATATCATTTATGAACTCATTTCCAAATAAGTATGTTGTACATAAAAAGTATATAAAAAGGTACACATGATCAGTAACCAAAGGAAATGGGTGTCATTATACTAAAATAAAGTATTCTTGAAACCAAGAAGCATAACTAGAATTAAAAAAGGACATTTCATAATGTTGAACCAAGCCACTGTGGAAATATAACAATTTTATACTCCTATGCACATAACAGAGTCTCAAAATGTATCCATAAAATCTTGAAGAAATTAAAAGTAGTTGACATAAAACAGTAAGAAAAGCAGATAAAAAATCAGCCAGGACATAGAAAATTGGAGTGTCATTAAGAAATGTAAGATGATGATATAAATAATGCATATACGACTGCAGTACACACACTTGTCAACTACACACAGAGCACTTAGTAAACCTTTATGCTTAACAGCAGGCTATAAAGCAAACTTCAATAATGTTTAGAATTGAAATCATAATGAGAATGTTTTCTTACCATTGCAGAATTAAGCCAGAAATTAAGTACAAAACAATAACTTAAAATTTTCCCCCAAATGTTTAGTAATTAGCAGTGCATTTAAAAATAAAATGTGTATCAAAGAAAGAATCACAAAGAAAGTTAGGACATATATTTGATTGAGGCACATACAAACACACAAAAATAAATACTTAAGGGTGTGAGATTCACTTAAAGCATCATTTAGAAGAACATTATAGACATTAATGTATCTATCATAAAAGAAGAAAAGCTGAAAATCAGTGATCCAAGCATTTTGTTCAAAGTTAAGAGAAACTCTTTTAAAGAAAATAACAGATAATACAATATAAAAATATACTAGAGATAATTAAATCAAAAGTTAGTCCTTTGAAAAGTCTAGTAAATACTCATAAAAATACTGACACTATGGATTAATAAAACCAGAAACAAACATGCACTACCCTTCCTCCAAAGAAAGTAATAAAGAGGCATAATTTATCAGTACCAGTAATAAAAAAGAGAAAACATCAGTATGCAATTTATGGTCATAAAGTAATAAAGAATAATAAGAGAATGATATGAACAAATATATGCTATAATAATTAAAATGGGAAAGATGTAAAAATTCCTAAACAAAATAATAGGATGAATCCTAATATAAAAATGAATGTGATGGCAGAAACAACAAAACACTACATTCTGACCAAGCTAGGATTACTCCTCAAATGCAGGAAGTATTTAAAATTCATATAGCAATCAGTACAATTTGCCATATTAACAGAAGAGAATTAAAAAAATAGCAGAATAGAAGCTAATGAAATTAGAAAAAGTATGTTATATTTTCAACAGAGGCAGAAAAATCCCATTTGATAAAATTCATTATATCATCTCATAAAATTCTCATTGACCTAACAATTGAAGAAAACTCCCTATTTGAGAGACCACCAAAATCCTATAGTAAATATCAGATAAAATGAAGACAACTTAAAATCTTTCTTGTGAGATCAAAAATAACACATTGATATGACTATTACCACTTCCATTCTTCTATTTAACTTTGTGGTTAAGCCTCAGCCAGTGTAATAAAGTAATAAATAAAATATCAAACAGAAATAAATAAAGAAATAGTATTATTTGCAACAGATAAAAATGAAAAACAGGACAATAAAATCCACAGACAAACTATTAGAATTTATAAAGGAATTTAGCAAACTTACTTCATAGAAGTAAATAAATAAAAATCAATTGCATTTCTAAACACTGTATGAACAACAGTTAATCAGGAAAAAAATACAACTAATACTTCCAATAGCATCAAAAACACCCCAGTCCTAGGAATAAGTTGAATGAATAATCTATAAAAGCTCTGTACCTGAGAGATCTGGCTGGAGCAAGATGGCCAAATGGAAATCTCCATTGATCACCCTTCTTCATGAACACCAAATTCAGCAACTATCCATGCAAGGAAACACCTTCAGAAAAACCAAAAATCAGGTGAGTGATCACTGTACCTGGTTTTAACATTATATCAAGGAAAGAGGCACTGCAGAGGACAGAAAAGAGGCACCACCCCTCCCACCTCCACTGGCAGCACCACACGAGCACCTTAAAGGGAGAGAAAATTTATGTGTGCAGGGGAGGAAGAGTGAAGTGATTGTGGAACTCAGGAGTGCCCTGTCACAGGGAAACACAGCACAAGGCAGAATACTGCTGGCCCATACTGAGGGGGCATTTAGACCAGCCTAGCAAGATGGAAATCCTCTGCCTCAAAATCCATTTGGCCAGGGCCACCACCAGCTGACAAAAAGTGGCCTGAGGCCAGGAATAAATTCATAAGGTAGTCACACAAAAACTGCAGTCCTTGAGCAATTCCTGTAGCCATGCTGGCTCAGAGCCAGTGGACTTGGGGTACACATGACCCAGTGAGACATGATAAACAAATTCAGTAAAGTTGTAGGATACAAAATCAACATAAAAAATCAGTAGCATTTCCATATGCCAACAGTAAACAATCTGAACAACAATCAGGAAAGTAATCCCTTTTACAATAGCTACAGATAAAATAAAATGCCTAGAAATAAACTTAACTAAAGAAGTGAAAGATCTCTGTAATGAAAACTATAAAACATTTATGAGAGACATAGAACAGGACACACACAAAAGAATAGAAACATATTCCATATTCGTGGATCAGAAGTATTGACATTGTTAATATGTCCATAGTATGCAAAGGAATCTACAGATTCAATGTAATCCTCATCAAAATACCAATGACATTCTTACAGAAATAGAAAAAGTAATCCTAAAATGTATATGGGAGCCACCAAAGACCCAGAATAGCCAAAATCATCCTGAGCAAAAAGAACAAAACTGGAAGAATCACATTACCTGATTTTAAATTACACTACAGAGCTGTAGTGACCAAAACAGCATGAAACTGGCATAAAAATAGACACATAGACCAATGGAACATACTAGAGAACTCAGGCATAAATTCACACATCCATAATGAACTTGTCTTAAACAAAAGTGCCAAGAACTTATAGTGGAGACAGGACAGTTTCTTCAATAAATAGTGCTGGGAAAACTGATTATCCATATGCAGAAGAATGAAACCAGATCCTTCTCTCTTGCTGTATATAAAAATCAAATCAAAATGGATTAAAGACTTAAATCTAAGACCTGAAACTATGAAACTACTAAAAGGAAACATTGGAAAAACACTCTGGGACATTGATTAGGGCAAGAACTTCTTGAGTAATATTGCCAAAACACAGTCAACCAAAGTAAAATTGGATAAATGGGGTCACATCAAGATAAAAGCTTCTGCATAGGAAAGGAAACAATCAACAAAGTGAAGTGTTAATGAACAGAATGAGAGAAAATATTTGAAACTACCCACCTGACAAGAGACTAATAACTGGAATAAATAAAGAGCTCCAACAACTCAGTAGGAAAAAATCAAATAATTCAATTAAAAAATGGACAAAGGATCTAAACAGACATTTCTCAAAAGAAGAAATTCGAATGGCCAATAGGTATATGAAAAAATGCTCAACATCATTCTTCATCATAGAAATGCAAATCAAAACTACAATGAGATATCATCTCACCCCAGTTAAAATGGCTTTTATAAAAAGACAGGCAATAACTAATGCTGGTGAACACGTGGAGAAAGGGGAAAACTTGTACACTGTTGGTGGGAATATAAATTAGTGCAACCACTATGGAGAACAATATGGAAGTTCTTCCAAAAACTAAAAATGGAACTGCCATATGATCCTGCAATCTCACTACTGGGAATATATCCAAAGGAGTGGAACTCAACATATGAATAATATATGTGTACTCCTGTGTTTATTGCAGCACTATTCACCATAGCCAAAATTTGGGATCAACCTAAGTGTCCATCAGTAGATGAATAGATAAGGAAATTTTGGTACATATAAACAATGGAATATTATATAACCATTAAAAGAATAAAATCCTGCCATTTGCAAAAACATGGATAGAAGTGGAGAATGTTACGTTAAGTGAAATAAGCCAAACACAGACAAATCTCACATGTTCTCATTTATAAATATAATATTATATATATACTATATATATTAAAATCAATTGATATCATGGAAACAGAGGGTAGAATGATAGTTACCAGAGGCTGGGAAAGGTAGAAGGGAGGGGGAGATAAAGTAGGGATAGTTAATGGCTGCAAAATATAGTTATTAACAGAATGAACAATATTTCATAGTACAACAAAGTGACTATAATCAATAATAAGTTAGAGTATACTTTAAAATAACTGAGAGAGTGGAATTGGAATGTTTCTAACACAAATGGTAAATGTCTGAGATGATGGATACCCCAATTACCCTGATTTTATTAATTTACATTAAATGCCTGTATCAAAACATCACATGTACCCTATAAATATATACAAGTATCATGTACTGTACCCATAATAACTAAATATAAAAAAATTTTAAAAAGAAGATATATACTTTGGTATGCATGTGAACAATAAAAAGCTCTATATCAAAAATAATAAAAATAGAGTAAAATTAAAAACCCAAATCAATGGAAGTCTATACTATGTTCATTACTGACAGACTCAGTATTCTAAAGTACATGATTTTACCCATCTTCTTTTAATTTGATGAAATTCCAATTAAAATTCCAGGACCTTTGTGTGTATAGAAATTAACAAGGTGATTTGTATGGAAATACAGTGTCAAGTATAGCTATGAAAATCTTAAAGACCAATATGGAGAACCTCCACTTCTAAAAGTCAAGACTTATTAAAAAGATGAGTAATTATGACTGTGTGATACTAGCGTAAGGTAAACAAATAAATCACTAGAATCGAATGGAATGCCACCAAACAGAACCAAACATGTACAGACTCTTGATTTATGACAAAGGTAGTGCGACAAGGCACATAAGAAAGATTAGGCTATCCAATAAACATTGATGAGTAAACTGGTCAGCTATACTGAGAAAACAAAACAAAACAAGATTTGAAGCTTGCCTCCCTGTACATCCAAAATTACTTTGATCACAAATGTAATTATAAAAGGCAAAGATATATAAAGATTTTGGAATATAACATAGAAAAATATGTTCATGCCTTTGCCAAGCTTAAATACCAGGACACAAAGAGCACTAAAAGTAAAGAAAATATTGATAAAATGTAACTGTTAAAATGAAAAGCTATTTTTTTTACCAAAAACTATCCATAAATAAACATTTTTATAACACAAATAACTATCAAAAGACTTTTGTCTGGAATATATAAACTCCTTCAAATAACTAAAAAAATAGACAAAATGTGGTAGTGCAAATGGGAAGACACTGGAAAAAGTACTTTAAGAAGCTTTGTGCATTTGCAAAGACATATGAAAAGCTTCACAACCTGCTAATCAGGAAAATGCAAAATCGAACAACAGTGAAGTACTAATGCATATGTCAATGCAGAAAATAAATTGTTTTTTCCAAGACTGAAAACAGCAATTTTAGGTGAGCACCTGGAGTAACCAGAACTCATACACTGCTGTTGGAGTATAGATTTGGGGAATTTTTTGACAGTATTTAGTGAAGTGAATGTCCACATGCCTAGCCATTCCCTCCCCAGCTTCATTGGACCTGTGGAATTCTCTGGGATGAGCTACTTGTGCTTGCCCACACTGACTGTTCCCTAGGACCACACACATCCATCCCTTTTCTCACTTCTCCACTAGTAATAATTAGCCCTTGCTTGTCTTCAAATACTGTCGTAATAGTCTTAAAGCATTTAAGATGGGTATGAAGCATTTGCCATAGATTATCAATACCTTATGCTAAGGGCCAGTGTCCATCGCTCTCTGTAGTCTTCCTCCAGAGTGGCATATCCGATAACCACTGTGGAAAGTGCTCCAAGGGAAGGAGCTGACCTTTCTACCACTATACAAGTTTATAGGTAAGTTGAGAGGAGGCCATGGAACATCCCTTGAGTCTTTGATTATGTAACAAACGTACGTTTCTAGACAGAGAGATGGGCTTGTTAATCTAGAGTATAGGTATCAGCTAGAGGTCTTGGGTTCTTCTGTTGAGATAACTCTGCAGATCTATTAAATTAGACAACAGGAGAAAGAATTAGCCTCCAGGGACAACTAGGTTTGTCTCTCCTCAGACCATCCTCTATCCACTGAGGGACTATTGGATACACTATCCTACATTCCAGTAAATGTCAGGTTGTTAAGACTTCTACAACATGGTCTGCAAGTGGAAAAATCAATATGTTTTCTTGCAGCCAGGTCCAGTATAGTAACTTTATGTGCAACTGTCTATGACACTCAACTACTTTTAACCTTTCTTTTCCAACTTTTTTTCATCACCCTTGGATATATATTTTCTACATTTTTATTTAATCAAAAATTTCCCTTTTTCCTTTTCATACCTAATTTCATTTTAATATTAAAGTGATATCATATTTATGCATGTTTTATATATTGCATAATAGTTCTATCTCTTATGCGGTCCTAAAAAGTGGAAAGTTTTTGCCTTTTGTAAATAGCTTAAGCTTTTGCTCTAAAAGGATGTAATTATTTTTTAAACTATTTTCTAGTTATCTGTTGGTGTAAAAATATTTTTCATGACCAAAGTATGTAACTTTGTATTAAAATTATGGATTTAATTGAAATATTAACTTCTTTATTTTTCAAAATTTTGGGTTGTTTAAAACATCATGAGATGCTATAAGCAATGAACAAATGTGACATTTAAATATTTTATTTCAAATTCACCTACATTGTGTTTTTGGGGTGCCTTTCAGAGCTTCTGTCACAGCATAATTTAATACTAATAACCAATAATAAGGATAATAAATAATATCTTAATTAATATTTACTCTTTCAAACCCTATTCTAAGGACTTAAGTTCAACATCTGATTTGATCTTCAAAAGACCTACCTGAACATATTATTACTATTATGACCGACCATTTGACAGGTAAGTGAACTAATAACTGAAACATTGGCAGCTTGAGTAATTTTCCCAAGTTCACTTAATTGAAACATACTAGAACCAGCATTTTACCCCAAGGGGTCTGACTCCAATGCCTCTTCTCTTAACTAACATGCATGTGACCTCCCTAACCATCTTAACTAGCTCAGTATTTCTACCGAAGAGGAACAAACAGGACTTACGGAAGTATGGAAAGGAGAGGAATGAAGAGAAGGGAATGTGGTCCCAAGGGTGTGGGGTGTGGTCGGTGTGGGTAAGTCAAGGTGAAACATTGGAGGAGATCAATAGACCCAATAAAATCAAAGGTTGGCAGGGGGAATGAGTCCAAGAAGAAGTCTGCTGACTGCCATCTTTCTCTCTTCGGAAAAATATCCTTTTAAGTTGGTCCAATTTTCATGTCAATTAGAAAAAAAAAAAAAAAACGATAGCAGGAAAGAGAATCATTTCTAAAAATAAAAACAACCAAGTGACCAAGAGGTGCACTATATTTTAGTAGGTGGATAGAGTTTAAGGGGAAAACAAAATCAAAACTGGGACAAAGAAGATGCAAACTCTGAGAGCTGAGTTGCTCCACTGCCAGAGGGGAAATAGTGTCCTGGGAGACAAAGAGGCACAATACAAACCCACAAAGAAAGAGAGAAGCCTGAGGGCAGAGGAGAGAGCCTGTAGCCCTTTGTAGAATAGAGAGAACAGGAAGACAGGGAAATTAGCTCCTGGTGTGAATTAAAAACGAAAGCAAAAGAAAAGGAAAAGTGATGTAACTGGAATTCTAAAAGAAGACAAAGAGAGGCCGGGCGCTGTGGCTCACGCCTGTAATCCTAGCTCTTGGGAGGCCGAGGCGGGCGGATTGCTCAAGGTCAGGAGTTCAAAACCAGCCTGAGCAAGAGCGAGACCCCGTCTCTACTATAAATAGAAAGAAATTAATTGGCCAACTGATATATATATAAAAAATTAGCCGGGCATGGTGGCACATGCCTGTAGTCCCAGCTACCCGGGAGGCTGAGGCAGAAGGATCACTCGAGCCCAGGAGTTTGAGGTTGCTGTGAGCTAGGCTGACGCCACGGCACTCACTCTAGCCTGGGCAACAAAGCGAGACTCTGTCTCAAAAAAAAAAAAAAAAAAAAAAGAAGACAAAGAGAGAGCATGTTACATTGGAAGGTCCAAATAAATGAAAGCATATTTCAATACCGCAAAATGAATTCATAAGTAATTTGCTTAGTAAATTGAAATAATTTTACCAGCTGATTTAACTTACTTCAGAATGACCTTCATGAAGTGATAAAATACATACTAGATGATAAACGAAGGCAAATTAACTATAGACAGACACCTTCAATAAGACATGTGAAAGACACTATTCTGTAAAAGTTTCCTTTTCAAATTTTAAGATTTAACTGTGGGGAAATGTGCATAGCATTAAATTTAACATTTTAACCATTTTTCAGTGTGCAGTTTGGTGGCTTTAAATGCATTCACATTTCATGTGCAACCATCACTGTTATCCATCTCCAGAACTTTTTCATCTTGCAAATATTAAACTTTGTAAGCTACTAAGCTAACTTTAAAAAAAATGTATGCAACATACACACCTCTGTCATTTGAGGATTGTGACTAAAATCCCCAACTCTTCATTAACTGGATCAAAAATTGTTTTTAAGTAGGCCAAATTTATTTATTAATGCAGTTTCCTTCTTCCCCCACCTCCATAGAAGTTGACAGTTCTCTTTAGATGATTTTTTAAAGGTGTTTTTTTTTTTTTACAACAAATGTTTAATAGGAAGAAATTGAAGTGAGAAATAGAGTGTCAACAACATTTTTAGAAAGAGAAAAATCTCTTTATTATTGTTATTTAAAATTAACATTTGGAAATTTGAAGAGCTATGGTAAAATTTGATTCTGGGCTATCTCAATACCTGTGTGAAAAATTATTTCTATATGTCTCTGCCAATTATCAAGTTCTTCAGAATAGCTAAAATATAGCAGTATTAGTGAGGTTGCTGAAATATTTGGCCCCATCAATTTCCTGAGAACTTTAAAGGCAATCTCACAGACTTTCGATCAAATAGTATGAATGACATATTAATTTTCTCTGTACGTGAGGGTTTTCTGATTACCAAAAGAACTCATCCTTTTCAGATCCTTACCCTGAGGAAACTCAATTTAGTCCCAGATTGTCTAAATACACCTTTGCATTTTGGACTGGCAATATCCAATGTTAGCACTTAATGCTTCCTTTGTTTACACTAAAATTTATAAATTCATGTGTATGAGCAGAATTTTGTGGATATTTAACAACATAAGAATATTTGACTTGGAAAATTTGAGTTATTATTTCTTTCTTGGTATGAATGCTGTTTAATGTAAGACATATTACAACACTGTGGAATAGTAAACATAAGCAGTAAACATAATCATGATCTTTCATTGTGACTTCTACATGAGAAAAGAAGTAACAGAAATCACCTTATATCTAACTCCTGAGAATTCGAGTCTTCGTTTTATTCTTGAATTTATTATATAATATAAAAATAAGGATCTGCCTTAGTTTAACATTTCTGCATATTGAAACTACATTGATAAAACATTTATAATACTTGGGAAATAAAGCACTCTGAGAAATTACCACGTACCTTAATTTTAAATATAAACTCGCAATCATTTTAAGTACTTTCACTTTGCAGTAAGTGTGAAATGCTAATATCAAAATTAGCATATTCTGTCAAAAAGAAAATACGTTCACAGCTAGTTAACAACCTACCTACAAGGAAAAGAAAACTTTTTTTTTTTTTTTACAGAAGATGCTATGGAAAGCCATTTTCCACTGTCTGAATCATAAATAATTGTACTAGCCTGTTACTAATACAATAAAGAAATAAACTGGTTTAGCATTAAGGAATAACTACACCAAGTTATGAAAAATTTGCAAAGTGCCAAGTTGTAGATAGGTTAACTACAGCTATTCTAAGACTTATAAGTTATGCTTGAAAAATTAAATCTAAAAATATATTGAAAAGAAGTACGGGACATTTTCAGGGTTATATAATTTTAATCCCTAGAGTAAATTAAAGAAATGTGATATTGGCTTTCTTGCTAATTATACATGATTCTATATGAAAATCATCAAAATATGCCCAAATATGTCAAATGTATGTTCTATAATAAATAGTATAATTCTAATTAATGATAGACTTTCAACTTTGTCTTCTTACTAAAGTATAATACACATACAGAAAAGTGTGTATATAGATGTATTAATATATAAATTAATATGTAGTCTTTCAAAGTTATGAAATCCCCATGCTTAATAAAAAATATGAAAATGGGTTATGATATATTTTATGAATATATTCATTTTCTATAAATTATTTTTTCACAAAAAATCAACCTGAATACAAATATAAAGTAAAAAGATTATAGTTAATAATGGGTAAAACTTAAAGAATAATAATTTTTAGATACTTGGATGCTAATGAATTTAAGGAGCATATCATATACATAAAGATTTCAATTTTTTTCCACACCAGTTTCAAATTTATCCCCATTGTGTAGAGTAGACCCACATGAGAGTTTATGGGGGGGGGGTGTCTGTGTGTGACCGCCAAGATTCTTTTTAGTTTCTTGTCTTTTTTGAAGTTTGTTTTAGTGAGCTTCACATCTGTCAGGACACCTGTATTCTCCAGCTGATATTCTGGATTTATATTTCTATATTTACAGACTTTTTTTCTTATTTTAGTGGCATAATCATCATTAATGGTCCTGTAAGAAGATATTCCAACTTGTTATTTTTCAGGAAAACATGTGTTCTCACACATATTTTCATAAATAACTTGCTTTATTTAACTTCAGTTTTTGTTTTACTAAGAAAAATATGATTTAAAATTCTTATCATCATGCTGGAAAATCTTTTGGGGAGTCCAGCTGTCTAAGTGACAACTTGATATTGATAAATGTCTATAATTCCTTTAAAATAAGGAAGAATGATCCATATTTGATTAACATGGCAACATAAAACTACTTGTAAGAAACAATATACAGGGCATTTTAATACATGCAAAAATTATACTTTTAAAATTTTCTTTTATACACACTAAGCTTGGCATTTTTAAAGAGTCAAGTAAACAGAGAATGGAAAATTTTCTTTTTTTCTCATTATTTCTTTCTTTCCCAGTCTTAACATTAATTACAAGAAAAATACAGCATCTTAATTGAAATATTATCTGTCTACTAAGTGCTAACTCTGTATGTAGAATATGTTGGCACATATTCATTTTCTTACTTTTGCAATTGGATGGTTTGCATTATGTAATAATTTAAAAAGCATTGCATATTCAAAGCAAAATTTCTGTGTAATAATTATACCTGATAGGAAATCAGGTAATACCTGATAGGTAATAATAATTATACCTGATAGGTAAAACTACGATTTTAAAAATAATTTATTTAAACTTGACAGTTTTGATTCAAAGTTAATGGTATATCAACCATAAGGATGTGTTATAACAATCTAATATTTCTTTATATCCATCAAAGAAAATATAACATAAATCAATACAGCTTAATATGTTATGAAATTCTCATTCTTTGAATACACATAATCTACGCATGATGTACATAGGTAGAATCTTCCAATTAACGCTCATATTTGATTTATCTCAGACCTCAGTAGTTTGACTCTTTAGCTGCTAACTTAGCACACAGCAAATGCCTTTTGATAGTAAAACAGACAGTATGTTATGTCCAAGAAATAATCACATAATCTTTATGTTCTTTTCCTCATATTGTCATTGTTTATTTTGTCAATCATTTATTAGGCTAATAGCCACTGTCTTCTGAATATATTCTACACATATGAACTCACAGGGGGTAGAAGTCTCCACTAACAATATTGAATAGTGAAAAAATAAAATTGATATTTGTTAAATACTCCGATCTTCTAGAGACTATATTGTATGTTTCATTCTCATTATTTTAATTAATATTCACACGAATCCAGGAACTTTTTCAGAGCTACTTGAATATAACTACATTTCTTCTCTAGTTGGATGACAAATGAAGTATAGTGATTTAATATAGTCTTCACCAAATTATCATTTGAAGCAATGGAAAGTAGAATTCTGAAAATGCAATTTTGGCCTGTTGCAGTAGTTCATGCCTATAATCCCAGGATTTGGGAGGCTGATACAAGAGGATTACTTGAGGCCAGAAGTTTGATACCAGCCTGAACAACGTACCAAGAATCTTATCTCTAGAAAAACTAAAAATATATATTAAAAAATGTAGCCTGGCTGGTGGTACATGCCCATATTCCTAGCTACTTGGGAGACTGAGATAGAAGGATGGCTTGAACCCAGGAGTTTGAGCTTGAACCCAAGAGTGAGTTGTGATTACCTCACTGTACTCCAGTCTGGGTGACAGAGTGAGACCCTGTCTCTAAAAGAAAGAAACAAACAAAAGAAAGAAAAGGAAATGCAATTTTATCATATTTTTTGGTGAAGAGGATTTATCATTAAGGAAAATGAATCCTTGAAAATACTTCTTCATATCAAGTGAGATACCTAAAATGTGTGGATACTGAAAACACAATGAGTGAAAATGTTGGTAAGAGTTTTTTTTAGGTTTTAGAAAAGAATGCTTTTCCAACTGAAAGCAATTAAAAGACTGGTTTTAAGATTTACTATCAGAGTTTTATAAAACTATAAATATAGAATCAGAGAATTAAGATATTCCATTTAAATATTCCTGTTCAAATACTGTCATGACTTAAAATTATTCTATTTGGTTTGTTTCTCATGTAGTGAGACTGAACCATTGACTTATATATGTAGATATCAAATTTATTAATGAGTGTGGCTTGTGGCTATAAGTCATCTAAACCTTACGATACAAAGTTATTTTCAAAAATTCATCAGACAATAAGTAATCAATAAGGAAATTACAAAATTTCTGTTGGTATAAGACAAAAAAGCATTTGTATGTTAAGACATAGATGAGTAATTTTTAACAGAAACTTGAAAATTGAAGACATTTAACCACTTATTCAAAATATTAAGAAGTTTGACCTTGTGTTTATATGTGTGCTGAGTATGAGAAATTATTGTTGTGCTATTAACTTGCAGTTTTTAGGTGATTTCTGTAGGGAACTTTAGTAGGAAAAGCTTAGCAATACTATTATTCCTGTCACTGCTGGTCCTGACAAGTCAACTTGGATGTCTCTCCATCACTTTATGAATTTTAGGGATTAATACAAGTTTTTGGTTCCCCTCTTGTCAATCAGTTTCTCATCTTTTTCTATCAATAAATTCAGCTTTATTAAGAAACAGATGTGTTCCCCAAATCGCTTGCCCTTTTGGGATTTTAATTATTTTTCTTGTTTTATTTCTGTCAATTCTCTTCAGTGTTCATTGTTTACGACTATTTTTTTAAACAATAATTATGTCCATAGATTGTATAGAAATAGTTTCTATCACACAGATTTAAAATATTTTACACTCTCTCCCAAACATATTTCTGAAAATATTGATTTCAGTGTAAACCAGTGAACTCATTTCACTTGCCAGGCAAGTATACTATTTAAAGATTCAATATTTTCTGCTCGTGTTTGTTAAACACAGTGTAGCTTTGCAATATCAGAAATCTGATTATTATGGGCACTCAGCTCTGAAGAAGGCTCAGATTTGGAATTATTTATTTTACTACGTTTAACTCTTAAGACTAAGTTCAAAAAGTTAAAAGTGAATTATTTCTTGAATTGTAAAAGAAAATAGTTTTATGTTAAATGATGAATAATCTTCTGAAACTCCAAACATTTTACATTATTAGTTATTATGTCATTAATATCCTGTATGTATGTATGAATATCTTGATGCCTTTTAGGCTATCATTCTTATTTTTATTGTTATACTTAAGAAATATATTATTTCTATAAACAATGTTCACTCTTTTTTTTCTGTCATTGAATAAATATTTACTGACCACCTATAATGTATCAGTTATAATTTTCAGTATAGGGATTATAGTGGTAAACAATATAAGCCTTTCTACCTTCATATTTTTCTTATGAAGTTTTAAAATATTTAATTATTGGTACATGTTTTTATGGTTTGGCATTATATTACTCTTATTATCTTCAAGATTAAAGTCTTTATACATATGTTCCTAATATATTTTTAACTACTATTTCTGTTTTCTTTTAAATATTTCATCTTTCAGGACACCCCTTTTTAATCTGTATATGAAATAAACATAGTTTTTAAAGCCAAGTAAAGAACAATCTCATAGCATATACCTACAGAAATTAATAGAGGCACAAAAATTATGCATAGCCAGCAAAACTAGCAAAATTAATGTGCTGATTCCAACCAGATTTACAAAAATGCAAATACTGCAGTTTTCATCTCACATAGTTTAAAGAGATAAATTTAAAGAAAAGAGCAAGTGTTTTTTTATTTATAAAAGTAATAGTAAGCTTAAATAATTTGTGATACCAAAATATTTGTAACAATAAAATCTGAAGAAACTATTTGTCTGAGTCTTTGTATTTTCTTGAAGAAGATAAAGAAAAAAACTATATGTGTATGTGTGTGTATATATAATATACATATATTTATAGGACCTTTTTGTCCATATCTTTTACAAATACTACTGAACTTAGAAACATACAGGTTTCAATAATTCATTTATCAATTTAACTACTTATTGTTAACCACTATATATTTATTTATGTGTATAATAGTAAATCTAATGTGAAAACTAATTACAAATTAGAACTTAAGGTGTGATGTGTTAAATATGCTGTAAGAATATATTTTAAAGGAAGCTTCTCCTATATAACAAAGAAATAAATCAAATAGTTAGACTAGATTTTATGATTAGTAGAAGAAAAGGGCCTGGGTAGGGTGTGCTATAAAATGTAGATTTGGCTTCAACTAAGAAAGAAGGAAAAAATTATCTCCTTTATAATTATAAGAGAAGAACTACTTGCTTGCTTTTATTTATATAGTTAGAAAAATGTGTTTTCTCACAGTTCACTACCTAACTTTGTACATAAAGAAATTTCTTAAATACACTTGACAAACTAGTAGAGGCCAAAACAAGATTAATATTTTAAGAAAATCTTACTCAGAACAGGTGCAAGAGCAATACCATGCAACATATATGATATGAAACACCAAGAGGTAAGAGCCTTTCTTTCTCTGAAAATAAAACCTGTGTGATAAGTGACGTAAAAATTGTGGTTTGAGAACGGTCTCTTCAAGAAGTAAAAGAAAGCCAAACAAAGCAACATAAAATCAAATCAAAGAAAAAAGAATAAAATCCAAAAACCTTTAAGTAAACATGGACTAAACTTAAATTTGGTTTTAATTACACAGAAATTGGAGCCTGAGGATCACGATCAGAAAAGTTGCTAGCAGGCATTCAATGGCAGCTGAGATGGTTGAAAAAATGAAGACTTACATAAGGATTTTCTGCATAGAGTGTTAGCTAAATGAGACCGTAAGGTGTAAAGACTGGGTAAAGATATGCCTCTATCTCTAGACAGATTAGATAGATAGATAGATAGATAGATAGATAGATAGATAGATAGATAGATAGGCAATAGATAATGAGAAACTTAAACATATATGGGTAATGAAGAACATAAGGTAGAGTGCTTAGAATCAAATATTAGAGGTGATTGGTAGGCATTAAGGAAAAAATCAAAAGCTCAGGAACATAATGTGTAAGAAACACTCTCTGGAAAATATGGAAATATAGAGGCAAATAAAGACACCTCAAGAGAAAGGTGAAAACAGGAAGAATTCACAGTCAGTGGAATTCATCTCACATTAGGCTAGATCATTGGTTGCAAATGGAATGTGTAGCAATGAGGAACTAAAGCTGAGAAGAGTTGTAAAGCATCTGAGAGGAATTTACAATTTGGTAAAGGCAAGACTCTTATTTCTTTTGTATTTGTCATCTGAGGTATTTTCTTTCACAAGAACAAGGTAAAGATATTTTGTGTGTGTGTATGTGTCTTTGTCTTTATTTATTTATTTATTTATTTATTTTGGCATATTATGGGGGTATAGATTTTAAGGTTTCAATAAATGCCCATTTTCCCCTCTCCCCCCACAAGTCTGAGTCTCCAGCATGACCATCTCCCAGATGGTGCACATCTCACTCATTATATATGTATATACCTGCCCTCCTCCCCCCTCCCCCCTGCCCAATACCCTATTAATGCAGTACCTATGTGACCACTTAGGTGCTGTTCGGTTAATACCAATTTGCTGGTGAGTATATGTGGTGCTTGTTTTTCCATTCTTGGGAAACTTCACTTAATAGTATGGGTTCCAGCTCTAACCAGGAAAATATAAGATGTGCTGTATCACCATTGTTTCTTAAGCTGAATAGTACTCCATGGTATACATATACCACATTTTATTAATCCATTCTTGGATTGATGGGCACTTGGGCTGTTTCCACAGCCTTGAAATTATGAATTGTGCTGCTATAAACATTCGAGTGCAGGTGTCTTTTTTGTACAGTGTCATTGGATCATTTGGATAGATGCCCAGCAATGGGATTGCTGGATCAAATGGTAGATTCACTTGTATCGCTTTAAGGTATCTCCATATTGCTTTCCACAGAGGTTGAACTAATTTGAAGTCCCACCAGCAGTGTAGGAGTATAGAATTTTTTTATTTCCATCTTGATTTCTTCATTTATGAAGTAATGATTTAGTAGGAGATTGTTTAATTTCCACGTTTTTGTGTAGAAATGTGAGTTTCTGTTAGGGTTGATTTCTAGTTTTATTCCACTGTGATCTGAGAAGATACATGGTATGATTTCTATTTTTTTAAATTTCTTGAGGTTTACTTTGTGTCCTAGGATATGGTCAATCTTAGAGATGTCCCGTGAGCTGATGAGAAGAACATATAGTCAGTGGATTTTGGGTAGAATGTTCTGTAAATGTCAGTCAGACCCAATTGTTCTAGAGTTTTGTTTAAGTCCGTTATTTCTTTATTAATTTTCTGTTTGGAGGATCTGTCTTGTGCCGTCAGTGGGGTGTTGAAATCTCCGGTGATTATGGAGTTGCTATTAATCCATTTGCTTAGGTCCAGTAAAGTTTGCTTTATGAATCTGGGTGCACCTAAGTTGGGTGCATATATATTTAAAATTGTTATCTCTTCTTGTTGAAGTGTGCCCTTCACCATTATATAATGACCCTCTTTGTCTTTCACTACTTTTGTTGGTTTAAAAACTAAATCGTCTGAAATTAGAACTGCCACACCAGCCTTCTTTTGGCTTCCACTTGCTTGGAATACTGATCTCCACCCTTTTACTTTTAGTCTATATGCATCCTTGCAGGTTAGATGTGTTTCCTGAAGACAGCATATACTTGGCCTGTATTTTCTTATCCATTCAGCCAGCCTATGTCTCTTGAGTGGAGAGTTTAAGCCATTCACATTTATTGAAAGAACTCATAGGTAAGGTAGATTACTGTTTATTCTGTTGGGTTGGATGTTGTTGCTTTGATTTCTCTCTTGAGACATTGTACTATCTGGACTTTAATCTTTGGGTTTTGGTTGTTTTTACATTCGTGAGTTTTTATTATGGTTTTCCGTGCATAACACTGTTTTGAGTACTTCTTGTAGGGCTGGTCTTGTCTTGGTGAATTCTCTGAGACTTTGCTTGTCTGAGAATGTCTTTATTTCTCCCTCATTTATGAAGCTTAGTTTTGCAGGGAAAAAGATTCTAGGGTGGGCATTGTTTTGTTTCAAAAGAGTGAGAATGGGGCCCCAGTCTCTCCTTGCTTGTAAAGTCTCATTAGAGAAATCTGGTGTTATTCGAATTGGCTTTCCCTTGTATGTCACTTGCTTCTTTCATCTTACAGCTCTTAGAAGGGCCTCTTTAGTTGATATTTTGGTCAGTCTGATGACTGCATGTCATGACGTCTTCCTGTTTGCATTGAATCTCCCAGGGGTCCTCTGAGCTTCTTGAACTTGTATATGGAGATTTTGAGCAAGGCCTGGGAAATTTTCCTCTATTATATCTTCAAATAGCTTGTCCAACCCTTGAGTGTTGTCCTCTTCCCCTTCTGGTAACCCTATGACCCTCACATTAGGTTTCTTCACATAATCCCACATCTCTTGTAGGCTTTGCTCTTTTCTCTTGTTTCTCTGCTCTATCTCTGTGATGGTTTTATTTAGTTGGAGGGTGTTATCTTCAATCTCTGAGGTTCTTTCTTCTGTTTGATCTACCCTGTTCTTGAGACTTTCCACTGTATTTTGTAGTTCCCTGAATTGATTCTTCATTTCCAGGAGTTCGGTTAAACTTTTCTTCATTGTGTCCATTTCTATTTCCAGACCTTGGAGGCTTTTTGTGGTTTCTTTGTGTTGGTTATTGAGTTGTTGTTGCAGCTCGGTGAGTGTTCTTATGATCCACATACGAAATTCCTCTTCTGTCATTTTGGTTGCCTGATTTGGGTTGGTGTCCGTTTCTAGGGAGCTGGTGCTCCTCTTTGGGGGTGTGTTTTCCGTTTGGTTCTTCATATTTCCTGAGTTCTTTTGCTGATTTCTTCCCATGTCGATCAGTTGTTGTTCTTTCCTTTAGGTTATTGTTTGGGTATTCACACACCTTGTTTAGTTTCTGAGGCGTTAGGTGGTGTCTGTGGGTGAGATTGGACCACTCCCTGTATATTGAGTCAGTGGGTGCTGTCCCTGTCAGTAGGTGGCGTTTGCTTGGAGGAACAGGCTATGCTGTTGATTTTGTGTCCTGTTATCAGCTCTTGTTCTGGGCGGAGCTGGGTTGGGTAAGCCTGCCCTCAGGCAGTTAGCAGGGGTCAAAGCTCTTTTCTCTGCTTCCAGGATAAGCTGTTAGGGCAGGGCTAGAATGGTCCAGCTCAGCCAGAAAGTCTGCTTGTGGGAGTGGGGCTGTCTGAGCCCCGCAGTCTGGAGCAGGCCTTGCTTCTTTCCACCCTCCCTAACTCCGCAGCTACTCCTGGGCCTCTGCCAGCAGGCCAGACCACACGCCACCAGGCCTCCCCGGATTGTGATGCCAGCAGGGATGTTCCCTGTGCAGAAACGCTGCCTGGGCTGGGCGCACGGCCTCCCTTTGGTGGGAGGGTTGCCCTCTAGGACGCTTATCTGCCCCTGGAGGCACACACACCTCAGCGGACTGTTCACAAATATCCCTTCTGTGCCCTGGGGAATGCTAGACCTCGGTGCAGGGGATCTGGTCTGCAGGTCCGACCTCTGGGTCCCAGAGTTCAAACTGTATCCCCACCAGGGAGAGGAGTTCTGGTCCCAATTCACCCACAGGGAGCCCAAGCTGGGTCTATGTCTCTCAGCCTCTGAGTCAGCACCGTTCTCCTGGGAACACGGTGCCAGCAGCACCTGGGAGGGCGGGCGGGTAGGGAGCTCACAGTCTGAGTTCCCCTGAGTCAGGTGTAGGGTCCCAAATGGGAAGGTCCTGTTCCCTGGAGGTGCCTCCCGCTGGTGGCTGTATTGTCTCTCTGGGCAGCCGCGGGTAGGGTCGGCGGAGGGGAGGAGGAGGCAATATGGCGTGTGCTGCGCGGCTCGGGTCTGTGCACATGGAGGTGCCCCAAGGGATTTGGGAGTCTGGTGCCGTGTCCGCTACAGGCTCACCGCTAGCTGGTGGTGGCGGTCTCTGGGCTGGTGTCCGCAGGTCTCTCCACTCGCTGGTAAGCCCACCAGCAGTCCCAAATGCAGGGGAGGGGAAAGGTGATTTATCCACCTACCCTTCCTGCTGGTCTCCGGGATGCTCCGGAGGTCTCAGCTTCCAGTTCTCCTCCGCGGCCTCCTCCCGTGGAGTCTCCCGGGGTCTTAGGTACCCCTCCTTCCGGCCCTCGTCTGCTGTATGCTTGCCTTCTTGCTTCTTTTTTCTAATTTCTGCTAGAATCTGTCTTTTCTGCAGAGACACTCTTTCTGGCGGTGTTTCTCGTCCGCCACCTTGATCCTCCCCTCAAGATATTTTTTTATATTGTGGTTTAGAGGCTATCAGATACAATTTCTTTCCTTTTTTTTTTTTTTTTTTTTTTGAGAAGGTCTTGCTCCGTTGCCCGGGCTAGAGTGCGGTCGTGTCATTATAGCTCATTGCAACCTCACACTCCTGAGCTCAAGTGATCCTATTGCCTCAGCCTCCTATAGTTGGGACTATAGGCACGGGCCACTGCTCCAGCTAATTTTTCTACTATTTTTTTTTTTTTGGTAGAGATGGGGTCTCGCTCTTGCTCAGGCTGATCTCAAACTCCTCTCCTCAAATGATCCTCTCACCTCAGCCTCCCAAAGTGCTAGGATTACAGGTGTGAGCCACCGTGCCCCTCCAATTTAATAAAACTAGAAAAAAAAAACTATTAAAAGAAATGTTTGAACTATACATTCCTCTTCCTGGTAAAATATAGCTAACACACACCAACATTTCTCTCAGATGGAATGCATCTCTAAAACCTAAATAATACAAGTGGAACAGCCATCTGAGGTCTCTCTCTAACATAAATATCCAGAGGTAGGTTGGGGAAAAACGCCTAAATTCAAAGTACTAAAGAAACGATAGTAGACTTGACTCGTTTTCCTTATGTGTTCCCTGGCCCAGAATTGAGAAGTGAGCACTGCAGTGCAGACAGGGAGAGTTCGGGGCAAAATCCTCTAGTGTTGTCTCAAGGAATGGAAAAGGAAACTCCAACACTCAGAGTGTGGAAATTTTTCCACTTTTTCTCTCTCTCACATTCCATGCTGCAGACAACTCCCTGCTGGGAGTGACAGAGGCAACAAAATTAGCCAACTGCGGAGGGAGAAATGCTAAAGGAGCGGAAGTTCCTTCTCTCTGTTAGATGGAGTTGAGGCTCTAAGAAAGTGGGGTCAACCCTGTTGCCTTTTTTTCTTCCCTTCTCTTTTGTCTTCCAGACTTACACTGCAATCCCAGGGGTGCAGTCACATCAAACCTAACGTTAGTCTCTAGCCAACCTTAAAGTGTTGGGGATATAGCAGAGAAGGGGAGCTTAGGAGGAGAAAGCAAGTCTGTTTCTGAACTCCTAGGCTCGATATAACTGCCCACGAGTGACTATGTCACTAATTAGAATACAAAAGACTTTGAAAACTAAAGCAATGGATGGATATCTACACAGAGGTAAGGCTGACCATTGGGTGGCACACGTGGTGGAACACAAACAATAGCATGGCTTACAAACTGAGCTCACATTGGAACCACAGCCCACCGGATGTGGTTTGGACCTCAGAGCCTGAAATCCACAAGGTCAAGTGCCTCGTAAAACAAACATGTCAACATTATTTATAGGATTAAAAAAAACACACAGTCTCATTAGGTAATATTCAAATTTGCTCACGATAAAATTAAAAACCTCTAAGTATACAAAGGACCATGAAAACCTCAACTTGCATGGGAAAAGATAACAGATGCCAACGCATAGACACAGATGTTAGCATTATCGTAGACAAACTTTAAAGCAGCTTTTATAAAAGAATTCAAAATAGCAATTCTAAAAACAAACATTTTAAAATAGAAAGTATCAGTATAACAGATATAAAAAAGAAACAAATGAAAATTTCAGAACTGAAAATATATAACTAATTTAAAAAAATTAATTGTATGAACTCAGTAGCAGAAAGGAGATGACAGAGGAAAGAATCAGTGAATTTCAACATAAGTCAATAGATATTATTCAGTTTAACAGAGAGGAATCATATTGCATAAAAATAAAATGTGGAATAATAGCAAATGTAAAATTTGTGTCACCAAAGTCCCAAAAAGAGAGGAAAAAATATAGGACTGAAAAAAATAATTGATTAGGAGGAAACATTCCTAAATTTGGTAAAAAGCATAATCCTTCATACTCAAGAAGCTGGTGAAACCCGAAAGAGGGTAAACTTAAAAACTGCACATGCAGACACATCACAATCAAACTGATCAAAACTTAAGAATAAGAGACTCTTAAAGACAGCCCGTGGGAAAAAATGACATATTAGCTGTTGAGTAGCAATGATTTGAATTTCTGTGGACTGCCCATTAGGAAGTACGCAGGTCAGAAGGAATTCCCATAGTATTTTAAAGTGCTGAAAGAAAATAACTCTCAATAATAGACTGAGTACCTTGTGTACTGGATAATTCCATATCCAGAAAAAAAAATATTTTTAAGGAATAAAGGTAATTAAAACATTCTCTACTGAAAGAAACTCAAAGCAGACCTGTTTTAAACAATTGCCAAGGAAAGTTCTTAACACAGAAGAGATATGACACTAGAAGGAAACTCTTAAAAATAAAGGAAGAGGAAAAAAAATGTATGCAGTTGACCCTTAAACAATGCCGGAGTTAGGGCACTGACCCTCTGCGGAAAATCCACATTTAACTTTCGATTCCCCCAAAACTTAACTAATGAAAGCTTACCGTGTACCTGAAGCCTTACTGATAATAGAAACAGTCAATTAACACTTATTTTGTATGTTACATGTAGTGTATCCTGTATTCTTACAATGAAGTAAGCTAGAGAAAAGAAAATGCTATTAAGAAAATCAGAAGAGAAAACATATTTACTATTCATTAAGTGGAAGTGTATCATCATAAAGTTCTTCATCCTCATCATCTTCTCATTGAGTAGGCTGAGGAGGAGGAGGGAGAGGTGGGGTTGGTCTTGCTGTCTCAGGGGTGGCAGAGACAAAAGAGAGGTAAGGGGAGGCAAGGAATACAAGCACACTTGGTATAAATTTATGGAAATATGTTGTATTTTCTGTCTGAATTTTTGCTTTTTCATTTCTTTAAAAACATTTATACACGGTACCAACCCTTATTCCCCTATTTGCTTTAAGCTCAGTGCCCATATCCACCGCATAAAAGAAGTCAAAAGCAGTCTTGAATGATTGGAACCCTTTTGCTAGATTGTCTAATGTCAATTTGCTTTCTGACACTGCTTCTTCTGTATCTTCTTCTTCATCGTCTGACACTGATTTGGAAACACTCATCTCCATCGAGTCACCTTCTTCTGGTGTGGTGCTTGTTAGCTCTTGAATTTCTCCAAGAGCCACATCTTGAAACCCTCCAACCCCCACTTTTTTTTTTTCATATCCACAAGCTCTTTTATGATTTCCTCGACTGGCTCTGTCATAAATCCTGTGAAGTCATGCACAACATCTGAAAACAGTTTGCTCCAGCAGGAATTTATATTTTTGAGCTTGGTGGCTTTCCTGGCTTTTTCTAGAAAAACAATGACATCTTCAGTGGTGGAATCCTTCCAGTCTTTCATGATGTTATCTCTATTGGTGTTCTCTTTCAGGGCATTGACAGTCTTTTCCATAGAGCATCATGTGTAATGAGTCTTAAATGTTCTCATGACATTCTGATCTAGAGGCTGAATTAGAAACTTTGTATTTGGGGGCAAGGAGACCATGTTGATTGACATTTTCAGTGTTGAGGTCATGGGGTTCAGGATAGCCAGGGGGTATCATCCAATATCAAAAGAACTTTAAAAGACAGTCCCTTACTGGCAAGGTACATTCTGAGATCAGCAACAATACCTCAATGTAACCAATCCAGAAAAACGGTTCTTGTTGACGCCTTCTTGTTGTACAACTAAAATACTGGCAGCTGGTGTTTATCCTTTTCCCACAAGGCTCTGGGATTAGCAGCTTTTGACAGAGCAAGACTGATCATAAACCTGGCTGCATTTGCACAAAATGGTAGAATTAGCCCATCCCTTCCTGCCTTAAATCCTGGTGCTCACTTCTCTTCCTTACTAATACATGTCCTTATGTAGTTGCATTTTCCCCCCAGAATAAGCTATTTTCCTCTGCATTAAAAACTTGTTCAGGCAGATGTCCTTTTCCTCAATGATTTCTTAATGGCATGAGGAAATTCATCTGCTGTCTCCTGGTCTGCAGAAGCTGCTTTTCCTGTTATCTTGACATTTTAAAGCCAGACTTCTTTCTAACATATTCAAACAACCCTTTCCTGCCATTACATTTTTCAGCTTTAGATCCTTCACTGAATATCCTAGCTGGTGCAGTAAGGCAATAAAAAGAAATAAAATGCATTTAGGGCTGGGTGCAGTGGCTCATGCCCATAATCCATGCATGCTGGGAGGCCAAGGCGGGAGGATTGCTTGAACTCAGGAGTTCCAGACCAGCCTGAGCAAGAGTGAGACCCCACCTCTACTAAAAATAAAAAATTAGCTGGGCATGGTGGCATGCACCTGTAGTCCCAGTTACTTGGGAGGCTGAGGAAGGAGGATCGCTTGAGCATAGGAGTTTGAGGTTGCTATGAGCTAGGCTGATGCCACAGCACTAGCCCGGGCAAAAAAAAAAAAGTATTTGGATTGTAAAGAAAGAAATAAAACAACCTCCATTATAAACAACACAACTTTTTACATAGAAAACCCAAAACAATCTACAGACTAGCTCTCAACACTAATAAGTGACTTTAGCTAGTTTGCAAGATACGCAGTCAACACACATAAATCAATAAATCATTCCCCCCCATATGCTAGCAATGTACAAATGGAAATATAAATTTAAAAAATAACATTTATATTAACTCCAACACAAATTAAATACTTATCTTTAAATCTAGAAAACAATGTGCAAAACCTATATACTGAAAAGATCTAAATGAATGAGAAGACATATTGTGTTCATGGATTGGACGATTTTGCATAGTAAAGAATAAATCCTTTCCAAATGTATCTACAGCTTTAACTCAATGTACAGTACTGACCAAATGCCAATCAGCTTTTTGCTTGTTTGTTTTTAATTAGCCAAACTTATTTTAAAGTTTATGGAGAGGCAAGGAGTAGGGTAGCCAAAACATTTTTGAATAAAAGACATAGAATGAAATTAGATGTTAATATTTACAATAAAGCTATAACAATCAAGACAGTGTTATCAAACTATTGGGTAGACACATAGATATCAATGGGACAAAATGAGCACAAAAAAAATCTAAACAAATATGGCATTTGGTTCTTAATAAAAATAACAAGGAAATTTAAGGGTAAAAAGATATTCTTTTTAACAAATAATATTGGAACAACTGTACATCTATATGCCAAAAAAAAAATTAATTAAATGTCAACATAAGCCTTATACATTATTCATGTATTAACTGAAAATAAATCAAAGATCTAAATGTAAAAAGTAAAATTATAAAATTTTAGGGAAAAAGTGATCAGAGAAAATCTTTATAAGCTTGGATAAAAAGTTCTTAGAAATGACACCAAAAGAACAATCCATTTAACAGAAAAGGCAAAATATAAATTGATTCCATCAAAATAATAATAGTAATAAAATTTTGTGCTGTGTGAAAGACTCTGTTACTAGAAGAAAACATAAGCTACACATCAGACAAAATATTCGCAAATCACGTATCTGACAAAGGACTTGTATCCAGAAGAGAGCTAGCTCGGCATTGCAAGAATTGAGATGATGACTTAAGATTAGATTTATAAATTCAAATAATTTGAGATTTATGGGAGACAAATAAAGCTTCAGAATGATTCCAAGTGGAGGAATAATTCTAGAAAGAGTGATTTCAGAAAGCATCTAATTTAATATGTCTTGAGACATTTTCTAAAAATTTTCTAAAATTAAACTGTAAGGTATGACATGCATTAAAAACATCCGAATTACTAAATAAATGTATGTATCTTACTTATCAATCTTGTAGGAAAGTATTCCTTTCTCTTTATTTTTCTTGGAGGATAATCCTAGATTATAGACAAGATTTACCACAGCCTACTTATTAAATATACATTGTTTTCCCTTTTGGTAGAAATTAAGGTGATACATTCTTTTATGTAGGTCCTGTTTTATTCCTTCCTGGAAATTTTTGTTCTTCTTTTATTCTGAAACAATAGGTTATTTTACTGCATATACTGAAAAGAGAGATTGATAGCTCTTTCACATTTTCACAACTGGGAATTTCAAAGAAAGCCTGAAAAATTCCATGTTTCAGAAATGTTTTTATGGCTACTAATATCAAAATTCTCTAAAGACTTAGGAAAACTCATATCTTTACACAGTGACCTTTTTAAAGAGATGAATCAAAACAATAGAAATTTATGACTTAAGTATTTTGTTCTAAATGCAGAGACTTTTTGCTTTTACTTTTCTGGGGGTAGAAAGAAGGTGAATATGTTATGTCAGAATTGTCTAGAATTTTCAAAGTATCAAAAATAATTTATTAATAGATTTTATGTTTTAATTACTTTTTCTGGCCATTAATTATCAAAAATATGACATTTACATTAAGAATTTTGTTGAAATTTTTCATTTTTATTAAGTAATACTTGAAACAGAGTTTATATCCTATGGATTTTTAAAGGAAAAATGTTGTGTTTTTTCCAACATTTTCAAAAAGTGTTACTCCATTTAATGACATTTGCCTCTTACATATGTATTATTTCTCACTCTTATTAAAAGTAAAACTCTGTACTTCCCAGCTACATGGAAACATTGATTCAGTGTCTTGTAAATAATATATAAGCAATGGTAGATAAGGTTGTAGGATAACTAATGATATTGCTGCAGCATTATCTTGTTTTTCATAGCAAAAGATTTCCCTTCACAGGCTCAGAGACATATATCCAATGTTTTCTTGTTGTTTCTTATGAAATCTTGACAGTTAAAAATATTGACAACAATGTTGTATTTTGTCACCTTCACAGCTTTTCAGAAGTAAGTTGCCTATGAACACTTTTTATACAAATGATCATTATGTCAAGAACTCTAACGATGCGTTTTGAAGCAGTATATAACACGTGGTGATAAATTGCTATTTTTATAAGTTTTTTGATAGACTCACAATAGTTACACTGAATTTCACTAAAGAGGATGTTTAATTATGTTTAGTTGTATTTATTATGTTTAAGTATGACATAGTTTGTTTTCATACTTTAAAGCCTTTGACTGTTTATGGAGATTCAAAGCACAAATGAGAAAATAAATGAATCTGTGTTCAATTAAATTACTTCCAGTGGTCAATTGTTTTTCATTATAGTCTACATTTTTATTTTAGTTTATTTTATGTTAGAGTTTTTTTATTTTTAATTTTTATTTTTCCCAGCTTTATTAAGGCATAATTGACAAATAAAAATTGTATGTTTATGGTATATAATGTGATGTTTTGATACATGTCCACACTGTGCTATGAGTAAATCAAGCTAATTAACATATCCATCACCTCACGATTTTTTTTTTTTTTTTTTTGAGACAGAGTCTCACTTTGTTGTCTAGGCTAGAGTGAGTGCCGTGGCATCAGCCTAGCTCACAGCAACCTCAAACTCCTGGGCTCAAGCTATCCTCCTCCCTCAGCCTTCCAAGTAGCTGCGACTACAGGCATGCGCCACCATGCCTGGCTAATTTTTTCTATATATTTTTAGTTGGCCAATCAATTTCTTTCTATTTTTAGTAGAGACGGGTCTCGCTCTTGCTCAGGCTGGTCTCCAACTCCTGAGCTCCAACGATCCACCCGCGTTGGCCTCCCAGAGTGTTAGGATTACTGGCGTGAGCCATCTCGCCCGGCCACCTCACGACTTTTGGTAGTGAGAATATTTAAGATCTATTCTTTTAACAATAGATATATGTATAACATTAGATATATGTATATATGATAACAATACATATATGTATATAATTTTATTAACAATCATTGCCATTCTGTACAACAGATCTCCAGAATTTATTCATCCTGTATAACTGAAACTATGAACTCCCACCCAATCTTAGTATTTGGAATTTCATGTGACTGAGCTCTCTGACCTCAGATTCCCAAGCTTATTTGGTGACAGAAACCTGGAAATTTTGGGAGAAAAACATCATTAACATTTTGAGAGGCACTAAAGTCCACATAGAACATAGTAAAGAAAACTATTTTGTACAGTGATGCTAAAAGAAAAAAAATGTGGACTAATTAGTATCTCTTCCTCATCATTTTATTTCTCTTGAGAAAGGAGACTATATTTGCCCCTAGAAATTTTAATTTCATCTTTTCAGAAGGATAATTATACCCAGCATGCAAACCACACACACACACACACACACACACACATAGAGCAAAGGATTTAAATTTGAACTTTCCAAACATCTTTTACTTTATCTGTAAAGGAGTTAATTTCTGCTTCCTATGTCCCAGAGTTGCTTGAGAGTCAAATGAAGAAACTAATTTTCAAACTCTGAAACACAAGTCAAATGCAAAACAGTACTGCAATCATTGAGCACCAAGGATGGCACTGTCCCTCAAATGGCAGGAGGACTTATTATTAATTTTCATACTGACAAGTTCTTTTGCAATTTTCTTGATAGCTATCTTAAAATCTTGCAAATAGAAGCACAAAATTCAGTAATATATACTGCTAAGTATATTTGATACATCCAGTCATCGAGTCCATTGTGTACTGATAAAAGTTTACTGATTTATGTTGCACCAAAACTCACAAATGCAATAAATGATGGTTTTTGTAAGTACTCTCAGGCTAAAGAATACGATACAAGATGATATCGTTTTGAAAAGAACCAATGACATTTGTAAGACAGGTTCCATTGGAGTGTTTTATAATAAATCAATAATTCATAAGCTATAAACCCAATAAAGATCAATGCCAAGACTTTCGTTACGATTTAAAGGTTTTTGTTAGTGTTTCATTAAGAAGTTGCCTAAAGATTACCTTAAAATACCTTCCCAAATCACACTCTACAACTCAGATGGAAAGTAAATAAGCAGTTTTTGCTGAGTTTGAATAAAAAAAAAATCCATTCCATGGAATCGTTTTTAAGTACAAGTTGCTAAAAGTGGTTACATAACTATGATTTAAATTATATTAAAAATTTAAAATTATTTCCCTTTGAAATTTTCTAAGATTAGATATTAAGTGCAACATATTTCCTTTCTTTAAATATTGCTGGTCTACAAGTACAAAGAGAAAGGTTTGGATTGCTACATTTGTGTAATCTATGTTCCTTTAAAATCAAAGTTATTATGAAAAGATAGTGTCTAAACTTAAGCAGCATCTGTCAAATGGGATTATATAAAGGATTGAGAATCTAAGAAATAGATGTTTCTAGACTGGTCATCAGAAATGATTTAGGGCTTCTATTGCCATAATCACAAAAATGTCAGTGATAAAGTCATAATCCCTGCTCAATAGGTCAAACCATGGAACCTTAGGATGAGTGAAATTTAAATCCGTTAAAGCTTTGATTTTATCATACTGCTCATAACTACTTGGAGAGTTTCTTTTCTTATTATTAATAGTAAATATCTTTATTTGTACGTTATTATGTGATGCACAGAATATTGCATATTCTCCATCCCTACATAGATGGTATTAATTTTATTTTTCTTTAATTCTTATGGTGACATTAAGGCTCAACTTAACATGTACCCACACATGTACATACAAACACATATGCACATATACATAAGACGTGTAGGAAGACATGGAGGGATGCTAATAAGCAACTGAAATATGTGAGTTATTCTATGTCAAAATATCAACTTCTGCTACTTCAGCAATGTATCAAAATTTTGTTTATTTGACAGAGAGGAAAAAGGGCATACTGAAGGCAAACTATTTTAAGTCAGATAGATTTGTACTTAAATTTAGCTTTGATATTTATTAGCTAAGACCAAGAAAACCCCAAAATTTTAATTACTTTCTCTTAGTTTCAGAATTCTCATCTGTAATTTGAAAATATTTTCCGACAATATAACTATGATTTGGGGATGTGATGTATGGAACACATAATACATGCATGACAAATGTTCATAATATTAGACACAATGTGTCCATTACTCTTCCATTCCACTAGCTAGGTGCATAAACATTTTTAGTGGGAATGAAATGTTCAGACATGAACCTCCTATACTGAAGCAAAGATGATACAAAGCTAGGCCAATCAAAGGAGGAAGAGATCTTTAATCAAACCTACAGTAAGATTCCAATTAGTCCCTAGACAGAAGCAATTGCCAAAAGATCTTTGTGAGAAATGAAGACAGTTATTATTTATCGTACTTTGTGAAGAGAGGCTTAATGAAAACCTGGGATGCTATAAGTAAATTCAAATTATATGACAAACTCATTGGATAGAAATCTAAATCATCATGAACTCCCTATTTTTGCTTATTTTTATTATTTATCCCTTATTAAATTGCATTATATTCTATTAACATCATTGAGACTGATATACACAATAGGATTATGACATACTCAACATTAGTATCCAATAGATGAACCCAATAATTCTAACATGAAGAACTGATATCAAAATTATGTCAATTTTATTTATTTCAAATTCAGCTACTAAGTCTATTCCCATAAAAATTTATTCAAAGATTATAAACCTAAGTTTTTTATTCTTAACATGTTTGCAGAGAAGAAATCAAGTCGATACTGAAGAGTGCAATGCAATTATATTTACATTTTCCTATGTAATTCAGGTTAATATTATCCTAAATTAGACTCTTTTATGAGATAAGTTATTATACCCTGAATTATAAAAATGAAGACCATTTAGTATTAGAAGTTATAATCCTTGTCAAGTACTTGATAATGTCCAAAAGACAAGTCATTATAATAATGTCTTTTGGACATTATTTATATAATGAGATATAATTTCCAATATCTTTTGGATCACCTGGGCATATTCTTGCACATCTCCATTAAATTTCTTTACAGAATTCTTGCTTTAATTTTCTCAGTATTTCAGCCAACATTTTGTATAACTGAGTCATACAGCCATTTTCCCCATATATACAGTTGATTTTATTTATACTTAGTTTTGGGTGAGCATTTTTACATGGCCCGACCCTGTATCATCATCACCATTAATGAGAAGAAAATTAATATGTTCAATATGTGAATTTTATATTATAAAATATTGCTCCCATTGCATTTTTAAATTAATGCCCAAAGTCTCCTAAACTCTGTATATTCTCTCAATGTATCATTGTTTTCCTGGATTCCTTTTCTGTCCCTAGTCAAGCTAAGATCCAGCTCTCTTTGCATCAGTAACCCAACTACTTACTGTAGCTCATTATAGACCTTTCTCACATGTTTTGTCAAATCTCATACCAAATCAATCCAATCATTTGGTTCTGTGTTTGTATGAAAATATTACCAGAGTTTTATTTTTTAAAAAATTACCACAGAAGCAGCACAGGTTTTATGCCATGGCACACACAGTTCTTCAAAATCAACCACACTCTAATCGCAAATTGCAAACCAATTCTTTGCATCACCTCTTCATTCCAAGAATGACTCTCCATGGCTTTATTCAGCCTCACCACCACTATCCTCTCAAAAATATCCATAGTTTCTGCTTTTCTGAGCTCCCATAGCCAATTCCTACACACCCTACCCTATCCATTCTTACGGCTAAAAATGGATTTAGAAATCCATGTATTCTACCCATCTTTTCTTTTCCTATTCTAGAAAAAAAATATTTATTTATTCTATTTTATATCACAACTTCATTAAAGAATTGCCAATATGTGATCTCTCCTTTCTCCAATTTTATTTTTGGAACTGACCTGACTGATAAGTCATCAACTCTGCAGTGGATGCTCTGCTGCTCCGCTCCGGTTCCCCTCCAAAACCACAGAGCTCACTCTTCCTGCTTCCGGGAATATTGCACTGACTCCTCACAGGTGAGTGCGTTCTTGAGGAATGCCTTCCTGCCAGGGAACTGTCTTTCCCTGATGTTAAGCACCTTTGCTAGAAGCAGCCCACATCCAATTGACTAATTGATGCAGCTATTTGTACTTCTGACCTCCTTGTCTTGATTTGAGAAAACTGTGAAGTCTCACCCTAGCTCTAACGCCCCTTATGATTTTGAGTGAGGCCTTTGTTATTATACTAAGTAAATCTGAGGATCACAAAGAATTTTCTGTAAAAACAAAACAAAAAAAAACATTCCATGAACTGCCACCCAGCTCTTCTCCTCTCCCATCCCTTGACGAGGAAAGTGGTGATCATTCCCTCCCTAGTTGCTTGTTCATAGCTCAAACTGAGTCCCTGTTCAGGAATTGCCTCAAGACAAAGAATATGCCCCCTCTCTGGGACCTGTCTACCTCCAACTGGAGAGGTAAAAAGGCCAAATCCTTCAATTCATATTATGCAAAAGGGTCATCTCTAGATCTCCAATAGGTTCAAAAATGTCCTTCTCATCTGCTTGCTTCCCTCATTGCCTTCCACACTCCACAACTCTCTGAAGACATATCTCCATCTCAGAGCTTACTTCCTGGGAAAACCACCTAATAAAAACCCCTCAGTTGACCACTATTCCCCTATTGAAATCATTGTCCTTTGGGGGCCCTCCATCGATATATTATGGTATTATAGCTGAAGATTCTCTAACACAGCTTACAAGGCTGTAAAATATCTGGACTCCAAATATCTCTCCATACTGTACACATCGCACTCTGTTCTCTGGCCACATTAACATCGCCACATTTCTTTGAGTACAACATCAAAAAGATCTGATTAGTCACTCGTCTTATAACTCCCTTAGTGTTCTCTGCATTTCATATCATAGACCTCTTCATAGTCTACACAGATTACCATTTTCTTCTCTTTTTTTGTTAATTTCAACAGATTTAGGGGGTACGATTTGAATTCCATTACATATATAAATGGCATAGCGGTGAAACCCGGGCTTTCATTTTTGTTTACATCTCTCACACTAGTTGCGGGGTATACACCAAGGGTGTCATTCGCTGTTGTGTACGCTATGTTATCCACACGCTGCTTCAAATATCAAAGAAGATCAACAAAGATTAGCCAAATGAATTTTATAAAAATAAAAAATTTAAAGTATGCATTTGTATTTTTATAATGGATGGACTTGCTTTCTTGTTAATTCATGTCAGAAGCACATGCAAAACAGGATTCGTGTCTGGTCATTGTGCTGAGACCTGGGATACAAAGCTAAATAATTTACTTTCCCTTCCTCAAATAGATTTTCTCAATAATTTAAGATGTAATACCATTTTCAATTCATTAGGTGATACAAAGATGCAGCCATGCACATGGTAAACTATAGTATTTGAGAGAAAAGTGCCATGAAAACTATTTAGAAAAATAATTCTATATCACCATGGACTGTTGTGGAACTAAGAGAACAAAGTCTAGTTTAAAGGCTTGTTACTACTGTATAATCCAGCCCAGAAAAAAAAATGATGGTTGAAATAAAGTAATGATGATGGAGATGGAGAGAAGTGGTTGAATTAAACAGGAAAAAACACAGAAATTGGATAAGTAATACGTGGAGAGTAAGTCGATACAAGAGGAAAAGGAAAATGGGAATCAAAGGTGACTTACAGTTCTTAGCTTTAGAAAAGTGACTGAATAATTTGTGGTATTATTTGCCAGAATCACGATCGTGGAAAAGAAATAATTCTTTGAGTAAAATATGAATTCCATTATGACAAGTTAATGTTGAGGTGCCTACATGTTATTCAACTGGTGATAAATTACCACTAGATTTTTTTTATTATCCTTCATTCACCAAGCACTTATTGATCTACTGTTTAATAACCACTAGTCTAGAAAATGATAATTACGCACATTTTCTTCTTTCCAAGAATATTCCATGCAGACAGAAACACAAACACGTGAATGTCACGCACTGAGTTAAATGCACTGATAGAGATATATTTTAAAAATGGGTTTCTGTGCCAAGTCGAACTGAACATGTGGCAGGGAGTGAGAGTTAAAAAAGATGGTAAGGAGGGGATGGCATCCAAATGGAATCCTGGGAGATGAATAATATGCAGAATGAAAACATCAAAAGCAACCCAAATCAATGCAGAAGGAGATATTTCTCAATAAATATTATTTGAATATGTACCTTTTGGGATAAAAATATTTTCAGCACACAGGGTACATAAAATACTTTTCAATTTCATTGAATTATTACATCTAAAAAGAGTAAACTAAATAATCCAAGAAATGATATGGAGTATTTCTGTTGTGTCTAGATGAAAATGGTTTTATTTATTATGGAATTGATATACCAAATCACAAAAAGGGATAATAAATAGATTTGACTATTTAAACAATAAAAAGAAACTTCTGAACATCAAATAATATGAAAATGAATATAATACTAGAGTCTATATTTTAAGTTCCATAATATGTAAATACTCATGACAAATGTGTCTTGTCACATTTTATGTTTGCTGAAAGAAAAGACAATTTAAAAATCAATAAATAAAAGATGAGTAATAGGCATTCAGCCTAACATTTATTAAATTAAAATATATTTATGAAGACCACATGAAAAGTCTGCTACATGCTTATTACGTGGATGAATAGTCAAATTTCAATACTGAACAAGACACATTCTGCCTGCTTAGATATTGTTTTTAATTTACTAGGAATACCAACAAAAAAGTAAATAAGGAATAAAGCATCTATATGGCACAAATCCATATATTTGTGCGATTATATTTAGGTCTTACCGTGATATAATTATATTTCATCACACTGTTTATTCATGAAAGAATAGAATTTCTACCAAAATTGTGATATTTCTCTAAAGTGGTCATGGGGAATGATTAAAGGGTCATAGAAATGGCAAAGCTTGAAGTTTACATTTTGTAAGGAAGTGAACTAAGATTAGAAGAGAAAGGGAATTGAAAAAGCAGGCATGGGGTTGGTTACACTGGTTTGGGTGCTTTGGTGAAGTGTGATAATGTTTAGGTTGAAGCTAAGAAATGGAATTAGAAGTGCAAAAACAGGTTTTATTCACAATATAAAATGCCAGAACTGAAGTTATTTCATATGTAGTACTTCTGGGTAATGAGATACCACCTAGTGTGGCCGCAGGTCTGAAAGAAACACTACAGGTGGAAGTGAATATGGTTAAAAAAATTACCACAGGAAACTAAATTTAATTTTTATTTCAATCAAATGTGGGTAAAACAAAAAATATCATTGGTTAAATATGAGTATATCTTAGCTTAGCTCATTTAAAATCTTTCTAGCCAAGCTATTTCTAAATTTAACTTTATCCAGAGTTCAATCAAAACTCCTATTCTTTTTTTTTCCTTCTTTTAGTAACTTTAATAGATGTTACTTCAAAAAATAAGTTGTAAAACAAATTGCACACTGTAGATGTTAAAACCCAAAATAAAGAATTTAAGTGAAAATAGAATCTATTTGCTAGTAGAGCAGTCATGCCTCATTAAAGCTAAATTATATTCTTCCATTTATCTACTATGGAGTAATCTTATCTCTTTGCAAAATCTAATACTTCTATTTAATTGATTGTAGAAGGAAGAAGTGATAGCATTAAAAAGAAAGGCATTTCCTTGTCTAAAACTATAGCTTTGCTACTTTAACTATAATGATAGAAGGAGTTATTAAAGGGTGTTATAGTCTTTTTAAAAATAGAAAATATATGCTTTGTCTTATAAAAATTCCCCTTTGTGGTGGCTAAAAGCTGTTCCCCAAAATTTATCTTATTAAATAAATATTGTAAAATTTGAATTACACCAGGAGTTATTTTTACAAAAATATTTGAACATATGAAAATATTTCTTAGGGACATACTCTTCAGATGAAGGAACCCATAAAGGACCTGTAGTTGTTCTCATTTAATTGAAAGTAAAATAAACAAAATGCTCTTAAATTAAAAAAAATATTTTTTTCTTAATATTTTTGGCAAAAAATGTCCTTAAATGGCAGTTCTTAATTCAGCATGTTTCAAATTTGATTTTAAATTTAATCATGCAATATTTTAAAAGGAGCAAAAATGAGTGAGGAAAGAAGGAATAGAAAGGAATACCATGCAACCCTAATCCAACTTTCTAATTTAGAAATATATGAAAATTATTTATTTATTAAATGTAAGTTTAAGAAATATCATAAAAGACATTTTCTGTGTGTTATTTCCTACTTTTTATCCTCTTGTTTTCTTTTTTTTTTTTTTTTCTAGCCACTAGACCACCAGGGATTCTTGTTTTCTTTTACCTAAAGTGCAAACACTATCAGATTACTTTAAACATGTACTTGCTTTCTTTTATATCATAAACAGTTATTATTCCTATATATATATCAATTTATTTGTTTGAGATCATTATAAATATGGTGTCCTATTCAATGTACTTTTCTATGACTCACTTTTAAAAGTTGGCATTATTTTTAGTTACTGTATTTTATTTCATTGTGACTGTGAATTTTAAAATCTATTTTCCTATTGATGGTCATTTGAGTTGTTTTAGACATTTATTTTAAACAACAATACTGTGATAATAACCTTTTTTGGACAATGACCCCTGGTAATAATATGATAGAATTTCCTCAGGATATATAAAGTAATGATTGAATATTCTGCATTGTATTTTATACATGTAGAACCTTTTTAAAATAAAATAAATTATTTTTTAAAGTGGTTGTACCAATCCACACTTTCTCCAGCATTAACAAGAGTTATGATGGTTCTATATCTTCAACAAAAACTGGCTTTGCAAGATTATACACTTTTGTTAGTCTGGTATACAGTAAAATGAGTAATGATGACTGGGTTTTACATTTGCCTAATTAATAACAATACTGAACACCTGTTGTATGTTTCTTGTCATTTATGTTCTTCTATCAATTTTATATTTATATTTATATATTATATTCAATATGTTACATATTATACTTATTTTATAACATACATGTTTTTATCTATAGTAATATTATGTAATGACAGATATTAATATATATACATTATAATGTTTATTATATATACATTTATAGCTATAAGTGTACAATATATCTACATATGTCTTATTGAATTATTTATCTCTCATACTACTATATTGATATTTGAAGTGCCTTATACTTGGAATGTACTAATTAATTATCATTTATATATATATACATATATGCTCAATTTTATCTCTCAGTTCATGGATTTCTCTTTTTCTTTATGATTTTTTTTTATGAAGTGACACTACTAGTTTTGATACATTGGAAATTTCCAATCTAACCTTTTCAATATATTGTTTTTTGAAATTTATTCAAGAAAAATTTATCTACATTAAGAAATATATAAATGTTTATTTAAGAATAGTTTTACCTAGGACTCTGGGAGGCCAACATGGGAGGATTGTGTGAGGTCAGGAGTTCTAGACCAGCTTGCGCAGGAGTGAGAGCCCATCTCTACTAAAAATAGAAAAAAAATTAGTGGAGTCTGGTGGCATGCACCTGTAGTCCCAGCTACTACTCAGTAGGCTGAGGCAAGAGGATCACCTGAGCCCAGGAGTTTGAGGTTGCTGTGAGCTAGGCTGACACCAGGGCACTCTAGCCTGGGCAACAGAGTGAGCCTCTCTCTCCACACCCCCCCCACAAAAAGCATAGTTTTAGAATTAAAGAGTAATTGTGAAAATAGTACAGTGCCCATATATACTACAAATAATTCCCCCCTATTACTAATATCATTCATCTACGGTACATATGTCATAATTAATAAATAAATATTGATACATCATTAACTAAAGTTTATAAATCATTCATATTCTCTTTGCTTTTACTTAATGTTCTTTTTCTGTTCCAAAATCCTATCAAAAGGATAACAATACATTTAATAATATAGTTTAAGCTCCTCTTCACTGTGACAGATCCTCATAGTTTTCTCATTTTAATGTCCTTCATGGAGCTGAGGAACTTTGGTTAAGTATTTTGTAGAATCTTCCTGAACTGACACTTGTATGATAATCTCCTCATGATTATATAAGGGTTATGAATATTGAGAAGGAAGACCACAGTGGTAAATGTCATTTTCAAAACATCTTATCAAGTGTGATTATTAATGTGATTTATGGCTGTTGACGTTAACCTTGATAACCTGGCTGAGGCAGTATTTATCATGCTTCTCCACCATAAAGTTAGTCTTTTCCCCTCCATTTCCATACTGGCCCCTTTGGAATGAAAATACCATGTGTGATCCACTCCTAAGGAAGGGGAAGTTATTCTAAACCTCCTTGAGGGTGAAGTATTTATATCTGTTACTTGTAGTTCTTCTGCATTGGAGATTTGTTACTTTTCCAAAATTATTTATTTTTTCATTCATTTATGTATGGACTCATAAATATTTTTTTTAATCAGGATATAATACAATGTTACTTTATTTTCTTGCTTACATCGTTCCAGAGGAGGACATTGGGAGTTCCTCTGGTTGACACATGTGTTCCCTTGACATACCTCCTCTTCTTGGCATATAGGATGTGTGTGTGTGCGTGTGTGAAGTGTTATTTATGGTGTAAATATTTTACTGAAAACATCTTCTTAAGTGCTTTGGTTATTTGCTTTCCATGTAAGTTGATCCTGTTTTTGTCTTACTATTTAAAACTATATTGTAATTTCACCAAAAGTTAGCATTCTGAGTGTCACAGATATTCAGATTAGAATTGCTAAATTGTCTCTCTCAGCAGCAGAGGCTAGAGAGGGGGAAGGGGAGAAGGAGGCAATATGGCGCCTGCAGCGTGGCTGGGGTCTGCGGGTGGGAGGTGCCCTGAGGGAGCTGGGAGCCTGGTGCCCTGTCCTCAAAAGGCTCACCACTCACTGGCGGCAGCCGCCTCTGGGCTGGTGTTAGCATGTCTCTCCAACTACTGAGGAGCCCACCAGCAGTCCAATATGCAAGGGAGAAGAAATTTAACCGCTCCACCTACCCTTGTTGCTCTCTGGTCTCCAAGCCTCTCCGGTGCCTTTCTCCTTCCGGTTCTCTTCCGCAACCTCTTCCTGTGGAGTCCCTGTAGTTTCCGGCACCCTCCTTCCGCCCCTCATCTGTCTATGTTTGTCTGCCTGTTTATTTTTGTTCACTTTCTTCTAAAATTTATCTTTCTTGCAGAGACACTCTGGCTGGCAGTTTTTCTCCTCTGCCATCTTGCAATTGCATTGAAATTTGAAGATCAATTTTGGGGAGATTTGAAATCTAATTTATAAAGCACCAGCCGGGCATGGTGCCTCACGCCTGTAATTCTAGCACTCTGGGAGGCTGAGGCCGGCGGATCCCTCAAGGTCAGGAGTTTGAAACCAGCCTGAGCAAGAACGAGACCCAGTCTCTACTAAAAATAGAAAGAAATTAATTGGACAACTAAAAATATATAGAAAAAATAAGCCAGGCCTGGTGGCACATGCCTGTAGTCCCAGCTACTTGGGAGGCTGAGGCAGGAGGATCGCTTGAGCCCAGGAGTTCGAGGTTGCTGTGAGCTAGGCTCATGCCATGGCACTCCAGCCTGAGCAATAGATTCAGACTCTGTCTCAAATAAATAAATAAATAAATAAAGCATCAATTATCTCTAAACATACATATTTATTTATTTAGGACTTCATCATGTCTTGCAATAAAATTGTAAAATGGCTTTATAAATGGCTTGTTCATCTTTTGCTAGTTGCATTTCTAGGTAGCTAATACTTTTGTGGAAATTACAAATGCTTTCTGTTTTAAATTCTGTTTTATTTCTGTTGTTAATGTATGTCAGGAAACACTGAAGAGGGAGATTTATTCCTGCACAACTGTGTGAGAGGCACTGCTGACCTCTTTCCCAGTGAAACTTGTGAAAACTCTATAAAAAAAGAAAAAATTTAAGGTCACTGAAAATTTTCCTAAGGGAAAACAGCAAATGAAGAAACATATAATCAAGAAAATCTACAAAGATTCAATTAAAAATTTGACAGTCTGTGGTATTTGAACCAAGACCTCTCGCTACCTGCCTCTCTCTAATCTAGTCAAATTGTACTTCCTTTGAGATAATAGTTGCTGAAGTTAGTGTTTGATATTTGTTTCCATCCCAGTAGATATTATCCTAGCAGCCTTATGCAGCCCTTCTCTCCTGCACACTAGCTTGCCTAAAATTCAGTCTATATCTTGAATCTGCTTCCAATTCTCTTTCATCAAAACCTCCAGTGTTCCTAAGAGCACCCTTAGGCTTGACTTTCTCTATCCTCCGTTTCACATGAAGTCCAGTCTTTGGGAAGAGATTAGGTGGTATATGTTTTATGCTCTGCTTCTCTCCCCAGGCAAAATCTGTGAGCTGGTGCTCTGGATCAGTGGGTGTACCCAATGGTAAGTTTTTCTCTCAGTGAAAGAGTGAAACCACCATTCTAAGGAGCTAAGTAGGGCAGCTTTCTGAGGACCTCTGAGCATGCCTCTTCTGGTGTGGAACTACTGCCTTTGATCCAGGGCAAGGGTGATCATGACTAAAAGCAGATTGGTAAGGAGATAGAGAGCAAATCATCCATGTCCACTAGAACCAATTTAACTACTCAATATCCAAGTCATATTGTAATCCAATCTTCAAACAAACACAACATCATCATGCATATGATGTAAATATTGTAAATCTGTCCAAAAAGAGAGGCTAAAGTAATTCTACCTGTCTAATTCTGCTTCTCCACATAACATTCTAAACTTAAAATACTGAAAGGCTCTCTATCTCATGGGGACTTGATATTCCATGATCAGGAGTTAATTCTCTGCTTACACCCAATAACATGCCAAAAAATGAATTTTCAATTTTCTTTCTTTGCCAAAGAGATTGGAGCCTTATTTGCATACTATTTGCCTTTCATTGAGGTTCTCAGGACTAAACTCTGCCATTTTTCCAGCAATGTGACACTGCTTTGGGGTCACCAATTCTATGCCAGTGGCTGTTGTTGGAATTTCACTACGCTCTTTCTACAGTATTACTCCTCATTCCACAGTTAGCAAAACTATTGCAAGAATGCTTCTTGTGTCTGTAAGTATCTATGCCCACAGTAAATTCAAAACTAGAGAAATAATCACAATGGACCACTATGAATCACTTATGGACACTCTGGGCTCATGAGAGGGGATTCAAGTTAAAATTCCTTTTTATCACCTGGGTCACGTAAACTTCCAATATGACTGTTAAACCAGAGGGTCGTTTTGATTCTCTAGTAAATATTGTCATTTCAGAGCCAGTGCTCAGTAATCCTGTAATCCTCCTAAAGTCTTGGTATATCTCTGTCCTTGGTGGGTCTCTGTCTTCATGGGTACAAGGTTAAATGGTTTCCACTCCCTTTGGGAAAAACTAGCAGCTGTATAAGGAGCACATAAATGTGGCAGTTTCACAGGTTCATAGTTCCCCCTTCATTTAAGAGGCAATAGGGTTATGAACTAGGCCAATCAGGAAATGAGACGTGTGCTGGAACTCCCTTTTCCAAAATTTTAAATCTTAAAATTAAAATTAATCTTAAATTTACTTAAATCAAATGTCCTTTTTTACAAGACAGTGCCATTAAATTTATAATTTTAATAGCAAGAAGGAATTTAATTGGCTGCCTATACTATTCAAACCTTAAGATGTCTATGTTAAAATTAACACCTCCATATAGTTTTAGCCTCTTTTCACCCACTACAATTAACCAAGTCTGTCCAATTATCTGTTATTTAATTACTGCCACTTTCACTCTAGTACCCAATCAACCTTTTTGATATTAGGGAATCCATTTAAGTAGCTGTTTCTTCACTTTTATTCCTAACTTATAGAGAAAAGTCACTAACTACTTTGACTTTCAGTGTGTCCCCAATGCCTTGATGAAGGTTGTGTGCCATGAATCATTTCTGGCAATACAAATATATCACATGCATTAAATACATTCCAACATTAGGAAGAAAGCATTAGGATTTCTTTCTCTATATTAAATACATGAAATTTAGTATCTCAACTTCCTTTAGAGACACCCTGGTGTCTACATTTCAGCCAACCAGTTTCTTAAACAGGTGAAACATTTCCATCCTTTTGAATGAGAATTCAGAATCTCTGGTAATTAATATTGTTTATTGCATCTTGATATAAAATTATTACTGCTTCTTCTCTACACCAGCACACTTATAATGTATTCTCACAGGTATTTCCAATAGTCTTACTCTATCAATGAGAAAACTTGTGCATCTTTTGTTTAGAAACCATCCTGTTTCTAACTCAGAAATTGTAATTGAATCCCTGGATCATGCTGTGATTGGTTATGGGTGTAGAAGATATGAAGGATTGTGGGTATAGAAGCAAAGAGCAGAATTAACAGAGAGGAAGGACATGAATTGCCATCATTTTAGTAACACTAAAATATTCAAAAATTGGGGAAGAAGTCAAAAAGAATCTATTGTTCTTATTAAGATAATAATTTACACACAGTAGGATTCATCCTTTTGGCAAGAATTCTGTGACTCTTGACAAATGCATATATCATGTAAAAACCACTATCATACAGATAATTGACATCTCTGTCATAAAATTTCCTCATGCCTTTTTGGAATCTTCTGTTCCCCTACAACCAGCCCCTGGCAACATGTGACATAATTTTTGTGTCTACAGTTTTTCCTTTTCCAGAATATTCTTTGTATGGTATAATATACTATGTAGTCTTTGAGACTGGCTTTCATCTGGCATGATGCACTTTCAATTAATCTATGTTATTACATATATCTGTAGTTTGTTCTTTCTTATTGCTAAGGAGTTTTCTGTTTTGTGAGTGTTCCACAGTTTGTTTATACATTCAAGAGATGAAGGACATTGGGATTGTTTCTAGTTTTTGGTAATGTGAATAAAGTCTCTTTAAGCATACATGTACATATTTAATATGAACCTAGGTTTTCATTTTCCTTAGGTCAATACGTTTCTGAGTAGGATAAGTATATGTTTATCATACTAAATGAGAATCTGCCAACTTATCCCCATAATGGCTATACCAAAATACATTTTTTCAGAAATGTATAAGAGTTTTCGTTGCTCCACATGGTTGCCATCAATTGGTATTAACAACTTTTTGGATCCATTCTAATAATAATGCAATGGTATTGCATGTGGTTTTAATTTCCATTTTCCTACTGATTTATGAGGTTGAGCATTTTCCATCTGCATATCCCAGGTGCCATTTTCTATATCTTCTTTGAAAAAGTACTCAAAATATTTTGCCCATTTTTAATTGGACTGATTTCCTAATATTGAGTTTTTAGTGCTCTTTATATTTAATGGATATAAGTCTACTGTTAGATACATGATTTGCAAATGTTTATCCCATAGTGTTCTCTTTTTCTTCTGAATGATCTAAAATGAGTGTTAACTGTAAGAATCTATAGCTACCCTACATGCAGGAGGCCAGATTCAGGTATTAGGATGGACAGAAGCAAATGGGAAAATTTGGAAAGTAAAAATGTGTAAAGCTTGAAAGAGAATGATGCAGGAGATGTAATATAGAGAGATACAGAGAGACAAATGGTTCCATTTCAATGACCATTAGATACCAATTCTATATGCACCCAAATGCAATTAAAGGAGAAAAATAAAAAGACATTTGAACTGTCTTCTGGAATGTTTACAATAATGATTGGCTTACAATAATGATTGTCATTTTGTTAACAAACTTCCTCTACATCCCTTTTAGATGCTATGATTACAATTGAGGCATTATAAATTAGACAACTATTCTCATGATGGTTTTAAAGTGGTTTAGCTTTAGCTGTCTGAAATCCAATATTAGATTGAAAGTGATTGAAGACATGTAAAAATTCAGAGCATAATTAAAAGAGCCAGTATAAACCAGCCTAAATATAAGAAATACTCTTGACAAAAACAGCATGACATACAGACAAATTTGATTGCAGCAGATATGTTGGAGATGAGTAGAGTTTGGGAATATTTTAACCATAAAGCTAGCACAGAGTTATGCATTTTGAGATTACCTAGATATTTCTTATAGAAAAGTTTTAGTTTTATACAAGGTATCAGGACCAGAAATAACTTTTATTTCTCTATTATTCAAGCTTAACCACTAGTGATATTTGTATATTACTACAAATTGCTAAATATGTCAAAAAAATCATTTCCTTGAATTAGAGCTCCTTTTTGTTGTTTTATATTTCACTGCATTTTGCGCTGAATAAATTTATCTTAAAGAAAACAGGTAGTAAAATCAATACACCTTAAGTAGCAAGCTCTGCTCTGTTGATTATGGCCACATGTCCCTGCAGCATTCAGGAGTGAAGTAATCACGTGATTCATTTCTGACCATTGAGAAATACATAGATCTTTCTAGTGGGAGTTTTGTTTTGTAGAAAGAGTTTTCTTTTTTGTTTGTGTTTTTCCTTTTTCATAAATGGGGCAGGCATAGATTGCCTTGCCCTCTTTTCTGTGTTCTTCTGTCTTGAGAACAAATGGTTTTCTAAGAGCAGAAGCAGTTGTGAACAAAACGTATGAAGCCTGGTGAATAAAGCCATCACACTTTGAGAGAATATAGTGAGAGAAAAGGCTGGCATCTTTGGTCTGTTGGATTGACACAGGCTACATTTACTTCTAGACTTATGTGAGGAAAAATAACGCTTATGTTTTAAGCCATTGCAAGTTGGATTTTCTGTTACTTGAATGAGAACATAGTTTTAGCTTGACCAAAGTTGGCTTACCAGATCTACATGTGTAAATGCCTTTTTATATTTATAAAATTAAAAAAAAAAACAAAACCCAAGCATGAATTTGCTTGTTTGAATCAGTATTCACTCTCTTTCAACAAGCAATGAATACGTACATGTTCAATACTTCTACCTTCTATTATGGATTCCCGGATATCAATGTGGAATGTATCTGCATGTAAGTTTCAAGAATTCTGCTGGAATGTTTTAGTTATTGCTCAGAGTTGCATTATTGCTTTGCACCTAAATTATAAATTTATCATATATTTCCTTGTTTTTCTTGTTTAATTTCGCACAATGTGTTTCTTTTATAACATAAACAAGAAAACTTTTAAAAAAGTAAGAAAACTACATTTTTCATAAGGCAAAAGGCCTATACTTTTTGCGACATGAAAAAAGATACATTTGGGGAATATGTTTATATATGTCCTTGGCACAGCCTTATTATAATGTGATGAAACATTTGGGGACTGATATAAATTAAATGTGTCCCCTAAAAAGATTATGCTGAAGTCCTAAACCCCAGAACCTCATAGTGTGACCTTATTTGGAAAGAAGGTGATTGCAGGTTAATTAGTTAAGGTGAGGTCATACCAAAGAGGGTTGGGCCCTGAATCCAAGAGATTGGTGTCCTTATAGGAGGAGAAGAGATACAGATGCAGAGACAGAAAAAGGGAAGACAGCCATGTGAAGAGACGGAGGCAGATTAGAGTTCTGCCGGTCTAAACCAAGGGATGCTGCAGCTCTCAGAATATGAAAGAGTCAAGGAAGCGTCTTCCTCTTGGAACGATATGGGGAACACGACCCTGCCAATACCTGGATTTCAGACATATAGGCTCCAGAGCTATGGGAGAACAAATTTCTATTGTTTGAAGCCATTCATTTGTGGTATTTTGCTAGAGCAGTTCTAGGAAAATAATATATGGACCTTGGGAGGAGGGGAGTATATTTCGCCTGTGTGAGGAACGTGGACCATTGGGAACCAAGGGGCTGACTGTGGTAAGCAGACACTGAGACAGACCAAATTATCCTCACCTCCTAATAGTCACATTCTTGCACCTCCTGAATGTGAGCTGCATTCAGTGACTTGCTTCTAGCAAGTGTAACACTGTACAAAACGATGGGATGCCACATTAGATTGTAAAAGACTCTAGCTTCCATCTTGGGTTCTCTCTCTCTTTCTCTTGTTCTGTCTTGGATTTCTCGCCCTGTGAGAAGCCACCTACCCTGTCAAGAGACAGCTGTGTGGAAAGACAGAGAGAGAGACATGGCATGGGACTGAGGCTGCCAGTTACTGTTTGAGAGAATTTGGAAGTGAATCCCTCCCCCAACTCAAGCCCTCACATGAGTCCACAGCCCTGGGAAGCAGCTTGACTAAAAACTCTTTAAAAAACCTGGAACCAGGGTTAGACAGATAATCCACATTTCTGACTCTTGACTCATAGAAACTGGGAATTCATAAATGCTTGTTGTTTTGAACCACTGAATTTGGGGCTAATTTGTTACATAGCAATAGATAACTAACACAGTCAGTGGCTAGAACCTATGCTGAAAGATGCTTCCTATAATACACCAAAGCCAAGGCCATTATTCTGTTCGGCTGCTCTTCAGCCACTGGTGAGGGAGGAATTCCTGCTCTAAGATTATGAGGATAGCTGAAGACATGATCCTCAATGTTAAAGGAATGAAATTAACAGCAGTTTATTAGGCACGTACACTCACTGCCTGGGAGAGGAAGACACTGCGTGCTATGCATAGCCACATAGAGACTGTACTTGGAAACAGAGTGAACAAGAAGGGACTGTGGAAGGCAGACCAGGTAGTGCCAAGAGGGTAGGGTGTCCCCTGGTTCCCGTGGGAGGTTGTGTTTCGTTTGTTTGAATAATTACACAGACCAATAGAGAACTAAATCTTGCTACTTGGGGATAAGTATTAATAGGAACACTGTCCAGTTCCCCACAATAGAGAGGGTTACTGGGCTTACAGGACCTTTTCTATGGGACTAGAATGGTGAGGCTTTTTCCTTAACCCTTCATTTGAGGCTTCCTAGTTTTAATAGATGTCAAAACAACACATAATATTGAATCTTAATTTCAGGACTTATACCATAAGGGCCAGCTACATAATTTTCAAGACCCAGAGCAAAGTAAAATTTTGATGTTTCTTGTATAAAAAGAATAAAAGACAAAACAAGAAAAACAGTGTCATTAAAAGCACAAATAAATCTTTTCTTCTGCAGCCTCTCTTTTGACTTATGGTAGGGTTTTTTGTTTGCTCTTTAATGTTGTTTTAAGTAAAGAAAAGTCTATATTTTAAATTATTAGAATGAATTTTACTGTTCATCTTCATGTTGTACAATGCCGGTTTTAAGTGGCAATATGACGGCATTTAAACTGTGTGCAGAATCAGCAACATGAAACAATTTGTATTTGTGGCTCATCCTGAAGATGCCTGTAGTAGGCCAGAAGGGAAAAATAGCCATTCAGACTCCAGAAAGTTGGGAGAAGGAAGAAAGGCTCCCTCCAGGGAAGAAGCTGTAAGAAGGAATGCTCCAGGCATGAAGACAGTGTTAAGGTGCAGGTGCTCACAGGTATACGGGGACATTACCCTGTAATGGGCCATGTGCATTCCTGCCAGCTGCCAAAGTGACATTCCACACCCCAGCCCTGGAAGGCGTCTGAGGAATCTGGGGCTGAAGTTTCCTCACAAGCCTGCCGCCTCGACCCAAGGCAGATGGAAGACTCCCAAGGAACTTCAAACCTTTGTGCTGGGACATACTAGTTATCTGAATGAGGGGTGGGAGAGAGGCTCACACCCACCAAGATGCCACTTGTGGATGGTGCTCACCATGTACATTCAATTTTATTAAAAAATACAAAACAGAAATGCCTTCACAATGTAGTACCACCAGCAGGGTATGAAAGCTCCCATTGGTCTACATCTTCTCTGTCACTTGGTATTATCAAGCATATTAATTTTTGTCTAACTGGTAGGTGTGCAATCTGCTGCTTTTTGTATTCACTTGATTACTAATGAAGTTAGAACTGATGCTTACATTGTTTTCTTAATCATTTAGATTTAGATTTTTAAAGTGATTTTTAAAAAATCATTTAGATTTTTTTCTATTTCTATTTATTTGTCTTTTTCTTATTGACATGAAAGACATATTTAAGTTTTCTGGTTAGAAACAAGGCATTTTTCCTCTCTTTAATGGCATTTTTAGCCACTGGAAATTCTGAACTTTAAAGAAATAAGTAAAAAAAAAAATAAATACTCTGGAGTTAATGTATTAAAAGTATATTAGGACATTGTATGAGAGTCTATGGATTCTGTTCCACGAAGGGACAGAGGGTAGTATCATCTGGTGACATGGGCTTGAAATCTGGAGTGTTTTCGGGGAAAGACAGAGTGACAGTCTGTAAATTATAATAAGAAGCAAAGAATACTCCTGTTCGTCTCCGTACCCAGTGATTAGAAAAGAATTGGAGAGAAATTGCCACAACTTGAGATACTAACAGTTTAGAGGCAACATCCTTTGAGAACTGTCAGCTTTTAGTTAGGGCAAAAATGGAAGGAATAAAAACTTCCTTTTGAAAAAGAGGTTTACTATTGATGAGATATGACTTCCAGATAGGGCAGTGGAAAGTTTTCACATTTGGAGAGAAGTCAAACATGGATTTATGGAGTGCTGTGTGGGAATGACATCTCTAAGACATGAGAAGCTGAGATTTGAAAAAAAGACATGTGGGACATTTTGTTGTGTTTGATATACAGAAAGGCGTGGCATAATTAGTCCTGGTTTCCTGAAATTATTTTGCTGAGACTTTGAGTATTTAGGTGCATTGTGAGGAAAAAGGTCACATTTCCAATAGCAAGGAGGATGATATGACACCCCGCCTATCCCCCTAAGAGCAGCATGGAGGGCCAGGATGGGATCTGTTATCAGCGGAGCAAGATCTCAGGACCCCCTTTCTTCATTCCTGTTGGGCTTGAATAAGAGAGTGACAAACCTAGATCTTAAGAAAAATACATTTATATAAAAGAATTGTGTAGGGGACTGACATTATATTTTCCTAGTTTAAGAATTAAATTTAGTGAGTAATATAAGTGTTCTGCCCAGAGTGTTTAAAAGTAATGTGTTCTGGACAAGGTCCCTGTGATAAACAAGGCTGTTGCCTAGAGGCATAAAAAAGGACCTGAGCTGCAAGTAAGCAAGAGCTGCCCAGCCCCAAGGCAATGGGGGTCTGGAGGCCACACTATAAAAACGTTGTTCCCGTGATTGCTGCTTAAGCCCCATAAGATGGCTGGTTAGTCAATGACGGGTAAGACCCCCTCAAGGGACGGGCAACCTAAGCCATGCACAGCTGCTGGGGTTCAGCCTAAGAGAAACTGGGGATGAGAAATGCCCCCTGTGGCTGCCTTGCCCATCCTTGCTAATCTCGGTCCGTGATCTATGCCTGGAGCCTAGAGCAACTACCTGAAAACTTTGAGTCAGGGGACATCTGTATTCTGTGTTCTGGAATTTATGGCCATTGCTGCAATGCCTGGGTGGTTAGGTATAAGGAACTAACTTTAATTTTTTAGAGTATAAAAATAAAACTGACCCTGTGTATTATAACTCGAGTCAACTGTCTTTGTATGTGTGTCTGTGTTTTCTTTTGTGTTCTGTGTTCATCCTTGTTCTGTGAACTGGCCACGGCAGAATTGTTCATGGGGGAAAAAATCCCAGTGTTACAATGGAGTATTTTCTAAAAATGACTAATCTAAAGTGGAAAGGAAATAGAAGACACCTTCACATAAAATTTTGTTTACCAGATAGAAACAGTCTGGGCATCAATCCAACAAAGACCGCCTCGGGTTCAGATCATTTTGGAGGTGCAACCAGTCCAGATATCTTTCAACCAATAACCCTATGTCACGGTAAATCAAGCTAGTCTAGATGATTTCTCTTCCGCTGGTGTTTGGCAACTGAAATAATGAACTGCAGGCATGAATCATTCTTTTCTAAAGATTAACAAAATGTGTAGTAGTATGTCTTGCTCTGTGTCATTGTGAATCTGGAGTATGATATGGGAAAAATTTAAAGAATCATATTTAAAATATTTGTAATAATTTAAAAAGCTTTTCTTGTGTTTCAACAAAAATGCTGATAGAAATCTTTTTGAAAAAACTGTAACAGACTCTAAAGACCATAAACTTAACAAAATCCATGACGATACAACCAAGGTTATCTCTTTGGCCCTCCTTGACTTTCAGTGAAGGAGAAATATTTTAATATTATATAGATGGTTCATGTCATTTAGGGCAAAGACAAGGGCAATGCAAATCAGGAGGCTTTCTTGACCCAATTAGAATAGGCAGCTGCAAAGGTGCAATCCGTGGTTTTAGAAAACAAGATGGGGTAAATATTAATTCCTGACATTAGATGCTTATGGGAAGAGTTCAAAATCTCACCTTATTCTGATGATTTTCTTCTTTTTCTTCCCTTTTTCCTCAAATGTCTCTTTATCTCCCTATCTTTCTTGATTACATACACACACACACACACACACACACACACACACTCATGCACATGCACAATCACTACCATGATTTCTGTCATCATTCCCAACATAGATGCTTTATATATTTGGATGCTAAGTTACATGAAGTCGTAGAAATCTGAATGACTAATGGCATTTAACAAAGCCTGTAAGATTCCAGACACAGAATTCCGGTTTTCCAAAATTACCCAGAAGGAAATTTGCTCTTAGTTTGTACTCTTTTTAAAGTTTGCATAAAGTTAAAGTGGTTTTCTTTTAGGGTTGTACTCTGTCAATGAGCCAGGTACTCTTAATAAGAACCCATTATAAGTCAAATCAATAGTAAGTGAAGGATACAGCTAATAGAGAAAGATTGGCCCCAATATTGAGACTCTTAGACAGGATATAATCTGACTCATACTTTCTCTTATGAATCAAAGAGAATATTAACCACAAACCTTTATTTTATTAAAATAGAAAATAAACTGTAAAACAACCCTCTGATAATCAAGATTATGATCAAGTATAAATATGAGGCATGTTGAATTTTACCTATTTCCCGATGAATATCACAGAATTTGTGTCTTTTAAGAAACCAGAAGCATCAACATTATCTACTCAGAATGTGTTTCAAGAAACAATTGAATTATCTTTGCTTGAGAGTTTGCTAGAAATGCAGTCTTGGGTTCTAACCCGAACCTACCGAGTCAGGTCTGAATTTTAATAAAATAGCCAGGTGATTCATTTTTACATTAAAGTTTGAGAAGAGCTGACATTGAAGATACAGAAAAATACCCAAGTTACATTGGAGAAAAATGAATGGAGTATCTAAATATTTTCAAAGTATATCCAGAGTTCCTTGAATTTTTAATGAAAATGACCAGTTGCTTTAATTGTCAAGATCATATCCTTGAGAAGCTACGATCCTATTGACCTCATAGTATAAAATAATTTACAAAACTATCTAAGGAAAATGTGACTCAATTTGTTCTTGTAACCATTCAGTCATATGCATGTTAATCAAATGGCCTTCCTCCTATGGATAGAAAATGACCATCAGGATAAATTGTCACTTCTTCAGAATAAACAATAAAAAAGTTTCCTGAAAATCTGACACTTGGAAGAAGACTATATTTTCCACCTCCTTAAAATCTTTTTAGTAGTATAAACCACCGTACTATATTCAAATGAACAACATTCAACACAATTCTTTAAATACTTAATGTATAACTTGAGAAGCATCAATGTCCAGATAAAAACATAGAGAATTGCTAAGGGTTTGAAGAATTGGAAATAATTATTTTCATGGCCACACATAATATATTATAATGTATACTTTTATAAAGTAGGTAATATTAGTTTCATTTAGATTATGATCTACTAAGTAGAGAGAGTAGTGAATTATGTGTTCCACTGATGTGGAGAATAGTATCTATTTCTAACTACCAATTTTACTAAATAGAAAATGAATATGCAGTGTAAATATGAATATAGTAATCATAGGCTCTAGTCACGATTCCAAAGGTCTATCTGTAATTATCATTTATATCATAGCTTCCTTATTTATAATTGCAAATCAGTAATTTGTGAGAATTCCTGTTATGCCAATGTAACAACTACCTAACATTTTATCATGCCATCCTAAATACTTTGTGATGCTTAACTCAATACTACTGCCTAATTTTAAAAGAAATGAACCTAGAAGTTATCACCTAAATAAACACACCATTATACTTTATACCATTCTCAAAATTTCACCCTAATATAGTTTTGCCATGTAGAGAAAAATAAATAGTCATTTCTACATTTAGGTGGTAGGTATAAACCAAAGTTGAGGTTGGCAAGTTCATGGCAAAAAAGACTATCTGTCACAAAAGTTGGTAAATATAGAAAAAACAGTTGTCTGTGTTATTTAAAATAGCTACAAAAACAATAGCAGCAACAACAACAAAAACCAGAAGCATATATAATAATTGCATGGATATCTTGATCTGTAATCTTTATTGACACCTTTGCTTTACATTCCCTTAAATAAATGTCTATGTCATAAGTCAATCCAACATTCTTAATTTTATACTTTTAAGACTTACATTTAAGAATATAAATTGATATCTCATTTATATCCAAACTGTTTTAAATATAATTATTTGAAGAAATTTTATAGGTAAGCAAAGTACTTATAGTTGGAATTTTTAAATATTATCTTTTGATCAGGTGCCCTATATTCCAATTAGAATTGGCCCACTGGTTTAAAATCAATAAAGCATTGAATTAGAGTTATATAATAGACATACCATATTTTTCTAATATTTAACTTAAATGATTTATTGTGGACATTTATTTATTTATGTTTAAGCGTACTTTGTTGGAAGATGGAAAACTTAGTTTTTTTTTTTTTACAAATCTTGTAGAATGCTGTGTCTTTACATATTAACTAAGCTTCAGTTTATAAACTCATCTTAATTTCAATGAGCCTCATTAAAAAGTTAAAATCAAGTTAAAATTTGATAATTTTAATGATATTAGATGGTAATTATTTTTAAAAAATCACTTAGTTTTTGCAGTAAAAAATTTTTCAAAAGATTATTTAAGTTTTGGAAGAAATGACCAATTAATAAATATTTCCATATATATAGAAAGGAAAAGCTTCCACATGAACAGAAAGCTAATGTAGGTTAAATAATTTATTTTTTTTAACTATGTAAAATAGTTTATCTATGTCTTGTGTTCTTTAATTAGTTTTGTAACCTCCCTGAAAGGTAAATTATTTGTCTTCTAAAACCCTTGCCTGAATAAGGAACAAATAATCACCAACACACATAATAGCGTGTGATTTTTCCTCACACCCAGTGTGCACCTACATAGTCTGGAAGCAAGGGTCTGACGGCGTAAATGGAGTAGTGTCTTTCTGAAAAAGAAGAAAATCAATGAACCTGTATTCAGCAGAAGCACCCTGTTGGTCTCAGCTGTCCAATGCTGAGCTATCAGTTCTCCTCATTGATACACAGTGGCTCTTCCATTTACCTTTTTTAAAGTGCTCTCTCCAGATAACAATAAAAGAAAGATAACAAGCATCAATATTGTAGGAAGTCCCCTGTACAAGCTTTCTGGTAAACAAAAGTTAAGAAAAAAGTAAATAGATCGAGCTTGTCCAGAGTTCAGTGTTCAGGATGAGTTCAGGATAACACACTCAACACCTTAACTCTATCTGCTAAATCCCTGCAATTCTCCTGAGCATACCTAAACACGCTGTATCCTTTATTTCCCTTATTTACAGGCCTTACAGTTAGCATAAAATCTGAGTGTAGCTTCCAACAGTTTTCATCTCTATTCCTACACAGATAGTTGTAATATACGATATAACCAAGGCTGTATAATATTAACATAATTTGTACATCAGTTAAAAGAGGAAAAAATATCAAGCAGAAAAATCTTGAGACATTTCTAGAACAAAATATACATATCAATTTTGATCCAGATTTGGCACAATATCCCTACTTACAGAATAAATACTTATGTACCCACTATTACAAGGTAACATGCAAAGGAGGTATCTCTAACTTCCTCTATACCTCCAGTCGAAATCCCCGGCCATCTATCTTGCCATTACTTTGTTGAGTCCATGCATTTTAAACTTGCTCATCCTAGCTGTATTTGCAATGCCTCTTATCTCTTTCCAAGCATAGCTCTTATTTCTGTTTACCTTCCTATTGGGGCAAAACATTAAAGATTCTTATCATTTCTACTTCAAAGTGATGTTAGAGAAGTAGAAGAACTGAGTTCAGTTCTTAACAGGACGATGCCTTTTGAAATAACCATTCCAATATTGTCCTTCAAATAACACTTGTATTCTGCCATCAGTGTTTTCTTTTCCCAATTCTGCTGTAGTGTTCTCACCTGCTAGATCATATAAAAAAACAACTAACTTTTTTTTTTTATGGAATGCATCTGTTAAATTAATTTAAGAATTGTCTCAATGTTGCCTGCAGGCGTACATAAATGTTATACAAAACATCCCATTGTTACTGCTAACATTACTGAAAGAGAGATAGGCAAAGTTGCTCCGTAGTCATAAATTTTGCTTCATTTGATTTTTTTATTATTCCAATAACATACATGTTACAATTTTGCATTATCTTACTCTTCAGTACAGAATCCAGAAATGTGAATTAAAAAAAAAAAAGAAATTCTTTACACTAAATCCCTAGAAACCAGAGGATTGTAGGGCAATATCCAGTAGCACTAAAACACTCACATGCTGGTTAAACACTTACCAGTTTTTCATCGTAAGATCAAATTATACATACTTTTCAACATAGCTTCTAAAACTACATACTCTGAGTCAACTCCTCTCCAACTTGCCCAGAAGACATTTCTAACCGTATTGAATTCTTTTTTTCCTATATTACAACATCTCTTTCCCAATCTTCAGTCTCAGCTGGTGGCTTCCTTCTAATTCACTAAGGGAAAAGATGGGAAAGATGCAAAGAGAACACCCTCTATCACCAACCAACCTGTCTACTCAACAGCCTGGATCTTTCCTCATAAACCATATTTTGTCTTTCTTTCTGTTACTGTACATGTATTGACCTACTTTGTTATCTGAGACAGACTAGCCAAACCTTTTCTGCACAAGATCTTATCTACTCACCCCTTTTCAAGCACAGTCTTCCATGGTCTCTTTCTATTTCCTCCACATTATTTTTTTTTCTTTTTATTGGATCTTTCTCACCTTTTAATCCCCAAATTTTTCACCTAGAGTCACAAATTAAAATAGTAAGCATAATCTGTATAAAAATGAGTATTCATTAGTACATTTTCTTAAAGACTGCCTTTATAATTATATAAACAGATCACCTTATTATAGCATTTACAAACAATTTCATTTGGGCAGTTACTCTCTTACATTGACTTACCAGCACAAGACAATGTAGAGAAACATTTAGTGTTTTTATTACAAAATATTTTATTGTTTAGAATGATTTCTTATGACATTTTAAAAGGAAATCATTGATGGATAGTTTTTCTCCTCCCTTCATATTTTTAGATTTTATTTATTAAATTTAAAAATATGCTATTTTTCTTTCATGCCCTTCAAAAACATTTTACATTATTTGCAAATGCATCTAATTAGAAATCAGAGAATTATATATTTGGCAACAGAGGTATAATAGATGCCAGCTGCAAGGTCTTGAACTTCAAAATCTGGAATTTAAGCTTTATGAAATAATAACTCTCAATTTACTGCTGGCATAGCAGAAATGGTGTTTATTTTTCATCCTCTATGCAATAAACACTGTACCCTACAGATACTTCACTTAAGGTTTTATGGGAATATTTTCATGGAATGCCTTGGAAACTTTTATAGCCTACCTTTTCTTCTAAAAATGTTTTTTAGTAAACATTTTCTTTGGTTTTGGCATAATCTGTCTATTAGTTTGTTTAATGTTTCGAAACGTGTTAAAAAATATTTCTAAGATATGAAAGAAAGATGACCTTCCCTTTATTTCCTGGAGAGAATGGTGATGTGATTGCTTGACATGGTATTCTAGCTGTGCTCAGCAGGCAGGAAAATCTTAGTCTAGACACACACACATCAAGTTCTGTGCATGTATAGCATCACAGAAATTGAATGAGTGTCCTGGAGAAGTGTGCAAATGATCCATGTTTCAGGGATATGATTATTGTTGGATTTTCTGGGACAATTCAGAATTAAAATAGTTTTTGTTATTTCCATTTGAGTAAAATGCATCTTGCTAGACCATATATTTTGACAATCGGTTTTTAAAACAATCCTCTCTCTTGTATTAAACAAGCTCAAGAACATCCCTTAGGTAATAACATCACACCTACATTACAAACATTAGTAGGGTTGACTGGTAATGGAGGGATATGCTATGTTTGCTCCAGGTAAAACTGAAAATTTATATACACTTCTTATATGTATTTTCTGAGAAAAGTGAGAGGTCAGACGGCCAGCTGGCAGTGAGGATTGTGGGAGCACGGAGTTTTTGAAGGAGGTGGCAAGATGGCTGATGAGAAAAACCGCCAGCCAGAGGTCTCTGCAAGAAAGATAGATTTTAGAAGAACATGAAAAAATAAATAAAATAAAAGAAACAGGCAGACAAACATAGATCAGATGAGGGTCGGAAGGAAGGATGCCCGAAAGTACAGGAGACTCCACAGGAAGAAGTTACAGAGGAGAACCGGAAAGAGAAAAGCCCTGAGAGGCTTGGAGACCAGCAACAAGGGTAGGTGGAGCCGTTAAATTTTTTCTCCTTTGTATCTCATACTGCTGGTGAGCTCCTGAGTGGCTGGAGAGACCTGCTAACACCAGCCCAGAGATGGCCACTGCCAGTGAGTGGTGAGCCTCTTGTGGACAGGGCACGGGACTCCCAGCTCCCTCAGGCAACCTTTCACCCCACAGACCAGAGCCAACTGGTAGACACACTGTTGCCTTATTTTCCCTTCCCTCTTCCCCAGCCATAGCTGCTGAAAGTGACAATTTAGCCACACCCAGAGGCATCTTCAGGGACTAGGAACTTTCCTTTTGGGGCCCTACAGTGGACTGAGGGGTACTCAGACTGTGAGCTCCCTACCCACCTGCCTTCCCAGGTGCTGCTTGCCTGGTGACTCCAGGAGAGTGGGGAAAATCCTGAGGTAAAGAGACATCCATCCAGCTTGGGCACCCCATGGGTGACTTGAGACCAGCTGGCAGGGATTGATCTCTGGGGCCCAGGGGACAGTCCTGCAGATCAAATCCTGTACACCCAGGTCTCAATCACATTGCCTGGGGGCACAGAAGGGATATTTGTGAAAGAGCTTACTGAGGTGTGTGTGCCTTCAGGGGCAGATCAGCATGCTTGAGGGGCAACCCTCCTCCCATGGGAGGATCATGCTCCCAGCTCATGCTGGGATCCTGAGCAGGGAACCTCCTGGCCTGTATCACAGCCAGGGGAGATCTGCTGGCTTGAGGTCATTTCTGGTGGCAGAGGCCAAGGAGAAGCTGCAGAATAGGGGAGGGTGGAAAGGAGCAAAAATTTTCAACAAAATCTTAGCTAACCAAATCCAGACACTTATCAAAAAAATAATCCACCACGACCAAGTGGGCTTCATCCCAGGGATGCAGGGATGGTTCAACATACGTAAATCTATAAATGCAATTCACCACATAAACAGAAGCAAAAACAAAGACCACATGATTCTTTCAATAGATGCAGAAAAAGCTTTTGACAAAATTCAACACCCTTTCATGATATGAACACTTAATAAAATAGGCATAGAAGGGACATACCTAAAAATGATACAAGCCATATATGACAGACCCATAGCCAACATCATACTGAATGGGGAAAAATTGAAATTCCCACTTCATTCCCACTTAGAACTGGAACCAGACAAGGCTGCCCACTCTTGGGATCCCCAGTATCCCAAGAATGGAAAAACAAGCACCAGATATATTCTCCAGCAAACTGGTATTAATGAAATAGCACCTAAGTGGACACATAGGTACTACAGTAATAGGTTATTTGGCAGATGGGAGGGGGGAGGGGGGCGGGTATATACATACATAATGAATGAGATGTGCACCATCTGGGGGATGGTCATGATGGAGACTCAGACTTGTGGGGGGAGGGGGAGAAATGGGCATTTATTGAAACCTTAAAATCTGTACCCCCATAATATGCTGAAATAAAAAATAAATAAATAAATAAAAATTAAAAAAAAAGAAATTTAAATATTAAAGAAAAATCAAACAGAACTTCTAGAAATGAATTTATTCAAGGAATTACAAAACACAGTGGAAAGACTCAAGAACAGAGTAGATCAAACAGAAGAAAGAATCTCAGGTATTGAAGATAACACCTTTTAGTTAAATAAATCAGCCACAGAAATAGAGCAGAGTAATAAGAGAAAAGAGCAAAGCCTAGAAGTAATGTGGGATTATGTGAAGAGGCTTCATGTGAGAATCATAGGCATTCCTGAAGGTGACGAAGACCATGAAAAATATTTGAAAGATTTACTGTAGATAACATACTAGGGAATCAAGAGAAAATTAAATGGAATTCATTTTTGCAATAAAATCCTACTTAAATCACAATGGAGGAGATTTAAAGTAGACTTAATCAGCATTGTTTTCATGACATTATACAAAATAGTCTGGAGGAGAAAGAGAATAATCAGGGAAATATGGAATTGAGTTTGGCAGAAGTTTACAAGAAAGGATGATCAAAGAACATATCATAGTATGACTATACTATTATGGAATCTAACCATAAGAACAATATGATTGAGAAAGTTAAGTGAAATTTTAACAGTAGTAATGGGTGAGAAATTTGATATGTTTCAAAGAACTGGAGTTCATGATGAAGATAAGCAGAAAAAAGCAGACAGAGAAAATGAGAGAAGTTGAAAAAACAAGCATTTGTTGTCAGAAGAATTGCTGATCTTGATATATTCAAGGTAGACCAATATTAAATAATGGTGAAACATAGAAATGTAGATACACATTAATAATTGTTGATAATTAAACTGGAAGGGGTTGGATGGAGTGAACATACTTGATGAATTAAAGAAGCTATAAAACAGGGAAGAGAAGAATACAGAATAAGTAGATGTCAATAATTTTCAAAAAAATGGAGAATACCATTAAAGATGAGGCATTAGCTATTCCTAATAATAGTAGAGATCAAAGGACATACTAATTATTTCTTCTAAGTTCCCCATAGAGCACTATGATAATATCCCTTTGATAAAGTAGTGAAGGATATAGTATATGGGAAAAAGGATATAGTATATGGGAAAAACGATTTTCTATTGATTCAAGAAACAAGACAAAAGTATTCAAGCACACATTGAAAATTTGAGTGGAACATTTCATTATAGGTTGGGAGTTTGAATAAAAAAGTACAATGGTTTAGGATAGTGACCTACCTACTAGGTTTAAAGGGTTCATAGTGCCACACCTACTGTGGCTTCTATGTGGGGTGGAAAATCTCTAAAATTGTCATATACCCAAGATGAGTGACTTAATTTAACTTCACTAAGAGCCAGAACATCTGTATGAGACCATTCCAGTGAAGGAAGAAGTGACCTCACTATAGGAGCTGAAGAAAGGACAACCTAGTTAGTTCCCAACTACAAGATGTAACAGAAAATTAAAGGCAATTGATACATCATTGAAACCAGTAAAAAGCTAAGTCCTAGACTTGAATGAGCCAAGAGAAGAGCTCACAAGTCCATGAGCTGCACTTTAGTGGACATCAACATGTAGGATCCAACTACAAAACCAAACTAGCAAACTACAAAACAGTAAAAGAACATTTGTAAATTCAAAGCAACATTGTTCCAATAATCATGATGTCATTAAGCCTTCTATCTCACTCATGCATCTATAAACTCCCTTGGGTTAGAAAATAGAGAGAAGGAAAAAATCCAAAGGATGGAATATTTATAAAACTAAGCTGATTTCAATGAAATAGAATGAGTCACTATTAAATGGTTGATATAATTGATATAAGTACCTTGGCTACATGCACCAAGTTGGCTGGTGACTATAATACATCTTATTTGCTCAAAATTATTCTTTGTCCACCCTGATAGGAGTCCATGGTAAGTGTGGTATTCTTATCCCCTCGATTGACTTTACCTTGGCCATGTGACTTAATTTGTTCAATGGATTTCGAGCACATGGACATTTTCAATGTCTAAAGAGAAGCTTTAAATGTGCTCATGTGGTTTCCTGGGGCCGCTTCATTTCTCTCTACCATAAGAACAAAATGTTCCAAATAAAAGCCAGTCCTTCATCCTGAATTCTAGAATGACAAGATATATGAAGCCAAGTCTAGCCGAGTCAGACAAGCCAGACAGAGAAATTGAAACCATAACTGAATTTCAGCCTTCATGTGACATGAGCACGAAATAAATGCTTACTGCTGAATGCACAGCAAACTGTTGTTTCTTGGTTGTTTTCATACTGGCATAAAAGCTGACTGGTTTATAAAAAGATTTTGTAAATCATAATCATGATAATGTAAACAACCTTTTTAAATAGAAGATTAACTCTGATAGCTAGTAACGTGGATTCTGTTATTCAATGTGCCTCTCCATTATTGTTGGTCACTGGTCTATAGAATGTACAGACTTGGTTGGAGGATAGTTGTATACTTTTTTTCTATTATTTTTTTGTTTTGTTTTGTTTTTATTTGTTTGCTTGTTCCTATTTTAATAAATTTGGAGGGTGCAAGTTGAATTTCATTACATGTATATATTATATAGTGATGAAGTCATCAGAGCTTTTGGTATACATCGTACCCATAGGCAATTTTTCAGCTCTGACCCCTTTCCATCCTCTTCCCTATTGAGTCTTCAATGTCTGTTGTACCACTCTGTGTGCCCTTGTGTAGCCATAGTTTAGCTCCCACTTATAAGTGAGAACATGGGCCATTTATTTTTCTGTTCCTGAGTTACTCACTTAGGATAATGGCCTCCAGTTCCATCCAAGTTGCTGCAAAAGCCATTATTTCATTCTTTCTTATTGCTGAGTAGTACTCCGTGGTGTGTATATATACACACCACATTTTTTCTTTATCCACTCATCAGTTGATGGGCACTTAGACTGTTTCCATGTCTTCACTATTGTGAATTATCTGTTAGTTTTGTTAAGTACTTTTTGTTGTAGAAGTTATCTACGTTGTCATCAATTTTGAGATATATCCACTATTCTGTGTGTCCACATAGCTCCATGTTTTCTTTTTATCACTCTGCCTCAGTATGTACTAAACATTTTTACAAAAATTGAATTATTAAAAACTTTCAGTTTATAGGTTATTAACATTGCCACTTGGGGGTACTAAAAATTTGTATGGAAATTTATAAAATCTAAATTTTGTGAACTCCAACTGCAGTAAAAGAGAAAAAGATAAATAAAACAAACAGAAAAACTAAGTGCTTATAAGTTAAGTAGTTCTTTACTGATAAACACTATTGAAATACTTGCATTAATTCTTCCCCTTCAAAATGAGATTATATTCAGTGTGATTTATTTAAAAAATGTGTTAGGTCATGATTTACTAATTAAATTAAATCTATTTCTATTGCTTTCAAATTTATGAATTGACTTATTTAGCCAATTTCTTATTATTTTCAGCTATAGCCATTTGAGTTAATTAGGTAAAAAATAAGAGATACTACTATTGATTTAATAAAATCTTTAAAAACACTTCTTATAGCTAGAATGCTATTGTAGAATATTTATATCAAGAGAAATTCCTTCATGGGACTCTGTGAAATAGGTCCATCAGAATTGTCTCTTAATATTTATAACACCAAGAGAGAAAATAAATAGCTCTAATTATTTCTTCAAGTACTAGAGATCAGCCTCTGGCTTTGGATCTACTGTACTACAGAGGGGTTTCTTACTCCATATGACCTTAACATTCACTCATTTAGGTACCTAAAACACCAAAATTGACAGAACTATTGACAGTGTTTTACTGTACTTGAATAGAAAGCTTAATGTTATTTAAAAATAATGTCATGTTTCTAAGTGACTTGAGCTTAAGCTCTTGCTAGACAATCTCAAACACCCTAAAATTCAAGAAGACTGAAAAATAATATCAAGATAACAATAATATACTGGACCTATAGTGTCTAGCTTCTAATTTCCATGGGAAGCTTTATTCTTCAGAGAATGCTACTTGGACTTCTAAATATGGAAATATAGAACATCATGAAGGGATAAATATCAAGGCAGTGAAACAAATGAGGTGGTCTTAATTTCTTCTTTTATAGCCACACCTTGAATTTTGCTTGTATGTGAAAAATAAAAATGGATTTCTAATTTTTCCCCTTCAAAACATATTTTTATGTAGAGACACTTAAGTACAAACTGAGTTTTTTTTTTTTTTCCATGATCACATTTAAAATGTGACATCAGTCTACCTCTACCATATAAACAGAGTATTCATTAAAGTCTGCAAGCTGCTGCAACAAAGGTCTTCTGTCAAGGTCTCTGTGCATTTCCCCCTTGGTTTCACATTTTTAATTGGTTTAACCAAAAAGAACATAATCTCTACCTGGTAACAGGAAGATATCCAAGTTTCATATTAGCTTTCTTATCTCTAGTGGCTATCTATAGCAATACAGAATGCTAACAAACAAAATCTAAGGACCTCAGTGTGTAGGAAAAAGGGGAAACAAAATCTTCATTTTTGGAAAGTTTTACCACTAGACCACATGGCCCCATGCAATTTTCCCTGGTGTGGTCTCAAACATATTGTAAGAAGACTTCCAATGAGTTGGATTCTTTTTGTTAAGGTGTTATATTGCCAAGCTGTTAGAATAATGCAGCTGGGTCTAAAATTTTTGGCTTTTTAGTCAAAGCTGAACTGTGTCCATAGATTTTTCTGAGCCACTTCCAACATACAGTAGCAGCTGCTGTGTTTATGTACAATACCACTGTGCAAGTGGCAATTAAACTACAAAATTCTAGATACGTAGTTGGGAAGCAGCAGGCAGTCAGCACACAACTGGCATTGAGCTCAAAGAGAAAAGATTCTTACTTTTGAAATGTAAGTCAAGCTAACAGTCCCACATCTCTGAATATAGAAAATGGTGGGTAAAAACCAACACCATCTGATAGATCAGGACAATAATCTTTAGAATAAAATACAAAGTTTTTGTTTTCATTTTCTCCACATGTGGCTTGAAAAACTAATTACAAGGAGCATGACCTCTTTTGATATAGTATAAAAGAACTAATATTTAAGTTGCATTTCTTATAATAAAGTATTATTTGGGGGTATGACCTATGGGTGCAAAATCCTAATAGTAATCTTATAAGGGAAAATGAATTTTAAATAATTACAGATTTTCTTTTTGACCTTTGGGGCACATGTAAGGATACCAAAATGTCTCTGATGAAAATAAAAGGCAATAATAGTCATAGCCATTGCATTTTCTCTCTTTAAATGTCTAGATACACTGTAAATTTCCCCCAAAAGTACCAGCTTTAAATTCAGTGGACAACACTTTTCAGTGTCTGTCACTAACCCTAAAAGGGTTATTTTAGATGTGATTGACTGCCTTCTGGGATATTAACTGGAAAAAATGTACCTCAAGTAAGCCTATTTATTCTTAATTAATATAATGTCAAATGCAATAGCTTCCCATATATTGTTAAATAGATCTTTTTATGTTTTAAGGAGAGCATACTACCTTGTATACCACATTTGGGAGAAATAATTTATGTTTATTATTTAATGGTTTATTAAAGGCTATTGAATATACTTTTAATTTAATTCATACTTGTTCTGTCATCTAAGGAAAGAAACCTTGAATGCAAGGATCAAAAATATTGGGTTCCTGTATGAACCTAACACAAAACAAATAAAAAACATCTTGGTCTCTTTCTGATATTTTAAACTCTCCCAGTGTTTGATATTATTTCTATCTCTATCTCTTCTCACTTCTGACACTGCATAATATCATTGAATTTCCTTGTTTCTAACATCAACACTGATGGGGAGATAAAATATAGGATATGCTACTTAAAAAGATTCTAGAAAGGCTGAAATTTGATCCTGTCTGAATAACTCATTAGTTGTCATTTCTTTAAATAATTAAACCTCCATCTGTCTCAAGAGTGTGTAAGGCAGTTTCTCCAATGGGGGTACATTTACCCTACAGGGCATTTGGAGACATGGCTGCAGCAATACCAGATCAGTTACACCCTCCTCATGGGTAGAAGCCATGCGCTCCTGTTCACTGTTGTCTTTTGCTCCCCCACTTTATGCTTCCATTGAGTAGGTTCTCAATATATATCTGACAAATAGAGATTGAAGCATTTTATATTTGGGGGGTATCAATTTCACAAAAAGTTATTTAGTTGCAAAAGAGTTTTCATATTAAAATAACATTGATATATTATGTAGACTGCAGGGTATGAACTTTTAGATAAATTGCTGACTTTTAAGACATTTTTCATATATCATGATTCTAATTGACTTTTGTCTTAAGACTTCTTAAGAAATCGAAGCTTACACTTGGGATGGAGATTGCTATTTGGCCCTCAAAGTACTTGTATCAGTTCTTGTGTATTAATCTTTTTAAGTGCACTGTCTCTCTAGCAACCAAATGCTCCAGCCTCCACATTAGGGAAGCCTGCTTCTGTTGACCAGTAGGCGGATCTCCTCTTGTTCGTGAGAACGAATGTAAACGACATTCACAGGGCCTCTTACAACCCTGTGGGACCATGCGGTGAGCCTGGGACATTGGAATTGATGTATGCCAACTTCCGGCTCAGCCTTGGAAACCGCCCATGAAAATGTCCTCCCACTTCTGCTCATTACTCAGTTAGATATCAAGAATCCAGGTGGGACCCCAAGACTCTAAGTGGAAGTAGAAACACTCTGTGGAAAACATCTAGGTCTCTGAGTAACTACATCGAGGAAAACCATCCAGAAGGCCTAGATAAACAAGAACATCTGCATTTAGTTGAGCAGGAAACAACCCTTCCTTATATTAAACTGAGTCATGGAGATTTCTTTGTTCTTGCAGAATAGCTTAGCAGGCCCTGAATAAAACAGAAATTTGTATCTAGAAAAGGGTAGCAAATCCTTATGTGCCATTGTCTTGGTGTTCAGGTTGTGAACGATAAGGAACTTTACATTAAAACATGTAATGATCTATGTTATGTATCTGCCAAATTTTTGATAAAATCATCAACTTTGATAGCATGAAGTACTAACTACATGCCACCCTGCCAGTAGCTATGAGGTTAGAAGTTAGAAAACAATATCGTAGTTGTATGGGTTGGCTAATATACACTATTTTAGGGGAAAATGTGACAAGAAAGAGATGGGCTCAGGAAAAAATAGGGTGTTGTATAAGTAGAAAGAAAAATAATTATAAAGCTTCCATAAAGCCACGACCTTTCAGAGTTAGAAAATCAGATTGCACCTGTTGAAAATAAAATTTTAAGTCTTTGAGTAGCATAGGACTGGTGACACTTCTAATTGAACAGGTAATCAAGAGATAGCATGGTATGATCTTGAGTAAGGGGCATTGGATCAAGAAAGCAATGCAATAAACAATATCTGAACATTATGTTTGAGAAAGAAATGTTGGATTGATTAGTAACATTGAAGTGAGTGGAAGAGACTGTTTTGAGGGGACTGACTATTGCTTAAGAAACAAGGATTTCAGGCCACTAAAACAGGTCTTTTAGGCTGGGCATGGTGGCTCATGCCTGTAATCCTAGCTCTCTGGGAGGCCGAGGCAGGAGGATCACTCAAGCTTAGGAGTTCAAGACCAGCCTGAGCAAGAGCGAGACCCCGTCTCTACTAAAAATAGAAAGAAATTAGCTGCACAACTAAAACTATATACGAAAATGTAGCCGGGCATGGTGGTGTATGCCTGTAGTCCCAGCTACTAAGGGGGCTGAGGCATGAGAATTGCTTGAGCCTAGGAGTTTGAAGTTGCTGTGAGCTAGGCTGACACCGCGGCACTCTAGCCCAGGCAATAGAGCAAGACTCTGTCTCAAATAAAAAGGTCTTTTAATTATGACACATGTTACAGTCATCAGGCTCTGCTCTTCAAAAATGAGGGAATGAGATGTGTAAATGAAGAGGCTGTTGATGCCCACGGTGGGAAGGGCATCCTCACTGCTGTTGAGTAGGGGTGGATATGCTGGGTTTCTCCTAGGCCTCTGCAGATCCACCCTACTGGAAGTCCTGTCCCTGATACTATAGGGCCCAGGGTTGCATTGCTATCTCTAGCTAGTGCCTGCTAACCTTTCCAAACATCTCCTCTGATACTACCCACTTGGCATAGCTGAGAGGCACTCTGTTTCTGCCAGATAGGAAGCTGAAGTCCAGCCCTCCATGTACTCTCTACTGACACTGTGGAAACTGGTTCCTAGTTGCCCCTGGCAGAGATGAAAATCCCAATTCTCTCTTTGCCTACTCTGACACTACTTTGATGGTGGATAGTATTATTTGGGTCACATCATAACAACCTGGCTAGTGTGGAAGTCCAGGTTCCCCACTGCGCCCTTGCTGATGTGGGAGAAGGTGTCGGTGTTGAGGCTGTTTTGTTTTTCATATGCTTTATGGCTAGAGTTAAGCAGTATTGATTGAAAATTTCTGTCATAGTTATGCTTCCCTTTTCTGGTCAACTGGCTAGAAAGCACAGGCTTTAGTGGGAGCCCTTATTGTCTGTACCTCTTGGCATTTCTGGGTTGCCAGCTTCTCTGCCCAGTCTGGGATATATGAGACAAAATGAAAGCCCCAAGAACTCTCCATAAAATCATTTCTTGGATCCTGAGGTCCCTGGTTGGTCTGCCTTCTTCACTCCACTTTCAGAAATTTTCCTAAATACTGTAATGTTTCAAATATAATGACCAGGATTTTTAGTTGAACTTAACTGAAGAAACAGGGACAGTATATATCTACTCCCTCTTTCTGGAAATAGAAATTGTGAGTACAATTTTAAAAGTATAAACATATATAGTATTTTTTAAATTTATTTTTATTTTAGGATATTATGAAACCATTCCCATTTAGAACCAGAACCAGACAAGGTTGCCCACTATCTCCATTTCTATTCAACATAGTGCTGGAGCAATTAGACAACAGAAGGGTATTAAGGGCATCCAAATGGGGAGGCAGATGAGATCAAACTCTCACTCTTTGCTGACGATATGATGTTATATCTAAACATATATGGTACGATTTGTTTCAAATTGTTTCAGCTCAGAAAAAAGTGTGATACAGGTAAATCATTTTACAGTTGAGACACCTGAAACTCAGAAATGTCAAGTGGATTGCTCAAAGCTTCTTGGGGTAGGAATATAGCTTTTATTGTTTCCTACACTACTGCAAGCCTTACAGAATTTTCTATCCCTTAACGCTTTGCTATATTCTCGATATCTACAAAATAGTTCAACTATAATGTTTCCTACCTTGATATGAATGTGTCAGCTTTTTCTTGTAACTTTGTCAAATAGACATGAAATTAAATGTATTTCAATTTAAAATTATATTATCTTCCTGGAGAATTTTTATTAGAATTTTGTAGTGACCATCATTAGTCCTATTAATTGTTTTTTTATTTAAACTTCTTCCATTTTCTGTGTCAAGACACCAACATTAAGTCTATTCTCCAACTTTTAAACTTCAATTGTTTTGTGTTCTTGTAAGTGACATATAGCTGGATTTGGGGGAAAAAAATCCAAAGTTATGATTTTCTTTTTAACATCATTGGTGTTAGTCTTTTGACATCATTGATGTCTTAGACACCATTAATTCTGATTACCAACTCCTGTGGTACATGCTGCATTTTTCAGTATTATAATTCCACCCATTGTGTATTCATCAAATCAATCATTATTGCTATTGCTTCCTCACTGTGTGAATTTGTTTGCTTATTAGTACTTCTTCCCAAATTTTCCTTTTAGAATCAACATACTTCATTGCTGTTTTTCAGTTTTATTCTATTAGAAGTAAATTTCCTTAGTCTTTTTCTAAATCAATTTTATTTCATTGACTGTTGTAAAGTCATGGTTTTATTGCACAGAATCATACTATTTTTTTCTACTGTCAGTGATTTGAAAATATCAGACTAGTTTGTATCACATGCAAATTTAATTTAAGCATACTCAATATGATGTGGTATATCCCACTATCTCACTGTATTTGTGTGTTTCTGAGAATGTTTCAGTTTGAATGAAGCTTATAGTCACCTGATTTCTCCTTCTTGAATTATATTCAATCCAAATGTGACACAGCCATTATTTTGCTGCTTGCCAGAGCTTTACATTGACATTGAAGAACAGTATAGATGTGATCACTCATCCAGCTCCTTGCTGTAATTGATCCCATGTCAACCAAGAAAGTGTTTGGTGACAATTTTCAGCATAGAGGCAGAGAAGACACATAGACACATGTCTTGAACTGCAAAATCCATAAGGTGTCCATCCACATGTTAAGAGGGTATTCTATGAAAGCAGCAACATCTCTCATTACTTAATTATAGTATTGAAAGAAGTGTTAGAGTGAGTCAACTCAGCTCACAACATAAAGCATTTGAACACTAGAGTATGTTCTCAGGTACTTAATAAGCTGTGATATGTCTATACCTGCAGGTGCACATGGCTGTACTGATTTTGTTGAAGTTTACACATCTAAGATATGGCCTGATTTTGTTCCACTATCTTCTAACATCTACTGTTGTTTTTAAAAAATCTGTTGAAAATAGACTCAGTCTGATTATTTGTAAGATAACTATTTTTGTTTTGTTTTGGTTTTTAAAGTCTTCTGTTTTTCTCTCTTTTCTGCCTTTTATTAATATATATCTATAAATAGATTTAAAATACTTTTCAAGTCTTCATAATCTTTTATACTATGAGATTACATGTTGTATCAACTTTGAAATATCCTCAGTCATTATTATTTTCTTAATATGACTCCCCTAATTCTATTTTATCCTTCTGAAGCTCTTTCCAAACATTCTTTAGACCTTCTCATTTTTTTCTCTATGTCCCATTTTCTTTCACTTTCCTATCTCTTTGTCTGTTATATAGGCAAAAATAGATAGCACTTAAGAATGAGAAACTATTCCTGGTCTTTGGAGATCAAGGAAATCTTGATTTAAATATCATATTACTGGTACTAATTTCCCTTCAAATTTAAAGTTATCCATAATTCTCTTCAGTGTTGCTGCACTACATAACTTTCTTTACAAGAAAACATTTTACTTTTCCCTAAAAACAATAACTCAATTCTCTATAATGTCTCTGTTTCCAGGATCAAATTTACAAAGTATAGAAGTTAAACAAAAGAGTAAATATTTAAGTAATAGCATGAAACCTTAAAGGTTTTAATTTTACTGAAACATTTCTATAAGTTAAAATTTTAGCTTTGTTTTTGTCTGTAATTTGATGTCATGTTTTCTCTAAATTTTCTTCTCTTAGATTTGAATAGAATTTAAAAATATCTCCAAACCTTTATATTGTGATTAAGAATATGATGATTTATGATGATCGAGGGCAAACAAGAACAGATGATTTTACTCTGTTATCATGAGACAGATTTTTAAAAGAAAATTTTTAATGAATTAGCAATTATTACTATAAAAGATACAAAGTGCAAGCTATAACCCCTCTCTTCGGTAAGCTCGAGAGGACTTTGAATTAAAATAAGAACAAACTAAAATATAAGGAATGGAATATTCTGGGAAAGAAATATACCTCTTGAGTCTTTATCAGACACACCGTTAACAGAGGTACAAAAAACAAACTCTCAAATTTTCCATCCTGTGACATAAGGGAATGCTAAAGATGTTATCTTTGAGAAGTTTTTCCTGTAGAATGTATCCATGTGGCCAAGAATGGCACACTCATGGAAGAACAAAAAGGTCAAAAAAAATTAAGCTTTAAAAAAAGTCTAAAATTTCCCATAATTTTTACCTTTATTTGTAGCATCTATTTTTTTTTTCACCCCTTCTCTTCCTCTCCCCCTACAAGGTTATTTCAGGATTTTGAGGAATTTTCTTCCCCATACTCCTCTCTGTTTTCCTCTTTCACCTTATCCTGTGTAGGTTACAGTAGCTACCACTTTTCTGAGTTTGTATTGTGAGACATATATGTGTTGATTTTTCTTTAAACATATCAAGTATCTAAATAGAAGAAGCTATTTTTGCAGGAATGAAATGGGCTTTTGCTTTCTGTTCCCTGGTCAACTCAAAGTAAAGATAAAGGGCTCCATTAAATCTCTTTTTAATCGTATAAGTGCCCTGATGAAATTGTCTCACTATACAAAACCATTATGTTAGACACAAATTAAGGCATACACAAGACATTACAATGGTATTTAAAGTGAAATATTTATGAAGTGATTTAAATACTAATGACACAGCATTCCTAAAGGAGTCACAAAATTAAAGGATAAGGACATTCCAAGCCAGCACTTCAGTGTGTGAGTCTGTTGCATGTTGCATATATTGTTTCTCATTACTCAATTCTTAGAAATGTAGCCAGGAGATAGAAGAGAAAAAGGACTTGTGGGGAATGAAGAACTGTATTTGAAGGACATGTCCTCTCTTTCCACCCTTGAGTATTAATACCAAATCCAGCTTTATATGGTTTGTCAAGAAGCCCCTTATGTAGTAATTCCAACTGTCTCAGGCACAATCTTGACCTTTATGTTGGAGAGAATATTTCCTGCTATAGATACATGTAGACAACTTCAGCTCAGTCCTGCCATCATGGGTACACCTTATTTGCAAGTCTCTGCGCTGCCATTCTCAGCATATTGGGAATCTATTTCCTCATGATTTCAAAGTGGCTAATGTATCTAGTCATCTGCATGCAGAAATGACAATGTGTATTGTAGTTTCCTCTGGTGTGTACCTGTTTTATCAATGAGAAAACCTTTCCCAGATACCCTCCACCCAACTTCCCCTGATTTCCCATTGGCTAGGTTTGGATCACATGTGCATGAGACCTTCACCAGTAATGATCCAACCCTTGGAGGCAGCAGGCTTTTGTGAGCATGGATCTGCTGATGGCAATTCATCAAAGTGAACCATGGCTATTGCCAATACAGAGAAAGGGGCTGGGGAAGCTTTTATTTAGAAAACTGTCCCAACCTGCCATAACTCTGGAACATTTTTTTTTTTAATTAAGAGAATTCCAAAGAAGGAGAATACAGGAATTCCTAAAATTAAATTAATATTGTTTAGGTATTTAATAAGTGTAGAGTCTCCACAGCCATTGCTGAGAATTTATAAATTCTTAATTTACTCACAACTCTAACATTTGGTAAGTTGATTTCTTAAGACTTTTAATGTTTGAAGCAGCAATATAAAGATGAGATGAGACACACTAAAGCAAATATTTTGCTGTGTAATATATTAAATTTACAAGTCCAGATTAAAATATTAACAAAGAAATAACACAATCTATACTCACTTTGCACAGAGAAGAACAAAGCTTTGTACTATAATAACTCTTGAGCTATCATTGTGTGAAAACCAGATGTAATGTTTGATGCCTTAGAAAATAATTCTAATATATATATATATATATTAGTTTTCTCAATGTTTTGAACATTGTGACAAAGAAGGGAAAACAAATTTCAAGACTAAATTTTACAAGCAGATATAATTTAATGCTTACATTTGATAGAAAAAAATTATACTTCACTAGATAACACCTCAGTCTTTGATGAATTCAATTAAGTGAGGTATATTGTGAGTACAGAATAAAGCAGACAAAATCTATCACAGTGATTAACATAAAAGAGTATGGTAGTAGACACACCTCATTAATGGATTACACTACACTTATTACACTTAGTAACTCTAAAAGAGAAATGAAAACAAAAATATGGAATGCTTCAAAGTCATTTTCTTTAGATTTCATCCAAACGAAATGCTTTCTATACTAAAAAGCAAATCTCTTATCTAAGTAATATAATTAAATTCATAAGATAGATGGTTTCAATAATTATCTCTTAAAGTATCAACATCTCATATTTCAGAGTTCCCATATTTTAGAGATTGAATATGTAAATGTAACTACACAAATTGACTTAAGTATTGCCTCAGTATTAAAAATAGTAAGTTCTTTAAGGTATGATAGGTTACATTTCCTGGAGAACAAAATTATTGTTTTTAAAGGGCTGACTATAAAAGTGGTTTAATATTTGCATTACATAAGCAGAAGACATGATTATATCATTTTCATAACATTATTTAAATCAGGTCAGAGTATATATAAATTGAAACTATCAAAAATAAGGCTCTGTTGGGACACTATGAATGTGGCCCAACCAAAACCTACATGAGGAAAGCAATTAGATGTTCCTGTATAATTATTTAAATAGTTAACATATTAGCATTTCTCAAGAATATTTTTAGCCATTATCTTTAATGATCCTTGGGTGAACTTTAAAAGAATCACTCAGTTAATATTTAAAAGATATGAATATTATCATGGAGTATTATTACAAAAAGCACCCCAAATTCAGGTTAAGACCTGAAGTCCATTTGAGTGCTGATGCTAAATACTTCAGTGGTTTTTGGCAAAGTACTCACACTTTTTTATTCTCCAATTTGTTTTTTCCTTGACAGTAAAGTGAGAAGGTTGAGCTAATTGATCTCTAAGAAACAGTATAGCTCAAATATTCAAAGAGATGATAAGACAGAGCAAAGTTCTTAAACATAGTCATGTTATACATAAGATTTTTATGATTTATTCCTTTGTATATGGCATTAAATTAAAGCTTGTAATTTTTTATTCCATATAAGAACTTGGTAAAATTAGTTAATAATTTTAATGCAAAATTAAAAGCATTTAAAATACTAGTCCCTCAATTCTGAAAACAAAAAGAATAAAATATTTTTGGTCTATATGCCTTTCAAAGTTGATATCCAGGAATCAACTTTAAACTCCAGAATGTTTTGACCAGGGGCAATTTATGTAAGTCACAACAGATTGTATGCCAATCTCTCTATATGTTATTGGGCTTAAGCAATGCCTTGTAATTTGTCGGAATTAAATGTATATGTTTTCAGATATAGCATTCCTTTTGACACTCAAAATAAGCCTTTAATGTTATTAATGCTTTTCTCCATTTTACAGAGGAAGCCTAGTATTAGGCTTAAATCATGTAGCTGTCCGACCCAATATTAGATTGCTTTCTCGTTCTACAATATTTCTAATTAGGAAGTGATAGTATTTGTACAATTTGTGATTAATATCTATCATTGAGGACAAGCCAAAGAATGTAGTCTGTTTTCCATTTGATCTGCAGAATTATTAATATAAGATCAAATGGAATTAAAGAGCAAATTAAAGAGCAAAACTGGTCAAGAGTTTACTTCATATAAAAGACAGGGCTATGCACTTTATACTAACGATCTAATTTAATTCTTATAATAGACCCTGGGAAATAGGCATCATCATTTTTCTCAGTTTATAGGTGAGACACCTAAGATTCAGAGAGGTCTATTAACTCCCCCAAGGTTACACAGTAAGACAGATTTCCGTGGGAGATTTTACCTTTTTAATAAAGTTTATTATTTACTATTGCTCTATACTTAGATTTAGGAAATTGCAATTTATAATTTGGTAGGCAAAAAAAAAAAAAGCACATTTCTACAGTGTTAGAGCTGTATGTTGAGTCTTCATTCATGTAGAGGTGACACTTGAAGACATGTGACCAGTAGACATTTCTGAAAGAACAGACATACTGAGAAACAGGGAGAAGAATGAAAGAGAGGGGAAGAGAGACAGAGGGAAGAGGAAGGGGAGGAGGAGAGAGGTGGTGAAGCAATAGGAAGGAAAGACAAAGGGAGGGAAGAGCAGGGGAGGGGGGAGAAAAAGGAGGGAGAAGAGGGAGGGGAAGAAAGCAGGTAATTGATAGGGAACTTGCACATGCAAGGGAAAAGAAAAAGTCACACAGTGAAGAAAACACAGGGTAGGTTTGGAATTATAAAATCATCTCAGTGTCATGGAAACCAAAACAGGAGAGCTATTCCTAAAGCAAGGTATTTAGACCTTTTAATTACTGCATTTGTTTTTTGATATGGATGTAGTCTTGAGTATTTCCTTCCAGTTCCTCTAATCCTCTTGCATATTTTCAGCATTAAATTTTTCCTAACATTTTGCCTCTATTTCCCCCTGCTACTCTTCTATTCTAGAAACTTTCAAAGCACCCCTGTGGATGAAAGAATAAAGTTCAAGTGTCTTCTCTTGCATTTGAAGACCTTCAAATTCTGGCTCCAAACTATTTTCTATTCTTAGATCCTATGATTTTTCATTCTTCATCATGATAATTGGTTGAATAGAATGTTTTTACATATTTCTGAAAGCTGAGAAAGTTTTTAAAATTTCAAAAATCATTCATTTTTTTAAAATTTTGGTTTCAAGAAATTTTTATTTAAAAAAATATCCTGATTGCAATGAGAAAATGTTATCTGGGAAATTAACGTGTCATATTTCAGGTAAATTGGGAGACTCGATTAATTGAGATAAAGGAAAGATAAGGATGTGATATGTCTCCTTGTAATTTTAGATTAATAGCAAAATAGCTCAAAGTTTTATGGTATGCTCAATGAATGATGCACTTTGTTTTGTGCCTTTCTTTTTAAATTTCAGTACTTCCGGGAAACAAAATTCTATGGTTCCATTTCTTATGTTTGAAACTCTTATGCACGTGATCTTATTTTATCATGGATTGTTGACAAAATAACAGAAATCTACAGCTCTTCATACTCTGCTTGCAAAAATGCTCTCCGAACAGCTGCAGAATACCAATAATTATCTTGGCCAGTTTCAGTGCAGCAAAGTCAGGCAGCTAGCATTTAACTCCTTGGCTAAAAAATAGCCTGCATAATGAAATGTAAAATAGAGATGCACTCTCTGAGACCCAAGAGCAGCTCATTCTCTTTCCCTGGATAAAAAGGAACTGGAAAGTGCAAACAGCTGAGGGTTTGTAACAGCTGTAGAACAACAACTCTGGTTGATACCAAGCCATGCTCTCACCACGTATTTTCATTTAAATATAGCTGCATAAATTGACATCTGAGTATGTGGACAAGATTTCAAATAATCTATATGAAACCCCAGTGAAATCCATCTTTTACTGAGGGTTATAATGTAAATATTGCTGTAACATGCCTGAGATAAACAATGTGATGAATAATATTTCATTTTAAAAAATTCTTTCTATAAAATGTCAGTATCAAATAAAATATTCTGAAATTTTGCTCCTCAGAATAGCTGTTGTGCAAGCTAAAACAAGCGGATAAAGTATCAGTACAAATTATATTTTCCTGAGGAAATATAAGCAATTGAATGGAATCAGGTATTGATTGGCTTCAGAATGCACAGGCACAATTCTCTTAGGGAAACTATACGTTGGTGTAGAGTCCTGAAAAGAACATAAGCAAGAAGGGAGGGAGTGGGAAAAATAGAATATCTCCTTTTTTTGTGGCCGTGGGTAAAAGTTGACTTTTCTACATTCTGTGCAATACACTACCCTGTCCTTGGGGACAATGGGAGAGAAAAGTATAGAGATTTTTGTCCTTAGAGGATTTGCAATCCTATTAACGAAACCAGATTCTTCATTTAAGAATAATTTTTATCCATGATTAAAGATAAAATTCATAGTAACTGAGAATCAGCTATCATATAACAAGAATAAAAGACTTGTCTAAACAGATTCCTTAAAGGAAGCAAATCTTGAGCCTAATTATGAACATGGATGAGGCCCCTTCTCTACTGTATCTCCCACCCCTTTCCCCTTGCTCACTAGGTTCCAGCCCACTTCCTTCTTGCCCCTGGGTGGTGTGGGTAACTCAGGAGCTAAGACAAAGGCCCTTGAAATAATCATACTTCCTAGGAGGGAGCACTGTTCGGTGAGGCCTGGTTATCTCAAAGAGGATTTGACAAAGCTGGCTCCAGGAGTGCAGAAAAAGCCTGGAGTCCTGGAAATTACCTGTTGCTGCTCACATCACCCCTACAATCATCCCCATTGAGAATCAGAAAATCAACGTTCAGAGGGGTTAAGCAGCTTGCACAGGGCCTTGTGGCTCGATTCCATATGCCAGCAGTCAAGTTTCTGAGCCCACACCCAACCCTGCTACGCTGTGTGTGTGGTTTTTCCATTTACACGTCATGTAAGACGTCTCACACTGCCACATTTCAGAAGTTAGGGATATCTGCAACATTATATGTTATCTTGGAAAAAGAAAGGAGATGGATGCTGGGATTGTACCTAGTACACTGCACCACTAAATTTGGCATACAAGGCACTGTTAGTAACCACTGGACTTCTTAGTAAAGTACTATTAATACCTGTATTTAGAGTCAAGGAAACCCTAAAAGCTTTACTTAAGACTGCTGGGTCACAAAAGCGTTATTTGTCAAAGTATTACAATTGTGCTAAGGTCTCAAAAAAGGAGCTAATTTACATCCAATGAGAAGCTGAAACTACATTTATAAAACTGGTATTGTTTTTTTAACCCTTTACTAAATCATTTCATTAGTATGGGCAAGGACAATTCACAAATCAAGAACTAAATTGCAGTTAGAGATTACTGCAGTTAGAGATTAGAAATGTGGCCCAGTTATAAAAATAAAAATAATATTCATCCCTAATGAAAAATTTCATGCTGTTTATAAATCTACATTAAAAAATAAGAGAAGTCAAATTAGATGACCTTAATTTAAATGCTGTAAATAATAGCAGCACGAAATGAAAAAGAAAAAATTCCATAATACTTTTATGCAATTTGTTTCTTACATTATTTTGCGTGTGTGTGTGGTATTGTTGAACAGAATAATAATTTTGGTCTCAACTTTAAATAGCATTGAAAATGAGATGTATTGACCACACACTTCATTTTATGTCTACATTCACAAAAGGCGCAAATGACTTAATAAAATCTAATCTCTACCTGTTCTCTCTTTATTTATCTTTGTTATGGTAACATGCTTTCACATTGGAGGAGGATGAATACTTAATAATAGCTTTTAGGCATGTCATTTTGAATTTGTAGTATACATTTTGTATAATACATGAGCATTAAGCCAATAAAGCATGCTTCACTTCTGATAAATAATTAAAAGATATTATACTTAAAATTAGTAATGGAGTATTTAGATCATTGATAAGTGATAGATTGATGGATTTATACATGAATACAATTATTACACTCCATTACTCACTTCTTCCAATGTTAATTTTATTTGTCTCAATTTAGTAATACCTGTAAATGAAGAATATATATATAATTCAATGTTTTAGAAATCAAATTACTTATTAGTAAATAAGGTATTTAAATTATTGTATAAGAAACTTTGTTTTCATGTTCTATAAATCTTTTCTTCTTCTCTTTTTCAATACTATGCACATTAAGGATTCAATAACTAATGGGTTAGGGGAACCTTATAATAATAATAACAAGAATACAATGAATTTATATAGTGTTCTTCATATAAGATGCTCATAATATTCTCAGTATATTATCTCATTTATCCTCACAGATTTTTATTAAAAAATTGCTGGGGTGACATCTCATTTATCCTCACAACATTTTTATTGAAAAGGTTTTGTATTTCCTCTCTAAACTAGTTTTAAAAGAATAAATTTTGTTACCATGAGAAAACCAATTTTTCCCACATGGTTGGATAGATTGACCAGTTTTCAATCAATGTTTTTACATATAAATACATACTATGTCAGAAACTAGAAGCAATGAAAATATCACTGTGTTTTGATGCTTTGTCTTTCTGGTTTTTGTTTTTTTTCATTTTCTTACCTTTCACTCAGCATTTTCACTCCTTCCCCAAATATTTATCAATGTACCTGAAACACAATGTACTTCTCTCCTCCACCAGTGTGAAATATATCTCTTCTTTAACCTGCTTCATTTTTCTCACCTCATGCTTTCCAAGTACTTCCTCCAGAAGATTCCAAGCCGCCTCCTTAACTACGGTACCCCCTTCAGACCTCCACCAAGGCTCACATTCATCTGCTCCTGTTTTGCTGTTCCTCCCTTTCCCTGTTCTGATCTCTTTCCTTGATAATGAATTTGAACTTTCCTGTCCATTTCAGATGCGGAACAGAAATCTAAAATTTATTTATCTGCCAGTTGTTTTTTTTTTAAATAGTAGTTTTCAAAAACATTCCATTTATTCTCCCATACAACTTTTACCTCTGCTCATATCCAGGTTTTTATAACTATTCCTCTCCTAGTTTTATTACTAATTCTCTACAATAGTTGAAATTATTTACTATGCACCTTAAAGGTGGTTGGATGAATAAATGTGTCCTGAGCTAGGAGATTCTTTGAGGAAATAAATACTATTCAAAATTGTAGATTTTTATACTTGGAAAGATTCTAAATATACTGTTCTTGATGTAAGCTTTGGGGACCCCTTTTAAGCTGCTGGTGTCTTGCCTAGGGGCTCAGTTATTCCCAATCACCACGCCCTGACTTAGTGTTTGTTCCAGAAGTTTTATTGTTACATCACTGTCCTGGGGTCTAGAGCTCAGTTATTATATATTTTCTGTTACAGTCTCTTTTATCTTATATTCCCACATCTTATTTCCTAAGGTGGAGTATAAGCACTCAGCCCAAATCACACCTGCTCTCCTCTCATCCACCTGCTTAGCTTTTGCTCTTCTTTTAAGTCTCAATTTAGTTAGCATTTCTGCCACAAAACTCATTCTGGCATTTTCAATGGACTCTCTATTTTCTGGGTCACAACCTTTCTGGTACTGAACTCAAATAGGTAGTGACAGACTTAATCTTAGCATCTAGAATTGTGGCTGACTCATTGTAAATGCCAGGAAATATTTACTGAGTGAATAAATGAATGTGCTAAATTCCTTTCAGATGATATATTAGGGAAATTTACTTTGCTTAAGGAGGTTGCAAGTTTCCACCATTTTTACTACATATTTAGCGTGAAAATGTTAATTACTAAGAAGACAAGGATGTTGTACTTACCCATGTACCTCCTACAGCTTCTGTTATGGGACTTTACATATGGGTGATTTAAAAGATTTTAAATATATATAAATATATAAACATATATATGTACACATACGTTATATAAATATAGATTTAATAAACATTTTAATTTCCATATATGAATATAGAAATATATAATTAATTTAAAAATATTATATGAAGAAGTATCAGTATCATATGGAAGCTTATTACATTAGCTAAGAATACAAACCCTTTTATTTCGGTTTCTCTGTATGTGTGTGACCAGCATGTTTCCATTTTTCCCAGATCAAACATTGATATCTCCTATTTTATTTTCAGTTCTAATCTGAACTTTAGACTGATTCTCATGTATTTCTCATGCACTTCTGAGAAAGCCAAATTTATCAATTTGCAGGGAAAAATCCAATATAGCATAGAATAATTACATTAGCACAATCTCTTCAGCTTGTTTCTGTAAATAGATGTAAGTAGGCAGCCACACTATAATCAAAGCCTACCTTTATAGTGTGAATAAAGACAGGATTATGAAGTCAAAGGGAAAAATTGCTTATTGTCAGTACCTGTGATGCACTGATGAATTCATGTTTCCAGCTAGTATTGACCCTAAGTTAACTCAGCAGAATTCAGAGCTCTTTAAAATTGTTTGAAAACCACCATTCTGCTACATTTAAGATATTCAATACATCAGAATAGTCTACACACAAGTTTTTAAGCATTCAAATTTTTAAAAAAACGAAAAAGACACTTGTTTGTCTTTCTGAATTCCCTATATTATAGCATGAAGTTTATAGATTTAAGAATATTAAAGAGTATAGAACAGAATCTAAATTGCTTCAAAGGGGTTAAGGGGGTGTAATATTATGAGAGATATATGTATACACGCACACACGTATGGATATGTATACACATATATATGGATATGTACACACATATGGATATGTACACACATATATATGGATATATATATACATATATATTTTTGTCCATGGTCTGAAGTACATAAATCCCACAGCCCTTGTTATAGTCTTTTGTTTTAATATTGAGGGGCTTCAGGCCTCAGAAACTAAAAATATGTTGTAATATTCTCCCACTTTTCTCTCTTGGAGCTGGCCAGAAAGAAATTCTCTGAACTACCTTGTTTGACTATGGGTTGTAAGACCCACAATGTAGAAAAGGTCCTGCCCCATACCCTGGAGGAAGGAATGCCGCACAGAGAGGCCAAGGAGAATCTGAACAGACAGGCCTTGCTGAGTGTCCCCACTCAGTCTATTGGCAGCAGATCATACCCTCTTTGTCTAATCACATTTCTACCAGGTTGTCAATCATGTCTACCCAATGAAGTCTCCATAAAAGGCCCAAAAGTACAGGACTCTGGGAGCTTCTAGATAGCTGAACACCTAGAATTTCCGGGGGTGGGGGTGTGTGCCTGTGGAGGGCATGGAAGCTCCACATGCCTTCTAGTATCCCTCCCCCTAAGCATCTTTTTATCTTTATTTTTTATTGTAGACTGGTAAACGTAAGTGTTCCCTGAGTTCTGAGAGCAGCTCTAGCAAATTAATCAAACCCAAAGAGGGGGTTGTGGGAATCTCGGCTTGAAGCTGGTTGGTCAGAAGTTCTTGAGGCCTGGACTTCTGACTAGTGTCTGAAGGTAGGACTGGGGGAGGGGGTAGTCTTGGCAACTGAACCCTCAACCTGTGGGATCTGATGCTGTCCCCATGTAGATGGTGTTAGAATTGAATTGCATTAGACCAACCTCAAACCCAGGAGAAGAAGTGAAATCATTAAGATCAAATCAGAACTAAACAAAATTGGCAACAGGGAAACTATACAGAAGATTAATAAAACAAAAAGTTGGTTCTTTGAAAAAATAAACAAAATTGATACACTATTGGCTAGACTAATGAAAAGCAGAAAAGAAAAATTTGTAATAAGCTCCATCAGGAACAATAAAGGAGAAATCACAACTGAGGCCACGGAGATAGAAGATATAATTTATGAATACTACAAAAACCTCTATGCACACAAACTGGAAAATGTGGAGGAAATAGACAATTTCTTAGAAACACACAGCCTCCCTAGGCTCAACCAGGAAGAAATAGAATTCCTGAACAGAACAATATCAAGTACTGAAATTGAAACAGCAATAAAAAATCTTCCTAAAAAGAAAAGTCCTGGACCAGATGCTTTCACACTCGAATTTTACCACACCTACAAAGAAGAACTGGTGCCTATCCTGCAGAAATTATTCCACAACATCGAGAAGGATGGAATCCTCTCCAACACATTTTATGAAGCGAACATAACCCTGATACCAAAACCAGGAAAGGATGTAACAAAAAAAGAAAACTACAGGCCAATATCCCTTATGCATACAGATGCAAAAATTCTCAACAAAATCCTAGCCAATCAAATCCAGGTGCTTGTCAAGAAAATAATTCATCACAACCAAGTGGGCTTCATCCCAGGGATGCAGGGATGGTTCAACATACGCAAATCTATAAATGTAATTCACCATATAAACAGAAGCAAAAACAAAGACCACATGATCCTCTCAATAGACACAGAGAAAGCATTTGGCAAAATTCAACACCCTTTTATGATAAAAATGCTCAACAAAATAGGCATAGACGGGGCTTACCTAAAAATGATACAAGCCATATATGACAAACTCACAGCCAGTATCATACTGAATGGGGAAAAATTGAAAGCATTCCCACTTAGAACTGGAACAAGACAAAATTTCCCACTATCTCCACTTCTGTTCAACATAGTGCTGGAAGTCCTCGCTACAGCAATCAGACAAGAGAGAGGAATTAAGGGTGTCCAAATGGGAGCAGAAGAGATCAAACTCTCACTCTTCGCTGATGACATGACATTATACTGAGAAAACCCCGGGGATTCAACCAAGAGACTCCTTAATCTGATAAATGAATTTGATAAAGTCTCAGGATACAAAATCAATACACAGAAATCAGAGGCATTCATATATGCCAACAATAGCAAAAGTGAGAACCGAATCAAAGACTCAATTCCCTTCAAAATAGCAACAAAGAAAATAAAGTACCTTGGAATATATTTAACTAAGGAGGTAAAAGACCTCTACAGGGAGAACTATGAAACACTGAAGAAGGAAATAGCAGAGGATGTAAACAGATGGAAGAATATACCATGCTCATGGGTCGACAGAATCAACATCATTAAAATGTCTATACTACCCAAAGTGACCTACAGAGTCTACGCAATCCCTATCAAAATACATCATCATTTTTCACAAATATAGAAAAAATAATTTTATGCTTTGTATGGAACCAGAGAAGACCCCATATAGCAAAATCAATCCTAGGCAATAAAAACAAAATAGGAGGTATCAATTTACCAGAGTTCAAACTATACTACAAGGCTATAGTCATTAAAACAGGTTTTTATTGGCACAAGAACAGGGACATTGACCAGTGGAACAGAACAGAGAACCCAGATATAAAACCATCTTCATATAGCCAACTAATCTTCGACAAAGCAGACAAAAATATACACTGGGGAAAAGAATCCTTATTCAATAAATGGTGCTAGAAAAACTGGATAGCCACATGTAGAAGACTGAAACAAGGCCCACACCTTTCACCTCTCAGAAAGGTCAACTCACGCTAGGTAACAGACTTGAACCTTACGTGTGAAACTATTAGAATTCTAGAGGAAAATGTTGGAAATACTCTTCTAGACATTGGCCTAGGCAAAAAATGTATGAAGAAGACCCCAAAGGCAATCACAACATCAACAAAAATAAACAAATAGGACCTGATCAAATTAAAAAGCTTCTGCACAGCCAAAGAAACCATCAAGAGAGCAAACAGACAACCCACAGAATGGGAGAAAATTTTTGCAAGCTACACATCTGATAAAGGGCTGATAACTAGAATCTATTTAGAACTTAGGAAAATCAGCAAGAAAAAAATCAAACAACCCTATCAAAAAATGGGCAAAGGACATGAACAGAAACTTCTCAAAAGAAGACAGAACAATGGCCAGCAAACATATGAAAAAAATGTTCAACATCTCTAATCATCAGGGAAATGCAAATCAAAACCACAATGAGATATCACTTAACCCCAGTGAGAATGGCCTTTATCAAAATGGCCTTTATTTGTTGTTTGTTGGCCCCAAACAACAAATGCTAGCATGGATGCGGAGAGAGAGGAACACTCCTACACTGCTGGTGGGACTGCAAACTAGTTCGACCTCTGTGGAAAGTAATGTGGAGATACCTCAAAGCGAGACAAGTAGATCTACCATTTGATCCAGCAATTCCACTACCAGGCATTGACTCAAAAGATCAAAAGTCACTTTATGAAAAAGACACCTGCACTTGAATGTTTATAGCAGCACAATTCACAGTTGCAAAGCTGTGGAAACAACCCAAGTGCCATCAATTCATGAGTGGATTAATAAAATGTGGTGTATGTATACCATGGAGTACTATTCAGCTTTAAGAAACAATGGTGATATAGCACCCTTTGTATATTCTTGGATACAGCTGGAACCCATTCTACTAAGTGAATATCTCAAGAATGGCAAAACAAGCACCACATGTACTCACCAGCAAATTGGTATTAATGGATCAACACCTAAGTGGACATATAGGAGTAACATTTATCGGGTGTCGGGATCAGGGAATGGGGGAGGAAGGGATGGGTATATACAACCACAACGAGTAAGATGTGCACCGTTTGGGGGATGGACACACTTGAAGCTCTTACTCGAGGGGGGAGTGGGGCATGACAATATATGTAACCTTAACACTTGTACCCCCATAATATGCTAAAAAAAAAAAAAAGAATTGAATCGTATTATCAGATACACAGAGGGTAATTGCCGCAGAATTGATTCCTTGTTTGGTGTGTGTGGAGAAACCTCAGTATATTTGGTCACAGAATTCTTCTGTATTCATTGTTGTGAGGTGAGAGAACAGGAAAAGGCATGTTCAGTTGTTTTTTTCCACGCTTACAGGATTCATATAAAGAGTGAAGTGGAGACACATGTTAAAATTAAAATAACATTGGCAGTAACTCCTTTTATAAAAAAAAAAAATGGAGACTAACATTAGCTTCAATTTTGTGACACAGGAAGACTTCAGCACCTATAGACATGGATGAAACACGAAGAGAGAGAGAAATAATGTAAATCAGAGTGAAAGAGCAGAGATAAATCATCTCACAGGGTGAAACATCATTACTCTGTAGAACTTAACTGGTGACAAACACCTGTCTATGTCAGTCAAGTAGATATGGGCTTTGCATTTCTAAATGTTCTCAAAGTGTTTGAGAACACACGGATAAAATAAGTAACAAGTTATAAGAAACATTGACATAATGCCTTAAACATCTAACTCACAATATTAGGGAGAATGCCAGATTCTGCTTGGGATGTGAAAAATTTAAGAAAATCTTACTCTGAAACTTAACTCAATCCCACAAAATTGGTAAAGCCACAATATTTCTTAAATCCCCCAGAAAGCTGAGTTTGCAAGGGCAGAGAACAAACCTGAAATTTAAGTGAAAATAAATGTCTGCAAGGAATGATGGGATGTAAGTATTTGCTTATCTTGGGCAGATGCCATTAAACACTGGTAAAGAGAATTCACCTAAAATGGTTCATGAAATGGCAAAGGGCTTTTGCTCATTAGATCTTTGGGGACTGGAAATAAAAGAGCAATTCACACCCTTTCCAGGCCCCTTTCTTTGAGCTCAATGGGAACTCACAAAGAAAGGCATCAGGTAGTGCTGGAGGGAAGGCATGAAACTCCATTAAGAATTTTTCCATGATTTCCTCTAAGGAACGGAACCTCAAAATGCAGGGGAAGGGCAGCAGTCACTGTCACCCTAAAAAGCACTTTCAAACCAAATACCAAGAGAAGATAATGAGGGCATCTAGAGAGAAAAAGATTATGTTTTGATATAAATATTTAAAGATAAGAATCAAAACCTACCTTTTGCCAGAAACCATATAAACCAGAAAACAATTAAGTCATATGTCTTCAAAGTTTTAAGGAAGGAATGAAGGAAAAGAAGAAGAGAAATTACAAATCAGAATACTATACCCCAGGGAGAATAATATTCAAAAATGAAGAAGATATAAATATTTTTTCAAGCTACAATTAATGATACAACTGTCATTAGCCACCACACTTCAAGAAGTGTTAAAACTACTCTGGCCAAAAAAAGATAGACCAAGCAGAAACATGGACTTACACAAAGAAATAAAGACATCCAGAAGTTAAATAAATAAAGGGTAAAGTTTTTTTTTTCTTTTCTACATCACTGTAAAAAATCATTGCAATCTATTGTATTGTGCTTTAGTAGCATATGTAAAAGTAAAAAGCATGACGAGACTAGTGCAAGGATAGAGAGAGAGAATTGGGGGCTATTTTGTTGTAAAGTCTTTACACTACATGTGAGTATGTAATATTCCTTGAAAGCAGACTCTGGTAACTAATGGTAAATGATGCAAAATCTAGGGTAACCATTTTAAAAATCAAAAAGAGTTCTAAATAATAAGCCAATTAAAAAATAGAATTTTAAAAATTCTCAATTAAACCAAAAGAGGGCAAAAAGAAATATGGAAAAACAAAGGAATTAGAAAAGCAAAAAAACCTCAAAAAACAATCTATCTACTAATCTACCTATAGATAGATACATAAATCAAAGAAATAAAATAGTCCTAAAATAGACCCCTAAAGATATGGTCAACTGATGTAATTTGTATTTCACAATTTATTTTGAAATAATTCTACATCGCAGGCTGGAAATAGGGACTGCCTCTAGCTGCCTGGGACATGGCCCCTGGGTGGTTAGAGAGGGAGCAGAGTTCCTTGGAGAGGGAGAATGGGTAAGGGGATTGGTGGGGTGTGGACTCAGGAAGGGGAACTGGCCAGCCTGTAGCCAGGACCTCAAAGCTCTTCAGAACAGCATTGAAAACAAAGCAAAAAAACACGGTCAAGCAACCAAACTAACAAACTTTATTACAATGAATTGCTGAAATTCAGCCCAAGCTCAAAGGGAAATTTAAGCTCCACCACTTGGAGGAGGAAGTATTGAAAAATTTGTGGACATGATGATAAACCACCACAGTAATTATTAAATATTTTGGTGGAGATAGAAAGTTTAAAAATATCCCAATGTAGTATTGATTCTAAATACTTGTGAATAATTTAGTAGGCATTCATGGATCTTTTTTTCAGCATTTTGTTCTAATGGTGATTTTCTATTGTTCTCTTTCCTTTTATTTTGGAATTCTTTTGTAGAGAAAATTTGTGCCTTTTATTCATTTATTTAATCAATAATTTATATTACTATAGATTAATAGATATTTATTTTACAATTTGAGTTATAATCCAATATTGTCATTATGTATTTTGCTGCTCAAATTATTCCAGATGTTTCCAGTTGGAGATTCTTCCCTCCTTCCTTCCCTTACCCTTCTGTCTCCTTCCTTCCTTCCTTCCTTCCTTCCTTCCTTCCTTCCTTCCTTCCTTCCTTCCTTCCTTCCTTCCTTCCTTCCTTCCTTCCCTCCCTCCCTCCCTCCCTCCCTCCCTCCCTCCCTCCCTCCCTCCCTCCCTCCCTCCTTCCTTCCTTCCTTCCTTCCTTCCTTCCTTCCTTCCTTCCTTCCTTCCTTCCTTCCTTCCTTCCTTCCTTCCTTCCTTCCTTCCTTCCTTCCTTCCTTCCCTTTTTGTTTAAAGCCTTTCCTCTTTCTTATTTTTCTGGCACCATAAGATACTTCAGGCTGAAGTTGTATTTTATGTACCCCAGCTCTGGAGTCAACCATTTCTCTAAGGAGTCCTGATTACTTTTATTGGAGAGTGACATTTAAAAACTAAGATCTGGGGGGCTAGGTATTCTCATCGCTACTGGCTTGTTATGTCTCTGGGCCCCATCAGTGAACACAACATCCCTTTAGAGTCATCTACTTCCCTGTTACCCTTGGTGACTTCTGGGATTTTTTTTGTCCCTTTATTAATTTGTCTTTTCCAGAATGTCATATAAGCAGAGTCATACCATACATGGTCTTTTTGGTCTGACTTTTTAAAGTAAACAAAGTGCATCTAAGGTTTATCAGTGTTGTAGTGTAAGTCAAGAGCTTGCTCCTTTTTATTGCTCAGTAGTTTTCAATTGCATTAAGTGCATTACAGTTTTGGTTTTTTAAACTATTCAGCTCTTCAAGACATTTTGACTACTCTGGGTTTTGAATATACCTGCTATAAGCTTTTGTATAAAGGTTTACATGTGGTAAGTATATGTGCAACCTTATAAGTAACTTCCAAACTTTCAGTGTGGCTGTACCATTTAGTTAAAAATATTTTTAAACTACACTTCAGGCTTCTTTCTTGATCCATGCCTTATGTAGAAGTCTGTCAATTTCCAATTATAAGTAATTTCCAAATATGTTTCTGGTATTAAATTCTAGATTAAGCCATTTTGGTCAAAGAGCATACTTTGTATGCTTTTTATTCACTTAAATTGTTTAAGGTTTGTTTTATGACCAGAATTTGTTCTTTCTTAGTGAATGGTTAATGTGTCCATCAGAAGGATGTATTTTACTGTTGTTGGAGGGAATGTTCTAGAAATGTCAATAAGGTCAAGTTGGTTAATGTTCAGGTCATCTATATTTTATAATTATGTTTTATAGGTCTCACTAATTTTCTGCTTATTTTTTGTATTGGTTTTTAGAGCTGCCATATCAAAGTATTGTGAGCCAGGTAGCTTAAAATAACAAAAAATGAATTATCTAGCAGTCCAGGAGACCAAAAGTCTGAAATCAAGGTCTTAGAAGAATTGTTCTTTGAAGGAGGAATCGCTCCATGTCTCTCTCTTTCTGGTGGTTGTCAGCAATCCACAGTGTCCCTTGCCGTCACTCTGATCTCTGTCTCCATCTTCTCACAGTCTTCTGTACTGTACCTGTCTTTCAGCATCCTCTATTCTTTTTATAAAGACGTCAGTCATTGTATATAGAACTTATTCCAAATGCAAGATGATTTGATCTCAAGGCATGAATTATAATCACTTCTGCAAAAAACCCTTTTCCAAATAAAGTAACATTCTGAGGTTCTGGATAGACATGATCTGGGGGGGACAACATTAAACACACTACACTTGTTCTAATGATTACTAAGATGAGAATATTCAATCTCTAACAATAATTGTGGGTTTTCCTACTTCTCCTTTCACACCTGCTCGTTTTTGCCTTCTACATTTTGAATTTCTATTTTTAAGTTCATATTTGATATTGTCTTCTTAGAGGATTGACTATTTTTTTATTATGTTGTCCTGCCTCTTTTCCCTGATACTCTTGTTTTGCCATCTGGTTTGTCTAAAATGATTATGTCCCAGATTTGTTTTATTTGTGTTTCCACGGTATAAATTATTTTTGTTTACTTTTGACCTAATTATATACTTATATTTAGAGTGTGTTTCTTGTAGAGAAATAAATATGTTCATTAAAAAAATCTGCATGTGAATATTTATATTAGCTTTATTCATAATAGCCCCAAACTGTTATCCCCACACAATGGACTACTTATTCAGCTATCAAAACACAAACTACTGATACTCTCAATAATGTAGACATACCTCAAATTCATTTTGCTAAGTGAAAAATGCCAGACCCAAAGGCTATATATAGGCTGTGTGATTCTATTTATGTGACATTCTGGAAAAGGACACTAACATAGGGACAGAGAACAGATCAGTGGATTCCAGGTGTTAGGCTGGGGCTTAGACTACAAATGGCAGCTGGAGGGAATTTCTTTTTAAATGAGGAAACTATTTTATACCAAGATTGTGATGGAAGACAAATGGTTCTATGTATTTGTAACAACTCATTGAATTATACACCACATAGAATAAATTTTGCTGTAGGTAAATTTTAAAAAACTTTAACTACCAAAGGACAAATAGAGAACCAGATGTAACAACAGAGAAAAATGTTTGATTCACACTGAAGGAAGAATTTTAACATCAGAACCTCACTGGAAATCATTTATAATGCTTTGTGTAACAATTATGGTCAGGGAAACGCATATCATACTTTACCTGGTTTTTATCCAATGACATGGATTTAACTTTTCTTCATTTTCTCAATTAGTTCTACATTTTCAGTGGTAGCATCTAGCATATAGCAGATTCTTATTACATATTTGCTGAATAAATATATATATTTTGCTAGGTTTATGTTGCCGCAAGGTTAAGTCAATTATTATAGATTGATTTTTGGCATCAGTCTCTACTACTTGAGTATTACAGTAAAGATTCTTTTCCTATAAAGGTCAGAATGCAATAATAGACTTTACAGGTTTTCTTAACTAGGTTGGTAACTGTTTGGGTGAGTTACCTAGTTAATCTCTGATAGGTTATTTTTGTCTGCACAAATAATCACATACTCATTTACACATAGCTTCAACTAATATCCTTGTGCCATGTTTTCTCCATCTTAAAGGAGTTTCAATATGAGAAATAAAAGCTCTAAAATTTTTTAAACTGGTTTTCTTTGACTTTTTAATATTTAGAGCTCAGGGGTCTTTTCACTCTCTTTTGCTTCACCTTTCGCCATGTTGGCATTAGTTTTAAGATATGAACAAACTGTTAGGTAGATAGTGAGAGATTCCGGGTCTCTTAGGGACAAAAGTGGGCTCTTTGCCTTGGTGCAATTGGCCCACTCTAAACCTCTCCATACCTGGATGAGGAGGGGATACTCTACCAATCAGCCAATCATAACTTTGTGGGCCAGCTAGAAAAGAACGCAGAGGACTCTTTAGCCACACACAGACCAAGCTGCATAGGTACCAGGGAGTCCAGAAATTGACTTAGAGTAACCCACATGCATAGCAATGCAACTCCCAACTGTCCAATTAAAGTGGTTCCATGGTCACGTCTGAACCACTAGGGAGGTCCCACTCCAGGCACTATAAAACAAGACACAACTATAATCAAATCCTTTTCATTGTGCCTTTCCTTTTGCTCTCCCTTTCCTGGGACAACAGATCCAGTTGTCATCTGTGGTGTATGCACTACGCTCTGTAAACCTGTGTCTTGCTCTTGCCCTATCACCCTATCTTTCTCTCCTCAATAAGCCTCATTTTTGTGCTTGCCTTACTTTGGTGTGTCTGGTCATTCTTCGGCTATGGGTGCACCATGAACTGACATTACAGATTAAAATCTGTAGGGGGAGAAGGGATGCATTAGAGCAAACAGACAACCCACAGAGTGGGAAAAAAATATTCGCTCTCTACACTTCCAATAAAGGTCTAATAACAAGAATCTACCTAGAACTTAAAAGAATAAACAAGAAAACATCCAACAACCCCATCAAGAAATGGGCAATGGAAATGAACAGAAACTTCTCCAAAGAAGACAGAATAATGGCCTGCAAACATATAAAAAAATGTTCAACATCTCTAATCGTTAGAGAAATGCAAATCAAAACCACAATGAGATACCACCTAACTCCAGTGAGAATGGCCTGTATCAAGAAATCCCTGGCCGGGCATGGTGGCTCACGCCTGTAATCCTAGCACTTTGGGAGGCCGAGGCGGGAGGATTGCTCAAGGTCAGGAGTTCGAAACCAGCCTGAGCGAGACCCCGTCTCTACCAAAAATAGAAATAAATTAATTGACCAACTAAAAATATATATACAAAAAATTATCCGGGCATGGTGGCGCATGCCTGTAGTCCCAGCTACTCGGGAGGCTGAGGCAGTAGGATCGCTGAGCCCCGGAGATTGAGGTTGCCGTGAGCCAGGCTGACGCCACGGCACTCACTCTAGCCTGGGCAACAAAGTGAGACTCTGTCTCAAAAAAAAAAAAAAGAAATTCCAAAACAACAAATGCTGGCGAGGATGCGGAGACAGGAACACTCCTACACTGCTGGTGGGATTGCAAATTAGTGCAACCTTTGAGGAAAAGAGTTTGGAGATACCTCAAACAGCTAAAAATAGAAATACCATTTGACCCAGCAATAGCATTGTTGGGCATCTACCCAAAAGAGCATAAGTCTCTCTATTATAAAGACATCTGCACCCGAATGGCAGCACAATTCACTATTGTACGGTCATGGAAACTACCCAAGTGCCCGTCAATTCCTGAGTGGACAACTAAAATGTGGTGTATGCCCACAATGGAATCTTACTCAATCCTAAGAAACAACAGTGAGGTAGCACCGTTTTTGCTATCCTGGATTAAGCTTAAGCCCATAATACAAAGTGAGACAACACAAGATCTGGAAAATGGGCTACACATCTACTCGTCATCAAATTGGTACTGACTGACTAAAACTACGGTGCTCAAAAAACTGTAGTGTCTCAAAAAACCGTAGTGTTCAACAGGGATTTGCAGGGGGGGAGACCCACATCTTAAGGAAGTGGCGAGCATTGTGAGGGGTGGAAGGGATTACCTCTATTCCTTTTAAGGGAGAGATAAAGATATACATTGTAATCAAAATGTCTGAAAAAAAATCTGTAATCGGGAAGTGGGCAGGGGGAAGGGGGGAGGGGGGGAAGGGCATGTACTTACATGGTGGGTTCCTTGCGCACCACCTGGAGGCTGGACATGCTAGAAGCTCTGGCAAAGCAGGGTGGGGGAGGGGTGGGGGAGTAGGAGGGGGAGGGCAAGATATGTAACCCTAACAATATTTGTACTCCCATAATATGAAGTAATAAAAATAAATAAATTAAAAAAAAAGATTAAAATCTGACACCACCAGTTGCCTTTTGAAATTTTTTGGTTGAGAATTACTTGCAATGTCAATTGTGTTGATCAGCTTCCTCTATTATGCATGTATGGCACCAAACATCACCTTTTTTATCTCTTTTCAGCAGACAGAAAATGACCTCAGTGTCAACAAGCAACCTGTTTTGGTTCCTCTTCTCTACCCCAGGAAACTGATGCTGATGTCCTTCTTTTGTCCCTACCAAAGATTTTTTTCTCTTTCAAAAAGGCAGTGCCTCTAAACCTAATTATACAATCAAATATCTGTTTTTAAATTTCTTAGGTATATTAATAGTGGCTGTTTTTTTTCCTTCTTTCTAAGACTTTCTTATCTTCATGTTTGAATATTCATTAATCTTAAAATATTATTTTTTTCTTATACATCTTTTGGCCCCAACCCATGTCCATCTAATTGCATTTCATTTATATTTTCTTTCTGCTTTCTTACTGGGTTTGTAAAATTTTTTTCCTTGCATTATCCTTCTCTAAGCTTCCAGCTCTTTCAGATTTTGCTTTTCCCTTTCCTCTAGGCTTCTTTTTGAGATGCTAATCCCTCTGTGATTGTCTTCCTTCGCTTTCAGCCCTGAACCCTGACTTTACCAGTTTGCCAGCCACAAGCCAGAGTTCTTACTCTGAACTGGGTTAGCCTCTATTGCTTATTTCACACATGGAATAATGATCTTGCTGATTTTCATTAAATTTTTCATACATTTCCTCCTATTCTTTAGTTTTCTTATTTCTCTTTTTTCACCAATTTGAAATACCTTTTCTTTTGTACCTTTTCCATTTTCTTGCAGGCCCTTCTTATTCACATTAAATTGCTCCTTTCTTCTGTGTCCAGATGCCTCCTTGTCTACTTCCCCAAGAAAGAGTCAAAGCAAGTTCCCTTTCTATTTTCTATTACATCTCCCTTCTCTTGTCTTCTTGCTCTGTCCTGCTCAGATTCAGCAGTGAGTTGGACTTAAGGAACTGGCCAGTTATGCAGGCCAGAAATATTCTGCGTATTCTACAAAAAAATAAACAAGTGAAAAATTGCAATTGGATTTTGACTAATGGCATAAATTGGGGAAGAGGATTGTGAAAGATATAACAGATAGGGAAATTGTAAATTAAAGGAAGAGAATAGATAGAGAAAATGGTAGATGAGTTTGACAAGAGTGAAGGTCATAACTGAAGTACGAGGAAAGTTGTTCAAAGTCTGAAATAATTGCAATTCATGATCTGAAGTGATTATTTGATGCAAGCAGCAGTTGTGACTAATAGGGACACATGCCTACATGAAATGCGTTCTGCTTTTCTGCACTTGCAATGACTGTCATGAAATCTGATCTGAAAATGAATAGAATAAGCAAAGCACATTGAAAATTTCATCTGGATGACTCATTAACACTGCTGACTTCTCCTAGCCACACCCTAATTAGTTTCTCCACACAGTATCTGCACTTATTTTCATGGTTGAATTGTCTTATATCTAATAGCAGACAAAATTTGACCACTCTTTTAAAATTAAAATTGTATAATAAAATCCTTAATACACTATTTCACCAATGTCATTCTTAATAACTTTTGGATCCATTCATTGGGCTATTTGGGAAAGTAATTCATCTTCTCATAATGGTTTCTATTCTGCATTTTAAAATGTTATACCCATAACAGGCTTTTATGTAAAATGCATCCTGTCCTTCAGATTTAAAGATCTTATTGTAAAAGTTAACATTATTTTTGTATGTAAGACTGATAAAACAGCTTTATGTTTTGAGAAAACTTTAAAGGAAAGGATAAAACAGCAGTACATATCTACCTGCTTTTTTCATTCTCCATGTGATATAATTATACTTTAACATAGCTAAGATAGAACAATAAGGCACTTGCCTTTAATAGTTATTTTTATTATCAAATAGCTTTATTGTTTACATTTCTTAAACTCTGTAGAGATTTAGATTACAGGCATCATTCATATCAAATGGCATATTATATATTTAGTCATAGGGTGGAAACAATAAGATAAACTAATAAGGATGAAACCTTATTTAAAAAAAAAAAATAGTTGACATAGGATATTAAATAAAGCTCCACCTAAAATTCCTGAAATCCATGTCACGGCTCTCATCTTTTGAGACATTACTACCAAATCCAAGCTTTCCTAAGCTATTTTGCTTTCATCCTTGCTGTGTTTTAAAAAGTCAAAGCCAGACAAATATTTTTTCTTGGGTACACACTGCAACCACACTCTTCAGTTGCACTTTGGCTTTCCCTTGTGTTCAGGAAGAGAGATGGCATTAGGAACAGAAGATTGACTGTTGCTTCAGCTTTCACCAGCAGAACTTTGAAAATTCCATAACCAGGAGTAAGAGCCATTGATATTTGAAAGTAGGAACTGAACAGATGGGAAAGCATAATGCATCTTTCCTGAGATGTGTTTTAGGTTCCAGTCCAATATTTGAGTATTTTTTTCTTTTTTTAAAATTTCAGAATTTTATGGGGGTACAAACATTTTGGTTACATGAGTTGCTTTTGTACAGTGAGGCAAAGTTATAAGTGTGTCCATCACCCAGATAGTGTACATTGTACCCATTAGGTATATATTTACTCATCTGCTCCCCACATCACCTGCATGATTTCCATTGAGTTTTACTACCATGTACACATATAAATGTTGATCAGTTAATTCCAATTTAATGGTGAGTACATGTGGTGTTTGATTTTCCATTCCTACAATACTTCACTTTTAAAAATGGTCTCCAGTTCCATCCAGGTTGTTCTAAAAGGTATTAATTCATCTTTTTTATAGCTGAGTAGTACTCCATGGTATACATATACCACATTTTATTAATCCACTCTTGCATTGATGGACACTTGGGTTGATTACACATCTTTGTGATTGTGAATTGTACTGCAATAAACATTTGAGTGCAAGTATCCTTTTGATAAAATGACTTTTTTTTCTTGTAAAATAATGGGATTGCTGGATCAAATTGTAGGTCTACTTTTAGTTCTTTGATGTAACTCCATACTACTTTCCATACAGGGTGAACTAGTTTGCAATGCCACCAACAGTGTATAAATGTTCCTTTCTCTCTGCATCTACACCAGCATCTCTCATTTTGGGTCTTTTTGATAAAAGCCATTCTCACTGGTGTCAGGTGTATCTCAGCAAACAAATTGGTTTCTTGCTAAACAATCACCTTGTGTTGCTGAAATTAAATTGATAATCTACTTCAGTTAATTAGAGTTATTGTTAAAGATTCTTAGCCCTTATTTTTATAATATGATCATTTTCACAAAAGAAAAACTTCATCCTAAGTTTATTATAATTTTATATTTTCCATAACAAATTGTATATATGTGTAGAAAAATGCAATACGTATACTATATAATATGCTTTATATATTGTGTATAATATATAATTATGTGCTACATATTAAGTATAAATATACAATAATTTTATACTATATACACACACATATATATATATACACTTATATAGATAGAGATTTTCCAATCATAGGCATACTAATTATTATAAATTAAATTACGTTTTCTCAACCCAATCATAAAGTACGTTAGGGGAAAAAAAACCAGAACAAACAGGTTATCATAAATATATGCCCTCACAAACATTCCAAGTTTCCAATTGCTTTTCTCCAGGATTATGTTTAATTAAATGACTGATAAACTTGAAGTCAAAAAATATTGCTTTGTCTTCCAGCTCAAATCTTGTCTATTTGTATGACCTTGGGAATATGACTAAAATTTGCATTTCTAGTTACTGACTTTTATATAATCAGTGTTCCTATGAAAACATTGTGAAGATCAAATGAATTTCACATAAATGTATTTTAAAGGACATTTAACCATTGAACAAATGTAAGGTATTTTACTTTTTTTGGTTCAAGTATCTTACATTTTAGGCTACTTTTCATTTTTTGTGTATATCCTGTACTCTCTCATGGAGCTTCCTTTGCTGGAGTTGGCAGAATCTAGTACACAGCTCAGTATTTGAGTTCATGACTAAAGGGAAAAATCTTCGAAAATCTCCCAGACCCCTTCTGAAGAGGTCAAATTATGTAATACACACATAACTGTCACCCTGAGCATGTGGCCTGTGTGCATGTGTCCCATTAGACTTCTCATCCTGGGTGGGCCATGGTGTGGGCTTTGATTTTTGTACCCTTCAAACCAAAAAACACCAACATCGGTATAAATTTGTCACAATTAATAAATGCCCTTCAGGATTTATTGCCCTTTTATCTTGCTCAGTTTTTACTTTCCTCCATTTTGGGGACTGATAATCCCTTACTATTTCTTTAACATTTAAATAATTTAAAAAATAATTTATTCAGTATTTTTAGCAGGAGAATTGAACCCAATAATCTAGCTCACTCTGTTCTAGGAAATTAATGTAGATCTGAATGTATTTTAAAAGATATATTTTTTTCTGTGATTCTAAATAATCCCTGAGCATTTATATTTGGATGTTCTGGATTTTCCAAATTATTATACTATCTAATTTAAAACGTTTCACTCAAGCTCCCATTCCTTTCTTTTTTCCCAATTTCTAATTTTGTTCTGTTCTTCTCCCTGTATTTTTATAATTCCTTTTTGTCTTAAATATCTATTAAGTGCACAAGCTCATTCTCATGTCTTAATTAGGGTTGTAAATATTACCATAATTCTCATTGTAACCTGTGTTTGGTATTTAAAAGTTATTTTATTTATTTATTTACCTAGTTAGCAGTGTTTTTTTTTTTCCTCCCCAAGTCATTTTTTGAGTCTATTTTATAAAATTGTGTTTTCCATTTCTCTTCATTTAATTTTACTAGCACTTTCCTAATTCATCCTGGCAATAATTCAGGTCTGAAAAACTTACCCACCATCATATGTGTTGATTCTCTGAGTAGCATGTGAATTCTTTCTTTGGGGAGTATGCCAGACTAATCTTTTTATTTCCAGTCTTTAGTGCTTCGAATGAAGTAGGTGCTTAAAAATTCTTGTCAATTTAAATTTAAATAATATAAATATTAATAGATGTAGCAATTATTACCTTCAAACAAGTTTCAAACTTTCTTTATATTTTATTAATAGTATGAAGTGGCATTATGTATATCTGCAACCTAAACAATACTACTGACTGAGAATGATAATTCTTTTTTCCTATATGTGGTTATAGAATTTTAGTGTGGTCTATTTCCATTTTAGCTGGTCATAAAATAAATTTGCATATCAGGTATCAGTTTCATACTCTCATGACTCTTCCTTTGTAAAATATTTTATATCTTGAAGTGCATCTTTCATTAATGTGAAAACCAGATCAATAAAATTTAGTACTAAAGTATGGTAATAAGAAGTTATGTTCAACATCCAAACTTGTGAGAAAACTATGCATTTATTTAATAACCAGCTAAAATGTAAGTAAAAGTAAATTTTCTGACCCAACACTATTATAAAAATTGGTAAGAAAAAGACAATATTTTCACAGAAAAGTGTTAGTCTTACTACAAATCTATGAGAGTGTTTAGGTGGGGTTATATGATTAATTTTTGCTGAGGAATATTCACCAACATATGTGTTATTTTGATTCAAGGAACCATGGTACAAATATGTATTTTCTAAATTCCTTTGTCCGAATAGTTATGAAAAAGTAAGGTAGACCATGCAAGCAGCCTGAATTAGAGAAATGTCATCTCATAGAGGAAAGCCATTCAACTTTCATACATCTACTACCTACCTATCAATCATCTACCCATACATATTGTTGTATATAGCTCAAGTTATCAAACCATGAAATACACATATAATTTTTTCTTATGTTAACTAAGATTTCAGGATTTATTACTGCATCAGCCCAGCCTATTCTGATTAAGAATACTGATGAAATAAACTAAAGAAAAAAAAAAAACAGCAGGCATTTATTTTCAGAAATAAGAACATTGTAAATAAATCCTTCCCTTTATTATAGTCATTTCTACCTGGCTGGTTAACAAAAGATTTTTTCTATAATTAATTATGAACTTCATTTGTATTTAAATACTATTCTTTATGTTGTCTTTCATTTCTGTTAGTAAAATCACCCCTCCCCAAAGCAGGTCCATGAAGCAGTAGGTCTGTAGTACATTACTTTTTTTTTTTTTTTTTTTTTTTTTGAGACAGAGTCTCACTTTGTTGTCCAGGCTAGAGTGAGTGCCGTGGCATCAGCCTAGCTCACAGCAACCTCAAATTCCTGGGCTCGAGCGATCCTTCTGTCTCAGCCTCCCGAGTAGCTGGGACTACAGGCATGCGCCACCATGCCCGGCTAATTTTTTTTTTTATATATATATCAGTTGGCCAATTAGTTTCTTTCTATTTATAGTAGAGACGGGGTCTCGCTCTTGCTCAGGCTGGTTTTGAACTCCTGACCTTGAGCAATCTGCCCGCCTCGGCCTCCCAGAGAGCTAGGATTACAGGCGTGAGCCACCGCGCCGGCCTGTAGTACATTACTAAAGGAATTTTTGAGGGTCAAAATATGCTACAAGAATTTGCTAACCTTATTTTTTGAAGTATCTCCCCAGGCTAGAGTTTTTATTTTCCAAACTACAGTTCAATTTGAAAAAATAGATCAGTAAATTCTAAAATAATAGATTCTTAGTTAACCTCAATGCCAGCTCAAATCTTTTTGCTTGGGCTTCTCACCCTACATTATTTCTCATCTACCAGGATGTAGAAATCAGCACCTCACCTCTTTGAGTTCAAACCACCTTAAAATTGTCCTAAAATAAAGAGCATTGGTAAGCAATATGTACTTTACTAAAAATTTTATAAGATTGAAGAAGAGACTGTTCATTTCAGGCAGCATCTTGTAAAAGTTCTCTTTCCTTATAAACCTTCTTCATCCATGCTGCCGCTGGTTTTCCCTCCTATTTTTTTCCTTTTCAGTTTTCCATCCATGCCCTCCCTCACACCACTCCTGGGTCTTTGAGGCTTTCTTACTTTTTTGCCCTAACCAAACTGAATAAATTCATCCCTTATCTTTTGTGGAGAAGCTCGACACATTTCTCTGAAACCTGGGTCCCAACGGTACACACTGAATGCATACCAAGTACTCAACAAGTTGCTTCTCTTCTTATGCAGCAGTGGTTTCTCCTCTAAGGGATGCTGTGGAATACAGTGTTCTCAATCTCCTTACCCATAGGTGGCCTGAACTCAGACTAGTTTACTGGATCCTTTTGCATCCTTAAAATGTCAGTCTAAATGGTGCCTTTTTCTTTTAAGACTTCTTTGAACCCATACCTCTTTGTCCGTCCTATTAAGTTTCAATGTGGAAAAATCTTGAAATTCATACTAAGGATGAGAAAAATTGGTACTTTATGCACATTTTTCAAAAACTGACACAAAAATAAACTAGACATCTATTTAATTATTCCAAAATATGCAGTGCGGAAATGAAGTATACCAAGAGTATCACTGTTAATTCTAGGCAAAGGAAAATAAGTGTGGCAGTGATATTTGTGGGAGGTGTACAGAAGCTTTGTGAAGAATTTTACTGCTTGCTGAAATGAGCAAAGTATAATGTATACCATGTTGCGAAGATGACTGATGTGGGTTTAAGGCATTGCAGCTCAGTTTAATTCAGTAATTCAGGATCACTCAGCATTCAATTCAGGCTCCTGCTAAGAAAGACTTTGTTGGGGTCTCCCTAACTACAACTCTTTTAACTTATTTTTATCATTCCAAACGTTCTCTTTTCTCACTTTCTTGTTTTCCTCCTTCCTGTCATTTTTCTTCACATATACATTCATATTGCTTTATTTGTATCTTACCCTTTCATCACATGGAACTCCTAAAATATCTATCATTCTTATCAATTAAATTTCCAACTTAAATTTGATAAAACCATGATAACAGTGAATAGTAAACTCATGCCTGCCTTGCTCTGCTCTTCAGTTTGGCTACGAACTAAATTAACCTGCTAAAGATTATGATCCACAGACTTGTGAACTTTTATAAAACTGGAAATCATGACAATAATTCTAATGATAGAATTAAAAGAAAAATACTTGGGAAATAATATGAAAGTACTTCCATTTCTTTTATATTATTTGAATTTCTTTCTCATTTTTTTCATACATTAAGAAAAGCAGTAAAGAATAAAATTCCTGAGATATGAGCTATAACTGAAGTATATATAATAAACACAAATCAAACTAAAAAAGTTAAATTTTAAGTGAACTTCCATTTTAGGTTTAGTGTATTAGTAACAGTGAAAAATTCAAGTAACAGCAATAAGTAAAAATATGTAAATTATATATATTATATATATAATATACTAGATATAATAACAACAATGCAAATATACTCATGAAATATCATCATGCCTCATCAGATAATTTCAGATTCTCTTTTTATGAAGTCATTAAGCACAATAATCATCTAAGAAATTTACATTTTAGGTGATTTTAATATTGATAAAGTTTTAACACAACTTTAAATAGAAGTTTTGTGAAAATGAACAAATATTAGGAAGAGTTCCAAAATTGAACACTTGCAAATAGACTCAGGCTGGATACTTAACGTTCAGTGTTAAAATAAGATTTAAGTATTATACCCCGTCTATAATAAACTAGCATTGTGTGCTACATGCTTTCATGTGAAATCTGTGGGTTTATAATTCCACATCAGTATATTTATTCGGAACTGTAATGTTTACTGTATACATTGATTATATGCCCTCAACAATGTCTTTAAAAATGAATAAAGAAGAAAAGATTAACAAGAACACAGAATGAAACCAAACTAAGCAGAGACTACTGTTGTTGCAGTAACAGAAACAGATACTGTGTTGCTTAGCATTGTGTTGGTATTATATCCATGCAAATGTGATTTATGAAAGAGAGTCTCGTGGAGGAGGTGAATATACAGATTATATTGCAGTATCTTAATTAAGCAGTTTTTCAAAGAGCAAACCTTTCATATGCATAACAATCTTAGTTTATCTGCTCTTGCAGGTTTGTAGGTTTTTGTATTTATGATTATGTTTTTAAAAATACATGCAAATTTACTGTCGAAATTACAGCATTTGGCTATTCTTTCTAATACATATCTCAGTAATTATTGCATGTGACACCTGTAAGCAAAATAGCATCCTAACTATTCTATCTAATTGGAGTATCATTCATTATTGATTTTATATTGCATCTAGATGGAGCAGTAGCTGATTCGAAATCTAGAGGTACAATGGAATTTATTACTATCAAAAGAGTACAAGTAGCAGGAAAAAACTTAGTTAAATAAAAGAAACACACTCTGCTGCCTCCCAAATAAATGATGATCGCAGTGACTGCGTTACAGCGTGAACTGAATCATAAGGAGAATTAAACCACCACAATGTTGTCTACTAAAATGGATAAAAGCTTATCTGTTCCTGATTCCTGTTCTGCAATTTAGATATTCAAACTAATATATGTTAAAATATCTAAAAATATAAAACATATGAATGAATTACATATATTGACTACTATCTTTGTATTAATAGATAGTAAAAATAATGAGAATATATTAATAAAAGGAATATATTTGCATAAATCACACAAAATACATAATTGTTAATTGTTGAATAAATAAATAAAATTGTTAAATACTTTTTAACATAAGTAATTTTAATATAATTCAAGCCCAGAGTGAATTGATTAGATGAGGTTGAGCTAATAATTAGAATTTGACAATAAAGTATATTGTGAAGCTCAGATGTTCTACGTTCAAATGTAGTTTAAAGTAGTCTCACTGATGAGCACACATGTGCATAGACGGACGTATAACTCAATGGAAACCAATGGGGCAGGGGAGGAGGAAGGGATGGGCGAAACCTACCTAACAGGTACAGTGAACACTATCTGGGAGAGGGGCACACTTACAACCCTGACTCAAGCATTACAAAAGCAATCCTTGTAGACAAAAACATTCGTACCCCCATAATACTTTGAAATAAAAAAAGCAAAAAGGTAATTATATGTTAAATACCACTTATTTTATAATCTAAATAAATTGAAACCTCAGATTTAAAAAAAATACATGTAGATATATGTAGTCTCGGGTAATTGTAGTCTTTGAAGTGGAAAACATTTTAAAACAGATAGTTTACTTAGTTAGCCACTTTAGGTTATTTTAGTTTTTGGTTTCATTTTTGACCCATGATATGACTTAAGAGAAAAGAAAAACAGTTATTAACAAAATTGTTTAGTTATGGCTACACTTTTTAAAATCTGTATATATATATATATATATATATATATATATATATATCTGGAAAAGTAAGCTGCCTTCACAGGATATGTTAATTAGCAGATGTTTTCCATATTTTCCACAGGATTGAGTCTATCTGAAGCCTCTGTTGCAACTTCTGCCAATTCAGAGAAATTCTAAATGGTCCAGCCATAAGGTGACGCTTAGAGAGGAAAATGTCTTTTTCAAAAAAAAAAAGGCAACTTCTAAAATAAAAGTTTTCAATACTATTCATACTGAGAAATACTGCCAAACAAATGTCAGATCTTTCAATGCTTTTGAGTAGTCATAATGCAGGTAGGATAATTGCGAATCACGTATGGCTCTGTAGCCTGACAGACCCGGAGTGGAATTCTGCCTCTGCCGCTCCCCTACTGTCATATTTTGAGCAAGTTATTTAACTCAGAGCTCAGCTTAATCTTCTGTAAAATGGAGACAGAATGGTTTAAATCAGATGATTGTTTGGAAGAATAAAGCCAATAATACCTATTAAGTGCTTAGAACAATTACTGATGTAAAGCAGGTGGTCAATAATCAGCATATATTGTGATTGTCATCACCTTCTGTATTGTCGTCATCATCATCATCATCACCATCATCCGGTTAAGAAAAGTCTCCCTTAGTTGCCTCGTAACTTTTACTCATACAATGAGGTATTTAGCACTACAATGCTAAAACTATAAAACTGACATACTGAAAAACTCTGTCTACACTCTCTAATTTACAGATTGCTCCAGTGAGTTGTGCAGGGAGCTATAAGCAATAGACAATCCAGCCATTATGGTTCAACAATATAAAGGTTTATTTTTATTATTTCAAAGCATTGGAGGCAGTTGTCACTACTCTGGTTTCCTTTGTCTTCTGGTCTACTCCCTTAGCGTGTAGTTTTGTCCCTCATGGTTGTAATATGGGTATAGCTTCTTTCAGAATTAAATCTATATTACAGGTATAAAGAACAGAAAAGAACAAGGATACAGAGGTACAAAGAACAAAATTCTATGAGGCAATCAAGCTTGTCCTTGTCATCAGCTTGGTCGAGAGCCTGACCAATGATTTCTGATCACAACTTGGCACAGCAAGGTCATGTGACCATTCCCAGCTGGAGAGAAGTCTTAGAGGCTGGTGATAGTGCTTTCAGACTCTGGAAGGAATGCCTAATGAGAGGCAATCCTGTGTCTGCAGCTACAGAGGAGAGCAGGGGAATAAGAGTGATGTCATACAGAATAGAAATCTATCAGTCCATGTGTCTCCTTAATATCTGTATGGAATTATTGCAGCATCTAGAAATATTGTTTCTGAATTGAAACTGAAACACCTAATGTGTGTGAGCTGGTAGGAAGGACAGACTGAGGAAGGCATAGAGATTTTTGCTTTCAAAAACCTTCCAAACAGCCAAGTGTTTAACATTAATCAGGGTCCTGCATGCTGAGGTTTGAAATGTAAGTGGCCAAACAATTGAGCAAGTTATCTGGAGACAGTCGTTGGCTGTGGCCTCAATTTTGCTGAAATAGTTCATTTACCTGAATGTAGTGATAAAACAAAGGCCTCTTGTTCACATTCCCAGCGAAACAGAACACCTAGAAAGTGTCTGGAGTCAGCCCTACCAAGCATAAACATCCTATAGAGAAGAAAAAGGAAAGCATAATATTTGAGACTTGGGTTGGATCGAGTATTTCTAAGATAAATAAAATGGTCCAGGTAAAAATTTTCAAAATTAGAATTACTAGTAAAACCATATCCTATATCTAGCCCCCAGAAAGCATACTTGTCCATTACAGTGACGGTACCTATATTAGGCTTGGGGGACAGTGAAGCCATCTGGAAGTCCTAAAAAAGATGCATCCTACTCCGGAGTGGAGTGTGACTCCTTCCCCTTCACAAGTTTAATCTCAGTAATTTTGATGAGTTAATTTTCATTACTAGTAACTGTGTTAGGATTGAACACTTAAAAAATTAATAATGAGGTATGAAAAGAAGCCAGTGATAGCGGTGTGGGAAAAGTGGGGGTGTGGGTGAATTTCTAGGAAAAGTCTTCTCGATTGAGACAAAGAGCTACAGGAACATATAATAGATGATCTCTTTGCACACTGTTGTTTCTGTATGTACCATATCACAATGCTACCTACCTCCTGTTGCCATGAGGCAAACTAGGCTAACGCAAAATCCCATATACCAAATGTGATGAATGAAGAGAAAAGAAAATAAGTTTTTTATGATAACATTGAGCTCCAAACTTAGTCAATCATGAGGACTCCCCCTCACTGAATTTCCTTTCATATACACAGATTTCTTTACCATTTAAGCTACTTTAAAGTATCGTTTACTTTCTTTTGCTATTTACCTCCAGAGAACTATAAACTAACACAGCATGATTGTGATACATAAAGAAATATGACGGACAATAAAGACGAAACAGGATATTAAGTCAGGGCATTTTAGTTAGCGTTTTTTTTTAATAGGTTAAATTTTTAATAATCTAGTTTTTATTCCTATTATTTTTCTTGGGGGAAAGTATAATCCATGGTTGTCTAGATCACTATTTATTTATTTTTATTAACAATTTTATTGAGATAATAGTTCTTTTTTTAATATTTTTTCTTAACTTTACCATCTTGTCTTTGTCAGGCGAGATAATTGTTGATTTACGTGAAATTATAAGAAATAAAACAGAGAGATCCCACATACCCTTAATCCAGTTTTCCCTAATGGTGACAGCTTGCAAAAATATGCTACATAATCACACCCAGGATAGTAACACTGATACAATATAACACTATTATTCAGATTTCCCCAGTATTCCTTAACTTGTTTGTGTCTCTGTGTGTGTATGTGTGTGTTTATTTCTATACAATTGTAGTTTCATGTATACTACAGCTAAGATACAGAACAGTTACGCAGCTACATCCCCTCAAGTCTTACTCTTGTGTCCCTTTTATACTCACTTCTCTCATGTCCCCCCACACCCACCCCCACCACCATACCCTATCCCATAGCAACCACTAATTTGTTCTCTATATCTACAATTTTGCTTTTTCAAAAACATTCTATAAGTGAACTCATACTGTATGCAGTCTTTTGAGATTGGCTTTTTTCTTTCCTATTAATCCAAGTTACAGAGTATGTCAATAGTTTTTTTCTTTCTATTGCTGGGTAGTTAATCCATGGGATGGATGTACTGTGATTTGTTTACCATTTAGCATCTATCTAGTAAATGACACTGGATTGTTTCCAGTGTGGGCTGTGATGATTGAATCTATTATATAAACTTGTAAGTTGTGTATAAATACAATTTTCACTTCTCTAAGACAAATGGCAGCAGTACTCCTTTATTATTTTTTTAATGACTGCAAGATATGAATGATATTCCCCTTTTAATTCTTGAGATTGATGATTTATGTTTCCTTTATTGTTTTTTTGTTAGGCCTCCTAGAGGTTTATCAATTTTATTGACTTTTTGGGAAGAACTAGATTTTTGTTTCATTTTCTCTATTGTTTTCTGTTTTCTATTTTATTGATTTCTGCTCTATCTATCTATCTATAAATTTTTTTTCCTTCTGTGTGATTTGGGATTTTGGACTATTTTCTTCAGGGTTCTTAAGTAGAGTCTTAAATGATTGATTTGAGCCTTTTCCTCTTCTCCACATGTCTAATGAAAGTATTTAATATTATGAATTATAAATTTCCCTCTTAATACTGCTTTAACTTTATTCCACATATTTTTAATACAGTATTTTTAATTTCACATATACACAGATATATAAATGTGTAATTTACTTTTTGACTTCTTTTTATCCTTATGTAAATACCCTCTTTTTCTCCAATGATTTTTCTACTATTGTCTATTTCATCAAATATTAATATAGCTCCAGATTTTTATTAATATTTGCATGACTTTTTTTACTTTTTAACTTTCAATCTACCTATGTCATTGAATTTGAATTTGATATGAGTTTCTTGTTAGTTATGTACAGTTGGATTAGGTTTTTAAATGTACTCTATCAGTCTCTGTCTTTTGATTGGTATGTTTAGATCACTTATATTTAAGGTAATTATTCAGATATTAGAGCTCTGCTACTTTATTCAATCTTTCAGTTGTTTCTTCTGATTGTGCTTTGTTTCTTTTTCTTTTCTTCCTCTGGGTTGCTTCAGCATTTTTTGTTTGTTTGTTTTATGGATTTCATATAGATTTACTTATGTTTTGAATGTATTTTTTTATAACTTTTAAAATAAAAATTTGAAAGTTCCAAATCACCTTTCTAAGATCATGCTTGCTAATATGGGAAAATATAATTCCATAAGCTCGAGAACTTGAGAATCTAATTCAGAAAGGGTTACTCACTCTATCTTATGACAATATGTTGTTCTTGAGCCCAGGGCTCACCATTCAAAAGACAACTCACAGAGACAACTGTGGGTACATACAGTTTCACAGTGTCTGTAGATACCTGTTTAAAGCATCCACTAAACTTAGGTTAGGCGTTACCCTTTCAGATATGGCAGATAATAATTAGCCAATTTTCTTTTATAGGACACTTTCCATTTGCACTAATAAAACAATGTGATGCACCTGCTGCTTTGGTTAAAAGTACTTAATATTTATTAAACATCGAGATAATTTTCACAGTAGCCTGTATATGTAAAGACTGTTTATTTCCCATACTATATGAATGTCCAGGCTGACTGTTAGACTGACATCCAACTCACACCCTGTGTCAAAATAGTTGTCCCTAGTATTCACTGTTCCCTTCTGTCTCAGCATGTAGTAGAACTCCTGAATGTTTCCTAGTCAAAGATAAAGACAGCATTTGTAGGTTCCCTTGAATGGAGTTTTGGTCACGTGATTGAATTCTGGCCAATGGGATCCAAACAGAAGTGGTCTATGTAGCTTTCAGAGAGGGGTTCTTCAAGAGCACATCATACAATTCTACCTTCCTTTTCTCTTTCTAACTGGTTAGAGTGCTGGTTGGAGTCAGCTGGCACAGCCATTTTGGACAATGATGTCAAATGCACTTGATGAAAAGCCCAGACAACAACATAAGAGGCAGCTGGATCCTGAGAATTGGGGTCCTGGACTTAATTTACATGAGAAAGAAATAAACTTCTATCATTTAAAGCTATGTAAATTTTCTATTTTATATCACTAGCAGCTGAACATGCTAATAATTAATGTAAATTCTGTTGTAAATACCTCTTCCACATTGAAACTCATATTATTCAGATAAAGCATCCACTAATACTCATTATTGCAACAATAATTTAATCTTTTACAAACTAAATATTATCCTGTTACTTCTTAGCTTAAAGTGCTTGAAGAACTTGCAAATTATATTAAGATTGAGGTCAAATCCTTCATATAGTTTTCATTGCCCTGTATAATGAGTCACTGCCTACCTCTTCAACGCTACAGTTTTAGAACATTTTTTTCTTCCTCTTTAACTCTTTATGTTTCAAACATGACAGCCTTATTTTTGTTCATGAGTTATGTTATGTCACATGCTCACACACATCTTTGGATCATAATTTTGCTTCAGCTAAGGAGCCTCCTGCCAAATTCCAAACAGTTCTTTTCTTTATCTTGTATTTAACTTTTCATCCTTCACTTCTCAGGGAAAGTATTTCTTCCTTTGAAAAATCTTCATGACTCCCTGGTTCATATCAACTTTATTTGTTACCTTCATTAAAATATGTATCTTTACCCCAGTACTATAAATTTTTTCAATTCATATCAGTAAGCCCTTGTTGGAATATAAACCCTGTGAATGCATAAGTACATGTTTCTTTTTCTTCTTTACTGTTAGTGCTCAGCATAGCACTTAGCACATAGTAGACACTCAATAAAAGCTTTTAAACAAATGAATTAAAAAAACTTATTACATTTCTCTTTAAAAATGATGACTTTCCCATTTGACTTGTTGGCTGTCTCTATACAACATGTCATGTGACATACCCAGATAATTTAAAGATCTCTGTGGCAACTTAGTCTCTCTGCTCCTCAAACTACTATTCAAAATTTTCCATCAGGCAAATCACACCTGTAACCACTTTGGGAGGCCAAGGTGGCAGGATTGCTTAAGGCCAGGAGTTTGAGACCAGCCTGGGCAACATAGTGAGATCTCTTCACTACAATAAAAACTTTAAAAAAATTATCCAGGCATGGTAGCACATACCTGTAGTCCTAGCTTATGTCGGAGGCGTAGGCAGGAGGATTGCTTGAGCCCAGGAGTTCGAGGCTTCAGTGAGCTGTGATCATGCCACTGCACTGAAGCCTGGGCAACAGACCAAGACCCTGTCTTAAAAAAAAAAAATAAATAAAATTCTTTCCCATTCTATTTCAGTTATACAATATCAACATTATACCACAGACATTGATACCACCAAAATGTCAACCACTAAGCACTCTCTGAACACAACTATTTATATACTTTCCTCTATTATTTCTACTGCCTGTACTTGATGTCAATGGTAAAGCAATGTGCTGACTATGTTTGAATCTCTACTTTTCAGGGATGACACTACAGATCATTTCTAAAATTCTTCAGAACATACATCAGGAAAACATTACAACCTGAGATTAATCTAAGTGTTGATGTTCTCTGTGACTGCTGCCAGGAGGTTGACTAGTGATGGAAAGCATCACAACTCAACCAGTTTTTGATGTTACCCAGACATCTACCAGCCCTAAGGAAGTTATTCTTTGATTCTCCACCTAAGAAAGCATAACCCCAAATCCAGGTGAATGATGTAGAATGTTTTCCACTGATGTATCAGATTTATATGTGGATTAAATAATGAAATAATAAGTAAATAGGAAGTAAAAATATTTCAAGGTTAATTAAGTTAATCAGTTAATATCAGCAAGGAATTAGGTTCTTTCTGTTCTGGCATCTCCACATCTTGGTATTCCCTTCTCTCATGGTCATGAAATGGCTTGAGTAGTTCTAAACACTGTGTAAAGACAGGGCGATATCCAGAGGAGAATAGAGGTGTTTCCCTTTATGCAGGTATTTCTATGGTCAAAGAAAACCTCTCCCAGAATTTGACCAGAACACTCTCTTTCAGCTTCCAGAGGATATAATTCAGAAGCATGTATATCCCCACACTAGTCCAAGGAGAATGAGCCCGCAGGGGTCTGTCAAATGATCCAAGATTATTTATTTTGGCACAGAATGGTTAAAAACTTTTCCTAAGTAAATGGCTAAACATCTAAATAAAATTGAAGCCTTTTTGAGAAGAAAAGAAAATATATAGCTATTGACGGCCCACCAACAGCAGGAAAGTTATGTCACAGAAGTTAAAGAAGCAACAGCTTGAAGAGGGAGAATTGAATTAACTAAATATTATGATGCTTATGTAAAGTGAGATAGAGAAACGAAAAAATTGCATTAACAACATGAAGGTCATTAATGACTTTGTCAAAGAATATTTTGTGGAGTGGCAGGAGTATACAGACTTTGAAGGAATAATTATAAAATCTCAAAAACAATCCTTCTCATAAATGGTATCATCATCACCAAGGCTGACCCTGCTTAACTCTGACACCACCTGCTTTAAATCTTAGAAGAAAACAAAGTAAAAGGAAATGGAACTTGGAGTACAAAAGTGATTAAAATGACAGCATTCCTTGTGTTGACTTTCAATAAATAGATTCAAGGTGGGCTGTTTCATGTACTGCTCTAGTTGGAATTCAGGAAAATAACATAAAAATAATCTTTTAAAGATAAACCTTAGAAATTTGGATGGAAATGCAATTTATATAGCATCCTATAGAATTTATTAATGTTTCACATTTATCGTAAAAGACAGATTCTACTTCTATGAGACAACAGATGAATTCCCTGGAGGTAATTCAGCACTTTCTGCACAGCGCTACACAGAGAATACTTTAAGAAGTGATATGAAGGAGGGAGTTAGTTCTAGGGAAGGTCTAGTGTTGAACACTGCCTTAGAAAAGGACTAATTTAAGAAATGTTGTGACTATTTATAATATCACATTAGCACATACAATAATTGTCAGCTCCGTAACTAAGCTTGCTGTTATCTTTCTTTCTAGCAAAGTTAATATTTCATAAAATGTTCTGATACACTGCAGGGTTACCAACACTGTCTTTAACATAACATTTTTCTTCGAAGGACTGAAACCAAGTGGTCTCTCCAGGGCATCATAAATCTTAGTTTTCATTTAGAATATAGAAACCATAAAGAACATAAAACAATATTTAAGCCTCAGAGAAGACCAATTTCCAATACAAAATGGGATTGTTATGACAGTAAAGGAATGAGCAGATGAGAATAGGAACACTCCAATTTACACAAGGCTGCCAGGAACAAAATAAAGGAGGCTCAGGAGCCCCTGGGACTGTGCATGATCAAGCAGTGACCAGAAAACTGAAATGGTCCACATGGACTATTCATTTTTTCAGCCATCTGTACCAAAGACTAGAGAATATCAAGATTTAAATGATATTGCCAAAGACAGATGCTCAAATGATTTCAAATTATACGTATTGAAACTTTGTACGAATTAAGTTAAGAAGTCATCATTTGAGGTAAATATATAATAGAAATAATATGAGTTGACAAAGCTTTGAGGTAAAATAATCATGAGGAATTAAGCCATAATACATTATAATTTCCTAATTGTATACAAGATCTTTAAACTTTTGAAGCCATTAAAGCATAGCAGGAATTTAATGGGGTATCTAATTTTGTGTACATCTATTACATGATTCATTTGGTTCTTTTCTTAGAAGTTCTTGTGAGTCAAGATGTGGGTAGAGAAATTTCAGACTGTTTGTCTCCCAAGAATATGTTATTTTTCTATTTCTGTATATTCCTGGGGATTTGCAAAAATAATGAAGGTGGATTTTCTTAACAAAAATCAAAGAGCAACTCCATTAATCTGTTTAAATGAGGAAAGTTTTCATAAATCTTTATTATGTTGAATAACACAAATATATCAACATACCTTATTGTTTTCTTAGTTAAAATAAAGCAAATGTATTATGTAATAATTGATATAATCACCTCCCAAAATCAGAATTAATGTTTAATATGCACATATGATATATGAGATACTCTTATAAATGTTTTAGATGTTTTACCCATTTCATCTCCATAATAACTTTGTTAAACACTGATAATGTTTTAAAATAATTTTATAAATTTGTAAACCAAAACACATATAGCTTATTTCACCAAGTACACTGAAGAGTTGGGGCTTCCCCCTAGGTCTTCTGACTCCAAAACCTGTGCCTATAATGCATATGCTATTTTGCCAACTTGCTTGTGAATTATTTTGACTCATAGAATGTGAGTCAAGTTACTATTTTTACCTAAATCAGTTTTACAAATAGTACTGGCAAACTATGTGACATTTCTATATACTAGTATATAGAAATGATGTTTTAAAAGTATTAATATGATACAACTTAAGTATTTCTTGAGTAAACAATTCCCTTTCTTCCTTCTCATTGTTTTTGTTCTCAATCCATTAATAAATGACCAAATCTCTTTGCCTAAAATAACAAGTAAAATAAAAAATGCTTATCGGTGGGGAAATACTTTATTCTGCAATTAATCACCTATTGTCTTATATAAAGTTCCTAAAATGTGGCAAAAAAAAAAAGCTCCCAGCATCAAAATCACTATGTGTGCTAATTATTTAAACGTTTCCAAACATATTCAATTTCTGCTGGTAAAAACTGGAAATGAGTATTACACAAACTCTCATATAATACGTATCACAGTAAAATTGTAAACCTTAACTCTCATAAAAATTAATTATATGTCTTTTCCTAAAAGTAAGACTTGAGGTGAACATGAAGATAATTGGATCCCTTACGTTGCTGAGCTATGATAGCACTGAAAATGGAAGATGGTATAGACAGAAGACATGGAAAATAGTCATAGATTTTTGCATACTTTAAAATGTCACTGAGAGATGCCACTGACTGAGGATGATTTCATTATTAACTTTTAGTTAGAATTAAATATTTACTAAATATTGCCAAAGATTATCAGTTGGTTAAAGAGTTCAACATGTTGAGACTATCTTTTTTTTTAGATTGTCTTTTACCAAAAAGGGCAGTAAACCTATATTAAAATATTTGGAAATTAGTTGTTACTTTAACTATTATAAACCAAATGTCACTAAAATATATTTTTAATAAATGACTATGTTTTTACAGAATCATTTTTCTATTGCTTTAAATATCATCATAATTGAAAGTTTTCGACATGTAACATTTCCTATTATAAATTGTTGCTGAGAAGGGAATTGCTTTGTGTTTTGAGAATGTTCAAAAGCAAAACCAAGTCTTAAACATATTTGAATTGCCCAACATTAAAGTGTTGAAATTAAAAAGTATTGTTTACAAAAGTATAAAATTGTGCAAGAAGAAGGTAAAGAGAGATTAAAGGAAAGGCAACAGATTTTAAAATTCCTTTCTTACTCAAATGCTTCACTTTGAGCTGGAATACAACCCGCGCAATCTGCAGGGTGTCAGTAAGAAACAGAGCGGCAGATGAGTAGGAACTGACATCTGTGGCTTGGGAAAAAAATTGGCAAGAAGAGCAAAAACCAAGTAGTTATAGAGCTCTAAATGGCTATAAAAATGTAGACTTCCGAAAAACATAGGGCAGTTTAAAATCTAATTTTTATTATCTTTCCCTATTAAGTAATACATACTTGAAAGCATAGCCATAAGCTAGAAACAAAATGTTCATTCTGAAAACAATATAGAATTTGTGGAAGGAAGAAATACAGAGGAATTTTTATTATACAGAGATCAATGAAAATATTTAATGTAAATCAGTAATACTTTGAAAAATACATTTCAGGTTCCATCAGTGGCATTGTTGCAAAACTCATAGGATTGTACTGTTCAAGAACATGCAAAGGTTTATATAATTCTCTTGGTCAGAAAACAAAACCTGATAGAATAGTTGAATATATTGCCTTTATGTTAACTTCTAGAGTTACAATAACAAATAAATTATCAAGATGAACTAAAGAGTAGATATTTTCACTCAATGCAGGGACCATGATTCTGATATAATTTCAAATTTTTACTTATAATAAAATAGACAATGTATAAATTCATTATCATAAACCAAAGTTATATCACTATAGCTGATAACTAAATACTTGAGAATACATACATTTGATGGTAAAAACATAAATGAAGAAATGCTAAAGCAAAATGCTTTTCTGCTATGATATTAAAATCAGACTTCTCTTTATGATTTATCAGAACAATTTAATAATACAGTTGATCTCATGATAAAACTACCCCGCAATAATACATACTTAGATATAATGTCAATTTGTCATTGGATCCTATTCTCCTTTATAAGAAAATAAAGTTCTTAATTTATTCTTGGATGTGGGGTGGGGAAAATAGAAAAAGATCATTAAATAATGTTGGTGTTATCATGTGGCCCTTTCTCAGTTTAGCATATGGTCAGTTATACACATAGTAAATTTTACTAGCCTTCATTTTTTGCTTTTTCTGATAGTAGAGATAGGCTAAAAATATTGTTTTTTATTCTCCTTGCTATAACCTAACTGTACATTTAACTTAATAATTTTGAGCCCATTTATTATGTTTTGGTGTGACATGATATTATATATAAACAGAGCAAGTAAACTAAAACATCGCAAAATCATTCTTAAGTCTTCAAATTTCCACCGTTAGAACACCTTAATAAGACAAATTGCAACCTACAAAATATTAATACCAGTGCCAAAATAGCAATGTTACTTAAAATACTGTGTCCACAAAACATTTGCATGCAAAATAGTTATTAAATTTTGCATATATACTAAAATTGGATATCAAACCATATTGACATGAAGTATTTTTCATTATAAGATATAATCCATGGCTACAAGATGAAGTAAAACATTTATAGATATAGTCTTTTTTAGCCCATACTCAACTGAATCCCTCGGTAACAGTCTGCTCAATGGCTTCTGCTGACTTTCCCATAAGCCCCGTTCCAGAATATGTTCAGTTATTTATCTTAAGGCTATCTTCTGCATTTTTCTAAGAACTAGCTAGGGATCATCCATGGATGCAGACAATGCTGGCCACCCTTATTTGGGTTGAGCCACGTGATGGTAATTACAGTGTCAGATAATACTCTCACCATGCCCTTTGGCCATACTTGTACGACCACTTTAATTCTTTGCCATTACTTCCCAGTAACTGACATTCTTCTCCTGGGAAGTGTCTTATTGACTGCCAAATAAAATACTCTTGAAGTAATGGATTGGTTTTATGGATTAATTCAAAGTTGTTTCAAGAAACTTGAATTGCAAAATGACTGCTGGATGCGTATAAGGATTTTGAATCCTGCTCGACATCTTAGCTGATTAGGTTTTAAAAACCTCATGTATATGGTTTTTAAAAATAAAGAGGCAGGTGAAGTGCTACATGTAATACACAGTAGGCTATCGATGATTTATTGATTGATTGCATGAGGTAATGAAGGGATTAGCTTCCCCCATCTTGATGGTGATTTTTACTGCAGATTCCCAGATTTGAATGGAACTTATTTTAATTAATTTTTTTAAAAATTTTATTTTATGCGCAAAAAGCACGATTTCTTTCACTGAGCGGGTGCATTGGTGAACTTATATTTTTAAAAATCTGGCATGATTTGCCTCAAATCATATATTTCACCTATTAGGCCTATAGATTCTGCTTTATACTGCTATGGGCATTTAGCAAATATTTATTAAGTGCCTACTATGTGCCAGTGTTTAAGATAGAATTATTTTATACCTGAACTGGAAAACTGTATGCTTAACTATAGTGATGACTGAATCTAGTACTGATTCTCGACAAGATAAGGATTAGTAGGCGAACTGTTAATAGTGATTTTTAACACGATGTTTAAAGCCTTAACTTTCCCTGGTGACCCAGCGCAGGATTGTTTATTTATTGGTGGCTTTTTCCTGCTGTGATCTGTTAGACAGTGTGACTTGGCATGACTTGAGAGATGTAAAAAAGCCTGCTGAAAAACTTTATGGGAGCTCTCCTAAACATGCGGTATCACAGAGGCTCATACTCCAGATGAAGTACATTCTGTGAGCCTGAGAAAATACCCCAGGATGCCATGTCCATAAGTCTCTTGAACCCCCAATGCTTGCTTGAGTTTTCTTTCTCCAGTAGCATATGGTTGCCTTTCATAAAGTCTTACATAAAAATGCCCTGTGGTGTTTTGTGAATACTTTCAACTACCCAAACTGTATAATCTTTGCAGCCAATTGTGGAATGAGTTGATGGAAGTTCAATATTGCATAAAGGCAGATACTGCACTCTTTTGGAACATACAGTGTTCTTTTTATACCTCATTCTACCCTACTCTGAAGATGACAAGAAGATAAGAATCTTCTCCACACCTTTAAGTACCATAAGTATATTATTTTCAAAGAAGAGCTAATAAAATAAACCTAGTTCTATTTGCTCTATATTTTGTCACCAGTGCTTCACTCCTGCATAATTTTTCATTCAATAAAGTTTAGAAAGCCAAAATTCAGGCCAGAATAGCAGATGACATATTAAAAAGAACTTAGAAAAGGCCAGTAAGAATGGCTTTTACCTTATTCAAATCATACTATATGTACCTTTTGCCACAAAAAAAGAAATGAGGTATTATGTCTTTATGCACAAAAACATGGATTTGATGAAAAATACCAGAAATAAATTTAGTGGTAAAATGTGAGTATTTACAGGCTTATTTGAAGATGGTAAGTCAAAAACATAGTTGATATTTGGGAAATTCATGTTTGTTACCTTGAAAAAGAAACACAGAACTTTTATGATCTTAGATATTCTTAATTTATTACAAATAATACTTGCCATTATAAATGAACAAACTGTTCAAATTAAAGAGCATAGTCCATATTTTTCAAATACTATGTTAATTTGGATGAGAGTAATAAAGATGTATATTATAATACAAAAATAATAATGCTGAAGATTGAAAAAAAGTCGTGAATTCCTTTGGTATTTACATTTATCATTCCAAGTCCCCAAGTTTCTGTTGTAATATTGTCAAATTGATCTCTAGGACTGCTGCACATGAATCATAATATTCCTGATATCTGTTGATGCATAAAACTTCTTCCAGACTTTATGACAAATGATTTGATAACGAACCTGCATTTGAGTAGCAGTTGGCAGGGACTACTTATTTTCGTTCTAAATGGTGTCAGTGGGGCAATTTGGATGCTGAGAGTGACTAGACAGGTGGATTCTGGTACAACATGAAGACTCACTGTATCAAATATCTAGTGTTTGATGTTGGCTGTAGGCTAAGATCTCAGCTGGGTCTGCTAGTTGGAACAGCTACACAAAACCTCTGCATGTAGGTACCGGGCTCTGTCACTGCATGATGGCTGTTGTCCAAAAGAAATCATCCCAAAAGGAGAAAGCAGAAAGTCCACGATTTTTTTGGTACCTGTCTTTAGAAGATGTATAGTTTTACCTCTGCCGTGATATATTATTGAGGCAGACAAAATCATTCATCCAAGTTCAAAATGGATGGACTCTTCCAGTCAATCAATAAGAAGACTATCAATGTCACATTACAAGAACAGCATGTGAGATGGGGTATGCGTAGTGGGCGTGTTCAGAAAGTACAGTTTATCACACACCAACATGACTCTTTGTTCACCTCATGTTTTCTTCTCTCTTGGTTTACTTCTGATTAGCTGAAGCATGTCCCCCAGAAGCTTCCTAAGAATATTTTATGGGAGATAAGTTTATGGAAACCTCCTAGAAAGTAGGATAAAGAGAAACATAGATTAGATAGATAGATATTAATAGATAGAGGCATAGATAGAAACATGTTTAGAGAATAAACATTGGAAAGACAAAAGCTAACTAAAGGAAATTCCAGAAAGAAATCCATAATAAAAGACGAGATGGATTTATTAAAGAAATATAAAAATATAATTTCCAAACAATTGCTATGGTTGGAATGTTTTTTTTTTCCTCAATCCCAAAATTCATGTTGAAACTTAATCCCAATGCAACAATATCAGAAGGTGTGGCCTTTGATAGGTCTTCGAGTCATGTGCACAAAGCCCTCTTCAATGGGGTTAGCCCATTTAAGAAAGTTTGACACAGGGAGTTTTCTCCTTTACCTTCCGTCATCTTAGGGCATGGTGTTCCTTCCCTCTGGAGAAGGCAGCATTCAAGGCACCATGTTAGAAGCAGAGACTGGGTCCTCACTAGAGGACAAACCTGCTGGTACCTTGATCTTAGACTTCCCAGCCACTAGAATTGTGAGAAACAAATGTCTGTTCTTTATAAATTACTCAGTGTGTGGTGGTTTTTTATAGTAGAACAAAATAGAATAAGACAGTAATTGGTACCAGGAAAGTGGTGTATTACCATAAAAAAAATACCTGAAAATGTAAAAATGGCTTTGGAATTAGGTAAACGGTGGAAGCTGGAACAGTTTTAAAGTGATTAATGAAAAAAATCTCAGAGTGTCATGAATGAACCCTTAAGGGTGATTCCAGTGAGGGCTCAGATAAAGAGGAGAGCTATGCAGAAAGCCTCACTCTTCTTAGAGATTGCTTAAGAAGTTGCCTATCTTATGCCTATCTCATCATTATATTTTGAAAAAAAAATAACATGCGTTATTTCACAGGCTCAGAGCTGAGGGAAAATTTGCCTCAAAATGAATTGTACCTTGAAGCTCACTCATATCTAATTTAGATGAGACTTGAAACTTTAACTTTTTGGGTTGAGGCTGGAAAGAATTTAGACTTTTGGGGCCATTGAAATGGAAAAAATATATTTTACATGTGAGAAGGACATGAATTTGGGAGAGTCAGGGGCAGAATGCTATGATTTGAATGTTTTTGTACCCTGCAAAATTCATGTGGAAACTTATTCCCCAATGATATAGTATTAGGAGCTATGGCATTTAGAGGTGATTGAGTCATGAGAGCTCCACCAATATGAATGAGATTAAGTGCCCTTATCAAAGAGCTTGGTGGAGAGAATTGGCTCCTTTTTGTCATTCCACCTTCTGCCATGTGAGAACACACCGTGCTTCCACTATGGATGGCATTCAAGAAGCAGAGATTGGACCCTCGCCAGACAACAGTATTGACGGCACTTTGATCTTGGACTTTCCAGCCTCCAGAACTGTAAGAAATAAATATCTGTTCTCTATAAATTACATACTCTGTGGCATTGTGTTATAGCAGCACAAACAAGCTAAGACAGCAATGAAACACTTAATTCTTCTAATTATAGTAGAAACCTAAATGACCAAGACAATAAAAGACCCATATCAAAACCATATAACAAACTAATTTGATAACTATCTAAGGGTCAAGAAAATATGATCATCAAAGCTCCTGGCAGAGCAGGAATGGAGGGACAATGGGAAGGTCACAATCAAATAATCAAATAGATAAATGACATGAAATTTCTTAATATAATACAATGAATCAAGGCTTCCAAAATTCTGGGTTATGATGACTTCAGCAAATAATTTCATATCTATACAAATTATCATTATGTGTGAGAACAGAAAGAAATCCATATAATGAAGTATGTTCTGGTTTTAAGCATAAAAGTAATGAAGATCACTCAGTCTCAAAGTTCTAATGGATTATTGTTTCAAAAAAAAAAGAAAATCAACATTTTTGCCATGGCTTATGCACCTTTCAAAAGCTAAAAGCTATAGTTCCCACTCTAATTTTCAGACCTCATTTTCTATCATTCTCCCACTTTCAACTTACTCAATTATCTACCCTCTGTGCCCTTCTCCGGATAGGCTCAGTATAGCCTTACCTCAGCACATTTCAACATAATTTTGTATGAAAAATATTCTCCTTAAATGTTCTTCGCATGCTTCCTAACAAACATTAGGTCTCTGCTCACGTGTCACAGTACTGGGACATCCTTCCTGAATTTCTCCTGCACATGCCATCCCCAATGTACTGCTTTTATCTTTCCAATGCTACTTTTTCAATCATCTGACACACTATATATTTACTTGATCATTTATTTTTTATCTATTTCCACCATTAAAATGTAAAGTACTAAAGTGTAAGATTTTATCTGTTTTGTCTATTGTTCCATTTCCAAAGTTTAGCACAGGTCCTAGAAAAGGAATAGGTGCACAATACATAGTTGATAAATAATAACTGACTGACTGAAAATGCAATGTAGAAAAAATATAATGTGAAATGTGTTAGATATTCAGTATTATAAATCTTGTTTTTTTAACTGTGGCTCACCAAAAATATAGAACAGGTTTGAGGTTTAGATCTTTATGAATAAGATTCAGGCACCCTATTCAATCACAGTTTAATAGGCACCGAAGGCAGCAGCAATCCTTTGTTTCTGGGCCTTAGACATGTGCTCCTGCCTGGAACACTCATTTTAGCTTGAATAAAAAAATTCAGTCAACATTTGGTGATAAATATTGTAAACCCCAAGAAAATACATTCTTCCTACCACAGTGCTTCCTCCTTTAAAACATTTGAGTGGATTGTTTGATGGTTTGATAACAAAAATACAATAAATTTTTTTTTAATTTTGAGTACTTTTATGATGACTTTATTAAAATAATTTGCAAATATTTTTATTGATGCAATAAAACACTTTATAGACCTGAAGAAATCTTTTCTTTGAAGTTTTGATAGAGCTCACCTATAAGTCCTCAGGACCTGGTGCTCTTTTGGCTGATAATTTTTTAACAATATCATTTAATATTTTCTATTTTAATTAATATATTTACTATAACAGATTTTTATTCTCTTTTCTGTTTTAAATTATGTTCTTTAATACTTTATCTAAAGATCTTTGTTTTTTAAGAACTAAGTATTTAATTAAGGAATACCTTGAAATCAAAATACCCAAATATATGCTATAATAAATGTAATCACTTTAAGCCAAAATTTAATATTAAAATAAAAAAAAAAAAAACCCAGCTACCTTGGATTTGCCTGTTGATTCCAATAAAAATAATATAGTTTCAATCTGGGTAAGAAGATGGAGATTGGATAACAGGCTTATATCAACCAATTTCCTGATAGTATCTTATCTTGAACAAAAATTATTTAAATGTATTGTGAATTTTTGCTATAATCCTCCTCAAATAATTAAAGAAAAATAACTTTAATGACAGTGAAAATTCTATGAGGAAAATAAATAACCTTAAGGGGCATAGAAAATTTCTTATAGGAAATTTATAGGTGATAAAATACATTGAAAAATGCAAAGTTGTATAATATATAACGTGATAACACATGTTCCCTAAATAAATAGAAAGCAGAGAAAGAGATACCCTCCACATGGGTAAAGGAGGATGAAATAAGCACCAACTTTGCTGTGGACCCCAGAGTGAGGCCACCCAGTGAAACCCTGGACCAGACAAGCTCCCATTGTCTCAGGTTCTAGTCTAGCACCTGTGGACTAGGTCTCCAAGCCCACAAAAATGCCAGGCTAATCCCCACAGACTCAGGCTCCAGGCCAACCATGTAGCCCCAAACACCTGGCCAGTGCCTGAGGACCCAGGTTTCAGTTCTACTCCAAGACCAGACCCACCCTCACAACACCAGGCTCCAGATTCAGGCCCACACCAGCACCAGGCTGGTTCTCACAACCACAGACACCAGTCTGGCCCCCATTAACCCAGGCTCCAGGCTGTCCTTGTCATCCAGGTTTTAAGTCTGCCCCCATGTTCTCAGACTCCAGGCCAGTCCCTGGGAACCCAGGCTTCAGGTCAGCTCCCATGGACACAGGCTCTAGGCCTGCCCCTATGGACTCGATATATAGTCCACCCCAGTGGCTCCCAGTGCTTAACTGGACTCTATGGACCCAAGATACAGGCTTGCCTCAGGAGACCCCAACTCTAGGCTCACCACAGTGGACTCAGGCTCCAGGCCTAAAATTGCAGACCCAGGATCCAGAACCCAGGTTGGCCCTTTTATTCCTAAGCACAAGGCCCACCCACTTGCTGACCCAGGCACCCAGCCAGCCTCCCCAGGGACTCTAGCAGCAAGCCCACCTGATGCAAGAAAAAACATTGCCAACCAAGTATGCAATACCAAGCAAGGCTGTCCTTTAGAAATAAAGGGGAAAGAGTCTTTCCCAGACAAACAAAAGTTGTGAGATTTCATCACCACTAGACCCGCCTTACAAGAAATGCTGAAGGGAGTTCTTCAAGTATAAATAAAAGGAATACTAGTTGCTAAGATGAAAACATATGAAAATATAAAATTCACTGTAAAGGAATAAGTATCATTAAATTTTGAATACCACATTAACTTAAAGGTGGTGCATAAATCACTTTTAACTCCAGTATAAATGTTAAAAGATGAAAATATTAAAAATAACCATAGGTACAATTATGTGTTAAGGATACATAATAAAAATATATATTGGGATATTGATAACACTAAATATTGGGGGATAAGTTAAAATTTAAACTTTTCGTATGTTGCCAAATTTGTTTCCAGCTTAAAGTATTTTTTATAACTTTAAGATGTTTTATGTAAGCCTTATAGTAATCATAGAAAAAGCAGATACAAAAAAGATAAATTTTTTGTCTTTCGAAAGAAATCAAAATACCCTGCTACAAAAAACCACCAAAACACAAAGGAAGACAGCAAAAGAGAAAGAAAGGAACAAAGGAACTACAAAACAACCAGAAAACAATAAACAAAATGGTAATAAGTCTTTGCCTTTAAGAATGTATTTAAATGCATTAAATTCTCCAATCAAAATACATGCATTGTATGAATGGATAAAAAAATTCAAATATATTCTGCCTATAAGACACGCACTTTAGATTTAAAGATACACATAGGCTGAAAGTTAAGGGATAAGCAAGATATTCCATGTAAAGGAAAGCAAGGGTGACTATGTTTATATCAGACAAAATAGACTTTAAATCAAAAGCTGTAACAAGAAACAAAAACAATCATATACAATAAAGAAATCAATCATCAAAAGGATGTAACAATTGTTAATATATATGCAGCCAACATTTAAGGACCAAAACTTATAAAGCAAATACTAACAGAACTGAAGGGAGAAATGCCAGCGATACAATAATAGAAGGGGATTTCAATATCCAACTTGCAACAATAGATCAACCACGCAGAAAATTAATAACAAAAGAGTGGATGTGAGCAACACTATAGACCAAATATACCCAACAAAGACCTACATTTCATCCAACAGCAGCAGAATACATCTTCTTTTCAGGTACACAAGGAACATTCTTTAGGCTAGATCCTATGTTAGACCACAAAACGTGTCTTAACAAATTCAAGAAGATTGAAATCATAACAAATATTTTTTCTGACCACAATAACATAAAAACAGAAATCATTGACTAGGAAAAATTGGAAAATTCACAAATATAAGGATATTAAACAATACACTCCTGACAACCAATGGGTCAAATAAGAAATCAAAAAAGAAATTTAAGAAGAATTACATGATTATAAACTCAAACATTGAGGAAGAAGAAAGATCTTAAATTAATAACCTAATATTAAACCTGAAGAAACAAAAGAAAGTAAGGCCGAAGTTATCAGTAGGAAAGAAATAATGAAGATCAGAGCAGAAAAAAATTTAAAGAGTCTCAAAAAAGTAATAGAAAAGATCAATAAAACTAACAGATTTTTAAATTGAAAAACTATTAGCAAGACCAACTAAGAAAAAAAGAGAAAACAAAATTATAAATGAAAGGTGAGGTATTGAAACTGATACCATAGAAATACAAAAGGTCACAAAAGACTACTAAGAGTTATTAGAAAGAATTTATTAGTTGATCAGGAAAGCCTATGCTACTTAAGTTTTAGATTTTGTCAAAAGATAGGTAAAATGTACTGCAAGAGATATTTTCAGACACAGTGAAAAAAATATAGGTAAAATTAAGTTGGATTTTCCAGCATCATGGTAACAAGTGATTTCTCTTCTCTTCCTGAATTGTGACATTTCCAATACTTCAAATTCCTTTTATACCTGTTACTTTCTATTGCCTTTATAGCTTCCCAGTGACATAGGTAGTTTTGTGTTTTAGATCCATTTTGTCTGCAGATATAAGTAACACAGTGAGCTCAAAGTGATGCAATAAACTGAGATCTAGGCCTTAAAAATGAATGCCCCAATCTGGACTTTATTTCACATCAACAATACCTCCCAGTATTGTATTAATTTTTCCTAGCAAATGCGAAATATGGTTTCTGTAATATTTCTTTTATTTCATTGTAATAATCTTCTACAAACACATCTTACAGAGTTTATAGAGTTTATTGGAACTAATAATAAAAGCCTAATTGAAATTGATTGCTTATACAAATTGAAATCTCTGTGGTTAATAAAATAAAATAGTTTTCCTCTTGAAATATAAAAGCTTATGTATTAATTTTGTAATAAAATGAAACCAAAGCCCAAGAAGAGAGGGGCAACAGATGTTTTCCTCTAGGAAAAAATGCAGCTGATTTTACATCGTTGATCCCACTTAACAGATAGCGTCACACTTAGAGACATAACAGTACAAACAACAATCCTAAAATCATAGGGCTTCTATGAAACGCCAAGTATGGTAACTGGATTAAAATGAGAAAAAACCTTTTTATTCAGATGTGTGTGTTTCACAAATATTATTTTACCTTGGGCACCCTCTTTATCTTGTGTTTTACAGTTTTATAACAGGAATAGAACCAGGGCATCACAGAGATTTATTTGCAGTTGGTGATTATATATTACTAGGGGCAAAGTACCACTGAATCAAAGAAGGCTTTTAGTTGATCATTGAAAAGTGAATCAGAAATACTAATAAAATGGGGGAAAAATAGAAATTTAAATATATATTTTAGTTCAAATATCTTATTACCAAAATTTGTGCAGAGATATTATTGTTTTTGCTTTAAAACAGTGTGAATAAATATGGTTTCGTGAGTCATTTGGTTTGTGATATAATGAACCAAATGGCTTGCTGAAAATTTGGATAAATTCCAGTTTAACAGCCACTATTCAAATTGATAGTGACAGCTCATTCTGAGGAAAAAATGTTATTTTCATATGATTGATATGAACTCAAAGGGGTGTGAAGAACTATAGTGTACTCTGTGCATAGGAGTTGTGACGGGTTGGCACATCTCTAATTCTGATTTAAAACAAGCCAAGGCGCTGCCGTTTCCAATGCCATTAAGCTTATATGCCACATTAAAGTATTTGATTCACTGGAATATTCCATGAAGCAAAATGTGCCAAAATTTCAAAACTTAAAGTCTGATTTTGGTATTAGATTGGCACGTTATCTACTAAAATTAATTCCAATAATTTCTTCCTGTAGTAAGAAGAAACATATTCATACATATTAATTAAACTTAATTAAAACTTAGTAAATGCTGTTCTCTAATTGTGAAATTTAGAAGTGTACCAGGTGAAAGAAAATAGAGTCCCTGCCATAAAATTATAGCATTAAATAAAACTTGACATTGAAATAATGGGGTCGTAACTCTATTGGATGACAAGTGGGCCTAAATGCAGATTAATGGCAAAATTCTTCAACTGCGCTCATTTAGATTTTACTGATTTGGCATGTATACATTTTAATTTCTTAATTGTATTCCCACAATGACCAATTAGTGTTTTTCCAATATAAAAGCATTCAAAGGAGAATATTTGTACAATTTGGGGGATGGCTTTTACTTTTTAACAATTCTGATTTTTCAAAGATTCCATTGTCACAAAGCAGTATCACCTTACTAAAACATATTCTAGGAGTGACTTTTCTAGTAGTTGTGACTTCCTAAATGGCTTAAGCTGGTAGTGTATTCAATGAAATGTCATTTTCACTGATATTTCACTGTCATTCATGTCATTTTACTCATAAGCATTGTATGCCCCATTTTTCTAATTTATATATACTTATTATCATTGAACACTGTTTTAGTTTGGGCTTCTATAAAAACATACCATCTACTGACTTGCTTATAAACAACAGAGATTTATTTCTCATGGTTTTGAAGGCTGGGAAGTTCAAGATCAAGGGGCAGGCAGATTCAGTGTCTGCTGAGGACCTAATTCCTCACAGATGGCCATCTTCTTATTGTCCTCATGTGGCAGAAAGGGTAAAAGATCTCTCCCAGTTTTTTTTTTTTTTTTTTTTTTTTTTAATAAGAGCACTAATGTCCTTCATGAGAACATCAGGGCTCCATCCTCATGATCTAATCCCTTCCCAAAAGCCCTACTTCCTAATACTATAACCCTGGGGGTTAGAATTTCAACACATCAGTTTTAGAGAGACAGAAACATTTAGTCCATAGCAACTTCTATAAACAATGTTGTCCAAAAATTAAAAAAACCAAAACAAAACAAAGTTAAGGAAGTAGCTGTATGCATACTTTCATGTTTGAGTCTGTTATTTTTCAATAAAAGTGATAGGAATCTAAATGCAAAGTGCTCAAAATCTTACTGGAAATGAAACACATAAATAGCTTTAAGTAAGACTTAATTAGAGGTATTCAAACATATCTTCAGGTACTTCTGTCTGTCTTTTGGCTACATGCTCTTAGATACAGACTACATCGTCTTGAAGGATGTTTCTACATGGTGGCACAAATAAAGTCTAGATTTAGGCTAAAATGTGTCTTATTGTCAAAAATATTGAAAGGGAACAGTCATATTTTTCTTCCTCCTTTCATTTCATTAAAATAAATCTGACCGTCCCAGTTTAGGTAATATGCCCTTTTCTCAACAAAAAATCATGGCCAAGGGTATGGTAGACGTTGGCTGACCAGGCTTCTAATCCTCCTGCTGTGTTTCTTTTACTGAAGGTCTCATTTGTTGAAGACATCAAATAAGAGAGGGACAATTTCCAGAATAGAGGGTACTGTAACCAGAATAAAAGATAGGGACGTTAGATGTTTTTAAAGAAACCATGAGATAGGCAAATTGTCTCCTTGATGAGTTCCTGTAATATTAATTTCTCCTTTAATAGATCTGAAATTCCCATTTTAAAAATCTTGAATTTATGTTAATACAAATCATCATCTCCACAGGAACATTGTAAAATGCTTATACTGTACATTGAGAAAGCAAAGAAGTCCCCTTATTGAAGAAGAGGAGAGTTTTTCGTTAAAAATAAAATAATATTTATTTATTAATATACCAGCACAGATGCATTGGATCTTATTTTACTCCTGGAAATATGCAACAGAACTTTTATATGCCAAAATGCGGATTGTTTTGTTTACCTGGGAATATGAGAATTGGAAAATTTGGAGGAATAGCTTCAATGGAGCTCTACATTGAGATAAATTATAAATCACTAAAACTTAGAAAAATATTTTCAAATGGATCAAGTATGTAAAGATAAATGTCTAGAGCTTACAGATTTAGCTGAAAACTAAATGACTTAAATATATAAGTTCAATATTTTTATTTTTTATCTGTGCACATTATCCATTTAAAATGGATGCTTGAAGCCAATCCATTTTAAAATCTACATGAAACAATCGATAAATCATATGGTCTACAAAGGCCACCAAATTACCCATTATTCCACATATATACACATAGCACTCATTTTCTCATCACCATATCATTCTAATTAAAACAAACATCAACCCAACTTATGCCCACAAGCTCATTGCACGTGTCTAATTACAACTTTAAATCCAATAATCTTTTGCTTCTTTTATCTTTGATGTTCACTAAGAAAGTTCAATCAATATAATCTTAGGTTTTAGGTACATAAAAAGAAGCCAAGGAATATGGCAAGGAGAAAAAAACCAGCAGAGCATGTAAAGGCTGAGCTAGAAATAGAAATATTCAACTTGAACTTTAAAAAGCAAACTTGATAGATGGTGAGTTATATTTGCTCTAGGAAGGCTTAAGCTGTGTAACCAGTACAAATGCACCAGACAAGTTAAAATTCCACTGACCTTGGCGATGTCTGAAGGGAAATATATTCATGGAGATCAGCTCTACTGAAATTAATCTCTTGCGTTGATAAAATAAAAGTGATGTTTCTTTCTCCAAAAGAAGACACATTTTGGCTTCTGTTAAATACTGCATGCTTGGGGCAGAAAAACTAGTCACTGTGGCATTGCGGTCTTTAAAAAAAAATCTCATTTACTATTTGTCACAGTAAGTCAATCATGGAGTATCAGTGCAGTGAGGCAGTTTAGCCATTGATGTTCTCTTTAATCTCTCATTCAGAGTATACAAAAGGCACCTTTAAGTATTTAGTGACCTTTTACAGTGCATCTTGGGAAAAATTTATTTCATTCTCCTAAACACACACACACACACACACACACACACACACACCATATTTATATAAATCTTTAATTTTTACTTTAAGTCCAAGCAATATATTTATTAACAGATTATTTTAATGTTTTTTATTAAGATTTCAGAGTGTGATACTCAAGAGAGTGAAAACAAGCAAAAAAAATACATTCTATGTCTGTGTGTTTAAATTAACTTTTCATTTTAGGACAGTTGTAGAGTGAGAGAAAAATTGTGATTACAGTACAGAGAAGTCCCATGTAAAAGTCTGTATTATTGGCATCTTACATTAATATAGGCTATTTGTTACAATTAGTGAGCCAATATGATACATTATCATTAATTGAAGTCCAGACTTTTCCAAAATTCCTTAGTTTTTCTTAGTGTACTTTTCCTGTTCCAGGGCCCATCCTGCATACCACATGGCATTTAGTGGTCATGCGCCTACACCTCTCTTGATTGTGACAGATCCTCAGACTTTTCACATTTTTCATGTCCTTCAGAATTTGAAAAATACTATTCAGGTATTTTTTTAGGGTGTTCCCTCAATTGGGATTTTTATGATACTTTCCTCGTGATTATACTGTTTATGAGCATTTGGGAGGAATATCACAGTAGGGAATTGCCATTCTCATCATGCATGAAAAGATCTTCCCTTTCTTTAGTAAAAAAAAATAAGAGTTAAATCACAATTGCTATATTTATTACCTAACAAAATCACAAAAATGAAAGGAACAGACAATATAATTAGTGAGAATGTGGAATAAGTAGAACACATATGCATTGCTGGCAAAAGGATAATTTGGTGCAACCAATTTGAAAATTATTTGACAGAATCTATTAAAGTTAAAAATTGTAATACTTCCCCTACATAAGTACTCAATGTATATATATTTTTTCCCCAAATACATTTAAAGATAGTGTAAAACAACAGTATGACACTATCTTATCTACTTATGTAGAAGTATTACAATTTTCAACTCATTTGTTTTTCTACAAAAGAATAGATGATTTAAACTGTGGTGTAATCACACAAAAGTATGCTCTATACTGTGCTGTCTGGCATGGTCACCACTAGACATATGCGGCTATTTAAATTTCAACTTAACATAAAGTTGAATCTTTAGTTTCCCAGTTACACTAACCATACTTGGGGTGCTTGATACCCCTATGTGGACCGTGGCTGCTTGTATTTTACAGCATAGGTATGACAGCTCAGATACAGAACTGTTCCAATACTGCAGAGGGTTCTCTTACATAGTATTGTGAACACTGAGAATAAATTATTTAAAACTATATATATATATAAAATAATATGGAAGAAACTGAAAATCACAATGTTGAATAAAAGAAGCAGAAACAAACAATATGCTGTGTGAGTTCATTTATATAAAATTTAGAAACTGGAAAAATGTACTATGGTGCTAGAAGTTAGAATAGTGGTTATTCTTGGAGAGTTTGGTGGTTGAAAGAGGCAAAGCAGCTTTCGGCGTGTCTGTTTTCTTCTTTTTTTAATCTAAGTGCTGGTTTCTTTATGTTTTTTTTTTTTTAAATCTAAGTGCTAGTTACATGGAAATGTTCACTTGGTAAAATTCACTCAAGAGTACACTTATGATTCGTGTGCTTCTCTGTATGTTTTATGATACTTCAATGCAATGTTTACAGATAGAAAAAAAAAAAGTGTCACGCTGTCAAGGATTACTATGTCCAGAGCCAAAGCAGTAGGGTGTAGTAGTATTCTATCGTGTACAACAAAAGAACGAATAACAGCAACAACTAAACTTGAGTTGTTAGTCAGCACTTCACAATAACTGTTCAATGATTGGTAATGCACAGCAGTAAAGATGGTGAACATTTTTGTTTTTACTGAGAGAGGTTGCCAGTGCCTTTCACATCAGTTTACATTCACAACCCTGCTTCTGTGAGTTACTCTCTGCTGTGATCCTGAAATGCAGTATCCTACAAATATTCAATTCATTCATTTTTTCTTCTTTTCAGGGGTGATTCAAGGCCATCATTTCTGCCACCCATGAAAAAAGCATGCAGATCATACAGATACCTCTTTTTAAATATATATATATATATAGCTATATAAAGATCTTTGATATCTATACAGAAATCTATGATATCTTATTATCTATCATGATAATGATAGCTATCTGTTAATATTAAGTAGATATCAAAGTCTGCAAAGGAAGTGAATATAAGAAGTAATATTAAGCCAGGAATGAGAAAAGTACAAAAGTGCTTTTTTCGAAGTCTAGAACAATTTCCATAGACAAGTAATATATATATTTTTCTCTATAAAATTGCCATTTCCCAGTTTGGGAATGAAACATGTACAAACCCATGATTCAAAACATCTATAGGAAATTAAAGCAAACAAACACAAGTAAACAAAAACATATTAAGACACTGAACAATCATGGAGAGAAAGTAAAGGCTGGACATGTATTTCATGGTCTGGGCGTCACTGAAATATACTTTTACTTATGGAAATAATAAATACACATGAGACTTTTGACAATTGGTCAGGGAAGGGGAGCTATACAAATGCAATGAAGCTAAAACTCTCGTTTATTAACTCCAATATAGAAAGGTTAAAAATGAAAATTTACGTATTTTTGAAATAGCTATTAGGTATACCCAAAGAATAATAATGACAATGCCCATCTAGAATGACACAATATTTTCTAGTATACGGTACCTAAGGTAACTCAATTTATAATCAACTAAGAACTCTAACCTTAGTTAGGCAATGTCTTGGGGTGAAGAAATGATATTTGTAATTTTCAGTTTGGATTATAGTCATTTAAAAGTTAGTGTACACTTCTTTTAGTCCTATGAGAACACCAGATCACCCTAAGATCACTCTATTTTCTCTTCTATTTGAATACATCTACAGCAGCATTCCCAACAGAATAAATGTCCTAGGCATCTGTGCAGAATTGACTGTTCTGATAATATGATTTCAGTACTTACTGGTTGGCAAAATTGGGCATGTTTCTCCACCACTTGATGCATTAGTTTCCTCCCCTGTAAAATGAGGACAATAATAAAAGCTCTTTGCAGGTTTATATTTAAAAAATGGAATAAATATTTCTAATGAACTGAGAATTAACAGATACTTAATGTGTAGGTTCCATCTGTTCTTCATAGCTAGAATGAAACAACCTGCATCTAACACTACAACTGCAGTGAATAACAATAATTCAAATTCAGGAGTTAGGCTCCCGAGCCTGAATTTTTTGAAAATAAGCTATCCTCTTCTTTTGATAGTTCAATTTAACATGTCACTTTTAATATGTATGGATTCATTCTATAAACACCAAGTATCTTATTTTAGAAAGCATGATTATTAATATAGGATCTATACCTATCATAGTTGCTTTTATGAATATAGCATGGTATCACTTGTTTCTCATAAAATTATAGAGCATGAAATATATTCCAGTTGTTTGGATTCTCAATAAAAGTGATTTCTCAGTAGATGCTATTAACAAACACAAGAATAAACACTATGTCTTAAATTATATTTCAGAATAAGCACTGTAGGTAAGGTAATTTCCTGTCGCTTGCCAAATGTAAATTTGAAGTTCATGCAGTGAGTTGATGGCAGAACTATAGCTAGTCTGGTGAATGTTGAACTGTCAGCGGAACAGTTAAAAAGCAACTGCAGCCTATAAAAAGCTTCACAGACCTATTAACAAATTGCATGCAATTATTTCAGTCAGAATTCTAACTGGTTAAATGAATCTCCTTCTAACTCAGTGTAATGATGGCTTTTATTTTAATGCTTTTGTCACCCCTTTATTATATATTTTAGTTCATGTCAGAAAAGTGATTTTATTGAATATTACAAACTATTTGTATCAAGAATAATATTGAAGATTTGAGTTGAGTATACTGATACGTTAGCCATGGCATTCCATTTCTGGTTTCCAGTAAGATTGTTAATCAACATGAACAAATAAGAAACTAACCTTTTCTTAGACAACATAACCCATTCAGTAAAGATGAATGTTATAATAATGTCAATATATTGATTTGAGGACTTGTTCCAGTTAAACTTGAATCCCAAGCTTGAAAGTTTGATTTCCCCGAAATCATATAAATAGCTACATTAGTTTTAATTTATGAAGAAATGGGAAATTTATTTTTCTAAATAAGTGGTCACATATCAATCTGCTGCCAAGGTCTGAAAATAAGAATGTTTTTATTTTTTTCCTTGAATTTATTTTTAAGATTATAACTGAAGAATCATAAATAACTCACTCAAACATGTTGATATGTATTTAAGCATTCCATGCAAATTTAAAAGAGTGTGATCAAGCAAAATCACAAATCAAACCATGGTCCTTCCTTTTAAAAAACATTTAAGTAGACCATCCATGACCTGATTCTTTCTAATTCTCTAGTTATCACTCCTCTATTTGCACTTCAAACTTTAATGATTCTAAAACTTCTTGTTTCCAAAAATACCTAAAATATATAATAATGCAGTGCCATTGGAGATGCTGCAGGTTAGTCTATAAAATGTTCTCCCCAATTAGTGGAATTTGATGAATGCTCACTCAATAAACTTATTCAAGTGGTGTGTGTGTGTATGTATGTAATTTTTCCTGATCTTTCTACAGAGAGAATTTTTAATCTCTCCTTAGTATAGTTTTATTCTTGCTTTGTAAGCACTTTATATTGTTTATGTGTGGTTCCAAACTTACTAACACTATATCTAGATATACAGAGAAACCATTTCCTTCCTGCCTGCCTCATTTCTAACTCATTTTTCTCCTTTAAGAGTCCTTACCATGATTAGAGAGGTGGATATGTGTTAAAACTCAGTAAAGTTATTCTAATCTGATAATATATATATTGTCATAAGAAATGTACAGAGTCTGTTGAATAAAATGCTAATTTTTAAAAAACTTCCATACACACTTTGCTGCTACTTTCCCAAACATGAAGTGGATTCGTGGTGGATTTATTTGACTTATTTGACCTTAGGGTGGTAAAATACAATTGTACCCCCAGCAGCCTTTCACTAGGAATAACTAGCCCAGATTTTCTGGAGTTGATATCTGCTTATGTCAGCTGATGCCATCATTAGCTGATATATCTTATGTCCATTCTCAGTCTTTTATCTCCAATTTTTTTCCTTTTGTTTTCAGTTGACGTACAATAATTATACACATTTATGGCAACTCCCCAGACATGACAGCTCTATATAGTAGCTCTTGCTGTTGCTGCAGATCCCCTTGGGTCTGTCTATATAATGTCCATCTGCCCTTTGGGGTCTGCTGTGATTCCCACATGATCATAAACTGAACCAGGAGGTTCACTCTAGCTCTCAGCAACAGAGCAATCCCATATTCAGACTCCCATCTTACACTATAGGAGGATATAGTATCCTCTTCAATATTGATATTATTTATATAAAATAAGCATGGAGAGAAAGTTAGATGGGATCTTCCTTATTTTTCTAAAATACTCCAATATTACTCCATCCTTACAATATTAACCCATCCCTCCAATACGATCCCATCGTTTTATTGATAGAAGGGAGTTGAGGAAATCTCTTCTTATATTTACAATCTTACACGTGACAGGAAAGAAAAATTCTCCCACTGCTCTTCCCGCCTCATTGGGAACTCCATTACATAAAACACTAATAGAATCCTGAAGAACAATCAAGAGGTAATGAAATTAATAAAACATGTTTCCCTTTAAACAGTGTTTAGATTTGAAGCCCATAATTCCATAGTTGACAACCACATTAAATCAATGAATTATTAATTCTACAGAATGGCCATATACTCACTGAAGCTCTGAAATCCCTGGCTTCAGTGGGTTGGATGCCCCAGAGCAACAATATTTATAGGTTATAAAAACATCTGAAAATAATTTAAGGGTATCACTATTAAACAAAATCAGGCATGTGCCTAAATGTGAGGCAGGATTTTTTTCTGATATGTGCGCATATATACATGAAAATGTCTTTTTATACTAAATTTATATACAGTGTTTTATTATGGGATGCTCTTCTAATTTCTTTATTTCGAACAACAAAGTACTGTTCAGAGAAGACTTACATGAATTTAAACACTTTTGATGATTGCCATAACCTTATTGTCACCAGATATCATTGTAAATACACCTGATATATTAATATAAGATACACTTTAAAATATCACTTTATTTTTATTATAATTAGTCCTTATTCCAAATAGAAATATATTTTAAAAACTCATGCTTTTTGCATTAGATATTTAATATTTTGACTTTTCCGACCAAATTCTAATTTTGAAAATATTAAAACTGATAAAAGATAAATGAATAGTAAAATGGACTTTCATATGTCCATCACCCAAATTTACTAGTTGTTAGCAAGTTTTTATATTGTAGACATCATTATACTTTATGCCTATTACAGAAAGAATATACTAAGAACAATATTTATTTTTATAGTCACAATTAATATTCACAATTAAAATGATTACTGGTTCAATAATATCAGCTCTAATAAAGTCCCTAGCTAAAAATCTGCTAAAATTTTATAATCTAATCAATATTTATGTTTGGCATTTGACATTGTTTCCTTTGTCTCATTTAATCAAAAATTTTGCCACACTTAATTTTTTTTTAATGACACTTGCTTTTCTAAGAATCTAGGCCAGTAGTCTAGTAGAATAAGCTACAATTTTGATTTTTATAATATTTTATTCATGAAGAGAATTTTTTCCTAAGAATATACATATATTATGGTGTGTTGTCTTTAGTGTAGAATATCAGAGTCATATAATGCTATTAATTTTTCCTGAAAAAGTCTTTATTTTGTCTTTTTTTTATCCAAGATTTTTTATTGCAGAAAAATACACATAAAATTTGCTACCTTTACCATCTTTAAGTGTATGGTTCAGTGGTATTAAGTATATTCATGTAATACAACAATCATCATGATCCATCTCCAGAACTCTTTTCATCTTGCAAAACTGAAACTCTATGCACATTAAACAATAACTTCCCACTATTGCTTCCCCCCACCCCTTAGCTACTATAATTTTACTTCTTTTCTCTGTAAGGTTGACTACACTAAGTACCTCAGATAAGTCTAATTATTCAGTGTTTGTCTTTTTGTGACTGGCTTATTTCACTCACCATAGTGTACTCAAGGCTCATCTATATCATAGCATATGTTGAAATTTTTTCTTTTTAAGACTGAAAGACATACCATTGTATGTGTATACTATTTGCTTATTCATTTATCCATTGATGGACACTATAGTTGTTCTTCTACATATCGGCTATTGGGAATAATGATGCTATGAGCATGCTGTAAAACATCACTTTGAGATCTTTACTTTTAATTATTTTGAGTATATAACCAGAAGAGGAATTGCTAGATCATATGGTAAGTTTTTAATTTTTTTGAGGAACTGCCATACTCTTTTTCACGGTAGCTGTAGCATTTGATAATGGCACCAACAGTGCACAAGTGTTCCAATTTCTCTACATCCTCACCAACACTTGTTATTTTCTATTTTCTAATAGTAGCCATTCTAATGGCTGTAAGAGGAGATATGGTATCAGGAAGAATCCAACTTCATTCTTTTGAATGTTTTGAGTTTTTCTTAGCATCATTTGTTGATAAGATTGTATTTTCCCCATTGAATAGTCTTGGCACCCTTGTCCAAAATAATTTGACTATATATGTGAAAGTTTATTACTAGAATCTCTATTATATTCCATTGGTATATATGTCTGTATTTATACTGATATCATACTATTGATTACCATTGCTTTATAGTAAATTTTGAAATTAAGAAATAGAGTTCTCCAGCTTTGTTCTTCTTTTTCAGTTTTTTTATAATTTTTATTTTTGGTTATTCAGGTCCCTTGAGATTTCAAATAAATTTTAGGATGGATTTACCTATGTCTGCCAAATACAACATTGTGATTTTTGTTATGGATTTTTTGGTATGGCACTAAATCTGTATATTGCTTTGAGTAGTATTTACATCCTAACTATATTATGTCTTCCAATCCATGGATGGGGAACATCTTTCCATTTATTTTTGAAATTTTTTTTAGTTTTCCATGTACAAGCCTTTCACTTCATTGGTTAAGTTAATTCTTAAGTACTTTGTTTTCTCTAATGCTATTATAAATTATATTAATTTCTGATTTTCCTTTTCATGTTGCTCATTGTTACCATACAGAAATCCAATTGCTTTTTTTGTGTTGATTTGCTATTTTGCTACTTTGCTGAATTAATGTATTAGTTATAACAGTTTAAAAAAATATTTAGGGTTCTCTGCATATAAGACCATATTATCTTCCTAGTCCAAATGGACCTAACAGACATACAAAGGATATTTGACATAATAGCAACCAGGGTTGGTTAATTTACTTGAAGGAATAATTGAGGAAAATGACCCTGGCCTTGCTAGAAATCTAGATATTCAGGCACAAGAGGCTCAAAGGAGTCCTGGGAGATTTATCACAAAGAGGCAAACACCATGACACATAGTCATCAGACCAGCCAAAACAAACATGAAAATGTGTTCCTGTGAGCTGTAAGGTGAAAGCAGTTTTACAAAGGAAAATCCATCAGACTAACTGTAGACTTCTCATCTGAGACCTTACAAGCCAGAAGGGATTGGGGCCCATTCTAAGTCTTCTTGAACAGAATAATGCCCAACCCTAGACTTTAGTATCCTGCAAAACGTAAGTTTTGTATATAAGGGAGAAATAGTGTTTCTCAAACAAGTAAACACTGAAGGAATTTGTCAAGATAAGACTTGCCCTGCAGGAAGTACTCAGAACTGCATTATACACAGAACAGCACAATAGACACTGACCAATGTAAAATCACCCAAAAGCTAATATTTTTTTTTTCTTTTAGAAATTTGAATATATCAACACAGTGACTTCTGGCATTCAAAGTTTGTAATGAGAAATCTGACAGTGTCCAAAAGTTACTTCAGCTCTATTTTTTCTTTCTTTTCCTCAGATGTAATAATTTCCATTGTCCTTCCTTAAGTTCTGTGACTCTTTCTTTAGCTTGCTCAAATCTGCGTTTGAATCCCTCTAGTAAATTTTTCATTTCAGTATTGCATTTTCCACCTCCAGAATTTCTTTTTGGTTTCTTTTTAGGTTTTCTATCTCTTTTTTGATACAATCATTTCATTTATACACTGTTTTCTTGACTTTCTTTATATATTCCTTCGGTTCTTTGAAGACATTTAAGACAGTTATTTTTAAGCCTTTATTTAGTAGATCTGTCATTAGGTCTTTTTTTAGGGACAATTTCATTTGGTTTACTATTTTCATTTGAATGGCCCATATTTTCTTGTTTCTTTGTATATCTTGTGATTTTTTGTTGGAAATGGACATTTGAATTTAACACGTGGTAACTCTAGAAATCAGATTCTTCCAGTTCCCCAGGGTCTGCTATTTTTTATCTTTTTAAAAATTGTATAGACTGTCTCTATAATAAGAATTTGCCTGAGATAAAATCTATTGTCTTCTTAGGTCTTTTCTGAGCCTGCAACCTTTCCCTAGGCATGTGTTTTGACTTTCTAATTTCCCCCATATATGTGTTTGCTTTTGACTGTCCTACGTTTTAATGTCTGATGCTCCAAATGGGGAAAAAAGACAACTACCCACCATGGGGTGAGGTGTGAGCAATGTGTTGTTGTAAATGTGCTGAGAGCTAAAGTTAACCAAAATTAACCACAATTTACCATCTAAGATTTCCCTTGAAAGTTGTAAACCTTTAGTAGATTCTAGAGCTCCAACATAGTTATGCCATAGTTATGCCTCTTAGCACAATTGTTGCCTTAGTGAGGGGAGAGATTTCTGGTTCTCAGCTGTCTTCCCAGGTTCCTCCTATGCAATGTCATTTTGACTCATTATTAGTGATACTAAGTTTAAATATTGGTTTAAAATTATGTTAATTAGATTTCTCCATCATAAAGACATATTTTTTTCTTTTTATGAGGTATTAGTTGGATATTATATGAATATTCTGTTTCCCAAGAAGAATAAAGCTTTAAATCAAGTTTTGACATAGTTGTTATCCATTCAACAATCATTTATCATATCAGAGGGTTCATGATGGTGATTTTTTGTGAGTATTTATAGATTCATGGCTTCTTTTCTATTTTTTTAATCTAATGAATATTTATGGATGAAATGAATAATGAGAGGCTTATTTGGGTTCATGAGCATGAATAACTACATGGAATTTCTAAAGCCACTTTTTCTACCACCAACTTGAATTGAGGAACACATAAAGAGAACCCATGAACATGCCCTCTTTCTCAAAGATAGCAGACTTATTACTTTTGGTTTATGTTCCAATTGACTTTGCTTCATTAAAATATAATTAACATACCAAGAATATACTGGTTTATGGTACATTTCAGTGGTCTTTACTATATTGTCAAAGTTGTGTAACCATCACCACTTCTAAGTTCAAAATATATTTATTTCCCCCCCAAAATCCTGCACCTATTAGCAATCCCTTTCCACTTCCTCTTTCTCAGTTGCTGGCAACCACAAATCTGCTTTCTGTTTTTATGGATTTACCTATCTGAACATTTCAGATTTCTGAAATCATCCAATATATTCCCCTTGTGTCTAGCTCTTTCACTTAACATAATACTTTCAAGATACATTCATGTTGTATATGTATAATATTTCATTTATTTTATGGCTGCATAATGTTCCATTGTATGGCTATATTATATTTTGTTTATCCATTATGAGTTGACAAACTTTTGTATTTTTTCGATTTGGGGGGTACTATTAATAATGCTATTATGGTCATACACGTACAAGATTTTTTGTAAACATCTGTTTTTCATTCTTTTGGTTATATTGTTAGGAAGAAAATTGCTAGGCCATGTGATTATTCTATCTTTAACTTTTTGGGGAAAGTCCAAGCTATTTTCCACATTGGCTCCACCATTTTACTCCCAACCAGAAATAAATGAAGGCTTCAACTTTTCTCTATGTCCCTGACAAGATTGTTTTCTTTCTTTCCTTTTTCTCCTCTCCTCTCCTTTCCTCTTTCTTTCTTTCTTTCTTTCTTTCTTTCTTTCTTTCTTTCTTTCTTTCTTTCTTTCTTTCTTTCTTTCTTTCTTTCTTTCTTTCTTTCTTTCTTTCTTCTCTCTCTCTCTCTCTCTCTCTCTCTTTCTTTTTGTTTTTACTTTCTTAATAGTCATCTCAAAATGTAAAAAATGGTATTTTGTTTTGGCTTTTATTGGCATCTTCCCAATGACTACTAATGTTGAACACCTTTTAATGTGCCTATTGGCCATTTGTGTATGTATTTTTACACAAACATGTTTTCAAATACTGTGCCCATTTTTACTGTGTTATCTACTTATTATGTAGGTTTAAAATTTTAAAAAATATAATGGATAGTGGACATGGGTCCTCTAGGACACTAGGCCTCCTCTGACAGCACCAAGAGAGGAGGACAGTAGGGTATTTTGTTACTAATGGTTGATTGGAAAACTATGCTTCTTATTGTAGTCACTGCTTTTACAAAGGAGTATAGATATGCCTGGTTATTGCCTGGTAGGGATGTAAGATCTGGCACCATTGTTGGCTTTCTTTGGTAACTCCCTGGTAAGAGGTGTGTGGTACCTCATTTTAGCCTGGAGGGAATGGAATTTTAGAGTACCCCCTGGGCCTATGATGACATGATTGGGAACTGAGGGATAACAATTTTTCTGTGGTATTTATTTGCAGTATTTCATATATTATCTAAAAGTTTTGTCTGCACCCTGGTACTTCCAGTTGCCAGTTTATTCAGCTAAGTCTACAATGTATGAGGCAAAGCAAAAACACAAAGAAGAACGGGGATCTCATTATCATATAGTTTTTTTGGATCCTGAAATCCCTATATGGTCCACCATCTTCCCTCCACCTTTCAAAGTCTTCTTATCGTGGTTTTGTATATTATGCCCAGGGCTTTCATTTGTAATTAGCAGGAGGCACAGGGAAACTGTGTTTACTATATCTTGGAAATAGACATCCTGAAAAATCATTTTAAGGATAAAAACCTAAAGTCATTTATACTTATGTTGCTATTAAGTTATATTTTCTCCATTCTGTACATGTACAGAGAAGTTTGGAACCGTATCTGAAAAATGTATATAGATCTGTTATTTTCAGTATCAGCTCATTATTTCAACCAGTTAAAGACTTTAACACAAACTTTTAATGAGATACCTGTTGTTCTTTTCTCCAAAGGTCATCTGAAAATTTGGTAAGATATTTTCTATAGATTGATTCAAATTATTGATAATTTTTTATAAGACAGAAATAGGACAAAACTCCAAATAAGGTCATTATATACTGCATTTTATAACTTAATTATTTATACATACATCCAGCAATTGCTTTTGCAATACTTTCTAATGACCAGTTATTGTACTAATTAATGGCCTTAAAAATCTGAAAAGCAAAGAAAAACACAACATCAAAATGAAAACACACTAAAACCATCTTCTATACCTGAAAAGTTTATATGTCTCAAGTTAGGAACAAAGAAGTGTGCACATATGCACACACACACACACATTCACAAACACATTTTAGATATATAGAGTGAATATTATTAAACTAAACCATAAATAGTGAGTAATATATAGCATTGGCATAGGAATAAAGAACACTAAATATTCCCTAGATATAACCTAGATATATCTTCCCTAGATATAACAGGGAAGATGATGTCATATCTAGTTGGCTGACTGATAGAGACCAGGCCATGCAGTCTCAGGATAAATTCATAAGTGCAAATGTATAAATGGAGCTTCTGATTTCAGAGAACTTTAATATTAGTGGTACTATAATAAAAAATATTATTAGAGTGGTTGTTTCCTAAAATTGAAAGCTAACTAATATAGGTAAGTGTTATTGTCATTCTTTTTAGGTTTTGTGAGATGAAATAGCATTTTACCTGATTACCTAATCCAGAATTTTTTGAACTAGATTCAAACCCAGAGCTGTCTCACTCCAAAGTACAAGTTGTTGCTTGTCATATTTCTTCTGCACATATAACAAGATTTTACGGGATTAACATAGTGTGATATACATGCACATATCTCTTTTGTTTGGGAGGGGTTAGTTTGTGGTATGTTAGCATGTCTAAAAGAGGGAATAGTTTATATACATTCATCAGCATTTCTTCAAACTGAGATTTTCACAAACCTTCAGAGAGGTTAAAATAAACACAAATTATACTCTGTGACAGAAACTTGCTCAAAAACTATTATAAGGTACTTGTTGAACAGGTATTGAGTTGACAAAGGACCAACATCCTTCAATAAGAGATGAACAGCCTCAAAAGCATCTGAGTTGAAGACCTATGTTTAGCCATAAGCCTTGGGAAGGGCCCCAGGCAAAGCAGCCAAAATTAACCTGAGATAGGGGTTTTGAATTTACTTTACTGCACAGTTGACTTAAGAATTGAGCTCACAAAGTTCTGTTTCATATATTATAGCTGAATTGGTTTTACCTTAAGCATTTTTGAATGCATATATAAATCGATGCCTGCCTAAACCAGCATAAAAATCTTAGTAAAGTCCACAGAGAATTTCAAGGGGAAAAAAGTTACCAAGGGTGTCAAATGCCAAAAAAGAATTTAAGTAAGACGAAGACTGAAGAGCACTTAGTGGTAGAATCATTGAGTGCCTTATATTGAGAGAACTTTCACCAGAGACTTGAGTACAGGACTCAGATTGAAATGAAGAAGGGAATGGAAGGTAAACATGTAGACGGGGTGTAAAAGTTTCTTTTTAAAGCTTGACTATGAAAAAAGAGCTACAGGCTCATGGCAATATTCTGTTTTGAGATACTAAAAAAACTTAAACACATTTATGTGTTCAGAGAGTGAAACCATTTGGAAATAAGATACACAGTAGAGAGACTAGAAGGTTGATGCGATTCCTTTACTAAAACAACAAAATGAGTCAAGCACCACCACACAGAGACATCAATTTGCTTTGCATAGGAACAAGTTTAGCTATTTGGAGAAGGCAAACTGGAACAGTCAGAATGGATACATGTTCAGAGGAACAGATATATGATCCAGTCAATTAACAGGTCATGTGCTTGAAAAATCTCTACAGGAAGCAAGGTTATCATCTGGTTTTGAGAAATATGAGGATGAGCTTGAAAGCATGAGGAAATATATTTAGAAAAGGTTATGAGGGGATTGGGAGAAAATTTGCTATGGATTTTCTTAGTAATATGCCTTTGCCCTTTTCTAAGGGTCTTTCCAACTGAGAATTTGGTAATCAGAGTGGTAGAATCCATCACACTGTTCATCCCACAGTAACCACTGGGGCCGTATAGTTAAAAATCCACAAGCTCTTTGGGCATTATAGTTATGTGGTATCCTGAAATTTATTTTGGTTCAAGATTAAAATTCTAGACCAATTTCCCCATTACTCTGCATTAGTGAATTTGTGGGTCACATATGTAATTATAAAATCATGTTTTATTTGTTTGTATAATTTTCCTTGCCTATAATAACTCAGAAACTCTATTAAGGAAAGTGACATTAGGTAGGACAGGATTCAGGGCTCTTGATCATATATCAGCAGGTATAAATATATTCCATAAGCATTTTGGGATTTAGCTTACAAAAGGAAAGAAGAGAAAAAAACAGGGCCACGAAGGGTTAAAGAAGGGAAAAGTCACTAGAAATCTGAATAAAACCACTGAGTTATCTGGTAGCAGTCAGTGGAAAGGATGAGAGGTTGAAATCAGAGAGTGGTATATTAGGTTTAAAGTGTCAGAAGTGGAAAGATTAAAAAATATAGCATGGTGTTACATATAGTCATGGCTGTTTAAGTTCTAGCTCACGCTTTTCAGTCTCTAGTTGTCATGATGTTGTATAATCTCTTCCCCTTTGAGGTAGGGCTTTACCTAATGAGTTGCTTCTAATGAATAAGACATGAAAACAGAGATGGCATATGACTTCTTCTCTTGTTCTTTCTCTCTCTGTGTGTGTGTCTTTCTGTTTCATAGGAGCAAGTTGTCATCATGTGAGCTACCCCATGGAAAAGTTCATGTGGCAATCAACTGTTATCTCAGGTTTAAAGTTAGCAAACACCTGAGGCACAAGATCCATGTGGGTGAGCTTGGAAGCAGGTCCTTTCCCATCACACCTTGAGAACAACTGCAGCCCCGGCTGACAACTCAGTTACATCCTATGACAGACCTTGAACTAGAGACACCCAGTCGAGCTTTGCCCAGATTCCTGATCCACAGAAACTGTGAGTTAAATGTTGTTTTAAACTACTAAGTTTTTGAGTTACACTGCAATAGATAAACAAACCAGTTGTGTATAGCTGAAGTGGAGTAGAAAGGAAAAAACAGAACTTTTAGGTACAAATCCTGTGAGCACATATTTTTAAAAAGATTATCTTCATAGGTTTTAATGATTCTTAAATTAGTGCTGCTGATAGAAAAATAAAAAAAAATTAATAAGAAAAATATTCACAACAACATTTGTGGAATTATTGTAAGAACACACTTAGTTATTGAGTTAAGTGTTCAGCAAATTGATACATCGTATTCAGTTAAGAAATATTGGTGATCACGCTGCTGCTGCTGCTTCTGATTAGAAAGGGGTTCAATGTAATGTCTCTTTCTGTCCATCTGAGCTTAAACTCTATGTGAGATAGGCAAGGAATAACAGGGCAAAAAAATTTCCAAATGGAATCTTTGTTATTGTTAAGGTTTTTATGAAGAAATGTGACATAAATGAGTGGCAGAAACAAGTTTCCTAATACTGAATCTCATAGACAACTTGCCTGCCCAGTCAGATGGTCTGGATCATTTCAGACATCCCCATGTGTAATCGGCTTCTATAAAATTTGTGCTATAAAGGTCAAGAGCAAAACCCAGGCTCCCAATAATCTGACCTGCAAAACCAGGATAAAAAGAAATGGACTGAGCTACACATTCATATATACACAGTCCACTCAAGCTCACTAACAAAACATTACTTGTTTTTTCATAAACAAGGGGGAAGGGAGCAAAGGATAAGCTTAAGGATTTTTTTTTAATGAAAGAAAGAAATATGAAAGAAAGCTTTTATTTTCTTTCATATGAAAGAAAACATTAGGAGTGAGAAATAGTTGCCTAGTCTCTTAACAGTGAATATATTTATTTCTTGTATCCTGTATAGAATTAGAATAGTTTTGTAAAATTGTCTGTTTAATAATTAAAAAAAATAATGAATGAAAAGATAGAATATCATGAATTAAAATAAAAGAAGAGGATAGTTTCCAGCTTTTGCTTTAGATGGAAAAACTGGAAAGTGTATCGGTCCCATTCATACAACAAGTAAAGCCAGTTAACCTATAAGAACATAACTGTTCTTGATCTTCTCAGAAATTGAAGACTGTCAACTAGCCTGAAAACTAAGGAAAGACAGGCAACTCCAAGGAATTACAGGTCATAAGCACTTGCATGTGTGCAGTGTGCCATGGGATGTACAAACTCTAAGAAGAATTCAGGTGCTACTTTCAAAACTTTTTTTTATTATTTTTTGAAGAGATGAGGTCTGTGTTGCTTTGGCTGGTCTCGAAATCCTGGGATCAAGTGATCCTCCCATGTAGGCCTCCCAAAGTGCTGAAATTACAAGTGTGAGCTAGAATACCTGGCCTATTTTCAGTACATTCTTAAAGACAAATGTGGACTCTCAGACCCAAGAGCCATTAGTACTCCTAGCCTCTTCTTCATGAACCTAATTGGGTGCTTTTGAGAAAGACTGAAGTGAGGATGAGAGGTCAAAGAATCCTGTGTACAAACCTGGAGGAGGAAAGCAGTACCTGGTGTGGAAAAGGGACACCACACCTCAGAAGGACCCTCACTCCTTTCTCCCTTGTGGGGCAAAACCTTAAGCCACTGGTAGAAGAAGAGAAATTCCTGCTGTCTTCAGGGCACAAGGGAAGATCTGTTTCAGCCATGGGAAAAGAACAGAAAAACGTCTCCTCAGTGAGGTAAACAGACAACCTAACCTAGTCCGGACCTACTCCCCGGTCTCCTCCTGACCGAGCCCTAGGCTACAAGGTCAGCTCCGGAGTCCAAACGGGGCCAGAGGACGTCTCCGCCTGGCTCCTACCGGCGACCCACCAGCGCGTCCGCCTCGGTACTGTGCCGGCGTCCTGATCCGGGGTCCTGCAAGGGGATTCCGCGTCCCTTGCCCAACACCACACCCGGCCAGTCCGGGGTGGATTTTCACACTCCTCCCTCAGCCCTGAGTTCTACCCGGTAGTCTGTGGGGAAGGCAGATCCCGGACGAGCCCCCAAATGTTAGGGACCGACCTTCCACAGCCCCACCGGACAGAAAAGCAGAGACATCGAGGATGCAATCACGCAAGAGGAGGTTTATTTTCTGGCTAGCCAGGGTCCGAGCCCCAGAGCACCCACGCCGTGGCCACTCTCACAGGCAAAACCCCGACCGGAACAACCGCATGCCTTTTATCCCCAGGGTGCACGAGCTGCGCACAAGCCGACTGCGCATGCATCATGCGTTGACCTTTAAAATGATTGGTTGCCCACTATTGCCTTTTGAAATAATTGGCGGGTTGGTTGCCGTCTATTGCCTGATAGGCCAGTCGCCCGTGCTTCAATGACCTCATCCCATAATTCCCCTCACAGCGGTGTAGCAAGCAAGCAATGACCAGAAGCAAAGGTTTGCGGTTAGCTCATTGCCCCACCCAAGTAAATTCCTGACAATTGGAAGAATTCCTCTGCCCTTCCTCTAGCCTACAAATTCCTTTGCCCTACACCAGCACACCTGTAATCCTAGCTCTCTGGGAGGCTGAGGCGGGAGGATTGCTGGAGGTCACGAGTTCAAACCAGCCCGAGAAAGATCAAGACCCCATCTCTACTATAAATAGAAAGAAATTAATTGGCCAAGTAATATATATAGAAAGAAAAATTAGCCGGGCATGGTGGTGCATGCCTGTAGTCACAGCTACTTTGGAGGCTGAGGCAGGAGGATTGCTTGAGCCCAGGAGGTTGAGGTTGCCGTGAGCTAGGCTGAGGCCATGGCACTCACTCTAGCCTGGGCAACAAAGTGAGACTCTCTTTCAAAAATTAAATGAATGCATGCATGCATGCATGAATGAATGAATGAATGAACGAAGGAATAAATAAATAAATAAATAAAAGTATGTTAAAATATAAAAAAAAAAAGAAAAAAAGAAAAACGTCTCCTTCTATACCTGAGGGATATGTAAGAACAGTGCATTAGAGATGTCCATGACTCAGGAATGCAGGTGTTGCTTAAGTCTGAGGCTAAACCAGGGCAACAAAATATTCACCTCACCCATCCTCACCCAGAGGCTGTCAAGAACTTAATAGCAAACCACAGCAGCCTATTACTGGAGAAGGTCAATGGAATAGAAGAAGGGATGAGGCATAAACCCAAAGAAAAGACCCCAAACTGACGGTGGAGCAACATTGGCTAAAACCCTGAGAAAAACCAACTCCTACACTTAGAACAAGATCACCCAAGAGGAATTTGAAGCTCTCTGTGTGATGAGCGTAACCATGGCAACAACATAACCAAACCCAGATGACTCCTAAGTAGATTGACTCAACATCCTGTAGTAAAGACCTAGCCAGAAAAGAAATGTGCCCATCGGCAGGCATCAATAGGATTTAACTTCATTTCTGTTGGCTTGCAGAGATATGCAGCTTTCAACCAAAAATCACAAAACACACAGAGAAACAAGAAAAGCAACACATTTTCAATAAAGAAAGTAAGCAACAAAACCAGACTCAGATATTCCCCAGTTGTTGTAACTATCAGAAAGAAAGTTTTAAAAACTATGAAAAATATTTATACTTTAAAAACTCTAGTAGGAAAGGCGGAGAATATGCATCAGTAAGATCGGGATTTTGGTACAGAGACCGACACGATAAGAATTAAATGGTTACAAAAGCAATCCATGTAACCAAAAACATTTGTTGAAATTGAAAGAAAGAATTAAATGGTAATACCTAGCAAGAGAATGTCATGGCTGTTCAGTTGTGGAGCTCTCCTTGGGGGCTGATGCTTCTGCCCCTAGAAGACCACATGAAAGGCCTGTGAGGAGGACAGTCTGCAGATCTCTTCCCTCATTTATGTTTGAGGGGTCTTTTTTCTTTTATCCTTATGATAAAATATCAGTTTGAAATTCAGACATAGTTGACCCAAAGACACGATATTTCTAACAACCTGTATACTTTGTCTCCATCTCTCTCACTGCACATAATTCTTCTGGAGCTTTTAGCAAGTTTCCCCACAACTAATATATGTTTCTGGATGAACAGATTTTCTAGGCTGTCTAACAAATCCTCCAGCCCTTTGCCATGGGCAGAGAAGGTTTTGGTAACTAAAGCAGGCTGACTAGAGTTTTCACTGATATCTGATATATAACTTATGGAGTACAGAGGATCCTCATTGATCTGGGATCACTAGTTAGAAAGGTTATTAATACTGACTCTCTCAGGCTTTGCCCATATATGGAAAGTAACTGAGAATGAAATTCCCAGAGGAAAGTAGCACCAACAGAATAAGGGAGTGAAAAGACACCCCTTGTTTTTTATCCAGGGTCTTTATTCCTTGGATTACCAGAAACCTACTAAAAGTCTTCATTTGAATAAAGATTTGAAATAAGTGAGATGCTTCAAATAAAATTAAAATGTAGCATATATTTTAAAATCTTGAATGTTTCATAAAAAGAGTAGATCAAAAGAGTTTACTAAATAAAAATATAACATTTTAAAAATATGCCAGAAAGCAATTAAGAAAAAGCTACAGGATAAGTGTAAATACTGGACATAAATGCAACAATGATTTCATTTCCAGAATAAATAAAATTTCTAACAGATCACTAATAATGAAAAAGATGGCTCCATAGTAAAATAAAGAAGCATTTCATGAAAAATATAATACAAATAGCAAGTGAAAATATTTAAAAAATTCTCTCAGTAATACAAAAAACAAAAACTAAAATTAATGTTTTTTTATTATAGTCAGATTGACCAAGTTAAAAAAAATGTGTAGAATTTATTTGTACATACTTTAACACAGAAATTATCCCCATTGACACTTATTTTAAATGATTTTTATACATTTACACAAGAAAGCTTGACCAAGTTATTTTTATGGTATGTTTATAATAGAAAATATAAGGAACACTTAAATATGTGTTAACACATAAATACTAAATCAATTGTATTGTATTTATATTAAGAATTCTATGCAACAGATAAAAGAATTAAGCATACATGCATGAACTATTCTGGAAATATTTCCAAGTTACCAACTTAAGGGAAAATGAAGAACCAAAACAACATATTGTTCTCTATGATTTTAGGTTAAAAACACACCTTAGGTATAAATATAATATATTGGAGGGCAAGAAAAAAGTCTGAGAAATGTAGATGCTCTATTGATAATAAGAACTATACTAGAGTAAGGCTCTTTTATTTTTATGGTGGAAAATGTGTTTTTGCAACTACATAATGTTATTTTACTATTTAATAAAAAGGAAGCCAAGTTTTACCTTGACCAACTTGTTGGAAAATGGTAACTTTACCATTGAAAATGTGTTTATATTATTTTCATTTAGAAAATGCTCACAGAATCACAATGATCTGTGCATGTTGCAAATTTATAATAGATACAAATGAATTAATTAATAAAAAATTAAAGAGAAGAATGTCCAGGAGGAAGGAAAGGAGGGAGGGACCTAGATGTCTCCTGAAATAAAATTTTCTCAATTCTACTTCAGGAATTTTACTTGCAGATGGGTACCCTTGGGCAAACTATCTAAACTGTTCACTTATCAGAACGTTTACCTATATTATGGGAACATGTATAAATATTTAAATATGGTTGATGTAAAATTATTAATGCCAAATTCAAATATTACAGCAGGGCACATCACCATTAATGACAAGATGTGTCAAAGACTTATTTTTCTGCTCTATAAGATTTTTTTAAATTATGCAAACAATGGAAACTTATTTTAACAGATCAAAAAACAAAAAATTAATCTCCCTTTTCCAATCTTACCCATCTATAATTTTTAAGAAATAAATATAATATGTTGTTTACTTCTATCTCATAAGTATGTTACATTGTATGTTTTTGGATAAATATTTAATCTTTCAAAATATTTACCACTTTTAAAGCCTTTGAAAATTAAAAAAAAAATCTTTATTTTTTCTTGCTTTATATTTTCTTGCTTAATATAGGAAAATATATGTATGTATTTTCCTACATTCACTTAAATGTGACAAATCTTGACTATGTATTTATTTACCTTACATAAGAACTAGACAATTTAATGATTTAAAATTTTAATGATTTAAAAAATAATACTGGCAGAAAGAAGTCCTCGATTGAATTGTCCTTTATCTCACAAATAGATGCTTTGAAGATCTAAACCAGTGGGTCTCAAACAGTAGTTTGAACAAACGTGCCCTCAGGAACTTCTTAAAAATGCATATCCCTGAACTCACCCCTAAGATTCTGAATCCTTAGATCTTGATTATTCGCAGGAATATGCATTCTTACATGTCACCCACTGGAATCTGTACCAACCCTTCTTAGTCTACACTTTAGCAAACACTGACTGTAATAAACCCTCTCTCCCTCCATTTCAGCCCATGATAAGCTTACCTCATGAGTCAACGGAGTCAACACACTCCATAAGTTTGTAAGTTACCCATTCAGTGACTTGTGTTTTAAGAAAATGAAGCCCATGATATACAACTTAATTGTGACAGTTATATAAAAACTCAACATGTGAATGTATAAAGAGTTATAACACATAGCAGTTAAGTACTCAAATAAGATGCAGAGACATTTCTATTGATAGATGGGCTTCCTTAGAAGCTTTTTAGATTTGGAAAACAAGGTTAACTTTTTAGTAGAGATAAGGCATATGGTTTAGCAGAACATCCATTATTAACCGGATAGTGGACAGTGTAATTTACTGCCCATAATTTTAACTATAATAGCTCCTTATACATGCCAGGCTGAATGTTTGCTGCTTAAATTGCTGTCAGTAACAGATTACACAGTTAAAAAAAACTACTCTCTTGATAATTCCAATACTCTACTCTTTACATGAAACATTAACATCTGGTAAACATCAAAATGATATCAAAGTAGGATTACATGATTAAGAAATTTAAGTTAGAGAAGTCTCTCTAAAAGCAAGTAATTATATTCATTATTTCATGAAGACATGTAATAGAAATGCCACCTTCAGAGAAAATTATTGAACAAAATGTTTTCATTCAAATGGAAAAATAGAGTATAAAGCCCAAAATATCAAAGATTGCCTTATTTAGAAGAGAATTTACACACTGACTATTATAGAATAAAAATCTGAACAATATTGAGTCATGAATTCATAATATCAGTATGTTGGGAAATTCATGATATAAAACAATATTGAACAAAAGTACCAAACAAACAAACAAACAAACAAACAAAAAAAGAGTAGAAAAAGAAATAAAACTCCAGTGGTGATTTAAGACATCTCGATGTAGAATGAGGGCATCCTGTGTTCTAAAGTAATGAGATAGAGGTGTCAGGTAGAAATAAAGAAAGAAGGTCTGTTTTTATATCAAAAATGGTATTAAAATGCATGGCAGATATGCTTCTCTTCACAGTTTTGCTAGTGTCACACAAAGCTCTAACCCCTTGTGTTAACTCAAACACTAATTAAAACAATAATATGGAAAAATCACAGAGCATTCTCATTAGAAAATTGAGGCGTTTGGTCTAGTTTGTCTGAAAGGATTTCTCCAGCTGTAAAAGGTATAACATTTTCAATAACATTAACTGAATCTTAATAGATTGGATCTTATAAACACAATTCAACATTATTTCAGTGTATTTTCTATTTATGTAATTTGCAAACATTTAACATTTATTTTAATAGCATATTAAATTCCAAGAAACAAAAGATAACCAATTGATTTATAAAATATTGTCTTATTTTAGTATTCTAAATAAACTCTATTTTATAATACATTTCACATAAAACAACATGTTTTCAAAGGAAATATAGCTATTGGAAGCAACTGTTGAAATAGATTATGAATATTATAAACTATCATCTAAAAATTAATAATAATTCTGTCAGAGATAAATTGGAATATACCTTTGATCAACTGAAAATTAAAAACACCTTGCCAGGCCGGGCGCTGTGGCTCACGCCTGTAATCCTAGCTCTTGGGAGGCCGAGGCGGGCGGATTGCTCAAGGTCAGGAGTTCAAAACCAGCCTGAGCAAGAGCGAGACCCCGTCTCTACTATAAATAGAAAGAAATTAATTGGCCAACTGATATATATATAAAAAAATTAGCCAGGCATGGTGGCACATGCCTGTAGTCCCAGCTACCCGGGAGGCTGAGGCAGAAGGATCACTGGAGCCCAGGAGTTTGAGGTTGCTGTGAGCTAGGCTGACGCCACGGCACTCACTCTAGCCTGGGCAACAAAGCGAGACTCTGTCTCAAAAAAAAAAACACCTTGCCAAAAATATTATCACTAAAATATGACTCACCAATTTTAAATGACATTAAATTCACTTTAATAACTCAATCATGAAAAGGGGATATAGATATTAATCATCACAGCTGCTGACATCACACACAAAAAGACAACCAGAAACCATTTCCCATCTGATGGAGAGACATAATACCACTTATGAAGTAGTGCCACCCCAAATGTTAAGCCAGAATCTGATAACACTCCCAGATCCAATTACCCATTTATGGACATACAAATACCAGAAAAATGTGCCCACCAATCATGTATAAAGATGTAATAAAAAAATTGAGACTACAAATTTCTACCAAAAAAAAGGGTTTTTTACCATCAAATAAATGGGAAGGAAAAAATAGATGGAGAAATTTGCAGATGAGACACTGTGTATGTGTTTGCATGTATGCATATGTATGTGTGTGTGTACACACATTATGTATATCAATTATAATAGGTTTCATTTATTTGGATTTTGATTCAAGTAAACAAAATGAAAATAATGGAAAATTTAAGACAATGGGAAAAATATGGACACACTGAATATTTGATGGCATAAATTATTTTTTAATATTTGATAATGGCATTGTATATTTTTAAAAAAATTCTTATGTTTTAGAGATACGTAAAATTTTTATGGAAGAAAAGATATGGCTTCTGGAAGTAAGTAGGATATAGATAACACATCCTTAAACATGAGTTAATGATTATTGAAGCTATGTGGTGATTATAGAAGGAATTATATCCTCTTCTTTTGTATTTGTTTGAATTTTATCATAATAAAATATTAAAATCATTTTAAAGCACCTATTTATAAACCACCATAGAGAAGTTTATTAATGAGTTTTATCTTTTCATGAAGTAGTTTGATTGACTTTTATTATTTTCAAAAGATTAATTTGTATTGTTACTTTTAATAGGGAAAATACAAAAACTTCATATTGTTTCAAATGTGTAACTAAAGATTTTCACTTGTTAGATTGACATTAGTACTAATGATGGCATTTTATTATCTACTAACTACTTATACTATTAGCATTGCTATTCTGATTAAAGGATTTCTAGATATTAACATGATAAAGACAGAAGATAAATGGAGATTCTAGAAGAGTAATTTATTTCTTTGGTCTTCTTATCTGAAATTTCTATATCCAAAATTATGCTATTTTTCTCTCTACAGAATGGAATGTGTTATATATTTGAAGTGACAGCAGTATGAACTCATCAATTCCAATAATGTTTATAATGAGAAAGCAGTATCTCAGTGAAACACCTACTTGAAGATATAAGGAAAATGAATTCTAGGCAGATGAGAGAGCAAATAAAAAGGCTCTGAGTTCAAAACAGGAATGAACTATTTAAATAAATGAAATAAATTCAGTTGTTCTGAAATGGTACAAGCCGAGGGAAGAGTGGGTCGAGGTAAGTTTTGTTAGCAGAGGCCACGTAAAATAGTTCATATTGAGGAATAAACAAATGTGAGAGAGCTAGAGCTTGTTGAGGAATGGAGAGACAAGCTCTGGCTGCTGATGAGAAATAAACTTCGGGAAGTGGAGTTTAGGAAGTTTTCAAGAAGGAAAGTGAAATGTTCAGGTAGGTGACAGTAGACAAACCAATGTAAAGATCCTCAGATAGTACAGGTTAAGGCTGGCATAGGGAGTGAAAAGTGGTCAGATATATGATACATTTAAGAGATATAGTAGACACGTTTTGAGATTGAAGAGAATAAAGGAAGAACATGGAAACCACATGCCCTCTTCCCACCTCCTCCCACCCAAGCGGTTGCACGAATTGTTTTGCCATTTTTCTAGGTGGAGAAGCAGGGAGGAGAGATGTGGGTTCTACAGTAGTTTGCTTCTGTATTTTGTCTTCCTTTTTTTTCCTTTTCTTTTCTTTTTCTTCCCTTCCTTCCTCTCTCTCTTCCTTGAGTCCTCTGTGTTTTCTCTCTTTTTAATGAACTTACTTTGAGGTCTGTTCAGAGTATTGCCAATCTGGTAGGCTCACCCAAGTGCTGCTGTCCAGAGTTTTAAGTGTGGTTTCATTACATTTCATTACATTTGCATGATTGATTAAATCATTGGCCATGTGACTCAGTCTCCAGCCCCTCCCCTCCACAAGTGGTTGGAGGGGATATCACATGGCTCAAAGGCTCAACCCTCTAAATCACATAATTGGTCTTCCTAGCTTGACCAGACTCCATCCTGAGTCATTTCCTTAGCATACACTAGGGACCCACCATGAGTCACTTTATTATTAATAGTAATATGAATTACCAGATGTGATCTGAAGGGTCCACCATGAATAACAAAGATACTATCACTAGACAAATTCCAATGACTTAGAGGCTCTCAGAAACTAAGGACAAAAGCCAGTCAAATTCTTTATTCTACACATCCTCTGCTCAGGGTCTCACATGTTTGAAATTAAGGTGTTATATAGCTATGTCCCTGTTGGAAGGATGGATTAAGGAAAGGGCTTCACTTAAGAAAACTCAGGTTGGTGGAAGAATTAATTTCTTTGTGGTTATATATTTGAGGTCTGTCCTTGCTTTCTTGATAGCTGTTGACTGAAGACCATTCTCAGCATCTAGTGGCCACTCTTGGGTCCTTAACCTATGGCCCACTCAACAACATGGCAATTTGCTCTTTCAAGTCCAGCAGAAAAATCTCTGCTTCTTTGAGTCTGTTTTAACAGTCTTACTTAATTTTGTCACTTCCATTTAGGATGATCTCCTTTTTGATTAGCTCAAAGTCAACTGATTAGGAACATTAATTACATCTGTAAAATTCCTTTGGCCACATCACAGGAGTGATTTCCTGTTATATTCACAGATTCAATGGACACTTAAGGAGAAGAGTTTATAGGGCACATACTCTCATGGGTGGGATTCTTGGGGCCCATCTTAGAGTTCTATCTGTCACATCTACTCTGGAAAACAATTTGTCAGGTTTTTAAAATAAGATTAGATACAACAATTGCTCTCCTGGGAGGAATTAAAACTTAGGTTCACACAACATCTCAGACATGAATGTTCATACTAGCTTTGTTTATAATAACTTGAAACAAAAGCTTGAAACAACCTAAATGTTATTCCTTAACTAATTTACCAAAGAAGAAAAACTACAGGGAATAGGGCCAGCACAGGAGGGTTTCTAAAAGAGTAAACTTCATAAAAAAGACTTCTAAATGGAACAGGAAAGTGGAGAGAGAGATGCTAGGTGGTTAGCAGGAATTCAAAAAAGACCAGCAGGGTTTAACGTAAGAAAACAATGGAAATAATGCAAGATGAAGCCAAATGCACGAATCTAGGCAAAATTATGGAACATCAGGGAGATCATATTAAATAATTAGATCATATTAAATATTAAATCCATGAGGTTAATCATGTATAAGTACCAGAGAAAAGTAAACAGGATTAAAATAGTAACTTTTGATTGATAACTTAGTGAAAACACACCTCCTTTCAACAGCATGAAACATGTATTATAATGAAACAAATAACAGCATAATTTTACTAACCAAAAATTTAAGTTTTAATACATAATTTTGTCTAATACATTTAAGTCTATCTAAATTCTCTACATAGTACCAATTTGCCATATGATCAAATGTACCTAAATAAGCTATTATTATTAGCTTATTAGCTACTAGTTGTGTTTTTAACATCCATTGACAAGGCTTTAGTTAGCCTTAGTTCATATTTTAACATTTTTTAAAAAAATAAGAATACATTTTGCAATCACACTTAGCAAAGAAAGTGTCATGATGATGTCATTTTCTTTACGTATGCTTAGTCTGAAATTCTTCTGTTGACAGTGAATGACAACAGAAATGAAGAAAATGCCAACATCAGATAATATAAAATGACTGTCAGTACCCTGAAGAGTTTCTAGAGAAAATTCTACTTTTTCATAAATGATGCATCACCAAACCTCTGCAAAGCACAGGGGAAAGTATTGTATGAAAATACACAGGTATAGATAGGCAGGCCAGAATCAATATCTGATTTGGAATATCCAGAGTATGAATATGCAAGAAGTTTAGGCATAACTTGACCAACTTTTTTCTCTTGTATTTCTTAAGCACAAGAATTTTATATGATCAAAATATGTTTTTAAGTCTAAAAAGTTCTTTCAGAAAGTATAAAACATGATTTATGAAAAACACTGTGTAATAGTTTAGTTGTCAATGTTTCTGAATTGTTCTTTGTAACACATTATATTGATGTGGTGAATATTATGGACCATGGCATTTCTGGTTGGATGAATACGATATTCAGCAGGTCTTTATCAACTGTAGTCCCAGGAAAGGTGTAAAATGGAAAAAAAAAATCACCTACCTACCATATGTCCAAATATTTATAATACATCAAACTGTTAAGTAAAATATCTTCTATTCTTCTATTTTTGACAAATATATCTTCATTGCCACCCAGAAATGGTGGATTCCATCCCTCTTCTCTTTCACGCCCAGCTTCCTCCAGCACCATGAAGGGCCTTTCATTCACTTGTGCATGTACTTCTGTCCACTCATTTAAACCCATTCTACTAGGTAGACTTTACACAACCACAAACAGCTCCCCTTTGAATAACCATCTGGAATAGGGTGTAGTCTGATTTCTGGAGGACCGTTGTGGCAAAGAAGCTGGCACAGGCCCTTGAGCCAGGCTCAGGCTTATTTTGAGAAGACAATATCTGAACTGTATTTCCAATGGGGAGGGCATGTTCCCTGGGTTGGGCACTATCCCCTTGGCCCAGCAGGAAGCATGTTGCCAGACAGGAGCTAGAGCAAATTCTTCAAATATCCTGGACCCATGTCAGAAGTTCTAAGCTCTTCTTGGCCAGATCCAAGGGTAGTGCATAAAGTATAATACTTGAAAATCAACATGATTTATAAGAAATATATCATATGACCATCAAGTTGCTGATAAAATACTGGAAGTAAAATTTTTTAAGCTCTTACTGTGAACTTATGAGTCATATTTTTACAGTTTTTCCCTTTGCCCCCTTTTATTGTGTTGGCAGTTCCTTCAATTTGCCATTACATTCTGACTAACAAATTGCAATACGCTATTTATTGAGTCAGATGCTTTCAGTGAGTGCTTTCAGCTATTCCTGTGAAAGTACATTTTCCAGGGAATCTATGTTAATTTTTTCTTTTTTTTCTTTTTCAGAATATTACAGGGGTACACATATTTTGGATACATAAATTGCCTTTGCACTGCCTGAGTCACAGCTATAAGTGTGCCTATCCCCCATACAGTGCGCACCAAACCCATTAGGTGTGCATTTACCCATTCCCTCCTCCCCCTCCTACCTGCCCAACACCGAGGTCCAAATGACCTATGTTAATTCTGTATTCCACTAAGATATTTAGATAGTCCAGCAAAATAACCACACCAAATGAGCCAATGACTAATATACTGAATTTAAATTACAAAATGGCTTCTATAACTACTGAATTCATCTACCTAGATATTGAAAGAAATTCTGTAAATCAGAATTAGTATATATTCCTTAGAAGAATGGCTTTATATTTATTGTCTCTAGTCTACAAGAAAAATATCAAAATTTCTCTCCACTGAAATGAAAGTTTGATGTCTTTAAAAGGATTTTTAAAGACTATAAGTTAAAGGGCAACACTTTATGTTGACATAAAATATTTCTTAGTATAATAGTAAATTAAATATCTTTCATTTTCTTTGTGGTATGTATGTGCAGAAGAGATAATACTTGGCTATACATAGATGACTCATCCATTTCATCAAGCCTAGAGATTCTATCTTTTAAAATGCCTCCCTTGATCCATTACTTTAATTAAAAATTTTTGATATACACCTGTACCTTGGACAGTGCATTTTATATTAATATTATTTAAATCTTTACATTAATATCTTGGTGTTTTCCCTAATGAGTCACCTTCAATGTTAAATCAAAGCAATAAAGAAAAACAAAATGAATTAGAAATCAAAGAACATGCTTCAGAAGGTATGTTCACTCATGAGATCTTATCATTAGCATTACTTTTATTGAGTTGAAAGAAAAACAGTTTAATAGTGAAATACACAAATAGCTTGTCTGTGATGTTATGGTCCTATGACCTACTGTGCTAATTGGCTGCCTGTTGAGCTAAAGAAATTACCATAGAAAGACCTAATATGTCTACCAATATTCAACTAACAGAATTAAAATGCTAGTATGTGTTTATAGACTCATCCTGCTTAGCAGTATAAGTGGTTATGTAATAGAAGATCGGTGAGAGAAAAAATTGGCAAAGCTGGGGTCAATATAATGATCTTATTTCCACAGGCTTTTAGTTACTCTCTCTGGTCACCAACTAGGCACCTATAGAAGGTATCACTTTTATATCACCAGGGTACTGTTTAGTACACTTAAGAGCAACTTAATTAAAACACTGAGTACACCCCAGGAATGGAAATGTGATTAATTTCAAAGCACCATCAGGAGTTCACACTATTTCCTATTCCTTAGTTCTCACATATTAAAGCACTAACTTTAATGGAACCCCAGTGAGCTGAAAGAGTTAATAAAGCATCATGCTGCCCTGAAAATCACCCTTTTGGAGCAAAATGGAGAAAGAATTGAGTTTGACATTGAAACATCTATAGTAGAAGCGATAAGCAGAACAGATCAAAGGACTGTTATGATTTAATCATGAATTTTCCATCCTAAGTCTTTTAAGGAAGACACGAGAATACAGAAACAACTACTACAAGAAGTGTGTGAAATGGACTCTGAAATTAGCATGCCTATAACCACATGGCCGAGCACCAAACCAGAGACTCGGAAGGTTAATGGTGGAGAAATCAGTCAATACTTATTCCTAGTTTGATTCCAGGCCAAGAAACAGAAATTGTTTTAATAAAAAAAATATAATAGAAAAAAAGGAGCACTTGAGCAAACATCAAGAAAATATAAACTTCACTGCTAGCTAGATGAGAAATTACTGATACAGATAAAGAGCAACTCTTTAAACATTATTTTTTCCCTTTTTGTGATAGGCAGTTCACAATGCAGGCAGAGTAGTTTGTGAACAATGGAAATAAGCATCTCTTTAACTGCTTAGTAGTAATTAAAGAAATGAGTTATGTGAAACTAACGTAAAGCGTCAATCTATAATAGCTTGAGAAGGTCCGTGGCACATAGAAAACTATTAAATGCCAGAGTGGGCTGGATCCAAAGAGACCAAAAACCAGCTTTTGGAAAATTTGATACTCTTTAGAACTTAGCTAATGGCCCAGGTGCTGAACACACACACAAAAAAACTAAGACATGTTTCATACTGATTTGCCTTAGGAAAAGGATAAACAAAACTAATTCAGCAAAACATATAGAAATCCTATGGCAAGCAGGTACCAGAGACAATATTTCACTTGAAAAATAAAAATCTCAACCAAAGACACACAAAAAAATCACTTATTGTGTGGCCCCTTCATTTTTAAGGGAAGAGGGAGGAAAAAGGAAAAGAGGAATAAATGATTAAAAAATTACATGCATACATGGAAAATATTTTCTATCAATGTCCTGGTGCTATATCAATTTCTTCCTTTCCATCATTTAATTCTTACAGTACTTTAAGAAGCCATATTGTTTTATTGTGTGTCTCATAGGAAACCTGAGTTTTAGAGAGTTTGTCTCCATGAGAAATATATGTTAAATTAAACTCCAATGGCCTTTATCTCCAGCTGCTCCCAAAAGAATTGTTCTTGGCTCTTCAATGACATAGTCTTTATTCTCCACTTTTTGTTAAGTTCTTTTTATCACACCATTTCATCCAAGTCCTTCATTCAACCAATTGTGTTCATCAGCCCTATTGTTATACCCAGGACCATTTTCTCTTGATTTTGCCAAACCACCTATTGCTTGACTTTTTCCTCCTGGATAATGGACAATACAATTCATCTTTCCAATCACATGTTTGATTTTTTTTTTTTTAATAAAATTCCCCTTCGCCAGGATACATTTTTCTCATACTCCAATCCTGCGTTAGTCCTGCAATCATCAATCCTTTCTCCTTTACCCAGGAAGCTAAACCCCATCCTGGCAAATCACACAGCTCCTCCTGGTGTCACTGAAGATTCAGGGACTCCAACAACAGTAATCTTTCTGCAATTTTCCAGTTTGCTAGTCAGCTTTGTAAAATGCTTGATGGCTTCAATTGTCTATGTCTCTCACACTTTCTCAAGTCATCAGAGATACTCAACCACATATAACCTTAAATTGCATCTGAAACAACTTTTCTTATTTCTCTGTGTCCTCAGGAGAAGATGTGCTTTGTTTTGTTTCTTGTTTTTGTTTTCCTTTGTTTTCATTTTTAAATCTAAGGCTAATCTCATTTTTTTTTTCTGGCTTGGGTCATTCTGAAATCTGTTTTATTTTAAAGATGAGATGCATGCAATTGTCCCAACTTCAATTATATGATGTACATAAACCTTTGCAATTCTTCAAGTAAAGAGACATGATGTTGCATAATTCATCTCAATGAAAATTTGTAATATGTGTCTAGACATAATAAAACATTGTGTAGGTTTATTTAATGAATACATAAATAGAAAAGGTAATTTAAAAGAAGTATTTCAGAAAGAAGAAAAAGAAGAGTCTCAGTCCAAGTACTCTTACACTCTTTGTTATAAATGTAAATACTCTGTATAGATTGAATTAAGGAATATCAATTTTAAATGTCACATCTTTCTTATAAAAAACAAATTCTACTATAGTCATTTTTCCAAATTATAGAAATACACACAGTTGATGATCCTTTTTGTTTCTGGAAAGGAACAATATCATATGCTGAACTAAAATTTTTATATAAATCATTAAGACATCTGAGTTGGCTGACGTATTTTAAGTATTCAACTTAAGAGGAGGTAAATCTATTATCGAATTAAGTCAAGTCTTTTCTGGCCTCCAGTGATATCAAGGAAAATTAAGTTGTATTATTCAAAACTTACTGAAAAACGACAGATTTTTAAAAGTTCTGCTTTACTGTTCCATAAAATCAATTTGTAATTAATTCTTGGATTTGCATGTGATTTAAAGTTGAGTAAAGTTTCAACAATTTTCCATTAAATGATTTGAAATATTTGACATGATATTATATGCTTTTCCACTGTGTACAATTATGTTTTTCTTAATAAGAGTTAATATTAATATGTTCAATATATAGCTCATTATTGTTTTGACATACAGTAATTGATAAGTGCAGAATATAGCTATTAACTTAGCAAAGATTTAAAAGAGAAGAATTTACTGAATAAATTTAGATTCACATTTGCTTTATTTCAATAACATTTTATTATCAAATATTAGAAATAAATTTATGAGTTTGGGTTTGGATTCTAATTTGAAGATGAAAAAAATCACATGGAAAATTTCCAGTGAATGATTAAAAAGTAGTATATTAAGATGAAAATAAAATAATAGAAAAAACTATGAAAAATGAGGAAAGATATAGCAGATATTTGATCCTACCCTATATATAAAATTATGTAATTAGGCCAGTGATTATTATTTTTTAAGTAAGATGTATACAGAAGTGAGATGAGAATAATACAGCAATGACAAATAATTTATCTCAATCTTTTTGTGTACCTCAACTCTACAATCAGCTTAGCATTTTATTGCTTAATTTAATACATATTTCATTTAAATATTAAGTTATTAATTTATTGGTTTCTTGGAAAACTACATCTTCTAACATCACTGCAATTTTAAGTAGAATGAAAAAGACTTGTACCAAAATTTACTCAGGTAACTTTTAATAGTTTGAACAGGTTAATTTTTAATGTCATTTATATTTGAAAGGTGCTCAAAATATTATAGTATTAAATATTTAATAACATCATTACAAAAAAATTTAAGTAATTCAAGCCCAAACCCTAGAGACACAGGGATCACTACTTCCAGCTCTTAAAATACCAAACAAGTCCATTGAGATTTATACATTTTTTCATAATTTAATAATGTAGTTTAAGTTGTTGCTAGCTTTGCAAAAATATACTGTAATAGCACAGATGTGACTGTTAATTAAAAAGTCTCTTGTGAGAGCAAATGGGTTTCTGGGTGATGTTTTGAACAAGATTATGTCATTTAGAAAAAAAATTCTGAGTACACAAAATCTTGAACTTATAAACATTATGTGCCTAAGAGACCATTGATATATTTTTTTTTATCCCAACCACCCTGCAGATTGAAGAAAACTAAAGGTAATTTGCACATCAGCCTGAGTGTTTTTATATTTTCTTTAAATGGGCCATCTTGCTTCCAGTGTCAAGATTTATGTTTCGATTTGACAATGTAGCTTTTTTTTTTAACAGTTTTTCTTTTTTTTTTTTCAGTTTTTGACAGGGTAGATTTATAATTTTAAAAATGTGTTGTTAACCATGTAGGTGACAGGTATATTTGTGTCTTCACATTAATTTTCAATTCAGTGATATTTAAAATGGCTGAAATTTGCCAAAATAAGATTTCATACATAATTGATTGCATTTTACATGAGTGTAAATGTAAGAAAAAGTTAACATACATTTCTAAACCATTAGAAAAAAACATAGATTTAAATATAAACTATCCAACTATTGGTTGGCACTAAGATACTGTGTGCATGGTATATGATAAATTATTTTCTTTATCAGCTACTTTATATAAATTGTGGTGAATATTATATAAATAACCTACATTGAAGAGAAAATATCAGTATACATGCATGAGAGAATAGATGATTGTTGAAATTAAGTGTAGGTAGAATAATTTAATACTATCTGTTAGGGCATCATAGACTCTGTAATTTCCCAGTTAAGACACAATTTTTCAGCATATAAAATTCTCTTAAGGAATAAATCAAGCAACTTACCAAATTTCTTAACTCTTATAAAAATATACACTAAAAGTGATTTCATTCTCATATACATATATAAACTCATTCATATACACAGGTATCTAATACATACTCACATAGACATAAATATCACAAATTCGAATATGTGGAGTGTGTGTGTGTGCATTTAAATATGTTTACCAGGATAAAGAAGAAATTCAAGGAGCAGTGTAAATTTATAAACTTTCATCATTGACATTTACCAGGCTTCAAATCTATCATTTCACTAATGAGATTTTTTTCTTCCTTTCCTGGAGATTTTCCCAAAAATTTTAGTAAATATACCATTAACTCTAGTATTTAGTGTTTTTGTAAGTTTCCAACCTTTTTGTTTCTGTCCTTAAGAGTTTCATATGCCCATGAAAGTACATGCCATGTTTTAAAATACACAATTTGTCTTTTTTCTCCAAACACTTTTAGGTTTTCTTTATCTTAAGTGTCCTGCAGTTTCATTGGTGAATATAATACTCAGGGTTCATTAGCCTGCTTGAGTAGAAATTTATGTGGATGTATTTAATTTTGGAAAATCTCAGCCCGCATATGCTTAAATATTGTCTATCCCTATCCTCTCCTGGAAATTTGCTTAGATAAAACTTAAAATAGGACTATTGAGAGAACTCCAAAGGAACAGCCCTTAAGGAGTGGGGAGTTATACTCCACCTCCCTGATCTGCATGGACAATCTCTCTTTCCCTCTGTTTATTTATTCATTCAATCATTTATTTTCATCAATATGGATTCATGAATATATATTTTATATTTTGTATGATAATCCAATAGTAGATAATCCAAATTAAAAAAAAAATTGTTGCACTGCTCATAGTGACTTTCTTCCAAAGAGTACAGTAAGAAAATGGGTAAAAAATAAGCAGTTTTATTGTGGAGACATGTGACAAACACAAATTCTGCCAGGTGATCAAGGTCCACATCAACAGTGATAAGTCATGTTGATAGTATGTGTCCTTGATATGGTGTGATGAAAATGACACTTTACCTCTATAGCCTTCCTCCCCAAACCCTTATCCCCAGTCTCATTATGAGAAAAAAATCAGACAAACCCCAATAAGTAGATATACTACAAAATACCTGAACTATAATTCTCAAAACTAGTAAGGTGATTAGAAGGTCCGAGAAATTGTCACAGTCAAGAGGAGTCTAAAGAAACAATAACTAAATGTAATATAATAGGGATTCTGGAATTAGAAAACTAAGGAAAAGTTAAAGAAATCTAAATTAGCAATAGTGTACCAATATTGGTTCATTAGTCTTAGCAAATAAGTCATACTCATATAAGATGCTAAAGATAAAGAGAACAAAGTTAAGGGTATATAGGAAGTGTATTATCAGAAACTTCTCCAATTTTTGCAATTCTAAAACTGTCCTAACAAAGTTTATTTTTAAAAAACACATATGAGTCTGGGCGAGATGGCTCACACCTGTAACCCTAGCATTTGGGAGTCCTAAGTAGGAGGATTGCTTGAGGCCATGAGTTTTAGACCAGATGGAGCAACATAGAGAGACCCTATTTCTACAAAAATTAATTTTAAAAATTATCTGGATATGGTGGTGAGCACTTGTAGTCCCAGCTACTATGAGGCTGTGGCAGAGGCAGGAGGATTGCTTGAGCCCAGGTGTTTGAGTCATCTTTTTGGTAGCCAAACGTAGACATAGAACATGCAATCAATATAAAATCTAGAGTTTAAGATCTAGAGATATATATTTGATGGTTGTGAATATACAGGTGACTTTTAAAGAATGAGAAAGGATGATATTATCCATGAAATGAATGTATATTATTACAAAAAATTATCGATACCCGAAGGGAATGTCTAATCTTAAAGGGTGTGTGTTAGTTTTCTATTGCTGTGTAACAGAGTGCCACAGGCAGAGCGACTTAGAACATGTGCTTATTAGCCCACAGTTCTGTAGGTCAGAACTGACACATGATGTGGTTGTTCAGGATATTGAGTTCCTTGAAGCTGTAGGTCTTAAGTCCCCATTTCTTCAATGGCTATGAACTGGGAGCCATTCTCATCTTCTAGAAGCCACCTTCATTCCATCCCAAATAACCCCTCCATCTTTAAGCCCACCAATAGTGCATCAAATTCTTTTCTTGCTTCAAATCTTTCCCTCTGCCAAAGCCACAGAAAAATTCTCTGCTTTTGAAAGAACTCGTGTCATTAGCTTAGGTGCACCCAGATATTCTCCCTACTTTCAGGTCAACAGTGCCATATGATATGACAAACTCGTAGGAGAGATAACTCATCCCATTCACAGCTTTAGGGTGGCACAGCATTCTGAAGACATCTCTGAATTCTATGCATCCTCCAGAAGGTCCAAAGATACGGAGATAACGAAAAGAGAAATAGAGGTACAAGGGTAAAAAGAAAAGAGGAGGATAACACAAGTAAGTATTTAACAAAACAATCGGTGATCAATATAGGAACTTAATGCCCATTGTTTTTGGAAAAATAGCATTCACTTTAGAAAGAATCTTAGAAATAATGCAGTTAGAAATCTGAAGGCAGCATACTGGAGTATGAACTGGGATTACACAACAGATTGCTCTTTCTGGAAACGTGAAAGAGATGAGAAGGAAACGGCAGGAACTAAGAAGATCAAGATCAACTAAGAAGATCAAGATCAAGGATGAAAGGGACGCCTGTGGATGCCCGAGAAAAACTCAAGGAAATGAGAAAACTCATTTACAGAAGTTTTGAAAATTAGCAAACCACATGTGCTGATGGTTCACAAAAGCCAATGTGTATTTTTTTTTTCTTATACAGAGCAAGTCCTCGCTTGTTTAACAATACAAAAGGAGGTAGCTCTGGCATTTTCTATGTGTGTTAACATTTCTCCTGGTATGTCTTAATTTCTCCAATTATGTCTTAATTGCATTCTAAGTGTATTTTCTAAAACAAAATGGTTTGAAAAGGTGATCAAATATTTGAAATTACAATGCTACAAAAATAACTAGATACATGGTTGGTATACTTGATTAACTGAGAAATCTCATAGAGTTTAAGATAAACTGTCAAATTTAGAGAAATCAATAGTTTCGCTTTCAATATGTTACACATTTTCTTAGATATTTTTCAAATATTTAATTTTACATTGGTTATTTTAACCAAATAACATGTTCCATTTATTTGTAATTGATTGACAAAAGACTCAGAAAATCAGCCAAATAAACTCAAACATACTTCTTAATATAAAACATATTCTTAGCATTAGAATTATCAATCCATAAAATATTTTAAGACAAAGAGTCTAGAAATGGCATATTTGGTTCTGTGTCCTAGAAGTACAAGATTTCTTTGAGTTGTAGTTTCTATTACACACACACACCTCTAGAAGACTATTGTGAATGACTGTTTTATATATTAGAATTAAAACCAAGTACATTCTAATATAGCCAACAACATCCAGGGTAGTATGTTTAGTTTAATGTTTTTTCCCCCCAAATTATGGCTGTATCATTAAAAAAATCATTTCTCTTATACTTTTAAATGGAAGTAAATTAAGAAAGACTAAGTTGGTTAAAGCATTTTAAAAAAAGTGAGCAAATTCTCAGGATTCATTGTCACTCTACTAAATAATTAGTAATTTTAGATAATTCTGTTTCTAGTGAAATAGAAAGTAAAATAATAATTAGAGTAATTTAGTGACTCAAAAATAATAAGAAAAGGAATATCACCTGCTCTACGACGTAATTAAGAGTAAGATCCTTGCAGCAATCACAATAAACAATACTTCCTCAAATATCTTTTTTTTTTTTTTTTTTTAGATGGCATCTAGTTTAACAGCTCTAACTGAGGCATAGAACATAACCATGTCTCAAGTGGATCCTCTCTCTGGGTGGCCTACAGATTGCAGAATGACTTGCCTCATTTGGCCATGATGGTCACTGCTCTTGCTTCTTGGCCTCCCTGCTTTGTGTCCTACTGAAAGACTCTTGCTAAGTCTGGACCTCAGGCACCTAGGAGCCAGTGCCTCAGGGGACTACATACAGATGCCATCTCAGCAGTTTGCCAACTCCCTGGAAAGCAGGCACTGAACAGGATGTTGATCCTCTTTGGGAACTACCCATGCCTATTCCCTTCTCTTCTGTTTTTATAGGGGAAATTGTTCCTTACGACCCTCGAGGGTATACTACATGAAAGCTTACGAACTTCCACTTACATATGTAGCATCAATCACATATTTTTGTCTCTGTTTACCCCTCAAATCTCACTTATAGGACAGTTAAAACATAAAATTTTTAAATTATATTGCAACCAGAACAGAAAAAAATAAAATGGAAAAGTTACAGGAGCAGATTAAAAATGTCAATAAATTTTGAGAGATGGAAAGTGGGCGAACGATTGTGGGCAGCTAATGGAGCAAAGAGAGAAACACAGTCCTCGAAGATGTGGAACCAATAACAGAGCTCGCCAACTTATCCCACAGAAAACCAGAAGGTTTAGGACTTCAGGGCAACAACTCCTTCCGAAACCTGGCATGTGGGAGAGGAGACTTCAAACAGTATGATTGAGGTACCCGGATTTCTTCCCCAAGCCTTTGCTGCCAGGCACTGTGCCTGTGCCACCCAAGCAGAATAGAGGAAGTACACTCTCTTAATCAGTAGGGCTCTGGACTCAAAGAACTAAACACAGCAGAGGGCAGGTGTGAAATTAGGATTAATGCAAGTCTGCACAAGGCATGGTGACACCCCTCTGCTCTTTTTCAATATATTTTCCAGGATTCTTTCTGAGCAGTGGAGAGAACAATGGCAGACCTAGAGCTAATGACATTTCAGGATTTCCCCAATGAAATAGCAGGCTCTCTCACCTGTGACAACACTCTTTATTCTGTGAGTGGGACTTATCAACAGTTTCCGATCACCCCCTTAATGCTTCACTTTAAATTGTATATCGTTTGTCAAAAATCATCAAATATGTGCCCAACCATAGCCAAAAAGAACTTAAAACAAAAAGGCAACTAAAACAAACATTCAAGCAAATCTATAAAATCAGGCAACATAAAAAAGGAAAATGCATTCTTAAGGGAAAAAACATGATTTTTATGCAAAAGGGGTATTTGGAAAATAAAAAGAGCCCTATGACTATGTCCTGACCCATGAGCAATGAAGGGATTGACATGTGTGATTTTTATGACACTGATGGCTAAGGAGGAGGAAGCCTCCACTTGCCCTTCTCCTCCTCTTGCTGGTGGGCGTGTGTGCAAATAAGTGGACCAGCCACTGCAAGCAGTGAAAGGAAGTGATGAAAGTGGCAGAGAAGTAAGACAGGGCAGACTGGATCCCTAATACTGTGGAGCTACCATGTCAGCTCCTGACTGCCAGTGTATAAAGTTATTCAGAGTCTTTCTGCAGTGACCAAATCTGATAATGGTATTTAGTTGGTGTATAGACACACCAAGGCTACAAAGGAAAAAAATGGGAAAATGATGCAAATGAATAGTAAGAAGCAGTAGTAGTAACTGTCACAAAGCTAACAGTAAAATACCTGCAGCTGGGTAATAAATTGGGCCCAAAAAGGGAATACATTGCAACTTCGAATGTCATGCCTAACCAAAATATCAATTGATTCTAAGGCTGTAAAGATGAGCATTTAAGCAAGTTCTCAAAATATTTATCTTTATTATTTCTCTGAAGCTTTTAGAGAGTATTCTTAATAAAAATCATAAAAGTTAACCAGGAAAAGAAATAGTGTTAATATAAGAATTGGGAAACAAGTACTCAACATAGGAAAAAGGCACTGAGCCTTCCCAAGGACACAATCAAAAGAAGTTCCATGACAGTAGCTATATAGTGGGTCTAAAGCACAATCAATTTATATTGGAACATTAAGACAGAGTGTTTCAGACGGGCTGAGTTCAAGGAAAAAAATGGCATTGGTAGTTTACCAAATAAAGTATGTGGGCATGTTAGGAGGCTTTTCCTAGTTCTCTCAGAAAGTCTGGGTCTATCAGTGGTAGGTAGAAAGAAAATACCCACACACACAAATGAAACAATTATTAACTCTGAGAAAAGCAAAACGCTGTTAAAAAAAAAAAGTGAACATTAAATAAATAATGCAGGTCAGTTCTAAGTACTATTTATGGTCATAAAAATGTAACCACTGAATATCGAACGAGAGATTGAGACACAGGAGTACTGAGATGGGTGTGCGCAAAGCAGACAGGTGAGAGGACATGGAATAGGAAGGTTACATTTTCATCTTTCTTAGCAGGCAGTCAGTTGTTTTTCTAAAATGGAAAAGCCTAGAAATGGCAATGTAGCTTAGACTGGCATTTAGAAATATGGTGAAATAACATAAGAAACCGTTGAATGAGTTACATAGGTTGCCTTTGGGGAGTGAAAATCGGCGGTGTGAAGGGGTGAGGTAGACATTGCTATTCTTAGTTATACATTTTGCATTACTATTATTTTTTACAAACATAGCTGATAAATTAAATAAAGCTAAAATTGAAAAAGATTCACTTTCCTCCATTTCTTGCTATCAGCCCCATAAAAGTTCTCATGTCAAAAAATATGCAGATTCTCCACTTGCTTGAAAGTGGAAGAATATTTATGTGAAAGCATGTTCCTGTTCTATCAGTCATGGTACTGCACAGCACCTCAGTTTGGATGAATGCCAGTCTGATGTAGAGCAAGGAAAGCAGCTTTATTTGCTGGTTCCCTGAGCACACTGACCACCCCATAAGGATTTCAGTATGAAAAACATTTTAAAGTGAGATGGGATCTTAAATTTCCTAATCTAATACATTTCTTAGACTTACTTTATTGCTAATTTCATATCTGAAATACAAAAAAGAGATGTATGTTTCATATTGAATATCTCTAAGATAGGAGACTACCCTTGACACAAATGACAAGAATATGCATTTATAATTTTCTGTTGTAAAATAATTTAATAGCATTGACTTATAATCAATACTCTATCAGGTTCAGCAAAGCATGTACAAATATTTCTATAACTTTAATAATATATTATTGTGAAATGTGATTAAGGACCAAATTTATACATTTTCACTTTAGTCTTTCTTTACTAGTTTCTTTCTTTCCTTCTATGCTTCCTTCCTTTCTTCTTTTCTTCTTTTTGTAACCCTTTTTACTCAGAAAAGACTTTTCTTTAGCTCTTCCAGAAATACTACAGAAAAGGTATATTGCTTTTAAATTCTAGGCAGAGCAAATCTCATCAATTTAAAAATGGAGAGTGCATCACATAATAAGTTTACGTCTGTATCTCTGTTTCCAAATCGCTCTAAAGTAACGTCTCAGGGGCCTGTTAATAAGATTGTCTTATGTAAGAGAATCTGATAATGGGATTCTACCAAATCCAATTATTTAGAGATAATGTTAATGAAAACCAAATTAATTAATATTTAACATGCCCTTCATAAACAAAAAATTTAAAAGAGTTAACCAGAAAGGTAGAGATACTTGAGACTAAATATTATATTTTAGGATCAAAGTGTAGACGTTGAAAGTTGGAAAGTTGACAGAAAAAATTAGCTGTGCATTTGAAAAAGGTGTTTGAAAAAAAAACTGTTTTCAAGCCCATCAACAACTGATTCTCCTCAATCATCTGAGGCTACTTTAGGCAGGTCATTCATACTTCTAGAAATTACACATACTATTCTATTTTCTGAAGTGCTCTTCTTCTATTGATAATGTGTTTCTCCTTCAAAACTACTAAAAAGTCACAGGTTATATATAACATCTTAGCATAAGTTTCAGTTGTTCTTACTGTAGCTATTAGTTCCCATATATAACTGCAAGCTTTCAGATGTAATTGCGATTGTTTACCACAATAGCTGTGCTATTGGTAATGGAAATGCACATCTCACAGGAACCAAGTGACCTTTCTGGGAGAAATATTATAGATAGAAGCACCTTAGGTAATTGTCACACTGTACAGAAATGAATTGAGAAATAAAGTTAAGGAAATGTATTACTATAGGATAACTATGAATCATAGCTCTTTACTAAAGAACCGATTGTGTCTTGTATGTATGTCAAAGTGAAAATATCTTTAAAATAATGCTAATAATACTAGTAATGCTAAAATAATAATGATTGCTTCTGTTATATCTGTGTGTACATATATAAAATATTATATTTAGCTACTATGATATTCATCTCTGTCTCATACAAACATGAGAGCAAAGAAAAAACAAAATAGACTTTTTTCATATGCCATAAAATTGTGTCAGAAGCATAAAATTCTATTTATTCATTTCATAATTTTTTCAGAAGCTGGTATGCAATAGGCATTCATTTATGTGCAGGAAGCAAAGCATAGAGCATGATATAGACAAAATTCCTACTCTCAAGGGTCTTGCTTGTATTCATTTTGATGGAGAAACAGAAAAACAGCAGGGCACTCACACATACAATAGAAAAGGAAGGCAATAATTGGACACGACATTTTCAGATAGAGATTAGTACTATAAAAAAAGGTACTGAAAAAAAAAAAGATATAGAAAGTAATGATCCAGACCATATGCACTGGTTGTTGAAGTAAGCACATGTGGGGAGATTAATTTTGATTAAAACCTGAATGGCAAGTAGGAACTAAGCATTTTAAGTTCTGGAGTCCAACCATTTCAGGCAAAGGAAATAGCACATGCAAGACCTCCTAACAGAGCCAGCTAGTTTCCTGGGTGTTCCCGTGCTCGTTTTCTCCTCCTTCCTTTTAATAAATGCAACCATTTCCTCTAAATTTAAGCGAACACCTATCCACACAACTGACTGCATTTCCTAGATGGTTAGATGTGTGGCCTTATGAAATGAGCAATACATGGGCTATGAGTGGAAATATCCTTAAATTTCAAGTTATGTCCTTTAAAGAAGGAGGTACTTTCCATTTTCTTTTTCCCATAGGTAGGAATCTACATATGGTTCTCACGGCTACTTGAGCAATGCAGACAAAGACATAACCCAAGGTAGCTATCAGGGCAGCAAGTTGAAAGAATCCTTTGCCTATCCCAATCTGTTACATGAGAGACATATTCATTTCTATCCGGTGTGAAGTGTTAGGGACAGGTGTAGGCGGGTGGTATTAACTACAAGAAAAGAGGAGGGTGGCAAAAATAAGGAGGCCAATGAGTATTTAGAACCAAACCTGCAATGGCAGGAACTTGAGGTTAGGGACTTTTCTTGGCCAGGAGCATGCACAAAAACTAGGAGCTCATGTCCAAAGGTGGCTTTTTCCTCATTAACATATATTAGCATAGTAAAAACCACACCCATCAATGCTATGACAGTTTATAATTGTCATGGCAACCACTGGAAATTACCCTATAAGGATAAAATTGGGGAGGGCCCTTACCTCTAAGAATTCTCCATCCTTTCCCCAGGAAAGTAATAAATACTCCACCCACCATTTACCATATCATAAGGTATGGACATAAAAGCAGAAGCGTGGTAAAACCTTAGGGTCTTCTCTACTCACAGAGGTATACCCGTTTCCCCTCAGGAAACATCCTTTGCTTTCTATTTCTGTGCAAAACTACGTTGCAATAAAGGCTGCTGGTGTGGAAGTGTTAAGTGTCTGTCATCACTGCATCTCACCAGCCCGGCTTGTGATTCCTCCAAGCCAAGAGCCAAAGAACTGGGCAACACTTTTTAAAAAATCAACCCTGACTTGTTTGTTAAGTGTGAGATTAACTTTATGAGGATGGACAAGATAGGTTTGCAGAGCAAGAGCAAGATACAGGTTTACAGAGTAAGAGCAAGATAACATTCGCCACAGAAAGACAGACGGAACTCTCTGTCATAACAAAAGAGCCTGAAGCACTACATTTTGTTCTATTGATTTTTGCAAGTTTGGCCTGAACTATCTGATACTGGTCCTATGGCAGAAATAACTGTCTGTAGAAGAAAATGTTAGAAAATCAGTGACAGAAAATGATTCCTGCGGGCAAGAATACAGGCAGTGATCCACGTATGGGTGGCCTGGGAGACCTTGTAAATTGTTTCATTGTAATTACATTCAATGGAAACTTTTCAGAAAAGTGACTTAGTTTAGCTACTTTTTAAAAAAGACAAGTATGCGGTAAATAAAACTGATTCTAATGAGTCAAATGCAAGCAGAAAATCAGTAATGAAGCTATCTTATCTAGATGAAAGATTGATGAGGCTGGAATCAATGGAGACTCCGAAGAACACTTGGTCATGTTTTATGTCATTGCGGGTGATGATATTCAACTATTCATTCAACAAGTAGTCACAAAAGCCCTCGTATGTGTGCACCACTGCATTACAGACCGGATATATAATGACGGGCACTAACTTTATTGAAGACTGTAAATAACATGTAGTAGATAAATAATTTGAAATTGGAATAGTACTACAAATATATTGAATAGGGTATTTGTGATGGAAAATGGAATTTACTTAATTTTGATTATGCCTCTCTTATGAAAATATTTAATCTAATATGTAAAATGTAAGTGGTGGTTACTCCACCAATTGCTTCAAGAATTGAAGTAATTCTAGATAGAAGCATGAACAAAGGGTTTACATGGGAATTAGTTTGAATGAATGTATGACATGTGATAGAAGAAATTTCTTTTATCAAGCATAAATTGTGAGGAAATAATACTACAAAATGTGACAATAATTCTAATGTACATACAATATCTTAACAATTTATATGAAACTTAATGTACAAAATATTACTTATGTCTCTAGAGTCAGAAGTCATGAAGAAAACATTTTGAATATATATAATTAGCAAATGCATCTTTCCTTTTTCCCCTCAGAATGAGAATTATAGCCCAACTCAAACAAATTTCAATATATTTCAGAATTCACTATGTTTCATATTAGTAAAAGATGGCATCAAAGATGTTATTGGGTGAATCTACTAGAAAGAAGCTCGCTCACAGGAAACTTTCCGATATCTTTCTTCCTGGACATAGTGAGGAATTGGCTAAAGACATAAAAGATCAACTCATTGAACAAATAGCAAAAGTCTTTTCATTGCAACTTTAAAAATGCATGGATATTGTTAACATAAAATTTTTCTAATACAGATACTATCTGAACATAATGGTGATATGAAGTAAGAAGTCTCTTGTTTTTAATTTTTTTTTTTTGATCCATTGCTAATAAACACAACTAGCTTCGAGCAGTGTAAAACTATGAGGGGTACAATGTGAGTGGGACTTTAAGTTTTGTGTAGTAATATATTTTATCGTAGAAGTTTGGGCCAAATTAAAGTCGTCACACCAAAATATACATTAATATACCTATTTTTTTTTTATTGAGAGAGACTTGGTAATAAAAAAGCCACACAAACTGAACAATTGTATTTAGTGATTATCTTTTAGTGATTTGTGTCAAAATCATGAATTTTATATATGTAAAGGCCCATGTGTTTAATCAAATTATACTCATTAAGTAATAATATAAAAATAAAAGAATTATCTAAAAACTGATTGTAAACTAATGTTGTTTCTTGCAAAATATGATGTTTTCAAGAGCAAATGTTTAGCTGGGAATATCTGAATTATAGAACAAATTCTCAGGATTTTTGTAAGATTAAGAATCCAATTTGGTCTCAACTATTTGAAGATATATGATTTGGACATACTTAATTCATATTAATTATTTTCCTTAATTTGGAGAAATTATCTACAACTGTTTCTAGATCATAACATATGACTCAAACAAATTAATAGTTTAAAAATCAATGAGTAAATAATAATTGTAATTACAACACACTCATTCAAACAATCTAACCTCTTCAACAGTATAATATTTCTATATTTAACTAGATAATAAAATTTTCTTATACTTGATAGTGTTAGACTGAATTGACAGGAAAGTCACTGGAACATAAGCATTCAAATGCATATGCAAAGTGATTCTGTAAAATAGCAATGGTTTTCATCTTATTATGTTCTGCCTATTGTAACTTTGGGTGACTGATAGAGCTCTGCTATATTTTCCTTTATTCTATAATGTATAGATCATATTTTAACAATAGTTACTCTATGTTCAAATTCAATTACGATCACTGTGTCCATTTACATTTGACACATTTTTATGTTGCACATGTTTTATTTAACTCAGTGTTATTTAAGATTGTAGGAGAACACAAATGTAAGTTAACCAAGCATCTTGTGCTTGTACCCCAATGAAATCAAAGACAGTACAAAAATTTTACTTTTTGATCCATTACTCATGTAATGAATATTTAATGAGCACCTATTCTATATCAGGAGTGTCTTAGGTATTATGTATTAATATAGAGCAATATGAATAAAACAGGCATAAATTCCTGTCCATATGGGTTTTATTTTCTAGGTGGGAGAATGAGCCCCACATTCACAATAACTCTTTTCAGAATGACCAGAAAAAAGATAATATTGGCAGGTTGAAGTAACATCTTTAGGTAATCATTTTGCTGTAGAACTCCATTTCTACCATTTCAATTGCTAACTTTCTCAGTCTCTTCTTATATGCAAATATAGTGAATTATCTTCTGAAAAAATACATTTCCTCACATTACAATGGTTCGTATGCCTTATAGTCAAAATTCTCTACAGTAGATTTCTCAAAATAGAAAATATTACATTGAACTTACTTAGTATCTCATCTATTATACTATTAAAGTTTAAAAGAGAAAAAAATGTGTGTGCAAGTGTGTGTGTGTGTGTGTATGTATATATACACATGCACACACGATATCCACAGAAGACAAAAGACTACCTTTCAGCTATTTGAGAAATGGGATTATTATAAACTTAATAAAGTATTCTGCAGTGTTATATAGTCCAACTTGTTTAAATTATTCATTTCATATCCTAGTACTTTTCCCCCACATATGCTACTTTATTGTTTTAAACTAGTTGATTTATTAAAATGTCATCAACATAGTGCAAATTAATGATTCCAGCAAAACACATTTGCGATACCTTAGGTATGTGACAGGCAATTAAAAAAAGTTGTATTGATTTGTCTAAAATGTTAAGTGACATAATAGCTATACAGTAAAGTATTGAATAATTTAAGTAAATCAATGTTTTCTGAATTTTGTAGGAGTACAAACTATCTTGGGTGCTAAGGTAAATCAATATAATAAAATAAAAATGAAGCGGTTTATAATGATGAATGTATGGGTTGATAATAACCAGAGGTAGAATCTCATTTAGCCATTGTAACAAACAACTTCCAGGCATCCTTTGTGCACTATTCCCATCAGAAAACATGGCATTATATAGTCAATTGATTTTAGCACTTAAATAGCTTTTCATTTGCAAGACACCTAGCCTCAGTATAAACTAAACCTTTCCCAGAGTGTCATTAGTTATGGCTCGGTTTAGAATGATAATACATATTTACTACCATTAGAGCTATTTTGTATGTTTTATGTGGTTTGTAAATAATGCTATATTTTATGGGAAAATGAGAGATGTTTAGTTGTTGTGCTCCTATATATTTGCAAGATTTAGGATTTAACATTTTTGTATTTTCACTAATCTCTTTTACTCTCATTTCCAATGTCAAGTTTCTTCAGTAAATAATCCATGTGAAAATATTTATTTTTCATTTAATGTAGCTAGGTCTATATGCATTTTTTAGTTTCACCCTTTTGTTTAGAATATAGAAAGTATGGTAAATATGAGTATGCATGGGCAAGTTTTTCTTATATGTTATCTTTTATGGTTTACAACAATTTTAAGATCTAATGAAATCCATGGACGCTTTCCACAGGAAAATTAAATACAAATGATATAAACACAATGCTGTATATAATTTAACAGAATTCAGATATACTCTGGATTCGTTTGACATTCATACACAAAGGATAAAAATGAAAACAGCCACAATTCGTAGTTCTGAATACTCTAAATGCTTCATTGTTGTAGCTAGACTTACAATGATGAAAGTAAATAGGTTAATTACTAAAAACACTTAACTCATAATACTTATCCACTCTCTGGAAATTCAAAAGATGATCCCACAGAAGAGGCCAAAGATACTAGAACATCACCAAGAAAAGAGAGGTGGGGAAAAGAGGAGTCATTTTTGAATGGGAGACCCAAAGTGGTCAAAGTACTGATACCTAGAATATAGAAAAGGAGAAATAAAAAATACTCCAGTATTGAGTCTTGGAAATAAATCATGGGGGGTTAGGCATAGGCCCTGTAGTTAGCCTGTCTGATATATTCACATACACACAAAATATTCATGGTAGAAAACATGAATTACAAAAAGAAATGGGAAGTATATATTGCTCTATTTCCAAAGTAGAATCCACCCAGAGTAAAGGTAGTTCTGTTGGCCTAGTTGTATAAAGGTATCCAAAGGACTAAAGGTGAACCCAGAAATGTAGCTCTCTGGAACCAGAATGGACTGAGATGATAAAATAAATAGAAGCAAAATGATATAATCATTCATGATTTATTATCTAAATTAGTCAGTGAGGTAAATATATATAAACACTGCACATACATACATATGTATGGTAATTATATAAATTTTATCTTAGATGAAATTATATCTTGCTAATGATACCTGTTCCTCGTAAGGTTACTAATTTTAAATTTTCACATATTTTTCTTTACTCTTCACTGTTTTGGTTTGAAGTAAATGTCTTTCTTTAGAATTAGAGGTGTAACATCTGCTTAATTCATCTAAATACTGTTCAGATAGCATTAGTCATCAGCAAAGTTAATTTTTAAGACAAAATAATTTATCATTCTTTCGTTCACCTTGTTTTTGTTCTGTATATACGACAATATATCGATCAATATCATTACCCTTTCATGGAAATTTTAATAAAGTTTAGACAAATGAGCAGCTTCAAAAACATTTTAATCCCCCATTTATTCCCTTTAAGGCTGTGTCTAATTTTGTAACTGGCATTTGACAAGGCAATGAGTCTTCTTTCCAGCCTGCTGTTAAAATATTACTTTTGCATGAAATTCCCATTGGAATGATATGCCAAGAAATATGTTTCTCAATTCCTTTTTCTATGATGGAAAAATTACACAGTTTCAAAATATTTAGCTACACAGAAAATGAGAAATTAATTTTTAAAGGATCACATTATGTTGAAAATCAGAATATCTTCAATGTCTTGCTGCAAGATGCTCACAAATTTTGGTCATAACTGTAGGTTTTCAGATTTCTCAGACTATAACGTATGAGCGGTATGTCTATGTGTTGTATGTGTATTTCTGTTTTGCTTCTTAAACATGCTCTTGGAAAACAGAAAATGTGGCAATACGTGACTATGATTGATGTAGTCCTCTCTTGGATATAATGTGACAAAGGTGCAGTTATGACAAGAAATGAAGCTATAGAACCAGGTGGAACAATTAGGACCTCCCAATTTATAACTGAAGTGATTTTAATAAGAAATACCTTTTTAAAACATGGCTAGCTTGAGAGTAAAAAGCTGATAGGTAATTTTTTTTCAGGGGATAGAAAAGAAGCTAGTGTTCTTGAAAGAAAGGGCATTCATTTCTCCATCCTAGTTCTGTGTAGTATATAGGTAATTTGTGATTGATCTGTCAGTTTTAGAGATCCCATCACACCTGACAGAGTTAACTAAGAGGGCTTAGATATAAAAAGGGTAAAAAGTAGAGCAATTAAAAATAGTGCTCTCATAGCAGTTCAAGGATCACCTGAACCATTCATACCTGGGAGCCTTTATTAGAAATGCAAAATATCTGCCTCTACACAGATCTACAGAATCAGGATATTTCTAGGTTGGGATCCATCAAATACTAACCCTATGTGATTACGGTGCATTTTCTCTTTATACGTCATTTTATGGTGAGTGTTGCGCCTCTGTAACTGAGAGGTGTTTCTTAATTTCATACAATGGTTACTAAATTAATGATATTTCATAATGTGATATTAATATAATCTCTCAATATAATTCTGTAGCATAAATTGTTGCATAATGTGGTTCTGTGTGGAGGAAAAAAGCATTGCTGGTTAAAGAGCAGTTATATAATAGCGTATATAATTATAACTTATATAATTATATAATATAGCTTATAGCTTATAATATAGCTTATAGCTTATATAATAATAGCTTATATAATTATAATATATAATAGCTGTCAGAGCTTATTGTAGGTATCAGCACTGCCTTAATAACTTTATCTGTATTAACTAATCCTCAAAATTATCATAATAGATTCCTAACTTTTCAGATGAGGAAACTGAGGACAGATTAAGAAACTTGCTCAAGGTCATAAAAAAAGCAGGTGTCAGAGCTGTACTTGAAACTGAGCTTGTCTGTCTGCAGACTGTGTAATCTTTACCCCCACATCAAGATATGTGAGAGGAAGGCACTTATGAGGGTCTGGGACTGAGGTTCTACCACAAACTATGGTCCCCTCCCCAGAGGACTGCACAGATACAAGGACAGGGACAATTTTGAGTGGCTTGAATCCCTTAAAGCCCATTCACAAAGTTCAGAGATGACAAATTATAAATGGGTGTCTTCGGGGAAAAAGTAGTAGTTACAGGATTTATTACACATAAAGTTTTTTCTTTTTTTTTTTTTTTTCCTTCCCTTCTAAATTTTAGGTTTGGGTCTGTATTTGCCTAATCATTCCAAACTGATATACTGACATATATTAGAATTAGAAATGCCCTAAAATGCTGTATCAATAGAGTAGAAAGAATCAATTAGAAGCAAACAGAGGCAAAGGGATTTTTATCAAAGCTGGCAAAATGAAGGAAGTACTCACAGATGTATTTCTCACTTCCCTCATCCTCTCTCCATTCTGTTTCCACACCATCTCTTACCTCTCTCACTCTCGATCGCATTGCCCTCATTTTGGTTTAGCTATGGAATTCTTCCTGCCTGGAAACCTCCCAGTTACCAACCTCCTTTCTGTTGACAATAAACCCTCCCACTCATCCTCTACCAGCTGCCTGTGGGCTGTATGTAAGGATGGAAGCACACTCCCTGCTTCTGATGTCTGGGAGGGACTTGCTGCCATGCAGGGCAGTGAAAACAATAGTGCCACTCTAGCCCGAGTGCCTTAAGGCCAAATTTCAGCTCTACTCCTTAGTAACTTTGTGACCTCGGACAGGTTCCTTAGGCTGTCTGAATATTGATCTCCTCCACTTTAAAATGCATATTTTTACAATACTTTACAGGTACAGTTGTTGAAAGAACTAAGTAATGTTTTTAAGTGCCTAGAATGGTCCACAGTGCCTAGAAAAACGTGATCATGTTAGCTCCTTCGCAGAGCATGCAGCGTCCTTACATGCATGGTCTCACAGGGTAAATGACACAAGTGTCACTCTCCATAAGCAGGGTTCCAAAGAATTGAGAAGAACAATACTTACAAAATGCTAGTAGATTATCTACTTCCACTTAAGGGATTACTTAGAAAGACAGGGATATCCTGGTACTTAAAACTAAACTCAGTACTGGAAAAATCACTTCCTATTCCTGGGGAGAAAATAGGGTTGATGCCATTTATTCCTGCAGGTATCTCAGAATAAATACAATGTCAAAAGATGCATTTGTCAAAAGCACCATAAGAAGTTGTTTGTTTAATAATTTAACATATACTTAACTTTATATGATATAATTTTCTTTTCTAAATGTAGAAGTGATGTGATATTTAAAACAATAGAAAATAGCAAAACCATAATAGTAATGCCAACTTTAAAAAATGTGATGATAGTGAAAAATTTGAATCTTTCTAGTTTTGCCTAAGTTGTAAAACAATTTAATTTAGTATTTTGAATGTCAGATTCAGCTTTAATAATTAAGCTTCCAACATCCAACTTTCTTAAAAGCTACATTTTTCCTTCCCTCAGTGGAGCCTACTGCAGGCAAGAACTTGCAGTATTGGAAGACAAGCAAGATATTTCTTCTGTTTTTTTGTTTTGTTTTGCTTTGGGTTTTTTTTTCCCTCTTCTCCTTCCCTATTCTAGTAACCATGGTTTTCAATTCTTTTCAACTTGAAAAGAGTAAAAAGAGAGGTATATATTTGGACTTTCAGATGTTTCATTATAACAAAATCTTTGGAGACCGTTAGCTTGAAGCTATTTGGTCCTGACTATGTAAAAAAATGCAGTCTACTTACTAAGATTTTTTCTTCAATATCTGTTTAGATCAAATTAAAAATAATAATATGTGACTTGGCTTTTTTCTATATTCTTTGTTGCATATGTCTCCCTTGTAGCTCTGACTTGATGGTATGATTGATTAAGGGCAGAATCTAGATAATCTTAGATTTTTCTGATTATGCTTTCAGGATTAGGAGTGGCAATAATGTCAAGTCATTATTTCCCTCATGCCAGTTAATGCCATTTCAACATCATAATATATGCAAATATTTGCCTATTTTCATTTGCTTTCAGGTTATTCAAAATGTGTATTATATATTATAATTTGCATCTAATTCCAACCATAATTCCAAGTTTTCATCCCTGGGAATATCAACAAGTTTTAAAGAAAGACCTAGACATTGTTTTAAAAAAGAGCAATCTCTTTAATAATATTAAAAATAGAATATTTCTAGTTACATTAATTATTTTTAATTTTAATTTAAAGTGTTTAATTTTCACTTTATTTGCTTATATTTTGTTCTTTAATTACATTGAAAAAATAAGTAGACTTCCATATACATATCTAAAGCAAAGTCTAATAAGCAAAATACCATATTTCCTTGATATTTATATGTATCATTTCACCTATACCACTAAGAAAGAGAATCTTGCCAATTATTTTATATATTACTCATTGTAAGACTCAACTTAATTTAATAGATGTTGAAAATGTGAAAACTTGCATTTGATAAATTGAAAGAATATTGCCTTGTCTAACAATTATGAACTAATGACTGTCCCCAGATCACTGTCATACGTTGTCTTAATCTAAACTTAAGAGTTTCCAAGGTAGGTTAAATATATTTTGAAACTTTGAAATCAAAGTCACATGCATCTTATTAAATTGTTAAATTATTTGATGTATGAAGTATTTATAAATAAAGGCACTCAAAATGTAAATATGACATGATATTTTATAAATTATTGAACTTCCAATCTTTAGCTTAGCAAATGTTGCAAACTAGGAAATGTTACAGAAAGTCACTATCATAAATTAAGTCAAAATGTAATTGAGTTTAAATCAACCATACTCTCTTAAGACCTCTAAACTAATAACATTGCAGACAAATATAGAAAGAACTGCTAAATATCTCCTTGGCTTTTATAATTCAGTGAGACATGTCTAGTCTTACATCTTAACACTTCCTTTTCTTCCTCCACTGGGAATGAAACGTTTAAGAACAGTTAGAGTAAGGAGTCATAATTTATTTAAAATTATCCCTTTCCCATTAATCACAAAGATCTGTTCTGTTATCTCTTATACTTGCTAACAATACATCCTATCTAGCAACAACTTAGAATTATATAAAACCTCTAACCCACAGTAAATACCATAAATAAGGATTTCCAAGTTTAATGATTATTTTTTCCATTGAGTAATAAGAAAATAGTGCAAATTTGACCCTTTATCAGGACATGCTTGAAACACAAAGCTATGCTAGCCTTCTACATATCAATTAGAAAATATTGGACACTACAATAGAATGCTCAAAAATAAACAAGTGAAAAAAAATTATAATGTCATTGATATAAGGAAATCACTGCTAGAGACAGAGCAAGGAATAAAACACACGGCCTACCTGCAAGAGCTTTTGTTTTCATGAATGGCAAGAGAATAAAATATAAAATCAATGAACAAGGAAATACATAATATACTAAGTGAAAAGTTCCATGTAGAAGGACAAAGCAGGTTAAGAAGATGGCAAGAGGCAGTAGCAGTTGATGGCCACATAGGATGGGCAGGGAAGGCCTGTCTGACACAATGACAATCGAGCAAATATGTGCAAGAATTAAAATAATGTATTCTACGAGTATCAGAGAGAAAAATTTGTTTTTTTTTAAAAAGGAAAGTAATTTTCAGGCAGAAAAATAGCAAGTGCAAATTCTTGAGGTAAGGGTGCACTTGTTATTAACATAATAGAGGAATGGCATGAGGATGAAGTGGGGTTGGATCAGTGATGGGGAGTGGGAGGGCAAGGGGATGGGAAGGGAAGGGAGAGTAAATATTATCTACCTGTATCTTATCTTTAGGATATTGGATTTGATTCTAAGTGATGTAAGAAGCCATAGAATATTTTGGGTGGATGAGTGGAAGCACTGATTAAATGTCAAAGAATCACCTTGACTGCACAATTTAGAAATTATTTCTCTTAAACAAATAATGCAAAATTATACAATGAGAGGAGTTTATTGTCCTTAGCAGAAAAACGTAAAGTATTATAAGCATGTGATTTTTAAAAAGAATGATGAAGACAAATATATTGGGATAGAAATGCATCAAGATATTTTAAGTAAAAAATACGTAAACTCTTTAACGTGCTCTTTTTTTCACTTTTTTTTAATTGCAGCATATTATGGGGGTACAAATTTTAAGGTTTCAAATAATGCCCTTGCCCCACTTCCCACAACTCTGAGCTTGAAGTGTGACCATCCCCCAGACGGTACACATCTCATTCATTATGTATGTATACACCCGCCCTCTCCTCCCCCCTTCCACCTGCCCAATACCCAATAAATGTAACTCCTATGTATCCACTTAGGTGCTGATCAGTTAATACCAATTCGCTGGTGAGTATATGTGGTGCTTATTTTTCCATTCTTGGGATACTTCACTTAGTAGAATGGGTTCCAGCTCTATCCAGGAAAATACAAGAGGTGCTATATCACCATTGTTTCTTAGAGCTGAATAGTACTCCATGGTATACATAGACCACATTTTATTAATCCGCTCATGAATTGATGGGCTCTTGCGTTGTTTCCACAGCTTTGCAATTGTGAATTGTGCTGCTATAAACATTCGAGTGTGGGTGCCTTTTTTGTAGAGTGTCCTTTGTTCTTTTGGGTATATGCTTTTATATATACAGAGAATGGTCTGTAATATTATCCACCTTCTACAGTAGGCAGTGGCAACATATTGGAAAAAGAGTAGGATTGAAATTTGGGTTTAGAATTGTGCTTATAAAATATATCTTCCTGAATATTCATTTTTTATCTTACTAGATTCTTTATTTTTAAAGTGGGTTTTTGTAAATCACAGACAGTTGAGTGTTGTGTTTTTATTATCATTCTGACAATCTGTCTTTAATTAGTATATGACAGTCATTCACATTTAAAATGATTATTGATATATTTAGATTAATTTCAACTATTTTTGTAACTGTTCTCATTCTTTTGACTTCTTTTTCTACCTTCTCATGTCTTCATTGAGTATTTTATAATTCCATCTTATCTCCTCTCTAATTACTCTTTCCTTCCACTTGCTGGCACCGTGAGAAGATTTTTCTAAGGTGTTCACTATAGGAAACTGGTAGGGCTCTTAGAAGTAAAACCCATGAAAGTGGAGTGGTTTAGTGTGAGATTACTCACTCTCATGTTAGACTACACTCAACCACCAGCCATTAACCAAATTATCACCTACATGTTCCTAGCAGAATATGGCTCTGGAGCTACTACTTTAGGTAAGCAGATCTTGGACGTAACTCTCTGGATCTGCCCCTCCAATTTAAGACTGTGCTCTGCCCTGCAAGCTCAGTTCTCTCTAATTAGTTCAAGAAAAGTTATGACTTTCAGTTTTTGACCTGACTCTTCTTGTTATAAGGATAAGAGTGGCTTCCTTCAAGTTCTTTCCATATCACAACTGAACCCAAAAGTTCTGAATTTTGAAATTTTAGTGATAAAGGGTCATCATTTTTATCCTGTGTATATATACAACACATTTCAGAAGCTCATTATTTTCTGATTCTTGGCTTTTGACCATGTGTAAAATCAAATATCTGCTTGCATTGCCAAGTTATAATCTTCTTGTTTTATAACTAGTGTTATTAAGTAGTAGTGTGATTATATTGATATATATATATATATCCACAAAATTGTGCAATTTTTAAATACATTTATAAATATTCTTCAAAATAGTTATCAAGCCTCTTTATAGCATTGTGCCTTCTCTTAGTAACTAAAGCTAATGGATCACCAGTGCAAAATTAAATCTAAAATTTTTAAAGATCTTGATTTACCTATTAGAACTCTTTCTTATGCATAATTGTATAAAGTGGACTTTGCATATTCATTTTCTAGCAAATACAAATTCACTTACTATTTGAATTGATTTATGCTCATTATATGAATTCATCACATTAATCTCAAATGCTTTATGTTATTTCCTTTACCATTTCCAACTTAATAAGTCAAGTTTTGAATAATTAAATTATTTATGTTTGAGATGCAAAATATAATGCAATAGTTATGTTTAACAAATATAAACAATAACATGACAATTATGGAAAAATATGTTAGTAGCTATTATTGGAAAAGTAAATATTTATTTTTTGTGTTATATCCCGAGTATTATGATTAACTTTCCTTTTTAGGTTGGTGACACAAACATATTCTCTATAGATTTTTATCTTTATTTTATTTTATTTTCCTTTGTAATGACAAACACTCAGAGAAAACTTCATGCAACCAGGGATTATTTGAAATGTGTACTTTGCTATAACACTAATTAAATAATGTTTCACATTACTGTTAAACATTAAATAATGTTTTCATATAAATCTATGTAATTAACATTAAAATATCACTGAGTATATTCAACAAATATGTTGAAAAAATTTGAACTTCTGTATCTAGGGCAGTAGAATACAACAACTGTAACAAATCATATTAATATTCATACAGTTGTATACACACTGGTCCACATGGGAGAAATGCAAATCTGACTTCAAACTAAAATCCCTGTTTACCACAATTTAGGAAAATAATTGTAGCAAATTTAAGTTTTTAAATCTTTAGTCTGGGAAAGATATAAAGAAGAAACACTAAGAAGTAGCCTCTTGTTAAGTGTCTAGTTTATTATTTAGCCATGTAAATTTATTTAAAAAATAGTATTACTATACATTTTAGTGACAGAACAAATGGACTATCTGGTTCAAATATGAATTCAGGTAAAAATATAGACTTATAAATGGAAATCTGTCTTAGTTAATTTTTAGTAATATGTTGGTTGGGAAAATTTGATTCCAAAAACCTTGACCTTGTTGATAATGCATATTGAACAGATTTGAGATCATGTACTTAGTTTTGCATGTATTACACACCCATCTGCCTCTCCATCTGGCCGCAGACACAGAAGTGTTACGTACATTCTTCTCACCAACACCCCAATTGTTAGCTTCCTGCTGATAGCCCTAGCATAAGCTTCATTGGGTAATTATTTCAGGTGGAAAACAACCAACCCACATGTTCAAGAATAATTACTAGTTCAATTAACTAACCAAAAACAGGTGATATTTTAGTGTCCATGAGCAGAAACAATTTCAATTTCTGCAGCACTTCAATAAAAATATTTAGATAGCAGATGTGCTATTTAGTACCTTGAGAGTGTGGAAAAATTAAAATAACCATGACATATATATAACAAAGTAAGTTGACAGTAAATGATGAATAGTTTTCTAAAACTTATTATTCCTTTTTAGCTGTTTAATTTTAAAATTATGTAAACACACAAAATTGTAACACAAAATCTACCACCATGACACGCAATTCAACAAATTTTTAAAATTGTATTTAAACATTTTGCCAGTATCAACATATGTAATTTTCTTTGAATAAGTCTGCATTTCAATATCAGAAATCTAAAAATATGATGCATATTTATTAGATTTGAATGTAAAATTATTTTTATATACATGATCAAATATACCTATTTACGTATTAATTTCTTAATGTATTTTACAAAACATGATTTATTTTGAAAATCACAATTGAATTTTCATTGCAAATAGACATTTTTGAATGAAGTATTAGTGCTGTTAGTGTTGTTTTTTCATTTAAAAAAGGAAATAAACATTTTTCCCTATATAATAGCCTTAGAAACTCAAATAGTTGGTTTAATATTTATTTTTTAAATTAAGAGTATTAATTGAAAATGTAAAGAAACAGTTCTACCAGATATAATATATGATATAGTACAGCACCAAAAGTTGGATCATATTCATGCCTCTAGGAAATATTTCATTTATAGTCAAACACACAAAGAGACAACTATTGCACATGCATGTCTTCAACTGTCTATTACATTCCCCACTGTTAACTACAAAAAAAAATTTAAAACAATTACTTTCATTTATTCCATATAGTCAAACCATAATACACAAAGACACTGGTCACTGGTTTTATATTGTAGCAAGGTTTTATTGGAACACTCTATGTAAGATGAGAAAACCAATAAAATCCACAGTTAACAATGTATAGGAAGAGTGTATATGTTGGATTTCAAGTTCTTTGCAATATGTTATTATAATAAATTCAGAAAAAAACAAGTAAAATTAGAATAATATTTAATTCCAAGCAATTATCGTGGCAATATAATCATAATTTTCAGATAATAAAAGTAATCTATACTTATTATAGAAGACATGAAAAACCCTACAAAATATAAGGAGAAAATTAGCACTCATTATCTTAAAATATTATCTGTCTTTTATCTATTCATCTATAATATTGGTATCACTCCCATGTTTTGATCTTTTAACCTCTTTTTTAATTTGGCATTAAGTTTTGAATATATTGCTATGTTGAGCCTTATTTATAACAAGATTTTCAAGAACTACTTATGGTCCCATAAATGTAATTATTCTATTTCATCCTATGGTTATTTTTAAATGTTGTTGTTTTAAATACATAAATTCAATCCAAAGTCTTACTAATATAGATAATATTAAGTATCCATGTATAGGTTTGTAGCTTTCTGACTATCCCTAATGAGTTCTTTGGGGTAACTTCTAAATGTAATTTTATCAGTTCAAATAGCCTTTAACATTTTGTATTTCTTCTTGTTGCATTCTGCCAAACATCCTTCCAGAAATATTGTGACAATCAACAAAATATCCAGCACTATATCAACATGACATTTCCACCAAATATATTGCAAGTATATTTTATGTCAATTTCACTTTTTTGTTTCTAAAATAACAAGTGGGTGAAACCAGATAAATAAATTTATGTCTTTTATGGGATATGCAATTAAAAATAAAATGCTTTAAATATGAATGGAGAAAGGGGCAATCTCTAAGTAGTATTTCATCCAAATTGTTTTGCATCCACTGCATAGGAATAATAGAGCATCTAGAGTATGGAATAAGAGAAACATGCTAGCTCTCCTTCAGAGGAAAGATAATGTGTATAATCCCATTGGTAACTAGAAGTTGAGTAAAATCCTCTGCCTAGCAATAGGTCTGAATAGAGGATTTGATGACTACACAATTAAACAAAGTATATAACCACATATAATCATCATCATGTCTGCTGATGATTATCAGGTGGTAATAGTTATTACCCTCATATGAGGAAAAGTAAAAAAGGCAAAATAGAGCCTCAAATGCCATAAAAAGACAATAGAGCACAGCAATTTTAAGATTCAGGTAAATCATATCATTGAAAATAATGTACTGCAGGAAACAGAAAATTTAGAAAGTCTTCACATTTCCAATAGTCTAAAACCTATGTAAAACCAGAGCTGTGATCTTAATATACATAATGGAAGTAGATATCATCACAAGATTAACAAAATAGTGTCATATCGTATAAGTTTTAAGTATTCAGTGTTTCTAAAACAAAACAGGTTTAAATTCTACTTGGACAATATTGAAGTCTAAAGGTAAGAAATTATGTACATAAATAGAAGATACTATGAGATTCTCACAGTAAGGAGAGTAAATAAATACAGAGATCAAATAGTAAAGGATAATAATTATTAAAAGTAGGGAGAAGAGTAAAAAAAAACATGGTGATAATTGATTTCTCTGAAATAGAATCTTAAATAAATGGAATAGATAGGAGGTGACACAGATAATAAGAAATAAAATACTGAAACATTAGTCTGAACTAAATAATAACTTATATAGTGTTTGAGTTTACCAGTATTTTTGAGATAGTCTAAGTAAGTACAAGTATAAAGTATTAAAAAAAAGTTTAAAAGGAAATAAAAAACTAAATGCTAGCATAGAAAAGATTTGAACCTATTAGATTTTTCAAATACAAATCTAGAATTCTAAAATTTTATACCCAGCAAAATAAACCTTTATTTGTGAAGACAAATTAAAGATATTCTCAGATATAAATACTTCAAGTGTTTTTTCCATTGAATAAAGCTGTCTTAAACATTTTGAAATCTTTATAAAAGAAATTATTAATATTAAAATTGATTGATCATTTTTAAATTGTATATAAAATTTAAAGTATGGAAATTATTAGGGAAAAAGATATACCATTTAATGTAATATAATATAATAATAAAATAATTATAAGAATTTCTTAATAATTTATTGATAGACTGAGAATTGAATTGAATAGAGAAAGAGGATAGAGAAAACAAAAGTGTTCTCATTCCTTTGTTTAAAGGGCTAGTGGGTTGTAGAGTGGTTTGGATTCAAAACACAGCATTTTACTCAACTTTAAAAATTAAAGAAATGTAGCATAGACTGAAATATAATAACCAAGAGAATGATGCATGCTCTATATATTAAAATACTGTAGTAGATATAAAGAGTAATAGCCATACAACAGTGGAAGAAATAAGAAAGAAAATTAATAAATGTAATAATAATAGTAATAATATAAAGATAACAAAAATGAAACCATGTATCCTATAACAATAATTGTGAATGTGATATATATCCTAAATCTAAAAGAATTAAATAAAATTTAAAATATTATAGGGTTGTAATGAAACATTAAATAGTAACCATACAGAATTATAATAAATAAATAAATATACATCATCAATACATAAATTCAAAGAAGCAGCAGTGATTATCATATTAAACTAAAAGTATGAGAGGCTATGATTCAAAATAATAGTGAATATTTTAAAGCATTGTTTAGTAATAATGCATTGCAAGACTCCAGTGCCATGAAATCAGTTTGCAGGTATACATACACTTTGGAAGAACCTAAATAATTATTTCACAGATTGATCAGTATCAAAGTATATAACCAGAATTTCATCTTAGTTTAAGAGTTTTTTGACTCAGGACATCAGAAATAACTGTGTAAGTTTGATAAGACTTTTCCTCTCTTTATTTCTTTTCTTGCTATTTGTTGTAACAATTGAACACCCAGGTCTAAGACCCAGAAAAAAAATGAGTTTTTTGTTATTATTTTTTTCCCTTCTCTGCAAAATTTAACTACTCCTGGGAACATGTAATGATATAAACACTCTCATTGGCAGAGTCAGAATTTTGTCAGGTATTGAAAGACATCCATTGACAAGTGTGAACTTAGACAAATAAAAAGCCAAAGATACTTTTTTGCTTCTTTATTGCCCACAGCAACCTCAAACTCCTGGGCTCAAGCAATCCTCCTGCCTTAGCTTCCTGAGTAGCTGGGACTACAGGTGTGTGCCATCATGCCTGGCTAATTTTTTTTTATTTTTAGTTGCTTGGCTAATTTCTTTCTATTTTTAGTAGAGACAAGGTCTCACTGTTGCTGAGGTTGGTATTGAACTCCTGACCTCAAACAGTCCTCCCACTTAGGCCTCCCAGAGTGCTAGGATTACAGACGTGAGTCACCATGCCCAGCCAAAGGAAGATTCTTGATTTATATTAAAGAGGCATGACAAAATATTTAAGATATTTCAACTATTCCACAACAGTGAGTTTGCCTCATGTTTCATCTTGATTATGGAAATCTATCTGATTAGGTTATGATAATCACCTGCCTGTGTCTATAGTGTATGTGTATGTGTTATCTTGAACGCATATATATATATATTGAACATCAGATTCAATGCTTAACAGCACTTTTTCTTAAGTTTCTTTTCTTATGTATTTATACTTTATCTCTTTATCTGACAAAGGCAAAAACCTATTAAAATAAAGTGAAAAAGTAGGTAACTTTATAATGATGAAGTACGCAGTTAACAATGAAGCAATAACTTTCACAAATCCTTATATTCTGAATAACAGTGTTGGAAAATACATAATATCTAACATATATAGGTAAAGTTATAGAAAAAATAATGAGATAAATACTAACAATTATTTCTTAAATCCTTGAAAATAAATAGGCAAAATAAACATATGAGTATGTTTATACAGTAAAACAAAAAGTAAAAAAAAAAATATCATTTAAACTATTTTAGTCAAAAATGTGCAGCAATTTATACATTTTAAAAGATTTTGTTTTTTAAGATATATTTATGAGATCAAAAAACAAACCAGTAGCTATACACTATTAAGAAAATAATGACCATAAAAAAGAGAACACCACATTCATTGACTTATGGAAGTTAACTAAAATTTGTTAAATTAGAAAGAATGAAAATAATCTGAATTTTCTCAAAATTTAGAAAAAAATAATTTAAACCATTTTATAATACAGACAACTGAAAAAATAACTTATAAGAAAAAAGGTAGAATAAATTAAGTATCATTTTTGAAATATTTCTAACTGAAATGACCAACCGTGAACCTTAAATTGCCCCAAAATGGAGAAAATAGAAATTTGAATGAATATTTATAAAAATGAGAAAGGATATAGACCCTATAAATGTAGATATATAGAAAATTATTTAATAAAATATATGTAACACTATGTTAATTATTCTGATCATATGGAAAAAGTGAAAGTGTCTAGAAAAATATAATTTACAAATGTTAAATCATTTCAATTAGTAAAATCTAAATAGGCCAAAATACATTAATATCATATTTACTTTTTAGTGTTAAAAGTTAATTTTAAGGCTATGGATTTAGTCAGAGCTGGGAACAAATCCAAGTTTTATGATTTGCTCATTTCAAACTTTGATCAAGTGATATTATCTCTCTGAGCTTTAGTTTTCTAGTCTATAAAATGGAGATCATGATGCTTATCTTACAGGATTGTTCTGAAGATCAACTAAATGTATAAAAGTCATGTCACATTATACAGTGACACAGTGTTATGGTATGTTCAATGGACTGAATGTGTATGTGTCCCCAAAATGTGTATGTTGAAATCCTAACGCCCAAGATCATGATTTTTTTTTCAAGATGAATAAATTTTAATGCAATATTTTAAAAAGTAAAAATGAATGCCAAAAATGTATGATCAATAAAATGTTGGTATTACTGGGTTTTTCTTTTGCCTTAGACTCCGATATGGCTCAATACTGTTACTGATCCAGTGGTTAAAAATTTGAAATCTTATTAACCATGGGTTTTTGGTATTCATTTTGATTTTTTTTCCTTTTTTTTATTTTGGCATATTATGGGGGTACAGATTTTAAGGTTTCAATAAATGCCCTTTCTCCCCCCCCCTCACAAGTCTGAGTTTCCAGCATGACCATCCCTCAGATGGTGCACATCTCACTCATTATGTATGTATATACCTGCCCCCCTCTCCCCTCCCCCCTCCCCAATACCCTATTACTGTAGTACCTATGTGTCCACTTAGGTGCTGATCAGTTAATACCAGTTTGCTGGTGAATATATGTGGTGCTTGTTTTTCCATTCTTGGGATACTTCACTTAGTAGTATGGGTTCCAGCTCTAACCAGGAAAATATAAGATGTGCTATATCACCATTGTTTCTTAGAGCTGAATAGTACTCCATGGTATACATATACCACATTTTATTAATCCATTCTTGGATTGATGGGCACTTGGGCTGTTTCCACAGCCTTGCAATTATGAATTGTGCTGCTATAAACATTCGAGTGCAGGTGTCTTTTTTGTAGAGTGTCATTGGATCATTTGGGTAGATGCCCAGCAATGGGATTGCTGGATCAAATGGCAGATTCACTTGTATCGCTTTAAGGTATCTCCATATTGCTTTCCACAGAGGTTGAACTAGTTTGCAGTCCCACCAGCAGTGTAGAACATCATTAAAATGTCTATACTACCCAAACTGATCTACAGATTCAATGCAATACCTATTAAAATCCCATCAGCATTCTTCACAGATATAGAAAAAATAATTTTACGCTTCGTATGGAACCAAAGAAGACCCCAAATATCAAGAGCAATTCTAGGCAACAAAAACAAAATGGGAGGTATTAATATGCCAGATATCAAACTATACTACAAAGCTGTAGTAATTAAAACAATCTTGTATTGGCACAAAAATAGGAATATTGACCAGTGGAACAGATGTGAGAATCCTGATATAAAACCATCCTCATATAGCCATCTAATCTTTGACAAAGCAGACAAAACATATGCTGGGGAAAAGAATCCCTTTTCAACAAATGGTGCTGGGAAAACTGGATAGCCACTTGTAGAAGGCTAAAGCAGGACCCACACCTTTCACCTCTCACAAAAATCAACTCATGCTGGATAATAGACTTAAACCTAAGGTATGAAACTATTAGAATTCTAGAGGAAATGTTGGAAACACTCTTCTAGACATCGGCCTAGGCAAAGAGTTTATGAAGAAGTCCCCAAAGGCAATCAAAGCAGCAACAAAAATAAATAAATGGGACATGATGAAACCAAGATCATGATATTGAGAGGTGGGGCCTCTAGAAGATGATTAGGTCCTGAGAATGGGGCTGTCATGAATGGAATTAGTGCCATTATAAAAGAGACCCCATGACCCCTCTGCCATGTGAGTTTACAGTGAGAAGATGGGTGTCTATAAGGAAGTAGTCCCTAACCTGACCAATCTGTTGGAACATTGGTCTTGGACTTCCTGGCCTCCAGACTGTGAGAAATACATTTCTGTACTTTACAATCTACCCAGTTTATGGTATTTTGTTATAGCAGCCTGAAAGGACTAAGACAGTGTGGCAAATATATGTACAATATATTATAAAGTGTGTTTAGATGCTTTGATGAATAGTAAAATGAAAAATGACTAAAAATCTTTAATGAATACTTGCAATTTTTGTTTAGCATTTACAAAATGATTAAAAAAGAATTGAATATGTTAAAAAAATGTATTACTCAGTGACTAATAAACACGTATTAGGCATCAACCTGTAATTGCTCTTACATTTCATATGATTGAAAAGCTATGAATCATCTTTTTGTCACCATTTAGCCCAGTTCATCAGCAAGGAGTGTGGCTGAGGGTTTTGTGTTCCTCATCCCATGATCTGGTGCATACTCTATAAATAGTGGTAGGTGAAACCTTCTTATACCCACTTTGGATCCTGATGGAGGCCAATAAGGTAAAATGATAACATTTCAGCTGCCATTTTCAGACTCACATGGAAGAGGAAGTTGACTTTGAAAATTATCTCAAATTCAGTGATAAGGCCATGGTTCTTTCAACCTTTGTGTTGGTGTGTATGTGTAAAGAATAAAGTGACAAGCTGTAAATTGCCAAACACTGAGGGGTTTTCCCCACAGCTTCAGGAAGTCTTTGTAAATGTCATTTCTAGCAAAACGAAGCTTTTCCTCACATATGTTATATAGTCTAGAAGTTAATTATTTTATGAATATATTCAAAGGAACTTGGAAGAGCTTTCCCTTGACTGGCTTGCCTTTGGCATAGTAGCCATTTAGACTCCAAGATTATCACATCACTGATTTCCTATGTGATGAGTCAAGAACCTTATGATCTAAGGAAATGAAGGATTGAGTTGTGGCTGCCATCTCTAACATCAACAAGACTTTGGGATAAATTGGCATGTACTTTTTGACACAACGGGTATCTATGTAGCATGAGTTGTATATTGAGCACTTGCAAAATTATTGTGATTGTTCCTTTACAACTTTCATTTTGACTATATATTCTCATATAACCTGGTTGTCAAAGAATATCATGTTTTTAAAACAGTTTCACTGAAATATAGTTCACAGATCACATAATTCAATCATTTGAAGTATGGAATTCAATGGTTTTTGGTATATTTACAGACATAGAGAACCCTCAACTTATGATAGTTCAATTTACAATTTTTCATCTTTACGGTGGTGTGAAAATGATACTTGTTCAGAAGAAACCATACTTCAAGTACCCATAAAGTCATTCTGTTTTTCACATTCAGTACAACATTCAGTAAATCTTATGAGATATTCAACACTTTGTTATAAAATAGGCTTTGTTAGGTGATTTTGCCCAACTGTAAGCTGATGTAAATGTCCTGAAACATTTAAGGTAGGCTAGGTTAAACTGTGATGTTTGGAAGGTTAGGTGTATTAAACTTATAATGGGTTTGTTGGAACCCAATCCCACTGTAAGTTGAGGAGCCCCTGTATTTTCAAGCAATTTTAAACCATGTTTATCACTCTAAAAAGAAACTCAGTACACATTACCTATCCCCTCTCTATACTCTTACCCCTTCACTCAGCCCTAAGGAACCACTCATCTACTTTCTATAACCTATAGATTTCCATGTTCTGGACACTTTTTATGAATGCAATTAGATATATGGTCATATGTGACTGATTTCTTTCACTTAGCATAATGTTTTTAAGGTCCATCCATGTTATAGCGTGTATCAGTATTTTATTCCTCTTTTATGATGGACTAATATTACATTGTATGTATTAATATATATATCACATTTTGGTTATCCAGTCATCAGTTGATGGACATTTGGGTTGTTTATACATTTTGCCTATTTATGAATAGTGTTGCTATAAACATTTGTGTAAAAGTTTCTTTGTAAATGTATGTTTTCATTTATCTTAGGAGTAGGATTGCTGGATCACATGATAAATCTAATCATTTATGGAACCATCACACTATTTTCCTAAGCAGCTGCAACATGTCACATTCCTACCAGCACTATATGAGGGTTATGATTTCTTCAGATCTTAGCCAACATTTATTTTCTGACTTTTTTATTCTAGCCCTCCTAGTGGATAGGAAGTGATATTTCATTATGATTTTGATTTGATTTACCTGATGATTGATGATGTTGAGCATCTTTTCATGTGCTTATTGACTATTTGTAATCTTCCTTAGAGAAATATTTTTTCCATATACTTTTTACCCATTTTGTAAAAGTTAGAGCTATTGGTATCTTTACTATTGAGTTATAGCAAATATTTGTTTTATATGTGTGTGTGTGTGTGTGTGTGTGTGTGTGTGTGTGTATGTATATATATATAATTGAGATGTTATATATTCTGGAAACAAGTCCTTTATGAGATATATGATTTTCAAATATTTAATCCCATTACATAGGTTGTCTTTTCACTTTCTTGATGTTGTCCTCTGAAAATACAAAAGTTTTTAATACTGATGAAGTCCAATTTAACTATTTCTGTTGTTGTTACTAATGCTTTTGGTGTCATATCTAAGGATCTTTTGCCAACTATAAATTGTTGATATATTGATGTATTGCATCAACAGATTTTCAGATATTAACTAACTTTGCATTTCTTTTATTGCTGAATTTGGTTGTCTAAAAGGTTAGCCTTTATGCTTTCTTCTAAGATTTGTATAGTTTTAGCTCCTACATTTGGATTTAATCCATTTTTCTTGCCTGATTTCCTTGGTAGAACTTCTAATACAATGTTTAATAGAAATGGTAAGGACAGACATCCTTTTCTTAATCCTGAGGTTAGGGAAAAAGCATCCAGTCTCTCACCACTATGTATGATGTTAATTGTATGTTTTTCAGAGATGGCCTTTATCAACTAGAGGAAGTTTCTTTCTATTCTTAGTTTCTGGAATTTTTTGTATCATAAATGAGTGTTGAATTTTGCCCAATACCTTTTTTTCAGCTATTGAAATTATCATGTGATTTTTGTTTCTTAAATTGTTGATATATTGATGTATTGCATCAACAGATTTTCAGATATTAACTAACTTTGCATTTCTTTTATTGCTGAATTTGGTTGGCTAGTATTTTGTTGAGGATTTTTGCATACATACTCATAATACATATTGACCTCTAATTTTCATTTATTGTGACCTTAACAAAAAGTTCAGGGTGCAGATGGTTTTACAAGACAAACCATTTTACCTGTAAAATTGATCACAATTTTTAAAAGGAGAGAGAGAAAAAGAGAGAGAACTCACTATGCAAGCATGCAAGCATTAAAAGCACCTTAATCTACTGTCATAATGCATTAGTCTTCTGGTGCTACTATATCAAAATGTCACAGACTGGGTAATGTGCAAATAATGGAATAATTATCTCTCATAGTTCTGAAGGCTGGGAGATCCAAGATCAAGGTGCCAGAAGATTCAGTGTGTGGTGAGGGCCTGCTCTCTCCACCTCCAAGATGGTATTCTCTAGAGGGAACAAACACTGTGTCTTCAAATGGTGGAAGGGCCAAAGAGCAGAAGGGGTTGAACCCCGTGCATATCCTCTTTTATAAGAGTCTTAATTCCATCTGTGATAGAGGAGCCCTTATGACCTAATCACCATGTAAAGGCCACACCTCTTAATACGATTGCATTGGAAGCATTGAATTTCAACATGAATTTGGGAGGGAACACAAACATTCAAAGCATAATACGTAGTTATTTATTTTTAGCTTTGTGAGCTAAAGAATCATTTGAATTACAAAGTGAAGAACAAAAAATCTATTCCTAGTTAGTTCTCTTAAACTTGCCACTTGATATTACCAAGTAGTTTTTTAAAGAAATAGTCACAAATGGGGTAAATACTCGGTAAAGTGTTAACTTGCCCCAGGGACAAAGGATTTTGTATATGCAACATGTATGGTCATTACTGCTAGTTTATACTTTTAAACTTTTATTTTTTCCCCAAGTTTCTCTCACATATTTTAAATTCATATACTCTGAAATAATTCATGATGAAGATAATTTCCATTAGACTTTTGACCCATAATGAAATCACTTCTTGAAGTTGCTTGTTATTTTTACACTATTCCATCACAAAAATAAATATTAACAAATAAATAAATATTAAAATTTCCCTATTATTTTTATGAAATTCCATATAAAATATTAAGTAACATATAGCTACTATTGAATATAAATTAGAAATCAAATTTCTGATTATTAGAGAAAATTTTGAATCATATATTAGCTTTGTTTAAATTTTTAAATTCATTAGTATGCATCTATTATTTTAAAACTTTTATAATTCTTATTCAGTCCAAGGAATGACAGAAAACAATTGAAAGAGTAATGAGGAAAAAAATCTGAACTGTTTGAAAATGAATGTATGCTATTCAAAAAATGTTTTAGAATTCAGGTAAAAGATTAGTGGGAAACTTATAGCATTAAATGTACATCTTAGAAAATAATAATGGCTGACAACAAATGATCTGAACAGCAAGGAAAACATACAAAAGTAAACCTAAATAAATAGAAGAAAGCAAATAATAATGATAAAATAGAAATCAAGTATATAGAGAACAAATATAAAATAAGGAATATCACCAAAGAAGGTTGGTACATTCAAAAGATTAAATCTAAAAAAAAAAATCAGGTTAGATATAGCAGTATTAATCAAGAAAGAAATGAAATAGAGAAAACACATGCTTCCAATATTAAGAATACAAAAGGAAATATTACTTTAAGTTTTATAGACATTTCAAAAATAAAAGCATATTTGGACAACTTCAGAAAAATAAAATCTAATGATGGCAGTTGTTTAAAAAAACACAATTTTAAAAGGGAAAATAAGAGAAAGTATGAAGAATTTGTTATTTTTTAATTAAATTTAAAATAAGTAAATAAATTATATTCCTAGATGGTTTAACTAGTTAATTATTGCATATTTTCAGAAGACATTGCACTAATCTTATATTAAGTCTTCCAGAGAACAGAAAAACAGGAAACACTGAAAATCTTATAATAAGCAAACATAATTTAGATATTAAAATCTGACAGGATGCCACATGGACATAAATGTACAGACTGAACTACCTTGTGAACAAAGATGCAACAAGCCTAAACAAAGTAAATCTGGTGATATATTAAAAGAATGCTATGTCATGACCTAGGAGTAAAAGAAGGATTTATCATCATAAAATCAATTGATTTAATTCACTGTGATAACAGAAGAAAGGAAAAAATATATATATTTTCACCTTTCAACAGAATCAGAGAAAGCAAACAATACAATTGAGCGCCTACCTTAAAAAATTCCTTAGCAAACAGTAATAGAAAGAAATTTTTAAAAAATCTGCTGAAGATTATTGTGGCGGATACATTCCCTAGTCATCACATATCCATGTGCTTCCATACATTCATCAGCCTCCTGTGGTTTGGTTGAGTGAGCCACTTGATGACTTCTGGCCAAAAGCCTGTGAGCAAAGCATTTACCAGCTGGAACATGAGCCTCCAGTTGTCTTTGTTACACAGAAGCAAATAGAAGTTTTGCAGTAAGATGCAAAAATCACAAGATGAAGAAAGACCCTGCAGAGCCACAGTGAACTTTTGTATTGAGTATGTTAGATTTTCATAAATGTTTATTATTATAGAAGAGCATAATGTAAAATTATTTGTGTTTTCTCAGTTGGATTTTAATAAGGGTTAAATTTTGTTTATTTAAATTAAAATGTTACTTATTTGTATGAAATTTGAATAATTAACTAGTTAGCATAAATGAAGTAAAATGGTATAAATATTAAAAAATACATGTTTAGGGGGAAAAATGCACAAGCCACAAAAAAAGCCTTTTAGGGGAAAAAAAAGCTCAAAATGACATTTCTGTGCATCAGCTATAGAATCATTTTTCACAAAGAGATCTCTGAGGACCCCTGGAGAGTCCTAGGAACAGTCTATAGGTCCTGACCTCTTGCTATGTATAATTCAATTAAAACATTGCTAGCATGACACAATTGATATTTGCCTTTCAGTCATAATATGTAGAAAACTCTCCCCACCTATCGTGAATTCTCAAAACCAATAAAGATGGTAATTAGAAAATATACAATGCAATTTCATGTGGAATTATATGGAAGGGCGGAAAAAAGACTCTGTTGCTACAAAAGAAAAGCCAGAATGATTAAAAACAAACAAACAAACAAACAAAAACCATTAAGCATCAACAGAGAGATAAAGTGAATAATAAATAAACAAAAAGAACAGGGAATAAACTAAGAAATAGGTGAAGAAATAAAAGGTAACCCTAAACAAGTTCTAATAGGTTAGTGTTAAAAAGGAAAGGAGGTTCCGGAATTACATATTTATTGCTATGAAAGATAGTTTAAAAAAATACTAATTCCCAAATGCAAATAATTTGTACTTAGATGAAGAAACATTACAAAGGTATTTCTTAAAAGGAAAATGAATCTGTTACTACCAACAAAAAGAAAGATTAATTAAATACCCGTGGTGTGCCAGACATTATAGTTCATTGTTTCATATAATTATTTCATAAAATTGTTCTAGCAACCTAATGAGAGATATATAGTTGTTCCATTTTATTGACAAGGAAACAGTTTCTGGGACTTGCAAAGAATTACTACATTATATACAGTAAACAGAAACTCCAGGGTTTAATTTCAGACCTGTCTGACTCCAGAACTTTACTCTTAAATACTTCACTAAAATGTCCCTATTATAAAGCAATATATCCATCAATATAACATTTAGGAAGGTAGATATCAGACGGTATGAAAATGATACAAAGAGGCATAATCTATTGTCTGAATCTGTCACTATAATTCTCCTATTCTATTTATAAGTGGTTCTGATAAGAAAATAAGTTACCCAAAAGGAGAGATATCTTTGACCAACTTAGCATTTTAAGGCTCTTGATAAGTGCAGGAAAGGCAAAATTATTAAAGCAAAATAAAAAATGAGCATAATATAACTTGCATATGTTAATAATATTGTGAAAGAAGGATAGAAACCTCAGCAAGTTTAGATATTTTAAATATATCAACAAAAATAATTTTGAAAATATACATTTAAAAAATCTGCTTTACAAATGGATGAGGTGTGGCTAAAAGAAAAAAATCTTCTTGGGATAGAATGCATACTACACAGAAAAATGAGCAACCAATACTTACTTTGCTTTCCATCTTTAATCAGACTGATTGGTTAAAGAGAAAGATTGGAACAAGCCTGTGTGGGATATAATTGAAGACTAAGATAAGCAAAGAGATTATGAGAAAACACTCAGATGCTGTGTGTTTAAATTCCCTCTTTAAATGAACATCGTGCAGGGTAATAAGTGACTTACAAATGCTATGATTGAACTCCATCAGGTAATGTTAATGAATGTTGGAGAAGAGAACTGGCTCCAAAAGATTATACATAAACAAATATAGCTTGGCTTTCTGAAATAAACTAGAAGAAATTACTGTAAAATATAGATTTGAGTGCTTGCCAGGTAAACTAGGTAAGATTCCAAGATGTCATGATTTCAAGCACATTATAAAAAGGATATGTTTATTGGTCATCATCGACATTTTTATATTTTATCTAGCTAACTTAACTGCACAGGAAGACATTCAAGTTTTATTCTCTCTTAATTTATTTTTCCATTGTCAAGTTACCTACCAACTCTCACACCTAAGCCTTTAGGAACCAATTATCCTTTGTAAACGCATTAGCATACACAATCAATCTCTTTTCAGAACCTATAATCCAAATACTTGATCTTACTGAAACCTAGCTCTTCCCAAGAATCCTGCTACTTCTGTAGCCTTCTTAAATGAAGACCACTCATTCTATTATATTCCATATACCACCAACGGTTGCTTTTTCCTGAATTCCCACAACCAGTATCAAGAAATGTGTCATCTATTTACTTATTCTGTTAACTAGAAATTCACCAAACTCTTGTGAATCTGATATCTTTTTCACTCCATCCCAATTTCAGCTTTTAAACTGAGGGACTTCAACATTCATATGGATGCTCCTTAGCCTTACAATTCCCTGTCCTGATACATTCTAGTAGCTTGATATCTATTTCATTTCTAAAGTCCACACCCTTGGTTACAACAGGCACACTGTCAAAATCCAGCACTGAAAATATGCAATAATATACAATTACACTGTTTTCTGACTATAACATCCTATCCTTCTAAATATCTTACATCCTTACGTGATTTATTCTTTTCAATCACATGCTAATTTACTGTTTATTGATTCTTCCCTGTTTCTAACCCTGCTGTATCTCATATTTCCTTTATTCTTCACTGTATTCTGAGGTGCATCATTTTAACCACTCTCTTGCACAGATGGAGTTAAATTTGGAATTTAGTGTATTTGGTGGCATTAAATTATGCTTGTATACCGAAGAATGCCTGAATAATGCCCAGCCAATATGTTCCTCCTTAAGGGTTTTTCAAATGGGAAATAAATACTTTATTATTAACTATATAAGTGCTAAGCACCCCAACTGAGCTGGGTAGGGAAGTCAATTTAGTACATAAGACATCAGTGGGACTTCTTTATTCCCCCAAATATAACACTAACACCTAACCACCTTCTGCTCTGTTCAAGAATCTAGTATAGTAACCAGTGATTTCAGGCATGACAAGGAAAGAGGGTAGAGACACAGGATTGGGCCTGTTCTAAGAAGTCAGATACTAGGTCAATTTACTCAAATACTGAATAGAAGAGAAATAGAAGCAGATAGAACTCCATGAATGGGCTTGTGTCTTTTAAAACAATGATCCCCCTACTAGCAAAATAATGTGTTTGATTATGGCAAATCAGATTAGTTATTCCTGTTGTCTTCAGTGTTGAGATAGCCAGGAAATAGGCAGGTAGACAAGTAGAGGAAGCTTTTTAGAAATTAAAAGTAGGAAAGATACTGCAGCAGTAATATGAATAAAAAAAAACAATAAAAAAAAAAGTAGGAAAGATATTTCTTTTTTCCTTCTCCCATCTATTGAAAACACCCTCAATCATTTTGCATAGCATTTTTTTAAACTGTCTTCTGTGTAAATGCTTAAACATGGGTAGGTAGAACCAAGGGCCTCTCAATTACTTCACCCAGTTGCAGAGATACTTGGACCAAGACTGAATTGATGTGAATAAACACAGTGCCCTCTGAGAAACACTGAAAGGCTAGTGCTTTGCACTATTGACAATAGGATGGATTTTTAAAACACAGTACATTATATTAATCTTTATTAGTCTACTTTTGGATGATCACAAACAACTGAAAGAACACAGAGCTTTTCAACATTTATTTCTCACTTTCTTACATGAAGACAGTAGGTCTGCTATGAACCAACTGGGGGTGATTCTGCATGTCTTTGTACTCCAGTGTCTAGGCAGAAAACAACTCCTATCTAGCCCATACTGTACTTTTGCCTAGAAAGAAGAGCAAAGGAAAGAGAAAGAGACACACCCTGACTTGTATTTAGATTTCAAACTTCTGCTACAAGATGAGGTGTAGGTTACCCGCTCACATCCCATTGGCCAAGCAGGTCACATGGTCAGGCTCTACTTCAATGGGGCAGGAAAGTACACTTAAAGTATACCAATACTTTAAGAGGGCAAGAGTAGAATAACTACTTGTAAATGATAAAATAATTTACTACATTTTTTGTATTATAAAATCTTTCCTTTGGTGAGAGCAGGACTTTATAAACATAGACAGTAGTCCCTACTTATCTGCAGAGGATATGTTCCAAGACCTCTAGTGGAAACCTGAAACCACAGATGGCACCAACATCAATATATACTATGTTTTTTCCTATATATGCATACTATGATCAGTTTAATTTGTAAATTAAGCACAGTACTCTTACACTTTGAGGCCATTACTAAGTATAATAAGGGTTGCTTGAACACGAGCACTGCATGAATTTGCTTGTATAATTGCTTTTTTTGGAAACATGTTATACTACTATCCTCTTAAATTCCATCTTAATAAGAATATATTAAATATCATATATAAAACATATAGTACAATGCTGGTACATAGTAGGTACTCAAAAAATGGTGATTTCCTTCCCTAGGGTGACACTAGTTCTTTAATTTTCTTCTTCTAAACAATAAATATTTAAGCCAAAATATTTAAGTGTAACCAAGATAGTCATTAATATAAATATATAAGATAGGTAATGATAGGAAAGATAAACAGAGTGACTCTAAAGCCGATGGAGTAGAGGTCCTTAAATCCCAATACTGTTGATATAAAATTCACTTTTCATCAAAATTTTGCCTTCTGTGCTAACTCCACCTTCCTTCAAATGTGTCTTTTGTGACCATTAACCTATAAAGCATACTCAGTTTACTGTTTTGTTGGCTTAGGAAATGGTTAAAATATTATCTGATATTACTATTTCAATTTCAAAATTTTTACCAGAGATATTTTAACTGGTGGATTTTTCCATCATTATTTTCAAAGTTTATCAATTTGTTTTTCAATCTCGAAAGCTATTTTAAGATACTAGTTCCTCAAATCTTTCATTCCAAGCACTTCAATGCATAGATGTTAAGGAATACCTATGTCTTTTCTTTACACAGGTAGTTAAATGAATGACATGAATAACTAGATCAATAGGGAAGCATATATTACATATTATGATATATGGTAATAATGTTAAATCCAACATGAATACAACTGTGATCTGTGGTCTTCTATAACATTTTTGTATGTATAACAATACTACTAGTATCGTGTGGAGGAAAATCTTTTTTGTAATATTTACTTACATTTTCTGAAATTATATAAAACAGTATTTTCTAGAAGAGAATTTTTTTTTAATTTCAGAATATTATGGGGGAACAAACATTTGTTGAAAGAATTGATAAGTGGGATGGATTTCTGTTCTTCCTGTTGAGAATTTTATTGCTCTTTTACCTCTTGAGCCATTGTGGTAACTGGTCTCTGACCCGTAGCTTTTGAGGGTTTTTAAACTGGGGGGCATCTATTGTGCTGATCCATTGTTGGTGCAGGTCTGAGTAATTCCTGCAGGGCAAGTATGGACTTGGCAAATTGCTATAGCATTTGCTTGTCTGGGAAAGACTTAATTTATCTATCCAATGTGAAACTTAGTTTTGCAGGATACAAAGTTCTAGGCTGCAGTTTTTTGGTTAAGAAGATTGAATTTGGGGACCCACTCCCTTCTGGCTTGTAATGTTTCCACTGAGAAGTCTGCTGTTATCCTGATGGGTTTTCCCTTATAGGTCAGTGGTTACTTACATGTAGCTCCTTGTAGATTTTCTTCTTTCACTTGACTTTTGTCAGGTTGAATACCATGTGTTCTGGAGATGTTCTGTATGCTTTGAATCTTCCCGGAGTACAATGACCATCTTGTATCTGGATGTCTGAATCTCTGGCAATACTTGGGGAAGTTTTCCACAATAATTCCGTCAAATAGATTTTTCATGCTTTTGGCACTGTCTTCTTCTCCTTCAGGGAAACCTATAATTCATATATTTGTTTGCTTCATGTAGTCCCATATCTCTCTAAGTGATTGCTCTCCCCTTGTCGTTCTCTGCTCTGCCTCTTTAAATGATTGGGTTAGCTAAACAGTTGTGTCTTTAAGCTCTGAGATTCTTTCTTTTTCTTGGTTTAATCTGTTGTTGAAACTTTCTGCTGTGTTTTCAAAATCCCTGACTCTTTCATTTCTTTAAGTTCTATTATATTCTTCCCAATTTTGTCAAGCTCTTTAGTGACTTTTTCAATAATTTCCTGAAATATTTTGGGGGCTTTTTGTTGGTTTTCAACTTTCTCTTAAATTGCATTTATCTTATTTGCTATCTGTATTCTGATTTCCATTTCTGTGATTTCAACAATTTCATTGGAGTTGGAGTTCACTGCTGTAGCTCCACTGTGACTCACTGGGGGTGTTGATCTTTATGATTTTCATATTGCCAAGGTTCTTTTTCTGGTTTCTTCCTATCTGAACCCTCTTCTCTCAGTTCCAGGTTAATAGGTTTGCAGGACTCCTGTTTCTTGCTGGGAACTCTCCAGATAGTAGTAGAATGTTCAAGTTGGGAGCTGGATGAGACTCTCTTCACTAAGGTTGGTTCTGTGAAGATTGCTCTACCTAGAGTCTCTCTACAGAGGTATCTTCAGAACTGGATATGGTTGTCATGGGTTCCCAGGTTGTGGGTGATGCTCAGAGCAGGTCAAAATGTGCTGATGGCTTGAGGCTGGGATTCCCTGGTGGAGTGCTGTACTTTGGAGCAGTTCTTCCAGCTCTTTTGTGGGTCTTGGGGTCTAAATGCAGCACTGGAGACTTGGGGATGGTGTCTCGGGCCTGGTAGGATTTCTGGAGGCACAGGAGCAGGGCCTCAGGCCCCAGCTTGAGAGCCTCAGAGCTGGGACTAGGAAGGAGCCATCAGCAGAACCTCTGAGCAAGGTCTCTGAGCTAAAAGCAGGTTTGTGCAGATGATGGGTTAATCTGACCTGAGGAGGGCAGGGTTGGGGTCAAGTAGGCAGGAGGCATTGGGGGCCCAGAGGGTGGAGTTGGGGTGAGCAAGTAGCTGACTGCTCTGCAGGCACCAGGGGCCTGCTTATGCCAAGGCTGTTTTGGTTCTGGTGGCCCAGGGACTTTGTGGTTCTCCATGCTCCTCTCAGGGCATACCAAAGCAGCCACCCCAAGCCTCTCAGTGAGGAGCCTGCTGCACTCCTATGTGAGAGCCTCTGAGCTGGGACTAGGGCCAAGCCAGAAGCAAATCCTCTGAGCAGGGACTCTGAGCCAGAAGTGGGGTCATTGTAGATGGCAGGCTGACTTGGAGGCTGGGGTCAGGGCCAGATAGGCAGGAGGAGGCTGGGTCCTGGAGGGTAGATTCAGGACCAGGCAACCTGAAAGCTGCTTCTTAGGCACAAGGGTCCTGTGGCTGCCAGGTCAGATATGCAGAAGTTGCTCCCCATGCCCCACCTAGAATCCACTGAATTGGTTGCACAGAGCCTCTCAGATAGGGGACTGCTGCTCAATTCCTGTGCCCAGGTCCCACCATTCTCTACGAGTGTAGCACCTGGCTTCAAATTCCAGGGTACAGCTCAGGGAAACCACAAGTCAGTCCACTGCCTCCCCAGCACAATGCAGATGTGGCATGGTGCACTCGAGAGTTCAGGATGGCTTTGGCTGTTGCCTGATCCTCACAGCACCTGTCGTCTAGTGCAATGGTTCTACACTGACTCTTGGCATGTCCCAGTCTCAGGAGGTAGGAGGTCTGTGGGGATGTTGGGTGCCATCTTGCAGTCCAGTCTGTACTGCACCAGCAGAGTGCACTCCTGTGTTCTATTCTCTTATTGTTATCCTCAAGTTCTCTAATCTTTTTATATGTATCTCCCTCTTATCATTTTGTCCACACTGAGTGTCTTGTGTTGCTTCTCTGTGAATTCACAATGCTGCTTCTGGGAAAAAATATCCATATGTAGCCAGATGCCTGCACCTTTCACTTCTTTCCTTTGGAGCAGTGAGCTGGCAGGCTGCCTCTAATCCACCATTTTCCCCCCACCTCTAAGGAAAGAAATTTTAATGCATTATGGTATTTACAAATTTTCCAAAGTTATTATGTTGATGCTTAAAATTATAAATATATATGTAGCTGATAAAAAAATAAGAAAACTTTTTAATCACATTCAATATTCTTAGAACATAATCTTCACTTTAACTATATATCAAAACAAAACTATAAATATAGCTATCACTACTGGTTTTGATCAAAATATCTAATTAGATGATAGGGCAGCTATTTGAATTATAGTTAGGAATAATAAATACTCAATTTATCTTTAATTTGGTTTTGATTTTGCTTTCAAATCAGTAAATGTTTTCTGATTTCTGCAATTTAAATTACATTACAAAACTGTTTCATTTTATTCTTTTTATGAAATTAATATTATTATATCTTCACTTATCATCACATCATGTATTTAAAAGCCATATCTGATTAATTAGAAATTTTGAAATGTTCAGATGATTTAGGAGGGATATGAGCATGTGTTTGTGTGTGTATATAGGATGTATATGTAGAGGAAGTACAGATACAGACTAAAATTCTAAACAAGGTACTTAATCAGCAAAATTATTTAATGCATGAATTGTGCTTGAGCGTTATCAGTTATTATTGATCATCATTATTAAAGCAATAGATGATTACAAATATGTTAAAGACATATCTGCCTGCATAGACTGGGGAAAATTACCACAAAATCAGCAAAAACAAGTACATTTCATTAAACAATTTCTTGCTCCTGAGAACATAACTACACATAAATATAGCTAATAATTTTATTATGTTTATTTCCCAACTTCACACACATTCACACACACACAAATGCACATACATATTTGTGTTCATATATATATATATATATATATATTTAACCATTACATATGAATATCAGAGGCAGAAAAACATACATTTAAAAACTGAGATTCATTTAAAAATTTATACTGTGATAAAAAGGTATGCATTTATACTGATATTTATAGGAAATAAATGTATTTATACTGATAAATGCTGTGAGTGGTGAAGGAAGAGAGAGAGTGGATATATGAAAGCATTTAAGATGCAATCATGCACATTTTAAAATTTTACAACCTATTTATCAGCTATATGATCCATCATAAGGAAGAAAGATGTTCTATTAACTTCCAGAAGTAACCAGAGTCTGTTTTGGTTTATAATCCAGGGTCAGTTACTCACATTCACTTGATATAATGCATTGAACTATGTCTGTTTACCTCACCTAGTAACAAGATGATTTTGTTTTAATAAAAGCTGAAATCTCAAGTTACAGGAAAAAAAGATGTGCTTTCAACTTTTCCCCATTCAGTGTGATGTCAGTTGTGGATTGTCTTTTATGGCTTTTATAACTTTGAGATATGTTCCCTCTATCTAGTTTGTTGAGGGTTTTTTAATCACGAAAGGCTGCTGGATTGTGTTGAATGCTTTTTCTGCCTCTATTAAGATGGTTATATAGTCTTTGTTTTTGCTTCTGTTTATGTGGTGAATAACATTTATTGATTTACATGTGTTGAACTATCCTTGCATCCCTAGGATGAAGCCCACTTGGTCATGGTGGATTATTTTTTTGATGTGCTGTTGAATTTGGTTTGCTAGTATTTTATTGAGGATATTTGCATCTATATCCATAAGGTATATTGGTCTTTAGTTTTCTTGTTTTGTTCTATCCTTTCCTGGTTTTGGTATCAAGGTGATATATTGGCTTCATAGAATGAGTTGGAGAGCATTCTCTCTTTCTCAATGTTATGGGCTAATTTCTGCAGTATGGGTACCAGCTCTTTTTTTTAGGTCTGGTAGAATTTGGCTGTGAATTCATCTGGACTGGGGCTTTTTTGTTGTTAGAATATTTTTTATTACTGCTTTGATCTTGCTTCTTGTTATTGGTCTGTTCAGTTCTTTATCTTCCTGATTAAGGCTTTGGAGGTTATGTGTTTCCAGGAATTTTTCTATTTCCTCTATGTTTTCTAGTTTATGTACATGGAGATTTTTGTAGCATTCATGGATGATAATTCTTCATTTCTATGGTATCAGTTGTAATAGCTCCTTTTTAATTTCTGATTGAGCTTATTTGGGTCCTTTCTCTTCTATTCCTGGTTAATCTAGCAAGAGTTCTGTTGATTTTGTTTATTTTCTCAAACATCTTTTTGTTTTGTTGATCATATGTATTTATTTATTTTTTTCATTTTATTTAGATCCACTCTGACATTTGTTATTTCTTTTCTTCTGCTGGCGTAAGGTTTGGTTTGCTCTTCCTTTTCTAGTTCCTTGAGATGTGTCATTAGGTTGTTAACCTGTGATATTTCTGCATTTTTGATGTAGGCATTTAAGACTATGAATTTTCTTTTTTTAAAAAAAATAAATTATTAGATACATTGGAAGTTAAGTTACATAATTATACAACAAGGAGAATTGAAGTCAGTAGAGGCAAGGTATTAAAGAGATTTTTAAATTATGGATTGTACTTACAAAAGATTGTATAACTAATCCATTGGCTTATTATGATGTAATAGGTTAAAATAACATATTCATCAAATTATCATTATAGCACTGCAAAGTTGAAAGGATCTACCCCTTCCTATATGTATTCAGAATAAAGTAAGTTTACTAAGCATAGCTTTTGTAAAGCAACTTTCTTCTTTGCCATGCAGTAAAAGGACATTTTCCATCTGCATTCTTCTGAAGTCATGGGAATCTCTACCAGGTACTCACTATGTATAGAAAAGATGTCACCTATGAGTTTTAGAATTGTAGAAAATAAATAGATTTTTTAAAATAAACATCATAAAATAAATATTATAAACTAGGAGTGTTTTATGTGGGCCAAGAAAATATATTTTTGAAGAAATGTTATAATTCTGAAAGATATAAGAACCAGTATCTGAGGAAAGACCCTTAAGATCTTAGCTGAACTTCCTTATTTGGCAGTCAAAAAAACAAAGTATAATGATTTAAAAATTGACTACCATTATCAGATTATAATACTCCAAAGTTTAAGTTGACTAAGAAGGAAAATAAAACAATAAAATGATATGATATACTCTGTAAAAGAAAGGTTTCCCTAATCACAAATCAAATTCTTCCAGGACTTAAGATATCTTCCATACACAAGCAATTCACTAATGGATACAGTATTCATTCATCAGCCATTACAGAGCTTTATTCTAATCTTAATACACACTAACATGGTATTAAAAAATCCTAACAGGTATTCTGCCTTATATATATTTTATTTTCTTAAATAAAGGGAAAAGATAGGAAGAGTTATTCCATAGGTATGAGAAATAATTATATCAATTTAGAATTATCTAGGCCATTTCTTATACATTAACAGAGTTAAAGCACCATTATTTCAACCCTGTCTTTACATGTGCTTACTTTTTCCTTCTGTTTTAAACTGAAGGTATTAGTTTAATCTTTAATTTATTGAATCCTTTTCCCAGCTATGTCTCACGGATGCGAGACAGCATGATTCTCAAAGGGGGGCTAAATCAAAGAGGTTACTGCTTAGGAGATTATCATGACCAGTCAAGGCAGTTTTAGCCTCAAGTACATTTTTGCAGGTCATTGGTTCCTACCCAGAGTAATCTCTCTGAAGTTCAATTCTGCGCAGCAAAAATAGAGAAAGATGAAAGTATCTCTTTTCCATTTATAATCAGGCCTTAATTGATCTCAGCAGATTTCCTAATTGCAGAGGTTCCCTCAGGTAGGTCATCTCTTTCCTCATCTGTGGAATCTTGCTGCCATAATCAGCACTTTAGGTGTTACACGAAGGCTGCAGAAATCCCTTTCTCTATGTACAATAAAGGGGAGAATTATTATAGCTTGTACCTAAAATAATGGCTTTGGCTTTAAGTGCAAAGCCACAGAGGAAAGTGGTATAAATGTTAAGAGCTGAATGCAATGATTTTGTGAACAGAAAAAAAAATATTTCTGTAATTTTATAAAATTTTAGTAATTGAATACTAGTTACATTTATTTATACTTTCACAACTTCTTTCTTATCTCTTTTGGAGTTAGTGCCTTTTATCATTTAGTACAATAGATTTATCATGAATCTACACATATTTTAGATTATCTAAGTGGGACACTGATAAAATCAATGGTGTATTACTTTGACGAAAGCGTCTCTTCCTATGTATTTTCTACTTTTCTCTATAGAATAGCTGTTTTATGATAGTTACCTTCTATCAAAAATAAAGTGATATATGATTTACTCATCCTAACTAGACTAATAATTAATAATAATCATTATTGCTATTGATCTATAGCAAATTTTCAACAGTTATCAAACACCTAGAAAGAATCTCACTTTTTCATATATTTTTCTAAAGTAGTTATATGCATAATTATTCATGAGATAAAATATTAGTATATATTTGAAGTATTTTTCCATTTTATTTACAAATTCTATTAATATTTATATTCTACTCACTTTAGAAAAATATTTTCAGTCTGAAATAAAATTGGACTTTATTTCTCCATATTTTGGTCATTTCAATTATTATTAAATGCAAGCACTTCAGATTATTAAGTTTTATCCAATTGATTGAAGTCCTAATGACTGGTTAAAATTTTGTTATACAAACATATAAGCATATTCTGTTTTACTTCTACCACTGGTTATATACTGAGTTATTGTGAAAATGATTTTTAATTATAGGAAATAACTAGCTACTATAGTTATATAATAATTTGCAAATCTCCTAAATATTTCCATTTTATATGGTATCTTATAATTACATGTGGGAATAAATCCTGTAGAACAAAATTTACCCCCCAATCAGAATTAGTACCACTAGATCCAAATTGAGTAGTCAAATGTGTACATGGAAGAATTTCTGCCTAATCTATGATACAACTATTGGAGATACCAGGCACAATTATGCAAATGTCTGTATACATTTGCACACATGCATACACAATTCTAGAAAAGTCTTAACAAATTGAGATGTTAATCTAGTAGTATTGCACTTTAAAACATGTATTATATCTAATATAGATATATATAAATGTATCAGTCTGGATTATGTCAATTGAAGAAACAAAAAACCCTACTCAAACTAGTTTAAGTGCAAAAACAAAAGGATTTTAAAAGGAAAAGAAAATTCTTTTGCTAATGTTAATATCAGCTATAGTTGGTCTACGTAGGAGGCCAAGTAATGCTGTCTCTTTCTCATCATTCTTTGTGCTTTCCTTTCATAGACTTGATTCTCAAAAACAGACCTCTCTCATGGGGATCTAAAGAATGGCCCTAGCACCCTGAGGATTGCATCCTGCTGTCTGACTAGCATATATAGAATATGTTTTCCACATACACTCTAAGACTGGCTCTCCTTGAGCCAGGGGTCCAATCTTAAACCAATCATGGTGATTATTAGTTTGACTAAATAGCCCTGGGATATATGCCTCCTTCCAGAGTTGAAACATAGGGTCGTTTCCACGCAAATTACATGAATAAGACAAAGAGAAGCATGTTTCCCAAAGAGACATTTTTAGAGCCATTACAAGATGGCAGAAGTATAGATGTTGAATAAGAATTACAGTCCAGCTTGTCAACATGTAGATATACACTTTTATCTTGTAATTTAATTTTGTAAAATGCCAGTGACTAATATCATGCACCTATTCCAGAAACTGAAAGTGATCACGTCCTTAGTGCAAAGTCTTATCCGGTTACCGTATTCTGGTCTAAGACAAGAATCTTTAAACGAAGTTCCTAAATTTATGCCTGGTTCAGAGGCAGCTCCTCAAGACTCAGAACCATGGCTAAATAACAAATTGTCCACCACCCAACCATATTCTGATTCAGAATAAATACAGTAACACATTATATTTGTAAAAAAAAAAAAAAAAAGAACATGTAGGAACAGCATAGAAAGGTCATGTGTCTGTATGTATCAGTCATAGCCTTTGAGAAAGGAAGACCAAGCAAAGACTCTGAGCTCTGTAGGTGGGATGAATTGTTTTGGACAGACAAGATAGCTTTCCTTAATTCCTTTTTCTTGAAAGACTTTGCTTGTCCATTGTATTCTGTGGTTTGTCCAACTAGACAAGTATTTTCCTGCTGATGCATATACTGCTATAGAAGCTAGCTTCATTTTAGTATAGGTTTGGACACCTGAAGATTTCTATTTGTAATTGAGAAATTAAAAGTCTCTGTTTTCTAGGCTTAAGGTTTCATCAGCCATAAAACTCACTTTAAATACTTTTAGGCTTTCTTTTTACTATTAGTTTTGCAATTCCATGGGCCACTGACCAATGCCAGAGAGACTATAGACTGGAAGAGTGGGTGGAGGAATTCTGTCATTTCACATCAGTAATGTGATCATCTTCCTAGTCCTCAGTTCAACAGCTGCCATCTTGGAATGTGACGCAGGGTCAGTTCAAAGCATTCACTTAAGAGGTGAAAGTAGATATAATCTGTCACTCATTTTAGAATCCATACAAATGTGATCATCTTCCTAGTCCTCAGTTCAACAGCTGCCATCTTGGAATGTGACGCAGGGTCAGTTCAAAGCATTCACTTAAGAGGTGAAAGTAGATATAATCTGTCACTCATTTTAGAATCCATACAAATGGTAGTTCTTCAATTAATACATCAGAAAGAATTCCAAGATCATAATGTTGTTCCACATTCCACCTGTTTCCCAATTCTTTCAAATCTTTAAGATTGACTTTCAGCATCCTTTTACTATTGGTTTTACACAGAAATAGTCCTTTTATAAAGCCTGTATTTTGTTTCATTCAACTTTCAGATGGGCTAGTTTTCAGAACAATCTTTCTTAGAGAACATTACTATAAGTTGCAGGAAAAAACAAACATACTTGACTATGTTGAGATATTTCTACCAAATCTCCTAATGATCCAACCATTTAAATACATGATCTAATTTCAAGATAAAACAAAGTTAAGGTGCTATTTCACTACCACATAAGAAGGATTGCAAACTTCCAAGACAAGGATGGAGAGATTCATTCTGCCCTATACTCAAATGTTACTCAGCCAATGTCACCTTTTGGGTCATCCTCTCATTTGCGATGAAACTTTAAGGAACATTTGTCTTTATTAATATTTTGGTTTCAAATCAATAAAGCCATGATTCAAACATCTTTAAACAAAAAGAGAACTTGTTTACTTAGAATAAAAAGGCCTAGACAAGGGCTAGCTTTAGGCAAAATGGAATTGAAAGTCATTTATCTTTTCAACTTGTGGCTATGCTTTCTTGGAGTTGGTCCATGTTCCAATAGTTCCCCTCAAATCCCAAGATTGGGTCTAGATTAATGTACTCATTATTTTCTTTAGAGAAATAGAATATCTTAATTAGACAAATCCTATATCCATACCCCTAGAGACAGAAGTAAAATAAAACTTCACCCACACCATTATAGACTATGAATAAGGGATGTGTGTTGGGTTTGGATGATGAATGCACAGCGTCCATTTCAGCCTTCTTCTAAATGTATTTCCCTTCCGCAGAGGCTGCAAAACTAAATTCTGTATTCCACAAACTCTTTTACTAAGTTTTTGGAAGCAAATAATATGTTGCCAATTATATGTACTTGAGAGAAGCTTAAAAGGAGGAAGTCAGGCAGAGGTGATCTCCCTGCTGCTTTTTAAAAATTTGTTTTCCCTCAAAAGCAGGGCACATAAATGGCAAGAGCAGTTCTGGTGGCTATGAATATAATGTTTCAGCATCTACTCGTTAGTTGTCAAGAAGCTGTTAGAATGCCAGGTGTTACACAGGCCTTCTGATCCATGTGATACTACAGCTGGTCCCAAATTTTATCATCTAACTTCTGTATGTCCAAACTCTCCAACAAATTTTTATTTCTATTCAAATAAGTTTTATTTTCACAAATAATTTGAGATTTACAAAAACATTGCAAATAAAGTACAGAGAGTTCTCATATAACCCCCTCCACACATATACCAATTGAATTCTCCCTATTATTAATATAATTAGTATGGCATATGTGTTGCAATATATTAGTCAATATTCATGCATTATTAACTAAAGTCCGTACTTTTTTCAGATTCTCTCAATTTTGACCTGATAGGGTTTTTTTTTCTTCTTCTTTTTTTCTTTTTTCTGTCCCAGGATTCTATCTAGGTTAGCACATTACATTTAGACTTCATATCCTCTTAGGCAACTCCAGGCCGTAAAAATTTTTCAGATTTTCCTTATTTCTGATAAACTTTGACATTTGTTTTCAGGAGTACTAGTTAAGTATTTGGTAGAATGTCCCTCAACTAGGTTGTGTCTGAAGTTTTTTTCATGATTAGACCGTGTGGTAATGTGTTTCGGGGAGGAAGATCAAAGATGTAAAGTGCCATCTTCATCACCTCGTATAAAGAATACATATAATCAACATGACTTACTACTATTAATGTTGACCTCAATCATCTGGCTGAGATAGTGCCTATTAGGTTTCTCCATAGAATAAATTATTCCCCATTTCTTTCATACTGTATTCTTTGGAAGCCTTTATGTGCATCTCACACTTAATTAAGGGGTAGAGAGTTATGTTCCACCTCATTGATGGCATTATGTATCTATACAAATTATTTGGAATTCTTTTGCATGGGAGATATTTCTCTTCTTCTCTTTTTAAATTATTTATTCAATAATTTATTTATATCAATATGGGCTGATAGATTTTATTTGATACTTTGGGTTACAATCCCAAAACTACTTATTGATTTTGTTGCTCAAATTATCTAGCTTTGGCCTTTGGAAGCTCTTTCCTTTGGCCCCTGTTTCCTTTAGCATGACTCATTAATGTAGGTTTTTGTTTTTATTTTAGAATATTTATTTTTCAGCATTTTCTTATTTTCTGGCCTTATAGATGCTCCAGGCCCATTTGTACATTTTCCTGCCAAATTCTAGAATCAGTCATTTCTCTAACAAGCCCTGGTTCCTTATATTGGAGAATAAGTGGTTTTAGAAACCAATATCTGGGCACCAAGTGCGCTTACTGGTAGTGGGGTGTTGATGCATCTAGGACATCTGAGCTAAAAGATAAAGGAATTATGTGTACTAATTCTTTATTTTTCTATAAACTAACTCTTGCATTTTTCCATATCTATAAATATTTCTCTATATAACCATCTGTATTAATATTAAGCTAACCATGAGTTCAAACTGATATCTCCAACTCTAGTCTATTACCACATGGATCATTTCAGTGTGCTCCAACGTGGTAAAAATCACATGCTGGTACTTAAAAACCCAAGACAATTTAGGTCAGGTTCTAACTACCATGCTTTGATTCACGGAGACCTTAGAGAGTGATTATTTGATGGGCATCCTCAAAAGCTATAATACTGGTAAAATTTTTTAAAAGACAGTTTTATTTTTAAAGTCTCTAGGTCTGAAAAAGAGAAACCTAACTTTAGTCACCTTTATGGAGAGATGGAGAATCACTTCTGTACTCAGTTCTCAGCATGGCAAATTTACAACCCACAACTCTTCAATAAAGAAGAATCAGCAAGCAAATGAGAAAGGCCCACAGATGATGCCACAAGAAAAATTACTATAAATATTCCTCTTGGATTTCAGTAAATGGATCTCAAGCAATTTAGCTGAATAATGATACACTGGGGAAAAAGTAAGCTGAAATTTTAGAGACATAGACATATCCTTTGAGTTCATATTAGCCAGAAGGACTCAAAACATGACTGTGTTTCGATAATGAGAACATGAAATTATGAGGGTTAAATGATAGGTTGTGTTCTGAACTAATTCAGTATCCCAGAAGTTATAATAAGAATATGCCTTGTGGGCATTTCTCCAGTTCTTGAATATATTAATATATTTACATGAGCATACAAGGCAACTGGAAGAATCCCATATTTGCTCTCTTAAATTTGAAGTAAGGTCTTTTGTATCAAGATCCAAGCATAAACCTCTGTGACTGAAACTCTTATCAAAATAGTTAAACCAAAAGCAACACTGGACTCCTAGAAGAATTATGGAGAGAAAAGTATAAAAAGACTATTGAAAGATTCAGGGCTGGCAATTTCTATCATATTCACTCTGTTTATATGACTGATTGTTCTATGCAAGAATACTTTAGGGCTTAGCAGATGATGGAGCATCGTGATAAACTTGATAAAAATAGTGTAAAAATTATAACTCCAAATGTAATTGGGTTTCTACATACTAAAGGAAATTAACATAAATCCGGGTACTTGATATGCAGCAATTTGGAGAAAAGAAATGGGGGGGGGAGGTGGGGGGGAGGTGAAGAGAGAGAGAGAGAACAATAAAAACACCTTTTATCTGGCCAGGAGAGCAATATAGTTTGGGTGTCTCATTTCTCAGCTTTCATCAACTCTCTGGCTCTTAAAACAATTTCTTCTACTGGAGTCCTGACCTCTCATTGGATTACTTCATAGATTTCATGATGCTGTTGATTTTGCAACCAGTAATAGGATGTTACAGGCAGAAAAACAAAATGGATCCTACAGGCTTGTTAAGACAAGTATATTCTAGAAGGTGGTAGATAATTCTTGCAAAATTTCAGGATTGGCCGGGCGCTGTGGCTCACGCCTGTAATCCTAGCTCTTGGGAGGCCGAGGCGGGCGGATTGCTCAAGGTCAGGAGTTCAAAACCAGCCTGAGCAAGAGCGAGACCCCGTCTCTACTATAAATAGAAAGAAATTAATTGGCCAACTGATATATATATAAAAAAAATTAGCCGGGCATGGTGGCGCATGCCTGTAGTCCCAGCTACCCGGGAGGCTGAGGCAGAAGGATCACTGGAGCCCAGGAGTTTGAGGTTGCTGTGAGCTAGGCTGACGCCACGGCACTCACTCTAGCCTGGGCAACAAAGCGAGACTCTGTCTCAAAAAAAAAAAAAAAAAAAAAAAAAAAAAAATTTCAGGATCATGAAACATTGGTAAAATTTGGGGGAGAACAGAGGTTTTATGATTTCTCCCTCAAATTGAAAATCAAAGTGATGCCCTTTTCCTATTCCAACACTAACAAAGAGATAAGATTCCAGCATGTTTCAGTTAGACAAATATAAAGCCTAACTCCAGAAGTGAAAAGATTGTATTTTGGTATTAACATGTGCTGCAAATGATTGCTCTCTTCATACCCATTACCAAGTGAAACATATATCCGCCAGCATTTCAAATGGACTTAAATCAAGAGTTTCTCTGGCATTTTCAGTTTGTAACTCTTGATACTTAGACCTTATTTCCTAACAGAGGCAATAGAGATAGAATTTGGGCTGCAAATATGTTAATCTCTTTTTAAGGTAATCAGAAGATAGGCCCCTAGAGTTGTAGTAGAGCAAATCTATGCCCTTGTTCTCAGTCAGTTTGGGCTGCTGTAACAAAAATACCACAGATCGGCTGGTTTAAACAACATTTTGTTTCTTAAAGTTGCTAAAGACTGGAAAGTCCAAGATCAAGGTAACACATACTTTGATTCCTGGTGAGGGCTCTCTTCCTGGTTTGCAGAGGAACACCTTCTTTTTATATCCTCATATGTCAGAGAAAGAAAAAGGAAGCATAATCTCTGATATCACTTATTATAAAGGCACTTATCTTCCCAAAGGATTAGTTTACCTCCCAAAGGCCCCATCTCCAGATATTATCTCAGTGGGGGTTAGAATTTCAACATATGAATCTGTGGGAGGGGGCAGGCATAAACATTCAGTTTATAACACTCTTTGGCTAATAACTATTTTCTCCATGAGAAACCTTTTCTTCCTTCCTACTAGACCCTGGAAGAAACTGAATATTGGAGGGTAGTTCACCAAGTAAATGCCATTGTTGACAAGATGACCATTGACACGCAAAGCTACAAAATGGTTATGCACTGAAGTACCACATGATGAAGTAGAAGTGATATAGAAGGGATGGAGTTTATGATACTCCTGAGGAATATGAAAGTGACATAGTCAAGTAGCCTATACTCCTAATGTACCTCCCCTAATAAATTTGCTTGTCTCTTCCAATCTCTTAAGCCCATACCAGTAACTTCATGGGGAGTTTTCCATGCCCAATAGAGTGTGAGAATCTGTAATAGACAAGTGTCAGAAGAAATCTGATGACTATCATTACAACCCCACAGGAAAAATTCTGTCTGGAAGAACAATCTTCCCAATGGCCAGAGTATCTTATAGTCCACTTTACTTGGAAATAAAATCTTCAAGAGATATGGAAGCATACTGATTCATTGGCTATAATTAACAGTTTGATTAAGTGAGCCAAAATTTGGAAGGATAATATAATAAGTATGATGACATACTTAGCTACTTTATAGTCAACTATGGTGGCAGTTCTACTAAGCATTCATTGCTTAGTTACCAGCTTTGTTCGAGTTGAGGGGATTTGTAGTTATGCAACATTCTGATCCCTGAATTACAAGAATAGTGTGTACCCTGGACTCGATTGTATTAAGAAAGTCCTCTTGACTCCAGCTCCTCCAGCCTTAACATTGATTTTATAAGCACTTATTTTCTAGTACGAAACATACTTCTGCTTAAAATATTCCTGGTGTTTCCTTTTTTTTTTTTACATAAGCAACTAAATAACACAGGAATAGTTTTCTCCAGAAGAAAATTGAGTTGTTGCAATGAGAAAACAAAAAAAAGAGGATTAGATACTAGATGAAAAATGCAATTCAAATCAGAAATAAAATATATCTGTTTTTATAGTACCTAAGTGTGGTGTGATGTCTTATTAGTGAGAAAAACTCACACTTACATTTGTCATCACCTTTCCTGATTAGGTAAAACAGTCACTTTGGAATGCTTTCTATATAGTCTGGAAAAAAATAACTTGAGTAGCTAGTAGACAATCATTGGTTTGGGTAAAGGGTACACCAAGAGAATGTCTTAAGAATGAACGTGGATCTTTATATTCTTGAAATAATATAGTTTTCCCTCCCCCGCCACCCCCCCTCCAGGGAATGGATGGATAATTCACATACAAGACAAGGAGTTTCCTAGGAATAAATGATAATATATACTGATCCTTCCATTTGAAAGTTTGTCCCAGATGAATTAAAATAGCCCAGCTCAAGAGAAAGGCTCCTAATTTGCTCCAAAATAAGTTCAAAACAACAAGGCAAAGTGTATAATATATACACTATACACACACACACACACATACACACACAAATAGGTGTGAGTGGGTATAAGTTATATAAATAATGTGAGGTGGACAGGCAGTTTTTGTTTATGCTGTAGCCTATAATCAATAGGCTACCATTTCATCATGAATATAAAAGATATGCAGAAGAATCTAACTTTTACCCAATACATAAGATGAATGAAAAGTAATATACACTCCACATATTGAAGACATTTACTATGTTTTCATTGATTTTCTTTTTAATATTCAAATTGTAGCATGTACACAGTGATCAAGTTATTTGGCAGTACTATAACAGAAAGAATGTCCTGAAAAAACACAAAACTATTTTCTGTCTCTTTAAAACATCCCCCACTCCTTTTTGAGAACTAAAACCTGTATCCCTACCTCAAGCCAGTGGTTGGGAAGGGCAGGGTAATGTCTTTTGTTCTTTGTGCTACAAGAGATGGCTCAGTGGAACTGCAACCCAAGTGCCAGGAGGTCCGAGTGGTCCTGCAGGATTGTCTTTAGGGGAGATGGAACCCATCAGAATCATCAGCCCAACTGTAGTTGAACAGCAATTGTCTGAAGCTCAATAGCCTCCCTTTAAAAACTCTGTATTTTTGCTTATTATTAGGATGGTGGAATTTTTGACAGGAGTCTCCAACCTCCTCGTATGCTGGCAAATTAATAAACTTCTCTTTCCTTCGCCTCAAACCACTTGTCCTCCTTCTGATGCAGCCTCAGGGACAAGTGCTGAACTTTCAGTAACAGTACATGTGAATAAAAACAGGAGGTAGCCTCACTTTAGTACTACCTGTTTTACTTTGGATTACATAAACCAAAATTGGTTGCAGAATATTGAAGATTTTCATACCGTAGATGATCTGAGATTTTATTAACACTGTATAAAACAAAACTAAATAACTTAAAATTCAAAAAACCCAAATAATTATTGTATATATGTATTTACTATTAAGTGAATGAATTATTCCCTGAGCAGTATCCTCAGCTCCATTGTTTCAGTGTTCTCTCAATCTCATCAAAATTCTCAATGCTGATCTCCAGATGCAAGCACTGCAGGAAATAATCACACAGTCAAATAATTGGTGCCACTGTGAATTTACGTTTGCCAGCCTCAACTGAGCCCTTGATGTTGTTTCTTCTAGTTCTATTTTCCTGTCTCCACAGGGTCTATTCTAAAACATCCTTCACTCTTTCCAAAACTCTCAATTCTCCTTTTCTGATGACAATCCTGTCTCCTATTCTTATTGCAAATGAGTTGAAATCTCCCTATATTTACAAAAGTATGATTCCTAGACACACGGATGTCCTGTTACATAGGAAATACTGTCTCTCATACTATATTCTCCCACTCTAAATATTCTTCCTTTCCTTTCTTTCAAGGATCTTCTCTTTCTGAACTATCTCCATTTTTTAGTTTCTGTAGATTCTCCCTCTCTACCATCTACATTAGCTTCTAAAGGTGTGTCTTTCACTTTAAATAGAGAATAAAACAATTTTTTTCTTGAGACCCTCCCACCTACTTTCAGCCATTGTCCCCTTTAGAAGTTCCCTGCAGTTGGTAATGACTTGGTAATGCTGACTTGGTAATGCTCTACCTTTATCCCCCTTCAAGGAAAGATTTGTTTTCTTTACTTTTGGGAGAGTTGTCAGCAGATAGCCTTCAGCTATGGCCTCATTAGGAATTCCCTTAGCTGCAAAAGAGTCTTCTCACTCCAAGTTTACAACCTTTCTGGAGTTGTAACATCCCATGTTGATGAAGACCTGGATGTTTTGGCTCCAAAGTTCCATGTAGGGTTGACTTGGGCTCAGAGAGATCTTGTATCACAGTTCTACTTCTCCCTCCTCCATAGCTATTGATCCCAAGGGCATTCCCTAATAAATAACCTGCATGCTAAATTCTGTCTGTTTCATGTCTATTTCCCAGAGATTCCAAATTATAAGAGTTGGTGACAGATGTGGCCTGAGATTAAGCAATAATATAGGTTTTGGATTTGGATCACTTGTCACCCAGCCGGCACTGGAAGAGAACATAGATACCTCCTCTCACAGTCAACGTTTTAACTGTTAAAATCTCACTGGTGGTGAATTGGGATGGTATGTGAAAGGAATGCACCAGCTGGTATAATGTATCAGGCTATTGAGAAATAGAAACTATAAAAATGATATTTGATCACTTTCGTGAAATTCTTGAAGCTCTAGAATAATATAAAGGCTGAGAGTATTAACAGAAAATTCAAAGCCACAGGTGAAACAAGAAGGTTTGCTAGTAGTGTACACAGAAAGTTTCATCTCCTGCAACACGAGGATGAAAAAACTAAGGGATTTTCCAGGACTCTTATCTTTAGCAAAATCTATTTCTGAAAGAGGCTAAACTCACTAAGGAGGATCTTTTTGCTACAAGGATGGCTCACAGAAACATGTAGAAAACCATGGCCCATGTTAAGTGAGGATAAGATGACAGAATTGCCATAACGGATGGTGCAGGAAGAAATTAAAAGACGCAGGAAATATTCATATTGTAGTGAATATACTAAGTAAAGCTGAAAACCCACCAAATGTCAGTTTCATGGGAAGGCCTACAGTTTAGAAAGTTCACCAAGGCCACTGAGAACCCACTGGTAAGAGGGGTGCCAGCATCGTTGAGATGTTCACTGGTGCCTGCCATCTGCAAGCCAGGGCTGATGCTAAAATTTTGTTCTTGTTCTTGGCTCTTTGATATCATTAGCATAGTAAGATCTTGAGAAAACAGAGAGTATGTGGAAGTGTTTAACTGTCAGGAGGCAGGTGGATTCATTTATTGTAATCAGCAGTAAGATTTGAGTGGCAGCCAAAAGAGCCTAACCCACAAAAAATGAAATATAGTCTCTTTATGGTAAAAACAGATGAGCCACCAGTAAAGGTGGCACTCAACTTGCACCAGGGGAAGAACAAAAGACAGAGCATTAGGAAGTTGTAGGTATAGTCATCAATCGTATTACATTCCACATGGTAAATGATTAAAGCTTTTGCTAATGTGTTCTTCTTCATTCTTACCAGAGAGAGAATCAGAAATGGTTTACAATCATCAAGCATGGATAACTGCACATGCTTATTGTTCTTGGCCAGGACTATATGAGCTCTCCCATGTTCTGTCCTAACACAGTACAAAGAGACACGGGCCATCTGGATATCCTGCACATCACATCCATGCACTATGGCAGAGACATCATGCTAATTAGACCAGATGATCACAAAGTTTCTATCACATTAAATGAGTTGCTAAAATTATGCACTCAGGAGGGTAAAAGATAAACATCAAGAAATTTCAGAGGCCTATCATATTGAAGCCTTGCGATGGGTCATTTTAGCTTTAAGTCTTCCTGTGGTTTTGGTCAAAGTCATAGTCAATACTGCATCACAGCCCATTTTTCCTTCTGTACAACTCTGTTCTCCCCCATCCCTTCTTTCCACAGGTGTTAATACCAAAGATATTTCTGAATAAATGTTCTGATAAGCTCAAAGCTTGTTTCCTGGGGAACCCCACCCATAGTACATGCCACAGTCAAACTCTTTGTTTTTATCTTCTCTCCTTATTGAACTCAAACTCACTGTGACTTACTGCAATGTGACTTCATCACTTACCAATCTATTAAAAATTCTTGTCAGGAATATTACCCATGACTCCTTTGTTAGCAATACCAAGACATTCAGATCTTAGTTAGACCTTTTACATGTGTCCAAAACAGTTAACTCCTTCCTCCTTTTTAAAATGCACTGCTAGCAGATATGACCACCCACTGCCTTGGTTTTCCTTCTACTTTTGATTGTTCCCTCTTAGTCTTGTTTTTAGGAAGACTTCTTGTGGTTTTCCTGTGCTATAAGCCTTCATATACATTAATATTCTCTGTAGCCACTATTTTCTTCCCAATTATACATCTGCTCAGAAGAATCATTTTCATTCCTATGTATTCCAGTAGCATTTACATGCTGATGACTTCCAGCTCTATAGCTCCTTCCCTATATAAAAACCTACCTAGTTACACCTGAATTTGTTTAAATAAAAAAAAAAAAAAAAAAAAAACAAAAAAAAAAAAACCTACCTATCTGCACTTGGGTATCTCGTAAGTAGTTCAACTCATCAGGACTACAACTGAACTCATCATCTTCTCCCTCATACTAGTTGCTCCTCTTTTTCCTTTATCAATTGTATAGAGGACATTTCCTTGCCAGAAATTTTTCAGGCCAGAAAAATGGAGACGACATTGGCTCCCTGTCTCCATCCCTGCCCTATCCCCGTCCACTGAATCACCAGTGCTGTCATTTCTACCTCTTAAATATTACTTCGTGAAATTGAAAAATCTTGTCCTTTCCCATTTATTGTTTTTCTAAGTTAATAAACAATCATCCCTCACTATCTGGTCTCTTCATTAATGAGCATTAACTTCATTACAATCTGCAAACTTCCACCAGCTTGGTTCTCCTAAAACACACATGAGGAAATGCCATACTCATGCTTAAACCTGGACAGTGACCTCATGACAGCATAAACATTTCCTGGCTTGGCTCACGGGGCCTTCAAGATGTAGCTCCTATCTTCTTGTCTAACTGCTTTTACCACTCTCCATTTACAGTCCATACATCAGCCATGCTTAAAGACTTTGGCTTCCAGTTCTTTGAATATTATACTCTATCTCATCTACTGGGCTTTGTGAAATGCAGTTTGCTCTGCCTGGAAACACCCTAAATCCAAACCTGCCCTATCTGACTCCTATGCTTTGATCCATTTAGAATTACTCCAGTTATGCCTGCTTCCAAGAAGGCTTTTCTTACCAAAGGCAGGTTTCCTTGGTAAGTTCTCCCAGGATGATACATTATTGCAACATCAGAGCATTCTTCACACTTTCTTGAGATTTCTTCTTTGTGTTTCTTCTCTGTTAGATAAAGAGCACCACCTCTAACTTGATAATCATGGTATAGTCTGCACCAATCTATATTTGTTAGGTTAGTGAATTAATTATATATATGTTATTTCATTTCTCATGTCGGCACGTCCAGCTATCAAGGTTCTCCTAACTTCTCTATATCATGGCTTCTTCCTTTAAATTAGAACTTTAAAGACTATAAGATCTTTAAGAAGAGCAGTTGCTAACTCTTGTGGCATTATCCTTCCAGTACTCCATAAATATTAATAGCATGGAAGATTGTTTAGAGTGACAGCCAAAACCTCCAAAGGAGTGACACTCTGAGGTTATGGTTTCTAGAATACTAGGACAGCAGCTATAAACCTAAGCATATGCTAACTAAAGATGGACACTTAAGAAGCATTTTAGAATGAACATACTCACTTCTCCACATGTTTTTGTTTTAGTAGATTCAGATCCAATCTATTATTCTGACAGTCACGGACTTTGTTTTTATTTTCCTGTCCATTTCTCTAGGCAAATGTGAATGACTCAAATTTCAGACATAATCTAAATGTTAGGGGAATTAGGGCATTTGCCCATATAAAATAAAACATGGCCTTAGAGTTACAGTGACTTTGCATTTTACTCTTTTGTAAGAAGATGGCACTGCGTCTTCTAGCACTTTTCGCAAAGAAACACAGATGTCATTGCCTGACAGTAAACCCAGCTCTGTGGTGACCACAAGTGTCTCTGCAAGTCGCCCCTCCCAACTGACCTAGTTTATCACACCTTCTGAGAAGATAAGCTATTCTTAGGGCACCCAGGTGCACTGACTGAGCAAGTTTTGAAGAGGCTTTTCTATCACAGGTTAGCTTGTGATTAATATGAAATATTGAGTTATTTCATCAAATTTGCTTCATAGAGATTTCTAAAAGGTCTGTTAGGAGTTCTTTTTTTATCCACTCATATCTAGGCCATGCTTCCTTATGAATACAGAATTTTGTAAAGTAAACCAAAGAGTGTTATTTATGGTTCTATATTAAGAATTTTTAACATGTTTATTGACAAGAAAACATTTCATGACTTGACTGGGCTAGTTAGAAGTAGACTGGGACTAACTGTACTCATGATATTAAAATAAAATGAGTTTGATTGATTCCTCTTTAACAAAGTGCAAGAGACTCTTAAGCTGGTCAGAGAGAATTGAGCAAAGCTATTTATAAGACATGATATTACTATGAATTGTCAGGAGGTCTCTCTTTAATGGGATGCACAACAGATACTGTATGTGTCTGTATTTGACTTGTATCTGGCATTGAATGTATTCTCTATGGGTGGCCCAGTACCCTATGGGCAATTGCTATGTACACAATCCATAACTCAAATAATTTAAAGACCTAAAACTGCTTTTATTAAGCAACACAGTGTCTCTTTTCTCCCTGTGTTTTATATTGGAGAATTTCTGGAACAGACCAAAAGGAGAAAAAAAATCTTTTCCCTTGTACCACACCCATTTTCTCACTCTGAAGTTCCCAGATAAAATGGCCAATTCTTATTGTTATATTTCTGGGCACCTTTCTCTTATGAAAAATGAAACAAAGGAATTAAAAGAAGATTCAGCAAGAATGTTCAAACCACTGTTAGAGAAGAAACAGTCAATGATTTTGCATTGCTTCTCCTTCATGATGTCTTCCTTGTTTCAAATTTAAGTTTGAGTTTGGCAATGGAGACTGTTAATACACAGAAAAGAGAACACATTATTTTTATGAATTGGAAATAAGAGGATGGCTGACTAGAGATGTCAGTCTCCAGACCGTCTCAGAAAGAAAGAAAAGTTTTAGATGGAAAAAACATAGCCCAGATTTAATTCTGAGGGAAAAGTACCAGAACCTACTGGAGACGCCATGGGAAGAAGTTGCAGAGCAGAAGAAGGAGCAAGATTTCAGCAGAGATGGACCCTCGAGAAACTGGGAACCCAGTGGAAAGTGTAGGTGGGGACGTTTGTCTTCTTCTGGCGGACTACAGGCTTCCAAACTGTGGGAAAGCTTCTCTGCCACCATGAGCCAAAAAGCTGCTGCCACCAGTGAATGGGAGCTTCTCAAGAAGAAAGCATGGGGCTATCAGCCCCCTTGGGATCAGTTCCCCTCACCACAGACCCAAGCTGAGGCAGCAGGCACCACACTGCTTTTCCAATCACTTTGTCCCTTTGTCCTCCCCAGGGAGTTTTAGCCCTTCAGTTTTCTTGTCACTGGTCCCCACATAAACATTTTCCAACTCCTGTCCAGACTGCAGTGGCCATAGGGAGGGGAATGATGGATCCCAGAGCTTGGACATTCAGGGCAGGCTGCCTTCAGGGGAGAGGACAGTGCAGCCAGCCAGGGGAGCCCCTGGGGACAAGAGGGACCAGATTGCAGCTCTCTTCCATTCAGGCTCTTCTCCTCCTCCTCCCCTCCCCTGCCCACAGCTGATACAACTGTGGCAGTTCCCACATCAGCTGGGGTGCCCCAAGGGGCGACTGAGCCAGAGCTTGCAAGAGAGGCTGCTTCCCCTTTGTTAGTACACCCACAGCACCAAGCCTTCCACAGACATTACACAGTCTCTCTACTGAGTGAGAGCTAATCAGTGGTTACACAAGGTCACCACGTGGTGTAAAGGACATCGGAAACCAAGAAGTGGGGAAGTTGGGTGGGAGGTGATAGATAAAAACTTACCTATTGGGTACAACATACGCTATTCTCATCATGGGCACACTAACAGCCCTGACTTCAGCATTATGCAATTCATCCATGAAACAAGAACATTTGCACCCTCTAATATTTTGAAATGAAAATTATCAAAAAAAAAAAAAAAAGACTAGAAGGAGAGAAGATAAATTGGATATAGTAAGGGGCTGAAAACCCAGCTTTATGAGATGTCTACCATGAATATGGCATTATGTTTTATGTCTGGTGTAAAAAATAATTAACTTCTCACAAAACCTTATGAAGCAGATAGGGTTATGCTTATCTTACAAATGAGCTAAGTAAGGTTCTGAGAATTTAAAAGACTTGTCCAAGGTCTCTCATCTACACAGCGGCAAATCCTAGATTAACATCAGGGCTGCCTGAGTGTTTATAGCATATGTCTTTAAATTTCTTTCATGCACTGTTTCCACCCTTTTCTCTTGAATACATAAATAAAAGATAATCAGAAACAACGTATTTTGCATTTGTGCAAAAACAATAAAAAAAATACTTTCACAAAATTGGCTCACAGAAGTAATGGCAGGTGGGTTTTTACTGTTGATTTTACTGATTAAGAATTTGAGGCAGGCACACTAATTGTCTCTAGGACTCTCAGAAGTTAAGGTCTATGATGACTGGGCCTCATTGCTTTCCATTTGAAATCCAGCCATTTCTTCTACACCATGCTGCTTAATGCTTATATTTAAATGTCTTTTTAATTACAAAACATTCAGCCTTTCCTTGGCATCAAATATCATCTTGTATGTGTTAAACTCTTCCCAAATTGGAATATGAGCATTTTGGGTAGAAGGAAATTGCGAAAGAGGGCATATTTATTTATACATCAACAAATTTTAAAATGTGTAGTCATTTCTGGACACTACATATTTTAGTTGCATCTAAAATGCAATCTTGTTTTACTCACATTTTTTAAATTTTCTAAAACATGCCTTGCCCACTGGTAGATGTTGTCACACAATTCAAAGTAGTTATGGTGCCAATGAGTTTTAAAAGAAAATTATAGTTTAAATCATATACTTTAAAAAATAGACCTTTTAAAAATTGTTAGGTTTTATGGGCTGTTTTAATTATATTAATCTTGCATTTCAGCACAGAAATCCTCTGCACTGCCAAGTTAAATCTTCAGAAGAAAATGAAGATAATTATCTTTTTACATTACATGAAAATTAATGATATCATCAACACTTATAAGTACTTTCAAGAAGTTAACCCATTGCAGTGTCTTAATTTGAAGGAAAAGACTACTCAAACATTTGCCTATGAGTATATAATTAGAATTAAAGTGAGGTTTTTCCTTTACGTTATATGCTTATATAAGGCATTCCAAAGGAGAAATAATGTGAATTAATACCTAAAATTCATGAACTAAAAGGATTTTACTATCTCAGTTCAAGTTTCCCACCTCAAACAGAATTAAATTTCAATATTTAGGTGAATAAACAATAGACACACATATGATAAACATGTTTTCTCAACCAAAAAGTAAGAGTAGGACAAAGTGTTCCACAGAGAATCTTGGAGTCTAGTACTTTTATTGCCATTATTCCTGCTTGTTTACTGTCTTTGAATGCCTGCTATGCAGCAGACACTGTCGTGTACACTTTTACTAATTTTCTTTAATGTTTCATCACTATTTCAAATTTGGTATTATTATATCTACTTATACATGAGCAATAGACTCATATATAAAGCCTAAATTTATAGAGACTAAAATGTGTCAAATACCTTGTTTGAGATGACATAGCACAGTAAGATGTGACTGGAGATTCATTTCTGGGTTTATTTGGCTCAAAAATTATCTTTTTCCTCTAGATTATAATTCCAGCATAAATCATGAAATTGTCAAAATTAAACTTTATTCTCCATATTGCGGCATTTTCCTACTTTTTTTACTGTGTTTTTTGGTGGTCCCTTCCAGCAGAATTGGATTCAAGAAAGAAATGTACCTTATCATGAAGCTTAGAGAACTTAATGTGTTTCTTCTTCCAGGGGTATTCCATAAAACAAAGAAACAGCAGCAACAAAAACACAGGAACAAAAGAAACTGGGGAGGCCGGGCGCGGTGGCTCACGCCTGTAATCCTAGCTCTCTGGGAGGCCGAGGCGGGTGGATTGCTCGAGGTCAGGAGTTCGAAACCAGCCTGAGCAAGAGCGAGACCCCGTCTCTACTATAAATAGAAAGAAATTAATTGGCCAACTAATATATACAAAAAATTAGCCGGGCATGGTGGCGAATGCCTGTAGTCCCAGCTACTTGGGAGGCTGAGGCAGGAGGATTGCTTGAGCCAGGAGTTTGAGGTTGCTGTGAGCTAGGCTGACGCCACGGCACTCACTCTAGCCTGGGCAACAAAGTGAGACTCTGTCTCAGAAAAAAAATAAAAAATAAAAAATAAAAAAATAAAAAATAAAAAAAAAAAAAAAAAAAAAAAAAAAAAAAAAAAGAAACTGGGAGAATGCCATATATTGTACAGTTTTCAAAGCATAAGTAAAGAAGATTATTTTGGAGGTTTGATTTTCTAGCATCAAACTCCACCTTTACACCACATCCATTTTTTAAAGAGTGATTATTCTCAGGCCGGGCGTGGTTGCTCACGCCTGTAATCCTAGCACTCTGGGAGGCTGAGGCGGGCGGATTGCTCAAGGTCAGAGTTCAAAACCAGCCTGCGCAAGCGCGAGACCCTGTCTTTACTATAAATAGAAAGAAATTAATTGGCCAACTAAAAATACATAGAAAAAATTAGCCAGACGAGGTGGTGCCCACCTGTAGTCCCAGCTACTCGGGAGGCTGAGGCAGGAGGACAGGTTGAGCCCAGGAGTTTGAGGTTGCTGTAAGCGAGGCTGATGCCATGGCACTCTAGCCTGGGCAACAGAGAGATTCTGTCTCAAAAAAAAAAAAAAAAAAAAAGAGAAAAAGAGTGATTATTCTCTTTTCCTCTAATGCTGTATACGCATATTTTGTTCAGGGTTGGAATTTGCTTTACAAGATACTTGCTGTTGTCTGAGGACACCAATGCTCAAGACCCGCTAGTCCATTTCACCTAAGTGGGCTGTGCATCTCCTGTAGCCAGAGCTCTGCTACTAATGTAGTAGCTCAGCTGGCATCGCCACACATACCTAAGGGCAGGGCAGCAGTGGGGGGTTGGATTCTGAAAATTTAGGGAAGAATTAATAATGTTGCTTAATATTTTACTTTGTTTTTAATATTATTTTTTGTTTGTTTGTTTTTCCTGTTCTGATTGGCTTTGGTTTTAAAACTTATTATTAAGCACCTTGGCAGAGTTTATTTTTTGGAAGCTTCTAGTTTTTCTCTTCCCTATGCTCAAGATCTTTGGCTTCACTCACTCATGCTGAACCCTATATTTAACTAAGTCTCTCTTCATGTTTAGAAGAGATGGCAAATGGATTAATTAATATGATACCTACAAAAGATGGAAAAATGACAGCAGTAGCATTTCGATATTTAACTTCTCTGCAACTATCGTCTGTATGGTCTTGATACTATTGTCTGTAATACCTCCCTCTATTAAACTTGAATTTCTGAACCCATTTCTTGAAACTTGTAATAGGCAGAATAATGACCCCTCCAAAAAACAACTCATTACCTAAAATGTATGAATATACTATTTAACTTTCATAGCAAAAGGTACTTTGCACATGTGATTATATAAAGGGGCTTGAAATAAGGGGATTGTGCTCGGTTTTCCAGGTGAGCCCAGTCTAGTTACATGAGTCCTCAAGAGTGCAGAATCTTTACCAGGTGTAGACAAGGGGAGATGGGCCTCGAGGAGAATGGTCAGAGAGATACAGCACTCTGACTTTGAAGATGAAGAAAGGGGCCACAAGCCAAGGAATGTAGGTGGTCTCTAGAAGCTGGAAAAAGCAAGAAAATGGATTTCCCCCCCAGAGCTCTTGGAAAGGAACACAGCCTTGCCACCACCTTGATTTTAGCCCAGTGAGATCTATTTTGGATTTCTAACTTACAGAATTATAAAACAATAAATGTGTGTTGTTTTAAGCTACCAAGTTTGTAGTAATTGGTTATAGCAGCAGTAGAAAACTAATATGTTCGTCTTTCCCTTTTAATAAAAAATCAGGATAATACCTTTTCCTGGTTTTCCTATTGCTTTAAAAAGTTATTTTTCTTCTGTATCACAGACTATTCTGTTTTCATCCTTATCTATTATCTTTAAGGAGTTCTATAATGATTTTCTTATTGTACCACTTTATATGGGATATTCTATCCAGTGCTGCACAATCTGCTAAAGCCGTTGAATGTCTATGCCTAACCCTAAAAGAGCACACCAACACCATTTCCAACAGCCTGTAGGGGATCAGACCCATGGAAATTCCCAGAGATACCTTGAACTTACTTTGTTCTAAATCAAATTCATTATCGCTTGCAAGGACCGTATTTCTACTTTCAAATCACTCATTTCTTGAGTTCCCTAAATGTTCAGTTGTAATCGACCTACTTCAATAGGCTAGAAATTCCTCTTCTTGTTAATATAACCCTCTACCAGAAAATCAGTCATTCAGTCATTTCTAATACCCAAATACAACTCTTCACCACTCTCATTGACCTAAGTTAGGATCTTTTTATTTCTATGCTAAACCATTGAAAAATAGTATATGATGATGTCTTATAGTGAAAACAATTATTATTTTTTAAAATGAATGCCCACTATATGCTAAATACAAGGATGCATGTGGATTGTGTGTATGTTAAGTGGTTTTTATCTTGTGGACTTTATATTCTCTAAAGAAAATTATTGAATTGGTGTTTTGGAACCTCAGTGTGATTAAGTTCAGATTTCAAGATATCTGGTTGGTTCTGATTGACAAGTCCAACTGATCAGACACAGGCTAACATTTGCAGAATCATCAATAATTTTTTTAAATGTCTACAATAATACTTATAGACTTGCAAGTACCCATCCAAACTCCTCCAATTCTTAAATATGGAACTATGGCTCTAATTGCAGTGTTCCATGATATATTTAAGCAAAGCTATGCAAAATGTCACATTGAACTCTGAAAAATTAAAATGTTAATAATTTTTATGAATAATTGCCTAATTTGCACATTCTGGGGTTTAATTTGAATGCTGTACTGATTGTACAAGCCTTTGAATAATTCATGCCTAGACCTTCTCCATTACCCTGACAATCAGAGTTCTACACTAGTTCCAAAAAGCTGCCTTATGACAATACTACCTACTATGATTGGGGATGTAATACCATATTAATTATATTTTAGGAAGAAAAAGAAATTGAAGGAGAGTACCTGCAGAAAATTAAGTGACAAATTTCTGTTTCAGGTGACCTTTGTGAAAACATACATAAAGATATCTTTGTCATTTCTTTTTCTACTTATCTTTTCTGTCTGGTGACCTTATGAACACTATAAATGTGTATGTAAATTTCTTCATCTAACAGAGGACTCAAGATAAAAATTCTGACAACACAGTTTACTCTACAAGATATAATCGCAGTTTTTACTCTCTGGTGGGAGAAGTTTACTTAAGCTGTTGCACATTAGATATACTGTACAGCTTTGGAAAGATTCTCAAAGTCAGGCCAATAAATGCATACATAATTCCAAAAACCCAGCTGTCAGTTCCCAAACAATACCCTGAAATTTATCTTTAGAGATAATTGGCTTACCAGTAATCTTCTCATCACCTAGGCATGATTTTCTTAGCATAGCAGAGACACCCTTGCACCAATAGAGATCTACATTCCAGAGAACTATGATCCACCAAAAAAATTTAATTCACTTGCACATTGTATTGAAATATTTTACAGATATCATGGCCTAGCTTAATGGTTAAGAATAGAGGCTACCTGGGGTAAAATCATGCTCTGTCCCTTACTTGCTCTGAGATCTTAAGTTATTTAACCTCTCTAAACTTTAGTTTTCTCAAATGCAACAGTTGGAGGATGATGGTGTTAAGATCTGCTGTATATGTCTTGTTTAGTTGAGAAATGTATGGAAGAACCTATATTAAATTAGCATACTATGAAAGATATACTAAGAGCTAAATAAAAGCGATCTTTTGTTTTTTTTTATTAATGTTCACATGTGTTACCTTTTATAATTTTTATCTTTTGGATTAAGTGTTATCTATTTTGCAGGTGAAAGATGGTCTGCAGAATGGGAGCCCTTTCTTCTTTAGTAGTTCTTGATGTGACTGACCATGAAATTCATGTGGACACTTTCAGCCTTCCTCTTCACTTCTTCCCTACCCCCCAATTCTGATTCGGTACGTCTTAGATGACGGATAAGGAAACTGTTTTTTAAAAATACTCCCAGTTGATTTTCATAATCAAACACATCAGAAACCCTTTGCTTTTTATCATGAGTTTTCACCCTGGGCTGCAGGGGAACCATAAACATCCTAAACATGTTTGTAAAATCTTTGGTGGTTTCGCATTTGCTCATTTCCCTAGGAAAAAAAGGTTTATCAAGTTTTATCTGTCAAAATGTAAAGACAATATTTTAAACCCACTATGTATACACCTCGTCAGCCAAAGAGAGCACCACAAACTTGGGATGTATGAATTGGATGTCCTGTATGAATTGTGTCTACTAAACGATTTTTTTCAGTCTATATCAAGGGACAATATGATACATTGCACCATAAGCTTTATTTCTTTAACAAATTAATGGTACTTTTTTAAAAAATCATGTCACTGCAGAAATTTCTTATCTTAAGATTAAGAATATTTGCTTTTAAATGTTGGATTTGTGTTATGCTATGGGCATTGTGAATTTTTTTTTCCTTTAGCAAAATCCACAACTAGTTGTTGGAAAGCGTTCATTCACCTAGTCCTCATCTCATTGATCATTCTTCTTGAATCCATCATCCATTTATTGTCCATTTTATTTTGTCTCATTATATACCTATAAACTTCTCTCAACTAGAGCTAGGCAGTGGCTCAGGCTTGTAATCCTGGAGCTTTGGGAGGTCAAAATGAGAGGATTGCTTGTCCCCAGGAGTTCTGGACCAGCTTGGACAACATAGAGAGACCCCCCACCCCCGTCTATACAAAAAAATTAAAAAATAAAATTTGCGTGGCGTGGTGGTGCACATGTGTAGTCCCAGCTACTCAGGAGGCTGAGGCAGGAGGATTGCTTGAGCCTAGGAGTTTGAGGTTGCAGAAAAAAAACTTCTCCCAAATAAGATGTGGTATAAACATGTTAAATATGTAATAACCTGAGTTTTTAAAAAATGTTATATATCTGGTGAATGTGAGCATGCTCAGCGAAATAATTATTCTAAATGAATTGCTTTAATGTAAAACCATGCTTATCCATGATAAACAAAGCTTAGAAGTCAGTAGAAGTAACTGATTTTGATTTTGCAAAATAGAAACCTAATTTTACTTTACAGTAGGATTAAATTTAAAGGTTGATACAAAAAACTTGTTTTTCTTATACCCATAAAATGCATGTTTTATTACTCAATATATATCTAATGTATTACATATAAATGAATTAAAGTGGAAAATATATATTATTTAAAATAAACTACATTAACACCTTGAAGTGATAATTGATAAAAACAAATATAAAAAGCTTAGTGTTATCATTTGGGAGTTTTCCCACAGCATGGTATAAATAGTTCTATTATGGTTCCAAATCCAAGCATAAAGAGCAAATCTAAAGTAATAGTGAATGTTCATGTCATTTTTACAGAAACCTAAAAATAATGTGTTTACATTAGCTGAAAAATTAACTGTTTGTGCCCATTCATGTTTGTTACAAAGTGGGAGACAGGGATTATTTCACAGGTATGGAAACTATAGTTTTATAGGTAGTCAGGATGGCATCTTTATTTGGGGAGAAACAGAAAGAAATAAAGGCTAGAGATAGTGACAGGTCAGGTTATAAACTTTGGTAACATTGACTGAGTATGATCAGTTGACCCAGGCCCAAAGATATATTGGTCTTTGTGGTGCTCAATTTTATGTTTCAACTTGAGTGAGCTAAGTGATACCCAGATAGCTGGTAAAACATTATGTTGGGATGACTCTGAGACCAATTCCAGGAAAGATTAGTATTTGACTCAATAGGTTGAGTAAAGAAGATCACCCTCCCTGGTGTGGCTCAGCATCATCCAATCCGTTGAGGGTTGGAATAGAAAAATTAGGTGAAGGATGGGCAAATGGGCAAACTCTCTCCTTGAGCTGGGACATCCATTTCCCCCTGTCTGGGACCTCACATCTCCTGGTTTCCTGGCCTTTGCATTTCAGGACATGGTTCTCATGCCCTTGGCCTCAAAGGAATTATACCACTGGCTTTCTCCTGAGTCTTCAGGAAATTAGGATATCGTGGGACTTCTTGGCTTCCATAATCACGAGTGAATTCTCATAATAAATCTCCTCTTATGTACAATCGGCCCTTCATAGCCATGAGTTCTACATCTGCAGAGTCACCCACCCATAGATCAAAAATTTAAAAAAAACATATACAATGAAAAAATAGTACATATTTTGAAAATATAGTGAAACAGCTATTTGCATAGCATTTGCACCATATTAGATAGTATATGTAATCTAGAGATGATTTAAAGTATACAGGAGGATGTGTGTAGGTTTATATGCAAGTACTATGCCATTTTATATAAGGGGCTTGAACATCTATAGATTTTGGTATCCACGGAGGATCCTGAAACCAATCCCCCATGGATACCAAAGGATGGCTGTATATCTACAGTTATCCTATTGGTCTGTTTCTCTGGAGATTCCTGACTAACACAGTCTTGAAGTGTTAACAGTGAAAGCTCCCGGTATCTCTGGCCAATTTGGTTTTAGCTTCATAAACTGCAGCTCCACAAAACTCCATCTTTCTTGGACCACATCCTATATGGACATTGAAGAAATATCTACTATGTTCTATTTATAAGTTATTGCGTTAGGATATATTTTGTTTTTTTTGTTTTTTTTGTTTTTTTTTTTTGAGGCAGAGTCTCACTTTGTTGCCCAGGCTAGAGTGAGTACCGTGGCGTCAGCCTGGCTCACAGCAACCTCAATCTCCTGGGCTCAGCTATCCTACTGCCTCAGCCTCCCGAGTAGCTGGGACTACAGGCATGTGCCACCATGCCCGGCTAATTTTTTGTATATATATATTTTTAGTTGGTCAATTAATTTCTTTCTATTTTTGGTAGAGACGGGGTCTCGCTCAGGCTGGTTTCCAACTCCCGACCTTGAGCAATCTGCCTGCCTCGGCCTCTCAAAGTGCTAGGATTACAGGCGTGAGCCACCGCGCCCGGCCTGGATATATTTTGTTTTGGCATAAATAGACCCAGGTAAATGAGAGAAATAAAGGCAGATACAATAAAGACAGATAAAAGGCACAAAGACACAGAAAAGACAGAAAGAAATGGAGGGAAGGAGGTAGAAACAGATATCATTGAGGAATAGATTCAGAAAAGTAAAGGAGAGGAGAAAGAAATAGGTGCAGTTTTTGTTTCATATACAAACTACCAACACCAACAACAAAAACAAACTAATAGAATTTAACTGGTAGTCTAGCCCTGGTTACAAACACACTTTTGAAAAAAGAAAAGTATGGTATAGGTGTCATGATTATAATCATACAAATGCCATTATTTCATATGCATCTATTGCTGGGAGCAAGTCTCTTCCTCATTTTATTTGAAAATTTGGCTTATAATATGCAGTGATCCATCATCTGTAAGAGAAATGTGCTGAAAGATAAATTGTACAGTGGCCTGACAAATCTTATTAAAGCAACATATAGAAGAGGAAAAATTAACAGCTAATCCATTATAAATGTCAAATCCACAGTGCCACTTTCTTCATAACTATTGTATTTCCATTTCTTTCTCATTAATCCTTAGTCCTTATGAAATAGTTTTCATTGGTTGATCAGTCATGCTGTATATCCACAAACTTCTAATCAAATATGTCACTATTACCTTTAACTTAAAAGCATTATTGCAAAAAGTCAGTGAAAATTTTGTTTCTTTCCAAAAAAATGGACAAATGTACACCTAAAATTAATCATATTGGTCTTTTAAGTTAGAATATTCAAGAAAAACCTTATATCATTTTTTTTTCTATTTTAGACCATATAATTGAATGGATTGTCAGAAGTAGAAAAGAAAAGGAACTCACTATATTAATATCTACAGAAAGTTTATAACAAATAACTTACTCTATATTTGCCAAATTCTTTAGGGATAAGCATGACATTTAGATAATGAATGGAATACTCTATTTATGGATGACGATAAGTTATGACTTTAATTTTTCTACACAGCACTTTTTTCATTCTCTTTCCTTTTAGATCTGTTGATAAATAACCTGTTCCCCATACACATGAAGTTATGACAGACAGAAACAGATTCAATCAAGATTTTTTCCGAAGTCTAGTAGATTGAAGATAGGTGCAAATACTTTGCCGCTGTACCCATTGAGAAGTGGAATTTAATGTCCATTCTCTTGAATTCGGGTTGGCCTTAGCAATTTGCTTGACCAATAGAATGTGGCAGAGGGGTTGCTCTTCCAATTTCAGGCCTAGGATTTAAGAGGACTGACAGCTTCCCCATTGTTTTCCTGGAGTTATGAATGAGGATATAGGAAGGCTGACTACCCTGAGGCCACCATTCTGTGAGGAAGCCCAACTACATACCTATTCCGTATGTAAGCACTACACTGACATTCCCATCCAAGAGAAGGCTTCTAGCCCTCCTCACAAAAATAGCAGGTATGTGCATGAAACCACCTTGGATTGTCCAGACTAGGTGACCAGTCAGCTAAATGCTTCCAAATAACCTCTGTTAATGGCACTTGGAATAGATTTGTCTAGACAATTTTTGCCCATATTTATGACCCATAACATTGTAATATACAATCAACGTCTTGTTTTATGCTACAATGTTTTGCAGTAGTTGTTACATTGGGTTTGACCTACTGATGCTGAAAGCAAGAAATTGTCTTTCTGCTAGAGTTGTTAAATGGAGATTGCACGAACATGCAGCAACCCAGCTCGCTGAAGCCATGCCCGCCCATTGACTTAAGTGTGATATGACCCAATAAATTAATTTGGGTTTTAGTATTCACAAAATAAGCCTGTTTGATTTTATTTCTAGTATTTGCAACTTTAAATAATATGGTTTTCAAATCATCCTGATAATCAGTTAAAATCCCAAATTTGCTAGTAATAATTTTCTAGTGGTTAGAACTTTCAATATCGTTGGTTTACAAAAACATGAATCAAAATAATACGTTTAGCAACAATTTGATGTCAAAAATAATGTGGAAAATTTTGTTGAATATACACATCCTTTAACAAGATATGAAGTGCTGATTAAAGCCTACAGATTAATCTTATTAGTTTGGCCTTTATATTATTTTACTATCCTGGGACCTCTATTCTGTTCCCATCCTCTTTGGTGATATTTCTTCCTTCACTTTTTCCCTTCATTACAATGTCTTCATATTTTATTCTCATTCAGTTTCTTCCCTCCAGATAGGAAACTGCAATGACTATTTTTCTCCTCACAATTTCTCCATTTCCCTCCCATATAAATCTGTATCTCCAAACTCAATTTTTCAATCTCCATTACCCATTTTCAAATACCTACTACTATTTTTAGTAATTACCATAACCTGCAACACAAATTGCCTAAAATCAAACATTTTACCTTGATTTCTTTTTCTGTTCTCTCTCTGTTCTATATTTTAACCTTGAAGACACATTTGAGTTTTCCTTTTCCCTCACATTTCACTTCTGATTGGTGTCTGCAAACTGCTTATGCTTTATCATCATCTCTTGTATGTATTTTCACTTAAACAATTTTTATGCATTTATAACAAATCTATGAAGTGAATGTCATTATTATCTTCTCGTAGACAAAGAAACTAAGATACAAAGATGTCAAAGAACTTCCCAAAGGTTACATGTTGGTTAATTATCAAGATTAACAAGACTATATGTCAAAAGAATGGAAACAGCTCTTATGTCAGTCTCCCTTTTATCTGATTATTTTCTTTAATCCCAACTGTTATAAAACTCATTCAAGTCATTGTTACTTCTATCAAAGAATTTCATACCCTACTGCTACTAGAATTCTGATTCTCAAACTCACTAACATAAAAGCCATGCTAATATTCTTACCCCACAAATGTTATTTTTGCTATTCGTGGTCACACATTTGGGCAGCTCATCACTGCTCACTCAGCGCAGTCTAACCAACTATGGTGCGTGGATAAAGGCAGTATCTCCAGGTCTTCTACACTTTCTTCTTCTGGGGACAAATACATACATTAGGTTTTGGCCCAAGTCCCCATGAATTTAATGCATTAAGAATATGTCATAATTAATATAAATTATACAAAATAAATTTTACATTATTTTTTCTGAATATTAAATGTTAGGTTTATAATAGTCCATTTGCATATGGATAAATATGGGATGAATATTTTAAATTTAATTATGAAAAGACATATTAATGGAAAGTATTTATGAGGTCTTTATTAATTAAGTAGTACATTTTTTTCTTATCAGTGTCTAACACCAGGAGTAGGAGGTGAAAACAGTGAGTTAAATTAGTCTTATTTTGTTATCATCGTGTTGATGTCCAGATGTACAGACACTGACTGAAGGCATAAACTCAATTAATAGCAATGCCTATAGGTTTTCTTATAGCTGATGTATTTTTCTAGAATAAACAATATAATTATGTCAGTGAACATTTCCTTTTTTGAGATATTTAAAATCTTCAAGAATCATTATAGTTCAATTAAAATAAAAACAGGAATTTTCAAAAAGCTTTTCTTCACAAAAATGTTAAAATAGATAAGATCTCAACAATTACAGTGCATCTTAGTACCTTCAGGCTGCTATGTGAAAACTTCTTAGACTAGGCAATTTCTAAACAATAGACATTTATTATTTATAATTCTAGAGATTGAGAAGTCCACGATCAAGGCACTAGCGGAGGAAACGTGAAGGTTCATTTCCCACAGATGGCACCTTCTTGCTGTGTCCTCACAGGGCAGGGATAGAGCTAACAAACTCCCACGACCTATATATAAGGGCACTAAGTAAGTACAAGTGACCTAATCACCGTTTAAAGGCCCCACCTTTTAATGCCATCGCTTTGCTTTCAACATATGAACCCTGGGGCAGATACATTCCGACCATACCACAGTGTTATTTCCATGGCAAACAGGCATCTTTAATTTCCTGCCATCTAAAATAAAGAGCATTCAGACTCTTAGTGCAAATGGTGGCATGTGTATAAAACTACCAATATCACCATTTCACCACTCATCCCAAACCAAGACTTTGAAACCTATTGAGAGCTCCTATTTCGGCAATCTTACATGCTCTAATAATACAAAGTTGAATTTAAAACAGTTTGTATCAATAAGTTTATTGCCAGGAAGGTAGACAATGGCAACAAGGTTGATCATTGCAATGGTATACTCATGGGAATGGTGTCCAACCCAAACTTAGATGGGTGAAGGGAAGGGGTGTGACTCAGTTGTTTCTTGAGATGACTGTTGCCTGAACTCAACCTTGAGGGTTAAAAGACAGTGAGTCAGGCAGAGCAGTTGGCAAGGTTAGGGGTGTGGCTGGAAGAAATCCAGGAGGTACATTACATATAAAGAGGAGCATCTTGCCCCTGAAGAGACCAAAATGTGAGAGTCATTGTGATACTAGAAAACTGCATTTGATTATTAATACTTTAAAATGAAGAAATAGTATGAGACAAATGAAGAAATAGTATGAGACAAATGGAAGTGATAAGCTATGTTTAATTCAAAAAAGGGCTTCTCGTGTTATGTTAAATAGCTAGGATTTGAAAACGTAGAATAAGAGAAACTTCGATGATTTTAACTTGATAATTAATCCTGCACTTCAAATAATCGCTTTGGTGACCGAGGAGCAATTCAAGGTAAGATTGCCAAGATTGAGTGTATAGAGGCCCAATATGTTGAAAAGGAACAACAACAAAAACAAATAAGACTCTAAACTTGGCCAGGCAAAGTCAAAATGGTGGGAGAGATTTGAAAGGTATGAAAAATGCAGAATTGGCAGACTGTGGCGACCTCATGCATGATAAACAGTGATGGGGGCGGGGCTGAGGAGTCAAAATGGCATCAAAGAGGACTCTTAGTTCATTCTTAGGTTGGGGGGATGGTGTTAGATTCCAAAGTTGGGAGTATGAAAATAGAATTAGATATTAGGACAAAAACATTAATGTGTAAGGTATAGGTACAGTATTATCCCAATATTGGGGTCAAAGGGTAGAAAATTATCTTTGAAATGACTAAGTAGAGAAGGAAAGAAAAGAATTAAAAAGAAAGCAACTTTATTGTACATGAATATGTCCCAGATGGTCCTATGTTTTTTCTTTTTCATGTATGCTGCAACTTCGTGATCCCCTATAATTTTGCTCTTAAGTAAGCTGAGGCTTAAACAGAGTACGTAATTTAGTTCAAATCACACAAATCGGATGTTAAAAGCCAGAAGTCAAACATAGTTCATTCTGGCAACCAAGTATTTTTCATTCAATCATACCTGGAGATAGAAATTGAAGCTTTATATAGGCAGCTTGATGTGATTTACAAATCTGCAATATTGATTATTATTTATCCATTCAAAAGTAATCTTTGTATAAAATGACACAGAACTCCCAGGGATCTTTAAACATGACTCACACTACTTTTCTTTTCCCAGTTTCTGTTAAATTATTATATAAACAAAATTACTTAAATGCATTTTTCAAGAGCAAAAAAAGAGGTCTAGGGTTACAATGCACTTTCGTTTGAAAGATACTTAAAGCATATAGTGAAAATGTCTTCACTTATAAATCAGATTGATTAGAAAAAAGTAAAGATACTTAAACTGTCATATAAGAACTTACAAAAGAACAGAAAACTCACCTAAAATTATTTTACCTAGGTGCTGTGTTTAAACTATAGCTAGAATAACAATATTTGTTCACAAAACATGTTTTTCTATCATACAACACACATGTTAGTCTATAAGGTTGAATCTCATAATTTAAAAAGCACAGAAGACATCTCTAAATGTATTTCATTTGGTCAAATACAAATGAATTTTGATTAGCTAAACTCTTGTCATGAATCTTTTTAGTAGATTTTATAATGTACTATTAAGAAAGAATTGTTTGTTTCAATTTGTCTCGGCTTAAATACAATACAGGAAGATAAACATTAAATTATAGCTGGAGATTTCTGTTTCCAAGAAGTTTTATTTTTGTTTCAATTTATATGTAAATTTATACCTAAAGTAACATACAATTATAAACAACAATAGGAAATGTTTAATATTAACTTCAAATACAAGTTTATACAGAATGATATCCATATCCAAAACAAAACAAAATACTTGAAAGAGGACTTTAAATTCTTGTAACGATGTATTGTAGATAACAGTGAACAATGTGGAAATGGCTCAGCATAAAAGCTTTGCAATCTCCTTTTACATAATTTATTAATTAAAGTTCACATTACAATGTGTATGCACGTTACTCTCCGGGCATGTAAAGGCCTGAATGCTGAAAACCTTAATAAATATCACTTTCTGACACTAGTTACCACATTAATAACTTTTACAGGCATCATTTCATTTTATTGCATCTAAAATGTGATGCTCTCTGAGTCAAAAGCAAATTCTCTGGACCAATAAGACAGCCTTTGTTTTAACACCCAGTCAGTGTGGTTTCTGTTCTCTTCATCTTTCTTCCAGCCCTATTGTTCTTTTACTGTGATCTGATGTTTTCTTAAAATTTTTCAGATTTTAACATCTTCCTTTGTTTTCAAAATATGCGCTTGAACCTAGATTACTATCAGAACATTGTGAAATTTAGGAGAATGTTTCAGAAATCAATTATCTTGTTAAGAGTTCACGTTGGAAAACTTTTTGTTGAGACAATATACAAAATGAGAAATAAATGTTTTAAGAGAGAATAAAAAGTTACAGAAACTAAGTCACATACAGATTATGAAAACTTTGATTTAGTTATAGGGAAATTACTGTATTCTGCTATATAGAAAAGTTGGGTTTTTTTTGTTGTTGTTGTTGTTTTTTTTTTAACTAGGGCTAGGCAGTCATTTTGATTGGTGTATCTATATTGCTCATTATTTTAGAGGTCAGGGCAGTTGCCCTATCAAGCAAAAGATTCTCTCAGCCCCCAGTAGCTTTGGCATGCCCAGAATTCCGAGGAAATGTAGTCCAAGAGAGTGACCAGACTTGTAGGCATCTTATGTCTCAATGTCCAACTAAATGAATATGTAAGATCTCTCTCTCTCTCACCTTTCAATCTCCTAAGCTTCTCTTCTGATTGCACCACCTTTCAGAGTGCTGTCAGACAAGACCAGTGAACCTTACCTCAACCTCTGATACTTCACCTAATTATTTGTTCTTTTTTTTTATGATCTTTTATTCTGTGATCTCACAGATCTGATAAATTAAAAACTAAAATTAAAAGTTTCTTTCTGGTTCAGGGTCTCTAGTGATCTTTCCGTCAGAGGTATTACTCAGAATCAGCCCATGAACTAAAATAAAGATGACATAAATCTTAGATATATCCTAAGAATTCCAGCTGTGTCCACACCATCATAGACTTTTGGCAAGAAGAAATTGTAAAATTCTCTAGCCTGGAACTTAAAACATATGTGAAACTGTAATGCTCCACACAATCTGGGCCTTGCCTTTCCACCCAACCAATCTTCTATTATAATTCTCTCACTTGTCACCACCACTCTCACCACATTCTAGCCACATCTGCTTTCCCTGTTATCCACGATGAAGTGTGCACTCATTCCTACTTTAGGGCATTCTGTCTAGAAAGCATCTCCTAGATCAGAAGACTGGCCTGATCATTCAGGTCTTGATGTAGATTTGACATTCCCCACCCCCAACAAAATGCCTTTTCCTGATTTGATCCTCAACTCTAGAGTAATACTTTAGTAATTCTCACCCCCATCACCCTCTGTTGTTTTCATGTTAGCACATATTACCATGCTTTGTTTTATTCTCTCTATCTCCTGCTATCCATATAGAATTCAATATCTAATCAGTATCTGGCCTGTTGTTACTCAGAAAATTGACTGAATGAGTAGTTTAGTAGTAAAGAAAAAAATTGGGTAGTATTTAAACAAACACTTTAAACTTCATATTTTTCAACACTATATATCTATATATATTATAGATTTTAAACATTTTCTAAGAACAAAGAAAATACATGATATCACCCAGCTATGTAAAACCCTCACAAGGCATTAATAAATGGAAAGAAAAACAAACAAACAAATAATGATAATATAGAATTGAGTATCAGCTCACTGAGGCCTGGTGCCCAGTATAACTCCAATCCTATTAGATTATCCTATTTTTAGTTTTCCTAACACACTACAATAACTCACCATTAGACCCCAAAACTGGGATTCCAAGTATCCTATTTTTTTAATTATATTTTGACAGTGCTGTGATCTCCATTTAACTTTGCTGCTTCACCCACCAACAGCTAAATAGAAACACTTTCCCAAAAAGGAAAGAAAAAGTTTGGACTAGCAATTTGGACATGCAGACTGTATTTCTAGAGAGTAATGTTGGAATTATGCACAAATCCACTCTTGCTTGTCAGTGAGAAAGTCAAGTATTGGGACAAGAAGCAATGGTTCACAAAGCAAGAGGGAAAGTGGGAGACGGGTGACTGAGCTAGAAATGATGTTCTCACCACATCATTTCTTGCAAGAATGAATCAGGAGAAGAAACATATGGGATTTGCTTCTCTGTTTTCCCCATGGGTAATGTGAATTCCTATAAACAAAGCAACATCCATTTGAAGACCAAACACACACACACACACACACACACACACACACACACACACACACACACACACACACACGCAGATAAAGTTAGTAGGAACTGCATTCTGGACCTTAGGAGCCTGCCCATTTCTTCTGAACTCCTTTTCTGAATCTATTATCTACAATCTACCTTTGTCATTTCCCATCACATGATTCTAAGATATCTTGATAAACTATGTTACAATTCTTTGGGAAAGGGACTTCTGTTTACATATCTTTACATCACAAACAACAACTGACAGCTTTCCACACTTAAATACTGATAGAGCTAATTGCTTTATATTATTATCAATTGATAACAGTCATGGAACTTCCCAGAGCATCTAGGTAGAAGAAAAAAACACCTAGGAAGCATTCTGTTTATTCAGACACTCAGTGAATTGATATTAAGCTTCTATTATGCACCAGAAGCTGTTGCAGGCAGTGGAGATACAGTAGCTAACAAACCCAACAAAAACCCCTGCCCTCATGGAGCTCATATTTTAGTTTGGAAGGAGAGACAATAAACAAAATAAGTAAATAAGCTGTATAGTGTGTAGGCTCATCATAGAGTCATTGAAGCAAGATAAAGCAGAGAAGGAAGGGGATTGCAATTGGGTTGTAATAATTCTATGTCGGAGTCTTTTTGTTTGTTCGTTTGTTCGCTTGTTTCACCTACGCAGATTTCCTTTATCACTCTCCAAAAGAGTACACTGTACTTTCCTTAAGTGCTAAAAGAGGTTAATGAACCTGTGAATCCAATGCATTATTGATGCCTTCAAGGCAAAGACAAGTGTCACTCACAATTTTTTTATGCTGTGGGTCTGCTTGTGTGTGTTCTGATGCATGAGATGATACTTTAACCTCAAGTATATATTGCTCCTTGGGTGGAGGAAAAAAAATCCACATATAATTTAATCAATATGTTATCACGTGTTATTGTTTATACGAAATCATGGTGTGTGTCAGTCATTCACGATGCCAGAATTATCGTATGACAAATAAGAGTTAACTCCTCAGAGCATCATTTTTCTGCCATCCCACCAAAAATATCAGTTAACTCAAGCTCTTTCTAATGGAGGAAGGAGTTTATTTTCTGCAAAATACAATAATCTGCGCCACAGAAAGGTACTCACACATTATATAAACAATGAATATTGATAGTTAATACAAAAAGGAAAAAAATAGAATTTTAAACAAGTAAACGGAATACAAACTTATGCTCCTAGTAGTCTGGAGTTGAGAGACTTCAAGGCTTATGTGCTCTCAACCGTGTCTTTCTCCCCTCCTCCCCCTTTCAATCTCTCAAAAAGCAAGCAATAAAAGACTGCCCTGCAAAACTGTGCTAGTGCTTATAAATGTGAATTAATTAGGCATCAATAAAAACATGAAATCTCAGAAGCACTGAGCCTTGTTGGATATAATATACAGATAGATGTGGATTCAGTACAAATGAATCTCCATCCTAAAAATTTACAAGAGGGAGGAAGAATAAATACAGACAGAATAGTAATTACCAAATGAACAAAGAAAATTACTTTGAATTTCAACTTCTCATTTTGGCCAGCTCTGTAATTTTGAATTATTACTTTATCCTTTCTCATTTATCTATTTTTGATCCAAACTTTTGAAAATATCTTACAATTCCAGGTCTAGTTTAATGAGTAGGCTTAGTCTGAGATTTGCCACAGATTTAATTTGTATATGCTTTTCCTACTCATTTTAAGATAACTCTTTCAGGCCCATACTCAAAGAAAATGCTCACTATTTTTGATTTTTTCCCTTTGGATTAATTTCTTTAGCCTTATTTTTCTTATTTTTATGCACAGTAATAATTTCAAGCCTACTCTTCAATAGCTGTATATATTATCTATAACTCTTGAATGAAGACATTCTCATTTCATTTAGAAATTTTACAAAGTAATGAGCAAATCAGAGTTCTACATAAGTAGGTAAAAACAGTAAAGCTAGAACATTTTCAGAGAGCTACTGAGGAAAAGGATTAAAACTGTGCTATATTTAAAAAATAATTCTTAAAATGAATTCAAAATTTCACAATAAAGCTTTGAAACATATTTCTTCATCCCATAACCTGCACACTTATTTTTCTTAGATTCATGGACTCCTTTTCCAGTGGTGGCAGGCATAGAAATTTGCCTATAACTGAGTTTTCCAGCAATCCACCTCTTCAGTATCAGTATCTTATCTAGACAGCATTTTTCTCTTTCCTTTCTGGATGGTAACGACCCTGGCATTTCTCAATCTCTCCAGTGCCATTACTCAGTGCTCCAAATAATGAGGAAGAGGCTGCAGATAACTAAGCAGCACATTAGTTCCTTGCTTTCACATATTAGCAAATCCAACGTCTCAAAAGACAATGACACTTTGGAATCTCATGCCCAGCACCATTTTGAAATAAAAATATAAAAAGATGAGAGCTTGAATCCTGGATCTCTTGAAAAATGCTTGACATTTTATAAAATTGTTTGCTCCCCACATGTTCTTACTCATATGTAGAAGCTAAAAAAAATTTGATGTAGATTTAAAAAGTAAGAAATCCTGGGAAGGGTAGGCAGAAGGGGTAGGAAAAGATTTGTTAAAGGATACAAAATTATAACTAGTAAAAGGAATAAGTTCCACTGTTCTATACCACTAGAGAATAACTATAGTTAACCATAGTATATATTGTCAAATAGCTAGAAAGAGGATATTGAATGTTCTTAACACAAAGACATAAAAAATGTTTGGGATAAGTGATGGATTACTAATTACCCTGATCTTATCACTATGTATTATATGTACGAAAACATTGCTATGTAGCCCATGAGCATGTACAATTATTTATCAATTAAAAAATAAAATTTTAAAAAGATAAGGAAATACTATGAAAAAATTCAAAGAATAAAAATTATTGTTTACCAAGACCGAACAGGTCTGTCACCCACTTAAATGTTATGGTTCTAAATTCTTGCGAAACTTGAACATTATCAGACTGTCACATCTCAACAGTACTTTATACTGGATAGTATCTTGACAGAAACAGGAAACAGCGTTGAGAAGGTCACTGAAATCATTCTGCTGTACTGTAAAGTTTGTTCTTTGTTGGCAGTGGTATGCCGCTATTCCAGATTTCTCACTCACTGTGCTTTCAGGGATGGACGATAAATATCTTTCAGGCCAGTAGAGATTGCTTGGGCAATGATCAGAGGAACAGTTGGTAGAAGGAGATCTGCATCATAGCCAACTGAGAGGCTGTTCTCAAAGGTGATCTAATCCCTTTTGGTTAGCCAGCCTAGCCCTGAAAGTTCATGGCAACCACAAAGCCCCAGTTCACTTCAAAAAGAAAAATCTTGCATATGCCTGTAGTCCTAGCTACTTGGGACTACTTGGGAGGCTCAGGCAGGAGGATCACTTGAGCCCAGGAGTCAGAGGCTGCAGTGAACTGTGATTGCACCACTATACTCCAGACTGGGTGACAGAGTGAGGGCCTATCTCTAAAAAAAAAAAATTAAATTTTTAAAAAATCCTTCAACCATGTAACAGGAATTTGTAGAACGTAATTCCTGTAAACTGAAGAGTGTCAAATGTCTTTGCCAATCACTTGGCCTCACTGAGTTGAGCCTATTCAATTGATTTGACTTGCAAAAGAAAACAGGTTAAAAAAATGCATCTAATAAGCTACACTCCTTTTTATTAATAAGTTTCCGTAGTCCAATAATAGTCTGTTCATTGGCATGGAAATGTAGATACAGATACAGATAGACACAGGCATGGACACAGACAGACACAGGTAGTGGTAGAGGTGGAGATATGTCCACATGAACATGTGAGTGACAGAGAGAAAGAGAGAGATTGTGTGTGTGTGTGTGTGTGTGTGTGTGTGTGTGTGTGTGTATGTTGTGTGTTGAAGTAAAGGAAGGCCATAATTGTGTGTGCATGGTTGGGAAAAACCAGCATGGAAACATGGTATACTGACTTCCATTTTTTTATTCCTTTTTGTTTTTTTTATTTTTCAAAGATGACTCGGCCTGAAGATAACATGACAACAAAGATTTCTGGAACTAAAAGTGAAAATCCATGTCAAAGTTAGAAAGTGACATATCCTGGCTCAGAATAGCATCTTTTTATGTCATTATACCCAATGTTTTCTCAAAAGCACCATTCTACTTTTTGATTGCAAATATAGTTTACTTACTGGATTGTCCTTCATTACAGTCTTAATGAACATACAGCAATTCATAATAAAAAGGAAAATGGGTATTAAAATGCTAAAATGATGTTACCAAGTATGCAAGGATGTTGTCACTTTCTTTCAGTTTTTCAACTTGGAAAATATGTCAGTCCCTTTTAATCATTCAACAGTGATTGGATAAGGAATCAGATTTTCTGTATAACTCTAATGAGAGCATATTTTAGATTAGTATACTATTTACATGTGTAAACTACAAATTGACAATATCTGATACTTTAATGCAAGATAATATGGCACTGATTGTAAGATCAAGGTTATAGAAGTTGAAACAGGTCCTTTATGTGTTAAAGAATAGCAATTAATTCAAAGTTGCAACTATCTGTATCTTGATACCCTTTGAACTTTGAAATGAGACGATCTGTAGTATCCTTTTAATTAGTACACAAAGATAATACAGAAATGAATAATATAAATATGATAAAAATTAAAAATGGGCATATATTTTAATGTATCTAGCATTTATGACCATAAAATAAAATATTTTATGTAAGAGGTTACTGAGACCTAATGTATTACTATCTCACTACAAATCAATGATATTCTACTATGAAAATTATATTGTATTGGGCTAAATTGTTCATTCATAGAACAAGATTCAAACAAGTTATTATAAAGAGACAAATTATATGATAATAGGCAATAAAACACAAATATTAATGTATAAGTATATATAACACATAAGTAGAATTTAATATAAAACAATTTTACCTATAGGTATCTATTCATTTCTTTAAAAGTATTCAAAATAAGACAAAATTATTTTTAAAGGTTAGTTCAAAGGAAACTGGGAATAAATAATAAATTTTAGTCACTAATTAGTGTTCTGTCAGTTGGTGAGAAATTGCTCAATATACACTTTTTTATTTAGCACATTATAAACAAGATTACATTTCATTTCTAAAGGATTAAAAAGATATATAACCTTTTATATCTACTTCGAGTGTAAAAAAAATGTGAAGCTGAAAACTGCAACAAATAGAGAAAATAATTCAGATAATGTAAAGAAATTGTCTTTTGTCCTCAATGCAAATTTATTAATATATTCATGAATACTCTGAAACAATGTATAATATTTATTTCTATTTCTGAACTGACTTTAAAAATTACTTCTAAAAGTTTTATAAACACCATGGAAAATTCATACAAAGAATAATCAATAAGATAATGAATCTAAGATTTCATAAAATCCTGAACTACTTTTTACTAGAAATTCATAAAGTATTAAAATATTTAGTGATATTAGACTTGTATTTTGAAAAGACAACATAGTCTAACACTTAGAACAGTGCATCAGAACCAATGAATTTTATTCCCCATTCTGTCATATGTGAAATGTTCTCAGATAAGCCTCTAACATTTTTTCTACACAGGGAAAAAATAAAGGTAATATTTGCTTCTTAGACAAAATTGTTCTAAGGATTCATGGCTACTCTTAAAAACGTTTTGAAGTCTTCAGGGAAAAAGAGTTCTGTCATTTATAGCTATCAAATATTATTTCAAAACTGAACTATGAATCTTCACTTATTCTGAATTTAAAAATTAATCTCAAAAGAAAAGAGTTGTGTGCAGAATTTTTTTCTTCGTTAAAATGTCATGAACTTGGCAAAGCTTTAGTGTTTTAGGAAAAGATCTATATCTGAATAAATTTTCAGAATTGAAACTTTTAGAATCATCTCTGGGCACTTTAAATAATATAAAAACATCATTGTCCCAGTGTTTAAATTTTTGCTTTGCACACAGGTGGACTGTGTCATAGAGGATGACATTAGTACTAAGGAGTAATAGGTCGTCTTCCATGAGCTTTGTGTTTTTCTCTCTCCTGATTTTATCTGACTTCACTCAGAAATAGTGACCACAAGTTTCCAGCAAGGTCTTCAATCAAATCTAAAAATATGGATTACAGACATATTGAATATTTGGGTATAGGTAAGAATGTAGAAAGCAAGAGGAAATAGGGTCTATGTCAATGTCTTGGACTTATGTCTCCAGTCCTCTAACTTAATCACAAACCTCTTAAAGGGAATAATTGTTTTTATTGAAGAAACCAAAGAAAATCACAAATAAGTTATTGAAAGATACAGAAACAGTGGTAAAGTTGCTAGTCACTAAAAGGTCACCTAAGTCTAAATCATTTTTATTTTTGAAGTATCAACTAGGAAATAGATAATGCTTCCTAAAAATCAGAACACTTTATTTATAGGTAGAAATGATTAACTTGACTACCAGAGATAAAATATTTCTTTTAACACAAAGAAAAAATAAATATATATTACTCTTCCCTCCACTTACTACATTTATGAAGAGTTCTTGGTGAAACCTTTCTACCTAATATGTTATGAGACAGACCTACTCCTTCCACACCCTTGATAGTGACCTCTGCCTACTTGAAGAAAATATTACAACCTATTTGCGCTGATAACATTTTCTCTGTCTTCCTGAAAACATATAGGATGAAACTCAATACTTAGCTAAAGAAAAAAAAAAATTACAGAGACATGAGCTAAGCTCTACAATGTGATTTTTAAATGCATATGTGTTCAAGTATAGATAAATACAAACACAAGGAATATATATGTGATTTATTGATTTAGTATGCATTGAAAATAATTGAGTATAATTATTAGGTCATTAAATAAGAAATGTCCAATTTCAAATCAAAAGTATAGTTTATTATATCCCAAACTCTTAGAAGAAGTACAATTAATCAAAGTATGTTCCTAAACTATCGGCACATTGTTGCCATCATAATGGTAGCTTGTTTATACCAGCAGAGATGCCTGGAGAGCGAGTGGTGATAAAATCATGAAAGGTGTTTTCCACAGCTTGTTGAGAAGTGAATATGTTTCCTTGCAAGAGATGATCCAAAGCCTGGAAGAAGTGGTAGTCAGTTGGTGCAAGGGCTGGTGAATACAGTGGATGACAGAGCTTCTAAGTCCAGCTGTTGTAATTTGAGCAGCACTGTTTGTGCAACATGTGGTTTAGCACTGTCTTGCAAAAGGATTGGCCTTTCTCTATTTACCAGTCTCCTCAGCTGCTTAATAGTAAGGATCCTCCTCATCATTGCATCTAATTCGTTGCAGTAGACATCTGCTGTGATCGACTGATCAGGTTTCGGGAAGTGTTTGGGAAGGATGTGGCTAATGAACACACAGTATGTCCAGCCTTTGTACTCTAGAGAAAACAACAATTTTGCAACCATATATGGGCCAAAATGTCTTCACGAGAACTCCAGATTCAGTGAAGAGGTTGCAGAACAGCACGGAACTGAGAAAAATGAGCAAACTCAAAGACAGATCATTTAAAATGAGTCAATCAATCAGAGGAGCAAAAAGAAAAGAATAAAAACGGGTGAAAAAAAGCCTGTGGGATTATAGAATACCATCAAGCAAATCAATATATGTTTTATGGGAGTCTCAGAAGGAGAAAAGAGAAAAAAAGGGGAAAGAAAATATATTTAAAGATAATGGTTAAAAACTCCCCAAATACGGGAAGGTAAATATCCATCCAAATTTATGAAACACAAAGAAGTTTAAGTAGGTTGAGCATATAAAGGTCTTCACTGAGACACATTATAATCTAATTGTTAAAATTCAAGACAAAGAGAATTTTGAAGCAGCAGGAAAAAAAAAATCACCTTGTCACATAGAAAGGAACCAAGAATATCAGTGGATCTCTCAGTAGAAACTTTGCAAGCCAAGAGAGTGGGATGATATATTCAAAGTACTAACAGCAACAATAGCAGCAACAACGAAACACTTTCAACCAAGAATACTGTACCTGCAAAACTGTGCATAACATGCTGAAATAAGATAAAAAAAGAAAAAATAAATAAAATGAAAACCAGATGAAGACTTTGCCAGACCAACAAAAGCCAAGAGAATTCAAAACCAGATCTGCCTTAGAAGAAATGCTAAACATAGTTATCCAAACTGAAACAGAAGGACACTACACAGCATGATAAGTATAAAACTCACTATGTAAAGATAAATATACAAAGAGATACACAATACTGTAATTACATAATAGTGGTGTATAAGTCACTTAATTTTAGTTTAAAAGTTAAAAGACAAAAATATAAATGACTACAAAAATCTGTTAATGGATATCTAATATAAAATGATATAAATTATGACATTGATAACATAAAGTGGGGGGAGGGAGTAAAAGAGTAGACACAATAAAAGTTAAGTTGTTATCAGCTTAATAATTGACTCTGATAACTATAAAATGTTTTATGTAAGCCTCATGGAAATCACCAAAAAAAAAAAGAAAAACACTATAGGAGATACAAGAAAGAAAAACAGTATGGAGTTAGAGTATCACTGAAAATATCAACAAAATACAGAGAAAAAGAAGAACAAAAGAACTACATACAAGACAGACAAAAATCAACAAAATGCCAGTTGTAATTACTTCTCAATTCATAATTACTTTAAACATAAATGCATTAAACTCACATCAAAAGATATAGAATGGTTGAATGGATCAGAAAACAAAACTCCACTGCTGTATATGCTGTGTATAAGTGATTCAAGTTAGGTTTAAGGTACTCATAGAGTAAAAGTGAAGGGATTGGAAGGGATATTCCATACAAACAGTAAACAAAAACACTAGGCAGGGGCTGTTATACCCATATCAGACAAAAATAGACTTTAAAGAAAAAATAGAAGAGATAAAGAAGGACATTATATAATGTTAAACAATAGAGTTCATCATAAAGAGATAACAAAAAAAATACATATACACCCAACATCAAATCACCTAAATATATAAAGCCAATAATATCAGAACTGAAGAAAGAAATAGAAATACAATAATAATAGAAGACTGCAATACCCCACTTTCAATAATGGATAAAACATGCAAAGGAAATCATCAGACTTGACTAAAGACCAATAACACTAAAGACCAAATGGACCTAACTGAAATACACAGAACATTCTATCCAACAGTAGCAAAATATACATTCTTCTCAAAAGCACATATAACATTTTACAGAGTAGCTCACATGCTATGCCACAAAACAAGTCTCAACAAATTTAAGAAGATTGAAATAATATCAGGGACCTTTTCTAACCACAATGGTATGAAACTCTAAATCAATAACTGGAGGAAAATTGGAAAATTTTAAAAATGTGGAAATTAAACAAACACTCCTGAACTACAATGGGTCAAAGAACAAATCAAAAGGTAACTTAAGAACAACACCTTGAGACAAATGAAATGAAAACTAACATACTAAAACTTAAAAGATGTAGCAAAAGCACTAAGAGGAAAGTTTATAGCAATAAACACCTACACAAAAGGAAGATAGAAATATAATAAACAACCTAACTTTATACCCCAACGAATTAGAAAAACAAGAACAAAGCAGACTGAATAAAACAATAAAGATTACAGCAGAAATACAACAGACTAGAAACACAATAGAAAAGATCAGTGGAACTAAGTTAGTTTTTTAAAAATTTAAACAAATTGGCAAAGTTTTAGCTGGTTTAAGAAAATAAGAAAGAACACTCAAATAATAACATTATAAATGAAAGAGGAGACATTACAACTAATGCCACAGAAATACAAAGGATCATAGGAGACTGCTAGAAACAATTATATGCCAACAAATTGGATGACCTGAAAGAAATGAATAAATCTTAGATAGAATTTACTAAGATTGACTCATGAAGAAATAGAAAATCTCAACAGACCAATAATGAGTAAAGAGATTGAATCAGTAGTCAAATATGTCACAACAAAGAAAATCCCAGGGCCAGATGGCTTCCCCAGTGAAATCTACCAAATATTTAAAGAGGAATTAACTCCAATCCCTCTCAAACTCTCCAAAAAATATTGAATAGGAGAGAGCATTTCCAAATTCACTTTATGAGGCCACCATTAGCCCAATACCAATGCTTAAAAAGATACTCTAAGGAAAGAAAATTACAATACAGTATCTCCTCTGAACATACATACAAAAATCCTGAAAAAAATACTACCAAACAGAATTCAACAGCACGTTAAAATGATCTTACACTGTGATCAAGTGGGTTTTTCCTGAGATGCAGGGATGGTTCAAAATATGCAAATGAATAAATGCAATATAAGATATTAACAGGATGAAGGAAGGTTAAAAAGCAAATGATCATTTCAACAGATGCAGAAAACCCATTTGACAACTTTTGACACTCTTTCTTGATAAAAATTCTCAACAAATTAGGTACAGAAGTAATGTATCACAACATAATGAAGGCCTTCTATCACAAGCTCAGAGGTAACATCATACTAAGAAGTGAAAGAGTGAAAATTGTATCTGCATAAAGAAAATGTGGTATATACATACAATGCAATATTCAGCCTTAAAAAGGGAAATGCATGAAGCTGGAGGATACTATTAATATTTATGTTATGTGAAGTAAGCAAGTCACCCAAGGAAAAATACTGCATTATTCCACATATATGAGGTATGTAAAGCTGTCACACTGCTAGAACCAGAAAATAGAATGCTAGTTGCAAGGGGCTGCAGGTAGGGGGAAATGGAGAATTGTTGTTCAATGAGTATAGAATTTCAGTTACACAAAATGAGTAAGTTCTACAGATCTACTGAACACATAGTACCTATAGTCAACAACATGATATTGAGACTTAAATATTTGTTAAGGGGATAGATCTCATGTTAATTTTTCTTACCACGCATATACACATGGAAAAAAAGCAGAAGAAACAAAAAAACAAACAGAAAAACCCGAAAGAGCCCCAAGGAAACTTTTGGAGGCAATGCAGATATTTATTACTTTGATAATGGTAACAGTATCACGGGTGTATGCCAATGTTCAAATACACCACATTATATATGTTAATCACGCCTTTTTTGTATGTATCAATTATTCCTTCATAAGACTGTTAATTTTTTTTTTAAATTGGAATTTTAAAAGACTTGAAAAGACCCTCTTCATAAAAAGGTATTCGGATTACAAATAAGTACATGAAATGATGTTCAATATCATTACTCCTAAGAGAAATACAAATTAAAAGCACAAGAATCACTATGCACTTATTTGAATAATTAAAATCAGTAAGATTAACCATAACAAACGTTGGATAGGATGCAGAGGACTCAGAACTTTCATAGACTGTTGGTGAGTATATAAAATGGTAAAACCACTTTGGAAAACAGTTTAGTAGTTTACAAAGAAGTGAAACATACATTTCCCATAAGATCCAGCCATTCTAAATATTTTACCAAAAGAAATGAATGCATATGTATACAAAGAATTGCCTGTGAATTATTTTATAATTCTTTTTATAAGAATTGTCTGTGAATTATATATATAACAGTGTTATTTTTAGTAGCCAGAATCTTGAAACCACACAAACACAGGGAAAAAAAAAAACAAAACCCAAACAGGAGAATGGATTATCAACAACAATCAGGAAAATCTGTACACTGAACAGTGGGGTAACTATATCGTAGATACTAAGCAGAAATTAAAGGAAATGAACTACTAAAATGTCAACAACATGAACAAACCTCAATATAACTATGCCGAGTGAAAGAATCCAACCCAAAAGTGTATACTGTATGATTCCATTTGTATAAAGTCTAGAAAATGCAAACAAATTTATAGTCACAGAAAGCACATTGTTTGCTTGAAGTCAGGAGGAGTGGGGAGGAAGTAAGTGATGGATATGCTTATTACCGTGAATGCAGTGACGGGTTTCATGGATATATATATATATACTCACGACAAACATCTATATTTGTCAAAACATAACAAATCTGTCACTTTAAATATATGAAGTTTATTGTAAGCCATTCTTTCTCAATAAACTGTCTTAAAAACTTTCTATATTTTTCCAAAATTATTGTATCACTTATCAAAAACAGATCAAAGTAAAGAATATTTTAAAATTCACACACTAAGTTATCTAGTTTATCAAAAAGTAAGGATACAGAATAAGATAACTATGTTTCACACTGATTTTTTACAAAATTTAAATTTAAAGCAAGCAAATTCTTTATGGTGTAAAATCTTAACTAAAACAAAGTCCTGTTCGATATATTACATATATAATACTTTAGGAAAGAGAAAGAAAGAGTTTATATTTTATATTTTCATATTGATCTGTAACAAACAGTGCTTTCTGTAATTTGTTGTTTATCTGTGTATCATAATATGGTTAACAGGGGAAAAAAACCTCTAGACCATTTGGATCCAAATCACAAACCGTTTACTAAATCTAAGTATCTGTTTCCTCATCTATAAATGGGGCAGTGACAGTACGTGCTTTCTCTCAGTCTTCTGTGAAAACTGAGTTGATACACATGAAACACTTTAAAAAGTTTGTAGCACATAGTAGATACTTACTGTAAAAAAGTCAGCCAATATTGCTAATACCAGAAAGTTTTATTTTCTGATTATTCGGTTTACTGAAATTTTATTGCTTATCCAAATAGTTAAATCAATTATTCATATTGTGCTAATCTCTTATATTATATATTATAGTATAATCTCTTATATTTCTTATTTTGAAAAGCGAGCACAAATTTTTGGAAATGTAAACCAAAATGTTGGAAAATAATTCTACCACAATCTATCTATACATATATTTGTCTAGTCATACCTTCAGAATCCCGGGTTTCAGCACCAAAGACGTCAGGGTGGGAGTCTGCCCTCCGTTCTTGGTATCCTCTTGGCTGAAGAATGACCAAACACACTAAAGTGTCAAGTCCAGACTATTATCCTGGTCCTCTGACTCCTTTCTTGGAAAAATCACCAGCAAGCCCAATATGAACATGACTTCAGGCAGGGAGCAGTTTCACAAGACCAGCTCTGTATTGTACAATGAAATGGGTCTCTTTCCACGAGTAGAGAGAAACAGACCCACTCACTCACTGACTGAACCACTCACTTCCTTACCTCTCAGATTCTTTCCTTTTATTAGCTCAGTCTGGAGGCGGGCTCTTAGGAAATGATCAACAGCTGTCCTCAAGAACTGCGATGCAAATTCAAGCTAATGGCATATTAATTACCCTTAGGTTACTCTAGGTCACTTTCTAAATCGTATTATGCTGGGGCTGAGGAATTCCTGGATTGATAAAGCATTCTCTCCTTTCCCAGGTGTAGCAGTTGCTCAGGATAGGATTAAGGGTGGGGCAACTGCAAAATTGAGTGCCTGCCCTTATCTTTCCCAGGTGGGGCAATTGCTTGAAATAGCACCAAAATAGAGAACCGTGGTCCCAAGAAGAGCCAGAGATCCTAACTATCTACCTAACATATATCTTAGTCTCTTTCAACATTTCACTCATTCATTATTTCAAATTTTTAAAGTTCAATAACTGTTAGCAGTGTTCTTGTGAGCGTATGAATACATCTGTATTTATCTATTCACTATCTAGTGTTTTGCAACATTTTATAATATCTTAGTGATCAGTATGTACACACATAAATATTAGTATTGCTTTGTCATTGATGGCATTAGAATATTGCACAACTCACCTGTTTTTGTTGTGTTTTATGATGTTGACAGACAATGGCATAGATCACAGTTGTCTGAAATTTTAAAAGGAATAAAATATTGTCATCAAGATTTGTACCCAAGTTAATGGTTAAATATGTTAAGAGTAAGTGCTTTGCAATTTCAACTGCACTACATGCAGTTCATTTCCATTACCATGACCACAAACATTTAGCTGTTCCTCTGTAGTAACAATAAAATTTTTATTTAATTCTATGGATTTCTTAATTGTTCTCTTTCTTTGCTAAAGTTCAAATTGAGAAAAGTCCATTTGAGTTCTACGTATCTAGGCAAGATAGATATAGAAAAGCATGCCTTATGGGGTAAGGATATATTATTAAAATATGTACAAATTATTTGATAATGTACATTTGAATAAATGGTAGTACCTGAAAAAAGTAAAGGGAAGTGAAAATTATTTCCAGCTTTTTGCCCTGCTTCTCCTTCTGGTACATAAAAATAATAATAAAAAAATGACCTACTATACAAATATAAATTATAATAAAAGTTGATTTAACATATTTAAAAACTTGACTTATTTTCAAATAAATTTTAATAAAGATTCAAAAGCAACATTACTTTTGTCCTGTGGTGGAATTGTGGTGAGCAGCAATGAATTCAAAAACACTATGGGATATTTTTAATTTTCTAGGCAAACACAATGGTAACTTTGGACACCCACAAACTTCTATTTTTAAGTTTTTATACTTGACTACTTAACAAATAAAATTGTTAAGCATATATTTTGGTTTAGAGATACTTTGAAAAATTACTAAAATGTTAAAGGTACCATACACCAAGAAAATAGGAGAAACTCTTATTTTAGACAATTACTTGTATTTTTATACTTGAATTTTAGCTGTGATGGATATTATAGAGCTAATTTGCTTTTACATTGTTAAACCAGAATCTGGCATGTGTATAGTGAGAACTCATCTGAAGGTAACAAGAATTTTAACATGCTGTACCAATCATCATGCCCTATTTCCTAAGCAGGTCTGTATCATTAGAGAAAAAGAAGAAGAAATTAATTGGATCTCTCTACAGAGTATCTGTTTATTTTCTGCCAACTAAGGGTAGAGATCAGAAATCACTTTTTAACATTTTGCTTGTACATGGTATTTATTAAATTCTCCCCCCCAACTGCTTCCACTATTCTCCTAGGCTAATCTTCCCTTTTCACATTTTTTGTTTGCTTTCCTAATATTTTCTTACTATTCATTTATTCAGAGGTTTTGGTGTGAATTAATAGCTTTTCTTTCAAAGACAAAATTTTCCTTACAGGATATATGTTCATATTCAGCACTAGAGAAATAAACCCAAGCAACTCTATGACAGAACATGCAAACTAGAGTTATAAACCCTGTCAATGAAATAAAAAAATCATCATAATATAAGACCCATCTCTAATTACAAAGACTTTTTGGAAGGCCTAATGTTTCTTAGAGACCTATCATATCTTCTTGTACTTTCAATAAATCTCAGATGTATCTTTATCGCCATATAATTATGTGACTTCTTAAAGTGTTTGAAACAGATTCCACATAAAGTCTAATGCTCTAAGGGCAAAGCGCCAAGAGGGTCCCCTATTGTAAGGACATTGACAACCCTCATCTTTGAATGCTAAAATTCAGCTTTTCGAGAATAGCTACTTTTCAGTTCCACGGGGTGAAACTCAATTTGTGTCACTGGCTGTTGTGCTGTGGAGAATTTCAATGCCCTGTTGAGTACTAAGTCTTTTTGTTAGTTTGTTTGCATGTTTGCAGAATAATCCTTACAGGCCAAAAGATTACCTGAATTGAACTTTTTGCTTCCCTCAGGAAATGATGAGATTGGAAGAAAAAAAAATTAGTGTAAAACGAATGAATACGAAACACAGCCTAGTCTGCACTCAAAGATACACTTGGGCTCATTATTGCAGGGTTTGAAAGGTGTATCCAAGAAAAGATTTAAACATCCCTTAGTGAAACTGTGGAATAAAGTTCTACTACTTGGTGAGAATAAAAATAACTAAAGAGAGAGAATTGAGAGTGAACAGTTCTAGGAAGGATGGATGATTTCTGAGTGTTAAGTTAATTTTTTAAAATTATTATCAAGCAGTTCAAAAGCAATCCATGTAAGCAAAACATTTGTACCCCTGTGATGTTCTGAAATGAAAAAAAAATAAGTTATGGTATACTTTAAAATAACTAAAAGAGTGGAAGTAGAATGTTCCTAACACAGAGAAATGATACATGCTTGTTAAAATAAATTTTAATTACTAGAAATTAAAAGGGAACATTTCAGATAAAAAAATCTACTCTAAGAGAACCAACTTTTTTAAAAGGTTAAAGTAAATAACTACATTTATGCATTTTATGATTTTTTAATACAAAGAAATCTTATTTCATCATGTTTATCAGATGTTTCCCTTTGTAAACATAAAGTAATACTTTTGCCTCTAGTAAATGCTTTGTAATTCAATTCTATTTTATCTAAAAATACTACTGTATCTTCTTTCTTTATTTTTTTATTTATTGGCTATTTTACCACTCTTGAGTTCTAACCTCCTTTAATGTTTTTTGTTGTTCTAACAACTAGATTTTCTTAACCACGTGTTAGAATTTGTGTCTTCTAATTAAGGACCAGCCCATTTAAATTCAGTCATGATTGGTATCGTTTACTTCATTGCTATCATTTGCTCTTGTCTGTTGCTTTAATGTCTTATATATTTATTTTATTTTCTCTCTTGTAGTTATTTGTTCTTCTTGAATTCTACTCATTCCTCTTGACTGTTTTAGTTTAATACAATTATTTCTTCAGTTTAAAGTGCTTCCAGGGCCAAGAAATACAAAAATTCTGGTTATTTTTCTATTTAATTTTTTTTTATAACTTGAAGGAAGAAAAATATTCAACCTTAGTTCATTAATAATCTTAAGCCTTCCAAATCTCGTTTTTAAAGATGCAATCCAGTTTTGTAAACTGTATTTAATATTATAAAATTTTAGTATTATACTTTTCTAAAATGATTCTTCTCGTCTGTATTTTATTTTTAAATCATAATCATAATAGGTATTGCTCCTTTACTACTGTGAAATTTCCTTCTTGAGTTTTGGATTGGATTTTGATTAATTTCGTCGAGAGTAATGTTTGTCCCAATGGTAAAACATGTCTCATTGGTAAGACAGGTAGAAAATGACAGTTCCCAGAGAGCTACCTGTACCTTTAACTCTTTTCCACTACAGAAAGCATAATAGAGCTATAAATGATTTCATTAATGTCAGAATTATAGGCTACTATATTTTTGTACCTTGTAACTTGATGTACCCTACTGTTTCTAATTATGGATGATTTTCATTAATTCTATCTAAAGTTTGGTGAAGACTTTTCATTTATTGCATCTTTGTTCTCCATTTCTACCTCTTTGTTTCCTGCTATCTCTCTTCTCTCTCTCTTCATGATCCTAACCTTTTATTTTTCCCCCATTCCTCCAGTATTTCTTCTCTGATTTAGCTATGTATTTCCTTCATATTCTGAATTTTTGAAGTTTGTTCTTTATAACAAACCAAAGAAAAATTTGCTATTGTTTTCTAAGAGTTCTTTACTACCCCTAAATTGATGTTAATTATTTTTTGCTTTACTTTCTTCCTTATTTATGTCCTCTCTATATTCATGTTTGCCTCTATGCCTTTTGTCTCTCTGCTATTATTTTCTAGAGACCGTTCCTATTTTTTCCATAAGAAATCAGTGTGTGTGTGTGTGTGTGTGTGTGTGTGTGTGTGTGTGTGTGTGTGTGTGTTTCTGTTGGAAGATCCTTGTAAAGGTTGTGCTCTTCAGACTGTCCAGCTCTGGCATTCTGCTACATATGTAAAGTAAGTAGCTAGAGCCCACAGTCTTGTTCACTATTTTCAGTGATGTTAGCAACTTCTGCCCTTTAAGAAAAAACCTCAAAGTCATCGGGGTAGAACTTCACCTTACTTTAAATTTGGCACTTAACAGATTACTATGTAATATAAATGTTCTTGGAGATATTTTTGTATTTTCCTGCTCTGTCAGGTTATCTGACTTGAATAAGGAGTTAGATTGTTTTCTTTGAATAGGTTAGACACTGATATTAAAAACCACATGCTCAGCCCCAATACATATTTCCCCCACTGTGCCTCCTGTCTGCTGCTTTCCCTTGCTTGAAGGTCAGGGGTTGGAAATAAAATAGAAATATTTCATTTTATGTTTCTTACCTGCAATCAAGACTACAGACTGCATTTATGCAGCATTGTATTTGAATCATAGATATCAATTTTTTCTTGCCAATGGAAGTGATTTTTTCTTAGAATTAAGTTTAGAAAAGAGGAGTCAATAATGTCGTTTCTTCATTCTTGGAAGGTAGAAAAAGCTGAGAATACAGATAGGTGATCCAAGAATGTGCTCCTCATTCCCTCCTCATCAATTAAAAAGAAATATCATCTAGAGGCTTTGCTAACCTTTTCAATAAGATACTGTGCTATAGTAAAGATCACACAATTTAGAATCAAAAGGACCTGGGTTCAAGACTTGGTTCTGAATATATTAGCTATATGACTTTGGGTCAAGGTCTAACCTTGATAAACTTCAAATTACTCTTTGTTCCTCTCATAGAATTGTTGTGAGCTTTTATACTAGAAAATGCATGCAAATAATAAGCAGAATAATTGACACTCAATTAATCTTGGCTATTACTGGTTATGTAGTATTGTGTGTCTATATTTTAATAGAACAATGGAAGAAGACATGATATGAATGACTAATGGATTATCATTTTAAGATAGTATAATAGTTAAAAGTCATGTATAATGGCATGCTTTAATTTATTCCAATGTCATAAAACTACAACATGTTTAAATGAAAACAATTTTACAAGAGATCAAATAAATTTAGTCAAATATGAGTACAGTATGAGTAGAGTTTTTCCTTGAAGTGAGGAATGAATAAATGTAGTGTAGCCCTAACAATCTTACATAAACATGTACTTTCATAAATAAGTATTTACACTGGCATTATAATTAAGTTTGTAATAGTCAATTAACAAAAGGAATTATATGCAGAAGACCAAGAAAATATAAACAACATATCACACTCCACCTCCGCTATTTTGAATTGTATGTGTGTGAGTGTATGTATGTGTTATATATATATGTGAGTGCAAACATCTAATGTATTTAGTGTACAGTGGCAGAAAGCTGAGGAAGAGTGTATGGAAGAGTTGTAAAAATCTTTAGGTTTTTGAAAATGAGAAAAATTGAGAGGAATTGATTAATATATATTGTCTAGCAAGAGAAAAACAACAGTAAGCAATTCAATGCAAATATAGCTCAACACACTTCAAGGGTTTGTGGATACATTTAATGTAAAGACAAGCATGTGAAATCATATTTTGCATATATTATATTTGTAAGGAGTTTGTTTTGCAATTGAGTTTATCAGTCATGGTTACTATAGGCTACTGATATATTTGCCAGAATTGACATAGGACTGGATTATAGCAGAATTAGTTTCTCTCATGTCCCTGTGGTTGAAATTTTAGTAGCTGTCACCAGACATATATTGTTTTTAGATTGTTGATGGAGAAGCCATGTGAGTTGCATCTTTATCATAATCAATGATAACATTTAGTATGGTAATAACTTAATCAACTTATTTGATTTTTTAATTTTTACCAAAAATTAACTCTTCATTAAAATAACTTTGCTGTGCATATATATATATATACACACACACATACATACAAATGCATAATATATACTAGCTTATATCTAATATTATGAACATACTTCAAAAAGTATAAAGTGGTATCATTCTATCTCCCCACCCCAACTACTAAATGTAGTGTATTTTCCTAAATTATCTCATAATTTAATAATATCCAATTATCTGTTATACTATTCCAATTTGGTTTGAACATTTCCAAAAACTGATTTATTTTGAATATTTTAACCTATCTATATTTTGTGGAAGTTAATGCCAACTACTCATTTATCTTAATTCACACACAATAACTTCTGGATTTTTAAGCAATTTTTACTTTTGCTTAAAAGATACTAAAACCAAAGAATGAGTTACTAATTTAAGTATCTCTATGTCTCACAATGAAATTGTTGGCATAAATTATTCTAAAATAATTGTTAAAAATCAGTCTAGTGATATAAATCATATAGAGGAAAATAACTTCAAATTGGGGGAATAATGATTCCTCATGACTGTACAGAAAGGCAAAGCAGTAATAATCTCAGAAGGAGAAGCCATAGACAAATGGAATGTTCCCATGGGCATTCGGAGAGCCAGATTGGTGTGGCTCTTAAAAGTCTCTCACCATGAGAATTATTGATGACAATAACTATCTGTTATATATTGATTTCCAAGCATGTCATTCTCTTGAATCTTGCAGCCATGAAAGGAAGTAGTTTACATTATAATTGTCATGATGGATATGACATATGACAAATATAATTGAAAAAAAAAACAGTTTCTTAAAAGCTTTGGGGAGAAATTATACTTTATATGGTGATCATGAGTGTGCACTTTTTCTATAACCTTAACTTTCACTCATAGTCAAAGGAAGGCTTTAAACAAATCCAATATAGGGATCAATGAGGCTGCCTCACATCCGGCAATTTTATCACTATCCTACCTGAGAAAGACCATGTGTTTTGTTAATGGCTGGTTTTGCAGAGTGACAGAGACCACAAGGTTTGCAAATCCTAAAATATTTACTATATGGGCCTTTACAGAAAAAGTTTGTGAACCCCTTATTTAGAAAAAATGTTTTCTGAATGATACAAGAAGCTTGCACTAAACACAATTACCATTTATCTATTTATAATCTGTGGTTCAGGGATAAGGCAAGTTCCTACAACTGTTTCTTCTATTCCATATGGCTTTGGCTTGGACTATCCACTGGGGTACATTTATACTGGGCCTAGAATGATTTGGAAGATCCAGGAAAAGACGGTCATTCATGTGTCTAGTGCCTCACTGATCTTCCACAAAGTCTTCCCTTCCCTCCCCTTCCCTTTTTTCCTCTTTCTCACCCCTCTTAATCCATACTGACCTTTTTTCCACAGTATGGTCATCTATGGCATTCATACTTCTTAATGTGCCAGTTGTTTTAAAGAGAAGCCCTTTCAAGAGACATAGTTGAAAGTTTCAAAGCTTTTAAGTCCTGGACTCAGTTGTCATACCAAATAACTTCTACCACTTTCTGTGAGACAAAACAGACCATAAGACCAGCACAGATCCAATGGGAGAGGGGAAAGACTTTACTTTTTCATAGGGAAGTGGCAAGGTCAAAATAAAAAACACCACTGTGACAAGAAATATTGTGATGCCAATCTTTAGAACCAAAATCTATCAGAAGTATGCTTAGTGACACAATCAAGTTATATTCTGGCACGGTTCATCTTGTCGAAACCAGGGGTTTCAGTCTAGGTCAAGTTACTCGTCACACAAAATTCAATCATTGAGACAATGAGGATTGCCAAGGAAGAAAGGAAGTTTTAATATGGCACGTGTCTTGCAGAGAGAATGGGAGAAGCTGCCTCAAATCTGTCTTCCAGACTAAGGGTTATCATGGGCTTTTAAACTAGGGGCCATGTGCCTTGGGCAGGTTTTGGTATATCTCACAAGGGGCTATGTGCATTGGGGACAGATTGTAGGAAATGGTGATTCTTGACATCAGGAAATCTGCTCTGGGGTCTTCCAAATCTCAACTCCTATATCTTGTAGAAAATCCATCATTTCAGGCCCAGTGTGGTGGCTCACACATATAATCCCAACACTTTGGGAGGTTGAGGAGGGAGGATTGCCTGATGCCAGGAGCTCTAGTCCATCATTTCTGGGAAACAACTCAAAAGGCCAAGTAGTGTACTAAAAGTTTGGCACTTGTCCCCAAGGCCATGTCAAAAGAATGAGGACAAATGGTTTGAGGAAAAGGAAAGAGAAGTTTATTAATCTGCCAGTAAATGAGGAGGTGGGCAGACTCCCATCCCAAAGTACCAACATCCTGCTTCTGAGCAGATCCTTCTGAGCAGGTCCTGATTCATCTCATCTTTGGCTAAGACCTCTACTAAGACAATCCATGATCTCCAACCAGAAAATTCCATTGAGCCATCTCCTCTGACACAAAGAACAAAAGACAATCCCCTGCCCCTCTGACCGCTGGCCTGAGGAAGGGATATAGGTTTTAGTTCTCAAAAAGGGTAAGGGGGTTTTGAAGAGACAGAAAAAATTTTTACCCTTTTCCAGACCATTCTCTCTGTTCTAGTAGTTAGTTAAGGGAGAGGATTACAAAAAACATATAAGGGTTCATATAACCAGTTACAATCTCATCACAGAATGTTAACTAAAAGTTTTTAGAAAGTTAGCCAGAGCAAGAAATATATTGAGAAATACTAACCTAGATTCTAGAACGTTACACAGCATTTAGGCTTCTTTTCTTTCTCTTAATAAGATATTATAACATATTCATTTTATCTTGGATTATATATGTATGTGGAGAAAAAATTCTAAGAAAGATATTTTTGGTAAATTTCTAGTAAATAAGTAGATTTTCTAGTAAATGAATACTAGTAATTTCTAGTAAATGAATACTCAAAATTGAATTTATAAAATATAATTTTCTCAAATGAAATACCATTTAAAATTTGTCTTTGCTTAATCAAATTCTTCATACTTAAAAGGCTGGATATGGATTTGTGAAAGCAACCCTCATTTTTTTCATAAAAGTATGCCTATTCCTTCACTTAATTTGATTTTTATGCTTACCAGGTGGTACAAAATCTTGCCAAAATAGACTCTTTTTCTGTACAAAGAAGATGTCTTAATTACTAAAGCTATAGGTCATGTTCTCTCAAATAATTTCAAGGCTCTCAATATTTCACAAATTATATTCCACAATGTGAAAAAATTTTATTCATCATAACCTGAAAAAATGAAAAAAAATACATTTGGTTCTTAAAATGATCAACTAGTATATTTTCTGTATTTTTATGTGACTTGGGAAGTCAGGAATTTTTAACGATTTTGTGGATTACTTCGAGGTCTTTTTTTACTGTCATGAATAGTGTGAACAGTTGCGTATTTCAGGGGCTTTCCAATCAGAATAGTGGATTGACCATAATCACTGTAGGGTATAAAGGGAAAAGTACATCCTAAGAAATGTTTCTATTTGAAAATGTGTTTTAGGGGTCTATATTCTTTAATTAGAATTTTAGTGTGAAATACTGTAACACTATATTTAGATTAATAGTATATTTGCATACCTATGCATATAGATCTAGTAACAACAGTATCCACTCTGGAAGAACCATGTGACTGGCACAGTTTCAGTTATCTTTTCTTCAATATTTACCCTCTGGCTGTATTAATTGACAATATTGTCCAAGATGTTCCCACTCATGTGACTTTATTGACTCTTAAGTGGGTTTAAATATACTTGTAAATACCATAAAGAGTTGACGTTCTCTTTTACAAAAATAAGTGAATAAAGTGGTTCTTCAATTCAACAAATTCGTTATTTTATTAAGTACCTCCTATGTGCTTAGCTTAACAGGAAAACCATAAGCTCTGAAAGAAAGAGGGTAAAGAAATTGCAAAATCAAAAAAAGCCTGGAAAGCATGACATGTTCAAGAAATAGAAAGAGTGTAATGTACCAGAGCATGAGGGTGTGGCAGAAAGTTTGAAAGTTGTGTTACCCATGCAAGTCCTAAGATAAATGCTAAGATGAGATATAATCAGATTTACATTATTAACAGGAATTTCAAAAGGAATGTATGAAGAATGCACAAGCTGGAGAAAGGAGATTAAGGTTCAAGTTCTTTGATGTGAGACTATTGGTAGTTCCTCAGGAAATGTAGCAAGAATATTAAGAGCCTCTCAAGCATGTGTTTCAGTTAATGAGATTCCAGTGTTCATTTATAGGAGTTTTGCGTTCCCAGAGCACAAAGGGAAAGTTTGGTGATGGAGAGTGAGAAGATGAAACATACAGCCACACACCAATCTGGCCAAGTCTAAGTAAGCAGCAGGCCTGATAGTATTATATTGAATACAGATAATACATAAATTAATATATACATATGACTACATTTAGAGGACACTAATTTTACTAATATGAGGTGGTAGGTAGAATAATGGCTCCCCAAAGAGGTCAATGTCCTAATCCCAGCAATCTGTGAATATGTTATTTTACATGACAAGGAGGGATTAAGGTTGCAGATAGCATGAAGTTGGCTAATCACTTGACCTTAACAAATGGAAATAATTCTGGGTTATCTGGATGGGCCCAATGTGATCTTTGCTTTAAATGTGGAAGATGGAAGAATTAGATGCAGAGCAATGTGAGGTGAGAAAGGTATGACTGGCCATTGCTGGCTTTAAAGATGGAAGGGGTCACTAGCCCAGGAATGGAGAAAGCCTCTAGAATCAGGAAAAGGAAAGGAAATGGATTCTCCCTTAGAGCCTGCAGAAGGAATGCAGCCCTGCTGACACCCTGATTTTTAGCTCAGTGAGACCCATTCAGCACTTCTGACTTCCTGCCATGTAAGATAATATATATTAATATTATGTGTACAGCCATTAAGTTTGTGGTAATATGTTATGGCATCAATAGAAAACGAATGAATATGTTTGACTTATCCAGATACACTAAGCACATGCTGTGTCCTTATGCTAAGGCTATAAATGACACAAGAAAACACTCAGCAGGGGACTTTGTTTTCTTACCTACCTCCCCACTTTTTTTTAAATTGTTTTACCCTTATCTCTATAATGACTTATCCGCTAATAATAATTTCCCCATATACATATTTTTTCAAAAGTCCCCACACATGCACTTTAAAAAAAATCTGTAACTATAGCCTTTGTATTGCATCCTATGCCTTTACTATATTTGAATATTTACGGTGCTAAGAAAAAAACCTAAAGAAAAAAATGAACAAGGAATAATAGGTATAGAAACTACAATCCTACAATGAATCTGCCAAAATATGCCTTGCAATTACCACAAGAAAATACTTTTTTTAAAAGAAAAGAAAGACGTATGTTCACGCTAAAGAAGAAAAAAAAAAAAAAAAAGAATTTTTTCATCCCCGCTATAAGAGCCCAGCTGATTCAGAAAACTGTGCGAGTGTGGAAAAGGAAATATAAATATTTTTCTTTCCACTTGGGATAATATACAGGAATACAACATGCACGCACACACTGAACTGGTCTGAAATATTCTAGTGCCTGCGAGGTTCCCGCAGGTTAATTCCTGCTGTGGTGGGAGCTGACCTGATTTGCACTGACATGCAACGCGCTTCCGTGGCGAATGCCTCCTGTAGCGAAGTGCCTTCAGGTTGCTCCTGTTTGGGACAGAACATTCTATTATCCATACGAGGTTATGTCTTATTTACCTTTAGACACATTTTGGCTATAGAAAGCATTCTCAATTTATATCATTACAACTTTTGCTTAACTTTAAAAATAAATTAGCCATCCTGCCATATCCAGTCCCAGTGAGACGGGAAATATGGTATCATATTTTTTTAAAAAATAATAGAATGCATGATGAATCACAATAAATGACTAGAGCACTGTTCTCATTAAATTCAGAGAGCCAGCTCTGAGATTTGTCAGATGTGATATTTGATTACAATAACTACAATTAATCTTGCGTAAAATTTTACCTAATCCTGTAATGCGGAAACTTTATTTTTCTTTCATCTAGTAGCTTATTCTGAAGTGAAAAGAAAGCATTTGTCAACTAGGTCAAGGGGAGCAAGAAAATTGGAAATAAAAAAAAAATAGACAAAGAATGTACACAGAATAAAGCCAGTAGATTTCAACATGTGGTGACCCATTTAAAGACAATTGTCAAGTGCTTTATTTTGTTTTACTTTTAACTGATGTCAGCCTAACAATATTTATGTCAAAGTAACACATAAATTGCTATTTTTACATACATACCATATACATACACTCATAGAAGTACATATATAATAATTATTATTTTTAATGTTGTGTCAGAACTGGTTTTTGTGTACTTTTAAGTTGATGTTAAATTATAAGCGGGGAATAGTACTGATACATGCCATAACTGAAGACTGAACTAACTTTAAGAGCAGCATTAATAGCTAATCGTGTTCTTAAAATAATAAATGAGAATCTTTCAGCCATGATTTAACCCTGACAATCTACTTTAGGTCTGCAACATTGTTATCAGCAAATTAGCACCTTTTAAGTAAATAATAAGCAATCCCTCATTTGAAACATTCATTATTAATGAGACACTTTGGTTACTATGAAGAATAGACACTTAATTTGTGAGGTATACCATAGACACCTAGCAGTGCACAGAACGTAAGTGCACAGCCTAATGAGTGTTTGCGGTTTACACACCCATGTCACACTACGTAAGTATAACAGAGTAGGCAATGTTTCAAATCATGCTTTTAAAGCATCAATAAAATTTTGATTTTCCAAAAATGGAAGAAGGTAAAATCTGCCATACATTAAATAAAATATCATTGCAACATTACATGTTAGGGGGGGAAAGATGAAAGGATTTTTTTTTTTTTTTGAATTTTGTTCTCTGAAAATAAAACATAGAGCCAACCAGAGAACTCAGCATAGGTATGCTCCGAGCAAGGTCTGACCCACAAATCTTATTTATTTTGTTGACAGTTGTTAGACTAGATATCAGAGAATTGTTGATGGGCAATGTAGTGGTTCTACCACATTGAACTTGAAAGAGTCCACATACATTTACAAAATGTGATATTTGTACAAAATTAGTCAAGAAAGAAGACTCAAAAAAAGGCTTCCACACAGATGGAATTATTTGCGTTAGAGATCGAATTTTTAAGGTTGGCTTGTTCTTTCATGCCTGCTGATGTTTAGAAAGCAGAATTCTAATATTTTTAGAATTATTTTTGTTCTTTGTAGAGTACCTGAAAATTAAATATCAAAGAAAAACAGACCTTACATTTAGGAGTTGGAAGGAAATCTGTGAATCACTTTAACGCTTTTTTAATTTTTTTGAAACAGCTTCACATTAATTAACATCAAGTGAATTTGAAAAGCAGCCAAAAAAAATCCATGAAAATTATTTTGTGTTTTTGTTTCCCTCTAAAAGAGATGATTGGACACAAACATGAATCCCAAGTTTCTCAACACTTAACTCTGAATCCTGACCCTCAAACCGTCATACACTCAAGCCAAGAATTTTGAAATGTTTTCATTTTTCTCAAAAAAGATGAATCCTTCAGAATACAGTTATCCCATTCTCTTACAGTAGAGTAGCTAACGAATTGCCACAGGAGCTTATTTTTATCATTATTTATCTCTTGTCCCCACATCAGAGACTCTGACTTGATAAATCTGGGAAGGAACCTGGGATTCTGAATTTCTAACATATACCCCCAGGTGATTCTGTTGAAGGTATTTCGAGCAACTAGTAGCAAAGATGCAGAATTATATGTACTACTCTTTATGGTATTTCCTATAGATATATTTCATAGCACTTAGAGATTTAGCCAAAAGTTTTGATTGTATTATCACTCCACAATATATACATTAAGAAATAGCCCAAGCATCCATTGTTTGAAATTGCATTAATTCTTCCAACACACTACACTGTTATGTAATTTAGCTAATGCTCTATCTGAATTCACTGAATTACCAGCAAGTGCCATTAAAAAATTTGGTTTACTTATAGACACATAAGGCATAAATAAATGTCAACGCTAATCTATTCATGGTCTGTTTTGTGCAAGGCATTGTTCTAGGTGGAATGATGATTTAAAATGTATGTACTACCATTCTATGAAGAGGGTAGTGTAATATATCAAGTGTTGGTGAGGTACAAGTATGTGTGTGTGAGTGCATTCCTCTAGTTGGGCCACAAAATGCTTCTCTGAAGAGACGATATTGAATTATAACAAAGAGAGCTAAAACAATAAAAGTGACCTAAAGTTTACATTCAGTAAAATATTATGCTCTGTTATAAATATCTGCTGTTTGCCAGGAAACGTCGAGATGAAAGAAACAACATGTATCGAGTACCAACCCTGGGTCAGTCTTTCATCTGCTTCCTGTATATTATCTGGTTATGGATTGCAGCCCAACATTGCCATTTCTACCAGAAAAATATCCCCCCCCCAAAAAAAAATGTGTTATAAATAAGTCCCAAGGCCCTCTAGTCAGATGACTACTTGGTGAAAGAAAGTTTTCAAGGTCCCTAGGGTAGCCACATGAATGTACAGAAACACAAAGTCCTTCTGTCTGTTTCATGGTGCTTACATATTTAGGAGAGGAGATTGATAATAAATAATAAGCATAATAAGTAGGTACAGTATGGATCATGTTAATAGGTGATAAGTGTAATGAAAAAATAAAATGTAGAGGAAGATAAAGGAGAAATTAGAGGTCTAGGGGGCAAGGGAAGGGAGGCACCTTGCTATATTAAATATGGAGCCGAGGACAGACCTATATGAAAAAATGACTTGAGCAAAGACTTGAAGGAGGTGGAAATAGCTCAATGCATATCTGGGAAAAGAACTTTTCAGGCAGAGGAAGGGAAAGCTAGAGGAGAAGCACTAATGTCAAACCTAACCAGTATGTGGAAGAAACACCCAGGAAGTCAAGGTGCTAAGCAGGCCAGAGAGCTGATGGAGGCTGCAGGCAAAGAAACATTCTGACTTTTACTCTGAGGAAAGGGTGAGTCTCAGAAGAGTGGGAGCATAGTAGTGCTGTGATCCAGACTATCATTTCCAAGGATCCCTCTGCCTCTGTCGAGTCAAGTGCAAAAGCACGGAGACCTGTTAATAGCCTCCCTTTTAGATGCTCTTGCTGGTTTCTTTTCTTCCCTCCATGTTTTAATGTATTGAAGTCTCCAGGCTCTGACTTTCTTCTTCCCTTCTCCTTCTACACTCTCACTTGCAATGACTTCATCCTATCCCATGGAACAAAATGCCATGGATTTGTTGTCAATTCTCAAATTCTTATTTTCATCTGGGACTTCTCTCCCATCTTCCAAACACATATGAGCAATTCCTAGATTTCTGCCCAGAAATCTCCACTTGGATTCTTAATAACAGGAACAAAAGTGACCATCTCATCTTCCTCCTAAAATTTGTTTTATTTGTCATCTCTCACATTTGAGGGATCACAATTCCCCCTCTCCTATTGCGAGGCCATGAGTGGTAACCTGAGAGTCTGAAGTTCATTTTGTGGTTGACAAAAACAGTAAAAAATTATACCTAGAGGATTTGAGAAGGAGAATGGCTGGCCATGAGTGTTTGAGTGTGAGGATGGGAGCATTTTGTGACTCTCTTTTCCTCCTGATTATGCAGTAAAAGTTCCCAGTAGCAGTGTCATGACTGCATGTTTTTTCCACTTCCATCTCCCAGCTTGAGCAAACATTGAGCAGGAAAGTTTTCAGCTATTTTTTTTTTATTGCTGCACAGTATAGCAATGCAGCACCTCCTTTGTTCTTCAACAAGAAGCTAGAAATATTGAGGAAGCTTCCCCCCCAACATTTTTAAATTGATTGCTTTATTAATCATGCATGTGGCCATGGCCATGCCACATGGCTCTGCACTGTTTCTATTTAGCTTCTAGGTAGAGTCTATGTCAGGAGGAGACTGACACGCTTGCCTGCCCAGGGTCTCTCTGCCAAGTGTGTGATGCATGATAGAACTGTCTCCCCATCACCAGGAAAGCAAGATCATTCTTCTTGTGCCTAGCACTAACATAATGATAGAAATCTGCTGTTAACTTTCTATAGTGTGTATTTTAGCTACTTTAGTGAAATATATTTGTAAGTAGTACATCCTTTTTACCTTCTAATATAATTATGAGCATCTTAATCACTCCATTCGGGATTGTCCTCTGAACCTACATATAAATGGCTTCTTAGAGTCTAGGGACAGAAAGGAGGAAGACGGAAGATTGACATGGCACCAGGAAGACCTGAGTTTGACTTTCTGTCCTTCTGGTCACTGACTGCATGACCTTGAGTGAGGTACTTTGTCTCTCTGAGTCTCAGATATGTGTCTATACACCTGGCAAAATGATGCCCTTTTTTAAAAAATTGCATAACAAGAGAATTTCAAATAGGAGTATCTATAGGAAGTTGCTTTTACATGAAGGGAATTGTAAATATAATTATTGTTATTCCCCCTCTCATCCCAAGACTGATCAGCCACCTGACTTCAGAGGTTTTGGTCACTGTCAGTGAAGTCAGACTGACTATCAGGAATGAATGGAAGGCTGGGTGTGGTGGTTCATACCTGTAATCCTAGCACTCTGGGAAGATGAGGCAGGAGGATCGCTTGAGGTCAGGAGTTCGAGACCAGCCTGAGCAAGAGTGTGACCCCGTCTCTACTAAAAACAGAAAAGTTATTCAAGCATCCTGTCACATGCTTGTAGTCCCAGCCACTTGGAAGGCTGAGGCAGGAGGATTGCTTGAGCCCAGGAGGATGAGGTTGCTGTGAGCTATGATGATGCTACTGCAGTGTAACCAGGGCAACATAGCAAGACTCTGTCATAAAAAAGGGGGGGGGGATGAATGGAGAGGCTGAGCCAAGAAAAACCAAATCCTAAGACACCCCCATGATCAGGACAGCTTTACTATGGACCTGCTTCACCTTCCTGTTGTAATATTGAAAACCAATCGGGGGAAAGGGTGACAAGCAGAGTGACACAAGCAGAGTGACAAGCCAGAACAGGCTCATGGCAGTGGTATGACTGATTTATTCATACTCCAGCAGTCATTTCTCATGGAAGACTTACAGACCTCTAACCAATCCCATTGTTCTGGACCTCAAATTTGCAGAGCCAAGTTAAATGCCTTCTTTAAACTCACCTTGAAAGAAGCTATGTACTCACTTCCTTCTTCAAGCCAGATGTAACCCTTATAGAAACTGTTGCAATATTAAATTTTTATATAACACTTAAGAAAAAATATCTTCTTTTTGCTTTCTGTTTACCTTCTAATATTTTATCAATGAAAGAGAGGCATGGGGAAGTATTGCAAGATTAAAGCATTTGAGATTTTGAGGGTGCAAGCCCAACAGATTTTAAGGTTCCTGACATTTCTATATGTATTTCCAAATGAGAGTGAAAACAATATGTCCAAGCAGTAGCATATCTACTAACAGAGATGCTAATCTTGAGTACAATACAGATACGATGCTCTTGGCATGGGTGATAAACTTTGAGAAGATCCTGATCATATCATGAATTCCTAGTGGCCCTCCCATATCTGGGCCCCTAGTAGATGTTAATTTTTTTTCTTTTTTTCTCTTGAGCAAGTCATTTATATCATCATTTTACAAACACACAAAACCAGGGCAATGCTAATACAAAAAACAAGCAGCACAATCTATTTTACTACAATCCCTGAATGCCAGTAAAGTTTACCTCTCCTTTGACAGCTTGAAAATTGCAATTTGGAACTAAAAGCTTATCCCTGCAATAAAGATTGGCTAGTAAAGTTTTACAAAGAAATGAGAAATTTGGCTGCCAGTCGCATTTGAATCTTGTTGGAAAGGAGACTCTTACCAGAAAAGGTTGTGCCCTTGATGTGTTAAGCAGGCTGTCCACTTAACCCAAAGGTCTATTCAAACAGTTCAATCAAATTGTAAGCTGTCACAACACCATCCAAATACATTAGAGCGGTCCTGCTAACAGCTGAAAGACCTTGTCTAAGCAGCAAGCATGTTTATTGAGAATAAATCTTGAGTCCCAGCTGAAAAGCTGAAAATGGACCTAATGTTAAAAATGATAAGTTTTTAAATTGGCGTTTGATTGTACTGACACTAAATATACAAACAGTGGTCCTCCAAGACCACAGTCTTCAATGTGGGGTCTTGAAAACTTGTTAGAAATGCCAATTCCTGGGTTCTACTCAGTCTCAACTGAATCAGAAAGTCTAGGGGACACACCCAGTAATTTGCTTATCGACATACCCTGGTGATTCTAATTCAGACTAAAGCATAAGAAACATTTCTCCGGGAGTTTATGTTTCTGATGAAGCATTATGAATGCTGCATCCATTTTCACAGTGAAAACAAATAGTGAGAATTGGATTAATCATGATCATTGAATAGTTGCCGATTTTCCAGAAAGACCTTTTTTTGTGCATAATTACTGAAATATGAGGCTGAATACTAGTGAATCTAACGTAATATTAATGTTGATTGTTGGGGTCACCATCAGGGAAAGGATGAAAGGAAGAATAGGTGAAGTATAAAGTGATAATTGTAATATCGTTACCAATAGCAACAAGGAAAGAAACATGGAAGATAAATATCATCTTCAGAAATGTGGGTTCTTTTTTTTCACAAGGGGCAAGTAAAATATATTACAAATCTATTTGACCAGTAATTATGTAGTATTTTTATTTTTTTGAGTAAGAATCTCACTCTGTCAACCAGCCTGGAGTGCAGTGGCACTATCATAGCTCATCCTAGCCTCCAATTTCTGGGCTCAAGTAATCCTCTCACCTCGGCCTCCCAAGTAGATGGGACTACAGGTGTGTGCCATCAAGTATGGTTGATTTTTTTTTTTTTTTTCCATAGAGACAGGGTATCTCTCTGTCATCCAGGCTTGTCTGGAGCACCTGGCCTCACGCAATCCTGGCTGCCTTGGCCACCAATGTGCTGAGATTATAGGCATGAGCCACTGCGCCTGGCAATGTAGTCTTAGATTAGGTTGATTTATTTCAAATAGTTGGATAAAATCTGAAACATTATTCTAAAATTTGTGTTATTTTTCAAAATAGAAAATGATCACTTCTGTGGCCCAGCATGGTGGCTCACGCCTGTAATCCTAGCACTCTGGGAGGCCGAGGTGGGAGGATCGCTCAAGGTCAGGAGTTCTAAAGCAGACTGAGCAAGAGCGAGATCCCATCTCTACTAAAAATAGAAAGAAATTAATTGGCCAACTAAAATATATAGAAAAAATTAGCCAGGCATGGTGGCGCATGCCTGTAGTCCCAACTACTGGGGAGGCTGAGGTAGAAGGATTGCTTGAGCCCAGGAGTTTGAGGTTGCTGTGAGCTAGGCTGACGCTACGGCACTGTAGCCTGGGCAACAGAGTGAGACTCTGTCTCAAAAAAAAAAGAAAAAAAAAAAACAAGAAAAGAAAATGATCACTACTTCCACATACAGTGTCTGCTGCAGATGATCACCCTCAATTCCCTTCCACGATGACTGTGGAAAGGACCTCATTGTTGGAGCCAGAGAGATCTGGGATGGGTCTGTGGCCTCCCGCTTACTGTGTGTGTGTGACTTTGGAAAAATAACCTCAGCTTTATGAGCTTCTGAGCTTCAGGGGGTTATTGTTGTTGTTGTTGTTTTATTTGTTTATTTATTTATTTATTTGGAAATTGAGTTGATAAAACCAAGGGCTGGCGTGAGCACTCCCGACAAGGGAAGCAAAGCACTGGGCAGAGTACCAGCCGCAGGATGGACACTGGATGTGGCATTATTATTGCCTCCTGTTTTCAGTTTACCAGTTTTCTCTGTCCCTGTTGTGCATTCACCATCTGTGCCACAAACCTTTCCAGATATCTCTGTCCTTTATCTCAGACCTGATTTACGGGCACCCACTCTGGCTGTTCTCTGCCCCTTTTTTGGCAGTTCCCTTATAATTCCTGTTTAATCATGTGCAAACGTTCACGTATACTCAAACTCGTTCCTTGAAATGCTCATATAGTTTTCTCTCGGTGATTAAATATGATAGCCCCACTTTGCTAGTAACTTTTTTCTCGCTCACTCCACAGGAACATGTTGGTATAATCCTTATTTCTTGTTCTCTTATCTAGGTCACTGGTAATCATCATCACCTTAAAACCTTCCTATTGAAAAACTAATACAATGCAACCTCCTTAGAACCATTTCTTTCTTTTTTTAACCATTCCATTTGTGAGTGTCCATGGGGTACTTGCCCATCTCTTTCAGGAAGCCTGCCTCTCCCGTGGGACTCCACACTCCCTAGACAGAAAGTCAAAGCTCTGTATCCCTCAGATCCCATCTGCTTCTGCCCTGTGTTATAGTCAAACTACATCTCGCTTTGTTCCTTAACACATCCTTTAAAGTTTCCTACTTCTGTACATGTTCTCATGCAATATCTTGGATATAAATGTCTTCACTTCTATAATGTCCTATAAAAATAGTATCCAAAAATTCCAACACAAATGCCACAAACCAGTCAAACATCACTCGTTCATTCTCTTGATTTAAACAGTAATTGTCTTATATAATAACATGTCAATTATGATATTGTGTTTTTTTCCAAATATCATTTCACAATTGAAAATAGTGTTTACTCCAGAAGTGAGCCTCTCTTTCTCTCTTTCCATCTATCTGTACCATCAACATCTATATCATCGTCTCTATGCTAATATTCTATTTTATATATTCTATGTAGAATATGTATCTATACAGATATAGATAGAATATAATATATATTCTACCTTAACTAAATTTCATATTTGGATTTTTTTTAAAGCTCCATACAGGTACATGAGGAACCATTTATCAGTGTGGTATCAAGAGAGAACTCACTTAAATACACTATGATCACAGAAAAATAAAGTATTCAAAAAATATCTTTCTATAATGTGCCACAGCGAGAGCTGATGATTTCTTACCAACCAATGACCTCAGGTGCTCCACAAATTATTCAAAAGACTGAAAATCCACTAGTCAACCTCTTTACATCTATTTTGTTTCCTACATCTTGATTTGTGGTACATGACCAGTATCTTAGGCTCTTGCTAACTGCCAGTGATCTCGCCTGTCAGTGTTGCACTAAATCTCCCCCATTTACATCGGGGCTAGATGTTGTGTTTGTGTTTGTGTTCACTGTGCTGAGCCAATGCATGGCCACCAGTCAGGTTGGCATTTCAGCTGGTGACCCTGAGTCTGGCATTCATTATGCCTGTCATTCAAATAGGTAATGAAAAGCTGAAGTTTAACTATGGCTAAAATTAATACCACACAAACAAAAATAAGTTAGGAAAAAATAGAACACAAAACAGGGTTGACTTGTTAGAATGGCTAACAAAATAATAATATGTAACTCAATTGATTTGTAGACACTTTAAATTTTCATTAATGTCAGAGAAAGGCAGTTTTTAATGTTTATTACATTTTGGCTCATATTTATCTACTTGTTTTTTTTGTCTTTCTTAAAAAGCATATTGACTAGGTTTAGAGATGAAATATTGAATATTAATATAAAGATACAATTGTCCTTTCAGAATACATCATTTCTTGTATATTAAAAATATATCCCAGGGGGGAGGAGGGGAAATGGGCATTTATTGAAACCTTAAAATCTGTACCCCCATAATATGCCAAAATAAAAAAATATATATATCCCAGAAGACATAATAGAATATTCTTTTCTTTCCCACACTCAATTCCTTAAAAAAAAAACAAAACTAACTTAAAAAAAAGGCAGATGACTATATTTGAATGAATATTTTGCTAAATATCCATTTAAAAATCGTTATTTAATAATAAAATTGATCAAATTTTTGAAATTTTAAATATAGATCACAGTAATTTATTTACTATATATTTATTGAATGCCCATTATGTTTTCTTCAGTGCTAGATGCTAACAAGAGCAAGGAAAATTAAACAAATATGAAGAACTCATGCCTCAGAGAACTTGCAGTTATATGCACAAACCTGTACGGATAGCTGGGATTACTAAATATACTGTTTGTCTACTAGCACGTATCATAGTAGGGACTGGGATTGGGATTATTTGCATATTTGTACTTTATTTTCTTTACGATTAAGATTAATTTAGGATGCTTATTATATCTTTTGAGATATAGAATTCTATATATGTCTATGCAATAAAGTTTATTAATTAGGGTTTTCAAATTTTAAATTATACTTATCCATTTGATCTATTATTATTGTTAAAATCTCTCATTACAGTGATTTGCTAATTATTAAAATTCTGCCAATATTTGCTTTGTATAATTTGTGGGTATGATTTTTAAGGGTATAAAATTAAGAATTTTTATGTCTTCCACTAAGCTATTTCATTTGTCATTATATAATCGTGGACTTTTCATCACAATATGTTTTGCATTAAATTCTGAGTTTGATATAAATATAGTATTACTACTTTATTCAAAACAGTGTTTTCACAGAATAATATCTTCATCCTTTTAAATACAGCTTTTCTGAGTTATTAGTATAACTATGTATCTCTTTAAAATATAGCTACATTTTACTTTTAATTATATACTACTAGAATTTCAGCATTTCAAAATAAGTACAATCAGTTTACATTTATTGTGTTACTGTTGAATTTTTATTTTCTTATTTTTCATGTTTTCTTTGCTTTTTCCTCTTATTTTTTGTTATCTAATACATGATTTTTTAAACTATATTTCTTCTTCCACTAACTTAAATAGCTTATCATTGATATTTTAGTAGTTATTTTTTATATTTTAAAATCCACACGTGAATAAGTTTTAACTTTAATTTAAAAATGTAACCTCCTTAAGAATTGAACAAAAAATAGGCATTACATCTATGCATCATCGTAGCAACCACTATGACTAATACTTTAGTTTTACTTTATTCTTAATCTTCATCCCCAATATGGACATTATCATAGTCATTATTTTTCAGGCAATTATTATTTAGCTTAACCAACATGCTGCCTACCAACATTTGGTCATGATTGCTTCTTTTTTTTTTTTTTTTTAATATGGAACGCTTCACGAATTTGCGTGTCATCCTTGCGCAAGGGCCATGCTAATCTTCTCTGTATCGTTCCAATTTTAGTATATGTGCTGCCGAAGCGAGCACATGATTGCTTCTTAAATTTCATATTTTCCTTTGGAAAATATGTTTCCAGAACTGGAAAACAGGTTTCCAGTGTTCTTTCTTACAGAAAATATATAATGGGGGAAAAAAGCATAGACTGAGAGTGTATCATAATGTTTGTTTTCTTCCAGCAAAAGGTACATTCTCAGTCTTTGTCCCCCAACACCCATATACACAATATTTTTTTCCCATTCTTTCTCTTGAATGAGGCTTTAGCTGGGTATAAAATTTTAGGGTGACAATCATGTTCCCTCAACATTTTTAGAATGTAATTTTATAATCTTCTTCCTATTGATTTCTACACTCAGAGTAGCCAAAGTTCTATCTTGGAAAATTATCCACAAAATCATTTGAATATTTTATTCTCACATTCTTTTATTTTCTACTTATGAGATATGAAAACATTCTCAACCTACCTATTGTATTTCTTGGTGTTTTTTTTTCTTTTATATGATGACAACTTTATCAATTTGAGATGCATTCTAGTTAATGTCTCTGATTCTTTTCTTAGGAAATCTTTGCTTACTTAGTCACAGACATCGCTGCAAAGCAAGTGTGTATTTCTTTCTCCCTGTAACTATTTTCCTAATTTAGAACAAACTTTACATTAATTTCTGGACTTGAAGACTCATGCCTCACTTGAATAGTATAAATTGGACTCCATATCCATGGGAGGTAAAGGATTGGATTTTGTTTCTCACACATAATGTTTTATTTCCTCAACTAAGAGCCTCAGGAAGAGATAAGATTATTTACAGACTCTATAAGTCAGTAGACAAATTTACCATGAAAATTATTTTCCTGAGAAAGCAACTCTTTTAAGGTCCTGGCATTACCAAAGTGTGTGTGTGTGGGGGGGTGTATCTCGATTTATCACATGACCTTCTTTTGTTCCTTCTTTTAAATCCAGCTTTATATTGTATTATATTTTTATGTTATATGATTTAATTATATTTCATTTTATATTACACAGCCTTCATCTCACTTTTCTGTTGGTTTTAGCAGGAGAATTAATGCTGTCTTAATATCACATGCAAAAAGAAACAAAACTCTCTATCTTTTCCTAACGTGTTTCATTCGAGTTTCATTCACATTTTGCTTACAGTACTATAAAGACAATGTTAAATTAATATATTTACAACACCCTGCCTTGTTTCCTACTTGTGTAATTTTTTTTCTAAATTTCTATATTTGAATGTGACCAACTATAATATTCATAACTGGTATTTTTCACTTAGTAGAACATATTATGTATGTTTTAATAAGGGAAAATTCAGAAAAATTAAGTATAACAATATTTATAATAAAGCCTTCATATGACTTTATAGCATTAATTATTTTTCCTTGGGAAAATTTTAACATATTAAAATGTTAACTTTTACAACAGGAAATTTACTTGAAATATGGAATATATATTTCTCAATATCTAGAATGGCACTACAAATATGACCCTCAGGCCCTAAAGAGACAGAGAAGGATGAAAGGAACTCTCTCAAGCGGCCTTTGGGATTCTCTATAGTTACTGATCAAAAAACAAAAATAATTGTTTTTAATTATGTCCATGGCTGATGGTGCATCAGCAATGAACACTGTATTTTAATAAAAAGCTCATGCTCTACTAAGGAAGACAACAGCTACATTGGTGGGGAAATCTGTCTGATCACTGGAAATCTCAGAGGCTTTGGGTCATAATCATCTGTCCTCTCAGCTCCCTGGTCTCGCGAGGTGTGTGATCTGCAGCAGATACTTCCATCATTCTTTAGAGTCTGTTTTTAAACATAAAGTATAAAAATCCTCATTTTAAGGTCTTGTTTTTCTTTGAGTATGGGGGAAATTGTAATTATTATTTTAATCACAAATAACACACAATGGACTTTGAAATATCTATTTATCTTAGCAGGCAGGACTTTTTTCCCAGATATGTTGGAAATGGGAAGGAGGTCAAGTATTAGAGGTCAAGTATCACAATGTCACGTCCACTATTTCATTTCTTTCATGAGCCCCACAATCGCCGCCCTTGCAGCCCCTGTGACTACACGTGGTTGGATGTGTGAGACTCCCTATTTTTATGGCACCATATTATACATCATGATGTAGTTTAAATATTAAATTCTTAAAATATTAAATATTTGATTTTTTTAATACTTTAAATTTAAAATATTTAAATTTTGAAATATTAAAAACATGTGTACCTTGTTAAAATGTATTCTCCTCCAAATTCTAGCAAAAGTTTCCCAGCATTTCCCCTTAGAAAGACAATTCTTAACATTTTAAATCTATGTCCTCTTGATAATTGTACAAATTTGGCTGTTCTTATCTCCTCTCCAGCTCCTCTGCTTCACCCCAAATGCTGCTATACTCTGGGAAAATCCTGCATCATCTTCCCTTAAGAATCACAACTAGAAATCACTTTACTCTGTCAAACTACACTTCTTCATCTCTGATATAATATCTCACTAGCTAGAATTATTTCCTAAGGCCATATATATTTAATCTTTGCCTTCTGTGGGTAAATAGAGAAAATGAGTTTTCATCAAGTGCTTACTCTATACCTGACATTGTACTGCACGTTCTACTTACCCTTTCAGTTATCAAAGGGACTTATCAAAATAGTGTCCTTTATAATAAAACATTGTGATATTACTATTTCATCTATGTTTATGTAAGTTATTATAGAACCATGTTATACTCTTAAATCATACAAAGCTTCTAGTAAATAAAAAAAATCTCAAAGTAATTTTCCTCCCATAAATAGCTATTCACAAAACAGCTTTCACTGTCTTTTTATATTACAATCAGTTTTTCCATCTAAATACAGGGATTCATATTTACAGGTATAACAATTTGTATCTTCTTTTGCCCATTTTATATTTCTGAGATATTTTAAAATCCCAATTTTTTTCTTATCACATTTGCCATGGTTTCTAACCTTTAATCATTTTATGTTTTGATTAGTATGCCATTTCTTTCTAAGTTCAAGTAGTTGATTAAAATGCTACCTAAACATGATCAAAGCACTTTTTCCTTCAACACACTACTAGAAGAATCTGTGCTGAATTTGCTCATCACTGCTAGTGTACTTTATTTTGTCATCTGTAATATTATTATTTATAAAATTATGTTTTGAGTGCTAATTTTATTCTGAGCAATATCCTAGTTTTAGGTTTTTAAAAATCTTTTAAACATCATCATTAGGTAGAACCTATTATTTCACCCATTTTGCATATGAGGTAAACAAAGTTTAGAAAACATAGTTAACTTTCATAACGATACAGACATATTAAATTGTGAAGCCAGAGATCAAACCCACTTCTGTCTGACTAGAGAGACCCACACTTTAGCTCTGTGTTATAAATATTTCTATGAGTTTCCTTAGAATCAATATGAAATTTGTGAGTCTGTAGTTTCCAAATCTACTTTGATCTACTTCAAAGTACTATGGTATCTAATCAATCTACCCATATTTTACAAAGTTTATTAACAATTAAACTTTAATTCTACCTATAGAACACCTTTGCAGTCTAGGATGCCATTCATCTGGTTATAACAGTCTGAATACATTTAAAGTTGCTAAGTTATTTTTACTCTTTCTTGGCTTAGCTAGGGTTTCAATAATATCTTAATGTAAATGTTAATAATGGGCATTTTATAGGTAAAAATGGCTATGAATAGCAGAAATTGAGACATAGAGAAGTTCTGCTTTTCCTCTATCATCTGTTAATATAAAAGTATTAGTCCTATACCCAAGAAATATCTTTCATTTTCTTTACATACTTTCTTTATCCTTAGTGTTTTTCATTCAGTGTACCACATATGGAACTTTAGCCTTCTTTATATAATATTATATATTCATGCAACTTTTTAACTGTCTCCTTTATACAATCCAATATTTTAACTATATGAAGGCAGTTTATGGATATAGATAAAGAAATATTTTAGCTAAATAATTTCAGAGCCATACTAAGCATTTACAGAGTTTTTGTATGATTTAAAATATAAAAATATGCCCTCTGAGAAAATACATGACAAGAGCTACTCCTTCTTCTGAGCTAATGCTGCCTCTCTTAGGGTGAGTGAGTTGCTTAACAAGCATCATCCAGATGCCAGCCCCAACTCCATTTCTGACTGGATAACACCCTGCACATTCTTATGTTCTCTGTGATTTCCATTTTCCCAGAGAGTTAAACTTTTTGGGGGGCTCACATAGTAGTTTAGACTTTTTATATCATAGAGATTTTCAAACAATTATTGGATTGTAACTCTACAATATCAGGGACTACTCATATCTTATTTGCTACTGTATCCTTGCAAATAAGATACTCCTTGGAACATATATTGTTATTTATAATATGCATTAACATTTGAAAAAAAGGCCACATTAGTACTGAAATCTCTAAGAAACTCAAATTACTCATTATGTACAATTACCAACTTTTTTCTAACTCTAATTAAATTCTATTCAGGGCTTCCTTGATATACATATAATTACCATGTTTCCCCGAAAATAAGACAGGATATTATATTTATTTTTCCTCAAGAAGACACCCTAGGGCTTATTTTCAGGGGATGTGTTATTTTTTTAAGTATGATACAACAATGTACATTTATTCAAATACAGTTAAGTCGTCTTCTTCTGGAACATCATCATAATTCTCCAAATCCCAAATTCCACCATGAATTTCTTGTGACTCTACTTCCTTTAGAACTATTGGCCCCAATCTCTCATGTCGAGCACCAGAGCTCTTATGGGACAAATGAGAAGGTCTGCTTGTCTTCTTTACCGCTTCACAACGAAATGCATGGGTTGTACAGATATGCTGAGTAGTCACGCCCATCACTAGGTCTTATTTTCCCGGCAGGGCTTATATTGCACAAATGCTTAGAAATCCTACTAGTGCTTATTTTATGGGTAGGTCTTATTTTTGGGGAAACATGGTATAATTATAAGATTTACTATATGTTATCATGTATCAGGAAAGAGCGAAATCACCAAAATGGAGGAGTAGAAACCATCTGGTTTCATTCTCCCTGACAAGAAACAAGCAAACAAAAAGACTATCCAGCACCAAGATTAACTCCAACAATATACTGGAACTCAAACCTGAGGCTGTAATGAACCCTGGAGCCACAGAGAAGAGAGCAGAAGCTAAGACAAATGGACTTCTCTAACTATGAAATCTCTCCTTCAAACTGTAAGGCACAAGGTAGAAAAGTCTCCTAGACTCATGGTATCTACACTGGATAAAGTGAGATTGAGACAGCCAACTTCCACATTATCTTGGTCCCTACATGGGCAAGCTGTTTGTCACTCAATGCATGGGAAGTATTGTGAGTGCCTTAGGGAGAAGAACCTCTGAGGGCAGTTGGAGACAGACACTGGAAGTAAGGCTACCAACCTCAGGATGTGAAACTCCAGGGCTGTTCTCCATCTTAAACAAAGGAGATGCTAAATCAAAGAGGCAGTTTAGAAAGACCATGCTGTAAGAGATGCACCCCTTGGGCCTTTTGGCCATAAATCACCAGCCTCCCTCTTCACCTAACTGGGGAATTCCCTTTGAGAACCTGACATCCATGATAAGCAGCACTTCAAACTTTCATGAAAGCTGTGGCAAACCTGGACAAAGGCATCATCTAATACCTAATAGGAGATAGTGATCTAGGGCTAAAGTTATCAGTATGCAAATTGTACAGGATCTCTAAACACATATATGCTAGAGAAACCAAATGAACTCAGAAAGCAAAGACTGAAATAAATAACTAATCCTCCAATGCAAAGACATAGACATACACCCATAAGAAACAACAGCAAATAAGGAACCTCTTCAAATGGACAAAGCAAGGAACCAGTGTCCAACCCCCAACAAGAGGGAAATATGTGAGCTCTCAGATCAAGAATACAAAATCACTACAACAATTTACTAAGAGATAGTAATATAAAAAGAAAAACTCAGCAAATTCTAAGATAACACAGAAAAACCATTCAAAAGTTTAACCGAGAAATTTAACAAAGAGATTGAAATAATACAAAAAACCAAAAATCATGGAACTAAGAAATACATTAGCTGAACTGAAAAATGCATGTGCTATCTTGTATCAGATAAAATAGACTTCAAGTTGTAATTTTATCATTTACCAGAATTAGACATTTTATAGGTTCCTAGACAGAGATTTTACATTTATTTTACCATGCACATATTTTATAATCAAAGAAAACTGTTTTTCTTTTTAATTCAATAGGTAAAATTTTGTTTCAATAGTCAAATTACTTCTTTTTAAATTTTAAGTAAAGCAATTAATTTCTACTTGAGTTCAACCCTTTGTTCAATAATTCTCACAAATAAATTGCTATTCTTCCTGGATTTTTTTTTCCCTGAGATTATTTTGAATTTTTACTCCCATTGGTCTACTTTAAACCTCGGACAAATACCTATAAAATTATTTTCTCCTCCTTAAATGAAAATGCATTACATTTCTTATTTTCAAAAATATTTTCTTTTTTAGAGCAGTTTTATGGTCCCAGCAAAATAGAGCAGAAAGTATAGAAATGTCCCATATAGCTCCCAGACATGAATAGCCTTTCCTATTATCAACATCCCCACTACAGTGTTATATTTGTTACAACTGATGAACCTATATTGACATATCATTATCATCCAGAACCCATAGTTTATATAAGAGTTCATTCTTAGTGCTATAAATGCTGTGTGTTTGGATAAATGTATAATGACGTGTGTTCACAGTTACCATAGCACACAGTGAAAAAATAATCTGTTCAGGCTAACTAAGCAGCACAGTAGCAGCACTGGATACCTGTATCAGTTGTTACAGAACAGCAACAACAAACACTGACAAGCTTTCCGTCTCTACCTGTAATGCTGTGTTTTGATTAAAGGTTACTACTGTACACTGTATTTTCTTTAGGTAAGAAGAAACATTCAAAGCAGTCAAGGGACCAGTCCGTGGGTCCTCTAGGGATAAGGAGGTATTGTGCTGGATGGCTTTTTAAAGTATTTCCTCTAATGTCATCTGCCTCATTAGCAATGGCTTTTGCCTTAGAAGTTTCTCTTTGATTTTATAAAATGACATGATTTCTTTTTCTGTTACAAATGCACTGATCCAGTCCTTTAAAAACCCACCACATATTTTTTTTTTTTACCACATCTTCTATAGGCACTTTTCTTCAGTGTTAACAACATCATCTGCATCCTCACCATTATCCCAATCACCTTGATTCATAACTATTTTAGCTATTTCACTATCAGTCAATGAATAAACAACTAGAGTCTCATTATCAATGTGAAAAACATCTTCAATATTTACTTCCTCCAGCTTATTGATAGACACTGAAGGTATATTTCTTGCATATGTAAAGAGGTCAGACATCATTTTTTTTCTCACTTGATATATGGAATCCTTCAAAGTCGACACCTTATTTATCATCATCACTGACCACAGTCACAGGCCAGAGGTTTGCCAGACACACACAACTGTCTTCAGTCACTGTGTTCTAAGCATTGACAAGAGCATATGTGGTATCCTTCATGCTAAGCTCCCTTTGAAGACCCTCCACACCCCTGCTTCTCCTCAATGCCACTAGCATGCTGTTCAAGAAAGTGTTTTATATATTCTCTTCATTAATCCAATACTGTTATTGAATTCAACCACATCCTTACTGATTTTTTGCCTGCTGGATCTGTCCCTTTATGATAGAAGGTTGTTGGAGTCTCTAATTAGAATTCATCTATTATTTTATTTATTTATTTATTTATTTAGGCATTATGTTGCTTGGTGTTCTCTGAGTTTTCTAAGTATCTGGTTAATACCCAACATTAATTTAGGGAAATTTTCAGTCATTGTTGATTTAAATATTTCTTCTTTTTCTTTCTTTCTTCTTCTGACATTCCCATTACGTACAACACCCATATTATTTCTGTAGTTGTCCCACAGTTCTTGGTATTTTGTTGTTGTTGTTTGAAGGAGTACCTGTTTCTCTTTGTTTTTCAATTTTGGAGATTTGTACAGAGACATTTTGATACTCAACAATTCTTTTCTCACTATCTCTAGTCTATTAATAAGTCCGTCAAAATGCATTAATTTCTATTAGTTTTTTTAAATCTGTAGCATTTCTTCTTGTTTCTTTTTAGAATTTTTGCTTCTTTGCTTACATTTCTCATGTGTGCTTTCATTCTGTCTAACTTTTTCATTAAAGCCCTTAGTGTATTAGTGATAGTTGTTTTAAATTCCCAGTCTAATAATTCCAGCGTATCTGCCATATCTGAGTCTGGTTCTGATGTTTGCTCTGTCTCTTCAAACTATGTTTTTGCCTTGTGGTATGCCTTGTAATTTTTTCTTAATAGCTGAACAGGATGTACTGGGTAAAATAACCTTCTATATGTAGGCTTTTTGTGATGTGGTAGTTATGCCTTGGGGGAAGTAAAAGCTTTCTGTAATCCTATAATTAGATTTTAGTCTTTTAGTAAGCCTGTGCCACTGGATTGTGAATTTCACAAGTGCTTCTCAGGGTTATTTCCTCCTTTGGGGAGAAAGAATCACTAAGGTGGGCTAGAGTTTTGTATTTCCCTTCTTCACATTGAAGGCAAACATGGATAGGAGTGGAATATTTCCCTTCCCCCAAGTAGGTTAAACTGTGATAAAACCCCAACAAGTTAGGCTCTGATTAAATAGTTTCCTCTGAGCAAACATCTTGTTAAGAAAAAGAAAATAGGCTGGGCGTGGTGGCTCACGCCTAGAATCCTAGCACTCTGGGAGGATTGTTTGAGCTCAGGAGTTTAAGACCAGCCTGAGCAAGAGTGATATATATATTTAGCTGGGCATGGTGGCGCATTCCTGTAGTCCCAGCTACTCGGAAGGCTGTGGCAAGAGGATTGGTTGAGCCCAGGAGTTTGAGGTTGCTGTGGGCTAGGCTGATGCCATGGCACTCTAGCCTGGGCAACAGAGTAAGAGAGAAAAGAAAAGAAGAAAAGAAAAGAAAAGAAAAGGAAAGGAAAGGAAAGGAAAGGAAAGGAAAGGAAAGGAAAGGAAAGGAAAGGAAAGGAAAGGAAAGGAAAGGAAAGGAAAGAAGAGAGAGAGAAAAGAAAAGAGAGAAGAAAGAAAGAAAGAGAGAAAGAGAGAGAGAGAGAGAAAGAAAAGAAAAGAAAGAAAGATAGAAAATAGCATATTTCAAAATGGTTATTTTTCTCCTTCCCCTGTGAGAAGCATAAGATAATTTTCCTTTGATCTTCACTGTGAGTACCAACTTGAGCTTTTGGAGGTAACATAAAAACATGGGGATCTCCCTACAACTGAGTCTTTCTGCAATTTTTGACTCTCTGACTTGAGCCCTGTGACCTCATTTCTCTTGTGGATATAAGAAGAGCTTTTGATTTTTTAGTTTGTTCATGTTTTTGTTTGTTGTTAAGACACAGTGGTGACTTTAAGCTTCTTACATGCAGGACTAGAAACTGGAAGTTTCTGCATTGCTATTTAAATTAATGTGGCATTCTTATATGTACAAACTGTATATAAGTTCATAAGTAATATCCTTAGCACTTATTTCTATTATTCCCTATTAAGAATTATTTAATTTAACACAAGAATCACTTCTATTTCACTTGAAATATGATTTCTTCTAAAAGATCTAATTTCAGAAACTTATTTACCTTTCTTTCTCTCTTCCAATGTATCTTAACATGGTACATTGGTTTCTCAGTTGGTGATTCTTCCTCCCCATTATTTTGTCTGTTTTAAAACTAAAAAGTATTTTTCCACTATTAGAATTCATTGTCCAAATACATTTAATGTAACAAATGCTCAATTCCTCTCACCTATTTCATTTTCTAAAATGTATACCCCACATAAAAAATAAAAGAGTAAAGCACTTACTATGCATTTTGCTGGACAGGATTATGAAAATCACTAGAGAAATGCTTCAGATCAGCAGAATCCATTAAGAGTCTGAAGTTCAATGAGTTAGCTGTCTTCCTCATGCTGCACATGTACTTTCCAGTTAAAGAACATGCCATTTGTCGTGTCATAGCTGCAAATAAAAAATCCATAGTCCTGAGCTGGGCAGTGCTACATACTACAAAGTTTGGCAATACTGAAATTAATAGAATGAGTTAATGATTGAGGGAATATTAGCAAAAAAAAGGCACTTGCTTATCTTTATTGGTGTCTATATTAGTACATGAAACATAGAATTCTGATATTCTGATTCTTCTAATATTCTCAATTCACTCTTTAATAGAAAGCCTTTGTGATTGTTTATAAATCCAGTTGCATAGTTTTCCTTTCTTTCTACTTTCTTCTCTATTAATTTTTTTTCTCACACATTATTTATCACACATTATTTTCATTGATATTGTCTCCTTCTCCTTGGCATTTTATTTTTCTTTCTGGTTTTATTCTTGCATTATTTCTCATATTCTTTCTTGACACAATTTAGCCTTTTAGCCTTTTAAAAACCTCAGCACATACAGAGATGTTCCTGGAGCCCTTTAACCTTATCCTTTAGCAGAGAGACTAGCTTGCAATTGTAGCATACATAATTGGTGACTACCTCAGGCAAAAGACAGACTTAGCATACATCCTGAAGATTCCTGAAATAGTTCCCTTGGTGTCCAAACTTCTGCAAGTTAAACTCAAGTACTTTGTGACTCCTTCCAGAATATCTTTGTGCTCTGTCAAGTCACACTGACAGCTAGTTGTGCCCGTTTTCTGGGGACTTAGGATCTCAAGGGTACTGCTGCAGTTAAGATTGGCTGACCACCATAATCTCCTGATGTAAATCTCTGAGAACATGTTCTTTCCTGTTGTTTATCAATAATTAGTGTTCAATAGATTTTAAGCCTGACCCTTTCAACAAAGCCTGTGTTATCTGGTTTATACCCTGAAAAACATTGCTGCAAATGATTCCATTAAACTCTCATCTCTTTTGCAATGTGTCTATGCACAAAGCTTACTAGAGGTGATTTTTGTGTGTGCGTATTATGATTTGTTACTATGTCATTGAGCACATTGGAACATACATGCCTGTCAAAATATGGAGAAATTTCAAGTACTTTGCTATTTTCTTGAAGAAAGGAAAACTGGAAAGAACTATGTGCTGTCCTCATCCCATGTAATAATTTACAAATTAGTCTTGTCTATAATTTGCTATATGAAGATATTTTGATAAGATAGTACATACCCAATAAAGAATGTCCAAAGCACTTTTAGTGGAAAAATAAATACTATGAGTAGACCTCAAGTTTAAATATAACACCTAGTATAGTCACAGAAGTTATAATGAATAGTTCAGAAATAATCCTAAGAAAATATAAATAAAATTGAAAGATTCAATTTGAAAATATAGCTTGCTAGTGATACTTCTAATTCTTAAACTGTATGATGATTCTTTTTTGCACACACACACATTGACTAATTACTTATCAATATTTTAAAATCTGGCTAAAATATATTATTATTATAGGATATTTTAAAACTGATAGCTTTTTATTACAAAACTATAATTTCATTTAAAAATCACTAAGTTTTTATTCTATTATATAAAAATGTGAAAAAGTAAAACAAAGTATAGCAACTTTCAAGGAAAGATGTTAGCATAACCTCTGTGTCTTCATAATTCTATGCCATATATCATGGGGTCAAAGCACATTCCAAAGGATAAAACCACACCTTTAATGTTTCCTATATCAAATGCATGAGAAAGAAAATCATTCCTTGTACCATAACATTTTAACTTAGTTATTCACAGTATAGCACCTTCAAAGACCAACCTGGAAAAGGAATTTTGGTGAATAATTTATGAGTCAAAAGTAAAGCCAAGGGAGCAATCCAATATATATATAAATGTTATCTTAAAGCACATACAACTCAGAAAACATATCGAAGTGTGAAGAAAAACAAACAAAACAAACCAAAGTTTGCATTTACATGAAAAGTAAAAATTGCCTTTAGGGAAATAGGTAGGGCATAAATATACCAAAATGATGATACTATAAAGAACTGTAGCAGGTATAAAAGTTTTGAAATGTATATGTGCATACATTATTTTATTAAAAAAAACTAAACATGTCTCTGAACATCTAATTTTTAATATCTGCATGTATAATGCCTTGTGCTGCCAGAATAGAAAAAAAACAGAGAAAATAAATTTTCCTTTTTAAAATGATAAACCAAAGCAATATCATTTTTTCTTTTTCATTCCAACATTTTTGAGCCTTCTGTGGTCCACACAGCTCATTAACTTATCCACTCTGAACACCCATCCCCATAGTTATTTTTGTCTTTTTTTCATTATGTTTCTATACATAAGGAATCAATATTGAGATCAGCCTTAACCAGAGCAGACATCTATAGTGGTTGCTATGGAGGTGAGGGCATGTGATTGCAACATACAGAGTTGAGTGTTCCATAATCACACAAGAAAAATGTATTGACTTGAATTTATCATTTAAGATATTAATACTATAAAATTAGCCAACATAAGGAAGCTATTTGGGGTAAAATGATAGGCTTTTAATCAGGCTGAAAGGGCTTTTAATCCTGGTTCTGCCATTTATAAGCTATTGATTTTGGAGAGCTATTTGATAGCTTAGAATCTCAGTGGTCATGCCTATTAAAAGAATACAAAATATATCCTTATAATGGTTAATGTTATTTCTCAACTTGGCTTGCCTATTGTGTCCAGTTGTTTGGTCAAACACTAGTCTAGATGTTTGTTGCTAGTGAAGGGATGTTTTAGATGTGATTAATATATACAAGTCAGTAGAGTTTAAGTAAACCAGCTTACTCCTCACAATGTGGGTGGGCCTCATTCAATCAGTTGAAGGTCTAAGAACAAAGCCTGAGGTTTCCCAAAAAGGAAGGGATTCTGCCTCCAGACTGCCTTTATACTCAAGACTGCAACATGAACTTCTGTTGGAATTTCCAGACTGCTGGCTTACCCCACGTATTATAGACTTACCAGGCCCACAGTTGCATGAGATGATTCCTTTAAAATCTCTCTCTCTCTGTGTATTTATACACACACACACACACACACACACACACACACACACACACACACCTTAATATAATTTCATCATCTGTTGTTGAAAATTCAAATAAAAAATGTGTACCAGATGGTGTGCTGGTTGGTTCAGTTTGTTAGTTTATCTATAAAGAGAGTCCTTGTATTCCAAGAGTCAACAAAATAAATATGTCTCCACAGCTTCCACCACCTGACTGTGAGTCCCTCTGCCTGTCAAAACTAAAATCCCTAGTTCAGCAGAGCACAAGATCATGCAGACAGGAAGCAAAAATTTAGCTAACAGATCACTAGAGGTAATAGGTAATACTTAATGGTTGCTATTCCCATTTCCACACCTTGATTCCTGGACCTGTGAATCCTGGCTATATTGGAGAAAGATTTAAAGTGTATATTGCTTCTTCCAGAATCTTGCCCCAGCCCTACAAGGTATTGTTACCTCGCTGACACTGTAAATGATTCTTATAAAAGCAATTCTGCCATTCTATTAATCCAGCTGCTTCAGGGTGGTAGAGAATATGGTAAGACCAGTGCGTTTCATGAGTGTGGTCCCATTGCTGCACTTCATTTCCTATGAAGTGAGTTCCTTGATCAGAAGCAATGTTGTGTGGAGTACCATGGTGTGATGATAGAAAAGGCATTCTGCAAGTCCATGAATGATAGTTTTGGTAGAGGCACTGAATATAGGGATGTCAAATCCATATCCGAATTGTCTATTACAGTAAGAACAAAATTCTGCCCCTTCCATGACGGAAATGGTTCAATGCAATCAATCTGCCACCAGGTAGTCTGGTGTCAGGTATGATACCAGAAATGGTGTCATATTGGGGGTTCAGTGTTATTCTTTGCTGCTGGTGGATTAGATTAGATGTTTAGCTGTGGATGTGGCCCAGTCAACCCAGAAGTGGAAATCCACATTGCTGAACTCATGCATACCCTCCACCATTGCCCCATGGCTACTTTGTTCATGAGCCATTGGATGACGATATGGGTGTCAGGAGAAAGAGGCTGACTGGTATCCACAGAACAAGTCATATTGCCCACTTCATTATTAAAATCCTCCTTTGATATGGTCACCTTTCATGAGCCTGCACATGAGACACAGGTATCTTCATTTTTTTATGCATTCAGAGAACTACATCCACATACTTCTTTCCTTGTCAGCAAATTTCCAGTGGTTGTTCCTTCCAAATCCATGACCATCAGCCAAACTATTGGCCTCAGCCCATAAATTGGTATATAATATAGCACGTCTGGCCATTTTTTCTTCCAGGCAAAATGAATAACTAGATGCACTGCTCAAATTTCTACCCGAAGAGAAAAATTCTCTTCACTGCTGCCTTCCAGACATTTCTCAGAAAGGTGCTGTAGCATTGCCATTGTTCACTTTTGGTGCCCACATATTACATAGCTTGTTTTGTCGATCCTTAAAATACCAGGACTGTCTTCACAGATAAACTAATAAAATGAAGACCAATTCATCACCTGATGCACATTATTTGCTACGAATCTTCAACAGCAGATAATAAAGCTAGATAGTTAGAGTTCTCCAAAGAAACAGAACCAAAAATGTGTGGTTGGTGTGTGTGTATGTGTGTGTGTGTGTGTGTGTGTGTGTGTGTATGTGTTTTCCCTGGAGACAACCGAAAGAGATTTTAAAGAATTACCTTGCAAGACTATGGGGGCTGGCAAGTCCAAAATCTGCTGGGCAGACTGACAGTCTGAACATTCACATAAGATTTAGTGGTCAGTCTTGAATCTGAAGGCTCAAGAATTCCTTCCTTTTCAGAAAACCTCCATCTCTGTTTTTAAGGCCTTCAAATAACTGGATATCGCACACCAACATCCACCTACACTATGGAGGATAATCTTCTCTACTCAAAATCTACTGATTTAATTGTCAACCTTTATTCAGTAACTACTGATTTCAATATTAATCACATTTTTGAAAATTATCTTCACTGGAACATCTACATTGGTGCCTGGCCAAACAACTGGGTACCATTGCCTGGCCAAGTGACACATACAATTAACCATTACACTTGTCTACATTAAAAGGTGATCGTTCAGCCCAGATTAAATAACACAGGCACATAGATGCCTTTCTACCATTGCTGTGTAGCACTATTGCTACTGATAGCGTTATAGTTAATACCACTCCTCATACTGCTCTTGCTGCTATTGCCAGTACAAATGAAGGCATATTTGGATGCTCTCCTACTCATTTCCTAAGGTTTACTGGAACATAATTATCCACTGTCAGCTAAGTAGGTGCCACACCAATCCATTCAAATTTCTTAAATTTAAATTAACTTAATTACCCATTACAGTCAACCATCTCCTTTCATCTACCACCTATGATCTTGATATCACTCATTTTCCCAGACCATGTGCTTATTTCTCCCTTGTGTCTCATCAAGTCATACATTCTATGGAAAGGTTAATAATAATTCTTGGAGGTTAATAATTTTACAATGAAAATTCTGGAGTTAGCTATATAAATCCTGAGCAAATTACTTAAGTTTTCCAAACCTCTGTTTCCCTTCTGCAAATTGTAAATAATATCTATCTCAGAATTTTATTGTGTATACTTTTGAAGATCAATATTATTTGCTTGCTCAGACACAAATGTGGATTTTGTTTATGTTTCTAACAGTCTTGTACTCCACATTAGAGGTGGCATTTTAGAGTAGAAATCATATCCTATGTGTGTTTCATTCCCCCTTCCACGATTTTCATAATGTGCAAAGGTACCAAACTGTAACATTTATTAAATTAGTAGATTCCATTATTTAATTTAATACATTCTAAAATAAATAAAGTCTTAGCTTTCTGAGATTCATGGTGGAGAATGCGGTGGGTGGGACAATAGGCCGTTGGGAATGAAAATAGAATAATGGTGAAGCAAGCAAAAATATTCTGAAAACAGAAATCAACGACAACTGGAGATTCAGGTACCCAAAGCTAAATGCCTAAATTAGTTTTACAGATTTTGACATGGAACATCACTCAACATTATTTTGGGTTTAATTGTCTAATTGTATTTAGTGATACATTAATTTCTAAAATAGAATATCCTGTAGCAATGGAGCCTGAGCTATACTGCAAGTGCCAATACATTGTTGGAAAACGCAGTCTCAGGGCCTAGAATAAGAAAAATGGAATAACACAGGGAAGGGAGGTGACAGATATGAGGTGGTGCCCTGCTGAGCTTCAGACAGGGCTACAAAGGTTGCACAGCTGTTCATCATCTCTCAGGACACATCTTAAGGACCCACCTCCACACACACCGTTAACCACTTTGGTACGGCGCTCACCGGCCATAAAACCTCGCCCACAGCCGCCACTCACGGTCCGCACGGTGGTCTGTGCTGTGCATTGACGACGACTCCATTTTGCTCTTGTGTGATGAGGAGAGCGTTAAAGCACTGAAAGCTTGTTTCACTTTACAGGCAGCTTTAACTTGTAATGTAAATCAGAATAGGTCACATATACATATATGTTTTCATTACATTATTTTTAAGTGTTCATAATTTTATTTTGATAAATTAAAAATTAGAAAAGTCACATCACGGCTGCCGGCTAAAGTTGCTGTGCGCGTTCATCTGTGGCTGTCGACTATAGTCGACTCTGGTACTAAAGTGGTTAATGATGGAAAAAGATCACTAGTTTGTAAATAAATTTATAGTGATAATTCTACCCATAAATAATGTATCTCTACTTCTAATGCATGTGCTATTAGATGGAGACATTGTTATATACTTATATCTATTTAAATGAAAAGCTTTAACATGACAAAATCAACACAAAGAGTTTTGATTCTTTTAAATGATTTTTTAAACCTAATTTGATCCAACAAGGAGATAGTAGATGAACCTTAAAACCCTACTTGCATTAAGGTTCAATAATTATTCCTCCTAAACAATTATTTTATCCCCAAGCTGACCCCGTAACAGGTAAGCAGGTCAAAACTGTAGATAATTACATTTCTTTATCAAACTCAATGTAGTCACTGAAGCTGTTGTAAACAACCTGTGCTTCTTTACTCATTAATTTAAAAACATTTACTGAGTACCTACTATGTGCCAAAACTCTATTACATGCTAAAAATATAAAAGTAAATAAGGTAGTTCCTTATCAATAGTCCCTATCTTCTGAAGTTTATATTCTATTCAGAGAGAAGCAACAATAATAAAATTCATAAAATAAAATTAGACATTTTCACTTTTCTCTAAATGCTGTAAAGAAAACAAAAAGTTGATTCTATATGGAAGGATGTGGAGAGATTTAGCACTATACCCCACAGGATATTGAAGGAAGAAATACTTCTCTTAGAAAATAACATATGCAGGGTGTTCTGAAGGATGAGAGGAAATGTCCATGCCTGAGCAATCTATGCAGAGAATACTAAGAGAAGAAGTTCTGAAGATGAAAAGAAGACACAGCTAAAAGCAGAGCAGAAGAGAGAACCAGTCAAGGAAGAAGATGAAGTTAGAAGAGCAGGCTGAAGCCCTAGATCATGCAGGAATCTATGCAACCTTGTGCTGAAGCTGACACCTAAGGCTCCTACTGGCTTGGGAGAGCCAATTTGGCATATCTCTTTCCAACTCCGTGTTCAGTTAGGTCACATTGGCTCCTTGAAATTGGCCATGGTGGGCAGATTTACATCATAAAATTTGCCAAAGCTACAAATCACCAACCCCACTCTACAACACAGACACACACACACACACCAGTTTACCAGTGTACCACTAGGCAAATAGAAAAGGCATGTTATCAGCCTCTAGCTCACCAGTAAAAATTTCCTCAAGTTCAGATGAACTGTGTCCAAAACAAAGCCCTGCAGGCCTACTTCAGGCTGAATATTTTGGAATTAAGGTATCAGTACTTTTTCTGCCATCTTTGCTTGAAAATCATCATGAAGTCCTTTGTGTGTTTATCTATGCTTTTCAGGGAGTGAATGCTAGGCAAAGAAGTGTCATTGTTCCCTCCTGGTAGATGGATGAGCCGTGACAATCACGTGGCTGATACATAGTTATTAAATAGATGGGAGACTTCCGGATGCAAGGTACAAGTAAACCAGCCATGATTGAATATAGGTAGAATAAAACACATCTGCTCTCTCTTCAGAAAGATGCAAAAGTAGGTCATTGAGAGAAATACTATAAAAAGGAAAAGGAGCCCCCCACTAGATATTATATTATCGTTCCATTCAAATTTGTCATGTCCAGAAAAACTTCCAAGAATACACTTATCCAAGTTGTTTGTTCAATATTTAAAATAGACATGTTAGTATCTACCTCATAGAATTTATAAGATACTCAAAGCAATTGCATACAGAAAAATATGAAGCACATTCTCTGGCATAAGATCAGATAGGCTGATATAAAAAGTTTAGACTTTAGCCTTTGACAGACTTTGGAATTCTGTCAAAGCCAGTAGTTTAACGGCAGCAGCTTTCAAAACTCCTGAGAGCCTCAGTGTTCACTAAAAGTTAAATGGGGATAATAATATCTTGCAGTACTTTTATGAAGATTAAAAAGATGTAATCTCATGTTTTCTATGGTGCTGTGTACACAGTTGGCAAGCAATAAATAATGGACTTGATTATCATTAAAACCATCATTCAATATTCATATGCAAATGAATTTTTGAGCAAAATCAAATATCAAATATTCAAGACCAACGTTCAACCAACCAAACAAACAAACAAAAAACTGGCACTTCAGACACTAGGATTAGCTTTAGACACTAGGATTTTTTTTTTTTGATGCATTTCTTTCACATGTTTATTTGCTGTACCATTCAAACATAGCTTTTAAAACTCTTAAAGGAACTTAAGGAAAGAATAGCATACTTTTAAACGAATGCCTTTGCTAAAATTACAATTCACAAGTTCCTCCCTGGCATAAGTTTCCAATCCATTCTTCTTCTACGTCAATTTTTTATTATGATGTTTAAAACTGTACATGGCCTGAGACTGGACTGCCTGGAGGACTATAACTCCTGGAAATCTGAGTGGCAGATGTGATGGATTCTCCTTTTGTCTCCCTAATAAATTTCTAAAACCTTCTCTTTGAGACCACTGTCATAGAAAATAAACTCCCTTTAAATTTTGCCAAAGCTCATTTTAGCAGCATTCAGAAAATATATTTGTCCTGATTAATCAAATCAAGTTTTAAAAGATGATCATCAGAAGGGCTGTTTTGTATTTACCTGTTCAATAAGGAGTTTGGGTTTTCCTTATTTATGCTTATGTTTCTTTCTCTACGCAAGAAAATTATCAAGACTCTGTCCACAGGTGTTCATTTCTGGCCTTGAAAGTTACAGTTATTGCACGTCAGGAAATGTCTCTACTCTGAATTTACCATTAACCCATTAGAAGGCCATGCGATTTATGTGCTTCCAACTATGAACTGAAGAGAATTCTCAGTGCAGTGTTTGCATGATTGTTTTCCTTTGTTGATGTCTTTAGGCTGAAATATCTAAAGTCTACATCCAGTTCCTTTAGATGCTTTGCACTCTACTGGGACCAATGGAAAAAAAAATTGCTTTATTGCATGAGAAACACTGAGGATACAAGCTTCTTTCTTTAGATAGAATGTGGCTGGTGATCTACCTGCTTTAATATCACCTTTGCACAGCCCACAGATTGATGAGCCACTAGCTGCACACTGATCTAATAAAGACCCTAATATAGCTGCTGGGAAAGGTCACAGCTCTTTTCAGTACAGGCAAGAAATCTGATTGCACTGTGTAAACAGCTCTTCTGCTATATGCACAGGCAAGATGTTGTAATCCTTGCTCTTTCAAGAATAAATGTTTCTATGCAAGCTTTACATGAGAACTAGAGACCTGAGCCAGAGGAACTAAAGTGGATTTCCACACATTTCCAATATTCTTTTGCAGTCCTCCTACCCTCGGGATATCCGTGATATATTTTTTCACTGGGCATTTCTTCCCCAGCTGGTCCCTGCACTCAGAGCCTGTGAAATCTTCACATTCCTCTTCCCTACCAACATTGCTTTAAACGGTGTCCCCAGATGATCTGTTAATCTACTTTAAACTGAGTTGTTATGAGTTGACAAAAGTTTAATGTGTTACCCTTACCAGAGGCTCTTTGATGTTTTCAGAAAGGGGCTTTAATAACTATATCAAAAAAGATAAGAAACCAGATGCCTTCTCTCAATCACCACAGTGTGATGACCTAACATGGATTATGGTAATACAGCGGTCCCCAAACTTTTTTGGTGCCAGGGACCAGTTTCATGGAAGACAACTTTCCCACATGCTGGAGGGGCAGGGGGAATGGTTTCAGGATGATTCAAACACATTACATTTACTGTACGCTTTATCTCTATTATTATTACATTGTAATTTATAATGAAATAATTATACAACTCGCCATTATGCAGAATCAGTGGGAGCCCCAGACGATCCCTTCTGGGGGTGATGGGAGACAGTACTGATCTGACAGGAGGTAGAGCTCACGCAGCGATTCAAGTGGCTATAAGTACAGCTGAAGCTTTCCTAGCTGGCCCTCAGATTACCTCCTGCTGTGCGCAGCCTGGAGATTGGGGACCACCGTGTTAATGCAAGCACTGATTTATTTTCTGTATCTCATGCTATCTTGTGAGCTACCAGGATAGATATGAGATTCTATTTGGCTTTGTATCCTGAGCACTCAGAACCAGCACATGTTTGCTAAATGAATGAATGAATGGTAAGTGATGCTCAGGCAGTGTAGGCCAATAGGATAAAATTATATATTTGCGGAATAGAACCTTAACAGAACAAATTTTTTTTTTTTTTTTTTTTTTTTTTTACATCTCAGTATGCATCCATCTAAATTAGGCCGGGCATGGTGGCTCACGCCTGTAATCCTAGCACTCTGGGAGGCCGAGGCGGGCAGATTGCTCGAGGTCAGGAGTTCAAAACCAACCTGAGCAAGAGCGAGACCCCGTCTCTACTATAAAAATAGAAAGAAATTAATTAGCCAACTAATATATATGGAAAAACTTAGCTGGGCATGGTGGTGCATGCCTGTAGTCCCAGCTACTTGGGAAGCTGAGGGAGGAGGATCACTTGAGCCTAGGAGTTTGAGGTTGCTGTGAACTAGGCTGATGCCACGGCACTCACTCTAGCCTGGGCAACAAAGCAAGACTCTGTTTCAAATAAATAAATAAATAAATGAGGTTAGTCCCAGTGAGCTTCTTACATCTGAAACACACAAAATTTACACTCCTGATGTTGTAGGAACACAGAGACCCAAGACACTTAACATACAGATGTGTTCTGCAGGCAAACTAGAAACAGACAGATAGCATTCCTTTAAATCAGAATGAAAAGGAAACCAACAAACTTGACCAAACCCTCTCTTTTCCTAAAGTTGCAAGGAGAAAAGTATTACATAGAGAAGATGAGGAAGTGTCACTTTGCTTCACATCTGTTCCAAACTCATATAATAATACTAGCACTTTAGGAGTTTTGTCAGTTGATACACACACCCTATAAAAAATGAACCCATGCATTTATTTGAAAATCTGTTCATTATTTTTTCCCATTTTAAAGGTAATATATGCTTATTTTTGAATCAATGAATTTCTAAACAACACACAGATGTTATAAGAATAAAAAACCCTAAATAGCTGTATTGTCTTTCACATGGTAGCTATAAACATATTATAATTTATAATTAAGATTTATTTGTCCTCAAAGAATGGCTTTTAAATGTCATGCGAAAAAATCAAGAATGCTACCTGCACAATACAACAAAGTCATCTATTTAACATTTTCAGAAACTATTTTTCTTACTCCCCAGTAGTTAACATTATGCCAGTGCAGGTGGAGGGGGGTGGGTGTGTGTCTATGTGTGTTATTACTACACTGATATGCTGTGGCTTTTGTGTCTTGTTCGTATTTTATCTAAAGGCAAATCACAACAATGTGAAAATAAAAATGTGCCATCGTTCTATAAATATTCATCAGGATATGTGCTTTTAACGTTGGGAAGTGATAAGAAGTTATAAAATATAAAACCGTTTAGGTGAATTTTGTTAGATGAGAGAGAAAGAGAGAAATATTTTCTTCCTAGCAGTAATGGCTGTGCTGAACTAATAGCAAGATATAGTGAACCGATAGCAATAAGTAGTAAGTTTTCAATAAAATTGAAAACAATAGAGATAAAATGTTCGCTAAACTAGCATTCATTTTTTGAGAGCTACTATGTAGCATGCATCAACCATGTGAGAACAATCACTGTACAGTCTTTGAAAATATGTGGTGGGAGTCAGTTATTCACTAAGTCAGGACTTATTTTTGGATTTGTAAAAGATCACTACGATGGATAATAACATGGTGTCAGCCCTGCATGAGAAGACTAAATGAATGATGAAGTCTAAATTGTTCTGAATGCCTGCAAATGGATCAAATGGCATTCAAAATAATACCTCAATTTTTTATCAAGACTGTGACTATACTTCCAACCTTTCAGATATACATTCTTTATGGTACAAAATATGCTATATAAAATTAGTAAAATCCGTTGTCATAGAAAAGAAACAAATTATAGAAAAGTAAAAATAATGGAATGTACTGCTAAGTAAAAAAAAAAAAAAAAAAAAAAGAACCACAAAGAAAACAGCAGCTCAATAATGTGTATTCAAAAAATATTCAGTAAATGGAATCAAAGCTCTCCCAACTTTACATTCTATTACTTATTTATACTTTAAAAGCCTCAATGGATCAAAGCTAAGTTTTATCATTTTGTATTCTAAAGATAACATACTTTGTTTTTCTTCTCTCAATGGCTCCAACTCTAAAAATAACTTGTTTATTATAACATGTATAGAATAAATACCTTGAGACTATTCACTGGAAAAAATAAACCTAGAAAAATTTTATTTTACTTTGGAGCAGAATTATTCTGTATCAATATGTGTCCTATGAAATGGAAGTATTTATTCTATGCTATTTTGATATCTCTACAAAAAGAAAAACCAGGAAGTCTTTTGCCAAAGTATTAAATGCTGGAACTTGGTGATAGGCTTTCACACTTCAACAACATTGATTTAATCTTCAAAACTGAACTGAAAGAGTAAGGGCTTTTACTTTTATACAAGGATATACAAGGAAATGGAAAAGAAGCATAAGGAATTAGGGGAAACAAAGGTATATTCTGTTTTTCTCTCTCCCAACTCTAGGACAAGGAGGTTTTTGAAGCCTTTCATAAAATGGCTTCAGAAACAGCTTTCACTACAACTTAATTAAGCTTGGTTGAGGCAATGAAAACAATGTCCCCTTGGTAGTAGTGGCATGAGCAATACATCATTTCTATCACTGGTCTGTCTCACTCTGGATCTTCAAATACACTCTAAGAGTATTTTGAAGTAAGAATGACATTTGCTTTGCAAGTTCACTTTTTTTTTCCGTAGCTACTATCAGTTTGTACAGAGTGAAGGCCAACATTGAATATCCAAGGTTTTAGAATGACCTGTGTCAGAACTCTTCTGGCATGAAATATTATGCATTATTCATAATGCCTAAACTCTTCAAAATTCAACAAGTATGATTTAATTTCAGAGCAGGAGATTAAAATTAGTATGACATTTCTGGCATTGTTATTAATTTCAATAATAAAAGAAAGACAATTAATTATATGAATATTGCCAGAAAAATTCATTAAATAATATATTTTAAGCTATCTGAGCATATATGCCTAAACTATCATTTGTGGTGGGTTATTAAAACCCTATGTGTGTGTGATCTAATAATATTTAATTAAGCAAACTTTTTCTTTCTTCTTTTGTTATGCATTTAATAATCTGTCTAGAAATGTGTTTGGTCCAAGTTAGAGTAGATGGACTGACATTTCAGAATCCAATCTCTTATGCTCTACCTTAGGGTTCAAAACCTTTGATCAATTATACAATAGCAGCCTTGAAGATCAAACAATCCCTAATTGCTAGTGAGCAAATACAGAAAAGCAGAATAACACTGGACTAGAGTTATTCATAACATGAAGTTATAGGAAAGGAGAATAATGATGGTGTAGTATGCTTATTTCCCCCCCTTTTTTAGAAAATAATGATGGGGGTGAACTGATATAATTCTACCAAAGGTTATCAGGTACAAATTTTAAAGCAAGCATAATTCTAATTCTACTTGCCTTTACAATTATTTTACAGCAAAAAATCAATGTGGTATAATGTCAGGAATTTTTTTGAATTAAAATGTTATGTTATTCATTAATTTCTCTCTTAGAGCGGTTCTACATTGGCCTAAAAATGTGCCCACTGTAGAAGATCACTGGACGACCCACACTCAGTGACACCAAATTAATAATTAAAACATTTTAAGAAAAAATATTTCCATAATTTAGTAAAGCAAGGTTTAAAGCAACAGAATAAGCTGTGAAATACACAAGTCAAACATGGAATATATTTCCTGAGTATTTTCAAATATGCTAATTGCAGGGGTAAGGGAAAAGTGTCTAAACTCATTTTTCAAAGATAAACTATGTAGGTAAAATTGTTTTATGCATCACATGAAGAACAGGTTTTATGTGTGACTTTGCAGCCAATTTTCTTAATTGGTATAGACAACCTAAACAGCTTAAAGGTATTTCTTGCTTATTAAAAATTCTCTTTATAAACTGCTAAACTTACAAGAATAGATTCATAATGAATTCACTCTAAGAAGCATTTGTCAAATTTAGAAAATTTGAGAACAACATGCTAACATCTTGTTCGTGCTGCTTATGTGTCTAAACTCCCTTCTGTAAATTATTGCTTTGTTTCTTGAGAAAAACAGTTTTAGCAAATCTGTGATTAATAATGGTCAGCTAGTTGCACTGACCTATTCTGCCTTTTCTTCCATTAAATCAAATTTCTTATTGCCTCCATGTCTCCGGAATGTATCCAAGTATGTGCATAGTGAGTTGGAGTCTATTTATTTCATTAAAAAGTGGTCTGATATTTTCAATACTGTCATCAGATAATATTTTTGTGAGTTTTTTTTTGTGTGGTGGGAATATTTTATGTGAACTTTGTATGGAATATCTGCATTACAGAGGAATATATAAACCCTCTGGTGAAATTAAAAAGGGGTTTGTATAGTGAACAAAATATAAATAAGTAGGAGCCTGGCAACTTAAATGAGAACAAAGAATTTGGAAAATTTTCCAATACTGCAGAATTATTATTATTATTCATCTTTAAATCAGTAAGAAGACATATTACACATTGTGTGGGGGGGTTGTCTTGTTTTATGGAAGAGAAATTCAGGACCTTCAGACCATAGACTTCATTCACATGTTATAGTGACTTACGTGATTTGACTTGGATTTGAGGTTGCTGAATTCATTGTTCTGAGCTCCTGCTACCCTCAAATTGGATTATATCCACTAAAAGGAGATAGAATATATAAAAGGGAAAGTCATCAACAGACTGAGGATATTGTGTTTATTATCTACTTCTCATACATGCAGAAAATATGATGTTGGTACTATTAAATTATTCAGCAATTGAATGGTCCTTGGACCAGAACTGTGTTGCTCAGTGACGTTTAGCTGACTACAGCCTAGCACTTGGTCTGTGGATGGCATATTAGCTGGCCTTTTTAGCCAAAAAAGTTATCCTTCCTTTGTGAAAGTAATGTGAAGACTTTACTCATCTCTCTTTAGATACTTACCATATTTTTGAAATAGGTGCAACATTTCTGGCATAATTTCTTAAGGTTAGTGGTCATAATTTTGATCCCATCTATTCCTATAAATATATAAAATAATATATCTATGTATTACTCTATGGATCTAGTTCTATTTATAAACCTATATTTATCTACGATCCATTCCTATCCATATGTAAAACTATAGGTATATATACAATTTTAAACCACATATTCAACTATATATATGTAACTTCAGAGAAATATATATTTCTTTAAAAACTCTTGAAATATAATTCACATACCATATAATTCACACTTTTTTGAGATGTTTTAAAAATTGAAATATAATTCACCTACTATAAAGTCCACCCTTTTATAATGTACAATTTCCTGGTGTTTAGTATATTTACAACCATCACCACCATGTAATTCCAGAACATTTCCATTACCCCAGAAAGAAGCCCCATACTCATTAGCAGTCATTCTCTATTTTCCCATACCCTCACACGCTGGGGCAACCACTAACATACTTCCTATCTCTATGGATTTGCCTATTCTGGACAATTCATATAAATGGTATCATACCATATGTGACCTTTTGGGTCTGTCTTCCTTCATTTAGCATAATATTTTCAAGGTTCATCCATGTTGCAGCATACATATAGATTTATTTTTCTGGCTGAATAATATTCCATTGTATGGATATATCATATTTTTTAACAAATTAATTTTTCTTGTGATAAAAACAAATAACATGAGATGAACCTTTTTAATAAACTTCTGAGTGTAAAATACCATATTGTTGACTATAGGTACAATGTTGTACAGCAGAGCTCTAATTTGCTCATCTGATTTAACTACAACCTTATGCAAATCAACTAGTAATTCTCCATTTCTTCCTGCCCTCACCTCCTGGCAAAAACCATTTTACTCTTTGATTCCATGAATTTGACTATGTTGATATGTTATATAAGTGGAATCAGGTATATTTGTCTTTTTGTGAATGTCTATCTTATTTAGCAATAAATAATGAACTAAAAGGCTTCTGCACAGCAAAGGAAACAAGCAATAAAGTGGAAAGGCAACCTGGGGAATGGGAGAAAATATTTGCAAACCATATACAAGATTAATCTCCAAAACATATAAGGAACTCCTACAACTCAATAGCAATAAAAATTAATAACCCAATTTAAAAAGTAGCCAAGATCTTCAACAGATATTTCTCCAAAGAAGACATCCAATGGCCAAAAGGTACACGTCACTAATTATCAGGGAAATTTAAATAAAAACCACAATGAAATATCACATCACACCTGTCAGGGTGGTTATCTATCTATTTGTAATAATTGTTGGCAAGAATGTGGAAAAATTGGAACCCTTGTAAACTGTCAGTGGGGATGGAAAATGTTGCAGCCACTATGGAGGTTCCTCCAAAACATAAAATCAGATGTGCCATATGATCCAGCAATTCCACTTCTGTGTACTTATCCGAAGATTTAAAATCTTTGAAAAGATATTACCACTCCCATGTTCACTGCAGCAGTATCTGCAATAGCACAGATGTGGATACATCCTAAATGTCCATGGATAAAGAAAATGCGGCATATACATACAATCAATATTATTCTGCCTTATGAAAGAAGGAAATTCTTCAATATGTGACAACATGAATGAGCCTTGAGGACTAAATTTCTGCTTAGTACCAAGCATAAGGAGAATATAATATATAAAGAAAGAGAAGGGAACTTTCCAGAATGCTCGGTGAGAGGTGGAGGAGCAGCAGCTGCCCAAGCTAGGCAGGGCTACATGCTCCTTCCCGCTCCTCCACGTCGGCCTCAGCCTGCTCACCGGCTGTAGAAAATGGGGAAAGAAACCACTTACTGTGATGTTTTGGGGGTCAAACCCAATGCCACTCATGAAGAGTTGAAAAAGGTTTGTGGGAAACTGGCCTTGAAGTACCACCCTGATAAGAATCCAAATGAAGGAGAGAAGTGTAAACAGATTTCTCAAGGTTACAAAGTTCTCTCTGATGCAAAGAAAAGGGAACTATATGGCAAAGGAGGAGAACAGGCAATTAAAGAGGGTGGAGCAGGTGGCGATTTTGGCTCCCCCATGGACATTTTTGATATGTTTTTTGGAGAAGGAGCAAGGATGTAAAGAAAAAGAAGAGGTAAAAATGCTGTACATCAGCTCTCAGTAACCTAGAAGATTTATATAATGGTGCAACAAGAAAACTGGCTCTGCAAAACAATGTGACTTGTGACAAATGTGAAGGCTGAGGTGGTAAGAAAGGAGCGGTAAGAGTGCTGTCCCAATTGCCAATGTTCTGGAATGCAAATAAGAATTCATCAGATAGGACCTGGAATGGTCCAGCAAATTCAATCAGTGTGCATGGAGTGTCAGGGCCATGGGGAATGATCAGTCCTAAAGAAAGATGTAAAAGCTGCAATGGAAGGAAGATAGTTTGAGAAAAGAGGATTCTAGAAGTTCATATTGACAAAGGCATGAAAGATGGCCAGAAGATAACATTCCATGGGTGAAGGAGACTGAGAACCAGGACTAGAGCCAGGAGATATTATCATTGTGTTACATCAGAAGGACCATGCTATTTCACTCAACGAGGAGACCTTTTCATGTGTATGGACATACAGTTGGTTGAAGCATTATGTGGCTTCCAAAAGCCAATATCTACTCTTGACAACCGAACCATAGTCATCACCTCTCATCCAGGTCAAATTGTCAAGCATGGAGATATCAAGTGTGTCCTAAATGAAGGCGTGCCAATTTATCGTAGACCATATGAAAAGGATCACCTAATCATCGAATTTAAGGTAAATTTTCCTGAAAATGGCTTTCTTTCTCTTGATAAACTCTCTTTGCTCAAAAAACTCCCACCAGAGAAGAAGGAAGTAGGAGAGACTGATGAAATGGATCCAGTAGAACTCGTGGACTTTGATCCGAATCAAGAGAGATGGCGCCATTAAAATGGAGAAGCATATGAGGATGATGAACATCATCCCAGAGGTGGTGTCAAATCTCTTAATGAGGCCAGTGAATGACACTCACTGCTGACATTTTATATGCAGTAGTGAATGAGTGAAGGACTATAATCATAATACGCTCACTACTTGCTATTGTTTTTTCTTATAATATTCAACAATAGTAGTGTTTTAAAAGTTAAATGAATAAACGCAAATATAAAAGCTGACTTTGCCCTGTATGTATGATGACCTCAGTGTGCAAGGTGAAATTTAACACCTGTAAAAATTGCTTTAAGAAAAAGTTCCCCTAGCATTTGTTAGGCTAAACCTTGTAATTGATTTCAGCCATGTACGTGGACAAGCTTAGACTGAAATGCTAGGTGTATGTACTGGCTTCATTGTGACCCCTCATTGTTAAGCTATGAAATTAAAACTCTGTATTTAACCGGCAATCAGAAAAAGAAAACTTAAATTTGTAGAGACGTGTTGGTCTGTATAGTTAATTTGTATTAGGTGGGATTCATTGTGATGCCTCTGAATTTATTTTGCCTCAACTGTTACTTGAAGATGGCATACTACATAATTTAGCCTGTGGTATCAGTGATAGAAAAGATGCCTTTCAAAAGAAGGGGTTTATCATAATATGCTGCTTCTTGAGGGCTTGCACTTCTAGAATTGCATTCCCTCTGTGCCATCCATATATAATATATCCATATATATGTAACTGGACCAGTCTTGGTTATTTTTTCCCTCTTCTCTTTGGACCATGATAAGCCTCTGAGTAGTAACTTTCAGAAGTGGATAATTTAGAAGTGAAGAGACTTTTACATGGAGAAATAATTTGCATGCATAATATAGGAAGGTCTTCTTTAGGTATGTTACAGGCTTACTTTAAACCATTTGACTTATGCTCCAAAGTAACTGTAATTCAATGTTGGTAGTATAGCAAATGATGAATAGCTTTAATTGTATGTTTAAAAGTCTCATTGATGTGTTCACATGCTTAAATCTGGGTATCAGAATATAAGCAGTTCTTGAAATGTATGAATGTCTCCTTAATATATTGGTTACAAAGCATTAAAAAAAAAAAAAAAGAAAGAAAGATAATACATTCCCCCATCAGGTGTGTGTGTGTGCACGCACTTAAAGGGCCCATAAAGTAAGGTTTATCCTAGGTTGAAGGACTTTCTACTTCTTCATGAGTTAAAATGTGGTAAATGGAGAATAGAAGAGTTAAAGATGTGAATAACTGAGAAGGAGTAAAAAGGAAAAGGAGAGAAAGGATATGGAACCTATGTGGGCTACAGATCTAAATTCTTTGCCTGACCTTCTGCCTGGATTCGCACAGCATGTTCCTTGTGATAAAAGGACCTTCCTGAACCAGCTCTCCAGGTATTAGTACACGTACTGAGCCCTTGGCTTATTTGGGATACCTGGCTCCTTGTGCCATACCACCTAGTAATATTCTCACCCATGCTCTAGGGGCTTTATTGCCACTGGCTTGATTGTAGCTTCCTTTCTCACTGCCTATTATCCTCTGATTGATTTTGTGTTTTCTTGAGTTTTCTGTGCTTTTCATGATGAAAATTAGATCATATCCATATTCATATACAAAGGAAAGAGAGTTAAACCACCATTTTCTTTTTTCCCAGATGAAATGAGAGCCTGGTTAAACAATGGGATTTCTTTTTATTTAATAATAAAATCTGAGCCTATTTACTTATTTATGGTAAAGGTTTATTGTTACATTATTAGCTGCAGCAAAATGACATTATAGCTGATGAAATTCAATGTCAACCTTTTATCTTGTTGCCTCTGGCTAGACTTACGTACCATACAATTTTATTCACTAAAGTAGTGATTCATTTTTTAAAATTAAAATTCATCTAATTAGATTGACTCACTTAAAAGCCTAGCTTTTGTTAATTTTTAAGGCCATTAAAATATATGTATTTATTCTATCTATAAATTCTACTAAGATAGTGATTGTCTTTACTTTTTTCTTGATTTTTTTTATTTCTTTTTCAATTTTGGTAAGAACACTTAACATGAGATCTATCCTTTTAATATATTTTTACGTGAACAAAATAATATTTTTATTCATGGGTATAAAGTCATATATGAGATCTCTAGAACTAATTCAACTTGCATAATTAAAATTTTATAGATCTTCATTACCAACTTACCATTTTCCCCTCCCCTGAGAACCTGGGCTCACCATTCTATTCTTTAATTCTAGGAGTTTTGACTACTTGAGATATTTCTTGTAAGTGGAATTGTGCATCATGGGTCCTTCTCTGACCAGTTTATTTCCCCAAGGAAATTGTCCTCAAGGTTCACCCATGGTGTTGTATATTGTAGCATTTCCTTCTTTTTTAAGGCTGAATAGTATTCAATTGCCTGTATGTACCACATTTTCTTTTTCATTCATCTGTCAGAGAACATTTAGATTATTTCCACATCTTGCCTAGTGTAAATAGTGCTGCAGTGAACACATGCAAGTGATAATATGTTTCCAAGATCCCAATTTCAAATCTTTTGAATAAATACCCAGAAGTAAAATTTCTAGATCAAATAGTAGTTTTCTTTTTAATTTTGTTCAGAATCTTCCATGCTGTTTTCTATAGTGGCTGCTATCTCATAGCGTATCCATGTACGATGTAGAGAGTGTTGAAACACTACTCTTTTTTCCCAGACAAGCTAAGAGTATGGTTACACAATGAGATTTCTTAATAAAATCCTTTCCAAAATACCTCCCTTCAGGGAGCCATCTACTTTATCTGTACAAGAATAGGAAAAGTTTCAACATTTAGACATTCCTGAAGTATGGCAAGCACTCCTACCAACTTTAACCCAGATAAGTCCTCTGACCATAGTAAGATTTTGTTTTTACATCCAAAAAATGATTTAAGCACCAAACCTGAATCCTACATGGCTCCTAAACTTCAAATGATGGAAACGAGTTGTTTAAGAATGCCAAGCAGAGCGTGATATTCAAGGACCTTCAGTGGCTGTTGCAATTTATAGCCATTTTCACTACCATTAAAGTTGTACGCAAATCTTAGCTCCACAAACGTTAACATCAGTTAGTCAAACAGACAGCAGAAAAGTGACAAAGAAAGGTTTCAGGCTAATTTTGAAATAGTTCGGTGACATTGGCTCGTGAATAAAATGTAAATCAAATTATATGGTGAGTACATACAGATTTAAAAGCAAGAGACCAGAGTTCAGGAAGAAAAATACCTTGTAAGACTTGAGAAAACAAATGTAATGCAATTTGAGTCACTGGAATAAGACAGTGGAATAACTCATGTCCCTGTACCAGAAATATCTGATGAGATATTTAAATTGCAAATGACTGCACCCCATTCCAGAACTTCAGAAACAAAATCTCTGGGGGTAGGTCCTAGGACTGTACTTTTTCAGAAGATTATCCATGTAACATTTGACAGTCCATGATACTGTTTTTTTTTCTATTTTCAAGAAACTGCAAGAGAAGAAGTCTTTTATGGACTTGTGTAATTTGGGGAACATGACTCCTGTCAAAGCACTGTATGTTTTGGGGGTTATTCATTTCAAGTGTTTTTTTTTTTTTAAGGCATTGCTAAGTAACTGTGGTTTGAGAACTTGAATGTCATGTACCTGTAAACAAAATAAAAGATAAGATTTGCTGTACCAAAAATCACAGTAGGAAAGAATGAATTAAATAAACTTATAAAATAAACGAGAGAAAAAAATCTACTATCCCGAGTGGTTGATATAAAAAAAAAAGTTTATCAGACTATTAAAGCTGCAGTAGAAGAACACAGAAAAATGCACAATGAATTTTGAAAGCTCCAAAAATGTTCTTTCTGTAAAATAGGGATAACAGGATGTTATTGAAGACATTTAAATAGATGCCAGAATTGTTGATCATGAAAAAATATGGTTAACCCATGTACAACAATGTCATTACAGTATGCCAATACCACTGGGATGTCAGCCAAAATGGAGGTAATTTTCTGAAAACAGCTCAGTCCTGAACTTAATCCAAAAGGCATCCATTCATAACCAAGTACTCCTTTCAGGAAGAGAAAAGGCTATGCCAGATAGAGGAGTTCTGTTGATACATTTTCATTACAAAAATAAACAAAATTAACCACGGAAGAATCCATTCATTTGGAACAAATTTTAAATTCACCTAAATAAAATAATTTAGAATATCTGCAATTACAAAAGGTATGTTAATTTGTTTATTTTAATGTAGAAAGTGTTTTAAATGACAGAAAGAACATAAAACAAGGAAGACCTTGAAACACTAAGCTCTACTGAATTTATGGGTGAGCTTATTTACAATTCAATCCAGCTTCTCTGCTTTCACAATCCTATAGCAAAGTTAAAACCCGAACACTGGGCCCAACAAGGAAATGAGATTGATTATTCATATCCAGTTTAAATCTTTCTAGTCCTGAGAGAAATCACTGTGGAGAATAAAAATCATAGAAAGTGGGAAGGATATAACCAGGTCATGAATTTTTACTTTGGTGAATTTCATTTGGCAGCAAAGTTGAACATGAGTTAATATTAGTGCCCTGTTTCAAAAGAATTGAAGAATTAACCCATATCTACTAGAATGTTAAAATATTTAAACATTCATTGATATTGTAGCATTAATCTGTTCATCTAAGACTTTAATTGAATGCCTCCTACGATCCATAGACTGTATTAGATAACAGAGGTGAACATTTCCATGGAAAGAGTCCAAAGTCAGTATGATAAAGTATGTATGTATATATGCATGTAAATATTGCATATGTGTAGGTTTGTGTGTGTGTGTGCACGTGTATACACATATGTCCTTCCACCCCACGGTCCCATATAAGACCTGCTTCTAAAAGTGGGTCATTAGGAATAAAATAAAATAAAAATGAATCGGAGCATAGGTTGATAAGTGAAGGTATTCTACACAATGAAAAAAACATACAAAAAGGGATAAATATTGAGAGATTGTCACAGGTTCAGGGAACTGCGAGCAATTTGATAGAGTAGTAGTTAAGGCTTAGGAGATGAAGTTGGGAAGTAAAATAGACAATAGATCATTAAGACTATGAATTTTTAAGTTTTTCTTGGATATTCTTATTCTTTATGTCTCAGGCAAAGTACAATAGTCAATATTTAACACGGTTCTCCAGGTGGTTCTAATAGGCGGCTAGGTTTAAAAACCATTGAGAATAAAAGATACTCAGGCTCCGGTGTGATTTAGAGAGAGTTGGCATTGTGACGTTCTAAATGTGGCTCTGAACCAGTTGGTTATTCTCTCTGCATATGATTTCCTCTATTCTGAAAATGGATATCTTAATATCACCTGCCTGGCAGAGTTGATTTAAGGAACTGCTATAATGTTTGAAAAGTACCTGATACCATGCCTGGTCGTGGATGGCATTTTAATAAATGACAGTATTGTGATTACTACTGTCATTACTCATTATAATTAAGAGCTCTCATCCTAGCAGGGGAGAAAAGAACAAATAAACTTCATGGTGGTAAGTACAAGACAGGGGGAAGCCAATGCTAGAGAAGAAAGTAAAGAAGCCTATTGTTCCTTTCTTGGGTTTCAGCAAAGACTCTCTTGAAAAAGTAAATATGATGGAGACATAGATAACTCAATTCAGTGCAAACTGCCCTGCCCTCCTGATATTGCACAAACAATCAGAGCTTCATAATCCTATGGTTTCATTTGGGTCAAACAAGAACCTAGCCATAAATTTAAAAGTAAAAAGACCTAAATGGCCATAGAGAACTTTGAAAAACTCCAACATATTAATAGTTCTAACAATAAAAATGACTGCATAAATTTGTAATAATTTGCACTGGAAAGACCTGAAAAAGGAAAGGTACCTGATAGTCATCTCTCGGTGGCATTGAGGGCCTGTATAAGCAGGAAGTAAAAACCAAAGCTGTCTTATTTACTGCTTGAAGTTTCAATACATGACTTCTTTCACAATCCCCACGGCAAAGTGTGGAAGATATATGGGCAAAACAGTTAAGAAAATATTCAGATTGTTCATTGGCTGACCACTAAATTATAATGACCCAGAAGTGGTCCATAGGCAATCAGGTTTAGAAATAAAAGTGAGAACTTAAAAAAAAACAAACAGCCAGCAGAAACTTAAGGGGCCACACGTTGCGGAGAACATAGAATTTACAGAAATAATGCAGAGAAGTCACTAAAGAAATAAGCAGCAACAGGAAAACAGCAACAAAAGTCACCATAACACGTCCTTGGACAGAGGGAGAAATGTACCACCAGAGTTGTTAGAATATATCATCTAACAACCTTTAGTTTTCAACAACAAAAATATTATGAGATATGCAAAGAAACATAGAAGTATGCCATAGGATAAAAAAGCAGCTATGTGCTTTCTACAAGAGATATATTTGATTAAAGAAAGAATTAAATTGAAAGTAATAAGATGGAAAAATATACACTAAGTGAACAATAACCAAAAAAGAGCCAGAGTGGCTATACTAATGTCAGACAAAATATACTTTATGCAAAAAATCATTAGAAACAAAAATGATATTTTATAATAATAAAAGTATCGATTCATTAGGAAGTTATAATTAAGAACATATATGTAACACTCCACCTAAGATCAGCAAAATAAACAGTCTTCTCAAATGAATATGAAATATTCCTCACAGTAGATATATAGGAAGCTATAAGACAGGTTTCAATAAATGTAAAATGACTGTAATCATACAAAGTATATTCTCTGCCCACCATTGAATAAAAGTAGAAACCAGCAACAGAAAGTGATTCGGGAAATACTCAAATATATGGAAACTAAAGAACATACACCTGAATTACCAATGAATGAAAAAGAAACGAGAAGAGAAATAGAAAATACTTTGAGATGAATGAAAACAAAAAGACAACATACCAGATTTAGAGGATGTGACTCAAGCAGTGTTTAGAGGAAAATTTATAGGTATAATAATTTATATTTAAAAAGAAGATCTCAAATTAGTAAGGTTTGATCTTAAGAAGTTAGGAAGAAAAGGGCAAATCAACCTAAAGCAAACAGATGAAAAGAATTAATAAAGGCGTAAATAGAATATTAGGAAGTAAACAAAATATAGAATACAAAAACAGTGCAGAAAATCAACAAAAACAAAAGCTGTTTCTTTGAAAAGACCACCAAAATTGAACAATCTTTAGCTTTACTGACAGAGAAAAGAAGGGAAAGGATTAAATTACTAAAATGAGGACTGAGAGGATATCACTATTGATGGTACAGAAATAAAAAGCATTATAAGAGAATACCATGAATAATTATATGCAAATGCATTAGATCAGTTAGAGGAAATGGACAAATTGCTAGAGAAATGGACTAATTTCTAGACAAACTACTAAAACTGACCTGATAAGAAATAGAAAATCTGAATAGACATTCAAAAATTTTAAAAATTTAGTTAATAATAAAAAAAATCTACAACAAAGAAAAGCCTAGGCCCACATGGCCTCACTGGTGTATTCTACCAAATAGTTTTAAAGAAGAATTAATATAGTCTTTACAAACTCTACCAAATAATAGAAGAGAGAGAACACTTTCCAGCTCTTCCTTTGAGGCCATCATTACCTTGATGCTAAAATCAGACAGACATATCACAAGAGAACCACAGATGAATATCTCTGAGTACACACACAATAATCTTCAACAAAATATTAGAAAACCATATCCAGCAACATAGAAAAAGAATTATATTCATGACCAAATGAGATTTATCCAAGTAATGCAAAGTTGGTTTATCATGCAAAAATCCATCACTATAATACATCGTACTAATAGAATGAAAGACAAAATCCATAATATCACTTCAAAAAGTGTGCACATTTATCTAATGTTAACAGTATCAGACATTACTAGACACTTTTAAAAACTGGTTACCACAGTCAAGCCTGCCGTATGTCTTAAGTATCCATGGTTATCATGAAATTAGCTTTTTTGAAAAAAGGAGAAAGCTTTGGTTCACTGTGACATTTGTCTCAAATTTTAGAAGGGCAGGAGCAGAAATCGATGTAGGGAAAACTAGAGCTGGGTTCTCTAAAAGAATCTGCCTCTTTTCTCCACCTCTATGTGCTCATTCCATTATCTCTACTGTGGTTTTTATGCGTGGAAGGGTGGAAAAGAACATAACCATACACAGCTCAGACTCCAGTCTTGAAAGCTCCCATTAGAAAAAAATGAAGTATTTTACACTTAAGTGAGGCAATATAAAAAGACCTGGATAGATATGAGAAAAGCAAGTAGATACCATGTAATTTGGGCAAGTTGCGTGGCCTCTCTGATCCCTACTTTGCCCACCTGTACAGACAAGCTCGCAGGTGCGCTCTGAGTATATCATTCGGTTGCTATGAGGATCGGATGGATTGATGTTTATGAAAACCCTCTGTCACTGTGAAATTATTCATATATATTATATATTAGGTATCCTTTTTTAATCAGGTGACCAGAACGAAAGTTGCCATGCTGGATTATTTGGGATTGTTATAACTTATCTCCAGGGAAAATATATTGACTTAAGAACTTTATTTACCTTTCTGTTTACCAAAATCACAACTTCCCAATCCAGACTGGATGGAGAAACTGAGATACTACTTGGCCTGATAAAGGAATAGGAATTTTTAGAGAAGGAAAGTTGGCCTTTGGCACTGAAGGGAAAAAAAAGTGAAGAGAAAATCTTGCAAAGGAGAGGATGTCAATAAAGAGACAGGATGGATTCTAAGGGGACAGATGGCCATAAGAAATTCTCTATGGTAGGTAAATTCTAATGATCTCAAAAGCAGTGATGGCTGACATTATTGTTTAAATTTCTTTGTATCCTAGGATATAATGATATTCATTAGTCTCAAATATTTAGGAAACATCTGTGAGGCACAACAGCTTTGTATTGTTGGTTCTTCCTTTAATGATTTGGTGAAATCCTTTAATGATTTGTTATGTTTGGGGACAGAATAATCACAAGTAATTTGAATAACAAGAATCATTTGTAATAGGATTCTATAATAATTAAAATAATTCTTAGGGTTGGAGTTCAGAGCAAGACTTCATGGGTGACTGCCAGAGAAATCTAAGCATTCCCACTTCTAGACAGTATGTGCAGGTACCTGTTAGAAGGCACCAGGTTTATGTGAAATGGAAACCAAGGCTCATAGGAAAAGATCACACCAAAAGTTTGGATGGGTTAGAGGCATGCAAATTACATTAACAAAAAATAATTATATAAGACCAAAACAAAATATTTACAAAATGGAGTTTAATACAAAGATAAGCCTTAACATTTAAAACTAAAATTCAATGGGAGATATTTTCAAGTTTAATTCCACATTTTTATTGAGAAAAGCAGTTTTCTACCTATAGTGAATCAACTATAGCTAGATGGCAACTAATCTTGCTTTATAAATCATAGCCATTTTCTCTCCTCCATTTTTGGCCATCATCCCCCATAATCCCCTGAGAGGTTATTTGTCATTCCTGGTTTGTAGCAGTGGAGCCCTTTCCTGGGTGTGTCCATCCATCATAACCCGCATATGAGTGGTCCTATATTATTTAAGTCACCAATGAGGTGGTGAGAGAATTTGGGGATAAATAAGATGTGAAAATAAAAGAGGAAGGAAATCAAGTGTGGTTGAGAATGATTATTAATTAATTTGGGTATTTTCTTTATATCTGCAATATTTGTGGGCAAAATAAAGAGACTGGCATTGACATACCAAGTTTGAGTTAGAGACTTCGTACTCATTTAATCTTCAGAAATCATATGAGTGATGGGGTACTTAGCCCCATTTTAGAGATAAATCTACTGAATTTCAGAGAGATTTAGTTACTTCTGGGAGTTTATGTAATAAATTTAAAAAGGACATAGTATTCAATCTTTTATCTGATCTGAATATACTAATTAATTTTTTTCAGGGAATAAAATAAGGCCCTAACTCTTGCCTTTCTGAGAAGACAAATATAAGGCAGCCATTTTATGCAACATTACAATTTCAGATTGAATACAAATCTATTTTAAAACACTAAAAAGATAATACATAGTTCTAAAGACATTTTGATAGGCAAAGTTGTTTTTTTTGTTGTATTTCTATATGTGATATGAGGGGACAGACAAAAGGGAATAAATTCATCTTCTTTTAAAAGAATCAATTAAGCATCTAATGCATATAATGTACATATTTGATTGTTGCTGACAAAAGTCTTACAATTTAAAACAATATCATTTAAAAATTTTTGATAATAGAGTATTCCAAAACTTAAAATACATATTTTAATTATATATTTATCATGTAATTATTTTTATGTATCAATCATAAACAGAAAACTCTTTTTTCTAAAAATTTAATACAGTGAGAAAAAGCCTGTATTTTTTACTATTCTAAGGAGTCATCCTTATATCTACAGAATTTCTTGCAGGCAATTTTGACATTTCATTGAACCATTATTCTGGGACAGATATGTTTCCAAAAATATTGTGTTCTTTAATCTTAAGTAGTTTTGTTTTGTTTGAACCTTGACTTGATTTAGGGGAAAAGATGTTTCACTCCATGAGGTACATTTCTAAATGATGTTCTAGAAATAGATCAAACAAGCAGATTATTTGCATGGATTGGTCCAATTGAGAAAATAATGTGCTCCTGCGGCCTCTTTGTCTTGTCTTAGCTCTGGCACTGGAAGATGTTGAAAGACCCCAGTGCTCCTCACAGACTCCTCAGGGAAAGACTTTGAAAACATAAAGAAAGCACTTTTCCCTAAATTTATCAATTAGTATCTAGAAATGTCACACATCCCTTTGATGATTATGATAGAAATGAACCAACCAGCAAAGAGTTTTTTGCACTTGAATATATCTCAGACTCATTCTAGCTTCTTTTGTTTGTTTCATTGATTATTTAATTTATAAAAGTCCAATATAAAATATTTTTACAGACAATTTTATTAACAAAATCAGTAGGAGAATTTTAAAAATTGTCTTAATATTTTCATAGCTCAAATAAGTAGCTGATGGTTATTTTTCTTCCAGTTTAGTGCATTTGACTAATGGAGTGTGTGTGTTTGTGTGTGTACACATATCTATGCACATTCTAATGTCTCTGGCATGAATTTCAGTATCTTACTATTTATAACTGGAACATGGCTGGCATTTAGGAGAACGTTGATTTACTTTTGCATGTCAAGGATAGAAATACAGCTTTTCTCTCACACAATGACTAATGAGCCTGTCAGCAGAATGGTGTTTTACAGAGTTTTATGCAACAAAGGACTAGTGGCTACTTTTTATTCTATACTCAAAGCAGCAAAACATGGCAAGCAGAACCAAAATGTCAAATGTAATCTATCATGACTCAATTACATGTGACAAGAAACATAAAAGGAAAGAAATATATGTTAGATAAATCTAGAAGAGCCATTAGATAATGGAAAAATTTTAGTTCTCATAATACATTATTTGTCATCAATAAACAAATATATCTAGTCAATTTCCCTAAACCATAATTATGATACATGTAAATACTATAATATTCTCCATCTGCTCCTCTTTGATTGTGGTAAGCAAAGTATAATATCTTTAAATTTGTCACTAATTCTTTCAAATCAGATAGCAATAGGAAGAGATTAGTCAACATTTATTACAGGAAACATCTGAGATGAGTAGTTTCAATATCAGCTTATCAATAAAATGTGAAGAATCTAAATTGTTACAATTTCCTAGAGCCGGTAGTAGCAATTTCAGCCCCAAAGAAAAGCTTATTCATACAGACATTTGAGAAGAAATTGAACATACAAACTTCAGTCAATATTTTCATGGTGAGTTGGGAGGCATCATAAAATAGCCCACCAGGACATGTTAGGATCAAATATTTTCAAAGCTGAAACAGCATTCAATGAAGCAAGAGTAGACTTCTGGAAAGTGTTGACAATATTTCTTGCAAGCACAATCACTAGCATCAAATGTAATTTACTTCATTCAGATTTCCCATAGCAAAGTTCATCTGTGATACACTTTCAAACATGGAGGCTGCCACTTGTCAGGTATTGTAGAATTAGTGGGGACTTCTGAGGCTGAGAGCTGCACTGTCCAATAGACCCATATGGCTATTTAAACTTAAATTAACTAAAATTAAATAAAAAATTAAAATGTAGTTCCTCAGTTGTACTAGCCACTCTTCAAGTGTTCAGTAGGTATTTGTGGCTTGTGACTATCGTTTTGGTCTCCGAGGAGTCAAAATCACGAAAACTTATAGGTAAAACTACATAGCACATTGGCATTATTTAATGTAATGAATTTTTCTTTCTAAACTTCTCTCCTTGAGAAAACATTATACAAATATGACTTCAAAAATAGATCTTAAACCCTTGTATTCTATTAATTTTACGTCTTAGCAATCTTGTAAGGTAAGTTTATTATCCTTATTTGGCCAGCCCCTCTGGCCACCTGACAAATCTTAGCTCCTACTTCATTTTCCTTCTCTTGCTCTGCACTGTCCATCACTCAGTGTGGTGGTGTCTGGGTTTGAAAGCAGGCAGTCTGACAGATCCATGATGTCAGTTGTTATTTATTTTTAATTGGCTATCCCTATTTTTATGAGAATAGAGGTAACTATTTTATGCAATATTCTATCTCTGATACCTAGATCCGTGTTCACCACATATAATCCACTCAATAAATATTCGTTGAACTGATGGAAGCATAAAATAATCAATTGATTAATTTCGAAAAGTATTTTGAACATGAAAATAAGATGACAAAGGTCTGGTGGCTTTCAATGTGCCTGAATCTTTCTTATTTTTTTATTTCAGCTTTTAATTAACAGAAGGACCCCACTGAGGTTCAGTTTGAGACTAAGCTCAGTCACTGTCAGTATTATCCAGTTTGAGCTCTTTGCTCCACATACACTTTCCTATTCCTTTCTGGCAAAAGGTGACGGGGAAGCTGTATTTGTTGTGCTCTCTAAGGTTAAAGTTCATAGGAAGATTTTATCATGCAATGGTGCAAAAAAATTCAAAACCAAGAGAGTATTATAGAACACAGAGTTGAGTGGGTATCAGGTTTCAAGGCAGAGAATTTCAGAATTAATAGAAAGATAGTGGCTCACTCAAATAGGCTATATAACAAACACCCCAAAGCTCAGCGGCTTGAAACAACAAAGGTTTATATCTTGCTCCTGCTCTATGTCCATGAAGGGCTCATCTCAGCACTCAAGGACTGCACTAAGTTGCTGAAGCAGCCCCCATGTCACACGCTGCCTGTTCCCACCACGACGGCGGGAAAAACAGAGCTCTGTAGAGTTTACAGTAGGCAATTGGAGATGTGATCTAAAAGGGGCACACATGATTTACACTCGTAACTCATTCAAAGCTAGTCACTTGGGCCCACCCACCCAGAAGAGAACTAGGAGGTATAATGCCATGAGCATATATGGAAGACAGATCTGCAGGAATATTTCTGAACTTCACTACTCTCTGTCATAGAGAGAAAGCAGCAGCAAAGAACAAATATTTAATAAGCAGGCTGGGCATGTGGAGAAAAGTGTAAGCCCAGCTTTGCACAAGGGAATTCTAGTTATAGAGGGCCCTAGAGAGAAATATTTTTAACAAACTACCCAAACTGCTGCTTACTCACACATGGGAACCCTGGCCCTGGCCCACATCCTAACTCGTACCCCAAATCCCCCAAGTCGGTCTCCTTCCCTTGCTCTGTCAGGTCATCTTCAGACTAGCTTGGGAATCTCACCCTCCAAGCCCCAAAAGCCTCATTATGTAAGTAATAAACCTTTCCATACCTTCTTGCTGTGTGTGTGGTGTCAACAGTGTTAACATTTCAAGCAAATTTGGATTCTTCTCAGCATGGCTGCAGCAGATGGTGTTAGTACAGAAATGATCAATCTAGGAACAGATTAAGGCACAATTTATCATCTACAAATATGGTGATTTTTAAAGAGATATCACATATTTGATTCCCTCAGAAATTTATATGTTTACAGCCCTGAAGGAGAATCTATTCTCCATAACATAGGTCAGTAGGCACATTTGATAAGGAGACACTGTCACTGTGTCTATGTCTCAAAATCTTAGAAGGGGACTTGAGATTTCCTTTATTCAGATGCCTATTACGAAGTGTTATCATATGTGTCATAATTACAGAGGATGTATTCAGCCCAGTTTTTCCAGTGATGTTTTTCTGATGCTTAACATAAATCACATGGGTTAATCACATTTCCTCCTGTAATATAGTCATAAGAAATGCAGAACAGCTAGTTCCCATAAAAGCTCTTCATGTACTTGAAGGATAATTCTAAGAAATATCTCCATCTATCCACTCCCACACTCAGCCAACAACTAAATTATCTTTTTTTGTAGTATATGTCCAAATCTTGTCCACCAGGTGATTAGCCATTTCAATGTACCTTCTCTGGATTTTTTTTCCAGGTTTTCTTCAGTCTTTCATGAAATACAGATCTGTAACTATATTGAGGTGCTGTGTCTCCATAATTTAATGGTAGAAAAAATGAAATAACAGTGTCTACATTAATACCACCTAGACTTAAATAATAGTTACAGCAACATTTGTTAGCTCTCTTGTTGGTATCAGAAACCAACATCTTTTCCTTGGCCATGTTTTTTATCTTTCCTATTCCTCTTATCCTTATTACACTCTACAATTATAGGTAGAAAAAGAATTTTCTGTGTTAAAGAAAACCTTTTTCCCCCTCCCTTATCTCTGCACACAACCATTCTTTCCCTAGTCTTCCTTGCACAGAAGGATTCACCAATCAGTTCAGTCCAGTCCGCCTCCCTAATGTCTCAGTGAGGGTAAAGATGGGCCTAGTAAGGCCAATGGGATGTCCATACAAACATGGGAGGGGCCATAAGGCGAAGGGCAGAAGGACCATTGGCTGATTAAAGCCAAGATGTGCTCTTCTGGTGAGGCAAATTTTTGTCCTTGCTTTTTATCGTTAAACCTTGGCTCCAACTCTGTTTGCATTATTGACTTTTAAAAACTACCAAAGCCATCACTATTTTATAATCACTTTATTTAGATGTTTTATTCCTTTTGAGCACACCGTTTTGCGTCCCTGGAAAGCAAAACCACTCAAATTGGGAACTTTAAAGGGGCATATTGCAGAATACAGACCTCATGAGACTGCAGGTAATTCTACACCATCAAGCACAAGGAATCGACTGTTCCAGGACGCTCTTTCTATATCTTTCTTTCTTTCTTCTCTCCATTGATGACCCATTCCTTGTGTTTATTCTGTTAACTTTTCTCTCTATCTTTATAAAGTGCATGGGCTTTTTGGTGGTTGTTGCTATTGCTTTGTTTTTGTTTTTTGGTTGTTTTTTTTTTGGTACTTCATCTTGCAGGAGATTTAGAATGATCACCCTGGCCTCAAAACTTAAATGATATCCCAGGCTTATCTTTTACCACAATTCTTTTTTTCAGATTCTGACTGGGGAGATTTGTTTTTTAAAGTCAAGCTATAAATCATAAATATTTCCAGATTTGGGACAACATATCCAAATCTGATCCAATCATCTATTAATATAGTATAGAGAAAAACAGAATATGTGAAGTATAAAATGTTTATAGCCTGAGAGTTGCTTTGCTGGTTAAATGCAAATAGATCTTAGAGAAATAAATGATAGCAACATGCATGTGAATAAGTGGTGATAATGAAAATAGAAACACATGAGAAAATGTAGATAGACCATGATTAATTGAAATAATATTAAGTCTTAGTATCATCTTAATCAAGATGATTGTAATTTCCTGGATATCTATATATAAAAATAATAAAAATGGGGAGTTGGAAATAATCATCTTAGACCTGGATAGAAAGACATATCTAGAAAGAATAGAAAAATTTGAAAGTGTTAGCCAATATTCACACTGGGATGCTCATAAACAGCCTGAAATAAAGTGCTTTGCAGAAGGTAATTCAAAGACAATGCTGCAGATTGTGTACAATCTCATAGAATTTAGGGTCTTAATAAAAACTCAGTCTGACTAACCTCAAACCCATATATCAATTCTGAATGAACCATTGCCAAATGCCTAGTGACCTAAAGTGATTAGAAGTCCTTCCGGGTGACTAGATCTTAGGGTTTCTGATTAGCACGAAATATCACCAGAGGTATATTTTTTCTAGGTCCTGGAATATCATTTCTTTTCCTTTTTTTTTTTTTTTTTTTAATAAGAGACAGGTGCTCACTCTGTCTCCCAGGCTGGAGTGCAGTGGTACGATCATAGAGAACTGTAGCATAGAACTTCTGGCCTCCTGAGTAGCTGGGACTAAAGGCATGCACCATCAAGCTTGGCTATAATACCATTCTAAAAGCCCGCTAGTCACATTTTTCAGCATGTCCATGAGCATGTTGTATGTGCCATAATAAGATACTTGATAATACTGCCACATCACAAAAATTTTAAAAAATCCCTAAATAAATATTAATCATGCTATGTTTGCATTGTATGAAATGCAAACAATAAGAATCAAAGCCCAGGAATCCTTGACTATAATTTTTTTTAATATATGTTCCTCAGCTCCATAATTGTAATTATTTCAGACATTAATATCTTCTTAAGATTGTGACAGTACTGGTTACATAAAGAGAACATCTTACTGACCTTTTCTACAAGTGAAATTGCTACTGTTGTCAGACCTTCATCTTGGCCATCAGCTTCAGTGAGTCCCAATGATTTTATTAACATACACATTTCAAAGAAAGCTTGCTATTTGGAAGGCATTGTAAACTATTTTTTCTCTGTAGACTGAAAAATCTCATAAAAGTCTTGATCTATCTGGAAGAAAATTTTTCATTAACATGTTACTTATAAAACACGTGGTTTGCTATTTTCCAAATATTTCATGCTACTGGATGAGAACTGTAAAAAGAAGTAATTATAAAACTGTCTTATATGAAAACAAACAAAAGTGTCTAGACAGTCATGAAAGCTGTTTTACTATCATCTCTGAAAATAAAGGAAGACATATAAACTTTAGTAATATTTTAGACCTCAACTGAGATTATTTAATAATTACACAAAATAAATAACTGTCTATTTAATATATTTAGCACATTAATAAATATATTCATATGTTTAATAAGCATATTGGTGTTATTTACATGTGAAAAATTATAAGAGATTTTAATAAAATAGGTTCAATTACCAGCAGAATATAATGGAGCACTGAGAAAAAACATTCGTTTAATTAAACTCTTTTATTTTAGATCATTATAGATGTATATGCAGTTGAAAAATGTAATATTCCTTACCCCATTTTGCTCAGAGGTAACAGTTTGCAAAACTTCAGAATAATATCACATCCAGGATATTGGAATTGACAAAATCAAGACACAGAATATCTCTGTCACCACAAGGAGCTCTTTGTCCTTGATGCTCACTCTCATTTCACATCTGCACTCATCCCCTCCACACCCCTGGTAACCACTAATCTATTTTCTATCTCTGCAATTTTGTCATTTACAGAATGTCATATACGTGGAATTGAACAGCATACAACATCTGGGATTGGAATTTTCAGTGTGTATAGTTCTCCAGAGATTTGTAGAGGCTTTTGCACGTACCGTTCCTCTCCATCGCTGAGTGGTGATCCTGTGGTATGTACGTTAACAGTTTGCGTAACCATTCACCAGTTGAAGGACATTCAAGTTGTTTCTAACTTTTGGCAATTATGAATAAGGCTAATAAACATTTGTGTACAGGTTTTTATATGAACATATTTATGAATTTCTCTAGGATAAATACTCAAGGTTGCAATTGCTAGATGTGGTAGTAGTTACAAGATTTTTTTTTGGGGGGGGGGGGACTGTCAAACTGTTTCCAAAGTGGCCACAGTATTTATGTTTCCATCAGAAATGTATGGCTAATTGAGTCCCCAATATCAGTATTTGGTATTGACACTATTTTAATTTTAGTCATTCTGATTTGTATGTAGTGAAACTTCATTGTGGTTGTAATTTATACATTTCGTTAATGGCTAATGATGCATCTTTTTGTGTGCTTGTCACCTGTATGTCTTTTTTGGTGAAATGACCATTCATACTTTTTGCTTTTTTTCTAATTGGATTTCTTGTTTTACTCTTGAGTTTTGATAGTTTTTTATGTATCCTAGACAGCAGTCCTTTGGCAGATGTGTGGCTTAAAAACATTCTACCACACTCTGTAGCTTATGTTTCACCCTCTCTTAAGGGTCTTTCACAGAGCAAAATTTATAATTTTGATGAAGTTCAGTGTATTAATTTTTCCTTTTATGATTTGTGATTTTATTGTCAAGTCTATGGACATCTTTTTTGCCTCATCCTAGATCCCAAAGATTTTCTTATTTTTTTTCCTACAAATTTTATAGTTTTATGCTGTAATCTTAAGTCTGTGGTCATTTGAGCTAAATATGGCATAAGTTGTAAAGCTTAGGATGAAATCTTCTGTGTTTTGTTTTGTTTTGTTTGCACTATGGATATCTAATTACTACAATATTATTTGTTAAAAAGCTACATTTTCTCCACTGAATTACTTTTATACTTTAGTTTTTGTTTAAAGTAATTACATTTGTGTAGCTCCATTTCTGATTTTCTACTCTGTAACATTGAGTCTATCCATCTCTCCATTAATCCCATACAGAATCAATCAATGGGGCTATATAATAAGCCTTGAAACAGGGTAGAATGCTTCTACTTTATTCTCCTTTTTAATTTTTTTTTTTTTTAGCTATGCTAGTTCCTTGGCCTCTCTACATAAATTTTAAAATATTCTTGTCTATGTATAAAAAATCTTATTTTGACAGAAGTTGTGCTAAACCTGTATATCAAATGGGAAGAATTGACATCTTTACTATGTTCAGATTTCTTACTTTCTTAGCATAGTATGTCTCATCAACTATTTCAATCTTTTCAAATTTATTTCCTCAGTGTTTTGTAGTTTAAAGAATAACTTCTTACATAGATTTCATTAGGATAATGTCTAAGAATTTCTTCTTTTGAGTAATCAATTATAAATGGCATTCTGTTTTTAATTTGGTTTCATGTTCATTGTTAGCATATAGAAATAAAGTTGATTTGTATATATTTATTTACCTTTGTATCCTAGCATATTGTGAAACACTGATTTTTTTGTAGTATTTTTTGTTAGACTTTTCAGAATTTTCTACATAGGCAGTTATATAATCTACAAATAGAGACAGTTTTATTTCTGCTTCTTAGATCTTATAGGACTTTTACTTCCATTTCTTTTTTTCTTTATTTTTTTCTTTTCCTCTTTTTTTTTATATAAGTTTCTTTCCAAAAGAATCCATTTCTTGTTTTACTGAATTGGCTAGACATTTCAGCACTACATTGAAAAAGATTGGTTTGTCATTGCTTCATCCTTCATCCTAGGGGGAAAGCATTCAGTCTTGCATGATTAAGTATTTAATATAATATTTGCTGTGGGTTTTTTTGTAGACGCACTTTTTCAAGCTGAGGAAGTACCATACTCTTTCTGTTTTCTCTGAGTTTTTAAAATTATGACTAGATGTTAGACTTCATCAAATGTTTTTTTGGCCTCTATTGATATGATCATATGATTTTTTTTTAATCTGTTAATATGGTGAATTATAATGTTTAATCTTAGAATAGTAAATAAATTTGAATCTCTATAATAAATCCCATATGGTTGTTATTTTACATATTTATGAATTCTTTTTGATAATATTTTCTTAAAGATTTTTGAATCTATATTTATGAGGAATATTGATTCTAGTGTTCAATTTTTATAGCCATTGTCTAGTTTTGACATTAGTGTATTAGTGATATTAGCTTCATGAAATGAATTGGGATGTGTCCTCTCCTCTTCTATTTTCTGTAAGTGTAAGCCAGGTGTCAATTCTCTAAATATTTGGTAGAATTGTCTAGTGAAAACACTTGGGCCTGGAGATTTGTTTATTGGGGAGTATTTAAATTATTGATTCATTTTCCTTAGTAGTTATATCACAATTCTGTTACCAGATTTTAACTGAGGCTGTGACGTTTTCCTACTACAACCATTTTTATTGTCAAATATTTCTATAAATAGATTTCGTCTTTATATGGTAATGTATAACAAATTTTAAAATGTAGTGCCAGAACAAAATGTTACCATCCTTGAGAGACTGCTACTTGACCTCTTGCTTGATTGGAATTATAGAATGCATGCCATTACTAATTTTGATCTGACTGTCAGGAAGCTCAGGGCCATGTTTAATCCACAATTACAGCAACATGTTTGCCTTTATAGTGAACAAACTGACTTCTTATTTCTTTCCTTCCAAGTCATTTCACATTTACATGCCAATTTTATTAATATATTTTATCATATATGATGATTGGGCTCACAGCCTTTTGGGAAAAAAAGGAGAGGAAGAGTAAATGAAACAGGCTACTTAATGTGACAGACGCAGGCATGCGTTACTCAGATCCCCTTCAAAAAGAACTTGCTATCAAGCTGTGGGTAGGAATGCACTTTACAGTGATGCCATTGTGGTATGGGCCCATGTCCTCGTGATCCACTCTGCCTGTCACATACCACACCACCCAGAAGCTGCCAGTCTGATAAGGAAGAAGATGGCCTGAAGACAGCCAGCTTAGAAGGAATACCATGAGAGGATAAGACATCATCCCCTAGGAAACAATATGCACATTGAATCAGAGACTTTGCAGGATATTGTGCCCAATTGGAAGAATACATGGATTAGAGACCTAAGAGGATAAACAGAGTTGGCGCCACTTACTATCATGCCAGTGATCCACTGGATGACTTTCAATGCCCACACCTACAGTTTTAAGCTCTTCAGGGGCAGAATGCCTGGTTGACAATGAAGACACTTTTCTCCCTAGAGGACACAACAATGGTCCCATTGAACAACCTATGGCTTTTGCCTGACAGGTGATGCTCCCAATAAACCTTTTGTACCCTTAACTCAATTATGTCAGTGTTTGTTTCTCAGAGAATCTATCTTGCATATTTAACCTATCCATATTTTGTGCCTGTGTAAATCAGTGACTTTATCTTGGAGTCTTCTAACTCATCAGTTTTTAAAATTTTTATTTATATGATATTAAACACAGCTTTTCCCTGACCCAAATCCAGTATTCTATAAACAAGAGAGGAGCTATTCTTGTATATTTGTATAAATGCCTTCTATGACACATATATGGGGTAATTTGATTGGAAAAAAGGATAAATGAGTTTAATAGTTTATAATACAGTAGGAGAAAGATCACCATAGTGATAAGCAAATAAATCTGTGTATAATAGGCAGTCAATAAAAACATGTAGAGTGAAAACAAATGTTGACAATACTGTTTTAGATTACTTTCCCTACAAACATTAAAGATTAAATTTAGAATCTGAAATAAGTAGCTACTATCTCAAAAGAAAGTAGCAAAAATATGTCACAAAATCACAGATATTCCACCATCAAGCATGCTTTAATGTTTAATTCAGAACATTTACACTTACCTTATTAAAACAAAACAAGTGTCTTAATATTTCTTTTACTGGAGCAAGAAAAATATGTGACTTGTCAAAACAAGATGAATATTATGTCAAGGTTAATAATATTATGTGTGAACTCACCTAATATATATACAAAATTCACATATAGTTTATAAAATTAAGTGCTATTTGCTCTAATTATTGTCTTTTTTCGTTCATATTCCTGAATTTCTCTTTAGTGCTTTGTTTATATCTGAATGTCCAATTAAACTGTGTTTATAATACATTTATTTTAATCTAATACTACAAAGTTAAAGACTTTGACACATGTATCCCATTACCTGACTTTGAAAAAATCTGATTTTGAAAAATAGATAATGCTTGTGTGTTTCTAAAGAAATTATTTGGGAAAACTACATCATTTTTGTTTCACAGTTTTTTTAAATATTTACTTTTAAAGGTTGACTTCTTTTGATGATGCTTTAGACAGCCTTTTAATACTCTCTAGAATTTACAGCTTGTCTTACACTGTTCACTAGAAGCTGAACTTTCAGTAATGCCAGTTCACTCTTATTTGAAATATTGGTGGTTGTGATCCTTGTTTGTCAAAATACTGTTTTAAAATGACAGTCATTATATCATCCACATTTCTTAAATCTGTAGGTGGCTTTGATTTAGAGACTAGATTATTTGTTTGACCAGTGATTTGTGAGCAAATTGAATTCAAGTTCATATACACAGAAAGCCTGGTGGCACTAAATAATTTCCAGGAGACTTTTTCATTTTATGTATGTACTTGAAATTAGATGAAGACGATTTTCTGTAATTTAAGATGGAACTCAAAAATGCCTGTCAGGATAAGATTGAAAGTTATAATCCATTTACTTATTTATTTTATTTATTTTTAATTTATTTAGATGTTTTTTCTTCCTCAAATTATAATGAAGACCTGCTGCAAGATTCTAAAATGCATGCTAGAATCAGTACTGCTATTATCTTTAGAGACACCATCTTTGAACAGAGAGCTTTATGGACAGTTAAAGAATTTCTAGAAAGTCATGAATTTATACATATGCCTTTAATTTTAAAAATTATACAATAGCTACAAAAAATAATATTTCCTAAATACACAATGTAAAGCATCATGGTATGTCAGTAGTTTGATGACTGTGTTTCCATTGATGTTCTCAACACGCACAGCATCACATATGCTATTTCTCTTTGGTGATGAAATTCTCATTAAATTGCTGTTATTTCTTGTTCTCTAGAACCTGTGTTGAAATATGAATGTATTGTATTTGTAAATATGTCATTGGATACATTTTCAAAATATTATCTCTCAGAGAATTGAATGAAATACTTTAACACTACAAGATTTGGCAGCTTTTTTTTATTCCTTGAGACAAGAAATACAAATCATCTGAAAAAGACTCAGTTTTAACCTTGACTGAAGAATATAATTTGCATGGTCTACTAATGGGTTACGAATTACTGCCGTAGTGTTGCACATCGCTGAAAATGGTTTAACCTGCCTCGAACATACCGGCTTCCTGTGAAGTTCAGCTCACATAACCTGTGACCTGGTGAGATCTAATCAACATCCCATAATCTCTTGCTTGGGCAAGCCTCTTAAACTATTCAGTGCACAGTGACTTCTCCGCCTTTATGCCTGACATATTTCACTATGGCACTATGAAAATCAGTTTATTTATGTTTAATGCATGGCATCTGACAGGTCTTCCCCACCACAGCAGTGCCTGACGGTTTATCACACGTCAAGTGTGAAGTTGTGTCAATAGTCCCTGTCTGTGGCTGATGCTTGCACAACTGTCAATGGCCTGATCTTTGAAAATCTCTTGCATGCTGCTATAATACAGCAGCATTTGTAGCTTTTTATTTTAAAATAAAAATCTATGACTCTTGGGTAAAGTTGCAAGTACTCTAGTAATTCTCAACAAAAAAAAAATAAATATTCATCTAGATCAGAGGTTCCCCAACCTTTTTGGCACCAGGGACCAGTTTCACGAAAGAGAATTTTTTCCACGGACTGAGGGGTGAGGGGATAGTTTCAGGATGATCCATGCAGATTACATTTATCGTGCATTTTATTTGTATTATTATTACACAGATATATTTCATTATATATTTATAATATATTATAATTAAAATTATATTAATTAAATTAAAATTGTAAACATATTATATATTGTAATATATTTAATTATATAGTTATACAACTCACCATAATGCAGAATTGGTGAGAGCCCTGAGCTTGTTTTCCTTCAACTAGACAGTCCCATCTGGGCGTGATGGGAGGCAGTGACGGATCTGACAAGAGGCAGAGCTCAGGCAGTGGTGCGAGTGATGGGAGCAGCTGTCAATACAGATGAAGCTTCGCTCGCTTACCCACCGCTCACCTCCTGCTGTGTGCCCCCCCCTTCCTAACAGGCCACAGACTAGTACAGGTCTGCAGCCTAGAGGTCGGGAACCACAGATCTAGATGATACACAAAGTTTGTTGGATAAATAAATGAGTTTTAATTCTTAACATTAAAAAAAAAATGTCCATCGGATATCTGGTTTAGCAAGCTCTAAGGAAAAACATTTCAACATCTATCATTTGCTATCTTTGTGACTCTGCAGAGTTGGAAATTTAGTTTGATTGCATTGGACATTTTTATTGCTCAATTTTTTCTTCAAAAAGAAAAAAGAAAAAAAATGAAGGAAGGGACATGTAAGAAAGAAAAGAAAAAGGAAAGGAAATACGTATTTGTATTATCTTTATGTGCTATTGCTTATATTGGTTAAATTCACCTTTGAAACAGAGCGATAAAACCATCAAGATAGTTTGGCACAACAGCAAACACTGGCTTTAGTTCTAGACTGATAATTCTGCGACTCAAAAGGAAAATGGACAATAAAAGAGTGATTTCGAGAGGTTATACAACTTGTCAATTGCAACAGAAGATAAAAGAGCCATACCTCAATGATTTTCTGAATGATACACTTGGTACTGATATCAATCTCTGGTGAAACGGTATTTAATAGAATGTTATAATTTGATGAAATTGCATAAATACTAACACTCTCACCAGAAACGCATATGAATAGAGAAACCAGCCATGAAATAGTTGTTAAGAACTTTTATATCAGTTACTCATGGAGTCCAAGTGCAAGAATACGTCTGTGAAGTGGCGTTATATTAAACCAAAGCAAATATTTGGACAGGGGTCTCCTCCCCTCTCAGGAAATTTGGCTCACTATGGTTAAGAGAACAAACAGGCTCAAGGTTCTGTTTGTGATAACAGGCAAGGATAGTTGTACATTCTGGCTCATGGTGGCAACTGAAATATCACTGTGTAGAAAGTGAAGACCCTTGTACTGCCAAAAAGTTCTGATGTAAAGAATGGTACTCAAGAATGTGATGCCTTGGTGTCTTCTGTTATTTAGCATAAGAAATAAATTGAAGATAGCAGTGCAGTAAAACGAACTTGGGTAAACTTGCACTTCAGCCACAGGGGGAACAAAAGCACTGTCCTGGTGCATTAAACCTACTCGTTCCTGATGTGAAAGCTCTGGGTTGGCTTTGTTGCCTTGAGAACATCTGGTCAGTAGAGACGTTTTGTGACCTGCCAGGCCCATTGATCTAGATAGGTCCAGCTTGTTACCCCCTTGTCTCTTGCAGTAGCCATAATCGCTTTCTGATGACACATGGGGTGGTATGCTGTGTATGTCCCCTTTGTTCTTTTCCATTTTCCCGGTGCCCCACAACTCTTTAAAGAGGTAGAGAAAGTTCAATTACAACAGTCAGCTGAGATTTGAGAACAAACCCTGTCTTCAAATCTAATACATATATTCATAGTGCCTTTTACCAGCACAGTGACTTCCGTCAGTTCTAGCTGCTCTTAACTCGGAGAGTTAATTATGTTCCCAATACTTTCCCAGTATACCCTACACATCTCTATCCCAAACCAGTCAAGTTTAGCCATAAAAACAGACTTGTATTTTCCTGCTTTCTCTGGAAAGTGACAACTGGAACAGCCATTTTGCCTTGCCTTCTTCCCCAGAGACCTCTTTTAAAGCAAAATAGTGAAAAAGGTACAACTAAACTGAGTGAGAGCTGCTAGAAACAACTCAATTCGTGCCTACTGAAATTTGACTTAGCCATATCTTGCTTGGTGTATATATGTCACTCTTGCAATGCCAGGATATGGCAGAATCCAACTAATTTCAGCTTAAAAATATTAGAAAACTTGTTAATAGAATTACCCAAGGATTTCTTTTTCATGTAAATGTATTAATTGTCTTCTCTCTATAAACCTCTCTTAAAAATGGTGGGTGGAATTGTATTCAGTGTTGGAGATACCATGCTATTTTTAGGCAAAGCTTTACTCTTCCCTTCTTTTTCTTCTAATTCTGCTTCTATACTAATTTTATCTTATATTTTTACTTATCTATTAAAAGATGTGCAATGAGTGCCTGTTATTCACTAACAACTTAATAGAAGTTTTGATCTAGCATTCAATACCACTGAAATCTGGCACTGAACAAACATCCCAACTTTATCTAGCAATACTCATTTTTTTCTTGCAGTCACTTCTTCGAGTCTGAAGAAGCAATAATGTCAGAACTTACTGAGGGAATGAGTTTAATTTGTTATCCTAAGCAAATTAAGTTATATTTGTCACACATTCATCTTCTCTACTCCACTGCCTTCTCTCTCAATCTGCACATGCATTTTCCCAACTAGAAAAAAAAACAACAAACTCATTTCCTACCTTCTCTTCCTACAAGATTATGGAAAGGTTCAATTCCCATATATTATCTTCACTTCTCCATTTCTCCACTTCCTGTTCCCTCAACCCAGGATATTCCAACCTGCCATATTAAACCACAGTAAAGTCACTAATGTCCTCCTAAATTCCAACATTTGTAATTCTCCATCACAAACTATTTCTTAAATTCTACCTAGTAACCGTCTGAGATACTATGTTTTCTTGTTTTAATTTTTAAAAGCTAATAATTTTGCATGAAATTCTAAAAATTCTTTCTCCCCTTCTTACCTGCTATCTTCTCCCATCCCTTTCAACCGAATGTCAAAAAGCCCTAACATTACATTTTTGACCCTTTTCTCCTTGTTCATGTTCTTCTTTGGTAACTCACTATTTTCCCCTAAAGTGTACCTTTTTTCCCTCTTTCCCTACTGTATTTGGCAGTGAAGACTTTCCTGTGCTACAACCCAGGCTTGAAACCTAGGAACCATTCTTGGCTATTTTTCTGCTGCCATTCAAAATTAATCAATACTGTGTTTAACTGTATTTTACTTTCTAAATATCACATATTCTTCCTGTAGCACAGTGTAAGGATTCACTATTTCTCACCTCCTATTCTATTGCTATCAGCTCCTAATTAGTATTGCAATTTCCTATAACTCTCTTCTTTAAATTAGTTACAAAGGAAGATAGGGAAGGGTTTCTAAAAGCTGACAGTAAGCCAAAAAAAAAAAAAAAGGATTACAATTTTGAAAAAAACTTAACAAATAATTAAAAAATACTTCTCTGATAGAGAGAATAATGAGTGAAGGTCCTTTTTTTGAAAGAAGTCAACTTATCATCACATAATTGAATGGGCATAACTTGGGTTTGAAGCATTGAAGGAAAAAGAAGAAGAGAGTAGTTGAATCTAAATTAAAGTCAGCAGAAACTAAAATTCAATGGCCTTTGTAGTTTTCTCTCATGGATAGGATAGAATTTATTTACAGTTCAAGGTAAAGCTATTCAAGATTTTTAAGCAGGGAATAGCACAAAATTCATTTTGTTTTCATAGTATTAATATGTTATATTATGTAGAATAGATTGGAAGAAAATAGATACTTGCCATAGGAAAACCAGGAAAAAGTTATACTAATCCAACATTTATCTGTAATCTATTGCTGCATAACAAATTACCAAAATTTAGAAGATTAAACTGTTCTCTCAGTTTCCATGGGTTGAATCTTACTATGTCTTAGGTGAAACCTCTGCACAGGGTTTCACAAGACAGAAATAAAGGTGACAGTTGGGCTGGGGTTACCTCCCCCCACCACAAATCTCATGTACTTATTAGCAGAATTGGTTTCCTTGAAGCTGTAGAAGTTATGTTAGTTTCCTTTTTCAAAGACAGCACAAAAGAGAGTCACTGGCCGCTAGAACCTCTTTTAAAGGCCCAACTGATTTGTTGAAACCCACCCAAAATAATCACCTTTAGATTAACCCAAAGTAAACTGAAGAAGTCTTTAATTGCATATTTAAAATCACTTTATCTTTTCCATTTCCAGAACCTAACCTTAGGAATGATTTCCCATCATATCCAAAGTTTCTACCCACACTCAGGAGGAGGGGATTATACCAAGCATCAGGGAGTTGGAATCTTGGGGGCCAACTGAGAATTCTGCCTACCACAATCCACCTTCCAGCACCCAACAGTTTGCTTCTCTCCCACATGCAAAGTATACTTACTCTTTCCCAAGATTCTCAAACATTATATAGCATTATAACAAAGGCTCATTCCAAGATCTCATCACGTAAATCTACATATCATAATCTTATCATTCCAAAGTCCAAAATCTTATCTAAATCTCATCAACTCAAAGTTCACAATCCCATCATCTAAACAGATGTGAATGAATCTCCTAGGTGTAACCCTTACTGTAGCATCTCTATAGTCTGTATTTATACAGAGCCTGGGGCAATTCTTCTCTGTGTACCCATGAAACTCAAGAGACAATTGTCTACTCTCAACAATAAGGTAAAAGGGACAGGATAGCAGGTACAGATTTTCTGTTTCAAAAGGGGAATAAATAAAAGTAAGAAGGTGTCACTGGTCCAGAATAGCCTGAAATCCAGTAAACAAGTGCTAGATTATTCCCGATCAGGTTGTCAGGGTGACAGTCTGCCCTTGGGTCTTGGTGTGCTCTTGGCCAAAGAATGACCAGACACACCGAAGTGTTAGTCCAGACTATTTTCTTGGAAAACTCACCAGCAGGGCCAATAGGATGAAGCAACCCCAAGCAGGGAGCACTTTCACATGGGCAGCTCTTTATTGTAGAACAAAATGGGTCTGTCTCCAGGAGTGAAGAAAGAGAGGGAGGGAGGGAGAGAGAAAGGGAGGGAGAGAAGGAAATAGAGAGAGAGAGAGAGAGAGAGAGAGAAGGAGGGAGGGAGGGAGGGAGGGAGGGAGGGAGGGAGGGAGGGAGGGAGGGAGGGAGGGAGACTGAGGACAGACAGACCCACTCTCTTCCCAAATTCTCTGATTGTTTCCTTTTATTAGCCCAGTCCGGGGGCGGGCTCCTCAGGAGGTGTGGGATGTTAGCAAATGATCAACAGATGTCTTCAAAATTCCATCTGCCAATAGGATCTCTCTCTCTGAAAGCTCACCTGGTGTGGGGGAGGCGTGAACCACAATATAAATTCAAGCTAATGGCATAATAATTACCCTTAGGTTACCCTTTCTAAATCCTATTTTGCCAGGGTTGGGGAATGCCTAGATAGATAAAGCATTCCCTCCTCCCCCAGAGGTAGCAGTTTCTCGGATAGGACTCAGGGTGGGGCAACACCAAAATGGAGTCCCCGCCCTTAATTTTCTTCCCTCCTAGAGCGATTGCTGGAGACAGCACCAAAGCAGGGAACTCTTGTCCTGAGGAGAGCCGGTAATCCCAACTATCTACCTAACAATGTCAGGAATAGTCCTCCACAGCCGGCCTTCAGCTGAGCCATCTGGGATGTTGGTTCTGTCCTCTGAGTCATTCTTCCTTTTTCCTGAAAGGTAGTACATGTTTGCAGTGGAGTAGTTTTAATAGCCTTCTTCCTGCCAGTAGAATTTTTGTGGGTCCAAAATTCTCCTATCATTTTGTACTTCTTCCTTATCTATTTCAATCCAGGTTGGCAGCATTTCTCCTGAAATAAATTTCTCAAAATCTTTGTGGGTCTTGTGGGGATTTCATAGAATTTCACTCCATGACAAAAGCCTAATTCACAGTTGTGTTTTGAGATAATCCTGTCTCTATCTTGGGCTTCGGTTCACATGGTTGAGGGAAAGGACCCTCAAGCTTTCTAGATGCCCTTTGGTTTGAGCAAAAAGGTATGAAAGGCACCCCCTTAATCTCTTCAAAGGGGCCTTTCTGTAACTGACTGACCACTTTGGTCTTTTGAGCAATCTGAGGTTTTAACAAAAGGCTGTAGTAGTCCCACACTCAGTCTTTCTCTATGCTAGTTTTGGCAGACATTTCTGATGTTTAGCGTTTTTTTGTCATCTGGAGAGGCAGCAAACGTACAAATTATTCACTCTGGTTCTTCTTTTTTTTTTTTTGAGACAGAGTCTCACTTTGTTACCCAGGCTAGAGTGAGTGCCATGGCGTCAGCCTAGCTCACAGCAACCTCAAACTCCTGGGCTCAAGCGATTCTGCTGCCTCAGCCTCCCGAGTAGCTGGGACTACAGGCATGCACCACCATGCCCGGCTAATTTTTTCTATATATATTAGTTGGCCAATTAATTTCTTTCTGTTTATAGTAGAGACGAGGTCTCACTCTTGCTCAGGCTGGTTTTGAACTCCTGACCTTGAGCAATCCGCCCGCCTCGGCCTCCCAGAGAGCTAGGATTACAGGCGTGAGCCACCGCGCCCGGCCTCTGGTTCCTTTTTGTTTAAGTTATTCCTTCAATTGATCTTTTTTGTTTCACGTATTACTATAAGCAGCAAGAAGAAAACAGGTGGTGCACACCTTTAAGTTTTTATTTGGAAATCTCCTTTATTGAGCTTCTTAACTTACAAATTTGACCTTCCATATAACCACAGGACATGATTTTCCTAAGCTTTCTGCCATTAAATGACAACCCCAAATTGACTGAAAAATTGTCCTAAGGTTTCTAATAGTGTAAAGAAAGATATCAGATCCACTGTTACCCCATTTGTTCAAAGGCATCTATTTATCAGCACTCTGAAGAAAGAAGAAAAAGCTTTGAGGGCTTATAAAAGACTAAAATACTGATTTTCTCAGTTGATGAAAGAAGAAAGGTAATATTCAAAGACTCTTAAAATTCTTTATGTGATTAAGAATTCAGAAACGTGTTAGAAGAAGGAATATAAAATATCAATTTAATGGATTTATGATAGGGATTTTCCAGCAAGCATCAGGTATTTTAATAAACTCTCTTCTCTCAAATGTTGCATGGATTGTTCAAGAAAAACAAAGAAGAGAGAGAGGAAAGGAAGAAGAAGGAGGAGGAGGAGGAAGAAGAGGAGGAGGGGAAAGAAGAGGGAAAAGATCACTCGTGGCTGGAATATATTTGTGTAGAATTCAACTGAATGATACCTTGAATAAGTAAAAATTCATCCTAATGACCTTTTGTCTTATCAGGGGGCGCTGAGACACCGAGAAGTATCTGCCTCAATAAATGTTAAGGGAAAGCTAGCAGGAAGCATTAAACAATTAAACTACTTAGCCACATAAGATGCCCAATAGATGCATAGGCAGTGAAAGTAATATTTTGGTGAAAATGCCTAATGACTGATTTTAATCAATCTCAATCCCATCCTCAATCAATTGAAGATAAAAATGATAAATTAAGGGGGGGGGAATCCTTTATTTGTCTATATTAAATTTAAAGTAGTGCACATCAAGAATTTCTTTCTATTCCTTCATGAAGAAAAATGAATTGTTTTGCATTTACATGTGGGATCAGTTTTTTTTTCTCTCAAACAGAACTGGAAATGATATATTTACTAATAAACTCCACAGCATGTTCCCTAAAAATGTATTTGTCTGTGATAATGTAGATAATGAGTTTCTTTCACCCTTCTGCTCCAAAATATCATACTTGTAGCTTTGAGACTTTAAGAAAATAATCTGGTGTCCTTACTTGAAATTCCTGCAAATTCTTAAGTGAAAGATTCATACCTTCCTTTGCAACATTAACTCTATTATTTCACATAAAATCAAAACAAATTAACTCATATGTTACTTACTCATTTAATTATTCATTTTTCAAATAAATAGGTATTAAGCAAATGTCTTATACTAAGAACTAGTTGTGGCTGGGTGTGGTGGCTCACACCTGTAATCCTAGCACTCCAGGAAGCTGAGGCGGGAGGATCACTTGAGGTCAGAAGTTCAAGAACAGCCTCAGCAAGAGTGAGACCTTGTCTCTACTAAAAATAGAAAAAATAGCCGGGTATCCTGGCACAGGCCTATAGTCCCATCTACTTGGGAGGCTGAGGCAGGAGGATAGTTTGAGCTCAGGAGTTTGAGGCTGCAGTGATCTATGATGATGCCCCTACACTCTAGCCCAGGCAACAGCGTGAGACTCTGTCTCAAAAAAACCAAAAAAATAAAACAAGAACTAGTCACAAAGAGTGAAATTGAAAATAAGAGAATCAGAAAAGTGCCCCTGAAGTTGTGGTAAACTAATCTTTAGGTTAAAAGTGGTGTACAATGTAGGAAGTAAGTAGGACTCGAAGATTTGTAAATTGAGCGTCTGCATGGGTGACCAATGTGTTTAACAGTAAAGAGACTAAGACCATCTAGGATGGGTTACTCAGTAGGCAATAGGTTGCAGACATCTGGAAATCACAGACATTAATTTATGACATAGGGAGAGGTATTTAAGAGGCATTTAAGAAAATGAGATTAAGTGTCACTACATAAATATCAAATAAGAGGGAGACTTAAAATAATCCTCTGGGTTTAGCAATCTGAGTTAATACCTTTTGCAAATAACTACTGACCCACTGAGTCATCGAGTATAGAGACAGTGAGGTGATCGAAGAGAGAGATAATACAGGGCTACAACAAGTCGATAATCCGGTCAGGTTGCTAAAGTCATTGACTGTCTGAAAAGGCTGATCTATGCAAAGGGAAAAAAAGTCAGATATGTAAACAAAAAGAAAAATGGAGACCTAGAATACACCACGAGTAAAGCAACTCTAAACGTAGTTAGAGGCAAAAGAAGGGGGAACGTTCTGCAGCAGCTTTATCGAGTGTGAGTGTCTTTGGGAATCAATGGGGTGGAAACGGTCTTAGCTAACACAGGTTCCACTAAGGATAAATACGGCTCAACAGCCAGTCAAGCCATTCTGCCCCTTTGGGTATGTACTTTTAACACACACTTCATATAATTGCCCATTGCATAATCTGAGCGTCTAGCATCCTCATTATGTCCATGGGCTCTGGAGCCTCAACTATTTATTAGCTGTGTAAATGTGGGAGGATATTTAACCTCTCTGAGATGCTTATCTGAAAATACAAAAAAACCAGGGTTAATTGCAGTACACTCTTCTTAAGGTTTTTGAAGGCTAAATTGAGATAGTTCAAATTAAATGTTTAGCATATGGTAAATACTAATGAAAAAATTAGTGTTTTAAACTGTCCATTAACCAAATCAGCAGGTTTTGTTATTGTTAGCTTGATCACTATTATTTTCTCAAGTACCTTTTTGAGTGTATGAGGTGATGTCTAAACATCTGAATTTTCTAATTTCTTTTTTTTTTTTTTTCATAGACAGGGTCTTGCTCTGTTGCCCAGGATGGGGTGTAGTGGTGCAATCATAGGTCACTGCAGCCTCAAACTCCTGGGTTCAAGTAATCCTCCCACCTTGGCCTCCTATGTAGCTGGTACTACAGGCACATGCCACCACATCCAACTAATTATTCTTATTTTTGTAGAGATAGGGGTCTTGCTGTGTTGCCCAGGCTGCTCTCAAATGCTTGGCCTCAAGTAATCCTTCTGTCCTGGCCTCCCAAAGTTCCAAGATTATAGATGTGAGCCCCTGCACTCAGCCTGAAAGTTCTTTAAATAATTTTGATGCATATGAAAAGCTGCAAATACCTATATCGGTTATGGTTATTCTGATTGGATATGTGCCTAATTGGTTAGTCTAGAACAGGCTCTCCACTTTGCCTGATGCATTAAGGAACAATGGACAAGGAGACCCTATTCGTTTATCAATTATCATTGTACATACAGGCACATACTAGATGTTTTCCAGACTGTATCTTACATAATTCTAAGAACAGACCTACTAATTTAAGTGAGAAATTTAATAATTTCATAAGTAAGTGGCTGAGCTCAAATTTCAAGTTGCCGCAAATTTCATTGCAATATGCTGCCTCCTTTAACAATTTTTTTAGTTTTAGGTGAATGAGTAAGAGGGCAATAAGAAAATACATTTGAAGATAAAAAGACAACTTACTTTGAAAGATTTGTCAAAGGTAGACAAAATCTTAATGAGGTGCCAATCTTCCTAAAGGACAATAACACACTAGTATATAAAGGTGTTTTGCCGCCATTATATGCTTTTTATGAAATGATGACATTTATTGTGGAGAAACAATGCTCCCTGGCATCTGCTGTCAAAGGTTTCCTTCCGTTATTTAATTTGGACCTGCCACAGCACAACAAGTTATCCAAACAACTCTTTGTTTGGGAGTTATTATTGTCTTAGATACAGGAGGATCTTAAAAGATTGGAAGAACAATTCAGATGGAAAAAATTTACAAAGTGAAGTATTTTTTTCTTAAAGTACTCTGAAACACTATCATGAAGTTATATAATCAAAGGCCACCTTGCTTTAAACTCCTAAAATAAATGCTATCATTGGAAGTCCCTATATGGAAAATGTTTTAGCTAAACCTTCCTCATGAATATTCTATAGCTAAACAAATACAATAACTTTTATATGCACAATTTATACTCAGTATCCTAATTATTCCCGATATACTAATAAATTTAGTTGTTTTAACTTGATAAGTATAAGTAGATTTTAAGGCTAAGTGTTAAACTAGAATAATACTTATAAAAAAAAAAACTTGTAAAATAATGCCTCAAGTTGCCAAGATTAGCAGCGTATCGACCTAAACATTCAATGAGCATTGCCTTTCAAAATAGTTACCCTTAGAAAATATACTATTATTTTTATTTAGCAAATATTTATCTAGTACTTACTAAGGGCAAGGCTACATATTTTGGCACTTAGCCAAATATTGCCTTGCATTTGTATTTCTGTGGTTTGTGTCATTAATGCCCACTATATTTTCCTTTTTTCATAAAAAGAAATAATGGAATAATAACTTAGAGATTTAAAACATTTATATAGATGCACAATATTGCCATGTGTATATAATCCAGAACTAACCAGATACTTAACAATCATATAGGAAATTAAAAAATACGTGCATAGATTTCATATTCTTATAATGTCCAAGAAAAGTGAACTTAACCTAGATATAAATATTTTTCTGGCAAATTATATTTTACTTGGCACAAGAAGCTAAGTACATCCTGGATCAAACACTTTGGATCAATACTTTTGCTTTCCATTCTATTTATCTATTGTCTTTAACTTATATTCGAAAGGATTAACTTTTTATAGCACCGGTAACATGGTACACTCCAAAAATCTTTAGTAGCAATAGTGATTGACAAAATAATTTCTACACAAATATCAGCTATTTAAAAATATAAATATGTTAGAAATTTTCATGGCAATTGAAAAGACATTAAACAATTATTTGGGATACATATGCAAACAGTTATAAAATCAATAAACAAAATAATAGCTTAATATAAAAATTATAGTTGAATAAAAACAATACCTAAACTAGAGGTGCTGTGAGTGCAAAGAACTTTCTCATTTTTCACTGTCTAAAGAGATTAATTTTATCCTGCAATGAGATATGCAGAGTACTGGTCACAGGGAAATAAAGAACTTGAGTGATATATTAATAAATGTGGAGAAAGGCAATATATTTGAAGTTCATACAAGAACAGAAACTGAAAATCACATGGATACCCTTGATATCTAATGTAAGTCCATATAGAGATCATAAGTTTTGGAGCTATACATATATTTCATTCACAATGTTCATGCTAATAACAGAAATTATCTACCTAAGGCTTCCAAATCCCCAAAGAATTATTAAAAGTTTTCTTCATTATGCTGTAGTCCTTTCAAGCAGAGGATGTTTTACTTTTATACCCCATATATCTTAAGACCTGAGTGTTGCCAATGTCTTCCCTGGTTTTGATCTTTAAAGCCATTTCCAAAACATATCTCTATCATCCTGCTTCAAACACCCAGCTACATTGAAACATAGGCCATCAGCCTTTACCAGTGACAAATTATTCTTGTGGGTATCGATAGAACTCCTTGTCACTACCCTTAATTCATTCGATACCCAAATTCTCAGTTCATTGACATTTTTATTCCTAATAGAAACAAACTTTTCTCAGCCATATTTCTGCCAACCACAATCTTAATAATGACTTTGCTCTCCCCTGCATATTATCATAAATATATTTGGCAAAGACATATGCCAGTTAATTTTTGCTTCTCAACTACTCTGTTCCTATGCCATTGAAGCTATGTTGCAAACAAAACCACCACAAATATGCTGATTATTTTTAGTTTAAATTAGGGACAACAGACCTGATATGGGCAATTAATGGTATTATTAGTATTATGTCATATTTAATAATATGATGAGATTGTAATATTTATCCATTCCACATGTTCTTCTAATTTCGCAGATTAAAATTTCATACCCTTTCCTCTCTCATCAAATGTTCTACGCATCCCCCCATCCACATTCTTAGCAGATGACCTTGCATCCTACTATCCTGAGAACATTGGAGCATTAAGAAAAAGATATCAACGAATCCCCACCACCATATCTCCCAGCAACTGGCTCTTGGTCTCATATACTCTTCACTTCATCCTGATAATATATGTGAGTTATCCTTGCATCTGAAGTGAACATAATTTGTATAATGTCTCCCATCTCTTTTCAGTTTTCCAGACTCATAATCTAGGCATTCGCAAGCCCTTTATTTCATGTGGCATCATTTTTTTTTCAAATTACTATTTATTACTATAAAAATGTGACAGGTTGATTTTTAATTCTTTTTTTTTTTTTTCATTTAAAACACAAGCTTTCTCTTGATCTTCACTTTCTATTCTGATTACCATCTTCTTTATTCTTTTCCAAAGAGTTTGGGTATCTAATTCTTGATCTATTTCTTTTTAAAGCTATTTAATCCATTCAAGTTTTGTTCCTTAAACTCCTCAAGGTTGCTTTTCTTTCAAGGTCACTTATGCAAAATTGAATACTCAATGCATAATTCTCACCTTACTCCCTATTCCTGGAAATACGTGTGTCATTGGGTTTATAGGATTATATACTATATCAAGCCAGGTTCAACCAGACAAGCAGAATAAGGGCAATAACCAAGTCATACTTCTGTTTCGTAAGATAACTATCTTATTTACAACAAAAAATATGCTAATCGTTTCCTAAGAAGAGGATGTAATGTCCTTAGATGATGTTCTTTATTCTCTTTTGGTATCCTGTAATGTAAATATTGTAGTGTAAAGTTAACCACTATTAATGTATCTTATGTTAGATGATAAGAGTATAATAGAGAGAATGAAACAAAAATACTTTGCTAATATATACACAAATACATAACAAAATAAGAAGGAAATAATCATAGCTTTTATGGTCTCCACTTCTACAAGTGGTTACGTGGCCACAGATGGCATTTATAACCACCTTCTCACACTGCCAATTCTATAGCTCTTTTGTCCTCAGTAAGTATCTCAGGTTCTTTGACTGATGTGTGACCCAAATGTTCTACTTTAAATAGCCTAGGTCACTAGCAGTCCTGCTTTAATTTATTTTTGTAGTTTTCTATTGACTTTAATCACAATCTATTGTGGTTATGAGCGATGGCCTAAGACACCTGTATTCCAGACATTTGTCACCTCCAGTCTGAAGCAGTAATTTGATTTTCCCATGGTCACCAGGATGAATGACTCTGGCCAGTCCAGTAATCCTGCACTTTGCCTGTTCATTCAGAGGCATGAGGAGCCCAAGCAGCTGGGTGGTGGTCTCAACTTCCAATTCACCAGCATCATTGTTGTGCTTCCTGGTGTAAACAATCTCTTTGGAACTGAGACATCTAGACCAACAGAGCCTAATGTCATTGGGATGGGAAGAAAAAAAAATTCTTAGTGCATCACTCGGGCTAATGGTATGTGGAAACACTTCTCTATCTATTAATACTTCCATTTCTACTCTATGACTCCTGGACCTGTGAAACTTGGCTATGGGAGAAACAATGCCATATACTGGATGCTGATTTAGAGCTTATACAGCATCCTGGAGAACATTCCCCCAGAACCATCTCTAAACCACATCTGTGTTTTCTATTCTTCTGTCAACTGGTCATAGGGACCTCTTCCTAAGACTTTAGGTGCAGGTGCAGAGACAGAAGGTGCAGGAGTGGGGACCATGGGCATTTGGGCCACAACCTCATGTAACTAACTATGCCTTCAGGGCCTAACCAAGCTGTCTCAAATATACCACTTCCACCTGATGATGGAGTGCTCCTGTGCCTGCCCAACTTTATGGCTTGGTGGATCAGGCCATAGTAAATTGGTGGCCTATTTTCACACATTCAATCTCTCCTAAGATCTAGTAGCAAGTCATATCTCAAAAGAATAGTTATCCACAGGTGAAGGCAAGGCTTTGCTACAAAATCACCACTAGGAGCCTACAAGGGATACAAATGTGCATAGACCAGACCATTGACACTTCAATCACCATTGGATCTCCTGGATCATATAACTCAAATAGCAGAGACTCTTGCTCTATAGATTTGTTGCAGAACCTTCTGTTGTACTGGGCCTTACTCAAAGCTAGCAACTTTTGGGGTCACTGGGTAAAGGGACCAGAACAGCATACAAAAGTGAGGAACATATTGCCCCTAAAATCTATAGGTGCTATGCAACTTTTTCAATAGTCAGAGGGAGCAGATACAATAATTTATCCTATGCCTTAGAAGGATATATCAACATGCATCACATTATTGGACTTCTAGAAATTTCACAAAGCTAGAGTCCATGAATTTTTTAAATTTTATTTTCCACCTCTGACATGTCTAGAATAGTTGTTCTTTCTTGCTAAGTCCAAATAGCATAATATCATCAATGTAACGGACCAACATGGCATCTTCTGGAAGTGAAGGTAAATCGTGATCCTCATGGACTAAATTGTGACAAAGGTCTAAAAAGCTGATCACTGAGCTAGGTTAGTGAAAATTTTCAGGCGGCCTTGCTAGCTGAAAACAAACCGCTTCTTGTGGTCTTTAGTAAAAGGTCTATAGGGGGAAAAAAAGCATTTTCCAAATCAATAGCTACATGCCAGTTACCAAGGGATATATTAATCTGCCCAGGAAACAAAAGCACATCTGGAACTGCAGCTGCAATTGGAGACACCACCTGATTAAGTTTATAATAATCCACCGTCATTCTCCAACACCTGTTTTCTGCACAGGCCCACTAGATGAGTTGAATGGGTGTGTGTTGAGAATCACTTCCCCCGAATCCTTCAATTACTTGATGGTGGCACTAAATCACTGTAGTCCCTCCAGGAATGTGGTGTTGCTTTTGATTTACTTTTTTTTTTTTTCTTTTTCTTTTAGGTAAAGAAAATTTCATTAGCTTCCAATCAGCCTTTCTTACCATGCTAAGCCCTTAAACCGTGGGTCCTGGAAACAGGATAAGAACTCTGCCAGTTGCTTACACGTCTACTTCAATTATTCATTCTGAAACTTGAGAAATAATCACAGAGTGAGTTTGAAAATCATTTGGACCCAATGTGAGACTGACCTGAGCTAAACTCCATTGAATAGCCTGTCCACATAAACCTCTAATCTTAAACTGGTGGGTAACAATGACGTTCAGGGTCTCTAGGAATTACTTTGCCTGTGTTTACACATATGTAAAAGTAAGTAAATTTGTTGTTTTCATTTAAACTAGTAAACTTTTACTGAAATCATTGAAGTTAAAAATGCTCCCATTAAAAATACTTCAGACACAGATTCAATGAGGGCAGAATAAGAATGTTTGATAATAGAACTTGAAAAGAAAACAAACAAAATACTAATTACTTTTTTTTTTTTTTTTTGAGATAGAGTATCACTCTGTGGCCCCAGCTAGAGTACAGTAACATCATCACAGCTCACTGCAACCGCAAACTCCTGGGCTCAATCGATTCTACTACCGTGTTTCCCCGAAAATAAGACCTACCCATAAAATAAGCCCTAGCAGGATTTCTAAGTATTTGTGCAATATAAGCCCTCCCTGGAAAATAAGACCTACCGATGGGCGTAGCGTATCTGCACAGCCCATGCATTTCGTCGTGGAGCAGTAAAGAAGATGAGCAGCCCTTCTCATCTGCCCCATCGTGACAGCTACTAGCCCAGAGGTGACCAGAAAGGTGCGGGCAGCCCCACCAACGAGGTCGGCTCCCCCCTGACAGGTCCCGGCCAACCTGTGCGTGCTGCAAGCTGAGGCTTTGGGGGGAAAATAACACATCCCCTGAAAATAAGCCCTAGGGTGTCTTCTTGAGGAAAGGTAAATATAAGACCCTGCCTTATTTTTGGGGAAACATGGTACCTCAGCCTCCCGAGTAGCTGGGACTACAGGCATGTGCCATGAGGCCCAGCTAATTTTTAAATTTTTTGTAGAGAGGATATCTTGCTATATTCCCCAGGCTGGCCTCAAACTCCTAGCTTCAAGCGATCCTCCCACCTCGGCCTCTCAAAGTGTTAAGACGCTAGGCATGAACCACCACACTTGGCCCCTAATTACTTTCATAAACATAAAGGCAACATCCCATCCAAAATATCAGAAAATTAATTTCAGTGATGTAAAAAAATGATATTATATCATGATCATTCAGGGGTTTGATCTAATTATGCAAGATTTATTAAATATCCATAAATCAACCAGTGTGAATATTTGTTTTCATGGGGTGTATCCTGTGGTCACCTAAATGTATCCATCCCTCAAACTGAAGTGCTCATTTAGCCAGTTGCGGGGAATGTTGATTGGCTGACAGATCTCAGGTGTCCTCCTCTTTGACAATTGCAGTTGGCTACTGATAAATGCCTCCTTTGAGGAGCTTCCTGAGTCCTTTGTCCCAATTCAGGAAAATGCTGTAAGCTCATTACAGTGCCACAGCTTCCCATAGGATGTCTACACTTCTGTTTTCACTGTATAACAGCTCAAATTCTCCCACTGTCCAATACTGTTTTATTCACTTCTCCACAGGTTTCGATTCTGGAGAACATTCACTTATAAATAGTCCACATGCAAATCTCAAAATGTATATCCTAAGGGATCTGTCCTATGACATTACATTAACAAATACAAGCGGAAATATCACATGGTATCCTCAACAGATTCTTAAAGTGCAGTTGAAACAGATGCGACACATATTCTTTGATGTAGTCTCCTAGGAAACAAGAAATAGAAGAGTGTGTCTAAAGATTAAGTGTGTGTAGAGAAAACTAAGAGAAAATAATATAAGAAGTGATTTTTTTAAAAAAGCTTTACCTCTGATATCTAGATATAGTTGCCTACTAATGCAAATTCTATTCAACACTGTACTGAAGCAGAGTTTGGCAAACTTTTTAAATAAAAGGCCAAAAAGTAAACATTTAAGCTTTGCCTATTAGAGTTTTTGTCACAACTACTCAACTTGGCCATTGTAGTATGAAAACAGACAATATATAAATGAATGATAATTTCTATGCTTTAATTAAATTTTATTTAAAAAATGGTGGGTCATATTTGACTGTAGGATATAGTGTTCTAAAGATTATAGCAAATACAGTAAAACAAGATAACACATTTAAGTGAAGGAAAGAAAGGAAAGAAGGAAGAAAGGAAAGAAGGAGTGAGTCATAATTTGCAAATCAATGATTATATAATTAGAAAACCCTAAAGAATCTACCTATTAGAATTAATAAGCATAATTACTTACAAGACAAAAATTAATTGTATTTCTATTCCCAGTACTCACAGAATAACCTAGACAGTCTCCCCCATTATTAACGCAGAACTCTGGACAGAAAACAAATAATACCAACCACAACAAAACTACTTTACAATATTAAAAAGCAAGTAAAAGCAGGCAGAAATTAAATACTTGGGAGAAGGAGAAGACACAGTATGATTTTCTCATATTCATAGCTTTTTTTTAGAAGGCAGAACCCAGTCAGTTCTAATGGGGCAATTAATATTTATATAGAATCTCAGTTTTTCTGCCTTTAAGAAGCCGAACTTAGAGCTAGGGGTTACCAGAGCAGCTAGGAAGAAATAAGGTAAATTCCGGAATGGAGAAAGTCACACAAAGGGAATTAAAAATTCTGCCCCAATATCTGGCTGCTACCTGAACTACATACATATGCCCTCCAGTCTCCAGCCCACACAGATAAAGATTAAAAAGTTGAAAAGAGATTTCAGCTACTGCCCATCAAAGAGGAGAATAATATTTATAGTCTGAATTAAACAAAACTGCTGAAAAACAAAGAAACAAACCTTTAACATTCTTCAGGTAAATAAAGCAAGCTAGTGTCCCATGAAAAATATATTAACCACAGTGACTCAATGACCAAGATAAAATTCAAAACCATAGACACAGGAAGCACAAAACAGACCTGTACTTGAGAGAAAAGACAATCAATGTAAACCAACATCAAAATTGCCCAGGTATTCAGTAAATTATAAAATAGTCATTTTAACTATAATCAAGAATGTAAAATTACCCATGTTCCTAAAAATATGAAAAAATAGAAAATGTCAGAAACACCATACAAAAAAATAGAAAATCTGTAATAGAATATTCAGCCAGTGAACTTGCAACTTAAGAAATAGAAATTATCTAAAATGAAGAAAAGTGAGAAAAAAATAAAGGAAGAAAATTAATGAGGCTTGTGTAAACGATGAGATAATATTCAGTTACAAAAATGTGTAATTAGAGGCTCAGAGGGCAAGACATGAGAGATGAAGAAAAACATTTGAATAAATAATGGCAGATAATTCCCCAAATTTGCTAAAAGACATAAATTTACAAATTCAGGAGCTAATCAAAACACAAAAACAGGCCGGGCGCAGTGGCTCACACTTCTTATCCTAGCACTCTGGGAGGCCGAGGCGGGCAGATTGCTCGAGGTCAGGAGTTCAAAACCAGCTTGAGCAAGAGCGAGACCCCATCTCTACTAAATAGAAAGAAATTAATTGGCCACCTAATATATATAGAAAAAAGTAACTGGGCATGGTGGCGCATGCCTGTAGTCCCAGCTACTCGGGAGGCTGAGGCAGCAGGATCGCTTGAGCCCAGGAGTTTGAGGTTGCTGTGAGCTAGGCTGACACCATGGCACTCACTCTAGCCTGGGCAACAAAGCGAGACTCTGTCTCAAAAAAAACACAAAAAAACAAACAAAAAAACCCCCACAAGAACACCTGGAAAAAATACAATTAAGTTACAGCATAGTTAAAATGTTTAAAAACAACAATAAAGAAAAATCATAAAAGCATCCAGAAAAAGATGACATTACATACAGGGGAATAATATTATCAACAGCAGAGAGCTTCTCATCAGAAGGAATGGTGACCAGAAGACAGAGTAACAGCACTGTTAAAGCGCAACAAAGGAAAGAATAAAGTCAACGCAGAATTTTATACTAAGAAAAATAAAAATTTAAGAATGAAAGCAAAGTAAATTTATTTTGAGACCTGAAAATAAAGAATTTGTGAGTCACTGCACTCAAATAAAAACCCAAGGAAGTTCATTAAACTGAAGGGGAAAGATATTATTAATTGATAGATAATTGGGCTTTCACAAAGGAATACTTTAGAATATTTATACCCTGTTCTAAAGATTTAATCTTTAAACTCATTTAACTGTTTTTTAAAAAATTGCAAAACTGTATTGCAGGTTTATAACTTATTTATCTTATGTAACATTTATTATGTATAAACAAACAGAAGGGGTATAAATAGCAGGACAATAAGCCTGTTTTAAGGTTCTTACACTTTGCATAGTGTTTCAATATTGTATCCAATAGAGTGAAAAGAATTTAAGGTTGTATATCTCGATTATTATAGTAACCAATGCAAATTAACCAATGCAAAGAGTTTTAACCAATAAGTCAATATCCCCTAAACCAATCACTATCATAATAAACCCTAACCCTAACCCCCAAAAAAGAGATAAAAAGAAATTATAAAAATCATCAATTAACTAAAAAAAGAGGTATAAAATATCAGTCTTCGTCTCTAGAAGTTTGTTTTTTGTTTGTTTGTTTTTGTTTTTTTTAAAAGGCAGGGTCTTGTTCTGTCTCCCAGGCCAGAGTGTAAGTGACACAATCATTGCTCACTGCAGCCTTGAACTTCTGGGCTCAAGCAATCCCTCCCACCTCAACCTCCTGAGTCCCTGGGACTACAGCTATGCACCAACACGTCTCACCTGATTTTGATTATTTTATACTTTTATTGTCTAGAACTTTTTCAAATGAAATACAATTTGAATAACTTTTAATGTCCATCTGCTAATTCAAACCTCTGTACCAGTTCTTGGTTGGTTTCCGTTGATTTTTTTTAAAAAGTCTATCTCTTCTGTATGAGTCTTATTCTCTTGCTTCTTTGCATCTCTGGAAACATTTTTACTGGTTGCCAAACATTGTGAATTTTACTCTGTTGGGTGCTGGATAATTTTGTACTCCTGTAAGTATTCTTAAGCTTTTTGCCGGGACTCAGTTAAATTGCTTAAATATAGTTCGATCCTTTCAAGTACTGCTTTTAAAATTTGCTAGGCAGGACCTGAGCAGCATTCAGTCTGGAGTTAATTATTCTTTACTACTGTTTATCCTCCAAAGCTCCACGAATCTTGAGGTGTGCCAGCTCGGCTTCTGGGAATCGACATTATTTCCGGCCCTTTGAGAGTGCTGGGTATTGCTAACTCCAACTTTTGGGAGGTTTCCTTCTTCAGTCTCTTTTGTTTCCTGACACATGCATACTAATCCGTACTCAGGGAAACCCTCGGGGAGATGCTTTGCCGTTTGGGGGAGTTCTCACTCTCAGCAATTCCTTCCCCTTTGCTGTTCTGTCCTGTACCCTATAGTTATTTTGTTCTCCCCAAAGTCTCAGCTTTGCTCCTCAACCCCTGGAGGATGCTGAGGTCCATACTCACTCCCCTGGCACTGTCGCCGGGAAACTTCCTCAAGGCAGTAAGCGAAGCCAATCACAGGACTCCCTTTTGTTTATCCTAACTGGGGAGTTACTTTCTTCTACTTTTTGCAGTGTGCTCCAAGCTGTTGTTTTCTTTATTCTATTTTGGCTGTGTAAGTTGGGAGAATAAATCTGGTCCCTGTTACTCCATCTTGGTTTTTAAGTGATTTATTTTTAACAGACTATGTATATCCTTTTAACATAAAATACAGTTCACTAGCTTGTATTAATACTATGTTTGTTATGGCAGTTATATTTCTCTTTTCTAGAATGAAGGCTCTATGAGGGGAATTTTTTTCCCTCTGTTTTTACTGATGCATCTAGTGGCTAGGGTAGTGCTAGACAAATAGCAGAAAGTAAATAAGCACCTATGGTCTACACCGCGTACCTCACCAATAACAGCAAAGCTTCTGCAACCTTGACGCCTGCCATATCCCTCTCCTACCACCATTTCCTGCTCTTCCAGCTCGTTGAGCCCCATATTCACACTCCTCACAATAACATCCCAGCCAGGAGTGCTCCTTCCTCCTCACTTCCTGTCAGCCTCTCATGTGCTTACTTCTCCATGACTTAGCTTGGATCTCACATTCTAATATTATAATCCCTGCCTTTTAACCCCCTCTAGACTTCCTTGTCCCCATTTTTCTTGTTGCACCTGGCTAGGTGAAACTGCAAAATCCTACTAAATATCCATCCATTCCATTCTGACACCCAAATAACTCAACTTTACTAAAGAAAATGGCACGACTCGTTTATTTGATCTCATACTGAACAAACTGTCATAAATCTTAAGTAGAGTCTACACACTGTCTGTATTACCCTTTAGTACTTGTCTAATATAGCCCCTGGCACCAAATAAAACAAATATTGTACAACTCTAACTCTTTTTCCTTCACAGACCTATATACCTATTCTCAACTGATACTCTTCCCTCAAGCCATTATGACCAAATTAGGCTAGGTCTAAAGAGAAATTCCTATCACCAAAGCAAACAGCCTATCTGCATTCATTGCCATATATTCCACCTTGTTTTGCAACACATGGAAGAAGTATCTTCCCTCCTACCTGAGACACCACCACCATTTGTGGTTTGGGTTCTTCTGTTTATACTTTTCAGTCAACCTGCACCCCTTATTTATCCCATCTCTATCTATCACCAACCAAGTGTCTCTTGCTTATAAATAATTCCCACTGGCATATAGACATGTCTTAATAGTTCACATCTTTCATTTAAATTGAATACACTAGAAAAGATATTCCCTTCTAGTACTCCATATCTCTCCACAAAGACTACATTATTCATTTCTTCTAAAAACAACTCCTAGAATGGTCTACACTCATTGGTTCTGCATTACAGAATTTCCATTCTTTTCCTTAACTCACTCTATGCATCCTTTTGTTCCCATTCCCCCACTAGATTGTGTATGATTAAAATTATCAGTTACCCACAGGCTGCCAAGCCATACCAAGCGTCTGGTCACACTTTACCTGACCATGATTTGACACAGTGATCACTCTCTCCTCCTCAAACCACTTTTATTTTCTTCTATAAGAATCAATGCTTTTCTCTCCTGATTTTGCCATTTGCTCAATTCTTATTCTCAGTCTGCAGTACTAACTTCTGCTTGGATGTCCCACTAATGAAACCAGTAACCCGGGACTCTGTGCGAGGACTTGCTCTCCTCTGTCCACCCTCTCTCTCTAGAGGGTCTCAGGCAATACCGTGACTTTAATATTTACTGTTTGTTAAAAGTAAGACCAGGATATGATATTGTTCATAACATTTTTATTTATCTCACATAATGAACAAAGAAAGCAATGATAACAATAATGTTAACACTTTTGCATAAATTTTCACGACACTGATTTCTGAGGAAAATGTTGACCTTTAGAAAATTTCAGAAAATAACATACTAAAAGTTTAACAAATTAACTGAAATGTTACTTTCTTATATAAATTTGTTTACACAAGTTTATATAAGTAACATTTCATGACCAAGATCTTATATAAATTTGTTTATACAAGTTTATATAAGAACATAATATGGCATGCTTATTGCAGAATTCATAGAAAATATAAACTATACATCAGAATATTAACCATGTATAATCTTACTATTTTGAAGATAAACATTACAAATATAATAGATTTTTATTTTTCATACATGTGCTTTATATAGTTTTATAGTGTGACTTGCTTCTTTTACTTATAAATATAAAAGCTCCAGATATGAATGAAATACTTTACAAATATGTTTGCAATGAACTTTAATAGTCTATTCAAAACATGTATTATAAATATTTACCCTTTTTGTATTATTAGACAGCATGGCTATGTCTTTATAGTTTCTAAAAATTCTGAATCTAGTAAATTTCTTCACAAATATTTAACTTTTAATTTTGATTTTTCTGATTTTAGGACGAATTCTTAATTCCCTTTTTTTTTTTTGAAGAGATGAGGTCTTGCTCTGTTGCCAGGCTAGAGTGCAGTGGCACTATCAAAGCTCACTGCAGTCTCAACCTCCTGGGCTCAAGTGATCCTCCTGCCTCAGCCCCTTGAGTCATGGGGACTACAGGCATGCACTAACATGCACAGCTAATCTTTTTCATTTTGTAGAGATAGGATCTCACTGTGTCACCCAGACTAGTCTCAAACTCCTGGCATCAAGCACTCCTCCTACCTCAGCCCCCTGATTCATAGGGATTGCAGACATCAACCACCACATCCAGCTCAGTTCAAATTCTTATAAGCAGAATAACCCATATACAAAAGTATAAAAATTATTTAAATCTTTTCATAAAAAGAATAACAATAATTTCTTCCAAATTAAAACCATCATATTTCCATAAACCCATGTTAGCATTCCTTTTGCCCATTAAAGAAAATTATCTTAAATATCTAAGTTGCTATATGTAAGAGTATATTAATAAAACCTTTCAAGAAAACATTTAGCAAGACAGATGGAAAGCCTCAAACATGACCAAGATCTTTTGAATCCACAGTTCTACAAATGTGCCCTAAGGAAATACTAAAAAATGTGCAATTTGTTTTTCTACCAGGAACTCTAGCCTTTCAATGCTTAGCTCAGCATTACATCCTCTGAGAAATTTCTCTGTTCCTCCAGTCCAACTCCCTGCTGTCCCCTGTACTGACATAACACTTGGAGCATGTCTACAATAGCACTTATTATGTTACAATTTTGAAACTATTAGTTGAAATTTACTAAATATGTAGAGAACATGGTGATAATATTCTAAGCAGGTTTTTACTCACCTTATCATTGATTCATGAAAATAAATTTCTGATATAGGAATGACTTTCCACATTTTGTCACTATTTTAGCTATGCTGCTACTTTGGAAAGTACAAACAAATGGTTCAAGTTCTTGCTGGGAAGAAGTAGGAAAACCAGCATTCAAACACAGGCAGATTGAGTTGAATTATTTCTTCCGTAAGTAATATATGCCTTTCTTTCTGATCTCAATATTAAAGTTATATTAAACTTTCCAAATACTTAGTGATAAGGGAAAGTTAATAAACTTCTCAATTTCAGTATTCACATCACTAGCTTTGAATACTTACCTTACATGAGCTATCCTTAAGCTGTTAAAATATTTTGTTTAAATATTACTTGGGATTATAAATCTCTAGTTATATTGCTATTTGTACATTAAATTAGAAGAAGTGGGGCCTTAATAAAATGAGAACAAAGATATGGCATGAAAATAACTGACTCCAAATATGAATATTAGGTAATAAAGGTACTTCAGTCAGACAGTCTGGTCAAAAATGAATATGAGTTACTGCATATTATCAGTTACTTGCAAATGTTTATGAAAATAACATATGAATCTTTCTGATGAAATATTCAGGTAAGTATATTTTTCATTAATATTTGACCTTATCAATTATATCAGGGAAGTTTGCATAAGCCAATTTTTCAATAAATGTTGCATTTTACATTACACAAATAGAAAATGGAGGAAAAAAAGAATCCTGTGCTTTTATAAAGCATCAGAAGCACTTTTGACAGGAAACAGGATTATCTGAACAACTGAATATTTATGGGGAAATTATCTACTTAGTATAGAGAGATTTAAACCATTAATCAATAAATCATTCAGATAGTGAGACATCTAAGGAAGGTGGAAAATGTAAATCAAAATGCATACGTGTATAGAGCATTACATTTAAGAAGCCTATTTCAGTAGAGCAAATACTAGAAATGAAATATTTTATATGAATCTCAGATTCTGATAATGCCAGGATACAGCTAAATAAGAAATGAGAAGGATTTGTCTCCATATAATGTTTAAAGATTGTCACTAGAGAGACAGTGCATTGAGCCTTGGGCCATGGTTTTGAGAAGAAAAAGATGAATTCTATTTACTGTGTGTGCACTATTTTCTAGAGTGAACCTGCTTTTTCAAGCTACGAATAAACAATAATATTCTTTAGTACCATACTTAACACCTTGCAATACCCAACACATGTTCCTTAAATGATAGGTATTTCTTTTCACATTCACATGTAGAAATCTAGTAAACATTCATTCTTTGGCAGCTGCGTAATGGTTTAAACCCTGAGCTCTCAGCAAAAGAAGAAAAAAATTGAGAAAAAGCCTCATTCTGATTGCCAGCCAAATAAATATATCTTTAGTAGAGGAGTCTTTTTCCTTGCCTAGTGCCTCTTTAAACAATGGAGGAGTCTGTCTGGACACAGTTTCTAGCAATGGAACCAGTCTCTCTATTCAATCCCAGCCTTAAACACAGTCCCTGCAAAAAGAGGCAGATGTCTATCTATTTCATAATCAGAGACAACAGTGAATTGTTGACCCAAACTGTTTGGGTCCCAAGAGGCCAGAGATGAAATATCGAGTGACTCTGAAAATTTCCCAGAATGCTAAATAACAACAATGAAAAATCGACAGAATTGAGCACTACCTCATAGGCTTGTGCTTCTGCAATTATCAGGAAAAATTCCTCCTGACCACTTGTCTCAAAACTCAGTGTTGGAAAATTAGAAATCAGCAAGGAGTGATAGCCAGAAAAAAAAAAAAAATTGAAAGAAATAATGAAAAAGAAAGAGGAAGGGAGGAAAGAAAAGAAAACCAAAAAGCAAAAATAGCTGGTTAAAATGAAAGCACAAGTTTTGATACAGGGTAAACAGCAACAGGCAGCCAGACAGCTAATACCCATTACCTGGCTTTTATAAACATCTAGCATTTTTGGCTTGGGCAAATCAGCTCCATTTAAATATCCAAGGGATATATTTAATTAGATGATTGCAATTCCAAACAATAAAATGTATGATTTCCACTAAAAGGAAAAAAAAAAAAAAGATGCTGAAATTTGTCCTTTTGGATCAAATACATTTGGAGAATAGCTTCCACAGACTGGAAGCAAAAAATAGTACAATTAAATAAATATCAAGAGACATACACACTTATGTACAGTCTCACAGTTTGCCATCTCCTCAGAGAATATCACATCATATTAAATGTCGGTATCTAGAATAAAGGAAATGACTCTCAGTTGTTTCTAAGTGCAACCATTCCTTCAGGTTTCAATGGCCAGTATGGTTCTAACTGTGTCCAAAAGCGAAAGAAACTTGATCTTTTCTTAGGTGACCTAAGCTGTTATAATCTTGGCTGATATTCTAAAATCAATGGCACATAATTATATTATGATTGCAAAAAGTGAATACATTCCAACTTATATGTGGTGCTATAACTATTTTGGTTTATTAAAAAAAAAAGGCAGAATGCACTCAACTCCTTGAAAGGCATGATCTCTATAGTAATCTGGTTACTACAGATTTTGCCTAGCATTAGCAAATGTTTTCAGCGGGGAAAACCACTTAGAGGTTAATAAGAAATCTAATGAATTAGATTTCTCAAATTTATCCATGGCTATTATGTGAGTAAACAGTATTACTTACAATTCTTTTTGTCACAAACTATAGAAAATAGGTTTAAGAAAAAGAGAGAATGTATTGGCTTGAGTAACTGGGAAGTCCAGAGGATACCATTAATTTCAGGCATGGTTGGATCCAGAAGCTAAACAATGTCAGAATCAAATTACCCTCTCTTGATCTTTCAGTTCTGCTTTCATCTTCATTTGTTCCATTTACAGGAAGGCTTTCACTTCATGGTGGCCCTCGTAGTTATTAGCTTATACTCTTTCATCTCTATGTTTTAATGAAATTAGTAGAATCACCTCTGACTGGATTGTGTAATCTTTCTTGTACCAATCACTGTAGTTTGTGGCATATCAACTGCACAAGTCTGAATCACATGCCCATGAATCAGGAGTAGAATTGGCATGGCCTAAGAGTGAGATACAAAAATTGGGGTGTTGTTTTCAGATGTTGATGGAAAAGGGTGCAGCGTAGACAAAACTCAAACTTCACAAACCAAACCTGCAAAATATCTTGCATCTTTAGAATTACAAGTCATATTTCAACTGGCAAGAAGACTTTCTTTAGTGAATTGTTTTATATTTATTAAAACAATGATTAACAATAAGCAGAATATAAAATGTACCTTGTATTTTAAGACCAAAGGCCTTTGAGTTTACTACCTCAAATAACATTCTCATATGCTGATCCTGAAATCACTACAGAAAGCATCTCACCCATTCTAGCAAATGTTCATCATTCATAAGAAGGTATAAAAAAGTAAGAGTTGTAGGGTAAGTCATAAAATGATTTGGAATAGGTTTGCCATTTGGTCTTTTCTATTATGATGATAGTTGCTATTTGGTTAATGATATTTATGCAATCATGTGGTTGAATACATAACTACCAGACGAACATGAGTAGACAAGATATATCTGCCTCAAGTAATGGCCTTACTCACCTTCTAAAAAAAAAAGCTACTTCTGCCAAAAAAACATAAGGAATATTGTCTTTACGGTTGTTAGTATTAAAATTTGTCCATTGTGGATGGGGAAGTAGATAAGGAAAAAATATAAGCTGGTGAAGCTATTTTTGCCTATTTACATAACTACTTTGTGAAATGGTTGCAGTATCACTTAGGGATATTAGTGACAACCAAGTCACAAGAGCACAGTTCTCCCTTAGACAGTATTTATTTTTAATACTCATATTTTTCTTACTATTACTTAGCACTGACATTCCTGTTATTTTTAATGGATTTAGGATCTTTATGTGTATTTATAAATCAATAGAAATACTTCACAGGGAAAATACTTTACACACTAACCCTTCTGAATGATGACACATTATTCCTTAAGCAAAAAATTTACCTTTTTGTTTGTTTGTTGCATTTGGTTAAGAACTAAAATGCCACTTTAATGAAGAAAGTTGTCTGTCTAAAATATGTCCGTTTTGACATTTCTGTTTTCAAAGTTCAGTAAATCAAAGTTGTTTTCCTGTGAAATACCAAAATAATAATAAATCTTCCTCAGCATTCCATTTCTCAGCATGAAAACTCTTAGCTGGTTGTCTGCAAAAAGTCAGTGAATGAAGCAGAAGAGAAATGTAAGTCTTGAAATTCCATTACCTCCTTATGGAAACCACTGAATCACAATTCAGTATTTTTCAGATCTAGGAACCCAAGGTTCTCTGATTTTTTTTTTTCCTAGTGGTGGTATAACTTACTGCAATTCAGACAAGACAGACCAGCCCACAGAAAGAAATCATGTAATGAGTTCTATACTGGCTGCCATGGTAAAGTTAGAAATGTAGAGTTTCCTAAAATAGCAAAAACAAAAACAAAAAACTGCTCAATTTACTGGTAAGAAGGAAACGATGCAAGAATACAATATACAAGTATTTTTGTAAAAGTAACAATGTGCTTTGCAGACATGTTATGTTCTAATTTTACAAGTGTAATTAAAAATTTAAGTTTAAATTTTCCAATGACAATGAATTATAAGATTCTATAATGTATTTATGGGACAGGCAATCAAAATACATAAGCATGATTTTACCAACAATACCAAGTGGATGAAAACATTATTATTTTTTTTTCATTTTCTTTTCTTTTCTCAGAGATAGGGTCTCACTTGGTCACCCAGGCTGGAGTGCAGTGGTGGGGTCATAGTTCACTGTAGGCTCAAACTCCTGGACTCAAGCGACCCTCTTGTCTCACTTTATTTATTTATTTTTTTTCATTTTCAAAACTGAAACAGTATTAATGAACTAGTTTTACTTATAGTACTTCTGACACCAAATGCATGGTGTTTTTTCCAACACTACTTTTCCAATTTTCTGATGCCACCTGAGTGTCCTACATACAATTCAACCCAACTCTGAGACTATCTACCTGGAATCAGCAACAGATCCCATGAATTATGGGCAATGGTTGTACATAATCACAGCAACGTGGCTAGATCTTAAAACTGCTGTTTGAAAATGTAAGAAACAGATTGATATGTACAACTCATGCAATGCATGCAAATTAAAATGAATGTACAAAAGCTACAAGGAGAGATAAAAGGATAGATATCAACTACAATAGAGTAGCTGCATAATGAGTGTGGGGAAGAATAAGACTGTAGAATGGAGATAAAAGGAAATCAATTTATCAAGTAATCAAAGGAAGCACCTTAAGTCAGTGCTCTCCAACCTTTTTGGCACCAGGGACTGGTTTCATGGGAGACAATTTTTCCACAGAGCGGGGCGAGGGCCAGGGATGTTTTCAGGATGATTCGAGTGCATTATGTTTATTGGGTGCTTTATTATTGTTATATTGTAATATATAATGAAATAACTCTAAACTCATCACAATGCAGAATCTAATGCTACTTCTGATCTGACAGAAGGCGGAACTCAGGTAGTGATGGGAGCGATGGGAGTGGCTGTGGTACAGATGAAACCTGGCTCACTCACCTCCTGCTGTGCGGCCCAGTTCCTAACAGGTCAGGGACTCATACTGGTCCACAGCCTGGGGCTAGGGGACCGCAGCCTTAAATGTACCAATGTTAACGATGCACCACAATTATGTGCATGGTTAATGCTATCCTATGCACCCGAGATCTAAAACTAAGTAAATACATTTTAAAATTAAATACACCTGTATTTAAAAAGAAAGGAAATTTTAAAAATTTATTTTGAAAGCAAAGCAAAACAACAAATTGAAAGGTAGGAGAAATACATGTATCCCATAAAGAGAGTTTATGCTATGATATTTAAAGAGCTCTTGCAAATTAATAAAAATGTCAGAGTATAATCAAATAATTCTCTATCAAAAATGCTAATGTTCACTAGCACAGGTCAACTGATTTAATATCATTAAAAAATCACAAAAAGGAACTTTGAATCTGATGTGGTTTGGATGTTTGGCCTCTCCAAATCTCATGTTGAAATCCGATTACCACTGTTGAATGTGGGGCCTGGTGGGAGGCGTTTGGGTCATGACAGCAGAGCCCTCAATGAATGGCTGGGTGCGCTGTCCGTCGTCGTAATGAGTGAGTTCTCACTTTATCAGTTCACGCGAGAGCTGGTTGTTTAGAGGAGCCTGGCACCGCCTCTTCCTCCTTCTGCTCCTGCTCTCCCTTCCCTTAGCCTCGATTGGAAGCTTCCTGAAGCCCTCACCAGAAGCAGATGCTGGTGCCATGCTCTTTGTACAGTTTGCAGAACTGTGAGCTAAATAAACCTATTTTCTTTATCAGTTACCCAGCCTTAGGTATTTTCTTCATATTAATAGCAATGCACATGGTCTAACACAGAGTCTAAATGGAGAAACCATTGTTTTGCATACCAAAATGGCATTTTATTTATTCATCACTCAGCCTTGCGAAGTACAAAAGAATACATACTCGTACACATTGCTATTTCAATACCTATACCCTGTCCATGCAGCCTTCCTTAAGTGGTGTTTAGAAAAGAAAAGTGTTCTTGTAAAATACAGAAATTCCATTGCTAGGAATTTAGCCTAATAAAATAATTAAAAATCTGCACAGAGATATATCTCCGATGTTGTTCCTAGAAATAATACCAAGAGTGATAAACTACTAAAAATAACCTAATGACCCAAGAAAAAAATGAATTAATTAAAAATATGGTATGCCCTTTTGAAGAAACATTAGGCTAATATGAAAAATGATGCTTTGACAGAACAATTTAACAATAGAAAATATTATTTTTAACAAATTCTGAAGAAAAAAACAGATGCTGAAATGGTACGTACAGCACCAAACTATTATAAAAAAAGAACATATTTTATATACATAAAGACACACATACTAAAGAAAAGTTAACAAAAATTATGTATCTATTTAGGTATAATAAATGGGTTACATACATAAATATATATCAGTGACTTTCTCTGAGGGGTGATTTTGCTTTTGTTTCTTTTGCTTTTCTCTATTTTCATGCTCTACCTATATATACATATGTGCACAGGAGGTTATATATACAATATGTATAATCAGAAAATGGTAATAAAAATCAAATAACAAAATTGAATTTTCATATACTATCTTATTTAGGAATATTAAACTAAGCAAAAATATTTACATATTAAAAAATTTCTTAAAGTTTATTCTTCATCTTACCTCCATGATTGAAGTGGAAAGGGGTAAATCAGATGTGTGCTTCTCTATGCAAATTCTACTGTGTGAAATATCATCATATTTACTACATTGAGTAGCCAATATATGTAATCATTTTTTAACTAGTGCCCAAGGTGCAAAAATAGCCTTGTGGTGCCTACTGACATCTAGATAAAGAAAAACTGAAAAATTTTTTTGTACGTTTTAAAATAAATTTAAATTCTTAAATAACTAAACCAATACAAAGAGACTCCCCTTCTTCAAACTGGTCTTAAAAAGAAAAACACCCATGATAAGCATCTGAAAAAATAACCACACTAGCAGGAAACTAGGTTAAGGTGCTTAATTGACAAGATCTGAGGGTCGAAGGTAGAGGATGTGGAACCATAAAAATGTGAATATTGGGACACAGAACAGGTTTGCTTTGACTGTTCAGTTCAAATCTACCAGGTGATGAGGTTGCGGAGAAATTGCACAGTTAAGGAGTAAGCTAAGCCTTATCATAACATTTTCTGGAAATTATATTAACTCCGAAGAGGAAAAGTGCCTGAGCTATGAAAATATTCTCTCCTAAGTCCAGTAATAGGAGCATCAATGAGGGCACGTGGATGTTAACAAAGAATCAGTTGTCCAAACACAACTAACTAGACTACATTTTTTTAAGCATTTGGTATATGAAATTCTATCTCAGGAAAATAAGTTGTATGGCAAATATTTAAGTAAAAGATATTTAGCACTATTTATAATAGAAAAAACTGAATATAATCTAAATGTCCCCAAATATGTGATTGTCAAAAATTAAGGTATATATATATAAAAGGCTTCTTAATAGTTTGTAAAAATTTTAAAAGTATTTTTGATGAATGCTAATGAAAAATGTAAAAAAATGCATGATTACATTATATAGTAAGCATAAATTATGTCAATATGTTACATTTTTTTCTCCTTGGATGTTGGGATTATTTATGCTTTACTTTCTTCTTTGTAAACTTCTGAACTTTGTAAATTATCTTTAATTTTTGAGCCTTATGTATTTTGAAAAAATAAAGCTTATAAAAGTATGAAAATTCTAAGGAAGGTGGTTTGGAAGAAAGTAATATTAACAAATGATTAGTTAAAATATGTAAAGTTATGTTTTATGTCAGGAAATAAATTTTCTCAGATCAGTGGTTTAGAGTTTATTCTATTCAGTGGCAACCAAAAAATCAAGATTAGTGGCAGTATACAGTTAAGTGCTCTATTTCAAATTAGGTAAGTGAAATTGTAATCAAAATGGAAAAGTTGCAGAAAGTAGCAAATTAAATTAGTGAATCATAGAGAAATGTCATTTGTGGTTAAATAAAGAGTCCTGTGTATTTATTGTCCATGACAAATTTTCATCTCTCACTGGCTTTAATCTGCAACCCACAAACCACTGCCAAACTTCCTCCCTACAGTATGTCCAATATTCCATGTGCTCATTGACTATAAATTTCTTTGAACAATAACAAAAAGTAATAAAACAAAATTTTAAGAAGTTAGGAACTAGAACATGCTATGCAATCTGATATCGAATTTAAAAAAACTCTAGTAGTTTACCTGTTTTCTATCTGTGGAGTTTTGTCCAATAGAAACCTGAAAACTGGGTTCTAATCCTGTTTCTTGCATTGTGATTCTGTGTTTTATTGGATGAATTATGTGACTTTTCAATGGCTCCATTTTATCATGTGTTACGTGAACTTTTATGTCCCTCCTAGCTCTGGGGTTGTGGTCCATGTCCCATTCTAACCATTTTCAATCAGTTTCAGATAATTTTCTCTTTTCCTGGAATCGAGAAAGGGTAGCAAAGCGTCACTTTAAAATTATTTTTGCCCACTGTAAAGAAAGACTGGAAAATAGTCTTCTAATACCCCACAGGGAAACCCTCACCACTAGAGTCATGCAATGGAAGCAGCCCTCGAGGGCTGCCTGAGGAGGCCGGGAGGATCGCTGGTGGCATCTTCTTCCTGCACATCTTCCTGCCACTTCTGGCCCCAGAGCAAGCCATCTTCCCTCTCTTGTCTACTTTGTCTCCATGGCATTCAGAGGATTACCTTCCTTGACACTTGCCTAGTTATTCTCATATAAAACTCCCTTTGGCACATGAATCCTTTCTTGTGCTGTACACTAGTCACCATTCCGGTATTTTTTTTTTTTTTATGAATTATTTGTGATCTCTGTGTGAACGTGTCTTCCTGCCCTCGGGTCAGGCCACGCTCCAATTTGCTTCCCATCCCTCTCATTATTTAAGCTTTGCTTGATTTAAGGCTTGGTGCATACCATCCTCAACTGGAAAGGAACGCTATCGGTGAGTGTAAAGCATTTATTACAGGAAAGACATTAACATCACCATGACCTGTCATCGAAAATACACTCAATCTGCATTTACTGAGATCGATCCGTGATTTAGGTTTAGGAGTAACTGTTAATGCGCTCTCCTTTATATTTTTACGAAAATAGACTAATAGTAAAACCCAACACCAAGCCCAACCCCCAACTCCAGCCCTTATCTTTCTAGGAAATGGGGTATGATAGAACCAAAATTCCAAATAACTTCTATATAGAATAAAATAGTAAATATTGTGGTAAATGGCAATATTTACCCAAAAAAGTACATTTTTAAAAAATTCTATCATAGTGTAATTCTTCAATTTTTCAATCCAGTTTGTGGGTATCATATATTGACGGCCAGCCTGAAGGTATTAAGTGGCAGAGGAGGAGGACAGTGCCACTTCCTCAAGAATAAAATTTAACTAAAGGTGAAAAAGTTTTGAATGTGTGCACTTTTAAAAGGTTTTTTTTTTTCCACTTGCACGTGCATATAAAAACAGCAGAATTATTCATTTTCATGTTTTATATAAAACAGAGGATTTCAAAGGAACTTTGTGTTTCCAGGGCTGCTGCAGGCTCTCTGCCCAGACTTCCCCGGGATATGCACATACATTGTCCTCTGCTTTAAGGAGCACTTCAGAGGAAAAGTTTGAGAAGCAGTGCTCTAGTTGAAAGAAAAATAAACTTAGTGCTGGAAGAACTGAGGACAAATTCTAACTTTGATATTTACTAGCTATGTCACCTTAACTCTCCAAACTTCAGTTTCCCCTTCTGTAAAATGGGATTCATAGGATATGCTTTATAGGAGGATAAAGGGATTCAGTAATTAGCACATCTTAAAAAGCTTGGGAAGATGTTAAGCACAATTTACATAAAAAGTTTGGCTTGAAGAAAGATTAAGAAACATAATAATATCCAAGGCTTATATTAACCAAAAAAAGTTATCTTTTAAAAAAAATATTTTTATTTACAGATGGGGTCTCACTATATTGCCCAGGCTGGACTCTTAACTCCTGGGCTCAAGGGTTCCTTCCACCCAGCACCTGTCCCCAAGTAGCTGGAACTACAGGCATGTGCCACTGCACCAAACCAAAAAAAAAAAAAAAATGCTATCTAAATATTGCACTTTCACATTGATTTTTGGACACATCTTTTGATAGTCACAGAACTTTTTATTCTATCTACCTGCTTCATTAGTCACCCTCCCCCAAATTCCCTGAGGGTATTGATGTTCAGTCTTGCTTTAGCAACTGGAGTTTGTAGGTGTTAAGTCTTATTTAAATGAATAAAACTGCTAAGCTATTCACAGAGCAGTTTCTTTTTCTTGTTTTCTAGTGCTGTCTACAAATAGGCACATGGCGAAACTTCCTGAATAAAAGAATTAATGAATAACTAATGTGAATTTATAATATAAACATGGCTTACATCTAGTTCAGGAATCAGGCTGTCTGGCTATAAATCTTCACTCTATCACCTACTATCTCTGTATTCTTAAACAAATTACTTATGTAAGACTCAAATTGCTTATCTAGAATATGGAAATTGCAGCCATCCATAGTGTTGTGAATATTAAATATGATTATGTATGTAAAGTCCTAGCATACCTTTTGCTGCATGCCAAGTATTCAGTAAGTGGAAATTTCTATCAAAATTGTTGTTTAAGTGGGAAAGAGAAAATAGCACAAAATGTTGGGTAATCTTGGTTTTTAAAATATCAAAATTTCTTCCCAATTTCTAGAACTTGTGGCTTTATGATTTTTTCTAGTTCCGATTTTAATGACTACTCTTTCCTGGAAACTTGCATATCTACCCCTCACCTCTCCCCTATGTTTTCTTCAGCAGCTCATCTTGGATCTAGTCATTTAATGGCCCAGATACTCATTCCTTCCCATAAGCATTTCCATTCTTCCCTTCCGCTTCCACATGCTTTAGCATAATGCTTTTTCATGGATAACTCTACCTTGTTATGAAGATGCTTATTTTTATGGTAATAATCTTCAAAGATATGTGTACAAATTATTATTTTCCCTTTTTAAATTTATTTCCATTTTAAGTAAATGGCTAGCCAAGAATGTTTTGAGTTCAGTTTGGTCTGAATAATTCTTTGTGTAAAGTAGCTACTCAATATATGTTATTGATTGCTTTAAAAATGTTTCTCATCACCTATGTACATTATAATATTGTACATTTATTCACGCATAAAAAGGGAACTTCCTGACTTCGAGATCATTAGATTCATAGAGTTGATGCACTGAGTCAGACTATCTTCTTTCCTTGATATCTTTAAAAGTGGAAGAGGCACTGAAATGATTGTAATAAGGTAAATGCTATCATGATACATGCCAATAAATAAGCTTCTCTTCCAGCCCCAGGATATAGCTCCATTTTTTAAAAAATGGAACATTAGAAATTAAGAGGAAATCAAAATATTTCATATCCAGAAAACATGACAGAATGTTAGAGTTCTTTTCATACTTCTTAGAGCCAGATATTTGACTCAATTAAAATCAATACAAAGGCTAGGCATGGTGGCTCACGCCTGTAATCCTAGCACTCTGGGAGGCCGAGGAGGGTGGATCATTTGAGGTCAGGAGTTGGAGACCAGCCTGAGTAAGAGCAAGACCCCATCTCTACTATAAATAGAAAGAAATTAATTGGCCAACTAAAAAATATATAAAAAAATTAGCTGGGCATGGTGGCGCATGCCTATAGTCCCAGCTACTCAGGAGGCTGAGGCAAGAGGATTGCTTGAGCCCAAGAGTTTCAGGTTGCTGTGAACGAGGCTGATGACACGACACTCAGCTGGGGCAACAAAGTGAGACTCTGTCTCAAAAAAAACCAACAAAAATATCAATACAAAATAAAATAGTTGGAATTCTGTTCTGTTTATGGTACCAGGTTAGGATTAGAAAGTGACAATGGACAAGCCATGAACCTTTTCTCTCAAGATGGTCACAGTCTATTTGAGAAGACAGGTATATAAAAAAAAATGCCACTAAACAATAAACATATGCACACGAGAGAAAGTCAGCGTAGAGAAATGATTGATTACCTCTGAGACAGGTTCAGAAGACAAACCTAATGATAACAGGACTACTGGGCCTGAGTTTTGAAGGATTAATAGAAGTAGTCAGATTGGGCCAAAAGGAGCTTTCTAAACAAATGGAACATGTGATTTGATAGAATGTAAATTGCAAGAGAGAAAAGGTGCAAGAGATAAAATACAAAAAGGTCAGATTATGAGAAATTGTGTGGTCCAACCACAGAGATATGAAAGAAACAAAGTACTAAAAAAATAAAAATCTCTGGAAATAGGAAGTTAGGTGCAGCTATTGTTCAGACAAGCATTACTAAATATGTTGCTCTAAATATAGTGCCTCGCAAAGCATCCAGGCATAGGTGACTTTATTTCTCTACTGACAAAAAGAACAGTACTGGTACTTCACTGATGCCATTTTTCTCAACTTCCAATATCATAAATTTTATTTGAAAGTTAGTTTCTTCCTATCTGAAGAAACAGAAAGAGGTTTTTAAATTCCTCCAGATGTGCTTGTTTTGGGGTTGTCTGTTAGAATCTGCCACCAGAAACCACAATTCAGAATCTACAGTTCAAAGTATCAGATAGAGTTTTCCTAAATTCATTCTAATCAAAAGAAAGCCACCTGGAATTAATCACGTGGTAGGGGAGCATGAAGCTGATTAAGGGTTATTTGTTTCAGTAAAAAGGCTTTCAGAACAATTGAAGTAGGTGCAGCAGGCAAGGACAGAAGGGATTCTGTTAACATTTTTGTTTTGGGTTTTTTTTTTTTTTTTGTAAAATATCCCTCTTTGCAAAATAGCTAGTGAATATTAATTATTACATTAAGACATAATTCAATAAATGGACACTTTTTGCTATAAAAAATTAGCAATTTTTCAAAGTAGCAGGCAGAATAGAAACATTCAGTGTTATCAGTAACTTTCTCAATTGCTAATACTTATCTTTTTCTCAGGCTTGTCTCTACCTTCCCAATGCCGTATATTGGAACTACTCACCCTGAGCTGCTCTTGTCCTAATCCTGAACTCAATGGCTTTTCTACGCCTTCTGTCAACTTGTCCACCTCAAGTCATTGAATACTCTTCTTCTATCCAGAAACTCTTCTCGTCCCTTTTCTCATAATCACGGCACTTTCTGGCCATCTTATATCTTATTCTTCCTGAACTGACTCATGCACTGGATTCCCTTTCTTTTCTAGTCCCCTAAATACAATAGTTTCTTTAACTTCTGCACTTCAGCTACTTCCCTGCTGCTCTGAACCTTCAATGCCTAACCCACTTCCTAAATTTGCTGCCAGAAGATTAAAATCTGGTTTTTCATCTTAAGCTCTCCCTCTCTCATCAGAGAGAAATTACCTACCATACATTTTTTGGTAGCCACAAGGACATCAAATCTCAAAAATCTGCTGCTGCTCGTTTCTCAAAATGAATATAGTCACAATTTATCTTTTTATGTTATATCCAAATAGCCTTATTTTCTTTCTTTTCTTGGAAATCTTTCTACTGTAATAGGTTTCACCCACATATGCTTGAAATCTCAGAAAGCTCTTTGTTTCGCTCCCATGCAACTTCCTCCAGAACCTAGACTTCTAATTTTAGTGAATGCCCTTCAAAAACGTGACCTCACCCAAACTGTCCTTCCTCAAACTCACTGTGGCCACTTTTCCAGTCTCTTTTTCTCTTTCTTTTCTTTCTTTCTTTCTTTCTTTCTTTCTTTCTTTCTTTCTTTCTTTCTTTCTTTCTTTCTTTCTTTCCTTTCTTTCTTTCTTTTTCTTTCTTCCTTTTCTTTCTTTCTTTCTTTCTTTTCTTTCTTTCTTCCTTTTTCTTTCTTCCTTTTCTTTCTTTCTTTCTTTCTTTCTTTCTTTCTTTCTTTCTTTCTTTCTTTCTTTCTTTCTTTCTTTCTTTCTTTCTTCTTTCTTTCTTCTTTCTTTCTTTCTTTCTTTCTTTCTTTCTTTCTTTCTTTCTTTCTTTCTTTCTTTCTTTCTTTCTTCTTTTCTTTCTTTCTCTTTCTCCTTCCTTCCTTCCTTCCTTCCTTCCTTCCTCCTCCCTCTCTCCCTCCCTCCCTTCCTTCCTCCCTTCCTTCCTTCCATCTATCATCTATCTATTTATTTTTAGATAGTGTCGCTCTTGTCACCCTGGGCTGGAGTGCAGTGGCTCACAGCAACTTCAAACTCCTGAACTCAATAGATCCTTCTGCCTCAGCCTCCTGAGTAGCTGAGACTGCAAGTGCGCCACCACCATGCCCATCTAATTTTTCTATTTTTAGTAGAAATGAGGTCTCGCTCTTGCTCAGGCTGGTCCTGAGCTTAAGTGATCCTCCTGTCTTGTCCTCCCAGAGTGCAAGGATTACAGGCATGAGCCTCCCAGAGTGCAAGGATTACAGGCATGAGCCACCGTGCGTGGCCTCCCCAGTTTCTTCTTATTTTTTGAGACAGGTCATGCTGTCCCCCAGGCTGGAGTGCAGTAGCCCAAATACAGCTCACTGCAGCCTTAAACACCTGGGCTCAAGTGATCTTCCTGCCTCACCCTCCCAAGTAGCTGGGACTATAGGTGTGCACCCCCATACCAGGTAATTGTTTTATTATTTGGTAGAGATTGGAAACTAGCTATGTTTCCCAGGCTAGTGTTGAACTCTTGGCCTCAAGTGATCCTCCCATCTCAGGCTCGAAAAGTACTGGGATTACAGGTGTGAACCACCATGCCTGGCCCCACTTTCCCCAGTTGAAATGTTCTAAATGACAAAAATACTCTCATAACCAGTCTTCCTGCCCCAATCCTCTCTCCTGTAAACCATTATGCACAGTGCTGATATATTGATATTTTAAAGATTAGCACTAATCCTATGCCCCAAAGCTCAAAACTTTACCATTTTCTACAATGTCTTATTAGTATTAAAGGATTTCCCCTCTTTGACCCAGCCAATCTTTCCACCAAAATCTTCTAATGCTTCTCACTCTGTACTTAATGCCAATCATCAAAAATCCTTGCTGTTCCAAATTTAGTTTCTACCTTTACCTATATTTTTGCTTCCAAATTCTGTGCTTCAAAACTTACCTCCACATCCATATGCTACACATGCAGTTAAGATTTTGCTTAAATGTGTATCTGAAATAAAGCTGCCCATGATTACTCTATTTAGAAGTAAAAGCATTTCTTCTTCTGAGCACTCAGAGTCCATTCTCTGTACATCTATAGTAGTACATATGGCCCTTTTTCTTACACAAACAGGGTCATGATGACATGCTAAGTTTCATATGCTCCTTGGCAATTATGGAAGGAAAGAACAGACCACTAAGTTTCCTGATTTTCTGTGGGTCTTAAAAATATCTGTAAAGACAATATAAGTTTGCCCTTGGATGTTAATATTTGGTTACCAGAGATAATATTACATTCCTGTTACCAAGAAATCAAGAAAAAGTTGCTTAAGTATTAATTTATTTTTGAGCAATTGAATATCTTTAATGTTTTATAATTTAAAAAAAAAACTTATTTCCCTTGAAGATAGATTAATTAATTCATGGTCTTGGGTCCAGAGGGTTAGTAATAGAAGAAAAGCATTCTGTTGTGTTTAATTTTTTTCCTTGACTTATCCGTATATGCCACCATTCTGCTTCAATTTACATGGATAGAGATGAAGGAATCAGATAAAGAAAAAGGTGCTAAAATCTATGCATGTGCATGAAATAGTAATAAGAGTTTTCACAAACCTTTATTCAGTAAACTGTCCCATCAAGCATGTGGGTTTAAGGAGATTTAGCCCCATTTTTGCAGAATACAAAACTCCATGAAATTGGTGGTTGTTGGATCTTAAATCAGGTGTTCTGACACCCAATACAAGGCTAATACCCCTAACTATCCCATCTGTGGTGAGCTACCATTTCCTTCCCTCTTTGATTGCAACAAACGGCAACTACTTAGGTTGTATTTGATATTAAATTAGCTCTAAAAAATTTTCTTACACATCTAAGATTTTAGGGCAGTGATTGTAAATAATTTTTGGTAGGGGGGGTGACAAAAATTAGTTACAGGGATGTTTTTTCTCCCTATATATGTCCATGAGGTCTAGTAAAAGAAACCTATCAGAATCTTAAAAAGGCAGTCATGAAAGAATTATAAGGAAAGTACCAAGAGTCCCTATATGACTCTGATATTTTCCCCTGGTTGAAGAGCCGCTATATTAAGAATTCTGTGATTGCTACACAAAGGGTCAAATAATAGAAAACCTATGTCTGAAAGATATCAGACACTTATGGAAAACAGAGTAAGTTCATTTAAAATTCAAGTTTGACAATAATCTGAATGTATGGTTTATGTAGTGGTACTTATTCAGGGAATGTATTAAATTTTTCAATTATATCTTATTATTTAAGATATATAAATTCTTACCAATATGTCATACAGACACAGGCAAGACAGTAAAAATGTAGTGTAAATATATATATATATGTTGATGCATACTTATATATACCTGTACTATATGAATTTAATTTTTGAGGGGTACATGGTCTCAGTTACAATTTTTATGAAGATTTGAAAGTTCACATTTATTTATCAATACAATTTTTTATAAGGTAACAGGATTTGATTCATAAGAAATCATGGCTAGATGAGCCCAAATAATGCCTTATGATTTAAGCAAAATAACTGTTCTAAATAGACAACAGTTCTAATAATAAAAAATATGCAGGAAGTGAAGCAATTTACTTATTTTACATTATTCATAAATGTTAACTCACACAGGTTTATGATTGAACTCTAAGTATAGAACACATTTTTATATAAATGATGGCTTCAGGAAATGGCATATATTTGTCTATTGTTTATACTACGTTTTAATAAAAACAGCAAAAATATTTCTCAGCAGCCAAAATCTTATACACAACAACCTTAAGCTGAATGAAAGGATTTCTGGATTCTAATTTTAAAAGAAATAATATTTGCTGATTCTAGTTTGATGATAGTTTTATTAATATCTGTGTACTGAGAACATTTTCTTAAATCCCCACAAAAATGGTTTCAAAATTTCATTTGATGGACAACATGAACAAATGTTCCAAATAAAAATATGGCCAGGCCATCAAATTACTTGGCTTTCAAGTAGGAAATTATACTAACTTTGAAATGAAATCCATAATGGTTAAAGTAAATTTTCTTGTTTCTAACATAGAAATCATTGGGAAACATTGAGTTAGGGTCAACTTATTAAAAGGAAAAAACAATAGCTAAGTATAACCACACTATCACAGTATGTTTTATAAAGAAATTCTAATTCTGGGACATTTGCAAAATAGTATATTTTAAGATTATAATCTGTGTAGTAGAAATCAGGTAACTTAAGGAAAAAATTATTTCTGATCTATGACCAAAATTACCAATAAACCCTTTTGTACTAAATGAGGTGAGTCTTGGAATTTTGTTAGTTGAGCACCTATCTTTGCTGAAGCCACATAATTTTCAACTTTAAATGCATGACTATTTACATTTATATATCTTCACTCTTTTGGTGCTGCAAAATAGATTTTTCTCTAGATATTCCTATCCTTGAGAAAAGAGACGCTACAGTTACAGGGAAGATATATGAATTTCTCTATGTGTTTGTATATGTTGAGGCCAGTGGTTTACTTTTTTTTTTATCTTTAAAGTCTTATTATATTTAGAATTCATGGCAAATTCAAAAGAGGTTAGTGATGTTATATTTTTTTCTGTGTTAGAAAACAGAATTGAGAGGCATACATGTTCACTTCCATTTTAACATATAGGAATTTGCATGTATGGAAATCATCTATGCCATCTCTGTGGCATGAAAAAAATCCTGTCAAAAGTGACAAAAAAAATAATCATCTGCATGTCAGGAGACAATTTAAATCACTTTCCAACTCTTAATTTCACTTATTAATCTATCGCTAAGATCCCCAAAATTACATTTCTGCTATGATATACATACTTCAACTTAGAGGATAAATAATACTACAAACTTTTTTAAAAAGAAAGTATAGTTCACTTGGCCTCTTGTCATTATTAGAGATATATGCTACTCTACAGAACGCACACACAAAAATAATGTACAATGCCTTCAGCCAAATGATACACACATTTGGGAAGCATGCGTGACAGAGATATGGAACAATAGAAGCGCTAAAGGTTTTTTAGTTTTAAAGCATACAGATATTGTATGTATTATGTAGAGCGTCATTCTACAATATGTTTGATTCTTAAAAAGTCTTTCTTTTGCTTGCAGAAATGATTTATGTAGTGTAGTAGATAAATAAAATTAGGACAAGATTACTGTCTTTCCTAAAGTTTTTGAAGTCTGCCTTCTTTTTTTTTTTTTTTTTTGCTAAAGGCATGTCTGTGGAATGAAGTCTGCCTTCTTAAACTTAATTTTCTTTTGCTTTTTGAGTTCATTTTTCTGCTTATGAATCAAAGCTGTTCTCTAAAATACTCTTTCTTTCTTTCTTTCTTTCTTTCTTTCTTTCTTTCTTTCTTTCTTTTTTTCTTTCTTTCTTTCTATTGAGACAAGTTCTCACTCTATTACCTAGGCTAGAGTGCAATGGCATCATCCCAGCTCCCCGCATCCCAAACTCCTGGGCTCAAGCCAACCTCCTGCCTCAGCCTCCTGAGTTACCTGGGACTACAGGTGCATACTACTATGCCCATCTAATTTTTGTTGTTGTTGTTGTTTTTCTAGAAACAAGGTCTTGCTATGTTGTCAGGCTGGTTTCTAACTTCTGACCTCAAGCGATTCTCTTGCCTCACCCTCCCAAAGTGCTAGGATTACAGGCATCAGCCACTGCACCTGGCCTAAAATACACATTTTACCATGACATCTTGCTTAAAATCCTTAGATGTCTGGTGACTGAGACACTTAGTTCTTATCACAAACTATATCCCCAAAAGGTATATAATTGCTAATTGCAAAAATTTGAAAGTGGATATTATATATGTAAGTGTAATTGCTATGCTGAAATATAATGAAACTCTCATTATGCTCACAATGGCTACCAAAAATAAAATCATCTCACAGGATGATGCAGATGCTTGCAGTGAATGATAGAAATACGCTTGAAGTTTTACAGACTCTTTATCTATAAGAAAAACAATTCATCTTTCCAATTGTGACCTCTATTCAGAGCAAGCCCATATGTTATAACTAACTAAATAACTAAGAATCATCTCTCTCTCCATCGTCACTGGAGGTAGGGGGTAGAAACAAAATCCAGTCTAGGCTCATAAGTTCTATCAACTGTTAAAGCAAAATCCGCATTATTATGAAACAAGTTCAGAATTCTACAATCTGGGACAAAATGCCTCATATCTGAGCATCTCCTTTAAACATCTTATTTACTGTACTATTTTAAAACTCAAATTTCAAAGTTTGAAAATGGTCTCATCTGATTCTTGCCCTTTTATCTACCAACTCTATAAAAATTCTGAAAGCATGTTTTGCTTAAGGTTTCTAAGAAAATAGCTTAAATAATATGTCTTGACAAATAGAATTTACTAACTATATTAGAAAGTGATGCAATGTAATTAATTAGGAAACATTATAAAGAATTCCTCCAAAATATTGCTTACTTTCTTTAACAATTAAATTTTCAAGTGTAACTTACAAATAGTGAATCTTCTGATATCCCGTAACATTTCTTCCTACATTTAGGCTTATATATTTTTCACTAAAAATTCAGCAGAAAAGGCACAGTTCAAAGGAAAATAACTTTTTTTTTTTTATTTTACACAATGTTAAGAATTGCATTTTGCTCTTACAGCTTCTTTGCTGTACAATTTTTTATGTTCTCAAGCTTGTGGACAATACTTCCATAGATCTTGTAGCACCAACAACTGTCAAACATGTCATCTCAACAGAATGAAGAATGTCCTTGGTTAGTTTATAGAAGATTGTTATATTTTTACATTCTTTGATACCATAAGAGTCTGCCTGAAAATGGACAACTGCATTATTGGTAATTCGGTTGTGAATTTCTTTTTCTTATTTCAGTGAATCAATGACTGTCTTATATAGATTGTATAAAACATATTTTAGAAACTTTTATACTGGTCCACAAAATTAAATTCCTCTACTGTTTTCAAATCCCTAGAGAAAACAGAGACTGTGGAAAACAAATCTTGTTGCTTTCAGAAGTGTCAAATATACATCTGTCTGGCTATTTACACACCTTTGTTTTATTCTGAGCTCCTCAACAGTGACAGAAAACACACATTGATGGGAGCTACAAAACAGTACTCTGGAAACTGCAAGAAAATTTGGTAAAGGACTTTATCTTGTTTTGTACTTTAAGGAGGAGAAAGAACTAAATTTATTACTATTTAAAGTAAAAATATACAACTCTGGCGTGATTGCACATCTGTTAGCTGGAAGGGAAACTATAAATGTGCTGTTATTTCGGCCCTTAAATTGTTGCTGTAAACTTCCAAAAACATTAAGCAAGTTTACTTATCCCAGCTAGTTTAATTATATTGGCTTATTAAATAAGAAATGACAGAGGAGCAAAATGACTTTGTTTTTAATATGATGATGTCTGATTTATTTTCATCCACATGTGGACAGTAGCCAAAATTTAGAAAACACACATTGACTACCTCCTACCTTAAGTTAATGGAATATAATGGCATTCTCCTCTCATAATTACTACAGTGTATTATTGTATTAATTTTGTTTTTCTAAATATGTGGGTTTTTGTTTTTGTTTTTGTTTTTTTTTTACCTTTTTAGTTTAAACAAAATGAAAACATGTATTCTGGGTTTGTGGTAACCACTAAATGAATTAAAATTCCTTTTCCTTTAAGGGAAGGAGCACAGAGAACCATAAAAATCTTGTTCCAGGTCTAGTACAAGCCTGAGAGCTAATCTCACAGGCCCTCCTTTTAGCTGGATGGCTTGTACTTTAGAGAACTGCGGGGGAAAACAAGCAATTTTGAACATGGTCAATTTCCCCTGCAATTTATTTTTTCCTCTAAAACTTCTTAGCTCAACATTAAAATAAAAAGATTTATGTTTATTTGCTTTTGTTTCCATAAACTCCCTTGAATTCCCAGATGACTCCTTCTAAGACTCCATAAGGACAGATTTAGGGTCTTCTTTTCTTCTTTTACCCTCATTCTCTCTCCCTTCTTTTTTCTCTCTGTTACTTCTCTTTCTTTTTTTTCTTTTTGTTTGTTCTTGAATTTAGAAAGTATTTATCATCCACTATTTGCATGGCAGAGATCACGGTAGTGATCACATTTGTATCATCAAAACATAAATGTTTTTGCTTTAAAATAGTTGCTGGCTTCACACGGCCTCCCCACCAACATCTCATTATTTAAGGAAAACAAATTTTAAACTATCAGTAATGGTTACTGCTGCATCCACAAACCAGGTGCTACTTTCACAGTTTAAATCAATCTCACATGGGATCCAAAGGGGTGCCTGGGCTCATTACTCTCTACCTCCCGCTTCCAAACATTTCCTTTCTACATCCCCACTGTTGGATGGTAGTCTGTGTCCACCGCTCACAACTCTTCAGGCTTAAAAGCCCTCTCTTCAGTGAATCCTTCAGAACTCAAAGAATAAAACATAAAAATGGAAGTCATGTCTATATGCAAAAGAGGATTTGATATTTTCAAATGACAGTTAAAGAAATCCCAATTGCTCTTTAACATTTGTAATTAGTCATTGAACAGATTGACCACCAATTATTTGCCCAGCGCTCAAAATCCCCTGCTTCATGAAAACTCCATTCTAATGGGTTGGGGACAAAAAATAAGATAAATACATAAAACATATGATGTGTTAGAAAAGCATCCAAGAGAAAAATAAAAAGTGAAGTAGGACAGGGAGTTTAGGGTGGGGGATTTTTAGACAGACTGAGAAAAGCAGCCTCCTCAAGAAGGTGATAAAGTCAGCCCTTCTATATCATCTGCAGACTCAACCAACTGGGGTTCAAAAACATTTTTAAAAAATACAAATAAAAAACAACACATTGTAATGACTACTTACATAGCATTTACATTGTATTAGGTATTGTAAGTAATCTGATAATAAAGATGATCTAAAGTATACAAGAGGATGTGTGTAGGTTATATGCAAATACCTTGCCATTCTTATACGAGAGACTTGAGCATCTGTAAATTTTGGTATGCACCCAAAGTCTTGGATCCAATCCCCTGAGATGACTGCACTCAAATAAAGACCTGATAGAAGTGAATGAATAGGCCATGTGGACATTTGGAAAAAGAATTCTAGCAAAGGGAAGAGCACTTTCAAAGGCCCTGAAACATGAGTGTTTTATGTGCTCCAGGATACTCAAGGTCAATGTAGCTGGAGTTGGATGTAAGATCAAAGGTGACCAGAGACTAACTCATGTGAAGCCTTTTAAGCTATGCTAAGAGTGTGGGCTTTCAATGAGTAATGATGGGAATTCATTTGAAGGTTTTAGCAGATCACTGACATAACCTGATTTTTGTTGGAGTGAGAGTTGTAGTGCAGGGTAACAACTTAAGAGAATGAATTCTGGTACCAGAGAGCCTGGGCTTCAATCCCTGTGAAATAATTAACTATGGGATCTTGGTCAATTAATTTAGCCTTACTGTGGCTCATTCTTCTCATGGGTAACTCAGATATCATAGTTGTATCTGATTCGTAGAAGTATGATAAATATTAAATGTGCTAATACATATAAAAGACATGGTAAGGAGTATGTGTGTCTTAAAAAAATAATAAGCACTCAGTATGTCTGCTGTGTCAGCAATGGGCTCCAAGGGTCAAAGGGGAAAACAAAGACACCAGTTAGGAAACTATTAAAATAATCTCTTTAAGAACTATTGTTGGTTTGAAGTAGGGCAATACAACTGTAAGTAGTAGAATGAAATGGCCAGTTTCTGCACATATTGTGAGGATATATCCAGTAGGAATTGTTTAGCTTAAATGTGAAAAAAGAAAGAAAAAGGAGGGGAGGTAGAAACTAAGATTTTAGGTTAAGCAGTTGGAAATATTAGTTGACATTTATTAAAGTGGGGAAGGCCATGAGAAGAAGGGACAGGTTTGGGTTAGAGTAGAAAAAATGTTTTTTCAACATTTCATTTAAATATTTATTTTTTGCAAGATTTTTTTTTTGGTAGGTAGCTTTGTAAGTTTGATATACCTGTTAAATATTCAAGTGGAGATGTCAAAGATTGGTTAGATATATGAGTCTGGATTTCAGGGAAGAGTTTGGGGCTGAAAGTATAGATTTCGGACTTGTTAGCCATTTAAAAGGTAAGAGAACCGATGAGGTTACGGAGTGAGTACAAAGGGAGAAGCAGACTGAGGACTAAATTCTGGAGCTTCTAGTATAGACGCCAGGGAGACAATGATGATGCATGAAGGAAAAGGCAAAGTAGGAGAATTCCATGGCTTATAAGCCAAATAACTAGAGAGTGATCGAATAGGAAGGTGTGACCGAGTGTGTAAGTGACGTGATAGGTCAAGCGGAGCTAACAACGGAGAGGGCACTGTTAACTCTGACACAGGCAGTTTCTCTGTAGGTCTGGAGATGAATTTCTGAAAGTAGTGTGCTCAATGGAAAATGTAACAAAAGGAGTTAGAAACAAATCCTACAGGAAACTCATTTGAAGAATCTTTCTGTAAAGATAGAAAAGGAGCATTGTCTAAAGAGGGAAGTGGAGTAAACAATCTTCTATTTACATAAAAAAATAATACCATGATTTTAAGATATCAGAAAACATCCACCAGAAGATTTTTTTTAAAATATTGGTGATGACACAGGAGGAAAATGGAATAATTTGTGTAAGTAAAAGTTGCTATAATTTGTTTAATTAATTGGAAGGATGACCAAGTGCCTCAAAGCTATTTAATTAAGACAGCCATGAATACAGAGCTTTGACTATATGATTATCCTTTAGGTAGAAATATTTTGCTAGATCTGCACAGCTAATTATCTCTCCCTCTCTAGGAGCTGTTGCTCTCACATCACAACATCATGAGGGTAGATTCTGGCAGTCATTTTTTTTGAAAGACATGAAACTATTCCGTTTGCTGCAGTTGATCAGATCAAGAGAGGACACCCCACCCAACACACACTAGCAGCATTTTCTCTTCCATTATTTGGAATTACAATTGAGGGACTGCAGTGAGTTTTTCTCTGTACCAATTGTGTCAGTCAGGGTGAGTCAGGAACGTAGAAATCACTTGATGTAGTTTGAAAAGAGGGGGTTTAAATACGACAGCATGGTTATTCAGATATCGGAAGACTCAAAAGAACAAAAGGAAAAACCCTGAGGTGACACAAATATTATGCAACCTACAGAGCCCAGCTAACTCTTGCATTACTAAGGACAAAGGAACTACCACCCCCAAGACCGAGCTCACCCCGAAGCCACCGTCCACAGACAAAAGCGAAGAGATGGTGTTAATAGAATCTCCGTGCTCAGAGAGCCTCATCCCTCTGAAGAGGTCACCACATGTCTGCTTCTCAAAAGAGAAAGGGGGCACCTAGGTGACACTAGCAATTATTAGGCGCGTACATGGTAATAAGGGCGCTAAAATTATACAGAAAATACAGTCATAGTTGTCCTATGTTGCCAAGGTAAAAGTGAAAGGACAAGGAACTAAAAATCACCTCTCCTATCCTCCTGCCCTTCTCTCTCTCTCTCTGCAGATTCCAGACAAAAAGCTGGTGCCACTGAACAAGTCAGTCCCATGAATATAATTTGCAGGCCCAGCTCTAGGTCATAGAGAAGAGAGAGAAGGCCGGGCTTGGCACGAAGGACAATCCGTAAATAACCAGTAACCTGAGGAGTCTGGGAATAAACATCCTACACACGGGGTGTGGATGGAGAGAGGAGACAGATGTTTTCCTGCCGGGAGTGGGAAGGAGCAATGTGCTCTTTCCAAGTGGAGACTGAGCAAAAATGAAAATGCATTCCCTCTTGGTTTTACATTTTTATGTTCCCATCACTGAGTCCCAGTTGAATTCCTGCTCTTGGAGTCACATGACAATCTTCTATTTTTAAAATTAAGTTTCCTTCCTTTAGTTTATAAAACTGAGGCACTCAGCAAAATATCTGGCACATATTAGAAGTTCAGACAATATTCACCGAAGCAGAAATCGGATGTTGTTTTCTGAAACTTGCCATAAACTGTCTGTTTCTAATATGCTTTATCTCTGTGCTGTCCACTGCAGTAAGCACCAGCCACGTGTGGTGACTGGGCATTTGAAACCTGGCAACTTAGGTACCAAATATTTAATTTGATTTCATTTAAATTAATTTAAATTTAAAAACTGATTCTCAATTCAGTTGCCGGAAAATTTTAAGTACGATTGGAACAATTGGAGGTGTGAATCTACTTTTTCCACTGTAAATTTTATGAACTCCAAATACATCAAGTATTTCTAATGAAGATGCAACATTTAAATAGAGACATATGAAAAAGAATGTAAACAATCTCGTTAAAATGTTTATACTGGTTCCATATCAAAGTGATATTTTGGATGTATTAGGCTAAATAAAATGTATTGCTGATGCTAATTTTACCTATTAATTTTTATCGTTTTAATGTGGCAACTGAAAAGTTTAAAATGGCATATGTGGCTCATATTACATTTCTCCTGGATGGGACAGCTTTGTGCTTTTGCTACTGAAAGTGTGCTCTGTGGATAAAGAGCTTATGCATCACTGAAGAGCTTATCAGAAATGCAAAACTCAGGCCCCTTCCAGACAAACGGAGTCTGAATCTGAATTTGCTCTTTAACAAGATCTCCAGGTGATTCGTATGAATATTACAGTTTGAAAAGCACCACTTCAAACTATTTTCATATTTATCAGCTCCTCTGGAGCAAAAATCAAATATTGTCTGTTGTCTCAGAACATGGAGTTTGGTAATGAAAATGAGGAAATGAGAGTTTGGTAAATAAGGGAGTGATAACTGTTTAACACAGAAGTTGCAGGGAACAATAGACAATTTTCCCCAGCACAGGAACATTTCCTGCCACATGGTGGTGACTTTGCTACTGTTGCAGCAAGTTAGCCTGGTGCACCCTCACAGAGCTAAACTCAGCAACCTTCATGAGCACCTACTACCTTATGATGATGCATCACTTTTAATTTTTTGCTTCATCTCAGTGCAGCCTGGTGATTTGTCTTGGAAAAATTTGCTGGAAAATTCTGCCTCATCTTTGTAAATCTCACTTTTTGTCTTCATTATCAGCATTCTTAACCCCTCAGTATCACCTCTTTCATCAAGTTACTTTCATATTGTTTCTAAAGTTAAGTCATATATTGATTAGTGCATTCTTTTATTTGCCAAAACTTTGCCATGTGATTTGGATAACAATGACATTGTTAGAATTGTTATTACTTGTGTCTGTTCTCTGGTTGCACAGGTCCTAAGTGATCTACTTCAGCCTTGATTTTTTTCTTTATGCCTTGGAATAGCTGGTGTGTGACTTTGCAGTATGCACTGTTTTGTAGAAATATTATATGGGATGAGCAAAAATAGTTGTACTTACTATTTCTGTATATTGTGATAACATTGAAAAACATGAGAAATTCTCTTATGCTTTCTGTTTCAATTGTTAGGTTAAGGGACAACTTCCACAGAAAATCGTAAAATATGAGAGATGTTTGCTATAGGAATTATGTAATGCTAAAATAGATTTTCAGCTGTTCTTAATTTATCATTTATATTGTGCTTAATTTCAAAAAGGTTCTGAAGTTGAGTACAAGAAAGGAAACAGACTTAAAAGACTCATTAAAACAACTGAATAACACTCAAATGGGTAGAGAGAAAAGAGTTGTGCTAGAAAATCTTGACTAAGAAGGCCTATTTTTTTCTGAACAACAAGCATATTTAAGTTCACTGGCAATGAGGCCAAAAGAGCCTCAATAATGCAATAAATAATATAATACTTTAAATATTTTAAACCTCTTTATATAAAAGGGCAGAAAAACTCACTGGGTATTTTATTCAAAGTCAGTCTTTCAAAGTAACACAAAGGTATTTTTCGAAAGGCCATTTCTTACATTAATTTTCATCAAAAGCTGAGAATTCACTCTATCATAGTTCTGTGATGCAGCTCTAAGAGGAATTGATGAAAACTTTGTTAATTAAAAGGGAAACTTAATACCTACCAAATGTCCTGCATCGAGCAAGGGATTCAGCCATAGACAAAGCACACAGGCTTGGCAGTAGAGCCATCATGGAACAGTTTGGGAAGGAAGACGGGCATCAAACACACACCCAGAAAGTTAAGTCTAAAAATTTCAAGATGCTACCCAAGAATATATTGAGAAATTTTATCCTAGAGTGAAGGTCAGGAAAACTTGCTGGAGGAAATGACATTTACGCTAAGACTTGAAAAATAAGTTCAAGTTCTCCAGACTAAGGGAACAATTTGTGTAAAGACTCTAAAGTGAGAAACAAGTCCAGTGTGGCTTCGGGGTGACAAGTGAGGTGGACTCTTGTTGTAAAGGTTAAAGTAGACTAATGGAAACGGCACTTTAGACTTAGTAAGATTTTACTCTTAATCATACAGTTACTAGAAGGGAAATAAAGTATTTTCGAAGTAGGAGTTGTTCCCATTTTTTTAAAAGATACCCAAATAGAGTGGAGAGTGGATTATATGGAAGTTTTGGTGGACAGAAAATATCAGCTAAGAGGCTACTGAAATGGTTCCAAAAAGAAATGACGGTATCCGGGCTCAGATAAAGAAAGTGGAGCAAATATAAGAAAACAGGTATATAGAGATAAAATGAATGGAACCTGGGCTTGTTTGCACAAGGTAGGTGAGGATGTGAGTCGTGAAGTCTCCCAGGATCTTTACTTGAGCAAAACAGTTTAGGATCATTCATACCAAAAGCAAAATTGTGGTTCTTGAGATGGGTAACTAGATGGACACATGAGTCCGTAGTACTTGTTTGCATTATATAGATATTGCCAAACTCTAATATAGAGCTGGGAGTATTCAGTGTTGCAATTAGCAATCTTTTTATAGAGACTTATATATATATATTTTTTTTATCTCTACAAAGAGGGCTATTGTCAGTTCATAAAAGTAAAAAAGTGTAGGGTCACTTTGCACTCCTGGATTGATGTCTTATGTTAACTGATGAGCCGCCAGCTTGCTTATCCCTACGGCCCTACTGTATGCTCTAGAGCTGTGGTCCCCAACCCTCAGTCTGGAAACCATCATCAGTCAGAGGCCTGGTAGGGACCTGGCCACAAAGCTCCTCTGCCCGTCCCCTTGTCTTCCATGAAGCTTAGGAAGGGAGGGGCGCACAGCAGGAAGTGAGTGGTGGACAAATGAGGAGGAGGAGGAGGGAGGCTTCATCTGTATTTACAGCCACTCCACCACTGCTCCTTGCATCAAAGCCAGATCTCTGCTCCCCCACCTACCCATGTCCCAGGACCTCCTGCCTTAGTGACATGAAAAAGACAATGTATACACACATACATACACAGAAAGAAGACAAATTGTGTATTTGTTTTGATATTTAAAGGATGACCTGAAAAGCACACAGATTTAGGAGTCTGGAATTATATTTCAGATATCAGTAGCCTCTTGGTTGTGTTACAGGTAGTGAATTAATCATCCAACTTTATCACTACAACCTGATCATCGTCATAATTCTTTAAAAGCATCATTATTTTTCTCCTAGAAATCTATCAGCCCCCATTCAATTAGAGATCCTAAAGATCTATTTTCTTTACTCCTATAGTAATGGACACTAATAAATCATGGGAATCTTTTCAGTTTATAAGAAACTCCTGCTTTCTAAATTACCATTTTCCCCCGAGGAGCAAGACTTCTAATTGAGACAAGTTCCCCAATGTATTTTATGTTCTTGTAATTATTTTAAAACACAATGGCAATAAAAAAGTTATGCCTCTTCAGTGTATTTTTATGTGTGCTTGTCATTTTATAGGTTGAAGTAGCAGTCACCATGTGAAATCATTTATTATTTTCCAAATATGATTATCCAATAAAGACAATATAAGTTTGTCACAAAATTTGTTTACATATTTCATTCCTTAAGTATGTTTAGTTTATTTAATATAGTTGTATTATAAATGTTAACTGCTGAATTTATTACTCATTTGTGTGGAACTATCAAATCAATTGTGCAAATTACAAATGGAAAATTAACAAATTAACTTAATTCAGTTCTTAATGCATAAGTTTTATGATAATGAATATAGTGGTTAGCACATGTTACCTAGAGGAATTTTAATTAGTTCACAAAGGAATTTTCCTATCTCTGCAAAGAGAGATAGCCATTTAAACTTCTTTCATCATTTAGACTTCTTTCATCAAGAATTCATAAAAGACCTAAAACATGAGTGTGTTAAGGACCCAGTACCTACCACTTTGAAACTTAAAAAAATTAAGTACTGGAAAGATGAGGTATTTGTTAATCAGGGTCTCCACGTATATGCAAATTCACCCCAGAGAGTGCAAAAGAGATTCTCATGAAGAAGTTACATATAGACGGGTGGGCACGACTGAGGAAACAAACAAGGAAAAGTGAGACATCCAGGGGAGTTGGTGAGTCCAAAATCTTATGGGGTGGTCCAGCAGGCTGCAGACTCAGGAAAGAGTTGTAGTAAGAGTCCAAAGGCAGTCTGTTGGCAAACAAGGAAGAGCCCGTGTTGCAGGGGAAGTCTGAAGGTATTCTTTTGACAGAATTGCCTTGTGCTTGGGGGAGGGCAGTCTTTTAGACTACCCAGGCCCTCAGCTGATTAGATGAGGCTCACCCACATTATAGAGGACAGTCTACTTTACTCAAAGTCCAATTTCAATACAAATTTCATCCAAAAACACCTTTACACACAAAAAAATACAGAATATTGTTTAACCAAATATATGGATGCTGTGGCCCAGCTAAGTTGTCACATAAAATGAACAAGGAAGAGCAGCCTTATGGGAGTGAAGGCCTTAGGGGAGCACAGCCATTGGCAGAGCCACAAAAGGGAAATGAGGAAGCAACGGCCCCGTTCAGCTACCCTTGGATAAGTAGGATCAAAACCCAAAGGATAAGGCCTAGGCTTGCTGCACAGCTGTCTCTTACTCTGGTTCTACTCAAAACTGTCAGTCATGCAAGTAACTTGCAAAAGGGTCTGCGGTTAGTTCAGTACATGCAAAAGGCCCATCCAAAAGGCCTTTGGATCGGTGAGAAGTGCAGCTATTCGTGTTCAATCTCAGAGGAGATCACACATCATGGTACAGAACAGAGTCCTCGTGTGGTGGAAGCTATGTGGTGGGCCCTGAATTATCGAGGGGCTCATCTACTACTTCCCACACACAGACCTCTTACGTGCTTAAGGAACTTGAAAGTTAGGGAACTTGGCATGTCTTTCTCACTAGATCAATCAGCATGAGGCTGTCAACATATTGATTTTACGGGATAGTCAGTGGAAAATGGAGGTGAGCCAGATCCTTCAAGTTCACATTACAATGACAAGGAGAATTGATGCCGTACAGAGGTGGGGCAACACAATTATACCAATTTCCCCACCCAGCTAAAGTCAACTGCCTCTTTTCGTTCTCACACATTGGAACTGAGAAAGGCGCATCTGCCTCATCTTGACAGTTGCACACCAGATACCAGGGGCCGTGTTGCTTTCTTCCTCTACTGTTACTTTGGAAATGGCGGCCACTTTTGGTATCACCACCTCATTCAATTTAAAATAGTTTAATATAATTCCCCCCAAACCATCTTGCTTTTAAACAGGAAAAAATACCAGGGAGAAAAAATATGCCACAGGAATCATCATTCCTTCATCTTGCAACATTTGATGATAGCATTAAGCTTTGCAGATCCTCCAGAGATGCAATACTGCTGTGGTTCACAATTTCCTGTGTGTGTGTGTGTGTCTGTGTGTCTGTGTGTGTGTGTGTCCCATGGGATTCCACTCAGCATTTACTACTACAGTGTAGCTCACACAGTATGTCAAGAATCCAATGTGTATATTCTATAAGTTGACAAGGGGGTCTATCACACCTCCACATTCAGGAACTGGGAACAAACAGTAAGTTGCATATAAGATTCTACTAGGATCTCCGGGAAATTTAAGTTAGCTTTTCACTTACCACTAGTTGCCCAGAAACCCCCATCCTGGCCAGTGGGACATTGTAGCAACATCTAATAGTCCCTAAAAGATGTTGATATTACCCTTTCCATAATACCCTTTCCAAAAGTCCCTGGAGAAAATGGCCACAGGTTCCTCTGATGAAGCTTTAGAAAAATGTTTGTAGAATATGTTATATTTATAGAATAAAATTTTTATAGAGTATTTATAGAATTCTACATTGTAGAATCTTTATTCAAGTGATGCAGTAATGCCTCATTGAGGGGATCAAGGTCTAAGAATTGGCTTAAATATATAAAATGGATAAGAATCTACAGATACTCTCTGTATCAACCTGAATCAGGTTTATACCCAACAGAAGCATACAGATGAAAGAGCATCATGGTAGGCTGCTAACCTCTTCCATTCTTAGAGAACTCATTATCAATTTGCCACCTCCAAAGGTCCCTGTGGGTCAAAATGTTCTCCCTTCTACACTATGCCTGTACTCTATAACAATAACTACACCCACCTTGTCTCTGATGGGTAAGCCATTGAATTCAGAGCTTTCAAAGTTATTGATGCATTGAATATCATGATAAATAGAACATTCAGTGGTACTCTGGAACTTGTAGGATGGGTGAACAAGTTATGCACAATAAATTCATCCCAACATAACAAATTCTATAAACTCATTCCTTACCCTATGTTATTTTAAGAAAATTCTAGTATCTGGATATTGTTGAAAACAGATTATGAAGTCTAGGCTTCAAGGAGACCTCAAAATACAGTTACAGCTTCTTGTTTGAGCTAAGAAATTAAATTCAAAATCCAAAATTAATGCAGCTGTATCAATAAGTTGGAACTAACTCAATCTTAAATTTTAACTTGTTTGGTTTATTATCCTTGGAATCCATTCCTACACAGGCTCCCTGGTCCTGGTTCATGCTGATACAGAGTAGCATGGTCTTGCAATTTCTTTGGCATGTCTTTCTCTTAGAAAAGAGCGTTGCAGTTCCACTGTCTGAGTGGTATTCACTTAACAATAATTATTTCATTTAAGCTGCATCAAAGACAACTGAAGATGAAAAAACTACCATTGCCATGTATACCTAATTTTCACTGTACACTAGCAAGAATTTGCTTTAAATGCTCATGCCAATTTCCAAATTCTGCGCTGTGCCAGGCAAGCTTAGTGGCTATTGATAATATCACCAGGCCAAGGCTATCTATAGAAACATTCAGTATTGTAACTATACAAAAAAAAGACACTGTACAGTTTAAAAACAAATCTTACACAGCTTTACATTTCAATTTTTTTTAAAGTAGCAAATTGTGTACAGGGGGATTAAATGCTTTATGGATAATGAAAGAAAAAACCTGCCCTAGCACCAACCTATTCATTATCATCATCTTCTTCATCTTCCTTCCTCTTCTTCATCTTCCTTCTTCTTCCTTCCATCTTCTTCCTCTTCCTTCCATCTTCCTTTCTTTTCCTTCTTCTTTTTCTAGCTTTTTTTCAGCCTTGACAGCTTCCTTCTGGCTGTCTCTGGTTCTCCTTTAGTTCAGTGTGTAGCAATATCTTTTTCATATTTTTCCTCCGGCTTAGCATCCTTCTTTCCGTGAGGCTGCCTGCCATCTACACGAGCGTAGTCCCACGTCTCTTCCGGTTCCTTTGCGACATCACCAATGGATAGGCCGGGATGTTCTCCTTTGAGTTTGGGGACGAGACTCAGAATAGAACAAGAAAAAGGTTGAGGGAGGCTTCATCAGTGCACTGGGATCCTTAAACTTCTTTTTTGTTTCCCCTTTAGGAGGAATATAGGTTTTCGTTTCTCTTTCACAATTGGCCTTGTCTGCCTTTAACCATGTCTTCAAGTTTTCCACTCTCTTTAGCAGACATGCTGAGGGAGGAATCCAAGTTCCCACCACTGGCTTTTAATGTCTAATAGAACTCATACGGGCTTTCCTTGAACTTAGAGATACAGATCAAAACAAGGAAACTGAAAGAAATATGAAGCACAAAAGTTATTCTTAAGTAACTCCTTTTGTGTGGTTGTATCACATGTAAACATGTGATACAGAGAGAGAGCTCTGCGTCACATTCCAGAAAGAAATAAATGTAAGGCCCCCAAAACAGGCAGGTAGTGTGAATCTTATGCTGCCACATAAGAATGCCTGCCGCTGCCTAGGAGTGAGTGCCAGAGGATTCCTATCTTCACTAGGAATGAGAGCCCTGTGTTAAGTAACCTCCTATGAACTCATCTAACTCACTAAGCTGGATTTGTCTGGGTCATTCTTTGGTCTCTTGGCACCCTCTCAGTTTGGAGGGCGGTTTTTCCACACCGTAACAGGGTTTTCCTGAATCACATAGTCTTCCACTTCTCTGAGCACTTCTTAGAAAACTCTGAGAAGTTTTTCCATTTGTGAAATATCTTACTTAGGATGATGATCTCCAGTTCCATCCAAGTTGCTGCAAAGGACATTATTTAATTCCTTTTTTATAGCTGAGTAGTGCTCCATGGTGTGTGTGTGTGTGTGTGTGTGTGTGTGTGTGTGTGTATATATATATATATATATATATATATATATATATATATATATCACATTTTCTTTATCCACTCATGAATTGATGAGCACTTCAATTGATTCCACATCTTTGCAATTGTAAATCGTGCTGTAATCAATATTCAAGTGCAGGTGTCTTTTTGATAAAATGACTTCTTTTCCTTAGGGTAGATACTCAGTAGTGGCACTGCTGGATGGAATGGTAAATCTACATTTATTTCTTTGCTCAATCACACTCGGGCACAAAGAGAGGTAAAGAACATTAAAAACCAAGAAGGGGGTCGTGTTTGTGGGGGATGAGAGGTAAAAACTCACCTCTCAGGTACAACGAACACTATTCTGGTGATGGGCACACTGAAAGTCCCAACTTAAAGCCTTATATTAATACAAGGTAACCATGTAACAAAAACATTTGTACTCCTTTAATATTTTTTAAATTCCAAGAAAAGAAGAACAAAGAAAACCAAAAGAAAAAGGAAAAAAAAAAGAAAATTCTAGAAAGTTGACTGAAGCATCTGAGTGCTGCTTTCTATGCCCCGTCCCCCAAAAGTTTGCACAGAGAATGCATATGATGACACTGTGCCTCATTGCCCATGTTTAATTATTTTTCCTCAGTGAAGCCCAGAGTCTCCCAGTGTCCACCCAGCAGTCACTTGCCCCGGCACTATCTCCATGGAGCTCGGCCTACTGCAGTGGCTGCTGTACTTTCTAAATATGTAAGAGTATAAGTAAGATTTTACATTCCCTCATCCTCACTAAAACTTAGGTGGTATCTTTAGTAATATTTTCAGAAAATGGAGTACCATCAAATTTAAGGTCACACATTTGATGAGTGATAGAACAAGGATTGAAGCCCAGGACAACCCAGAGTCAGTACGTTGATATAGAAACCATGCTTTGAGCTGTTTCAATGCTAACAGAGACAAAAATGGGTTTAATATTCCTATTTTCTAGATTGCGCTGTTACACAAAGACAGGCAAAGCTACAATTCTGTACTCAAGGAAAAACACAGCTACTGTGCACTCTAGTTGGGGACAGAACCTGAGTCTCCTGGGCCAGAGTCAAACAGGCTACTCTGTGTGCCCATTTCAGATGCTTCAAACAAGTTGCGTCTTTGCTATTGCTGCTTCCCAGATAATTATGCTCTAATTGCATGCTTTAAATTAAGTTTCAGTGTGTTCTTTCAATATTTCTCCTGCCCACTTTGTGTACAATCAGCCTTAAAGAATTATGTAAATATCTTGTTTAGGTTCCCTCAGTTGCAAATTGCTTTTTAATTCTCTTGATTATAAAGGGCATTTGTTTCTTCTAATATGCAGTAATTAGCTTTAAATATGTGGGCAAATGCATTGATCTTTGGCAATGCTTCTATGGCATATGTAATTTTATATTTTTATTTACACTTATTTTATATGTATATTTTATTTTTATCTGGCTTAATATATATGTATATATGTTGACATATATATGTGTATATAGATATATGAGGGCTGTCTGGAAAGTATCCAGCCATTTTTAATAGAATGATATTGTCTGGATACTTTCCGGACAGCCCTCATATATATCAATAGATGTGTGCATATATGTGTGTATACTTAACCCATATTTATTACTAAATAGGCTAAACATTTCCTAAAAAGGGCAATACCTAGGTCTAATGCCAGAAGTCTATGTCTACCTTGTCTTTTTCAGGGGAAGCAAGAGATCCATGCTGCTTCTTCAATCTGTGCTGACAACCTATGTGGCTCCTTCTAAGCTAGACAAAAGCCACCACCTGCCTCTGCCACTGTACTGAATTGCACCATTCTCTAAATCAGATAATGATAAATTTGATGCACAAAATCATCTGCATATACACAGAGCACATAAGCATGGCTTCCTGGGTGGATTCATGAGAGGGAGCTCAGGCCTGAACATGGATCCCAAGGAAATGTTGTATGAAGCCTGGTGGGGGCAGGGTCACTGCTCAGGCCCAGCTCTGTGCTCACCCAGCCCCTTCTGATGGGACGGGATCACGCAAGTGGCTACCACCAACGCTGTTGTGCTCATTTCCTGACAGAGTACAAGAACGACCTTTTTCTGGAGGCATCAGTCTTCCTGACTTCAAGCTATACTATAAAGCAATAATAGTTAAATCAGCCTGGTATTGGCACAAGAACAGAAGCATCAATATCTGGAATAGATCTGGGATACCAGAGATGAAACCATCAGTATATGGCAACCTAATCTTTGATAAAGTAGACAAAAATATACAATGGGGAAAAGAATCTCTCTTCAATAAATGGTGCTGGGAAAACTGGTTAGCTACATGCAGAAGATTGAAACAGGACCCCTACCTCTCACCTCTCACAAAAATTCACTTGAGATGGATAACAGACTTAAACCTAAGGCATGAAACCTTAAGAATCCTAGAAGAATACGCTGGGAAAACCCTATCAGACATTGGTCTAGGCAAAGAATTTTTGAGGAAGAGCCCCAAGGCAATCACTGCTGCATCAAAAATAAACAAATGGGATCTCATCAAATTAAAAAATTTCTGCACAGCTAAGGAAACCATCATTAGAGCAAACAGACAACCCACAGAGTGGGAGAAAATATTTGCTCTCTACACTTCTGATAAAGGTCTAATAACAAGAATCTATCTAGAACTTAAAAGAATAAACAACAACAACAAAAATCAAACAACCCCATCAAGAAATGGGCAATGGAAATGAACAGAAACTTCTCCAAAGAAGACAGAATAATGGCCTGCAAACATATAAAAAAATGTTCAACATCTCTAATCATCAGAGAAATGCAAATCAAAACCACAATGAGATATCATCTAACCCCAGTGAGATTGGCCCGTATCAAGAAATCCCAAATCTGGGATTACACATCTTAGGGTTGTGGCAAGCATTGGGGGAGGGAGGGAATACCTCTAACCCTTCATGGGGAAAAGCAAAGATATACAATGTAACCAAACCGTTATGGACTGATTGACTTTGCTCTATTTTCATTAAGCAAAAATAAAATTTAACATGAGCAGAATGCTATTTTAAAAGTAAAATATGTTGTTATATTCAAAATATGCCAAGGTTTAAGATTTCAGTAGAAATATTTGCATCCCGCTGTGATAACGGGGCACATGTTGGGAAAACATCAAACTTCTACCATTATCTTACAATATTACAATTCCCTCTCATCCCCAGGACAGTTTAAATCAAAGTTGAAGCAAGTCCTCAGTGCCTCAGGTTCGTAGTTACAACTAGATTTTTCATTATAATTTAATAATACATTTGTTACTTGTTATACAATATTTGAGTCCCCCAAATTATGAGGTTTATGTAGGAAAGGAAAATTGCCTTAACTGGATCATTTTCACTAATAAATTAATGAAATTAGTCACTAATCAAACCTCACACACCACATACCACTTACATCTTTGCCATGCTGTTATGGCAATGGGAAATATAATTAATATATTGAAAATAGAAATTTTTAATTTAATATTTTTAATCTTGGTTTTGAAAAGAAAGAAAGTGTTATGGAGCAGTTAGAATTACACCTAAAGCCGTGGATGATGAGTGTCTGGCAAAGTAAATCAATTCACAGTTGCTGGAAAAAAAGATGATAAAGTCTGTGAAAGACAATGATATGAATTTCAAATATCAAGGCAGAAACTTGGGAAAATTGATAAAATCCACCAATATTCTTTTTCAAAAATGGCAAGCTTGATGATCATACTAAAAATAAAATATGAATTAAAAATATGTCATGTTATAGAATCATACATGTTATATTATAATTATGCACAACTGCCACTTGAGTGATTTTTTTTTTTTTGGTCAAGTTAGAAATTCAGAGTAAACAAATAATTGGCAACAGAAGATTTAAAATGTCCTTGTAATTTTCAGTTTTATTTCTAAATAAAAACATACAAGCCATTTTTATATTATTTCCTATAAAATGTTAATCCTTGTTTTAAGTTAAATTACTTAAAAAGCCATTTTCCCTGATGGTTATTCTTACCTATTAAGAATTTACTGTATGTTAGATAAAATGAATTAGGCAATAATATTTTGCTATCTCACATATGATAGTATTTTTATAAATAATCTTATTTAATACTAAATGAATTATTATATTTCTTAAACTATTTTCTATAGACCTCTCTCTGATTATCTCAGGAAAGGGAAAAATCCTTATCGAGTCCCAAAGTATATTTCACCAATTATTATATCACTCACTTCACTAAATTATCTAAAAAAGAAAATAATAAGAGGCATAAATGAGGCTTAGAGACTTGTGACTAATAGCACATTCTAAAGTTAAGGAACAAAGCATTATGTAAACTCAAGTTTTCTGATTCCAAGTTTGTTTTGATACTTTCTTATTTCCATAATATTAATACATGTTCAACTGCCAACTGTTTTCTCTTGAAAGCCATGCATGTTTTGTGGAAAAAGAATTCAAATATTTGAATCTGTTTTTACAAGAGTATTAAGTTAACTTTTTATAATTAGGATAATGAAAGAAGAGAAAGGGATGAAACTTTACTCTTACATATCTCATAGCTTTTATGACCAGCCACAAAAGTAGTTACAGATTTGGAATTATAATTAGTTTTTCTTTTTGTAATATAAAAATGTAATTGTTTTATGCCTCCAAAAACTAGTTAAAGCTCAACTGACCGAATAAGTGGCAAATATGTTGTGAGTGTTCTATCGTCACACTGTATCCAGTGATATAGGATGATTTTTTTAAATGTGTGTTCCAAAAGAACTTATAATAAAGTTAAGGACAGATTTACATATGAAAAAAATTAGAAAACATAAAATGCTTTTTAAGGCTAAGTGCATTGTTACATTATCTTGTTTTTACTCAAAGAAACATTTAAATTCCTTTAATAAAAGTTTTTATTGTAACTGTAAATATGTTATGGTAATTTGTCCCTTAACTATCATCTTGAAGGCTTTCTTTTTTTTTTTTTTTTTTTAATTTTTTTTTTATTTTGGCATATTATGGGGGTACAGATTTTAAGGTTTCAATAAATGCCCATTTCCCCCCCTCCCCCCAAAAGTCTGAGTCTCCATCATGACCATCCCCCAGATGGTGCACATCTCACTCTTTTTGCCATGAAATAGTAACTGGGAAGTAGAAGGTTTGCTTCAAAGTTTGAACCTTGATAAATGCTAGTCTTTCACCGCAACTTACCCCTAAGCACAAATAATAATTTTGAGTTGAAAAACAAAAACAAAAACAGCAGCTAGGGGTTGTTTCTATTCTAAAACAAATATGTCTAGTCATAAGAGAAAAGGTGATTGCATTCCACAGAACTATTCATATGTCCTTCTGGCATTTTCAGGCTTAGAAAAATGAATGAACCAACCCATAAGATAATGAATAAAATATGTAGAAAATAGTATTGCAGAATGTTGACAAATGTAAATTTCCACAGTCCTTACTAGAAGTTGGCACACAACAGAGCCATCAAAATTAAATGCCAGAAGCTTAGTACAAAAAGGCCTCAAGATGTTTAACTGTAGTCATATTTAGTTTTCTAAATCAGCCAAATTTTAACACATGTTGGAGACTCTTGCAATAGAGGAACATTCAGCTGTATGTTTTGACATCCAAATTGGCATCCCTGAAAGTCAAGCTCTGAAAAGTACAGTACAGAAAGAAATGCTGGAGATCAGTTTTTCTTCGTTTTATGAAAGATGTTTAATGCTCTTGATGTAACTCCAGCTCTAAAATGTTACTGGCACAAAATACCACAAATTATCCAGGTTTCTTTTGCCAAAGCCACATGGAAACTGAAGCTATTTTCCATATTTTTTCTTTAATTTTGTAAATGGTAAGCTTAATGACCCTGTGCTCTGCATGACTTTGGCAATGAGATGTTGATTCAAACCAATATTGTAAAAATAACATGAATATTAAACCACAGGTTCTTGCTGTCTTTGTCTGCATCTACATTTATAAAATCTGTTTTTAGGGAAAACAAATATTAAACTCATTAAAAATAAAAGCAACTTAATAATCAGTGGTATGACTCCATTGAAATTGAACTGTTTATTTCTCAAACCTTGTTATAGACTAAACAATACTTTTCTATATCACTCACCATAAAGTATTTAAACTTGTGGATAAGTTCATCAATGATATAAACTTAACCATAAATCTAAATATTATATTTATAGATAATATTAATAAACTTATTATAAGATATTAAACTTACTCATTGCAAGTATAAGATATTTAAACTTATAGATAGGCATGGGTATCCTTTCAAGAGATAAGTATCATCATATTCTTCACCTTGTATCAATAAAATTACAGTGAACACAGCATATGTTCTTTTTTTAAACATTCAGATGTAATCTGTGCTTCTTTAATTCCAAATAAACTTGTCAGAGATAGAATATAACAGATAAAAGTACTTTGACAAAAGGTTCAATCTTTGTTGCCAAAATTATAGTTTATTTGATCATCAATTTCTTTTTCCTTTTTATCCCCCATATCCTACTGGCCCTCCAAATTTTTGTGTCTTAGCAGAAGGGGGCTATACTCAAACTCTTGTTTTTATAAGCCAGTGAAAGAAACCTGCAAAGACAATATGCCTTTTCAACACAGAGATGAAACATTTGATTATATCTCCATAAACTTCCATAAATTCTAGAGAAAACCAGTCATTTTAAAAGCATGTTCATGAATATCCATCGGAATATTTTTCACGCTACTTAGAGTACTGTGATGAATATATCCGAATTAAACCAAAATCTATAGTTGTTTTGATTCCTACAGTTCAATTTTTATTTCCTCTTTATTCAGAATAGTAATGATTACAATTAAAAATCTTTATGCAGAGCTTATTAACGATAAATTCAGCCTTCCCTTAGAGATTGATATATACTAAGCGTACAGGATAAATGATGTGCTATGAAATGCCTTTCCTTGCGAGCACGCAGTGTGAGTGAATCACGAGAAAGAATTCAGCACTAGTGATAACAAATGACATGGGTTGATAATATTCTGGAGCATTTTAAAACTTATCTTTATACATCAAATGTTAAAAACAGAAAGCATGCATTATGTATAACAAATACATGTGGGTTATTTATTCAACTTCTGATTTAGTTCAATGGTTTGTTTTTTTGGGATTTGCAATTATGAAAAGAATTCTAGAAGACCACCACTATTACATGCATTTCCAATGTAGCTTTATGTTATTGTATTATATACATGATATGTGTTATGTGTTTCTCCACAAATGAGTTTCTGAGAGAGCACCGATGCATGTGCTAATACTCTACGCTCTAATGTATGAGAATTGTGAACCTAGAAAGCGTTAGTAATATGAACCTGTTTATCTTAAAATTTATAATATAAGAATTATCCCAGGTCTGCCTCCCATAATCTTTGGAAGCATATACTGTTTTTAAAACATCAATTTATCTTTTGCCTTCACAAATGCTTCTCCTCTCTGACTCTATTAATGCTGTTTTCTCTTTTATTTCCTTGACAATCTCTGCTTCTCTTAGAGCTTCAGCTTTTGTTTCTGAGAGAATGTCACCAGTTGGAACTCTCAGAGTGTATTTTTATGCAGTGTTCATGCATTTTTGTTTTTTAAGAAGTCAGCTTATTTGAACAAGACGACTGGTTTCTACAGCTGTGTTGTATGTCTTTGTGTTAAGCATTCATTACTATTGAGAAAAAAGGTACAGCAAGATCCCAAATGCTGGGGCACACTAACCATTTTCTAGACGTATTTCATGATGTAAAAGTTAAGATTCTACCAGAATGGTTGTTTCTGCATCACATGACTGGAGTTAAATGCTTTAAACTAATTCTGAAAGAATCATTTAGGATGGTATTGCCTATCCTATATTTAAATTAACAATGGAGAGCATCAGGATAGATTCTTAAAAGGAGGTCATCCTTTAGACTGGGTAAAACTGAGGTGAATCAGGAAATATGAGGGACTGCCAACTTTGAGAAACATGCAAAATAAATAGTTCTTTCAGTATTTTCCCCACTACAAATGGCAAATGCTGATTTATGAGGAAGCTACTTTTCTGTTTGGCAACTACATGCATCATTCTCCAGGTCAGGACAACATATACCTATTTACTGTAAGGCATTTGGGATACTTATAGACAATGCCAATAGGGCCATTGGTTTATAATATGAGAGAATGTGCCTGGCTGTTTAGGGCACCATCTTTCTTGAACATGCATCTGTGAGCAAAGGTTGCCCAAATTCTGTTGCCCATTTCAATATGAACTCTTCTCTAGCATTTTTATCTTTAACTACCAAATTTGATTGCCTAGCGGAAACAGAGGCAATCTAATTAAAAGACTTGTAAACATACATAGTCAATTATTACCACTTCCATTAGTCTGTTGGTTAATAAAGGCTGTTTTCATTTGTATTTTCTGCAAACACTTTAATTTCATTTAGAATAATTAAAATCCAAACTTAAAATCTTTCCAGAAAACCAGGAATCTCTCCAAATCTCCAAATGTTTCCATTATTTTATTAATGGTGGCAAAATTCAACCACCTGTCCATAGTTAAAAGACAGTTATCACTTATAAAATCCTGAAAATATTTTTTTTTTCTTTTTGGTGGGGTGAAAAATCATTCTTATTTTTTTCTAAACATTTTTACATTGATCAAATCTTCTAGGAAAAATTATTATTTTATTATTGGAAAGGAATCCATATTCTTTTTAATTTAACTTATCCCCTTGCATCGTATGTTAACATGCTTCAAATTTTTAAAATATTGTAGTTTTAGTGATTCCAACATCTCCAAATGCCAATATATATTGCCATAAACACAAAATAGGAGAAATATAACTGTATGGAAATAAAATTTAATAAGCAGCTTAACATATCTAGTGCCATATATGCACACATATATAATTCACTTCCACATTAAAGAAATGTGAATAAAAGAATATAGTACTCCCTAGAAAGAGGGACCTATCTATCATACAGAGCACGATTCATGATTCTTTGGCAGTTTGGGGAAGTAGGCCTTCATAACCCATGCACATATTTTTCTCAATGAATATTTATACCAGCCGTTCCTTTTCATAAGTTACCAACATTCTGATCAGAATTTCATCAGCAAGAATATGGTGAGAAGTTTTTAAGCAGTCTTTCTTCCCCTAATTTTTACCAATCCCATGCACAAATTGAAGTTTTTTTGTGTCAAGTTCCCATGCATAAATTTTTAATCAAAATTCACTATTCATAAAATAATGTCTAGCTTATGAAGTTCCTATAAATCTTCAACATAGTATTGTTACTTGTGTACATGCTTTCTTTATCTCCCCAAAGAGTTAGTTTTGGGAAAGGGATAGTTACCATCTTTCTTCTAGCCTACATGCAGAGCTAGGTAGAAGCTTTTAACCTACAGGATATTATTACAGAAAGTCAGAAGCAAAATGGAGATAGTTATATTAAGTTTCCCTCCACTATTACACTAGCACATGATATTTTTAATTATATATTTCAAAATACAAACATCTTGAGGGCAGAGGTCTTATTGTGCATTTCCTTATAGACAAGTACATGGCTTGAATTACTTAGCATAATAGTGTTAGTTTGCTAGGGACACCATAACAAAGAACCACAAACTAGGTGGCTTGAAACAACACAAATTTATGATCTCACAGTTTTAGAGGCTAGAGGTCCAAGATCGAGGTGCTAGCAGCTTTGATTCATCTGAGTGCTGTGAGAGGGAATCTATTGCATGTCTCTCTCCTAGCTTCCTGTCGTTTGCTGCCAATCTTCAGTGTTTCTTGGCTTGTAGAAGCATCACCCCATTTCTGTTTTCATCTACATGTGGTGCTGTGCTCCTTGTGTGCATGCTAGTGACCAAATTCCCTCTTTTTATATAAGGACACAGTCATATTGGATTAGCTGCCTGCCCTGGTACAGTATGGTCTCATCTAACCTTACCTAATTGCATCTGCAATATTGTCAAATACGGTCACATTCTGTGATACTGGGTGTTAGTATTTCAATATATGAAGGGTGGTAGGCAAAATTCAACCCACAATAAAAAAAAACACAACTTCGTGGCTTAGCTCATGATTCCATGAGTCAGCAGTTTTGGCTGGGTGCAGCTGGAAGGTTCTTCTGGCCTCAGCTGAGCTCATTCATTCATCTGTTCAGCAGACAGTCAGCAAGGTGGCTCTGATTAGGGGGCTAACTAGCTGTCAGCTGGTGAAATGAGGGCAACTAAGCCACAGGTCTTTCTTTCATCATCATCGAACAGATTAACTCATAATTTTCCACATGGCAACTGGGCAAATTTTCAAAAGGGAGAGCAAAATTGTGAAAGGCCTTGGCTTGGATTTACCATAGTGTCACTTCTGCCAAAGCAAGCCACAAGGCCAGACCAAATTTCAAGACTGTTGGAAATAGATTCTGCCTAAGGTAGGGGGAGCTTCAGAGTCACACTGAAAAAGGGCATAAGGGCAGAGAGAGAGAAAAAAAATCTCAGTCAATTTTTGCAAACCTCTCAAATAGCTAATGCCTTGCAAAATGCTCTCTCTGTAAATCTGTCATGAATGTTGCAGTACAAAGCAACATAATGTAAATTTATTCCATGTTATTTCTCTATATTCAATCCAGAGTTAACAGGTAAAACCATGATAAACTTATAAGTCCTCTGAATTCCAAATATGACCTCATTCATCTGGCATAATTTATACTTGTTGACTAGGAAAATTTAACTGAAAAACAAAAAGACCCTAAGATACAGGATGAGAATGCATCAAGGCCTAATGTTGGAGGTATAAATGTTTGGTAGAAGAACTCAAGAAACATGTGGGTAGAATAAAATCTTAAGGAGGCATATTTGACAGCTGATTGATGTGAAAAAATAATCTATAGCTGATGCATTAATATTAAAATGACTACAGAAAAAATGTGTTAAGAGAGATGTGTGTAAAATATAAAAAGTAGGGTCTATTGCCAAAACCTCACTGTGTTTACATAGCACTATTCAGGGGAGATATGAGAACTCTGAAAAACAGAAGGAAATTTCATTCTCAGGGGGCAAGATGATTTATTAAGCTTCTCCATGGCCTGCATTAAGTGTTTATCAAATCCATGTTACTTCTATGACTGTTTCCATACCTACTAAATGATCTTCTCATTTATGGTTTGGCCACTCAGGCACTTTGCTGCCAGGCAGTCAGATCCTGATATGTTGACATGGGTATGTTTGGCACATGAAATTTATATATCTGTTGTAATCTAAAATTTGATGTTATGATATATACATTTTAAAAAACATACAGTTATAAATAGAGAGGACACAGACATAGATATATGCATAGGTATTTTTTTATGCAAGTCAATGCCTAAGAAGTTTATTATTTCAGATGAAACTGAATTTCTGATCTTAAAAAGTTGTTGGTAAGGCTCTGAGCCTCATCAAATGAAAACAACAAGTTACAGATACATGATAGTTCCAATGTGGGGAACCAATTCCTTTAGGAAATGGCTGTGCCTTCTCTTTTTAATTAAAAAAAAACCTGCCATATTATTTATGTTATTTTATTTTAAAAAATTAAACATTTACATATCTTCTTAATGAATGGCTCCCAAATTAGTACCCCACATTATTTTGAGAAAAATATGATATAGTTTACATATTATATTTGTATGACCTCATGAATTTATTAGCAAAGCAAACCCTAAGTATTATAGTATCATATCTAGGCTATTTATCAATGTTATTCTATGATTCTTTTAATTCACTCTGGCTATATGATCTTAAGTTGCCCCAAAATGAGGAATGTAGAAAGGTGTGGATTTTATTCTACTATTCTTCAATTAATTTCAACAACACAATCTTCTGTCAAGAGACCTAAAAGATTTTTCTGAGGGTTGAATTTAGAGATAATGGTTGCAAGGAAATACAACCTAAAGCAATAAAACATGGCCATTGATTGGTGCAAAGTGACAGCTGCTAGACAAGCCATGCTGACTTGCAACAGAGATATGTTAGCTTAAAAAAAAAAAAAAAGTGATGGGAGAGTGTAGCAAAGTGACTGAGTTTCACATGGAGGAAAAGCCTAAAAGAATTGGCCACACCAGTCTTGGTTTTCTGCAAAAAGTTTCAGTTCTCCAGGGAGAGATGTTTGTCTTTACACTCCAGTATGTTTACACATCCACAAGGATGGCTGAAATTGTGACTGGGAATATGAGAGAAGCCTGCATATCGTGTGCATATTGTGTGGTTATTTGCCAAAGAAGGTGCTATAGATGGTCATTATTCGTTTAGGGATTGTGGCCAAAGGTGCTGAGATACGAGTTTGGCCCTTTGTTTCATAGCCAAAACTAAATGTTAATGGTACTATCCGTTATTTAGAATCACATATTTCTTCTTCATGCTCTAAGTACTAGTTTGTCATTTTACTGAATACAGGAACCATATATTGTTTATATTTTTAGCCTGGTGATGTCAAGAATCTAGGACTTAGAGTCAAATAGATGTAGCTGAGAATCTTGACTCTGCTTCTGTCTAGCTCTGACCTTGAGAAAGTCAAGCCAGCCAAGCACTAGCTTCCTCATCTATAAGATAATAGTCATCATATCGAAATATTATTTGCATGAATATATAAAATCATACGTGCAAAAATTATTTTGTAAAGGAGTAGAATGTTATAGAATCCTATTACCCTAAAAATCAAGAAGCATTTAGTTACCTGTATAGAGTAAGCAGTAAAGAAAGCTAGGCAAATCACTGAAAATGTTTTTTCCCCCAAAGAAAAACATATCTGATTACAGTGTAATCACTGTCCATCAAGTAAATGGCAGTTGGTGATGTTTTCAAATATTTTATATAGTATTTTAGATTGTACTGTGGTGGGATTTTTTTCACATTAACTTACTCTAAGTTCTATTCATCTTATTTCACGTCTTTACAAATCACTTATTTGACTATGCTTTTTTTCATGTTCTACTTACATACTGAGCCACCTAAGTTCTACACTGCAATAAGTACAGTTTCTATACTGGATATGAATGCCTTATTTACATTCATTTAATGGTACCTGTTTGTCTTCTTTGTGCGAAATAGGGAAAAAAAATAAAAGCTTGACAGATTTTCATTAAATTTAAAGGATATGTTTGGGATGCGCTAATGTAAAATAGGAGCTATGGCACTCAAGAAATTTACTTTGAGAAATCCCAAGGGACACCTCCTTTTGAGTAGCTGCAGTTGGGTTTTTTTTTTTGCAATTTTGTGCAATTATAATACACAGTTCTGTATAGGGTATTCTTGGATGAATAGCAGCATGGAATTATTTTTTAACAATAGTTATTGTTTCTCCAAAACAATACAGGAGAACCCACCTGGTTGATAATACAGAATGACATTAAGGAATACAAACATTCTCTCCCACAACATTTTATTTGGACCTATCAATGACAACAGTGTGCTACACGAATGCTATATGATAATGCACCTGCTCAAAAAGATACAAATAACCTGTTTACTCCCAAGCATTCACTACCTGTAATATTTTTCACAATGAAGACATTTTGTAGTTTCATAATTCCAAGAATGTATATTATATCCACATGCCACTTAATATTTTAAATTTTATATAAAAGATAACTTGAAATGGAGGATTCTGGAAAGATAGTAGGAAACACTAGGAAATTGTTTCCCCACCTAGACGACAATTGCTCAGGAAGTACCTATCTGATATAACTATTTTAGAGCTCTGGAGTCTATTGAAGGCTTGTAATTTTCAAGTGAAGGCTTGGACAGAAAATTATGGTTTCAGTCAATTCTTAGCTCTTAACACAAGAGCTACCTGTCCCCTTCCCATCTGCCCCGTCACAGGCAGTTGTGCATGTGTTCCTGGAGTAGCTTGCACACACCTTTAATAGTCAAGGTAGGTAAAAAGGAACCTGTCCTCAAAATATCAGAGATACATGCTTTAATTGCTGATTTCTTCTGATCATAGAGGGGCAAATACACAGTGGTAGCAGCCACTGTTGTCACACCACCAGCCCCCCTTGTTTCAATCCCCTTCTCCTCTGGCTTAAGTGATTTCCAGAACATTTAAAAGGTCAGCATCTTTTTTACTCTCCCTTCATTTTTCTCTTTATCCCTTTTTGGGAGTCAGACATTGAAGTCTAGAACATCAATACTGAGGGAAATTAGAATGTCATAATACATGCCCAGGGGAAGCCTCAGAAAACACCTGAGAAGACCTTAATTTTACATCTCAGCCTAATCCTTAGCACAGAGACAGCCTGCAACAAAAACACATTATAGAAAACCCTGAGGAAGAGGAAGAGTCCGATTTTCAGAGTTACCATATTACTAAATTAAAACATCCAGGTTTTCAACAACAAAAAAATCAAAAGGCATAGAAAGAAACAGAAAAAATGCATCCTATTCAAAGGGAAAAAATAAATAAGCCAACAGAAATCATCTCTGAAAAAGACCTGTTGGTGGATATACTGGACTTTAAAACAATTGCCCTAAATATATTCAACAAACTAAAGGAAGATGTGGTGAAATGAAGAAAATGATAGATAAACAAAAAGGAAATATCAATAGAAAGTTTAAAAACTGTAATGAAAAACTCAATACAGGAATTCAAAGGCTGATTTCAGCAGGCAGAAGAAAGAATCAGCAAACTTGAAAAATAGAATGATGGAAATTATCAAATTTGAGGAATAGAAAGAAAGAAGATTGAAGATAAGTGAACAGAAAGGAACCCATGGGGCACCATCAAATAAACTAAATACACAACGTGGTAGCCCCAGGAGGAGAAGAGAGAGAGAGAAAAGAGGAGAGAATATCTAAAAAATAATAGCCACAAATGTCCCAAATTTTATAAAGACATAAATATAAACATCCACAGAACTCAACAAACACCACATAGATAAACTCAAAGAGATCCACATCAAGACACATTATAATCAAACTGATAAAAGACAAAGACAAAGAGAGAAATTAAAAACAACAAGAGAGAGGGTCATTATATAATGGTGAAGGGCACACTTCAACAAGAAGAGATAACAATTTTAAATATATATATGGACCCATCTAGGTGCACCCAGTTTCATAAAGCAAACCTTACTGGATCTAAGCAAAAGGATTAATAGCAACTCCATAATCACCGGAGATTTCAACACCCTACTGATGGCACAAGACAGATTCTCCAAACAGAAAATTAATAAAGAAATAATGGACTTAAACAAAACCCTGGAACAACTGGGTCTGACTGACATCTACAGGGCATTCTACCCAAAATCCACTGAATATATGTTCTTCTCATCAGCTCACGGGACATTCTCTAAGATTGACCATATCCTAGAGATTTACACAAAGTAAATCTCAAGAAATTAAAAAAAATAGAAATCATACCATGTACCTTCTCAGATCTCAGTGGAATAAAAGTAGAAATCAACCCTAACAGAAACTCACATTTCTACACAAAAACGTGGAAATTAAACAACCTCCTACTAAATGATTACTTCATAAATGAAGAAATCAAGATGGAAATAAAAAAAATTCTATACTCCTACACTGCTGGTGGGACTTCAAATTAGTTCAACCTCTGTGGAAAGCAATATGGAGATACTTTAAAGCGATACAAGTGAATCTACCATTTGATCCAGCAATCCCATTGCTGGGCATCTACCCAAAAGATCCAATGACACTCTACAAAAAAGACACCTGCACTCAAATGTTTATAGCAGCACAATTCATAATTGCAAGGCTGTGGAAACAGCCCAAGTGCCCATCAATCCAAGAATGGATTAATAAAATGTGGTATATGTATACCATGGAGTACTATTCAGCTCTAAGAAACAATGGTGATATAGCACATCTTATATTTTCCTGGTTAGAGCTGGAACCCATACTATTAAGTGAAGTATCCCAAGAATGGAAAAACAAGCACCACATATACTCACCAGCAAATTGGTATTAACTGAACAGCACCTAAGTGGTCACATAGGTACTGCAGTAATAGGGTATTGGGCAGGGGGGAGGGGGGCGAGTATATACATATATAATGAGTGAGATGTGCACCATCTGTGAGATGGTCATGCTGGAGACTCAGACTTGTGGGGGGAGGGGGAGAAATGGGCATTTATTGAAACTTTAAAATCTGTACCCCCATAATATGCCGAAATAAAAAAAAAAAAAAAACAAGAGAGAAGCTACACATCCCATACAAGGGATCCTCAATACAGTTACCAGCATATTTCTCATCAGGAACTTTGGAGGCCAGAAAGCAATGAGCCAACACATTGAAAGTTACAAAAGAAAAAATAACTGTCAACTAAGAATAATATATAGCAAAACTGTTTTTCAAAAGTGAAGGAGAAATTAAGACATTCCCAGATAAACAAAAGCTAAGAGAAGTGATTACCATGGTATCTGTTCTGAAAAAATGCTGAACAGAATCCTAGAAGTTGAAATAGAAAGACAGCATAGAGTAACGGAAGGCAGTATGAAGAAATAAAAATCTCAGTAAAGGTAAATACAAATACAAGAGCAATTATAAAAGCTACTATTATTGTAACAATGGTGTGCAACTTCATTTTTGTTTCCTACATAATTTAAAAGACTAAATCATTAAAAATTATAAGTTATGTTTGAATACCCAATGTATAAAGATGTAATAGGACATTAATAAATGAAAAGGGTGGAGACATAAAAAGAAAAGGGTGGGGACAGACCATTAAAGGAGCAGAGTTTTTGTCAAAATGGGGTAAATACATACAATGGACTATTATTCAGCCTTTAAAAGGAAAAAAATATTGATATACACTACTACAAGCCAATTACAAAAAGACAAAACCTTCCAGACTAACAAGAAAATCACTTAAGTCTCCTACAGTTAACCGTTAGCATCACTAAGAGAGAGAAGCCTACACACTTCTATTTCCATGTAAATAGATAAAGGTTTTTCAGGAAAGCTGATGGCAGAGAAGAAAATCAGACAAGAATTTCATGAAGGAAATAAAAGTATGCAAGTCTCTATTGGTGACAAAAAAAAAAAAAAAAACAGATCACATTTCCCAGTTTTCAATTCTGCAAGGATTGGGCTTTAACCTGGGTGGATACACTGAGAATTGAAATGAGACATGCTGGATCACAATCTTATCTACTTGTAGTAGATGCTAGGGTATACAAAGATTGACATTTAAACAATGCTAATTACTAATAAAAGGAGGGCAGGGAAGGAGGAAGACAAGGAGAAAACATACCACTTAATTATTAATAATAAACTGAAAGAGAGTACATGTGTCCAATAAGAAATCATTAATATAAAGGTATTAGCTTAAGATAATCTCTTCAACAACAATAGAAAACTTTTTAAATAGTAAAAGGAAAGAAAAATGAAGAATAGTACCCAGTAAATGAAACATTAAAAGAATTACAGACCTAGATCAAATGAATTGGTTTTCAAAATAAATAAAAATGGGCTTAAGTCATTAAAAATAATTCACCAAACATGACTCTCTGAGGGATGGGAAGTTTGAATAAACCAATGACAATAACAGATGTAGGAAAAAAATCAAAGAATCTCTGCAAAAATGTTCCAGCTTCAGAAACTTAAAGGGAACATTTTCTTTTAGAAATGTCAAAATAAAAATTTGAAATAAATATCAGCAAAAAAGAATTTATTAGCATATGAAAAAAATAATACCTCATCATCAATTGTTATTTTTCCATGGAATACAAAGAAGTTTGATATTATACGAGATTTTACTATAAGTCACTTCATAAAGATTTCTAAAGACAAAAGCCATATCATCACCTTGATTGCTGAAAGGGCACTTAAAAAATTTATCACCCATTCCTGATGAAACAATAGCATTTAACTGATGGATTCTTTCTTAGCAAATATTATGCCAACATCTTTTGTTAATGGAGAAACACTGTTTGCAACCTTGCTAAACCAGAGCAAGTTTTGCCACTGTTTAATATTCTGTCAAAGAAATTAGCCAGTAAATCAGATAACAGAAAATATTTAAATGCTTAAAATCAGCGCTATCATTATTTTCCAATAATATAATAGTAACCTGGAAAACCCACAGGTATCTAGGAGAAACTTAATCTAAAACTAAACAAATAACAAAGTAACAGGATATAAAATAGACATAAATATCTATAGCTTTCATATATTAGAACAAGAATTACAGAATGTTTTTGCTTTGGATTGTTTGAATATGCATGGATTTCAGTTGCCATGGTCTAGTAAGATAACACTGGTTTCCCCACCGACACAGTTTGAATTGCAATTACCATGATATAATTACTGACAGAATACCAAAAAGTGGAAACTTCATTGCTAGCTCTTCAGTCCTCACATTATTATATAAATATCATATGTACATCAAGATACGTGATCAATCACATCACATCTGTCAAAAGTTTGTATCTGGTGACTTTGCTTCTGCTATTCAGTGGATATACAAACAGCAAAGTTTGTAGTTGTTTTGTCTCCTTATCTCCCGCCGCATGATATTTTAGAAAATGGATAATCAAAAGAAGGAATTGACCAACAAAAATGAGAAAGAAGCAAAGAAACGTTAAGTGATAATGCTGGGAGTAAAATTCTAATCGAACTTAAATGGAGTTACAGGAGAAAGAGCCGATCCTGGAATGTCAGTACTGCTGCCCTTCAAGACACTGAGTAGCCAGAAGAATTTAGTGAGGCAAAGATCAACACAAAAGAAGAAAGTGGTTGTAGCAAAAAGGACGAAGGTATATCAGAGGAAGTAATGTTGGCAAAGCCTTCACATTAAAGAAACACTGAAATAGTTCGTGACATTCGAAGTGCAAAGGGTAAATAGTCTGAAGCTGATCCATACTTAGAAAGGGGTGTGACAATTCATCAAGCATGGAGATGGTTCACACTCCGCATTGTAAGACTGATGAGAAGAAAGAAGCAAGCATTGTTCAATTATTTTTGATGAGTTGTTACACAAAAAGTAAAACAAAAAATGTTCAGTTCTCTATGTTTCTCATGTCTTAAATCACAGTGTACCCTGTAATATTAGTTTCATGTTGTTTTGTTTTGTTTTCCTATACATTTATAACCTAGAGGAAGAGAGCTTTCTATGGTGTTGACAAAAATGTTTAAAGGTCAAGAGCAGTCATAAATTTTCCCATTGAAAATTAAGATCACTCTCCAGGGTTTCTGCTTGCACAGTTATTTTTTAGTACTGCTGTATCCATGCAAGGCATGAGCTGTCTGTGTTCACTATAAGCTCTATGCTTATGCCTACTCATGTTAATGGAAAGATGCCTGTTTTGTTCATGAGAATTAGCTACTAAGAAGATTCTTCCTTTATTGATTTGGTTGGTGTCAGTCTAGAATCTAGTATTTCTCTATCTGAAACACTGACCTAAGTAAAACATAGTATGTAATACAACATTTCAGCTATATAGGACAATAGGTTTTTGTTGATTGTACTAATAATTAAAACAGAATTTATCATTTGGTAAAAAATATATATTCTGAATTTCTAACTACCTTAAAAATTGGACTACAAAATGTTTGCACGTCCAGCACATTTTTATATCTCATGTATAGGAAGATTGTATATAGAAAATTACTGATTCTATTTCTTAAATAGTGCTTCCAGGAATTACAAAAGCAAGTTCTTTTCTTTCTTCCAAGTATAATACTTTAGCTCAACATTCTTCCAAAATCAATAACCCATGAATTAAAACAATGTTTCACTTAAAGTAGCTTGTGGTCTTATATAATTATTTATATTATGCATTGCTAATGTTTTTGGATTTGTTTCATTTATAGGATATATTATGTATTGCCAACATTTATAGGAGACATTCATTCATTTCAATTACTAGGCATTTATGTTACACCAACAGATTGCCAGACATTGTTCTAGAGACTTAAAAATTATCATAAGTAAGAACAAATACTTGCAGGTGACTTATTATTTACTGGAGTACGCAGAGGTGCAAACAACAATTACAGAGGTATGTGTTGAGATGTAGAGTTAAATGGCTTACGCCACGCCAATCAAGTGTTACTTTATAAATACAGATCTTCCATTCCACATTATGGCATTTCAGCTATAAAGGCATGTTGCTAAGCATGCATGCTTAAAGACACAATTTCATAGATGGGATGTAAATTATGTGTGATCTTAATGATAGTACTAATTAAATTACTATTAAGGATAGTGAGTGGATTAAAAACAACATATTCAACATAAGAGTTAAAATAAAGAGCACAACATTTCTTAAATTCTTAATTTCAACCAGCCCAAAATTCACTCTAAATAGGTAGAGTAATAAAAACTGACAGACATGTTAAAAAGAGCCTGGCAATGATGAGTCTCATGTACTGAGCTGCAGGAAATGATTCATATACTAAGTTTACCAACAAAATATTGATTTTTAAAATGGCACTCAATAATAATTTGATTCCTTAACATTTAAGGAAGTTTCCATTTGCCCTTTAGAAACAACAAAATATATATAACATGGAACCTTATATCATTCACCTTAATAAGGTTTCCTTTAGCACCAAGTCAATATTGTGGGATGTTAAAATATTTAATGAACTACTCCAATATCCTCAATATCTTCTACAACTTACTAATATTGTAACAAGGTTTCTTTATAAACATCTGATTTGTAAAGTAATAAAAAGGGAATGTCTGTGTTGGTTAGAATATAGACTTCAGGGTCAGAATGAATTGAGTTCAAATCTCAGCTTTCAAATTTGTTTATTTCTGTAATTTTGGCAAATTACTCAATCTTCCTTAAAGTTAATTTTTCTATCCATGATATTGGGAAAATAATAACTCTACCATGGACCTGAGGCATGAATAAAATTAATAATTTATTTTAAAAGTCAGTAATAATAGTAAGTGATATCTAGAGTATATGTTGTTGTGGATTACAATAAAAACTGCACTGCTATCACAAATCTAATGTCCCTAAAAGGATTAAGTTCTCAGGATTTCTATACCACATAATTTCAGATGTTTTTAACTTCCCACCAAAGTAGCAAAAACACAAATAACAGTTTACACCTAAGATTAATTAATACCTTTTAGCTTGACAATTATTCCCTCATTTTCTCCTGTAACATATTGCTGACAGTTTAATAGCAAATAACTTATAATTGAATAAATCTATCAGACATTTATTACTAAATATAAATTTGCTTTGCTAAGTTTGTAAAATAAGCATTATATAAATAGAATATAAATGATAACAGTGATTCTTTAACTCATGATCTGATTGATATTCTTTTGAACATTACAACTCTTATATCAGCTTGATTTATTGGGAAACATCAATTTTCTCATGTAAATAATATTGAACTTAAATCATGATTAAAATAGAGGCAGATTGAACAAAAATAAGGTGTTGACAAAAATAAAAGTACAATCTCTCATACTTTTCCTAAGGCTGTCTTTCTTTAAGCATGCCAAACTTGATTTTCCAACCAGAACACATCAATGACAGAAGTTGTGGGATCTGCTTATCTTTTCTGTAGTAAATGACTAATTCCACTTCGTAAGTTGAACTTCCAGTAATAAGAAAAGCAAGTTATGCTATTTCTTTCTGGTAAAATTCTTTAGGTCAACATTCTTTTAAAAATCAATTCTTCATGAATGGAGAAAATTACTCATTTGCTATATACTATCTTTTAAAATAATTATCTCATATATGAAATTTCTGCCACAGTTAGTGTCATTTCTGGGAGACTTTTTTCTTTAGCCCCTCTTCAACTGACAGACATTGCAATTCATGTCTATCTAACATTAAAAAAAAACAACTCAATCCCATTGCTGGGCATCTACCCAAAAGATCCAATGACACTCTACAAAAAAGACACCTGCACTTGAATGTTTATAGCAGCACAATTCATAATTGCAAGGCTGTGGAAACAGCCCAAGTGCCCATCAATCCAAGAATGGATTAATAAAATGTGGTATATGTATACCATGGAGTACTATTCAGCTCCAAGAAACAATGGTGATATAGCACATCTTATATTTTCCTGGTTAGAGCTGGAACCCATACTATTAAGTGAAGTTTCCCAACAATGGAAAAACAAGCTCCACATATACTCACCAGCAAATTGGTATTAACTGAGCAGCACCTAAGTGGACACATAGGTACTACAGTAATAGGGTATTGGGCAGGTGGGAGGGGGGAGGGGGCGAGTGAGATGTGCACCATCTGGGGGATGGTCATGCTGGAGACTCAGACTTTTGGGGGGAGAGGGGAATGGGCATTTATTGAAACCTTAAAATCTGTACCCCCATAATATGCTGAAATAAAAAAAATAAAAATAAACTAGTTTTATAAACATTCAAACTTATAAAACTGGTGAGAGAATATTTGCATTATAAAATATTTATTTTAAAAAGTTTCCTTGTATATAGGAATTTTATTTTTTCAGAACTGGATTTAAAACAGCAAATTACTTAGACAATTTCTTCCTTTCCTGAAGAGTCTGATTACTCCCTGGGTAAGGGGAGAAAGAGAAATATCTGGAAGACCTAGTAATGTGGGAAAATTGTGTGGTAAAATAAACAACTCTAAAGCTCAGTTTTGTTACGTGTAAAATTAGTATTAAAAACTCCATCTCATAGATTTCTTTAGAGGATTCAACATAAGGAGCCACTGAAAGTACTGTACACAAGACTCAGCTCATAGTAGGAGCCCAAGAATGGTAGCTACAGGACCATAAATCAAAATAAAACAGATACATTAGCATCCTTAACTATTTTTATGTTCTTTAAACTCCTGGTAAAATTCAACAATAGTGATTCTATGCATCAATTTTGATTGAGTACAGGTACCATTCTGTTTATTGTTTCTAAATCCAAATATTTAATGCAGTAAGGCAGTGTACCTATACATGTAGACCTTCTTGTAACCCTTTCAGGATGAATCGATATATTGGAATCATTGCCAAAATCTTATTTTATTATTTCTATTACATATGCTATGATGTCACTTATCTAATTCCATCAAAATTTTATTCAAAAATCAGTATTTCCAAAACAAGAGCACTAGACATTGCTTTTCCTCAGAAATGATGGGTTATTTTTACAGTTACCTAGTCAATGACAGGATGGCTCCACTTACCCCTCAAGTATTACTCTTCTGAACTAGTGAGACATTTCTTCAAATTGTGTGTAAAGATTATGATTCTGTATGCTAGAACAGATATGGATTTGCCTTAAATGAAACATCTATATTTTTATGCATGTATTGTTTACTATTGATTCTCACCATCAAAGCTACTCAGATTTCGTGCTTCCTTCCAAAAAAAAAGCCCAAATAAAAAGAAACAAACAAAAATAAACATTGAATATACTACTTATAGAATTGACTGCTAATTGTACATAACTTGAAATTTTTTTCTTAGTGAATGGACTACTTTTTATAACAAGTATCAATGTTGAGCTGTTATTTCTATATTCTAGTTTTCTGCAATGTAAATGTGTCTTTTCTCTTTTTAGTGTTTTCAAATATGTTTGGATCTGCCTAATAATCTCAAAGGGCAGTAATACATATAGAGGTAACATAGAATCACAGTGTTTTTATAAAACATTATATTATTAGGTACCTGGCTTATTAGGGCTCAAGAAGTGGCTAAAACATGTATGAAAGATGAAAGAAAAGAAAGAAGGAAGGGAAGGAAGAAGGAAGGAAGGAATGATGGTAGGAAGAATGAAAGAAAAGAAGTAAGGAAAGAAACATTTGAGTACTTACCATAGTATTTGCAAAGCATAGGTGATATAAATAACATTTCTTTGTCCCCAAAGAGTTTAGAATAGAAGTGATAAGTATGCAAATATATGTGAAAGAATAAAAAATAAAACAAGATAGTATAAGTCAATCAAGAGCTAAAATGTCTATAAATGTTATTGGAGTTCTAAGAAAAGAGTCAAGAATGCTATTGCATATATACTTGTTATTTCATCATGAAGTCTGGTGACTCAAAGTATTATAGTATTCTTCACTAATATAGTTGTTGAGAATTGTCTGATTATCCAGGCATCCAATATTTGTTAAAGAATATCAATCTCCTCTTAAATAAACATAAGCTGCTTGGTTTTGATTAGCAAATCAGAAAGTATGCCAAAGACTACAGTTCTATCAAGGTGAAGCCTTCTCTATGATTGAAAATACAGATTTTATTGGAAACAAGCAGCTGTGTTCTGAGGTTAGAGCACTTTGTTGCAGAAAGAATATCAATGGAGTGTTTATGAAATAACAAGGGAACATCACATCGCAAAGAGCAATGAAAGCCTCTTTAAAAAAATCTGTATAATAAACATGTCTAGATGGTTATGGCTCTGGCAGATCGCTACAGAGGAAATATTAGAAAAAACTCTACTCATACATTTTTCATGAAATGTTCTGTATTATACATCACAGCTGCAAATCTGCCCTCTGAAGTTTGCAGCTTCTTAATGACACCAGCGATTTAGGGCACAGGGTGGAGTTAGGCTGACATGTGACTGATGAGGTGGAAGTCTGAGTCTGAGGGCCGTTGAACACAGAGAATTTTCTCAATGTATCATAATTACAGAACCACCTGTGCTGAGGAATTTGTGCTGATTCAGAGAAAATACATGGAACTTAATGGTCTGCAAGCTCCTTTATCTCAGACACATGGCAGTTGGGAACAAAGGATACAGTTGCATTTTAAAGTGATTTTAAGGCATTGGTTTTTATCCCTCCAGTAGATGATATTTCCATCACCTGAGAATGTTTGCCCCATTTGAGAATGTGAAATTGGATATCGAAGCACCACTGACATGTAGTAGGAGCATTTTCTGGAAAATGATGTGGAAATGTAATGTCATAAACTACTGGGCTTGATGAGCAATCAAAGCTGGATTTTTCTGATTTTTCTTGATTTTTACAAAGTCCATCATTGATTGAAAAAAATTAAATGCAAGTGCATATTCTAAGGAAAGTAACAACAATTTAATAGTAGATTCACTCTTCATGTTTGAATTCTTACTCCAATGTGCTCTTAACCATGTGTTAAGTCTCTGGGCTGGGATGGGGGGAAGTTATAACAGTTTTATGTCTTTTAAAAAAGAGTTCAAAAAGATAAATATTTGTGTCGACTGTGATTTGAGAAGGGTAAGAAAGGAGCAGAATATGACTAAATGTTCATTAGGGAAGGAAATGAAGTTCAATATTTATAAGAAGTAAATAGTATTGTTTTCAATTAGTGAAAGTGAAGCCAAGTTCACTAGATAATAGTGAATATAAAATAATCAATACATTAAATCAAAATATCTTTCAGTTACATGATTTGTTTCTCTCTAAATATTTATTCTATAACAAAAAGCCATGTTTTTTGGATACTATGTCTGAAATTATTTATAACAAGATTTTCAGCAATTAACACATACTTTGGGCAATGTCTTTCTTTGTATGAGTTCTTTGACATTCATTCCTATTTTGGAAAGTCTATGTAAGAGTAAAGAATAAAAACTGAAAAGACAGTGTATTATTTTTTATATTATTATAAGAGTAGCATGTCTTCCTTTTAAAAACCAAAATAACGGAAAGGACAAATGTGAAAAGCAATAAAAATTTGTCCATTATCTCATCAATCAGATATATCTACAGTTAAGAATGTGGTATAAATCCCTTCAGAAAATGAATTATCTAACATTCTCATAACAAATAAAAAAATTAAATGACAGACTGCTTTGTATATAAATTTAGGATCAAAGATCAATGAATAATTTTCATTTTATGTATTCATTGAATAAGGTGTACCACAGTTGGAGAGCATTTGAATAAATAACAGATACAAATTTATTCTTACATTTAAATATGAATAATATTAATTACATTTACATGGGAACAATTAAGCAGGAAGATTGAACTTAAATGAGTAAGTTATCTAATCAGTAGGGAAGTGAAGTAATACAGCAAACAAAATAAAGTAGCCTAGCTACTATCTGTAGGAGGATTAAGAAATGACATAAATGTATATAACTTTGACACGTAGTAGCATCTGATCTACGCTGTAGATCTTAGATGAACCTCTGTGTGCCTGTTACGGTCTTTCACTATGGATCCTGATTTCTTTGGTTTATATCCCAGTTCCAGCATTAACCAGGTGAGAAACTTAACCATTGTTAAGTAAACTAGAACTTCAGAGAACTTATTGACCTTTCTAAACCTCGGTCTTTCCATCTGTAAAATGGAATGACTGAGGATTAAACAAGTGATTGTAATGGAGACATACAGTAAGAACTACGAAAACATTATTTTTAAATTGACAGCTTTATAGCTTATTTTATGGGTGAGGAATTTGAACCTTGATTTTCCTTTCACTCACCATAGAGGACTACTGCATAAAGTCTATTTTTCTGTCATGTAGCATTCTCCATTTTCTCAAGTTTTTAAAAAATATATTCTGTATGTCTCAAGTAATTTAGCTATTAATTACCTATTAATATCTATCTCTAGATTCACAATAGCAAAGCCACCTAAGTAAATAACAGAATGCAAATTTCCATGAGTTTAATATGCTTTTAAAACTGTGGTATTTTTTTTCTTAAATAATCTACCTGCTTTACCCTAATACCACCCCTGTTGAATACTTTCCTTATTTAAAATTTGGTATTTGTTCATTAGATTCTTTTTGCATCGATTTTTAGTTTTTTGAGCTATTGCATTACAATGTTATTTAACTTGATCACTAAGCTCACAAGTTTTGCACCGGAGGCGAGTGCTTCACTTGCCCCGCCTCAGTCCCAGCCATGGCAACTGAGCACATGACTCTGGATGGACAAACAGAGGGTGACATTTCAATGGGCCTATTAACCACGCTAAAAAGTCCGGACTTTATCTTACAGGCAATGGGACAATGAGAGGTACATTCAGTAGGTCACAGTGTTCCAATGGTCCAAGGCAGCAGGGAGGAGTCAAATACGATGCAGAAGTTTCTACTGGATTCACTGGACGGGCATTAGCACCGTTCTCCAAGGCAGGGAAACGGGAGGAAGAGCATATTTAACAGGGGAAGCCTGGTTGTGAGTTCAAATGTGAGACTTCAAACTGTCTGTAGGAAATTCAAACACAGATGTGCAGAAAGCAGTTGAACATTCCATGCATATTTTAGGTTCGGATATAGACTCTGGAAGTTGTCACCATTTTTATGGCAACAAAAGCCATGGAAGCAGATAAAGTTACCCAGAAAAGTTAAAAGAAAAAAATAAAAAGGCAAGGTAGACCACAGTCTAGGCCAAATATGGAGAACAACAGCAGAAGGAACTGAGAGTGAGTTGGGAAAGGAACTCGAACAGGTAGAGAAGTAGGAGTGTTAAAACTGCTTTTGGCCAACGTGGAAACTTTGTGATATTAAATTCCTTAAGAAAAGAGAGTCAAATAGTCCTGGATTTGCCTCTGAGCTCTGCCATTGTGTTACTTTTATCAAAAATAGTCTACGTTTTGTGGAGTAGCTACATGAATTTGATGAAATAGAAGGATGCTTGAAATAGTACTTGGCACAAAGTAAATTCTCCAGGAATGAGCCATTATTAAAAATAATGAGTAGAAAGATTGTAGGCTCTGAAGCCAGACTGCTTGGGTTTGAAACACAATTTTGCCAGTACTAGCAGTGCTACCTCACGTAAATTACTTAATCATTTTCTGTGCTTTAGTTTGCTTACCAATGAAACATACATAATAATATCTTTAACATATAGGCTGGTTGCAATGATCAAATGGACTTAATACACACACTCTACTTACTACAGTGCATGCAATTATACTTTATAGTTTATAAACCTAGTTTATAGGCAGAACAATTTGAAGTTCAACCACTGAACATATATAGGAAATTTTTCTTTTCCTCCACTTTTTTTCCATTTTAAGATTACTTTTTTAATTGATCTTGTTGCTTCTTTTTGAAAAAATATTTCTTTCTAAAGGAAAGTACTAGATATAAATAGTCAATGATGATATCAATATCAAGAGTCAAAACAAGCATAAAATGTTAAAGCAGTGCCTTCAAATGAAAGCCAGTGTTGGGAGGTTTATATAAACAGGCTAATCCTGAACAATTCAGGATCTTCTTGTCTTTAGGCAAGTCAGTGCCTGCCTGTCATAGGAGGGATATTAGGACAACTGCATAGTATGAGGTTACTCAAGAGAGAACTGTGGAAACGACCAGATCTTTAGGATCAGGCAAAAAAGTACTCAAATCCTTATTTCTTAAATGATTGATTTGATGACACAGATTAAACTACCAACTTCATTGAGCTTCTGTTTTTCCATCTATGAAGAGTAATAGGAATGTCTGTCTCTGCAAGCAACATTAAGGATGACATGTTGTAGCAAAACGCCTACACACAGTAGGCTTTCAACAAATGCTAATTCCCAGCGTTTCTGCCAGTGCACAGCTATTCTCCAGAGACATGCATCCATTTAAATCCATAAATGCATTTAAAATTACTGCAGAAAGTAGAAGGAAGACATAGTAAAAATAAAACCAGGTATAAGGAGATAATAGAGTTAAATTCCCTAGTGAAAAATGACTAACAAACCAGATTTTTATTACATTCAGAAGCCACGGGTATTTTTTGTGTTGTTTGTTTGTTTGTTTTGGGATGAGGGTCTCACTATGTTGCCCAGGCTGGACTTCAACTCCTGGGCTCAGGTGGTCCTCCACCTTAGCCTCCCAAGCAGCTAGGGCTATAGGCTTATCACCTGCACCAATTCAGAAGCCACAATTTAAAGTAAGGCTGGATTGGATTTGGTTGTACTTAATGACCTGGTGTAATCATAAAAAGTAGTAAATAATTTTTAATACAATTATTGAAAACTTTCATAACAATTATTCTATAGTGCCTTCATATGGTTTATATATTGATAAAAGTTTTAAAATGATAATCACATTTAATTGAACTTTTAAATGTTAGGTTAATAATACAGAACACGGAGCTTAAAATATGACCATTAACTATAGCCTGTGGATGCCAAAGAATATCCCAGGTGGATGTGGGACTAGACCATATCCATATCCAAACAAACTTGGAAGCAAGCCTGATGGAGCAGGGGAATATTCTACTTGGAATATACAGAGTCAGCCCAGACCACAGGCTTTGAAGTCAGAATTAGTTTTTTAGCACCTAGCACATTGTGAATTCTCAAAACTACTAAACACGCTTGGAATATTTTTAACCTAACTAATGTGTGTGATCAAATAAAACACCTGATCACAAATGTGTCAATCGCACCTTTGCTACTAAGAATTATTTATGAGTTTCTTTGTGAATCTTGATTACGATTTAATTAAAAATGGACAGTTTCTTCCAAATTTTACTACAGTGTTAAAATCTTCTTAAAATACAGAACATTAACCATGTCATTTGTATTGTAATATGAGGTCAGGCGTTAACTTTTTTCTAGATCTAGTTTCACCAAATGATATATAAAATTATATGACAATATTTTTCTCAAATGGAAGTTATATAAGAATAAATAGGCAATATAATCATGAATATTTGGAAAACTGTGGTAAAGTTTTCTATTGCTATGATATCTAGTTGTACTGAAATTTTAATATTATATCCTTATGTTTAATAATTTAATGAATGAAAGAAAACACATTTTGCTATAGCAAATGTAATCTGAAGCATCAGAATTTTAAATTGGTGAGCATAGGTCTTGCTTTATAGAGAGTAACCAAAAATTGATTGACTATATGAATGAGGCAAGTTTTTAATGCAATTTAATTTACATGTTTTTTAAAACAGTGAACTAAATTGAAACATGGCATCTGGATCTATTATCTGCATTCAGAAAATATTTCTTTGGATAGATGCTTTAATTATTCAGCAAAAAATTTTCAGACCATAGGTTACTATTCAAAAAATTAATATTTTGGGGGACTGAAAGAGGTAGTCCTGAGTTCAGAAATCTTTAGCAATGGGAATCTCTGGCTCATTGATCTAAGTGGCTGAGATGAACTATTTTAGAAAGCCAACCTTGGTGAGTTTAAGGGGAGAACACTTTATATAGTGAAAATAAAATTATAAGAGATTATTAGAGTATCATTTTTCCTTCGAAGTCTGGAATGAATTCCAGTTTTGGCCACAAATAAATGCATAGTGCCCAACAGAGAACAATCTGTTTATAAGAATTGTCCAGATTCCTAGCACTCTAGTACTCACATCAATAGCAGAAGATTTTTTTTTTCCAGTCTCAAGATAAACTAACTAAGCAAACTAAAACAAACAAACAAACCAAAAAGACAATTTTAATTAAAAATGCAAAACCTCTTGGGTCATCTGGGGAGATATTAGAAGTGATAATGGGGGGAGGGTATGGTACATTATTTCTATTTTATCTTAATGGTTTATAAAAATAAGGGAGTAAGTAATTTGGTGATTGCCAAGGAAGCCCTCTTACTTATTTTATTTCTTTCTTTAATTATTTGAATTTTATTTAAACTGGAAGATTTTATCCATGTGCTTACAGTAAAATCAAATCCATGTTTTCCTCATCCATATGCATTAATTTATAGATAAAGTTGATACTTAGAATAAAGTCGGAAGCTAACCTTGGTCACTTGGCTGGTAACTCTCTTGGGCTTGTTATGGAAATTTGTCACTAAATTATTTCTTAGAACACATTTATCTTGGTATGCTGCATATTAACCCCACTGGGGTGCTACAGAGAGTAGTGCTATCTAAAGGAAAAGTTTGTTTCAGGGCCTCATATTTATGAAAACATAGCTACTTTTTATGAAGTTATGATCATGTTATTTAAATTATACCCTCCAAAGTAAGAAACAATTCAGAAAAACTAAAATGTTCATTATGTGCCGATTATTTTAAAATGTCATTGGAGAAACATTATTCAACTTTTTAAAAAGATATCCAGCTAATTGTACATTCAAATACAGTTGTTACAAGTAATGTAGAGTAATTCCCTGTATACTTTGACCTGTTTTCCCCAATGGTTACACTTCACAAAACTATATCCAAGATTCCCACTATCATATTGGCTTTGATATAAGCCACTGATCTTATCCAGATTTCTGAGTTAATTATTTACAGGCAGCATACCTTGTATGACACAGGTGTCAGAAATTGTAAACTTTAAAAAATCACATGATATCCTCTTAGCTCATGGATACGTTTGCTACCCTTAAATAAGTCCATTGAGGTAGGAACAGATTTTAATTGATGAGCATTTTACATTTTAATGGCATAATTTACAGTATAAACAAATGCACACAACATATGCTAATGTATATTCATGTACGTTCTTCAAAACTAAGAACTCATTGTCTATTTTATTATGTGAAAGTCAAATTATGGGATACTGGTAATGATGTTCATACTTAGATATGAATATTAAAAAGTAGTTTAGTTTATTTATGTAAATTAAATTAATTGCATACTTTGACATATAGCAACTTAATAAAATATTGGAATTTTCTTAAAATGATTTTAGTATGCTTAATACTATATTTTTAAAGTTAAGATAATAGCTTCCATAACGATATGATATTTTTTATTACCAATTTATTACTGGAGGATCATTTAGAAAAAAGGATGGGTCATAGAACAAGTGAGGTACATATAGACAAACTTTATTTTTATCTTATAAAATTCATTAATCAATAGCATTTTGGCTCTGGTGCCTTAAATGGGCTAATGGATCTACTCTCTGCATTGAGAAAATCTAGATCTTTATCTTTTGAACAGATGCAGGCAAACCTTTTTTTTGTGAAAATAATTTGGGTGGTTATTTTGTTATCTACTACCAATTCTATATAAATCTCTGATAAGAGTCTGTGTTTTCTTTTTTCCATAAGTCAAACAGGTTTATATTTTCCAAATAAGAAAATGATGTACCTAAGCTTCATAAATGACATCTCCCTTATCATCCATAAAAATGATATACATCTTTTTGTGTAGATACTCAGCAAACAATTCCTAGAAATCACCTTTATTGCAAGGAATAAAACAGATGTATAACTTCCTCTTTTGGACGTCAGATTTATACAAAGAGGCAACAAGGTACTCCCAAGCATAATATTAAAAAAGCATTAGATTTGGTGATGTTCCCACTCAATAGATATGATGTCTATTATAAAAATATTTTTAAATCCTTTGTATAAATTGATTTTTCAAAAATATGAAAGGATCTTAGCACAGATACTTAAAAGAAATTTCCAATTCAGCCAATATCACATTTAAGAAGTTATAACTAACATCCCATGAACAACAAACTAAGAAGAATGAGGAAATTTAATCTATCTATCTTATACCTACTTTTTGTAAACTATTCCATTGTCTGCAATTGCCCAGGATGTAAATATCAACCTCCTACTCCTTTTCTACTTTAATTGAGCACAGTATATTTCTTTATGGGGCTAGAAGAGGGACAAGGCTCAATTTATCATGGATCCCCCCAACCCTATTCCTTTGGATCTTTCCTTTCAGGGCCAATGCTACTTATGTTTTCTAATCTGAATATTTAAAAACATTTTTTTTATTTCAACATGGTTAAGTGATATATATAGGAATGGATTAAGTAATAAAGTACCAAAACAGATGGTACCAAAACTTATTCCAAGGCATATCCCCTGAATTCCTGAAATCTTCTCTTAGGTCTAAATGTAGTTGTGCAATTTCATTTTTTTCTGATTCCTCAATGGAAAGAAAAAAGTGTTTAGTGTGTGCTCAGATGAAACACAATAGCAAATATAATTATGTGTAATATATATCAGTGGGAGAATATATATAAAATATATATATATATGTGACTACACCTTTCCTGTTCATCATTTAACTTCATTCATTTATGCTCTTATTATACATACTACAGAATGTAGGAATTTGCAAAAGGTGAAAACATGGAGAAAGAGAGAAGGTAGTACCAACATACTATAAAATAAAAGTCATCAGAAATAATAGAGAAGAGAAAAATATGAAAAAACTTATGATCACTTTAAGGAGAAAGTGAGAGTGTCCTTTCATTTTATGCATTTCATGAAAAGATAAAACTAATATACATAGTTTAGGAGAAAAATTATTTACTTCTAATTATTATGTAGCATATCTAAATATATATAAATACACATGTGTGTATTGAGGTATTTTACTTTAAAAATAAATGCAATTTTTTGTTAAATCATTATAGCCACTTAGCATTTATTTGCTAAGTGTGTTATAACATTACTGTTAGTGTATTGAGAATGAAAATTAATGGTGGATTTTTACCCTCCTGAATGGTTCCAAAGCTGGATAGATTATGAACCTATAGATTCAAACTGCGTATATTATCTGTGCAGTTGATAAAATAAAAGAAGGCAGTCATCTCCTCTAGTAAAATATGAGAACAATGGAAATTTCCTTTTTGGGAGAATTCGTATTGTATCATATAAAAAAAATTACCCAAGATATTTAATTTAATTTTGACAGGATGTTTCTGGTCCTTAGCTCAGTGATTTTCACAAGTATGTTTGCTCCTTGGGACAAAGGATAGAACATTTATGCACATGCAGAAGGAAAGATAGTTATTTGATCCAGTTGGTAGGACCCACCTGCCTCTGCCCTCCTCCCTAGGTGCCCAGGGACAACATGTCTACAGACCTTTAGATGGACCCAAACAGAGCCAGGCTCTATTTAAGCAGAAACATTTAGAAAGTTATCTCAAAAACAGGACATGCAAACACTTGATTTTGCTCCAGGAACACCTAAGTAAATGACGTGGGCATGAGATGCTTTTTTCTTGCTCCATCTTCATGTCATTATACCTATTGTCTCCTCCAAACAAAATGTTAAGGGTAGTGGTGGGGGGAGATGCAGAGGGGATAGTTAACATTAATGGGTACAAAAATACAGCTAGACAGAGGGAATAAGATATAGGGTTCATAGCACAATAGAGTGACTATGTTAACAATAATTTATTGTACATTTCAAAATAACTGAAAAAGTGGAATCGGAATGTTCCTAACACAAAGAAATGAGAAATGTCTGAGGTGGTGGATACCCTATCACCCTGATTTCCTGATTTGATCATTACAAAATGCTTTTTTCCCCCACTACCTCAAGCTTCCTTCGGGTGCTCCCTCCACTTCTGCACATATTTTCCTGTAGCCACCAAAGTAATTTCAGCTGACTTTCTCCCAGGCACTCACTGTATCTTGGAAATACTTTTACTATGGAACATGTCTTCCCATTGCCATGTTTTATTTGTGTTCCACCACACTTCTAGATGACGTACTGTCAGTTCCCATCCTCTGGTGTCCAGCACACTCAGACACAGATCTGGTAAGCCACCAGGAAATAAATGTTTACATTAAAAAAAAATCACTGCAATACAAACAGAAAGACAGCAAGATTTCTAATAAGTGTGGCCTGGCATAACACTGGGTGATTTTCCTGCAATGAGTTGAAGATATCAGGTAAATCGATGAATACGTCACAACCACTGACCTCCAGGATGCTCTTTTGTAATTATATTTTAATATTCTCTCCCTACTGTGTATATAGGTTTCGTGACTTCTGAAGCTTATAAAATTGGGGAGTGGCCTCTTTAAGAATAATAATCCAAAATTATAAATAGAGGAAGTTCGTGGCCATTCCAGGAAAGGGTCTTTGTAAGACACTCTGAAGCCCAAACTTTATAACTTCATGAAATCTGTTCTGGCTATGATGGGCGAGCTTTCAAATGAGGGTGAGAATCTTGCTATAGTTTTACTAGAAGCAGTTTGCTTCCAGTGGAATGTATGATACCAGGAAAAGAGATTTGAAGGCAAACTTGAATAAGCAAGACACGAAAAGGAAATATTCTGAAGACAACTCCAATTCATAAATGTGGTAAGTGGAAAGGGAACAGTCTGAAAGGAAGCGTACTGTGATTTGGGAGAAAATTTTACTACTTACTATCTGTGCAACATGAGGCAATTTATTTAACCTCTCTGAGCCTTCATTAGAATAATCATCATGTTAAGCAATACATAGCATTATCTGTGCCAGCTACTATTCTAAGCATATGCTAACATAAACTAATACATGTAATCTTCACAGTAGTATTATACTATTTTACCCTCATTTCATAAGCGAGGAAACTGAGGCACATGGGGTTAAGTTACTTGCTTAGGTTATATGTCTAGGAAGTGGCAGAGTCCAGATTTAAACACAGGCTTCTGCCTCCAGAGTTGGCTGCACGATGTATACAATTATAGAGATGATTTCCTTTTCCTAGCTGTAAAAGGAAGGAACAGTTACTTTACATTGCTGTCTGGGCACCTTTTAGGTTGTGCATCTCAATTCCGTCCTTAGGTGGGGATCCATAGGAGGAGAGTCAGAAACAAGGACTCAGGAGCACATGGTTTACTGAGGGGACACTCTTCAGGAAAAATCTGTGCCATAGTGAGGAACCTAAGATAGACAAGGGAGTAGAGCAAGGAGTGGCCTCGGGCCTCAGGCAACACGTGGCGGTTCCTGAACCACAGGCAGCTGTGGAGCATCAATCATCCCACAGAACTGACTGCCCCTCCCAGTCAGCTCTGTACCTGAAGGAGAGGAGGGCAGACTTGGTTTTGGTGTCTTGTTTTGTTTTTGCTTTTGTTTTTTAACTGACATATTTAGTACATCATAAGCCTCAGACTGCCCCGGGGTGCAGAAGGAATAAGAGCAGAGTCTCTAACTTCTCAGACTAAGCAAGCACGAGTCTCCAGAGAAGGTGGGCAGGGGGCCTCTACTGCCCAAAGCTCACAGCGCTTGGAGGAAGGAGGTCTGGGTGGGCCCCAGTTGCATCCGAAACAGTTCTGAATGCATGGTGGTTACTCAATAAATGCAGCTGCACGGCAAAATGAATTATTGGTCAACGACCAACAATGATGGTCCTGTAAGACTATAAAGGAGCTGCCTGACACAGGTGAACCATGTTTTATCTTTTATACTCTATTTTTCATTGTACCTTTTCTGTGTTTAGACATGTTTAGATACACAAACACCTACCATTGTGTTACTATTGCCTACAGTGTTGGGTACAGTAATACGCTGTCCAGGTTTGCAGTCTAGGAGCCATAGGCTGTACCACATGGCCTAGGCTATATCATGTAGGTTTGTGTGAGTACATTCTGTGAGGTTCACACAATGACAAAATTGCCTACAAATTTTTCATAACTATCCCCCTAATTAAGTGATGCACGACTATGTTTTATATCATGTATTTGTCTGATCCATTTAGGAGTAAAAGAAGAAGCAAAATTCTCTTTTCAATTCTGGCAGACTATGTTATAATGTGGAATAAACACAAAGATTAATCAAATGAAAGGTTTTAGCAAATACTGAACAGACTGTGCTATGTATGATGTGTTTCCAAAGAAATTAAGACATAGGCGATTACTATGGGTGGTCTGCTGCCTAAACACAGAATGTGTAACAATGACCTTAATGAATAGATTTTTGGAGTCTGTGTAGTTTATTCTCTATCAGGTTCACTCTATTTAGGTAAGGAGATAAAACATCATTGCTTTCATATAGAACATCCTAGTTATGCTTTGGTTATAATTTAAAAAGCAGTCAGTGATTTATGTTTGAAAATCATAGAAGAAAGAAGCAATAATATTTTGCCTAAATATCTGTTTTACCAATCAGTCAAAAAAGTAAGTTGGAAGGGCTTTGAATCTCCTAAAAGACAGATTTCATAGGCAATTTTTTTAGAGAGATATAAACACCTCTAAGGAAAGAACAAAACTCATCCAAACTCTGTTGTGCCTAATATATTTTCTAAACCAGTGTTCCCCAACCACTTTGGTACCAGGGACTGGTTTCATGCAAGATAATTTTCCCACAGTCCACAGCCCAAGGGGGAGGGGGGAGGGAAGGGGGGGTGGAGGGCGATGTTTCGGATTCTAGTGCATTACATTTATTACATTTGCAGCTGCACCCCAGTACTAGCGTCACCGCCTCAGCTCCACCTCAGATCATCTGACAGCTCCACCTCAGATCATCTGACAGCTCCACCTCAGATCATCTGATTCTTATAAGGAGCCCACAACCTAGATCCCTCGCCTGCGCAGTTTACAGCAGGGTTTGCACTCCTATGAGAAAATAATGCCGCTGCTGATCTGACAGGAGGCGGAGCTCGGGCAGTGATGTGAGCGATGGGGAGCGGCTGTAAATAGGCTATACAGATTCTCTAGCCTGCTTCTCACCTCCTGCTGTGCAGCCCAGTTCCTAACAGGCTACAGACTGGTACAGGTCGGTAGCCCAGGGAATGAATACTGCAGCTCTAGAGCATCCAAGAGATGTAACTATTATACACAAAAGAGCAGATACAAGGAAAAGGGACTTATTTTTATTTCTTTACCTAGGACAAAGAAATAAAATCAAACTGAAGAGTGGTGTAATCACCCATTAAGTGGGACTAGAACAGAACCAATGGCAATGTATAGCTGTGCTAACTCCACCTGGCTTGTTTTTGCCACTCAAGGGGTACACGGATGGCCCTGGGCAGCAGTTGTATGGGGTAGGTGGAGAGAACATCACCTTATAACTCTTTACAGCGGCCCAGCCTTTCTGATGTGCATGCCCATACTCCAATAACTACAGTATTTGAAACTATGGAAAAATTGCAAACTTTCAGCTCTAACAACCAAAAAAGTATAAAACAAAGCATATTAATCAGATCTTTCTAGTTGAAATTCAGGTCGGGGTAAACTTTCTTTTATGTGTTGAACTCATAAAATATCCATTTTCATGTTATTTTCTTCCTAAAAGCATACTAATTGATAACTCACTGATTGCAATTTTTATAACTTAAACACCTCATGCATTAAAAATGGGCGTGAAGATTTCAGCGAAATTACTCACTCCCACTCAATAAAAAATTCTGTGGCAATGTTCCAGAATATTTTACAATACAATTAAAATAAAAACCCAGCACACACAACTCACCCTTCACATTTCAGAATTAACCTAATTAGTGCCACGGGAAAAACCCTAAAAGTCAAACCACTTTCAACGTTTTGTTTTCAGAAATGGATTTGAGCCTGTATAACATAGGACAAGAATATTAGTCCATTGGAAAAGTGTAACGACGTTACTTTTAATAGTGAGTCTTCCTTTTTATGTTGTTTTATTGTTTTTTCACCCTGTTGGATTAAGTATCATGCCCAGGCTTTTCCAGGAGAGCCTACAATAAATTCAAAGTATTGTGTTTATTTATGTGATCATGAAATACATCTACCTTGTTGAATATTACCAATGATTAAAGATTCAATTGAATTTTGAGAGGTTAAAAATAACAAATGTCTAAGTACACATAATAATTGATCTTAGATGAATACAACTGAATAGATTATATATTGCTTTGTATATCACTAGTGCTTTTATTAGCATAGGTAGAAAACTGAGACATGAGCACAGAAAGTGCAAATGGGCCATGTAAACAAACAGGGTACTGAATAAGAAAACACACTACACGGTAAGGGTAACTGCATGTGTCACAAGAAACAACAGAAACAGGACACAGTCACATTACGGTCCCCCCCACCCCCGTGGACTTAGGACACCACAACAGATCTGCTGCTCCTAACCACATAAGATGGAAAACTCTCCTGCCCTGCCCAACTGCAGCAAGGAGATAACATTTCCATTGGTCAAGAAGAAAGAAGAGAAGATACATCAGGAAGGAGGAAAGGCCAGACAAGAGAAAAACGGATGGCACAGAGACCCCAGTGCCCGCTCCTATCCCCCTTTGGCGTGTGCTATCACTTGCTAATCTTTCCTGACAGTCCACCTCCATGTCTGGGAGTGCACTTGCTTAATAAACTTCTTTAACTTTGCTTTGCTGCTTTGGTGTTTGGTTTCAATTCTTTGTCTCCGAACTCTAAGACCTGAGGATGATCACTCGCCAGTAACACTCTCCTTTCACATCATTGCAACTCAAGAGATCATGTAGCTTTCAGATGTTAATATTTCTCAAAGTTGGCTAAGAGAATCTTAGTTCTGCACACTCAAAAACTAGTTTTTGAGCATCTACTATGCATTTCACCTTCTGGCGGGCATGGGATATGAGAAAAACATAAAATTCAAGTTCTTGATATAAGAAATCCATAAATTCATTGGAGAGAAAAAATGTATGGAATTACATAGCACCTTAAGATAAATGGTAAAGTGTATCCCAAAATGAAATGGCATGCAAATTAAGATTATATGGGGAAAAGCACAAGCATGGTCAAGGTGATTTCTTAAAGTCAGCAAGATTTCAGGTAGGCTTGGAGGTTTATCAGAAACAATTTTTAGTAAGAGTACTTGAGTGCCAGTGTCATCATTTAAGGGAGATAAGACCAATGACATGATTAAAATTCCCATCCACTAACTAATTCCAGTATTTTCAATACTTGCCATAACAAAAATTTCAAAAACAGGAATTAAAAAAAGAACCAAAAAAGCTATCGTATTTGCAATCAAGTATTTTTTAATATAAATTGAGAATTTAAAGAAATTACTAATAGATTAATTTTCCTTAAAACAAAAATCCCATTTGTTGATTAAAATGGTAAATTATTTTAGCAGTCCAGAAGGACAAGGAGGAGAATTGCTTGGGGTCAGGAGTTTGAGACCAGCCTAAACAAGAGCGAGACTCTGTCTCTACCAAAGATAGAAAAATTAGCCAGGAGTGGTGGCACACACCTATAGTCCCAGGTATTCTGGAGGCTGAGGAAGGAGGATTGCTTGAGCCCAGGAGTTTGAGGTTGCAGTGAGCTATGATAATGCCACTGCATTCTAGTCTGGGTGACAGAGTGAGACTCTTTTTCCAAAAAAAAAAAAAAAAAAAAAAAAAAAAAAAACTGCTTTCTATAGTGTCACACATTATATGTGCCAGAGATCATGGCTCACCCCTCTACAATTAAATTAGCAAGTGCTAAGGTGTCTTGTTCACCTCTCTGTTCCACATATATGGCAGACAGTCATTGCTTGATATATACCTGTTTAATAGATGACTTACTGAACAAGATAGTAAATATTATATTTTATTTTACAGAAAAAGGTCTGCCTTTTATGAAATTACCCATTAAATGAATCCTGCCTTAATATTCCAAGGCTTGAATTGTATGGGAATTACACATGAAATATATTAACTTATTTTCTTTATAAATTTGCACAACAAATGATTTTTCAAAAGTGAGTAAACCTAAGTAAATATAAATGGCTATAAATACAAATTCATACATATATTGAATATATAAAAATGTCATGTCTCTGTGATCACTGCACTGTAATCAAAGTTCTCCAAAAAACAGAACCAATAGGAGATATATATATAAAGATATTTATGTATATAATCATATATATATATATATATATTAAATGAGGAATTGGCTCACATAATAATAGAGGCTAAGAAGTACGTGGTCTATGATATGCTCTTTGTAAGCTGAAGACCCAGAAAGCCAGTGATGTAATTTGTAGTCTAAATTGGATGGCTTGAGGACCAGAGAAGCCAATAGTGCAAATCCCAATTGAAGGACAAGAAAAGATCAATATTCCAGCTTAATCAGGCAGGCAGGAGTAAAAAGGGGTGAATTCATCCTTCCTCCACCTTTTGTTCTCATTAGCCCTCAATGAATTGGATGAGGCCCACCCATACTGGGGAGGGCAATCAACTTTACTGAATCCACTGATTGAAATGCTAGTCTCATCCAGAAACACCCTCACTGACACTGGAAGAAGTAATGTTTAATCTGGGCACCCCATGGCACGGTGAAGCTGACAGAACAACTTCACCACCACAAATCCACCCCTTGTCAACTTGGTAACCAGAAATAGTCCTTAAACAATACTTAATCTTCACACAAAGGCAATAAAAAGTTCACGATTCCTCCTAACATTGTACAATGTATGCTATCCTGTGTACAACAGGAAGGGCACTGAGCCCTCACCCCTCCATGTTAGAAGGCCTGACTTGGCATGTGCCACACTACTGGGGGCTATAAATTGATTAGGGATTAGAACTCCCTGTTCTTGTGATTCGGGTCAGACTTTTGTTACTTGACCTTGATGTTTTCTACTTATACAAATCAAATACGAATTTAGTAGGCTTACTATCTATTTCACTCCTAGGAATGCTATGAACAATTAGCCAACACTATAGGTCTATTTGAACCAGATTATTCTGATTGCTGCTTTGACTCTCCTGTCCATTGCTGTAACCACACCCACCTTGCCTTTGGTGGATGAATCCTGCCACTTGGCCCCTGCCACTCTGGAATCCAATTACTCCTACTTCATTTAGTTTTCTCAATTCACTGCCTGCAGTTCCCACTGTAGAGTCTGATGTACAGAAAAGAGTAATCAAAGAACTCTTTGAGTATCTGGGGCTCCCCTCACAAACTAATTCATTACGTTTTTGGTGAAAGGTCTGTCTTCTGGACCCTCCCAGTGTGGGTGGGTACAGGTTAAATGACATCTCCACTCTCATGCTCCAATCTCCCTAAGCCTTTGTATCTCTTCCTCTGCATTACACTAAGGCACATTGGAATTTCCATTTTGCTCTCTATGGGCAATATTTTGGTTCATGTTTCATCCAACCAACCAAACACCAAACAAACTGTTAGAACTGTTTCTAATGCCTTGAGCTTTAACATTAAATGCAGAATCTCTACCTAGTGAGCCCCATTTCAATAAATTCAGCCTGATCCAACTTTTTGCTCTTTCCACCATGATCCCAAACCCATTCCCAAACATGATACCTGAATTTCTGTCCATGTAAATTTGAAAATTCAAGTAATTATTCTGGAGTGTAATACACCTTTTTATGGGTGTATTGGAAAGTGGAAATTTATGGAAAGTGAAATTGTATTTCACTTTCAGGGACCTGCTAGAACTTGAGCTGAGTTGCAGGTCTAGATGCAAAAAGGGAGGGGGTTGGGTTGGAAGCTGGAAGGAATCAGCACTGTCCTACGTGGCCATGTCCTCAGGGGAGGCCATCACATTTTCTTCAGAAAATGCAGGATTAATCCTTCAGACAGAGGTAGAAAGGCTGATACCTCTGTGGATGGAGATGTCTATACCACCCTCTTTTGCTGACAAAAAAGGCTCATCAGAATTTTGGGGCCCAATTTTCTCTGCTTCATAAGAGGCTTCCCACACTTCCTCATCCTAATTTTCAAGATCCCATCTGTCCCAATCATTGTCCTCACTTTCACAGTAAGCATCTGGCGAAGTTTGGAGATCAACTTGCATTGTAATGCACCCAGTTGCAGATAAAATTTGGCATTTGATTTTCAGCAATTGGAGAGCTGTGGCTGCAAGAGATAAGGGTCTCCTTCAAGACACACAGAGAAGCTCCTAGGCTATCTATGTGGCATTTGAGCTGTGGATTCAAACCCCTGAGTTGATCTTTTTCTTGTACCACTCTGTCTAGGGACATTAATAGCAACCAGCCAATGTCATTGTAGTCATTAGTTTTCCAAAAATGTTCAAAGATATCATATCATATACAGAGTCACCCAACTCTCTGCTTCACATAAGTGGTTGATTAGGACTATCCATTGCAGATATTTTATGTGTCTCTACTGCTAGATCATGCCATGGCCTATTAGTGTTCCTTCACTCCTCAGAATAGAGTCATTCATGTATTTAAATCTAATAAGATTAAAGAGACAATTCATGAAACTCTAGAACCAATTTAGAAAACTCATCTTTAAATATTTAATCCTCTAGAACCACTCTTGGTATCAAAATCTGTATTGCTCAGGATTCTCCAGAAAAAAAAAATAGAAGACATAGATAGATAAGTAGAGAGAAGAAAAATAGACAGAAAAGTAGATATTATATTGCATAATATATGTATACATAATGAAAGAGATAGAAAGGTAAATAGAAGGAGAGGGAGAGGGAGAGAGAGAGAGAGAGAAAGAGAGAGAGAGATTATGAGGAATTGGTTCAAGTGATTAAGGAGGCTGAGAAGTCTCACAATCTATGGTCTGCAAAGCTGGTGAACCAAGAAGGCCAATGGTGCAATTCCAGCCTGAGTATGAAAACCTGAGAACTGGGGACCTGATAGTGTAAATGCAAAAAATCCAAGTCCAAAGGCAAGAGAAGACTAACGTTCCACCTTAATCATGAAGGCAGGGAGAAAAGGGATCAAATTTGCCTTTCCTATGTCTTTTGTTCTATTCAGGCCCTCAGTAGATTGGATGATGCCCACTGATATTAGGGAAGGCAATCTGCTTTAATACATCCACTGATTTAAATGCTAAACATATCTGAAAATACCCTCATAGACACGGGAAGAAAAAATGTTTAATCTGGGCACCCTGTGGTGCAGTGAAGTTGACATATGAAATCAACTAACATGCACCTATATAAATCAAGCAAGAAAACAGAAGCAAGTCAATCTAGTAAGTATAGACAGCAGGGAGATCAGCAACCTTCTCTGGGAGACAAGGTGGTACAGGCTGTTCACTCCTCTGAACCCTCACTTTAAAAATAAGTAGATTCATATAATAAAGTCTGAATGAATGAGAGTTATATCAGACCCTAAGAAAGTTCCATTAGCCTCCTAAATTCTATCTTTCACATATCTGGCTAGGTAGGAAAATTATGTATGCATGCTAATCTAGATGGAGGTTGCTTATCCTCATTTGAACCAGGAAGCACTTTATGAATCCAGTCTTATAAATTTAAAATATGACTACAGAGGGACAAGGAATGAAGAACATTTAGTACCAAATATAGGCCTCCCTTATCACTCTTAACCTCTCTAGATTAAGAAAGTCTAGCATAAGTGCCTCTTGAGCTCAAGCTGCTGAACAAAGGTCAGTTACCCAGAAGTCTCGGGGGCATAATGCTAACTGGCCCTTAGGCCATCTGTAAAACTTAACCTGTGCTATCAAAGCAAATTAAATAGCACAAGGGACAATTTTGGTGCATTAAGCGACATTAATGGCATAAACATTCTTAAACTAGCTTCCTCAGAGATACAAACCATAAATTAGGGCTACTTCCAAGAGCTGTGAAATAATTGTTCATTGGGAATTAGAGCAAATAATGTATACTTCCTTTCTAATAAAATATTTCTGAAAAATAACAATCAAAGTAAGCAGATATTCTAAGCATATATATATATGACATACACAAAAATAATACTTGCATATAGTACATCAGCTATTGAGGAGATAAAATATATAAATGCCTATACTTCTTGTGTATATTTGTCCACATTAAAATATTGTTTCTAAAGAACATTTTTAATTCTCATGTATATGTGTCCACATTCAAATTTTTTGTTTCTAAAGAAAATTTTTAATTGATTGAACAAAACAAAATCCCAAAACTATGGAAGAAATGTAAAAAGAGTTTAAATTTCAAGCATACAACAATCATTGTGAGCATCAGCTCCGTACTAGGTGCCTCTGAAAATATAGTTAGTGAACTGTTGCTGGTCTGCTACAAAATATGGACTGAAACTGAGATTAATCATTTGGAAATGTCTAAAGCAAATTGACCTTCCTGTGACATCCAAGCATGTAGGTTCACATATTACCAAAGTATTGGGCTGTAAAGAATTAGGGAGGGAGAGAAGGCTGCTACTCTATCACAGATATTTTGAGAAACACTGCTCAAGGTTGTTTCTTCCCAAGAAATATCTTTTCTATGCATTTAGAAAAATCTTTCCTTTGTTAGAGAAACACACACGTGCACACATGCACACACAATGACCAGGGCTATCGAGTCATTACCTCCCTGAAGATACTATGTATCCAAAGATATTAGTATGGAAATCATCAATAAGATGATCTTTGTCAGCTTGGCTTCCTTTTAGGCACAAGTGATATAATTTAAATGATAAAGAAAACTATCTCATGTAATAAGATATTCAGAAATGGGGAGCTTGAGCAGTTAAGTCAGAGGTACAATAAGGTTCTTCATGTACTATGCCATCCACAAAAATCCAGTTCTTGAGATGGTTGTAGCAACTTTAGTCATCACTTCTTTACACAGAAAAAGGGAAGTCTCTTTCCATGTGCAATATTTTTAAAGCAGAGGAAGCTAACCAAGAAATTTTCAAGCAAATGTCTCCTCATTTTGCATTGTCCAGAATTGGGTTGTGTTCACATACTAAGGCCATTGGTGCCAAGGGGTCTAGAATTTTCATGGTTGGTTTTACATTAATAAAGATTTGCCTGCCTTCCAGTTTGGGAAAAGGTCATTCATTCATGAAAGATGCTAAAATCTAAATTTTGAAAAGGATTCTTAAGCAAAAGAAAAGGAAGAAAGTAGCAGTGAAGTATACAACAAATATATATTCCAGGATGGTATTTAAATGTTGATGTTGGAGAATGTTTCCTCAGAGAGTGTGCATGTGATAACACCTGAAAAGGGTACAATACAAAATCTAAGGAGATAAAATATTTCAATATTGGGAGAAGAAAAAGATTGGGGCAATAGAAATCGAAAAGGCACCTAGCCAGTAGCATTTGTATTATGAAAATAGTGGAAGAATTTTTTTTTAAAGACATGAGTAGTTAACTGTGCCAAAAGATAATAATAGATCAAGTAGGATGGTCACTAAAAATTTCTAATTATAGTCAGTAAAAGAAAGAGACACAACATATGAAAACCTCTAGGATACAGTAAAAGAAATGCTAAGAAGGAAGGTTATAAGGATAAATGTCTACATCAAAAAGACAGAATGATAGAAATTTGTGATTAATGACCTATCATGGTATCTCAAGGAACTGGGAAAAGAAGAACAAACTAAATGCAAAGCTAGCAGAAGGAAAGAAATAACAAAGATCAGAGCAGAAATAAATGAAATTGAAACTAAAACAATACAAAGTATCAATGAAACAACAATTTGGTTCTTTGAAAAGATAAGGAAAATTGAAAAGCTTCTAGATAGATTAATCAAAAAAAATAAAGGAGAGGTTTCAAATAAACACAAACAGAAATGAATAAGGAGACATTATAAATGATACCACATAAATACAAAAGATCATGTGAGACTACTATGGACATCTCTACTCCCACAAACTAGAAAACCTAGGGAATTGAACAAATTCCAGGAAACATACAACCTCCCAAGATTGAACCCAGAAGAAATAGAACTCATGAATAGTCCAATAATGAGTAGTGAGATTGAATCAGTAACAATTCTCCCCCCACCAAAAAAATAAAGCCACTTTCCTACAACCAACTGATCTTTGGCAAAGTAAACAAAATATACATGGGTAAAAGGATACCCTATTCAATAAATAATGCTGTGAAAATTGGATAGCTATATGCAGGAGAATGAAATTCCTTCCCTATCTTTCACCATATACAAAATTCAACTCAAGATGAATTAAAGACTTAAATGTAAGATCTGAAACTATAAAAATTTTAGGAGAAAGCCTTAGGAAAAACTCTTGTACACATTGGTCTAGGCAAAGAATTTATGACTAAGATCCCCAAAGCAAATGCAACAGAAACAAAAATAGACAAATGAGACTTAATTAAACTAAAAAGCTTCTGCATAGCAAAAGAAATAATCAATCAAGTAAATAGACAATCTACAGAATGGGAGAATATATTCATAAACTATGCATCTGACAAAGGACTAATATCTAGAATCTACAAGGAACTCAAGTAACTCAATAAGACAAAAACACATTACAATGTGGGCCAAGAACATGTGCAATTTTACAAATGTCCAACAAACATATGAACAAACGCTCAACAGCACTAATCATCAGAGAAATGCAAAATAAAACCACAATGAAATGGCATCATATATTAGTCAGAACTGTCATTTTTAAAAAGTTAAAAAACAGATGATGTTTAGATGTTGATGCTGATGTGGAAAAGGGAACTCTTATACACTTTTGATGGGAATATAAATTAGTACAACCTCCATGGAAAACAATATGGGGATTTCTCAAAGAACTAAAAGTAGATCTACCATTTGATCCAGCAATCCCACTACTGAGTATCTACTCAAAGGAAAATAAATCAATATATTGTATAAAAAAATGATACCTGTACACATATGTTTATCACAGCACAATTCACAGTAGCAAAAATATGGAGACAACCCAAGTGTCCACCAGAAGATGAATGGGTAAAGAAAATGTGATATATATTAATACCATGGAATACTACTCAGATATAAAAAAGAATGTAAGCATATATTTTGCAGCAACATGGATGGAACTGGAGGCCATTATCTTAAGTTAAATAATTCAGAAACAGAAAGGTCAGGTACCACAAGTAGTCACTTATAAGTGGGTCCTAAATAATGCGTACAAATGGGCACAGAGAGTGGAATAATAGACATAGGAGACTTGGAAAAACAGGTGGGTGGGAGGGTGAGAAGGGGGTATGAAATGAGAAATTACCTAGTGGGCACTATGTTCAGTAATCAGGTGAGCATTACACCCAAATCTCAGACATCACTATGTAATATATCCATGCAGCAAATCTGCACATGTATTCCATAAATCCATAAAAGTAATAGATATTATTTAATGTATATTATATACATACATATACATGTATATGTATATACATGAATGAATATATATACAAACACACATATATCCCAAAGTCATTAGGGATTTTAGGATAATAGGTCAGTAGAATGGTGGGCATAAAACTAAATAAAATGGAGCAAATAGATTTGTAAATAGGATGGGAGAAAAAGGGAATCAATGGGTGTACAACATTTGGAAATCAAAAGTAATACATAGGAGAAAACCTGCTAGTTATTTGTGGTAGGCAGAATAATGATCCCCTCAAATGTGACTATGTCCTAATTCCTGAAACCTGTAAATGTATTACCTTAAATGGTAAAAGGGAGTTTGTAGATACAATTATCTAGGAAGATAATCCTAGATTTTCCCAGTGGATCCAATATAATTACAACCTTTTTTAAAAAAGGTTTTGTTGAGCTATAATTGATATACAAAAACTGCACATATTTAAATGTACACAATTTGATGAGTTTGAAAATATATATACCCCCAAGAAATCATTGTCATGGTTATGGTAATAGAAATATCCATCACCTCTAAAAGTTTCCTAATTTCTTCCTTCCTTTCTTACTTTCTTTTTTGTGGTAAGAACACATAAATGAAAAATCCAAGGGTTCTCAAAAGAGGGAGGCAGGAGTGAAAGTCAGAAAGATTTGACGATGGCGTACTGCTGTCTTGAAGATGAAGAAATGTGCACCCAGCCAAAGAATGCTTGGCAGCTTCTGGAAGCTGAAAGGCAAAGAAATAGATCCTCTCCTAGAGCCTCCAGAAAGAACCAGCCCTGCCAACAATTGACTTTAGCTCAGTAAAGCCCATTTCAGACTTCTGACCTCCAGAAGTGTATCAAAATAATTCTGTGTTGCTTAAGCCATCAAGTTTGTCATTTGTTAGAGTACCAGTAGAAGACTGATATAATATGTTTTAATTGTAAGAAGATATATTTTCTGATGAATGTCTGATTTCAAAAAATCTGTTCCATTTTTCCGAAGATACTTGCCAAATTATGCTGCCAACAACAAAAAAAGTAGAATATTGTGCCAATATGGAATAACCTCTGATATGTAAATATAATTTAAATATTTATAAAATAAAATATGCATGTTATGAATTTATATAGATGCATACTTATGACAGAAAAAGATATTTATAAACATGTATTTTGATTTTATAAATATATCCCTGACATGATTCTGGGTACAAAATTTGTATATATATGAGTAGTCAGAAAGCCGTTAAAAAAAATGTATATATAGAAATGGGTCCTAGACATACCCACTTAGATGTTTAGTTGCATTTCAAAATTAATATTTTAAAATTTAAATCACAATTTCCTCTCCCCACACAGTCCAACCTGTCTTCTCCATCTTAAATGTCAATGGCATTATCCTCTAGTATGCTCAAGTAATACACTAGGGAATTATCTTTGGTTTCTTCTCACTCTCTCACACTTCACACTCAAACATCAGCAAATCCCACCAGATAAATTTCCAAATATTATGTATCCAAATACAACCCCTTCCTCCATATCCAAGGCTACCATCATAGTGTAAGGTAAGACAAATTTATCACCTGGACTGCTATTACCCTCTCATAATTTTTGTTTCTCTCCTTGGCCCTATGTTTTATCTGCACAGTAGTCAGAATGCAAACTGCTATTTTTAAACCGAAATATTATTACTCTGCTTAAAACCCTGGCTTATGTTAAAAGATAAATTCACTATAATGGCTATCACGCAAATTTGTTACAGTTACCTGACAAATTGCCTCTCTGTTTATTATGAAGCACCCAAATTATAGGTAATATTTTTCCTTCAAGTATATATTTTCTGATATTAATATAGATGCTATAGGCTTCTTATTCTTATTTTATTTTATTTATTTATTTCATCTATCTATCTATTTATTTATTTAGAGACAGAGTCTTGCTCTGTCACCCAGGCTGGAGTGCAGTGTCATGATCATAGCTCACTGCAACCTCTAATTTCCAGGCTCAAGCAATCCTACTGGCTCAGTCTCCTGAGTTCCTGGGACTACAGGAGCACACCACCATACCTGGCTATTTTTCAGATTTTTTGTAGAGACAGGTTCTTGCTATGTTGCCCAGGCTGGTCTAGAACTTTTGGCCTTAAGCAATCCTTCTGCCTTGGCCTCCTACAGTGCTGGGATTATAGGTGTGAGCCACCGTGCCTAGCCCAGCCTGCTTATTATTAGTGTTCAATTTATTGATCAATCGATAGAGATATAATTTATTTATTTGCAACCTATGTGTATTTGTAACTGTACTGTGGGCAGCATATTGTTGAAATGTGCTTTTTCTACCTGTTTATTTTCTTTCAATGTTTTTTCCTCTCAATGTTCTTCAGATTGGATAATTTCTATTGATGTGTCTCCAGGTTCACCATTTTTTCCTCTTGATTTCCATTCTTCAAAAGACCCCTCTTGATAGAAATTTTATTCTAATTTTTTTCTTTTCAGTTCTAAAACCTCTATGTAGTTCCTTTTTATATTTTCTATTTCTCTGCTAGTACTTTCTACTCCTAATTAATTTCCTGTGTGCTTCTCTTCAACTTGTGAAAGATGGTTTTAATATCTAATTCAGAGTCTTTTCTGATCATTCCAACATCTGGATCATCTTGAAATTGGAATATGCTCGTTGCCTTTTTCTTAATAATGGGAAACACTTTCCAGATTGTTTTCTTGCCTCCTAATTTTGGATCGTGTCCTGGAGATTTTGAATGCTGGGTCATATAGAGTCCGGGTTCTTTTATAGTTCTCTAGAGGGTGTTGATGTTTTCATTTTACCAGGCAATCAATCCAGGTAGATTTACACCATAAGTTTTCCCTTGCTTTCTATGAGGTGTGATTCAAATCTCAGTTCAGTATTGATAAGCTGCTTTGAGGTTTTCCGTGCAGACATAGTTCAGGGGTTAATACAGACTTCTACAGGTTGATACACAGAATTATAATGTTACATTCTTCACCTCTCTTCCTTCTATGGTTCCTCCTTATTTTCCATCTCATAGGGGCTCTTTTCTGCAGCTGCTATAGTCAGAAAGATAGTGGGGTTTCTACTGGAGTTTTAGTCCCACCCCATACCCCCATCATACCATGCTATTCTAGGACTGGAGCCAGCCCTTAGTTCAAAGTTGCAAGAGAAAAATATGGGGGGAAGTGAGGGAGGGAGGGAGGGAGTAAAAGGGGGGGAGAGAGAAAGAGAGAGAGAGAGAAGATTCTCTTCAAGAGAGTTTGGTTCTTTTTCAAATATCACTTCCTGAGAAAGACTAACTATAATATTTTATCTACTAACACAGCCTCTCACTATTATAGAGTCTGTTTTATTTTTTTATAGCACTTTTCACTTTTTCACTACGTTTGTTTTTTATCTTGTCCCTCTATAATGTAACCTATAGGAGGGAAGGAATACTATTTCTTTTTATTTTCATTATTTTATCTAGAGCATTTGTAATAAGACAAAAACATTGAAATTTCTATAAATAATAGTAATCAATAAATATTTGTTTAATGCTGACTATACTGTTAAGGGGAAGATGCAGGGACAGAAATGTGTATAAAGTAGGTTTAATAAATTATGTGTTTCTATATACATGCATACATACCTATTTATAGTGAATTATTAAAATAAATACCTCTTTAAAGTTTGTTTTCTGATACATTTTCCAAAATGTTAGCCTCATAAATGGGAATATTTGTGTGTTTTTTTTTTCTAATATATTTCCTGGAACATAGTAGATACTCAAGAATAATTTTGATGAATAATGAACATATGAACAAAAAAACACATTTGTTTTTACATAAACATTGTATGAGTTACCTATTGCTGCTGTGACTAATTACCAAAACCTTAGTGGCATAAAACAACACAAATTAATTTTCTTATTCTGGAGATCAAAGGTTAAAAATGAGTCCCATTTGGCTAAATCAAGGAGTTCGCAAGTCTCATTTCTTCTGGAAGCTCTAGGGAAGAATACTTTCCTTGTCTTTCCCAGCTTCCAGAGGCCACCTGCATTTCTTGGCTGATGGCCTTTTCCTCCATCTTCAAAGAAGCATCTTGCACCTTAAATTTCTTTCTGATTTTCACCATTCTGCATTCTTCTTCCACATTTATTGTAATTAAGTCCAACTGGAAAATCCAAACTAAACTCCTTAAGGTTAAAATGATTATCCTGATTAGCAATCTTAATTGTGTCTGTAACCTTAATTGCCCCTTGCCATGTAACATAATGTATTCACAGGCCTTGGACATTGTCGGGAACATGAATTTGTACACTGCGAACATTTTCTGAACACACATACAAATGTTATTTACAGTATGTGACTATGGGAAATGTGATAAATGTTCACATAGGAAGGGAATGTATATAATAGTATGTTTTAGGGGTGTCAAAGTATGGTCTCTAGACCAGCAGTAGTAGCAGCAGCTGGGAACTTAGTAAAAGTGCAGATTCTTAGGCCCTGCTCCGGACTACTGAATTAGAAACTCCTGGGGTTGGGCCAAGCAATCTATTTTTTAACAGTTTCTATGTGCTAAGAATTCTTGCTAAAGTTTGAGAGTCACTGGATTGTACCACTCTATAACTGTTTTTTTAACTAGTAATATGTCATTTACATTTGAATGAATAAAATATTTCACTAACATGATACTCATTTAATTTACATAAAATAGACATTTAAATAAGCATTGTACTTTTGTAGGCACAAATGGCATTAATAGCTTAAATAGATAGAGAAGAACATGCATGTTAGATAGCAACTACAAAAGTTATTTCAAATATCTACAAATTTAGTGATCATTTTATCCTCAAGGTAATTTAAAATCACTGGTCTTTACCTAGTTTTAGTAAAACTTGATTATTCATTTATAGATGAAGTCAGAAGAATATTAAAGTTCATTTCTTAAGGCCTAAATTAATTACACAATTCTAATTTCTGGTTTTGGAAATCTAGAAAAAAAATTTATTTGCTTTTTCCCAAGAATAGGTTTAAAAAATATTGCCATAAGCAGCATTGAAATTTTAATTGTTCTTAGTGAGTATAGCCTTCTCACTTTATACAATTATATTAATTCTCATAAATTTACTTATTTATTCTGTGTATGATTTCAGTAAAAGCGAAATAATTTTTTATGTTTCAACAGGATTAACATTTCCTTCTCTTTCTTGTATAGTCCAAATGGCTGCACCTTTATGATTCAGTGACTCAGACCTTTGTACCTTCTGGCTCTTCTGTCTTTACTACAAAGTTTTCAAAGATACCAAGTCTGAATTAGAAAAATATTGAGGGACTTAAGCATAAAAATTTAATGCCTTAAGCTTGGATACATAATCCATTACTTCCACGTACATTCTTTAACTCGGACTCAGGCATATGGCCACATAACAGTGGCAGAGGCAGAAAGAAATACTGTGAGTTTAGGGAAATAAAGGAAATCATCTAGTTGATCAGTAAATATTCTCTCCCACAGTCTACCATATACTTGCTTCACAGTTCTTCTCACATATTGAATTCAGTGACCTCCTCTCAAGAGGAAATAACCTTAGGTCCTATATAAAACGTCATGAAATCCTAAATCCAGGATTTGTCACTAATGCCCAGTTTTCTCCACTAGATCTTTATGTTCTCTGCATCATCTCAGACCCTGTGGAGGAAAATTTATCTACCCTTGCCTCCTCACCTGAACACACACAGCACACACACACACACACACACACACGAGAGACAGTCTCTCTCTGTTCCTCAATCTCTCTCTCTCTCTCTCTTTCACCAATAAGGAACAGAGAGACCAAATAGAAGCAGGAGGAGAATTGGAATCACAGAGTATTCATCATGAATAGCAATGATAAAATCCTGCTAAGTGAGCCATGAGAGGGCCTTATACCAAGATGGTAGGAAGGGATGAGGAGGGGAGCAGGGGAAGGCTATTTTATGATTAGACTCTATGTCTGCTTTCTGGGAGGAAAATTCTTGTTCATTGATTTCCAAGAAATCAATGATTAATTCCCGATTGAGCAATCTAGGATATTCTTATCTAATATTCTCCCATGGCCCCACCTGAAGTGAGCTGCACAGCTTTCACTCTTTTCCTCCTTTCTGTGCAAAAGTGGGGACGCAAGAAAACTATTGAATGGCAAATGTCTTTTGGAAATTAGGTGCTCCATTTCTTTGACAAAGGAATCACCTCCAAAACAACATTAATTTCTCATTTATGTCAGTCCTGTCTGCTAATAATTATTCCCAAAGCTCCTTTTCCACCCTGATATATAATTGTTAAACCTGCTTTATTTTATTCTTCCTTGGCCTAAAATTTATCTCTCAACTTCCTGGTGTGAAATTTAGGGTCGTTTGAAATAATCAGCTATGTGTAATCTGATCTTTGATGCAGAGTTAAATACAAGGTTAATTTAAGAAGAAAAAGACCATGATTCTTTACTTAAATCTTATTCACACATTTTGTAATGTGACTTTGAATCTCCTCCCATTAAGAGTGGATGTGTATTCCCTGGAATTTGCACTGGTCTCATGAATTGCTTTGGCCAATGGAATGTAGTGGAAGTAAATATGTGTCAGTTCTCAGCCTGAACCTCCAGACGCCTTGCATCTCTTGCCCTCCCTGCTCCCCTGTTTCTCTTCCCCTCTGTTTCTTTCTCTCCCTTTCTTTCTATCTTGCTCAGAATCTTACTGTCACTGTGTGTGAATAATCCTGGGATGATCTTTGCTCTGTATTTTAAAACACATGTTTCAGACATGGCCCTTGTCCCAACTGCTGGCTAATCTAGAATGCCCTCACATGTTAACCCACATAGCTGATCAACAGGTTCATGAGCCATAAAAAGTGTATATTATTTTAAGCCACTACATTTTGAGGTGGCTTATTATGCCATCAATAGGTAATTGATACATTGTCTTTCTTTAAGCAAGAATTAGTAATAGGTGTGTGCTTTCAGCTTCATATCAGATTTATTTCCTGCTCTTTGGAAGCAAAAGGCAATGTGCTTCTACAGAGTCGATCTGGGAAATAAAAGGTATGACAGCTCTAAATATTTTGAGCAGGAAGGGATTTCATATTAATGGAAAGGTGCTTAGAAAAGCTATAGAATTTCTGAAATTTTGTGAGTCAGGAAAGTTTGGTGACAAATTTTAGTTTACCACTAGTTTTCTGAAAGTCAAGAATTTCTAGGAACCAGAAAAACAACTAATATCAATTATCGTATCTCTGAACATACGTATACATATATATACACATATTTGTACATTTTATATATGTATATATGTATACATACTATATATGTATATTTTATAAGCAATAACATCAAGCAAATGGATATCATAATAATGCTAAGGCAAGAATATTATTAGAGAAAACCTCAACTGGGAAATTAAGTTAGGAAAACAAGTGCAATGTCTTTAGTAAGATAAACATTTTTGTCTCAATGCAAATGAAATTAAAAAAACACAAATCATTTAATATTTGATTATAATTAGTCTATTTACAGTCTTAAAGGACTTAAAGGAGACAGACACTAAATATTAATACATGTATATGGTGTCAAGTATATATAAGCTACACACATAGTCTAAGGGTTATCTTGCATTGTGATTTGTTAAAAAGTGAAAATAAAAACTATTAACTTGTAATAGTGACACATTAAAATAGCAATTGCTATCGTTTTTACTGAATTGACAGGTGTTTTATTGCCATGACTAAATCAATCAGTTATTTTGTATCAGGTATAAACAGACGGAAAGATGTCTGTTTATGTTCAATCAGAGGAAATTTTCAGTGCCATTCTATGAGTTAAAGTTATTACAATTTTATTAAAGATGACATTATGATAAAAAGAGTTTAGGCAATTTATCCAAGGTCAAGATATGAAACAAAAAATACATAGGCATGATAAGCAAGTTTGGAATTTGCAGCCATTATTATTAAAGTGATACTATCCATTTTTTCCAAGTGTAATCAGATGATACATCTGTTTTGCTTCTATCTTAGTTTAGAAATTAAGGATATATTTATAATCTCTCCCTTCTTCTCCTTAATGTCATTCTTTTCATGGGTATAGTTGTACTTTTCTTATTTATATCCCTCAAAGTATGCAAATATGGCCATCATCATAATTATTTGTTACAAAACAATCATTTTCCCATTATGGTCTTCTTAATGTGCTCTCATCTCAAAATTGCCTGAAAAGTGAAATTTTTCAGATAGATTTCAGTGATAAAATAAGTCAATAGTGAACTGAAAGAAACCAAAAAGATTCACAAAACAATAAAAGATTTACCCAACATATTATAGATGATGTATTTTTTAAATTATTTTAAATTGTGAATGAAGTTGTAAAGAAACCTGTCTTTCTTTTATGCTGCCTGAATTGCTCATTTCTTATTTCTAAAGACTATAACAGATATTCCTTAGCACATTTCATATTGAACAGATTATAATAGCATTGAATCAGATTTTATTCATACCAAGGTGTTAACCTTGAACCTGAGCTCCTGCTCCAGCCAGGTTGTCCATAAATAACACTGACCAAGGTGGCCATGTTGCCAGAGGAAACCACATACATGCACACACACAAACATGTGTTGGTGGAATATGAGGTTAGAATAAATTTCTGGTATAATTAGCCAAGGACACAAAGACACATTGGGATAAAAGTAGAAACAAGGGCAGTAACCAATTCAGTGCATCTTGCAAGGCCTCCTTCGAGCCTCAGAATCACTAACAGGAACATGTGTCTACAGAAGAGAGGGTTGGATTACCTAAAGTTTTTTACCATATACAATATTTTCTCAAAAGGTTTCTAATACCTTTATTGAGATTTAATTTCATACCATGAAACTCACTAATTTATATTATACAAATTATTGTACAAAATTAATGGGTTTTGGTGTATTCACAGAGTAGTCCAACTATCATCCCAAATTAATTTTATTTTTATTTATTTTTTTAGAGATGGATTCATGCTTGGTTGTGCAGGCTGGAGTTCAGTGGCACAATCGTAGCTCACTGCAAGCGTGAACTCCTGGGCTCAAGGGACCTTCCTGTGTTGGCCTCCCAAAGTGCTGGGGTTACAGGCCTGAGCCACCGTGCCCATCCCCAATCAAGTTTAGGACCTTTTTATCCCCCATAAACAAAACCTTTACCCATTAGTATTCACTCCCCATCCTCCCCCAGCTCTTCCCCACCCCCAATCCTAGGCAACCACTGTCTATTTTTTGTCTCTATAAATTTGCTTATTCTGGACATTTCACAGAATGTATATAAAATTATACAATATGTAGAGATTGTGAAGGGCTTGTTTTACTTAGCATAATGTTTTCAAAGTTCATCCATGTTGTAGCATGTATCATTATTTCATTCTTTTTCATTGACTAATAATATTCCACTGTGTTTATATACACATTTTACTTATTCACTCATCAATTGAGAAACACTTGAGTAGTTTCTAATTACTGGCATTTTGAATAATACCTCTATGAATATTAGTGTACACATTTATGTATGCATGTATATTTCTCTTTTCCTTGGTATAAGGAAGCCCTTGGGTACAAGGGCTGTCTGGAAAGTATCCAGCCATTCTTAATTTAATGAGAATGGTTACTAAAATGGTTACTCCTATATCTGGGAGTGTGATTGGTGGATTATATGATAACTCTATGTTTAACTTTTTGAGGAAATGTCAGACAATTTGCCAAAGTAGCTGCATCATTTTAGATTCCCAACAGGAGTAAATGAAGTTTAAAATTTCTATACCCTCAACATTTATGATCATTGCCACATTTACATCTAGCTAGTGTGAAGTGGTACCTCACTGTGGTTTTGCTTTGAATCTCACTAAACATCAATGATGCAATGATGTTGAGCATTATCTTGTGTGCTTGTTGGTCATTTTTGTATCTTCTTTAGAGAAATGCCTATTCAGAATTTTTTCATTTTTTAATTGGGCTATTAACCTTTTAATTATTATGTTATTTATTTTTTATGTATACTAAATGCAGATCATATATCTGATATATAATTTGCAAATATCTTCACCCTTTCTGTAAGTCTTTTAGTTTTCATGATAATGGGCTTCACAATACAAAAAAATCTAATTTTTATTATATGTCCCTTTTATTTTTAGTATCAAACTATAACAGCTTTGCCAAACCTAAGGTCAGAAATATCACTTCTATATTTTCTTGTATTTTATAGTTTTAGCTGTTGCATTTAGGTCAATGATACATTATGAGTTAATTTTTGTATACAGTGTGAGGTATGGTTCCAAATTCATTATTTGATAAGCAGATATATGGTTGTCCCACAACCATTTGGTGGGAAGGCTATTGTTTCCCTATTGAATTATCTTGCCACTTTTTTCAATAATTAACTAAACATAAATATGAGAGTGTATTTCTGGACACTCAGTTCTATTCTATTTGATCTATATGGCAATTCTTAGGTGAGCACCATGCTGTCTTAATTATTGTGACATTATAAAAAATTTTGAAATGAGGAAGTAAAAGTCCTCCAAGTTTGTTCTTATTTTTCACAATTGTTTTGACTATTCTGGGTTTCTTATTTTTTTCATATCAATTTTTAAATCATGTTGTCAATTTCTGAAAATAATCCTGGAATTTGGATAATGATTGCACAATCAATTGGGGGAATATTGCCATCTTAACAATACAGAGTCTTTCTAAACTTCAAATAGGAAGTGATTTTCCATTTATTTAAGTCACTTAAATCTATTTCAACAATGTTTTGTAATTTGTAGACATAAATTTTGTACTGCTTTTGTTAAATTTGCTCCTATGCATTTTTTTCTTTAGATGTAATTCCAAATAAATGGGATTGTTTTCTTAACTTCATTTTGAGTCTGTTCATTACTAATATTTAGAGATGTATTGGTTTTTAAAATATTAATCTGTCATGTCCATACTTGCTGAACTCATTTATTGGTAATAATAAGTTTTTTTAATTAAATGAGTTTATTTTTAGAGCATTTTTTACATGTACAGAGAAATTGAGAAGACAGCACAAAGAATTCCCACATACCACTTTCTCACTCATTTTCAATTTCCCCTATTATTAATATCTTGCATTGGTGTAGTACATTTGTTTCCATTGATGTAACAATATTGATATATTATGGTTAACTAAAATTAATAGCTTACATTAGGGTTCACTCTTTGTACCATATAGTTCCATGAGTTTTAACAAATGCATAATGTCTTGCATCCACCATTAGAGTATCCTACAGAATGGTTTCAGTGACCTTAAGATTCCCTGTGCTCAGCCACTTGTCCATCCAACTGCTGTCAACAATTTATCTTTTTAATGTCTCTATAATTTAGCCTTTTCCAGGAGATCATATACTTGGAAGCAAACAGTATGTAGCTCCTTCACACTGGCATCATTCACTTAGCAATATGTACTTCAATTTCCTCTGTCTTTTCCTGGTGTGATAAGTCATTACTTTTTATTCTTGAATAATATATAATATGGATGTAGCATTGTTTATACACTCACCTGTTGTAGGACATTTTGGGTGTTTCTGAGTTTGAGAAATTATGAATAAGGCTGCTATGCATATTCACATGCAAGGCTTTCTGTGTGGATGTGAGTTTTCTATTCATTTGGATAAATACCTAAAACTACAATTTTTGGATCATACGGCAAGACTATATTTAGTTTTGTAAGAAACTGCCAAACAGTCTTCTAAAATGACTGTATCATTTTGCATTCTTACCAGGAATGAATGAGGGTCTCTGTTGCTCCACATCCTTGCCAGCATTTGGCATTGTTAGTATTTTGGATTTTAGCTATTGTAATGGTTGTGTAGAAGTATCTCATTGTTGTTTTAATTTGCAATTTCCTATGATATATGGTATTAATTATAATTTCATGTGCTTATTTCTCATCTGTGTATTTTCTTTGATGATATGTCTGTCCAGATATTTTTCCCACTTTGTAATTGGGTTATGTTTTCTTGTTGTTGAGTTTTAAGTGGTTCTTGTATATATTGCATATAATTCTTTATGAGAATTAATGTGTTTTATAAAAATTTTTCTCAGCATATAAATGTGTTTCCATTTACTTAAATCTTTGATTTTTTTCATTAGAGTTTTGTAGTTTTTTATACATATTTTGTTACATTTATACCTAAGCATTTTGTTTTTGGATGCCATTGTAAATAGTGTTATGTTTTATATTTTCAAATTTCAGTTGTTCTTTGAAGGAATATAGGAAAGCAATTAACTTTGTATCCTGCAACATTGCTATTCGTTACTATTAATAGTTATCACTTATTAATTTCAAAAGTTTTGTTGTTGTTGATTCTTTGGGATTTTCCACACAATCATGTCATCTGTGAATAAGGATAATTTTATTCCTTCCTTCCCAATCTGTATACTTTTATATTCTTTTCTTGTCTTATTGCACTAGCTACTACTTCATTATGTTGTATAACAGGAGTGGTAAGAAAGGACATCTTTGCTTTGTTATTGATCTTAGGGGGAAGGCACTAATTTCTCACCATTAGTTATGAAGTTAGCTATAGATTTTTTTAGATGTTTTTTATTAAGTTGATGAAGTTGTCCTCTATTCCTAGATGGTTGAGAGGTGTTTGTTTGTTTTATATTTTTGGTTTTGATTTGTTTTATTTCTATTGATAGGATCATATGATATTTTCTCCTTTATTCTGTTTATATGAAGGATTCTATTCATGGATTTTTCAAATGTTGAACCAGACTTGCATATCTAGAATAAATTCCACTTGGTCGTGGTGTATAATTCTTCTTTATACATTGTTAGATTTGCTTTGCTAATATTTTGCTGAGGATTTTTTTTGTGAGTGTTCATGAGAGATATAGGTCTTTAGTTTTCCTTTCTTGTAACATTTTTATCTTGTTTGATATTAGAGTAATACTTGATTAATTGGATGAGTTAGCAAGTGCTCCTTATGCTTCTATTTTTTGGAACAGATTGTAGACAATTGGCATCATTTCTTCATTAAATGTTTGGGAGAATTTACCAGTAAACCCATCTGAGACTGGTACTTTCTATTTTGGAAGGTTATTAATAATGAATTCAGTTATTTTACTAGCTATAGGCCTATTCTGATTATCTATTTCTCCTTGTGTGAGTTTTGGTAGATTGTGTCTTTTTAGAACTAGTTTATTTCCTCTAAGTAATTAAATTTGTGGGTATAGAATTGTTCATAATATATCTTTATTATCTTATTAATGTCCATGATATGAGTAGTGTTGGCCCCTCTTTTATGACTGATATAGTCATACTTCACATAGAGACATTTCAGTCAATGAAAGAGCACATATATGACAGTGGTCCCATAAGATTATAATACTGTATTTTTACTATACCTTTTGTATGTTTAGGTACACAAATACCACTCTGTTACAATTGCCTATAGTATTCAGTATAACCACATGCTGTATAGGTTTATAGTGTAGGAGCAATAGGCCATACCATATAGCCTATTGATTAACTGGATGTGTGCAGTAGGCTATACTATCTGGGTTTGTGTAAGTATTCTATGATGTTTGCACAGTGACAAAATTGCCTAATAATGCATTTTCCAGAAAATATTCTCATCATTATGCAATGCATGACTATGTCAGTAATTTGTGTCTTCTCTCTTTTTCTCTTGGTTAGGCTGGGGCTAGGGGTTTATAAATTTTTTTGATGTTTTTTAAGAACCAGCTTTTGATTTCATTGATTTTCTTTACTGTTTTTCTGTTTTAAATATTATTGATTCTGCTCTGGTTTTTATTCGTTTTCCTCCTTCTGCTTGCTTTGAATTTAATTTGCTCTTCTTTTCCTAGTTTCTTAAGGTAGAAGTTTAGATTATTGATTTTAGATTTTTTTCTTTTCTAATATATGCATTCCATGCTATAAATTTCCCTCGAGTCACTGCTTTTGCTGCATCCCACAAATTTAGGTAGGGATTTTCTAGCTGTCTTTTTGTAATCGATTTAGTTTAATTCCATTGTGGTGATAGCATACTTTATATGATGTCTGTTCTTTTAAATTTGTTAAGTTGTGTTTTATTTCACAGAATGTAGTGAAATATCTTGGTGGATGTACCATATGAACTTAAGTAGAATGTGTATTCAACTTATATTATTTTTATAAAAACTGTATAAATTACAAAATTACAAAAACTTACAAATTAATTTGTAATTACAAAATTACAAAAACAAAAAATACAAAAACTATATAAATACATATTTCTTTTCTTCTATTAATTGATTTAGAAAGTAATTGTAGAAAATAATACCTATACAATGGTATTATTGGGTCTATACCATATAAAATATAGTATATTGGGCTATAATAGGACAAAAGAATCCACAGAAATAAAGATAAGAAACGGTAAAAGGAAGTTTAATATTAATATGACAAAATCATTTGTTATTATTTTTTTATCTTTATTCTATTCACTATTCAGCTTGGGGCATTATTAAATACAATGTCATCTACAGTAATAACAGCTAAGCTCCTCTCCTTCATTCTTAAGCTACAATACTTCAATGAAGTCACAGAGAAAGATCATAGTTGAGGAAAACTGCCTTCAGCACCTCTGTCTCTTCCCTAATTTTTCCCAAGACAAATTATGACAGCAAAGCTCTATTTCTCCTGAAATGATCCCAATTATATGGCTCATTAAGAGGCGGGCATCTTGTCAATATAAAGAGTCTGTGCTTAAGCTTCCCAATGCTTAATAGTGCTTCTTACATAATAGGCACTTATTATATATTTGCCAAGTGAATTAATAAATGAATGAATGGCTGTTGAGTAAAACCTGTTTCAATGGCAGAAAGTAGAAAAGGATGGCACCCATGTCTTAAAAACTTAGAGGTGTTTTTTATTGATATAACACAGACTGAACTGAAATGAATAAAGAATGGATGTCAATGTTGGCTTCCTTTTGTGAAGCAAGAGTCTGATAGGTAGTAAATGAAAGACACCTATGCAGACTCCACTCACGCTCTAGTCCGATTGAGGGAAAAGATGATGGAAGTAGATGGGAGTGGGATCTAGATTTCACCAGTGCCTCCAGATCAACTGCACCACAGGCAGACATGCAGCCAGGAATGGTACAATGCAGTCCCTGCTGTTTCTTAACAACTGGGCTCCTCAGGCACCATACACCATTGCCTTGACTGGGTCACGGTGACTGTGCAGTCAGGGTTTGCAGGCATTACTCCCTGGGACAAGCTCTGCTATGGGATAGGAATTTCTTTCTGTAACTATCTTCAAATCTCCCAACTTCTGTACCTTTAGGAATGTCTTCATTGGCAAAGTAAAAACAGAATAACAATAAATAACCCCCTTTTAAATCTTACTGATCTTAGCTATGTAAGCAGGTTTTAGTGTAATTTCTAAAACATACCTTTATAATTTTTTTTACTCCATGGTATGCATGGGGAAAAAAATATTCTAGATAAATTAAAAGACTAGAGTGGACATAGAGGCAACCACTAAAAATTATTGCCTGTTAGGGGCTAAATTTTGTGTTATTCCCTTCCCCAAATTAATATGTCAAAGCACTAACTCCTATTACCTTAAATGTGACTGTATTTTTGAGATACGCCCTTTCAAGCTGTGGTTAAGTTAAACTGGATTTTTTTGGTGGACCCCAATCCAATATAACTTGTGTCCTTATAAGAAAAGGTGATGAGGACACAGATGCACACACAGAGGGAAGTCCATGTGAAGACACAATGAGAAGATGGCCATGTGCAAGCCAAGGACAGAAGCCTCAGAAGAAACCAAGCTTTCCCATACTCTGATCTCCCAGTTCTAGCCTCCAGAATGGTAAGGGAATAAATTTCTATTGTTTAAGTTACCCAGCCTATAGTATTTTGAAGCTCTATCAAACTCATACGCTACCAATGTTTGCTTTTGAATTGGAAGTACAAGCCTACAATCCCTTTTTTTCAAAACGCTTGGAACCTAGTGTGATTTGAAGTTGGATTTGTTTTTTTTGTATTGTGAAATATGTGGTATTTAATATTATAATTGGGTAGGACTCATTGATGAGGAGAAATAGTTGTCCAAGTGAATTTATAATTTTATAAGGTGAATGTTTAAGGGTTTGTTGGATTATTTTTCAGTCACGTCTAAAGTCAAAAGACAAGTCAGTATACCCCTGACGCCAGCTACTTTGCTGATACAAAAGAATCCCAGTGGTGTGCCCCTCTCCCAAGCTTAGATATCTAGAATTATAAACATTCCTGACAAGGTGTATTCACTGGAATGTCAATAAATTCAAGTTTTTCAATCCATAAAGCATTTCTCCTTCATTGGTAGATTCAACTTTCAATGTCTAGTTGTTACTTTTCAGTTATTGGTGTGCTTGTAAGTTTTTTCATGACTTGTTTTTTAAAGTTCATATTCTGAATGAATGTTTTAAAGTTCATATTCTGAATGAAGTTTATATTCTGAATATACAACCAAAGAGATTCAGCTTTCATGATAAGGAGACAGTCAGCTTGGGTTACTTTGTACCAATGGCCAGCATATTTGGCCAACACAATACCCTTGTGTTGACCACAGAGTCATACCCTAAAAAGGAAAAGAGTATGCAGGCCCTAAGGAAGTAACAAGAATTCTCATCCAGCTCAAGTTCCTTCTAATTATCTTGATGACATAAATTCTTCTGATATGGAAAGTCTAGAGTGGAATTCTGCCCATCATGGTGCTGCCAGGAACTATTGCTGGTAGGACTTCTTGTGGACCATCAAAAACCATTAAATCATGGAAATAGAGTGCAGAAAAATCTGTGATCAGTAATGCAGAGGCCACCAATCTACATTCTTTGATTGATTGGTTTCACTCCTGACAATGGGAATTCTAGCCTTGGGAAGAAAAACTATATAAAATGATTTTTTTGTTTTTAGGAAAAATGTTCTCTTTAATGCTACATAGTGTTTTTACTTGAAGACAGATAACTAAATAGGTTAAATAATGTTCTGCCCCCAAAATATTATGTCTACAGGAATCTCAATATGTGACCTTACTTGAAAATGGTGTTTTTACATATGTAATTAATCAAGATGAGGTTATGCTGGATTAGAAGGGCCCTAAATCTGATGCCTGGTATCCTTATAAGAAGCCCATGTCAAGACCCAAACACACACAAAGAGGATAAAATCATATGACAGCAGAGACAGAAACTGGAGAGATGGAGCTACAGGCGACAGAACTCCACAGATTGCTGGCAAACACCAGAAGCTGGAAGAGAGAGACATAGAACAGATTTTCCCTCAGAGCCTCCAAAAGGAAGCAATCCTGCCAACACCTTGATTTCTGACTTCTAGCAACCAGAACCGTGGAAGAATAAGCTGCTGCTGTTTTAGACAACCCAGCTTGTGGAATTTCGTCAGCGCTGCCCTGGGAGCCGTAAATAATCTCATCCATGGGAGTAGGTATTCCAATCAATCTTGGACTGAAAGAGCTTTCGGGTCTTTGTAGAGTTTCCAACAACATTAATTTAATTAATAATTTTAGGACAATAAGAATAACTGAGTCAGTGAAGTGTCAGTTTCCAGTTTTTGGAAAAAACAGTGCCTGTTCGAGGAGAGTCTCACTGCACAGTTCACTGTGCAAAGCCTTGGCTTCACTTAGTCTGCATCACTCTCTTTGTTCTCCCACGGCCCAACTAAATCTCGCCCTGCCTACTCTGGGGATTTTTAATTTGCCTATCCAAAGATTCATGATTAAAACCAATCCTAAAGGTTTAGAATAAAAGAGAAATTAGGTATTAAGTTCTCCCCACATATAAAGCGAAGAGGGATGATAGGTAGGTTTAATTTAGTATTAGTCTGCTGTATTACTTGAGTGAGTGATATGGGAATTGTTACCAAACTAAGATTTTTTTTTTCCCAATAAGTCATAATACAACTGGTCCTTGTATGCATTTTATTAGGCAAACTTATAAAATTTGAACTTGCAGACAAAGGTTCTACTTTTCCTTCCAAAATATTTTGATTTATTTTATGAGAACTTTTTAATATAACTCCGAAAACGTATTGAGGACAAGAAAGCATTAGCATTAACCAGGGCCTATTTTCTATGAAGAAATATTCAACACAAATTATGTCCAAACCTTGACACTAACTTTATCCTTCCATACAAGTAACACAAACACAGTTTTCATTAGGAAGATGTTATTTGTGATTCAGTGCCATTTCAATGGCTTTGTGTTTTCAATAATCCTAAAGAGATTTTAGAGAACCTAAATTTCCAATTTAATTTTAAATTGATTTCAAATTTGTCTATGCCATGTAGCTAATAATTATTCAAAGTAATATTTAAAACTTACGAGTGCTTATTTTAAAAAGAATTGTTTAAATATATATTGAGGTTGTTGCACACACAAGCCAGCCTTTCATTCACATGTGCCTTCTACAAAGCACACAAGATATTAAGAAGAAATATTATCAAGAAGATGGCATTTTGTTTTTTTGGTTTGTTTATTTGTTTGTTTGCTTTTTAAAAAGGAAAGACATCGGCTTTATCCGCCCCAGAGAATATACCTCTTACCTCTTAAATGACGTGATTGAGTCTTCAAGGAGCCCAATTTCAGATGAGGATGTTGTTATGATCAATAAAATGTTATTAATGGTTCCTGAATCAAAACCTTATTAAAGACAGGAATCCTCCTGTGGTTTTTGTCAATGGCATTACCCTTTTGAGAGTTATGAGGCAGTGGCAGCTTCATGTCTCTGGAGCCTCTCTTGGCCTTCCATCCACTGAATGTGTGAATGAAACACAATAGGCATTTGCTGTAATAATCTTGTTAGGTAAAGTCCACTGGCATTTCAGTAAATCAAACCAAAAACAAATTGCTCTGGAAAATTTGTGATCCTTCTGCTGAATACACGTTTTCATTTAATGGAGGAAAGCAGTAAATTCGCACCATGCAATTGATCCACACTATGTTGGCTATCTTAACAGTACCTGTTCCGAGCTTGATTTAACACTCTATGAACAGCATTTTTGCCATGTTGTATATTACCAGTAACACAAAATTACAGTATTGATATATAAAAAGAAATATCCTGAAAAAGATCAAGCTAGCAGCATCTTCTATTTAAATTCTCGGCTTTAAACTGAAGTGTAGAAGCAGTCTCAACTTTCATAACCAGGAACATGAGCTGGGTAAGTAAAAATGAAGGAAAAAAGAAGCATAGAAATTATACCAAGAACTAAATCATGAGCCCTTTGTTCATCTGTGCATCGCGGAGCTGAGGCAAGAGAGCCAGCCCATAGTTCTGGTAGTTCAATGTGTGGCACAGCTTTAGCCTTTGGCTTTGCCTCAGGAAAAAATACTTCAACAGCTAAATCTATATAAAAATTCATACCTTTCAATTATCCCTGCCTCCAAATGGCTTTGCAGCGATGTGCCCAAGATCAGAACAAGGTTAATACATTTAACATTTTTCTAAAAAGTGTTTTTTAGGGATAGCTATAGGGAGGTGTCATGAGTTGCCTTCTTTTGACAGGCAAATCTCTGAGCAACCTTCCTATCTCAAATGCCTACAACAAAGAAAGGTGACAAAGCTTAGATGGGAAGATGCAAGTATATTTTCACAAGGTGGAGAGTCATGTTTTTTCTTCAGAGACTTTAATTATAATATAACAAGAAAATATTAAGAGTATTGGAGATAAACTAGAGTTTCTATTTATATATATATAAGAATTTTTATATATATAAGAATTTTTATATATATAAGAATATATATAAGAATTTCTTTTATATATAAGAATTTTTAATATATATAAGAATTTCTTATATATAAAAGAATATATATATTCTTTTATATATTCTATTTTATATTCTTTTATATATTTTAGAAATTCTTATATATATTCTTTTATATATATAAGAATTTCTAAAATTGGCTTTTTATATATATAAGAATTTCTATATATATAAGAATTTCTATATATATATAAGAATTTCTAAAATTGGCTTTTCATATATATATATAAGAACTTCTAAAATTGAATTCAGAGGTGTTTTATATATATGTGTATGTATACATATATACATATGTATGTGCGTGTGATATTATTATAATGATGACACTTCTCCCTTGAAGCTAGGAGCTTAAGAAAGTATTATGCAGATGACAGTAATATACCAAATATTCACATTTTTGCATAGCTTTAAATATAGGATATTTTTTGTTTCACAGCCTTTGGCAACATACATAAAACATTTATTGTTCACAACATATACTCTCTCTATATAAATAATGTAAACATGTTTGTATGACAAAGTCTTGTAAGAGGAAAAAAAGAGTGAAAGATAGCTAAGCCCAATTTCCGAACTGCTCCTGGAGCCTGGAGAGTGTTAGAAGTCAATGAACATCTAGCTAGTTTAAGACACCAAAGTCATTGTGAATAATCTAGAAATATACTGCACAGTTGCTGAATGCTATAAAGTAGAAAGACTGAGAGAAACAAAATTATAAAACTTTGACACTCTATTTCAACAGAGGAATGCTCTTTGTGCCTTAACCACAAATTTTTTCTACCCAACCCTAGAAAAATACCCAAACACTGAATGTTTACAGGATAGTTTGGGGCCAGGTGTGAATATATAGTCTTAAATACTAAAAAAAGCATAGCAACAATCATCATAATAAAAAAACCTTACGCCACTACAAGCCAGACTCACCAAGCTGTGTTTTCACCTATGTCACTGTGTAAACCAGAATGTGATTCAGACAGGACATTTACAACAGAAGAATCATTTAAATGGCTAGTTCTTGTAGTGAAAGGTTTTATGGGTAGAAAAGATTGTCAGCTTAGTATAATGAGATTTATTAATTATCTGTAAATTTTTTGTGCTAATTTTCTTTATATCTCCTTATCCTTGTTCTCCTACTGTTCACATAAATATTAAACAAAGTTTTAATCTTACTGTTATAGTGATTTAACCTTAATAATGACAAGATGCACAGCTACTTAAACCTTCTTTAAGTATATCATTTTGCATCCATAAATAATAAAATCCCAGAAATGTAAAAAAGTCTACTTTATACAATTATTCCATAGGGAGAAATCTTGCATTTTCACACTTCACAAAGCAAAGATTTTATTAAATTAGGCACTTTATATTAATTTTTTTAAAAAAACTGGTCAATTAAGTTTAAAAACTAACTCAACAAAGCCCATATTTTGTACTATATGGACATATTGGAAATCTGACAAAATTTTCCCCTGTGGAAAGGCTTGCATAGAGTTACTTAATGAATAAAATTAAGGGTATGTATGTGTGAGGCAGATGTGTGTTTGTGTGTGTGTGTGTTTGTATGTGTGTGTGTATGTGTATTGGACTAGAAATCTGGCGAATCATGTTGTTCTTTTAGTTGAATGACTTTGTATAAAACATTTAGCTACCATCTGGGTCAATATTTTCAATCTGAAAAATGGGGACATCAACATCTGCCTTACTGGCCACACAAAGTTGTCATGATATGATGGATGTGAATGCACAATGAAAATTCTAAAGTGTTTTACAGCTAACTAACTGCTTTTAGAACCTGATATAGAGAGCATTAATGGAAGGACAGCGAGCAAGTTAACTGAAATATTCCACCTGATTTAATTGTGTTTTGCACATTATTAAACTGGTCAGAGATGGCAAACTCTGTCAATTGGTTGTTACCTGATAACAAACAAATTATCTAGCTGATTTTTTTCCCCTACATTGGCTGAAAAGATGAGTTGTTCTGGCAACATGTAAACACAGCCAGAGAAAAATTTAACCTTCTCTAACCTCCATTATCTATCTGAATTTGAAACCAAATGCAGATGGAGAACTCATTATTGGAGTGACAACCTCAGTTGTAATTAAAAAACATGGGATCTATTGCTAAAGGAAGACTACGGCAAAGGGCAAGGCAAGGTCTGGCCCTTTCCACGCATTATCCCAAGGTTTCTTAGCATGAAAATGTTTCAGCTGTTTCAAGCACATATATTGACCTATGACTGACTAGCTAATACAACCATGACAGAAAATTTTAAGTGCTTATTAATTAGCCACAGGAGTACAATAGTCAAAAGGTGAACATTAGAATGCTAGGATATCTGTGACTTCCTCTTCCAACACAGCATTCTCTTTTGAATGAATACGTTTACACCAGTGTAACATGGCTAAATTGAATCCTCACTGCAATTGTTTTGTTTTGTTTGCTTTTTGCCTGCTTGAATGTATCTATTGATCTCACATTCCAATAATTATGGAGACTTTACATCTCCTTTTGTTGCCCAATCCATCAGCCAAAATCCACTCCCCTTCACTTACTTTTGCATGGTGCCAAATGCCATTTCAAACATGCATCAGAGATTGTAGTAGAGGGATGAGGTGAGTCACATTTCATAGCAGACAATCTGGATACCAAAAAAAAAAAAAGTGAAAAATTAGTTTTTTCATGAAGTTTATTTTGCATTAAAAAACAGGAAGAAGTCCAGGAATAATTAAAGAAAAGCAGTAAAACCATGATGAAAAACACTGTATTGTACTGAATCTCCCCATCTCACAGTCTTTGGTCTATTAGATTTTAAATCCCCTAAGTAAATAGAATTTTTAAAAAGTATATGCTATTGGTATTTTATCAATTCCTCTAATCTATCTGCTTTGTTTCCACAGAGCATGTCATTTTTATCCATTTAAAACTTGTAAGCAATAGTCATAGAAATTAATTAAATTTCCCCTCCATGAAAGTGACATTTTAAATTCACCTCTGTACAACTTGGACTTTGGTGCAGTGTGGACACTATCGTATTCCTCATCTTCATATGCTTGTTATTTTCCCTGTTGAACGGTAATTCCAGGATCCAGATGCCAAACTGCGAAAATATTCTTCCAGCAGCAGCATATGGTTCCTTGGCAAGCTTATCTAGCATCTGTACAAAAAGCTTATAGTTTCCTCTGGGTATGTAATATTTCTGGCTGCTAAGAGGCTATTTGTGCAGTCTTTTTCTCACAGACACCGTTTCTCTTGACAAACCTTTGGTTCTAAGCAAATTTTGCACATTTTTTTGTCCATTTGAGAATCAATGATATACCTAAGCTTGCTTTAAGCCCAGGCAGCTATCCAAATAGTCTCACTCTATGACCAGGGGGTGGATCTGGCACTGATACAAATTGGTTTAAATGTAATAGGAGTTTATTTAGCTACCTTGATAAGCAACATTTTGTTGCTAATAACATATGAAGATTGTCTACATTGTGGTAGCTATTTGTAATGATTATGAAGGTCAAGAAAAAAGAGCATTTGAAGTGAAAGTGGCACAAGGTAACAGTATTTGAAAGCATGCTAGCATGCGCATGGGTGCTGCCGTAAATGGTGTGTGTGATGTGTAGTTACTCATATGCAACTTTTCCCTCACTGGAAATTCAGCTTCTCCGCACAGCTGTTTGGACCCAGCCCCCTCCCCTGCCTCAGTGATATAACGTACCAGTATCCACAGTGCTCTCACTCTGGGGAACAGTTTCATCAGTCACCATTTTAACTAAGCACTCAAAGCAACTGTTCTGCTAGAATTAAAGACTGTTTCGTACTGAAGAATTTCTCAGACAACTTATGACAAATTAAGAACAAAAGCTTTTATGGCTTCTCATAGCCTTCATATCATATTGCTCTAAGTTTTTGGAATATCTTCCCAGAAGGAAGCAACTAAAATTTGCTAAAAGGAAATATCTTTGAACAAGACTCATTTATTCCTGTTGAAAAGATAAGGCACAGCAAAATCTACAAAAAAATAATCAATATCCATGCCCTGCTACTATATATGTAATGTTTCTGGAAACTATCATTCTTAATATTCCATGCCTTTGTTGCATCGTATTTTTAAGAATATCTCTTAAAATGGGTCATTAGGAATAGAGAAGTGAAGACATGAAGCATATTTTCACCACATATAATTTCCTCATGGATGACCCCATGAGCTAAGATTTCTGACTAATATTTTAATGAACTCGACGAAAAGATAAAGGGAGATCGTTGATAGATAAAGCAATAAGGATGCCAGTTTCATCTATGTTAAATACATTTAAAAGATAGCAATATTTCCTACACCATGTTTCACAGAGTTCATTCAGAATAAATGAAGAGTTCCTTAGTCAGATAAACAGCAAATAAGTTAACAAGTTTCTTTACTGGAAGACATGCTGCGGCTTTCAGTATATGGATGTGCATTGTGAACCTCTAAAGGAAGACATGCGCTAACCATGCTCTTAACACTGTGTTCTTCCTTTTGTTTTGTTTTTGCTTTTGTTTTTAAAGCAATTCTACTGGAATTATGCTGAGAACAAGGTGGATAATGATGAGCTGAACGCTGTAGTAGAAGCAAATCCATCTCAGCCTATGCGTGAATTAGAAGTAAGGTTCGACGTCACTATTCCAACAATATCAGACCATTTGAAAGAAATCAGCAAGGTAAAGAAGCTGGGTAGGTGGATTTTGCATGAAATAAAAAAGTGTCAAAAGAGGAACCGCCTCAAAGCTTACCTTTCTTTGCTGTCATGACATAAAGGTGAACAATTTTTACACTGTATTGTTAAGTGTGATGAAAAAAATATGGATATTTTTTGACAATCACAAGCATTTAGCACAATGGCTGCATAAAGATAAAGTGTCAAAACACAGTCCAAAACCGACTAAGAAGCTAATGGTGTCTGTTTGGTGGTCCACACTGGTATTATTCACTACAGCTTCAAGAAACCTGGTCAATTACAACAGATATCTGCTGCAACCAGTTGAATGAAATGATGAGGATATTTGTGATTAAGCAACCGAGATTGGGCAATAGAGACAGGCCAATCCTCTTGCAAGACAATGCTCTACCACATGTTGCACAAACAGTGCTGCTCAAACTACAGCCGCTGGACTTAGAAACTCTCTGTCACCCACTGTATTTTTAAAATCACTAGCACAGAACTTCTCAAACCATCCACGTACTGTGCATTCATTAGCCACATACTTCTCAAACACTTCGCTGATATTTCAAGCTGTCCATGCTGTGTTGGTTCCATGACAGAACTCATATTAGAAAATAACACAAATTTTTGACTCATCTATGGTTTCACAAAAATTGCTTCTAGAAATATTTGAAAGATAATCACAAAGCAAACCATGCGTTTGAAAGAATGAGGATGTACCTTCACAATAAAAATAAAACAAGAAGTGTCGAAGTGAAATGTCAGAGATATCAATTGTCAAACTTAGTACTTAAGAAAATCAGACATTTCATACTTAATAACCTAAATACTAATTTCTGTTTGCTGTCTAAATTATAAATTCTAACTTAGTGAGCTTATTCTCTATTCCTATCTTCAAGACTTAAAAAATGTTGATCATATCCACCTTCTGAACATTCATTTTTTCGGTTTCTTTTGGTTTAATTCCACATTCTTTTTGATTTTTTGTTTGTCCTTATCTGATTTTATTTTCTAGATATGTGAGTTTTTTGAGAAAGACTGGTTTAAATTGTGGAGAGTATTGATGTATATGTACTATCGTTAATTTTTAAAAATTTCTAATTATTGTAAAGTGTACACAACATAAAAATTTCTATCTTAACCATTTTTAAGTATGAAGTTCAGAAATGTTAAGTACATTCACACTGTTGTGCAACCAATCTCTAGAACTCTTTCCATCTTGCAAAATTGATTCTATACCCATTAAACAACTCTGCATTCTACCTTGTCCCTGTCCCCTGGTGACCACCATGTGCTACAGTTTGCAACAACAGGCAGAATTTTAGTATTTTTTTTTTTTTAGTTTCATTCCCAATATGCCAGAAATTTATTTACCTTTTAGTGCACAAAATCTATTTGGCTGCTATCAGCTGGCAATATTTTCAGAATCATAGATTATTTTTGTAGGTTGTAACTTATACTTTAATATCTATAACTCCAGAAAATGTGTTTTATAGAGTTTCTGGCCTTTGGACAACATGAATGAGAATTATCAGGGCACTGGTAAGACATACAGATTTTGAGCCATACCCCAAATCCACTATATCACAATTGTCTACACAACATACCTTTTTCCCCAAATGAGGCCCAAGAATATGCATGCTTATCAAAAGTACCAAATAGTTTTTAAGCAAATTAAAATGTGATGTTATTACACTATATTCCAACAATCCATATTCTATTATCAAACATGCAACTAATCCAACAAAACTTCTATTAATGCCATTATATATTATTGTTTCATATATAACTTTGAGAGTGGACAACTGACTCTTGTAAATAAAGTAACCTGAATCTGGACACCAGGGAACCAGATGGGGGGTTGGGGATTAAACCCCCACAGGCGAACTTCCTTGGGCAAGGCCTAGGATTTTAGGTTTTCTCATTGGAAGATTGAGGCAATGGCCAATTTAGTTAGCTTTTCAACTTTTCTCTTCTTTTTTACAATTCCAATTTCCAACCCCAGAGTAAAGATGTTTATTTAACCCTTTATATACCGGAGTTGTAATTTTAGGTGGAATGATGGCCCAAATGCAAAGGGGATGGGAAACTGTTCTCATCTCATCCCACTGGCTTCAGTGGGAATAAACATCAGTCTACCTGGGGGCATGATTGAGTTCCTTATAACAACTTAAGTTCAGAAGAAAGCTCCAGAAAGAAGCTATTACATTGACAGACTTGAGAAAGATATACATTAAATCTATTCCTCACCCCTACCTATTAGGGAAAGGAAAGAAAAAGGCAAAATTCATATACATGGGGCATATATAGAACAAAGTACATGTGCAGCAAAGAGTTATACCCAGACGATCTATCTTGTCAGATTGCTCCATTCATGAGAATTAAATATAGTTATCAGATAAATCTTGGATAATCATAAAAATTAAACTAAAATATATTATTTTTTTCCAAATAAATGACTAAAGGAAACCAATCTGCATGCTATAAAAGATTTAACAACTTCACTGCAGGATTTTGTCCTGGTAGTTTCAATGATTTTTATCTTGGAAAGTAAATATTAAAACAGTGTGACTGTACCGAGTCCTCCCCTAATACCTAATTAGGATAACCTGTTTTGCATGTGCCTCAGTGGTTTCAATCTCACCCTTCCAAGTATATTCAAATGGAAAATGTTTTCCTGAACCTTCCTCTCTAAGCAAAAATGTCATTGTAGCCTAGAACAGTCTGGCTATGGAGGCACATTCTAAAATGGCCCAGGCTCATCTTTTCTCACTGCAGAAACCACTTGCAAACTCTTATTTTAGACTTAAAGGTACTGATTTAGTTGCAGAAATTCAGACAAGGTTATATAATCCCAAGGGCTCTCAAAATTATAACATTTCGCAGAATACTTAAAACTAACCATTATTTATATAAAATTTTAAAAAGTATATAATAAATATATTTTAATTGCATTGAATACTTGTATGTTCATGAGTGTGTGTCTATATGCAAGCATGTTAGTAAATTATAACTTTTATCATATCATTATTGCAGTTACCTAGTAGTCCTCAGGAATACTAAGTAACAAAAAACTAAGTAGAGATATATTTTATTTGATTAAAAATACTGATGTTTCCTATTAAATATCTGAAAGAGTTTTATAAAGAAAGCCAGACATATATTTCATGGCTTGGCTAAGGGAGAACAAGTCACACTATCGTGTTCTAGAATACAAAGGTGTATAAAGCACATGGTAGTCTACCTAGTTTAGGTAGACTTACAGCATTATTCTTATGTAGTTTAATTCATATATAATTTTTCCGATGCCTTCAGGCAAAGGGAAAACTCCACGTTTGTTGGGTAACCAGCTATAGAGGCAAAGGATGATATTGAATATTTTGACACACCCACATTCTGATTTCCAGTTGAGGCTCTTCTGACATTAGTAATTTCCAAGCATTATATTTTACCTGAATCAGGAGAAAGTACAGTGGAATGTAAATAATGTATACTGTATTTAGGAAAACAATGTAAATACTTTATAGACTGTTTGGTAAATAATGTATATACTTAGAAAAACAATATAAATATTTCATGGACTGCTGGGCCACTGTTAAGGTTCAGATTAAACCTCTGGGTTTAGAGAACACTGTGTTTATCAAAACTCAATTTCTTCTACCCAATAGAATTCTGCAAGGTTCTGGATAAATTGCCATATATAAACTTTGTATTTATGATACAGTTCAACAACAGTCCCTGTATTAACTGTACATTATATTTTCTAGCTGCGGCACACTAAAATCATATGAACTTCAAAGTTTGAGCTATGTTTTATTGTTATAAAATCTACAGAAGGACTTTTTGTCAAGCCTTTGCCAACCTTGCCAATCACATTATAAATTCATATTATATTCTTGATCCATTAGGATTACAATCTGAGTCCCGTATTTCTAGTAATAGTGTTTACTGTTCTCAGCTTTTGATTCCATTATAGAAATTAATTTCATTCCTTTCTCTTCTCAAAATTGCACCACTCTTTATTTATGTATGTTGCCTAATAAGGCTCTAAAGAAATCTTTTCTTTTTTGGTTTCTTTTCAATCACAGCTGAAAATGTGCTTCACATTTCTGTCCTTCCCGTACTTCAGCACCATAGCACATCATCGCAGACCCACATTTAATATTCAATATCTATTGTTAAATTCCTCATAAAGTGCCAGTAACTGCTCATATGTTCTAATTAATAGGCATAGTGTGAAGGCCATAACCAGCTTCACAGAGAACAATGAGCTCACAGATCACAGCTGCAATCCACCAGAGGTTGGATGTGAACATTCCCTTCTCAACTGCTGAGTATTTCAAGCAGGAGGAGCAGCTGGCAGGCGAACAGAACCCATGATGCAGTAACAGTTTGTTGGAGCCATGAAAAACTGTAGATGTCAAGTGCATATCAAATAGTTTTCTATACCAACTGGTTATCATTGTTTGTACCAAAAGATAACAGAATTTTTAAAATGGAGATTTCCTAGTAAATTATACTGATATTTAGAGGGATAAAAGAATAACCTACCAGAATGCTTGAAGTCCAAAGAGTAGTCTGAAGGTATTTGGGGTCAGTGTGGAAAGAAGTTTAAGGAATATAATATGTAATCTATCTTGTAGTCACACCGAACCATGATCACACAAGTTGTATCACGGTATTGGCCAGTTATTTGGCGTATATATGTACTATGTCCCACTTTCATGGATGTGTATATTTCTGAAGCAAGATGAAAATCAAAGAAATATGTCATTGGGTCATCACAAAGGCTATCAAGGTGTGCTTACCTTAATCTATACATATCACATGAAAAACAACTGTATGCTCCTACCCGTGTAGTCTCTATACTCATGAATTTCAAAGATTTACAGTTGATCTAACAATGAAAAAATTTCAAACTGCGTTCCTAGACATAGATTTAGAAACATGTGACTGTATTCTCAGGAATCACTGCATATGAAGTATGAGGAAAAGAAAGCAAAAGGGACATGCAATGATCAAAGACAAAGGACAGTGTTGGAAGAAATTTTAAGATTTAAAAAATAAAAGTGAAAGTATAAAGCAAGCTTACAGAAGACAAAAGGGTTATTTTAAATACACAAAGTGAACTCACATTTTAATAAATCACTGTTCACTGAATAGAAATATAATATTTTAAAATTTCTATTTCTGTCATTCAATCTGTCATACATTTGGAGAGATGCTGTAAATACTAGAGTTGGATCCATGGTTTCCATAAACCAGAGCTCAAGTTTCTAATTCAAGTTAGTCAGTGACAGACCAGGAGCAGAAACTAGAATTGCTGAAGATTTCTTTTTCATTATTAATATATCATCTGCATCTTGTTGGCCTAACCCTAACCCAGTGCACTTTGCCCATTTTTCTAACATCAGACACTTTATTCTGATATTTAAAAGTTGCACATTGCTTTGGAAATTGCAAAATGTTTATACACACATGATTTCATCTGATTCTCAAAATAGCCCTAAGAATTATGTAGGTGCTAGCTCCATTTTAGAACTGAGGAAATCAAGCTCCAGAAGTAACCTGATTAAGGTCTATGCCTACAAAAAGACAATAATAGGCTAAGGCTGCTTATTCAAACTGAAGAATGTCTTTGATAAAATTATAGAAGAAGAAAAAACAGCTGTAAAGGAGGCAGAAGTAGAAGGAAGGAGAGGAGTGAGTAGGGGGAAGTGAGGCAGAGAAGGAAGGAAGAAAATTAAACCAAATCCTTGGAGTGAAAAGGAAAATGTGAGTCTAGTGCATTAGGAACTCTGCATCATAAAATCCCGGCCTTAACATTTATTAAAACTCTCAGGTATTAAAGTAAAATAGGAACTAATGAAAATAACTCAAGACCTTTTAAGCATATATTTAAGATCTAAGAGTTTGTTTTTAAATTACTTTCCACTAAATATTGAATCCCAGAGAAAAAATAAAACTGGAAGTTACATAGGGTTTTTTATTAATGACCTAAACTCAGAAAAACAATAATTTCACAGTTTAAGCAGTTTTCACCTGTAACCCAAAGAACACAAATATTTACTTTCATTTTGTTCCTTCTAGAATATCCACTTAAATCTCTTCCTACTGCAAACCAGGCAAGGAGTAAGCAGGATCAACCAATTTTAGTTAAGCAATACCTATTTAATATACAATCATTGCTTATTTTTAAAAGTTTATGTTTAAATTATGATAAGGATGTAAATGGAAGCATTTCTACTTATGATTTTTGCACTTTATCAGTAGTTGAAGGTGACAATGACCACAAAAGGATCAGTGTCCTTTTAATACAAAAATGTATCTGCTAGTGCTCACTGGCCCATTTAGATGCTTGCTCTAAATTGTTTAGGACAGTCACATTTGAACCAAATATATTGTGTGCAACCCTGGAAAGATGTGTGTATATGAAGATCTAGTATATCATTCCACATCTATCTAATTGCATGATAACTGTTTACTCATTTTTAACAGTACAAATTAGGAACTATCTCTGGTTCAATTATTAGAATTTGTTAATTACTTCAATACATTTTTAGAGTTGTTAATATTTTTACAAGTGTTCGGTGAAATTTTCTAAACGTTTCTCCCCAAGCAAAATTTTATGGAATCAGAAGATGTAAACAAAATCATTGCCCACCACTTACTAACTATGCAAGTCATTGCAGATAACTGAACATTAGCTTCCCATCCATAAAGTAGGTTTACAAAGCCTAAGTTGATATGTCTACCATGCTGTCATTAATGTACAATGAGACAGTATATGTGGAAATATTCGCTACATCTGCGGTCCCCGACCCCCACACTCCCCACACCCCCCCCCCCCCATGGGCCACCAACCAGTGCCCATCCGTGGCCTGTTTGGAACCAGGCCACACAGCAGGAGTTGAGCAACAGGCAAGGGAGCGAAGCTTCATCTGTATTTATAGCCGCTCCCCATCACTGCATCACCGCCCGAACTCCACCTCCGGACAGATGAGCAGAGGGCATTAGATTCCCATAGGAGTGCGAACTCTACTGTAAACTGTGCCTGCCAGGGATCTAGGTTGCGTGCTCCTAATGAGAATCTAATGCCTGATGGTCTGAGGTGGAGCTGAGGCGGTGATGCTAGTGCTGGGGAGAGGCTGCAAATACACATTATCATTAGCAGACAGGTTTGACTGCACAATACATGTAATGCCCTTGAATCATCCTGGAAACATCCCTGCTCCTCGCTCGGGTCTGTGGAAAAATTGTGTCCCATGAAACCAAACCTGTCCCTAGGGCCAAAAAGGTTTGGGGCCACTGCTCTGCATCATACAATGTTTGTCAACTCTGACTGTTGTTCTTTTGTATATGTATTCGCAGGTCTATCTACCTGTCAATCAAACAGCTCTTTGTCAGTGTACTCTTTTTGTAGAAAAAGGTTTTACTCATGTCCCACGACGTCAAAAATATCTTCAGTAGTATTTTGCCTGACAGAAATTTCCTCTATGCTTTCTTGTAAGAGCTGGCCTTCCTTTCTGCTTTTAGAGTGGCTTCTGGATAAGAACTCTATCACAGCTTTTAATTGCTGTGCTTGCTTGTGTCGCACTGCTCTCTCTCTCTCTCTTTCTTTTATATTTCTGGCTGCTTTTTATGAGTGTTTTGTCTGCTGTGTGAAAAGATTCAATGACATAACCAAGTCAGAATAATATCTGTGGAAGTTCCCCAATAGACAGTAAGGTATTTTGCATATGTGAAACAGTGCTATCACCAATCGGAGCATGCTTTATTCAGGACTTCTGACTCCTAAGTGATTCTTACCAATGGTGTTTCATGGCTAAGTGCTGTGGACATGCTTTATTAGATGCTTTATTAGGATCTGGGGTCAGTTGGAGGAAGAAATCTTTAAATTCTGCATGGCTGAGGATTCACTGTATTATGTAGCTACACACTCATGAGTTTAATGGGAATGTACCTACATGTGTGTACATATCTGTACACACACACACACACACACACACGACACAATGCACACCAGCACATACCAGCTATAAATAACCAACAAATCTATCATTTTGTATGCTCTCAACATTGGTTTATTTAGGTGATGTTTCTTTAGTAGCTATTAGCTCTATGTGCTTAATTTAGGTAACACATAAATTGTATGTTTGTATGCTTTGCAACATCAATTTAATTTGCTGAATATCTGATAAGAACTTTTTAAATAAGACATTTAGTTAGTAAAAGGAAATACAAGTAAAAATGCACTTTGCAAATCAGTTCTGAATGTGAAGAACTTGGTGAGTCTCTGAGAGAGATCAGTCAGGGAGTCTACACTGAAACCACAGGAAGAAAGGGGAGTGAACGAATCAGCTAAGGAGACGCCACTACATGCTGCCATGGGGACACAGGTGGAGAATAAGGGGCAATAAAGGAGAAAGGTCAAGTTCATCTGGGTTAGTGCCCCCAAAGGTAACTCAGAACAGGGCATTTTTGGTTTGAGTCATCAAACGAGTATTTTTCAGGCTACTGTGACAACAGGGAAAGGTAATTCTGTAAGAGGAAAACAATCAAAAGTATTGAAATGAGAAACAGTTTGAAACCAAGTACTTCCGACTAAGCAGTTAGGTAAGTCCTACATGGTTATAAAATTGTCATTATAGGAATGGGTTAATATGTGCTCACTGTCTTGGGGATGGACACGCTTGAAGCTCTGACTCAGGTGGGGCAAGGGCAATATACGTAACCTAAACATTTGTACCCCCATAATATGCTGAAATAAAAAAGAAAAAAATATCTATAGAGCTCTTACAACTTGCCTAACATTCTATATGGCATGTATAGGAGTCTCAAAATGAGTTAGTTCAGTTATTATGACCACTTTACAGGTGAGGAAAATGAGTACAGCAAGAATAAAAAACAGGCTCAGGAATGTATAACTAGCACATCGCTAAACAAAAACTTGAAACCAAGTAGTCTGAATCCAGAGCCTGTACCCTTAACCACTTTGCTAACTAGATAGTGAGGACTGAACTCTGATCTTTTTCTTTTGCTCAAAACTCCTTCCTAAGGAGGCCAGCTGAGTCAGGCTCACAAATGGTAAATTCCCACTAAGTAGCTTTTGTTAACCAAATAAAGTGTGGTTTACTTCTCAACCTGATTCCCTCTAGTATTAACATCACCTAAAGGATAGAAAGCCCCCATCTTAACTCAAGCATCCTAGCAGATGCCTATCTTAAACTTGAAACATTCTCCTGTCTGGACCTCCCAGAGTGCTCAAACCTTTATCTTAAATTAAGCATATCCTTTCTGGTCTTTTAGATAAAGCCTAACTGTCTCAGCCAATTGCCAACCAAAGAATCTATAAACCCACCTATAACCTGTAAGCCACCACCCCCTCCCCTTGGAGATGCCCCACCTTTTTGGGCCAAACCAATGTATGCCTCTCATGTATTGATTTATGACTTTACCTGTAATCCCTGTCTCTCTGAAAATGTATAAAACCAAACTGCAACCCAGCCACAGCCAGTCCACTTGCTCAAGGTTTCTTGGGAGTGGCTCCAGGCCATGGTCCTCAAATTTGGCTCAGAATAAACTTCTTTCAAATATTTCAGGGTTTGGATTTTTTCCATCCACAATAATTTCAAGTTTAATTATTATTATACTGCCATAGAACTTATCAATTTACTTAATATTGCCAACTCCGGCATAGATAATAAACTATTAGTCTCCCCACGATGAACATTTGAAGACTACTTTCAAATATAGTTATATTGAAATACTTTATTGATTGGGAAAAATGTGTTGAGAAACATAGTGGACTAACTTTATTGATAGATCACAACCTGAGGAAAGGCAAACAATAATCAGAAATGGACATCTTCTTGCACTACTTGCCATGCTAAGTCTTTTCGAGAAAACCAGTTACATTGTGAATACACACGTGTGGACATTTTAAAGCCTTCTGTTTTCCCCGGGAGAAATAAGTGATTTGGTTCCAAGGAAGGCTTGTTCAAAGCTATGATGCTCAGTGGCATTACGTAAATGTACATTTTTATATATTAAATTAGAGAGTGCTACAAAGCAGCACACACTATTGATTTATCATGAGATAGAGAAGCAGTTAGGCCATCAAGGGTATCCCTTGGCACATCCCTTTCCTGTGATGAAATTTACAGTGAGAAAGTCAAGGATCCATAAAGACAAGTCTAGGTGTTGTGGCCAGGGGGGAAAAGACTCAGTTCAAACTGCATGTTAATTCCTGCTGAGTCGGCTATTGAAGTGGTAATACTGTAGAGGCCTTGCCTCTGGCTCTCCCATTTGTAACTCTCAGCCTAGATGTTCACTACCCATCAAGGACATTATTCAGCCAGGCAGTACAGCCCCTGCACCAGCGACTTCATCTGGAGCCAAACTTTGACAGTTACAGGCTCTGAATACTAGTTGAGAAACACTGAAATGTCTTATATGTGCCAAACATTTCTATACCTTCTGTCATATTGTTTCTCTGAACATTATTTATTTTTAATATCATTATTATCCTGAAAGGTTTTTCAGATCCCCAAATTATTTCTTTGCCATGAGTAAAATATTAATAGAGCATTGTCTTTTCCTTAAATCTGTGCAAATCTCATTTCAGCAGTGAATGCTTTGGGAGCAAAAAGAATAGAAAGTGAAGGCTTCTTCATCATGCCCTACATGCTAGAAATCTAAACACAGGTCATATTCCCCTTTAAAATAATTTCGAAAAAATAACTTCATTGAGCCTCTAATGTTCTTGGAAAGAAACATGGACCATACAGTCATGCTCAGAGCAGAGTTTACATCTTGGTCAAAATATACTAGGTAAATTTTAATAGGGCAAAGTCACTAGATACAAATTCTATAGTGAGATTACCTAAAATTAAACATGCCCAAATTTGATTATTCTGTGCAAAGATCATTTCTGGGAGAAAGAAGAATTCTAATATGCTTACTCTAGGTGAGTCCTCAGAAGCCCACAAACGAAAAAAGACCAAAATATTTTGCTCCCTGTTTCTCACCTAGCAGTTTGATGGGAAAATCAAAGTTGGAGTCCAGTTCCTATAATTTTTACAGCAACATTTTCACTACATCCACTTCCTCTCTTTCCTTTGGAGTAAGCTTATCTCTGATTGCATGAAAGACCTTGCAACGTAACAGCAAGAACATTGATATGTGAAATCCTGGGTCCAGTCTCACTCTGCTGCTCATTAATGATAAAAAATGGCACATCACTGCCTTGTAGACAATATGTAACGTTTCAGTATTTTTCTTTTATACTATTTTATTTATTTGTGAATATATGAAAGTGTTTTTATAAACTTTGAAGTATGCAGCATTTTTAAAATAATGTGATTGTATAAAATATTTAGATCCTTTTATAGTCCAAGCATTAGGACAATGAGATTTTCCTCTGATTGTCAACCCATTTTTTTCCAGGATGCAGTGTAGACAAAAAGAAGACTAAAGGATTTTACAAATCATCATTTTTTAGATTCCAGACCTGGCCTTAGGGCTCAGCCCTAACCTTTTGGCTCATTTCTTGCTCAAGAAATATTTATATTCTTGTTAAATAGCGAGAAATCAATCATACAGGAAAGGTAGTTGTAGAACAACAGCAGTCTTCATAAAATCAAACTTTTATTCACTTGTACACAGTCCCATGTAATCATATATTTTAATAGCTTATGGCATATATAACAGAATATTAGATTTTGTCTAATATTGGAGGGGATTGACAAGTGATGCCATGGAATGATTTTCTTAAGTAGGACATTGAACCAGGCTCCAGGCTGTGCTGCACAGAAATAGTTTTATAAACTACAGAAGACTGACAAGCAGTGAGATAGTGATACAATGGCCAAAGGATGAACATGAGAACACTGTAGATGAGTCGATTTTTCCAAGTTCCCTCCAGTGCTAAAGTGCCAAGATTGTTTCTATAGTCTATAAAATATGCAAAATATAGAAATAAAACAATGAATGCCCTAAGGTTGTCTCAGTGTTTGAAAATACAAATCATAGATAGCAAAAGACTTTGGGGAATGGATAAAATAGAGAGAGAAAAGATGAAAGAATTGGTAAGAACAAAGAAGTAGAAATAAAGAAAAACCATGGCAAGTTTAATCAAAAGGGAAAATGCTAAATATTTAAGTGACAAGAGTAGTTACAGTCTAAAACAAAAAATAAACATTTTTAACAAGCTTTTCTAAATATCCAAAAATGATGGAAGAGGTGTGTTCTTACAAACCATCAGTGTCTTTTATAATTGCCATTTCCTTTGTAAATTCTTTAAAGAATAATGATAAATTCAATGAATGTATATAGCCATTATGTTTTTAAATCTCTATAGCATTAATTTACTATTTATCTAAGAGGTTCAATTACACAATATATTTTTATCCCAAACCAAACATCTAGTCATTTTAGGATTTGGAAGACTATTAGAGATCATTTGACTCAATCCTTTAATTATTCAAATGAGCAAACAGTGCCACAGATAATGTGAAGAGTTTACCCAAGAACCTACACACTAGTAGTGGAGAAATATGATACAAATAAAAGACTTCAAACCCCTAGGTAAACCTGCTGTTTCTCTCTGTGAGTTCTGTTTCAATACATTTGTTTTTCTCATAAGGACTTTCCTGAATGCATGTAAGCATTTTAGAGAATATTAAGTACCTGACTTAGAGACTAATGTAAGAGATACTAAAAACCAAGATATTCCAAAAGTAGCATCAGAAAAAAAGGAGAAAAATAATGACCTTTCATTATTATTATTATTTATACCTTTCTGGTATAAGTACATACCTTATGTATTTATCACATAAGCAAATAGGAAAAGAAAATGGTTGATGATAGAAATCTTACAGTGTTAGTCCAATTCAAAGACAAACTGTGCAAATATTTCTGCTTTCTTGAATTCTGTCAAATTTCATTTTGTTTCCCTCTCGAGACAAATTCAATTTAAACTATCACTTGAAGGTGGTTAAATTGTGGCAATCCTAACCACCAGGCACATATCCTTCAAGTCATCACAAAAGGACCTCCCTCAAGGGACCAAAGAAGGGGTCTGAGGTGATATTTGACATTAGGCACAGTGCTTGTTGTAAATGCTTAATAAATACTGTTTCACGATGACTTATATCACACAGAGTTATGCTAAAAGGAATTTAGGAGTGTTGAAATAAAAGTGTATAGCAATTAAAGGAAATAAGTATTTATTTGTAGAAAAGACACATACAATTGTTCTTAGTGGCTAATCATGAGGGAAATGCAAATTAAAACCATAATGAGGTGTCACCTTACCCCAGTCAGAATGCCTTTTATTAAATAGTCCAAATAAAATAGCTGCTGGCACTGTTGGTGGGACTGCAAACTTTATGGAAAATAGTATGGAGATTCCTCAAAGAACTAAAAGTAGACTTACAATTTGATTGAGCAATCCCACTACTGGGTATTTACCCAAAGGAAAAGAAGTCATTTTCTCAAAGAAATACCTGTACTTGAGTTTTTATTGCAACACAGTTCACAATTGCAAAGATGTGGAATCAACCCAATGCCCATCAATTCGTGAGTGGATTAACAAAATGTGTGTGTGTATATATATATACCATGGAATACTACTCAGCCACGAATAAGGATGACATAATGCCTTTTGTAACAATTTGGATGGAACTGGAAACCATTATCCTAAGTGAAGAATCTAAAGAATGGAAAAACAAATACCACATGTACTCACTATTAAATTAGAACTAACGGATGAGCACACATGTGCACAGAGGGAAGTAAAATTCAAGGGAAATCAAGCAGAGGGGAGGAGGGAGGAAGAGATGGGCCAAAACCTACCTGATAGGTTCAATGAACACTATCTGGTGACAGGCGCAATTTTAACTCTGACTCAAGCATTACAAAAGTGATCCATGTAACTAAAAACATTTGTATCCCCATAATGTTTTAAAATTAAAAAACTAAAAATAAAAAGCAGGAAAAAAAAAGACATACACAATCTTTCTTGCAATGTATTTTACCATGGCATTTAAATGAACAAAAACCATTAAATTTTAAAATGAAATATTTAATGATAGCAGAATAAGAAAAAAAAATGGATAGTTCCAAGTGCTATGGTAAGTTAAACAGATTTGCAGAGACATTAGTGGTTCTTACAAACTCTTCATAGTATTGCTTTAAAGGTAGCATGTGCATTATGTGAAGTCTTTAGGTTTTGAACTATAAAATCAGTGAATCATAAAGTTATATGAAGCCTATGAGGACTTTCAATATTACATTTTTATCCATGAACTCACTTTCCTGTTTTCTCCATGAAGTCAGGCATAAATCAAGTCTCGGCCTAACTGGCGAACTTAGCATCTAACCCATAGCAGCTGCTCAGTGATTGCTAACTTCTTTTCTGTTTTTAAAAATGTCAATTTCAGGTCACATTTACACATAGTAAAATGTATTCCACTCATGTGACAGTTTGATGGGTTTTGTCAAATGTATACCATCTCAAAACTGTCACCACAATCAAAAAATTGGGATTAATTCCATCACTCCCCAAAGTTTCCTCCAGCCGCTTGGCTGCCTGGTTTCCCTGGTCATCCTTGGCCCAGGGTGGCGTTAACCTGTTTCTGTCTCTACAGCTTTCCCTCTTACAGAATGTCAGACAAATAGAATTCCACAGCACATGCAGGCCTTTGTGTCTGGTTTCCCTTTATTAACACAAGCCTCCTGAGATTCGTCCATTGGTTGTGTGCAACAGTACTTTTACCCTTTTTACTGCTAAATAGTATTCGGGTGTATGAATACAGCACAATTTATTTATCTATTCACCGTAAGCATTTTATGCTGCTCCCAGTGTGGGAGAATTATGAATAAAGGAGTTAGGAAAATTCATGTATAGGTCTTTGTGTAGGCCTGTAACTTTTTTTTAGTTTCAGAATATTATGCGGGAACAAATGCTTTGGTTACATAAATTGCCTTTGTACTATCTGAGTCATGGCGACAAGCATGTCCACCCCCCAGACAGCGTGCAATAAATCCTGTAGGTATGAATTTACCCATCTACTCCCTGCCCCCTCTCACCTGCCTGACATCCAATGAATGTTACTTCCATATGTGCACATAAGTGTTGATCAATTAGTGCCAATTTAATGTCACAAAAATATAGACATAGACCTTTGGAACAGGACTGAGAACCCAGATATAAAACCATCCTTATATAGTCATCTGATCTTTGATGAAGTAGACAAAAACATACACTGGGGGAAAAAAATCCGTATTCCATAAACAGTGCTGGGAAAATTGGACAGCCACATGTAGAAGACTGAAACAGTATACTCACCTCTCACCTATCACAAAAATCAATTCATAATGGATAACAGACTTAAACCTAAGGTATGAAACAAATCATAAGAATCCTAGAAGAAAATGTTGGAAAAACTCTTACAGATATTGGCCTAGGCAAAGAATTTATGAAGAAGACCCCAAAAGCAATCACAGCAACAACAAAAATAAATAAAATGTGATCTGATCAAATTAAAAAGCTTCTGCACAGCCAAGGAAACTGTCATTAGAGTGAATAGACAACCTGCAGAATGGGAGAAAATATTTGCATGCTACACATATGATAAAGGGCTGATAACTAGAATCTATATAGAACTCAGGAAAATCAACAAGAAAAACATCAAACAACCCCATTAAAAAGTGGGCAAAGGATGTGAACAGAAACTTTTCAAAAGAAGACAAATGGCCAACAAACACATGAAAAATTGCTCAACATCTCTAATCATCAGGGAAATGCAAATCAAAACCAGAATGAGACCTATAACATTTTTAATGCAAGAAATTGTGGTTTAGAAAATACGAGATACATTACAGACAAATACTGGAGGGAAAACAAACAAACAAACAAAAAAGCATCCATATTACCACATGGGGCCCGGTGTGCTAGGCATATACTCAAAGGACATCATTCTTGAGTATCCTGAGTATTCTTACTGTCTCCTTTATTTAACCATGTGGTGGGAATTGTTGGGGAGATGAGGAAAGTAAAAGGAAGAGTGGCTGGGGCAATGTCTTGAATTTTTTAGCCAACTGCATTATTCACTATAGCGCTATTCTCTAATAATTATAGCACTATTAACTATAGCGCTCTTCACTATAGTGCTATTCTCTAATATAATAATAATAATGATAGCAATAATATAATTAGGAATAAGAAAAATAGCTAACATAAACATAATGTCTACTATGTACCAAGAATTATTCTAAGTATTTTGCCACTATTAAATCACCTAATTATTTTATAAGTCCTTAGTATTAAATTAGCATTCTTGGCCGGGCATGGTGGCTCACACCTGTAATCCTAGTACTCTGAGAGGCAGAGGTGGGAGAACCGCTTGAGGTCAGGAGTTTGATACCAGCCTGAGCAAGAGAAAGATCCAATCTTTACTAAAAATAGAAAAAATTAGCTGGGTATGATGGTATGAGCCTGTAATCCCAGCTACTTGGGAGGCTAAGGCAGGAGGATCACTTGAGCCCAGGAGTTCAAAGTTGCTGTGAGTTAGGCTGATGTCACTGAACTCTAGCCTAAGTGACAGAGTGAGACTCTATCTCAAAACAAAGACAAAACAAAAAACAAAACAATAAATTAACATTGTTACCATCAATTGCAGAACTAAGACCCTGAGAGGAAAAGAGACTGGGCCAAGTTCATGTAGCAAGGGCCGACTTCAGGATTTGTGTTTTTAAACCCCACTCAAAACCTCTGCAACAAAATAACTATGCTATTAACATATTAAGGTCTTTATAATGAGTACATTTATGAGAGACACACGTGTCATCTTTAGGCAGAACACAAGAAACAGAATCCAGCCAGGATCTGAAAATAGATTTGTAGCTCCATCCTACTATGTGTTTCCTGAAGGAAGCTCTATCACATATCTCAGACACGGCTGCATGCAGAAACTAAAGCAATAACTGTTCTTTCATTAGAGAAGAGAAATTTCTCCAAATGAAATTCAGAATTAAAGCTTTTCTTGTTATCTGAATCAAAATGTATTATGCTGATACTACTTTCTTTTGTTTATATTCATACAAAACTCCATGTAATATAGGCTCAAGAAAGCAGTTTCCACTAGAAAAATGATTTTCATATTTAATGTTAAAAATAATTTTATATCTCTTCTCCATTTACTTGAAAAATGCAATGGGGACAATATTTTAGAGATAGGCTTAGAAATTGAAAGGCTGCTTAAAGTTAAGAAAAACTGAAATCAATAAGATTACCAATATCATTTTATTAAACATATAAATTTAATGAGCAATTATAAAAAGAGGAATCTTTTCTATAAGAATCAGAAAATTCTCATATAAGTGATTCAAATCTATGGATTTTTAAATAAATAATTCATACTATCTCATCATTAAAATTTTCAATACAGAATTATATTATAGTTGTCCTTAGTTCATAAGTGAAACTCTCTTTAATATGTTTACAATGGCTTTTCTCACAATTTATCTGTTTATTACCTAGATAAGCAAACAAACTTGGCTGGGCACAAATTAGAACATATCACTACCGAAAATCAATACTGACTGTTACAGGTTGAATTGTGTCCCCTAAAATGATATATTGAAGTCCTAGCCCTAGAAACTGTAATGTGATCTTATCTGGGAATAGTGTCTTTACACATGTCATTGAGTTAGGATGAGATCATTAGGGTGGGTCCTAATATAATGACGGGTGTCCCTATAAGAAGAAGGAAATTTGGACACAGACACATAATAGGAAAACAGGAGACCATGTGAAGACACAAAGGGCAGATGGCCATGTGGAGACAGGCAGAAATTGGAGGGATGCTAGCATAGCCAAGGAACAGCTGGGGCTATCCAAAACTGGAAAAGAGAAGGCAATGTCCTCCACTGGAGACCTCAGAGGGAGAATGTCCCTACCAACACTTCGATTTCAGACTTCTAGCCTCCAGAACTGTGAGACAATATGTTGCTATTGTTTTAAGCCACTCAGTTTGTGGGACTTTATTATGGCATCTCCAGGGGACTGATACACTCACAAATAACAAATGTGCTACCAAAGGTTTTTAAGGAACATTCTAAGATCCCTGCTTCTCTATACCAGTGATCAATTTATTGATCATCAACATAGTAATAGTCTAGTTAAGTTGAATAGTATTATTATAAATAGGCAGCCAAGAATCAGGGCAGCAAATAAGAGTCACATCCTTCTGAAGGACAAGCAAGTGTTTTGATTTCTGGACCTCTTACTGAATTCACATTAAGGTCCTTGATTTCATATGCAAGCATTTTCCAATCTTCTATAACATGAATTCTCTTGTTTGTCTGATATATGCTGACATCGTTTGCTCATTCCAAGGTTATACACCACTCGATTGTGTCAAATGAAGGTGGAATTGAAGTTTTATGCAAAAGGAAATCGTGTACTAATGAAGAGGTTGTAAAAAGGAAACTTTCCATCAAAATCTTCACTTTGCCCTTTTTCTAAAGGGTTTGAGGAAATGGAATGTCCTGAGGGTTGTCCGATTTCTGATGAAAGCAAAGAAGGCGAATATCAAAATGATACACTGAGGCCCCTGTGCCTACACTTGAAACATTGTTGGCAGAGTTGCTGAATATTTAAAATATCCCATTCAGCCATCACAATGCATGAAAGGAGCAGCCATTGTTTTTATGTTAAATATTCTGCGGCTTATTAACTTGATGAAATTTATCTCTACCTTTCCCTCTGCCCAAACGTAGAATCCCAATAGAATTATCACCTTCAGATTCTAACAATCAATACCAGGTTTTAAATATTCTGTAGTAATAAACTTGGAAGGAACATCATCAGATTGGCTAATTCAGGGAGACTATTTTACTTGCAGATGAGCTAGATTCGATTTGTTACCTGCCAAGTGTGGCAGCTCAATACTGGGCCGGTTATTCAAGGATCAGGGGGAAAGGTGCTAAATGAGGCTCGCTGTCAACACGTTTCTCCCTGCAGCAGCAGCCTTTCCTGGATTGAACCCTCTTATCCCAAGTCCATAGGAGCATCATTCTTCCATCTGCTAACGGGGCGGCTGAAGTTACAACAAACCAATTCCGCCCCGTGTATTGATTTCCGCTCCGTTTCTCTAGGCATCAATCTGAGTTAAATCTCTCCTCTTTTTATCTTCAGTTTGGGCATAGATTCTTTTACTTGTTATTTTTATGAAAAGGAAAAAAAAAATTAAAGGAGCAGGAAGGGAAATCACTAGAAAATGTTATTGAATATGGAAAACACAGCTAGTATCTAAGTGAATATTTTTTTAAGTTTGATAGAGCCAATAAGAAAAATGATTTGTTTTTTATTCAATTCCTTCATGTAACTTTCCATACATGGACTGAAGCTCTACATGGGGAATAGATTCCACGGTGGAGATTAAACCTGAGCTGACAAACTAGAACTACTGGAATCATTAAGTCTGTCATTCTGTTCTCTATACACTATACTCTGCAAAGATATAATGACACAAGCCCCCACTGACATGAGATTCCTATAACACCTGGACTCTAAGCTATAAGAAAGGGTAGTAATGACAGTTCCATGATTATTCCCTTTCTGGTCAATTTCAATCAGTTCCTTAATGTGACTTTAATGATGTTTTTTAGTATTCATTTCTTTTTATTTTTTTAACATTATACCAATAGCAGTTCCCTTCAACCACTGTGATTTTTTCATTAGGATGATTATAATGGAAGATGACTCTCAGTGGAAATGTATGAGACACTCTTGTTATCCATGCACCATTGTTACTATACACTAATTGCTCCAGTCTGTCATGTGAATGAGTATTTAAGGAGATTTTAATCCCTGAACCACCACATTCATTGTAATTCTGTATGCTAAAGATCCTTATGACATTATAGTGATAAAATTGGTAGCATTGCACACATGCCCAGATCTCTTACAATTTAAGCATAAAGTGTTTGGATGCATTTTAATTTGTAAATAATTTGCTTGTAAAATAAATGGTTGTGTGCTAAGTTATAGTTTGGAGTAAACTTTCCAGTTAAACTTTCATGAATATGGCTTAAGAGAAGATTGAATTCTTTGGTTGATTTCTTGCTCTGATTTGCAAACTATGCTTCAATTAAGCGTCTGGTATGGGTAGGCAGATATGAATAATGTCCAGCTATCACAGCTTCATGCTCCTACGAGAAAGATGTCAAATGCTCTGAACTCATCAGGGCAGGGATTTAGGTCATTAACTCAACCATAGATTTAAAAGCATTTGGAAAAGTGGGTCAGTTTGTCAAAGGTACAAACATGACATGACAGAGCTATTTCTAAAACTGAAGTGCAAAATTACAAGTCACATCAAAAGTAATCAATGCAGTTCATCATAAAATCTGTTGTTTGGGGCAACTACAGCAAAGTTCAAAGTAAAAGGTATACTTGTCTCTATCTAGAGATGATAAAAAGGTTAGCATGGTGAGATGACAACATTATCAAAGAGTTGTAAATATATGACTTACTGTGCTGGCATTTAAAAGTTTGTTTTGTTTTTTTTTTTTTTTTCTTTTTTCAGCCCAGGACTTCTAACACCATAGCAATGGATTTTACAAAGACCGTATTAATTAGATGCAAATGGCTGCAAGGGAAACAGAACCTTTTAGTTTTTGAGAACCAGAGCTTTAAATCTGATATAGTGTATAACATGATATGGAAACCATATTGTCAGTCAAACATACTAAATTTTTTGTACGGTCTCTCAAGGAAAAGTCATTTGAGTTAGCGTGACTGCAACTCTTTTGAAGCAAGTGTGAAGCTGCCAGGGCTAACTAGTAAAGTGGTGCTAAGATTGCAAGCATTGAAACCCACAAATGCAGTGAAAGAGCGTGTACAAAAATGACAGAAAATATACAAATGGAGGCAAAAGGAAGTCCCAGGAGTCCACCTTCAATGAATGGCTGATTAATTGTGAAGATAATCAAATGAAATTGTTGTACCACTATCTTAACTAAAAGTTTAACTATTAGTTAACTTAACTAAAAGTTTAACCATTTTTAACTTGTGGATAGACCTTAGGGAAGCCGATAATGCTCTGCATATGTAAAAACTACTATTCGGGTAGATAGAACTCAAACTCACCTTGAGCTTTGTGGATAAATGAAGAGAGAGAGCGATCAAGATGACTCTGGAGGCTGATCTCTCCCCTCTCTAGCTCTTTATTGGAGATGGCAGGTCAGAGTTAGCTTAAGGAAGCACAGCCTATTGCCAGGCCCGGGGCTATGGATGTTTCCTCAAACCGGCACAGGGTCATACAGATCTCCCTTCCCATAGGGAACTTTGGAGTGGGACCTCTCTCCAATGGCCATTGGCCACCTGGTACGCAAGGTTCAGGCTATGAAATGAGATCATCTTAAGGAGGTGTGTGTACTTTTCCATATCTGCTTATAGGGATTTCCCTAATAGACCCAATTATATAGATTCATCTTGTGTATAGTGTGTGTGTGTGTGTGTGTGTGTGTGTGTGTGTTCCTTTTGCAGGGCATACTTTGCCTCCTAGGCTACTGACCTTTGAAATTCTCAGTACTTCAATGTAAGTATAAATGAGTTTAATCAAACTCTGCTTAATTGCCTACAGACTCTTTCTCATTGCTTAAATCTGGATCTAAAATGGCAAGTGTTGTGAATTCTGACAAGATGGTATTTTGACTTTTGTTTCTGACATTCTCTATTCTCTGGGGTTCCTAAACTCGAGGGATATTTGTCCTGTGCTATCTGCAGTGAAAAGCCCATCTGAAATGGGAGAGAATAAAGAGGAAGAGAAGGGTTTTGATAATTCCTAGATTCAGTTTTCTCTGAAGCCAGTTTCTCTCTTGCACTTTCCCTATTTGTTATTAAGCCAAAGAGGTTTGACGAACATTGGGATGTTAAGAAAATGCTTGAGATGAGAATTGCAAGATGAGTAGAAAATGCCCGTATCTATGTGCCGTGTATGTGTAGGTTAAGAATAGTGAGAGCCAGAAGAAAAACTGGCAGTGCCCTGGACTGGGGGATAAGCTGGGCACTGAAATACAAGGAACGGCACGTGCAAAGGCACCCATAGAGAGAGACTTGCCACATTCAAGGAACCCCACATAATTTAGTGGGGCTTAAGCCTTGAGAGGTTGGATATATTAGGTAGGGAAAATAGTGGGGGAAGAGTGATTACCATGCACCAAGCGCAGCTCTCAGCCTACACATCTATTATCTTAGTGCTCTCCCATCCTCATAGCAACGTTATGGAACAGGTGCTGTGTTAGTTTAGGGAAGCACAGTCCATCCTATGTTAGGGATAGCCCGGGGCCTTTGACTTAGTAACTGAATGCATAGAGTTGGAAAAAGTATGCATCCGATTTTAATAAACTGCTCTTTTGTGATGTAAATTAGATAGAAGTTTACAGAATTTTCCTTTTAAAAATGATATAGGAAGGTTGTGTTCATTTGAAAATACCAGCGATTATGATGTGAAAGATGTGTACTTCCATTTTTCTCTTCCATCCCTCTCCTCCTTCCCAACCTGCCTGCTGTATGCACACACCCCATGACCAAATTCTGCCACCCACAGTCACTATATTGACCTTTTCATCCTGTTTTGAATAAAGACAATTAATGAAGAGATCATTTGACATAAAAATTGCCTTACAGAATTCTAGATTAAATTTTAAAACATTTTATTCACTCAAAGGAATTTTATAATGTGGCATTTCTGTAAGTTTCCCTACAATGATTAATATTCAGGAAAAAAGTTCAACATTAAAAATCAAAAATATTAAAGGTTAAAATTAAATAATTGTTTAGTGGAAACAACTCATTTAATGAAGGGTATTTTTTAAACCTCTGCAGCATAAGCTGTCCTTTGGGGGATAAGTAAAACTTCCTAGAACTGCTAATGTTCATTCTATAGGTGTTTGTAAAACTTATCAAATATTCAAAGTGCAAACACACACATCTTTGCTCTATCAATATTTATAGCCTGAAAACACATTATTGTTGCAAATATGTCAGGACAATGAAAAATATCCATTTACAATGGGGATATATAACAAAGGGCAGTTGAACAATATAATTTATTTCTATCCTTTATTGAATGACTCATAAGTAATAAGAAATGAAGCTACAAGTAAGTTATGAAGGTCATCTCCTCTCATGTATGAAAATACATAAATTGTTTATATCATTATCTGCTGTAAAACACTCTTTCCATTGAGAATTCTGAAAATTATGAGCCAGATGTCTGGACTCTATACTGTGAAAGTGCCCCAAATTGGCTTTCAATAAGCCTTGACCATGTGCAGAGTCTTCTGTGCTTTTCACAAAATACAGACATGGCTTAACTAAATGCCCCTGCTTTTCTTAAATAAAAGTTGTATTAATATGTCATCTGACCCAGATAAGATGCAGTCAATCTCTATCTGATATGAAACAGGTTAGAACTTAGTACATATCATTAGGATAGATAATAATAATAGCTCACATTTCTATTATTATTTATCATTTTAAATACAAAATAATAAGTATTTAAGTATTTTTTAAGTATCATTTTAGGAACTCTATAGTGTGTTCCTTTAAAAATGTCCTCACATAGCATTAATATTCCATTTTAACACTTGAGAAAACAGGCTCGGAATGGGTATTCAATTTGCCAAAAGTCCCACAGCTTGTAAGCAATCTAAACAGAAATCCATGAATCTAAATTCCTGGATTTGTCCACTTTCAGGTATATTATGGTTTCACTACAGAACAAGTAATAATCAAAACTAACACTTTGGAATGTTATAAGCATTTTGCATGGATTATTATATTTAATCCTTTCAGCTATTCATATAAGTAGATAATTAATAAGAATATTTTACATACGAGATGACTGAGGCTTGGGTAAGCTATGAAACTCCTCATAGGTGGCAAAGATGAAATTTGAAATTCGGTATCCTTTAATCCAGAGCCTGTGATGTTAAATAATGCACTGTAGAAAAAGTAACATTGTTATCCAGGTCAGGATTTCTCAACTATTAATGAGCTGCAGCTCACCTTGATATATTATTAACATGTAGATTCTTGCTGAGTAGGTGTGGGTGGTTCCTAAGATTCTGCATTTTCAACACACTCCCAGATGATGCCAATAACCTAGGTTACTTACTGTTTATCATCTGATAGTGTTTTTTTTTTATACTCAATACTTGCTTACGATATTTTTCCTTCTACCTTCATTTTTGAGCTACTTTTCTCTTACCTTCCCTTCCCTTTCTCTCTCTCCTTCTCCCCCCAGATCCTTATATACCTTTTCTTCTCCTACACCAACACCTAAGTCTTTTTTTTAAATTTCAGAATATTATGGGGGTACAAACATTTTGGTTACATATAGTGCCTTTGCCTTGCCCAAGCCAGGCTACAAGCATGCCCTTCCCCATACAGTGCACTCTGCACCCATTAGTTGTGACTTTACCCACCCCCACTACCTCCCTCCCACCTGATTGGTACCCAGTGAATATTACTTCCATGTGAGCACCTTAGTGTTGATCAGTTAGAACCAATATGATGGCAAGGACACGTGGTGCTTGTTTTTCCATTCTTGTGATACCCTACTTTGAAGGATGAGCTCAAGCTCTATCCAGGATAATAGAAGAGGTGATAGTTCACCATTGTTTTTTGTAGTTGAGTAGTATTTCATGATATACATATACCACATTTCATTAATCCCCTCATGTATTCATGGGCACTTGAGTTGTTTCCACATCTTTGCAATTGTGAATTGTGCTGCCATAGACATTTGAGTGCAGATATCTTTATTGTAGAATGTTTCTTTTTCCTTTGGGTAGATGCCCAGGAATGGGATTGCTGGATCAAATGACATTTCTATTTTTAGCTCTTTGAGATATCTCCAAATTACTTTCCACAAGGGTCGTACTAATTTGCAGTCTTATCAGCAGTTTAAGAGTGTTCCAATCTCTCCACATACATGCCAGCATTTGTCGTTTTAGGACTTTTTGATAAAGGCCATTGTCACTGCATTTAGGCAATATTTCATTGTGGTTTTGATTTGCATTTCCCTAAGGATTAAAGATGTTGAGCACTTTTTATATGTTTGCTGGCCATTATTATGTCTTCTTCTGAAAAGTTTCTGTTCATGTTCTTTGCTCACTTTTTGATGGGGTTGTTTGATTTTTTTCTTGTTAATTTTCTTAAGCTTTATATAGATTCTTATTAACAGCCCTTTATCAGATGTGTAGCATGCAAATATTTTCTCCCATCCTGTAGGCTATTTGCTGTAATAATAGTTTTCTTGGCTGTACAGAAGCTTTCTAATTTGATCAGGTCCTATTTAATTGTTTTTGTTGCTGCCGTGATTGCTTTGAGGGTCTTCTTCATAAATTCTTTGCCAAGGCCAATGTCTATAAGAGTTTTCCCAACATTTTCTTCTAGAATTCTTAACGTTTCACATCTTAAGTTTTTTTTTTTTTTTTTTTTTTTTTTTTTTTTTTTTTTTTTTTTTTTTTTTTTTTTTTTGAGACAGAGTCTCGCTTTGTTGCCCAGGCTAGAGTGAGTGCCGTGGCGTCAGCCTAGCTCACAGCAACCTCAAACTCCTGGGCTCAAGTGATCCTTCTGCCTCAGCCTCCCGGGTAGCTGGGACTACAGGCATGCACCACCATGCCCGGCTAATTTTTTTATATATGTATCAGTTGGCCAATTAATTTCTTTCTATTTATAGTAGAGACGGGGTCTCGCTCTTGCTCAGGCTGGTTTTGAACTCCTGACCTTGAGCAATCCGCCCGCCTCGGCCTCCCAAGAGCTAGGATTACAGGCGTGAGCCACAGCGCCCGGCCTACATCTTAAGTTTAAGTCTATTATCCAACTTGATTTTTCTGAGAGGTGAGAGGTGGGGATCCAGTTTCAATTTTCTGCATTGGTTATCCAGTTTCCCCAGCACCATTTATTGAATAGAGATTCTTTTCTCCAATGTATGTTTTTGCCTGCTTTGTCAAAGATTAGGTGACAATATGATGATAGTTTTATATCTAGGTTCTCAATCCTGTTCCAAAGGTCTATGTCTCTGTTCTTATGCTAATACTATGCTGTTTGGGTTACTATAGCCTTGTAGTAAAGCTTGAAGTCTGGTGGACTGATGCCTTCCAGTTTGTTCTTTTGGCTTAAGATTTCTTTGGCCATATGAGGTCTTCTCTGGTTCCATATGAAGCATAGAATTATTTTTTCTAGATATGTAAAGAATTTGATGGTATTTTGATAGGGATTGCATTAATTCTGTAGATCGCTTTAGGTAGTATGGACATTTTAATAATATTGATTCTGCCAATCCATGAGGGTGGTAGGGTTTTCTCTATGTTTACATCTTCTATAATTTCTTTTCTCAGTGTTTTATAGTTATCCCTATATAGGTCTCTTCACCTCCTTTGTTAAATATATTCCTAAATATTTAATTTTCTTTCATGCTATTGTGAAAGGCGTTACATCTTTGATTTGATTTTCAACGTGACTGTTATTGGCATATATGAATGCCACTGATTTGTGTGCATTGATTTTGTATCCTGAGACTTTACTGAATTCATTTATCAATTCCAGTAGTCTCTTGGTTGAATCCTTGGTATTGGCTAGATATGTCATATTGTCAGCAAAGAGTGAGAGTTTGACCTCTCACTCTTTGCTGTGAGAGTTTGACCTCCCCATTCAGACACTCTTAATTACTATTTCTTGTCTGATTACTCTGGCAAGGACTTCTAACATTATGTTGAATAGAAGTGGAGATAGTGGGTAACATTATCTGGTTCCAATTCTAAGTGGAAATGCTTTTGATTTTTCCCTGTTTAGTATGATATTGGCTGTGGGTTTACTGTATATGGCTTTAATACTTTGAGGTATGCCCCATCTGTGCCTATTTTGTTACGAGTTTTTATCATAAAAGTGTGCTGGATTTTGTCAAATGCCTTTTCTGCGTCTATTAAAAGAATCACATGGTCTTTGTTCTTGCTTTTATTTAAATAGTGAATTGCATAGATTTGCATATGTTGAACTATCTTTGCTTCTCTGGGGTAATACCCATCTGGTCATGATGAATTATTTTTTTTTGATATGCTGTTGGATTCTGTTTGCTAAAATGTTGTTGATGATTTTTACATCTGTATTCATGAGGGATATTGGTCTGTAATTTTCCTTTGTTGTTGTGTCCTTGTTGTGTCTTTGGTATCAAGATGATATTAGCTTCTTAGAATGAGTTGGGGATGATACCGTCCTTCTCAATGTTGTGGAATAATTTCTGCAGTATAGGTATGAGCTCTTCTTTGTAAATTTGGTAAAATTCAGGTGTGAACCCATTTGGTCCGGAACTTTTTCTGTTAGAAGATTTTTAATTGCTGCTTCAATTCTTGTGCTTGATATTAATCTATTCAGGAATTCTATTTCTTCCTGATTGAGGCTAGGGAGGTTGTGTGTTTCTAAGAATTTTCCCCTTTCCTCCACTTTTTGTAGTTTTGGGGCATATAGATTTTTATGGTATTCAAAGATGATATTTTGTATTTCCATGATGTCTGTAGTAACCTCTCCTTTTTCATTTCTAATTGAGTTTATTAGAGTCCTTTCCTTTCTAGTTCTTGTCTATCTAGCAAGAAGTCTGTCAATTTTGTTTATCTTTATAAAAAACCAACTTTTGGTGTTATTAATATTCTGTATAGATTTTTTGTTCTTCATTTCATTTAGTTCTGCTTTGATTTTAGTTATTTCTTTTCTTCTGCTAGGTTTAGGATTGATTTTCTCTTCCTTTTCCAGTTTCTTGATACGGTTTATTGGTTTGTTGATTTTTGAACTTTCTGTGTTTTGGATGTGAGCATTTAATGCTATTAGTTTTCCTCTCAGGAATGTTTTTGTTGTATCCCACAGATTTTGATAACTTGTGCTCCCATTATAATTTAGTTCAAAGAATCTTTTTATTTCCCTCTGGATCTCCTCCTTGACCCAATAATCATTCAGCAATAGATTGTTTAATTTCCAGGACTTTGTGAAGTGGTAAGTGTTTCTGTTGAAACTGATCTCTAATATTATACCACTGTGGTCTGAGAAGATACATGGTATAATTTCTATTTGTTTAAATTTGTTGAGATATGATTTGTGGCCTAGGATGTGATGGATTTTAGAGAAAGTTCTATGAGCTGATGAGAAGAATGTACATTCAGCTTTATTTGGGTGGAATGTTCTACAGATGTCTATTAGAGCCATTTGTTCTAGAGCTCTGTTTAAGCAACCACTCAGACCATTCCATCCCCTGCCCAGTGTGGTCCCAGCACAGAGCACTGGAGAGTTAAATGTTTCCTGCTATTGTCTCCTCCCCACAGAGCCTGTCATCCTATGCCACGACTTTGCACTGACTTTAGGCATGTCCCTGTTTGAGTGGGTGTGGAAGTCTGTCAGGGAACCAGGCATCCTCCTATGGGTCAGATTGCACTGCGCTCGCTAGTTGGGTTGGTACTGCCATCTCATGCTCTTTTCCCTATTGTATATCTTGCACTCTCCAGTCTTTGCAAATGTGTCTCTCTTTCACCTTTTTTTCCCCCTGCGCTGTGTGTCCCATACTGTTCCTCTGCAGATTCACAATGGTGTTCTTGAGGGAGAGTGATCCACTCGTTTGTAGCCATCTGAGTTCTTCACCTCCTTCTCTGGGAGCAGTGAGCCAGGAGGCCACCCCTAACCTGCCATTTTTTTCCTCTCCTTGGAGAGCTTTAAAAAAGAAAAAAGCACCTAAATCTTTTGAGTGAAAATTTCTCACTGGGATAAATGATAGTGAGGAATAAATTATTACTTTCATATTTAATTTTATATGGTTGTAATTATTCACAGATACAGTTTAAGTGGAGAAGGCCCCATAAAGGGCCCACATCCTAATCCCCACTACCTGTGACTATGGTAGGTTGCATAGAAAAGGACAATTGAGGTTGCAGATGGAATTAAGGATGATAATCAGTTGCCTTTGATTTGGGGAGAAGATCCTGGATTATGCAGGTGTATGAAATGTATTCATGAGGGTTCTTATCAGTGAAAGAACAAGGAAGAGAGAGAAAACAAGAGGGACAGCAGTGTGGGAAAAACACAGCCTCCTATTTCTGGCTTGAAGATGGTGAGAGAGAGATACAAGCATAGAATACAGGTGGCTTCTAGAAGCTAGAAAAGGCATGGACATGATTCTTTCCAAGAGCAACGACAAGGAACATAGCCCTGCTGACATAGTGATTTTAGCCTAGTGAGATCCACTTCAAACTTCTGACATCCCTACAAAATGGTAAGATAATTGTTGTTTAAGGTACTAAATTTGTGATAATTTATTATAGCATTAATAGAAAACTAATACACTAAAATATTTCACAATTTAGGATTGACTTTAATGATAATTACACAGTTCAAAGTCTGACTGAGTTCACTACAAGAAACGTATATCATTTGAATGTAGGAGAAAAATAGTTCACAAAGATTCTTTTCTAATTATACATAATAATGTCTTTTCTTAAAACGAGAATTACCACTGTCTCCTGGCTGATACAACTCCATTTCTCCCATATGTTAGCAAGACACAAAATAAAATATATTTAAAGTAGAGGAAAGTGAATATATATATATATATATACACACACACACACACACACACACACACACACATATATATATATATATGGGGGATGTTCTTCCACTATAGAACACTGTAGGGAAAATGATAACAAAGCATGTCGTAAGCACAGAATCAGATTGAGAGTCAATCAAGTCGACTTTCAGGAGAGAGATGGCTAACATTAAGCTGTGTTGGCTTGGCCATTACACTGCATAAATAGGGCTTGGGAAGTTACTGTGGTTTTTGTGGCTCATGTACTCCTTTCCTGGGCTCCAGGTGGAATACATTCTCATGTCTCTCTACAGAATTTGAACAAAAAAGTAAAACTCATATAATAAGGCTTCTGCTTACTAAATTTTGTATAGTACAGAATGCCCCTGATCAATGTATTTAGATATGTACAATCTCTTATTTAGTGCCCTTAATTAACAAAACTCTTTACTTGCATTTAACGTTTATCAGATTAAATTGTAAAGGTCAAACTTTATTTCTCTTGTTACCTAATTCTTAAATATAAGGCAAGTAGAAACCTGATTCTCCTTACTTATCTGTCAGGTCTGAGCTCAGGACACTATTTAATTTAACACATGGCCACAGTGGATAATCTTGATCTCTGTTGTCCTGATTCAGAAGTAGGAAGGGTCTAGCTTTTTAATGCAATACAGTTGTTTTTTTTTTGTCTTTTTCTTTTTACTCCATGCAGATGGGTATGTGATAGGATTCTCATTCTACTCCACCCCAACCCATCTCTTTCCCCCCTCCTCCCTTCTTTCTCATTCATATCTATCTTTTACTAGGTAGCCCTGAATGAGATTTTATTAAACTTAGGCAAAGATTTCCATTAATTGGCATAAGTGGCATTTTATTAATTGTAGCAAACAGCTCTTTAATATCCAATTTTTATTGTTTTGTGTACATCTATATATCATATTTTAGGATACTCTGGAAGGAGGTTACAATATAGAATTTAAACATTTTTAGTTACTTGGCCCCAATAGCATCATTATAGTAGCAAAGCCCAACTTAAATCATAACATTATGGAGGATTTTATAGATACTACTATTTATATATTTTTTATTGTATGTGTGTATCGTCAAAATGGGTCTTATGCCAGTAGATATCTTAACAATTATTTACTGGTGAGTGGAATCACATAAAAGCCGAACAAGAATAAAAAATTGACAGTAGAATGAACCATTATACGTTATATTTTCTGAATTATTTCTAAGTATACACAAGCTCCACTCTGCTAGTAACAGCCTCTTAACATTTTGTATCTGTAAGAATTTTCTTGTCTGATTCCTTGCCCCAGGGTCAATATGTAGGATTAAATTGACCTTCTGTTCAAGCTACCAACCACTGTGTGAGTGTCGGCCACCAAGTTTCCAGTTCAAATACATTTTTCCAAGTCAGCCCATAATCATGTTCTACTTTGCTGTAAACCTGTACTAGACTTACTGCCATTTGATTTTAGGCTAAGTGTGTGAAGACTAAATAAAGGGTGGTGAAGTTGAGTTTTTTTGATAATAGCTCTAGGATGAAATATTCTTAGCAAGATGTAAGAACAGAAATGTAGAACATCACCTAGGGATATAGAAACAGTATTTGGCCTGAGCTTTCCAACAGAGTTAATGGAGGAGAAATAATAGAAAAAGCAGGGGACAAGAACAGAACTTAATTTTCCTATTCAGGTAAATAATTATAATTTATATGTGTGTGTCATTTGCATACTCCCTTGTAAACTGGCAAATTCACAAACTAAAAACCAATAATACATTTTATTGCCTTGATTATATATACAATACAGCTTTCACAATATTGTGCTAAGTCTAAAGTCAGGTAGAGGGAAATTATCTGGGAGAAAGTAATAATAGAATATCTGCTCTAGCTAATGCTGTCCATATCAGGAAAGATACAGTAGCTGTGGGAGGAAATGTAGACAAGCTCCCAGCTCAACTTTCCTTAGAGTCTTATCTCAAGGACTTTTTTTTATGACATTAGCAATAATTTCTCACTAAAAAAATTGATTACTCACCCCTTACATTTCCACCATTAATATTTATAAAGAAAACATTTAAATGTTAGCTGGCAATTATTAATACAAAATTAACTAGAATTATGGAATTTTGTTTCATTGTATTTTTGATCATTTGTTTACATTATCTTGATATATTTTGAAAAATGGTGAAGAAATATATCTGAACATAAACCATTTTATCTTCTCCATGTCTATATCAGTCTATATTTTTATAGCAGTTAATGATATCAGACCTCAAAATGTAGGTGTAAGAAATACAGTTGACCCTTGAACAACACAGGTGTTAGGGGCACTGAACTCTGTACAGTCAAAAAAGCTGCATATGACTTTTGACTCCCAGAAAACTTAACTACTAATAGCCTACTGTTGACCAAAGGCCTTACCAACAAAATAGTCAATTAACACATATTTTATTATATGTATTTTATATTATATTCTTGGAATAAAGTAAGCTAGAGAAAAGAAAATGAAAATGTTATTATGAAAATCAAAAGGAAGAGAAAATATACTTTCTATTCAGTTAATGGAAGTGGATTTTCATAAAGGTCTTCATCCTCATCTTCATCCTGAGTAGGCTGAGGAGATAAAAGAAGAGGAGGGGTTGGTTGGTCTTGCTGTCTCAGGAGTGGCAGAGGTGGAAGAAAATTCATATATAAGTGGACCCGGGCAGTTCAAATCCATGTTATTCAAGTGTCTACTGTATTTCTTTAAATACAGTTGATTAGAGACCACAGCTATATTCTGCCTTCTACATCTCACTGGGATTGTGCAAAGGCTTTACGTGGGGGAGGTCCTTTCAGTGGAGGAGGTCCTCTGTTCTTTGATTGTTAGTGTGGCCCCTTAAAGTCTTCCTCCATGCCATCTGGGGTCACAGGGCACATGGATGAGGCTGGGTATTCCATTGTCTAATTGGATCTCGGTGTTCATACCTACATTTCTATTGAATGTCTTGCTTTATCCTACCTCAACAAAAAAGCAGAGCCAGATTCTAGAAGATACTCCACTCCCTCACTTCTTGAAATATAATCCCTTTCTTCCATTTCCTTGACTTCAAAGATTTTCTTCTATCCTTTTTGTTACACTCATTTGGTGTCATTTTCTCTTTGTAATTTGGCTTTTACAAAATAGAGGTCATCTTAGTCAGTTTGGGCTGCTATAACAGAATACCACAGCCTGGGTGGATTAATCAGCAAACATCTATATCTCATGATCTGAAGGCTGGAAGTCTGGGATCAAGATGCCAGTATGGTGGGTTCTTGGTGAAGACTCTCTTCCTGGTTATGTCCTCACATAGTTTTCTTGGTGTGTGCATACAAAAGGAGAGAGATCTAATGTGTCCCCCTTTAATAAAGGCATTAATCTCATATCAAGTGTCCCAAACTCATCTAACCCTATCTGTCTTCCAAACGCCCCATCTCCAAATACCATCACATCAGAGGTTAGGGTTTCAACATGTACATTTAGAGCAGACACAAATATTTAGTCCATAGCAAAGGTCAAACCGTGACATTGCACTACAATTGCATTCTGCCAACAATATTCCTGAAGCAGTGAAGCTGAAGAACAACTATCATTTGTAGAACACTGAAGAGGAAAATATAAAGACACACAAAAAAATGTTTACTATTTTAATAAATTACTCTGTAAGCATTTTAGCTTCATAAAATTTTTGAAGATGTTATTTAATACAAAATAGGTGTGATTAGTAGGAAATTTTCAAATTTTAATGCATACCCCAGTCAGTAGAAAGTCCTTCAAAAAATTCAGGAAGTCAATTGGAACATTTTAAACGTATATTCTCATGCACACCCTTATTTAGAGGTGACAATATTCTTAATATCATGTGCTTATTTCATATAAAACACCATAGTAAGCCAAGTCAACCAGAAAATAAATAAAAATATATAAACTCATATTTTATACAACAAAGAAAAACAAGGTTATCAAAGAAGTTATGTTTCCTATAAAATAAAAAACACATTTCCCTCACCAAAAACTCAGGAGCACTGATGTATTATGTTGCTGAGATTTGAAAGTCTCATTCCGGCTGTGATTAACACTCTTGCATATAACAAGCTATGCTTTAAAATGAAAACCTATTTTGCTTTTTTTCTCCTTTTTCACAACATTGCTTTCTCTTAACTACCACTTAAAATTCAAGTAGGGTATTTTTATGACTAAGGTCACATTATAAAATAGCACATAAGATGAAAGTAATAGAGTGTAGCCAAAGAGGGGCGTGAAAATGAACACATCAGAAGCCGGTATTGCTTGAGAGCAGTTTCAGAGGTGTTCATTTTCATTGGATCTTTAAGGTAGGCTGACAGGAACAATCAGTTGCCTCATAGATCACTGACAGAAGCTCAGGAAGACAGATGACATGCAGAACAGCAAACCCCACAGAAATTAAACAAAGTGCTGGAAGAACAATTAGCATCCTTTGGGATAAAAATGCCAAGGAGGAACGCTGCTAATTTTAGGGCACACAACCAAACATAAATGATATCTTCATCTCAGTGGCATTTAAGCCCACCAAATAAATGCAGCAATTCCACCTGTAAGTCTCACAATGTGTTTTCATATGATTTCACAGTGTGTAATCAATGTCTGAACAGTGGCAGGCAGATATACTCGAATGTCTCAAGAACTCTCATAACTTTTATGTGCGCATAGATAATTTCAGACCTCACCTGACTCCCCGTCAAGAATACTGTGTACTAATAAACAATTGGGCTAACTCTTCCTCATGAATTGAATCAGGAAGAATTCCATTCCCTCTATTTATAGAAATGGCTTTATAGCTAGAAAAGGAAATTTGGAAGCTTTAGAAATCTCTCTGAGGGCACGTGGAACAAGGAGCTCTCCTGCGAAGAATGTACTACATCCTGACACAGAGAAAAACTCAACTCAAATGAGTTGGGAGTAAGCTGGGGGCTGATGGTGGGAGACGAGGAACCACGATATTATATGTAGCTCAGATACTGACAATAATCTTATAGTAACTTAGAGGTGCTACCCCAACCAAATTTGAGTGTTTGTTATATTCTTCTACTTTAAAAAAAAATATTTTCAAAAACTTCAAAACCACAGGAAATTGGAAGGATAATGTACCAAAAAAAACTGATTATCAGGATCACAAAGTTTATAAAATTCAACTTTATATATTAATACAATCAATGAAAACAGTGAGATATAGAAGGCTGCATGTCTGGAGTATTGAAATTTATACTGAGGGACCCCACTCAGTTAAGTATTTTAAAATAGAACTATATTTCCAGAAGTTTTAATATTTTTTCTTTATGATAATTTATACTATTATTTTCTAATCCAATTCCATACCTGAAGTGGGAATATGTGTAGGGAAGCTAAAAAAAGAAAAGCAGGGTTAACAGTGAAATGGTCTCATGAAAAATAATATCAGTATAATCAAAAATTATAGATGTAAAATATATTTTATATGATGCTATAATATATAATGATATAAATGTAATAAAATTGTTCTATAATATATATGTAATATAAAAATGTGATATAAATATAATAAAAATAGAGTTCTTAAAGAAAGACCATTTCCTGTACCACTGATTATAAAAAAAGAAACAAAAGTCTCATCACTCAATTTCATTCCCTGTAATATAATAACATTCAAGTGGTTCAGCTAATAAAGATTTTTATAAGAAAATATTTTATCACTCTCCCTACCACCTTTTGAAAGCAGATTTTTGCAAAGTGCAAATTGAATGTCTTCATCTCCACATCCTTAATGAACTACCCCCATGTAAAGCTATAGCATATTCCATTATTTTATCTGATTATTTATTTTAATACATGAAAATTTTCAAACAGTATTTAATAATATTATATTAAAATAAATTATTGATTAATCACTGGATTAAGGTTAGAAATTTGGTTTGTCTGAAAGAAAAAGTTCTGCTTTTTCAAAATAAGTAATTTGCCTAATATTTTAATCATTATAAAGAGATATGATTCTATAGCTTTTTTATATGCTAAAAGTTAAGTGTGAGCTGCTTCACTCAAATTTCAGGTATTCAGAGTTTGTGCCAGGAAGAATAGCATTGCCTACACTCATTTAACAGATCATTTATATCACAAACATTGGTATGCAGTAATGTAATTAAGAAGACACTCCTTTAACCAAAAATTCGATTTGTCCAGAAATCTATTCCCAGCATCCTGTAACCTTTTCTTATCAACTTCTATGCAATTCAAATCTAAGTAAACTTAAAAGCTAATCCAGAGACTATCCTGCCACTACAAGATATATATGTAGAAATGATGCTTTAGTACCTGAGATGTCATGTGCTTTACTCACATTAATATATGCTTGTCACTTAGCAATAGAATATTTTTCCTACCTTGTCACTGAATAATATAAATAACACACAAGTTTTCTAGTCATAATTCTCTCAATTAATGGCTGGCTATTAATAGGTTACATATAGACTAAGCATAATCATATTTCTGCAAGTACAAGACCTGTTCACAGAAGAAAGATGGTTCTAAAAACACAGCACACACTGGTAAATGTGGCCGTGAGGAAGAGGGTGCATTTGCAGAATTACCCCAGTTGACAACTACTAGCCCAAGCAGATGGAATCTTGATCTGAGGGGTGGTTGTGCGACAGGGAACTGGCAGGTACTGCTTTGGGGATGGCATTGCTGCAGGCGATGCCTTAGGCATTGTTTTGGGCATTGCTGCAGCATTACCTGAGTCAGAAAGTCTTGAAACAAAGTTTCAAGTTGCCTGGATCAAAACAGGATGGAGGCAGGGCAAGTTCTAACCTGTTAGAACCAAGATGGTGGAGGGACACTGCCCCTTCCACAAATATTCCTCCCCTTGCTCAGCTCGTTGCTTAACTAGAAACGCATCAGGAACCAGGGGGCACATTTTCTTCCGCAGGGAGAACTTGCCTCTGCTTTGTGAAGTAGATTTTCTATAGTTTGAATGAATCTTGCTTTCACCTTTTACTGTCTACTCCCTCTTGAATTCGTTCTTGTGCCAAGCCAAGGACCTACTTGGACTTCAAGTGGCTCCCAGCATTGGGAGTCATTTTCCTGTGTCAGTTGTACATGGTAGTACATATACAAATTGTTTTCAAGTTTAAGATTTTAGTGTGCTTTCCTGCATTATGTTATGCCTCAATTAAAAGGTATAATAATAATAATAGTCATAGCCCAAATTATGTATTAAGGACAAATCCATCATCCAAAGTCCTTGCAAATAACATTTATCTAATCATCCCACCCCCTCACCATTCCAACCCCTTGACTCAACTACTCAACTCTGAATCCCATATTCATTATTACCTTGCTTTCCTTTTTATATAGTTTCATTGTGTCAATTTGCATTCTTACATTATATGTCTAGGCCAGTTGTAATGAGCTGCTTTTTATATGAGAGGCCAAAATTAGTTTGTCTTTCTTCCTGTGTCTCAGTTTCTTAAAAGTAATGTGCAGTGGTCCCCAACCTCTTTGGTCCCTAACTGCTTTGGTTTCTCATGAAACCAGGGACTGGTTTCATGGAAGACAATTTTTCCACAGAAGGTGTGTGTTGGGGGGAGGTGGAGCTCAGGCAGTGATGCGAGCAACAGGGAGCAGCTGTAAACAAGATGATGCTTCCCTCCTCACCCTTCACTCACCTCCTGCTGTGCTGCCCGGTTCCTAAGTTTCATGGAAGAAAATTTTTCCGTGGATGGGGGTGTGGGCAATTGGGGAGTGGAGCTCAGGTGGTGATGCACGGCCTCATTCTTAACAGGCTGCTGACTGGTACCGGACTGTAGCCCAGGGATTGGAGACTGCAGGTCTGTAGCAATTATTGGTTAGCAATAATTGTAGCAATTCCTGATTGCCATTTATTTTTGGATAGACTTCTTATTTACTCTAAATAGATTTTTTAGGCCATTTTTGGAGTTCTTGCCTTCTGGAAAAATGTTGGAGTATCTTTTCTGTCCTTCATATATACCATGTTACCTCTAATGGCTATAATCAACCTGTCTTTTATTCACTGATTTCAATATCATATTATATTAGACATTTATAACACATTCTTAGTGTTTTATTTTAAGTACATTATATATTGCTCCTTTTTCTTAAGTCTTTCATTAGTACTACAGTGGTATTAGGTTTGTTCTCATTTTAGTTCCATAGCTCTGCAATCTTATCTTAATACACGACTTTGCTTTATCAGTTTGTGTTTGAACTGAATATATATTCAATTCAATTTGTCTGTGAAATAAACCACACTGCTTCTGTTTCTTGAATTATATTTCCTCTTTCTGATTTGATTTCTCATATGCACTTTGCATACTTTGCTCCTCCCTACTTCCTCCTCCTCCTCTTATTCTTCTTCAATAAATCCACATATTACATCTTTTTTGTTACTTAAACTTATTATGGATTTAGACATTCTGTTTTCTTTGAAATACGGGGGCAAATTTTCTGTGATATTATTTTTCTTTTCTGGGACCAGATTCTTCCTACTATTAAATTTCAGTTTGAGTTTGAATTTTACCTATTTCTTTTGTAGCCCAAGATCATTAGGATCATGGATCGGAGATGTGGGTTGGGCTAGGGGGGGACCCAATCGCAGGCATTCGAGCTTGCTTCTTTCCTGCCCTCTCTATGATGTCCTACCTAGGAGCCATCCCAGCAAGCCAGAATTGTAGTTCATACCTGTAGATCTTAGCTAGCTTGTTTTTCTTATTGTACAGTGAACTAGGTTTTGGGAAACCATGGAATATGACACAGGCTGAAACATTAAGTCCTGGAATAGCACAAAGAATGAAGGATGACAGCCCTCAATCACGGCAGGCTCTGACGTAGCAGACGCCCTTGCAGCTGTTCCTGTGGCGACACAGTGCTACTCTGGAGGCGGTTCAGTTATCCAGGAGTGCCCACTCATCACTCAGTTATAACTATGAAAAGAAGAAAATAGAATAAATGTCAATGTTGTTTATGAATTGAACACGATGTGATGCTCCAATGACTACTCCAAAGAGAAGAACTACCGTGTTTCCCCGAAAATAAGACCTACCCATAAAATAAGCCCTAGCAGGATTTCTAAGCATTTGCGCAATGTAAGCCCTACCCCAAAAATAAGACCTAGTGATGGGCGTGGCCACGCAGCGCGTCTGCACAACCCATGCATTTCGTGGTGGAGCAGTAAAGAAGATGAGCAGCCCTTCTCATCTGCCCCATCGTGACAGTTACTATCCCAGAGGTGACCGGAAAGGTGCGGGCAGCCCCACCAACAAGATCGGCTCCCCCTGTCAGGTCCCGGCCATCCTGTGCATGCTGCAAGCTGAGGCTTTGAGGGGAAAATAACACATTCCCTGAAAATAAGCCCTAGGATATCTTCTTGAGGAAAAAATAAATACAATGATTTGAGAGTTTAGGTTAAGGACGCAGCAGGGTGCAGAAGGAGGAGGGGCAGGGGAGAGAAGAGGAGAAGGAGGAGGAGGGAGGAAGAAGGGAGAGAAAGAAGAGGAGGGGAGCTGTCTTGTTTTCGGGGAAACACGGTATATGATGAATTCTCATTGCATCTTTGAACCATTTCAGCAAACATTCTGGCTGGTCAGAGGCCATGGTTTATACAAATTTACCACATGGCTGTGTGTGGTATAAGCACCTGTGTTGTGGAACCAGGAAACCCAGACCATAATCAAAGAGAAGTTACTGATAATATTTCCATTTTCAGCACATCCATTTCAATGAAGAATTCCCAGAATGAGTTTCTTATCTGAAAACTAAGGCTGAATAAAATAATAAAGGGTAATCATGATTTGTGCCATTTTCTCCCCTGACAATGCATTAGCTTCTCCATTCTTAATTAAGACCAAGGTGTTTAATGTCCAAGTCAATCTATATATGCATGTGGCTTTGTAATGTCTAGGTTAACATGCTTTTACTACTCTTAATTCTACAGTCTGCCTCTGACACCTTCTGAAATATAAAAAAAAAAACAGAATATAGGGACACAAGAAAGGATAGTAATAGTACATAGTACAAAATGCTTTAGAGAGGTTAAATCAGATGAGAATAATATCTTTTGAAAAAATATATATCTCTTAGCAATAACAACAACAAAAAAACCATTATCCTTGCTAAAGGATTTTAGGGAAAGGTAGATTACAAAAGAATGCTGAGTGAATAGGAAGTTAAAAAGTAACATCATGTTTAACACCACAAACTAAATGGAATGACAAAAGTTAGAAGGAAACGAAAAGTAGAGGAAACTTTATTCTTCTAAAGGTAGAAAAGACATAAGCATGTTTACTTATTACTGCAAGAAAGTCAGATGAGTTTATATAAGAAAATGGTTAATACATGGCAAAAAAAAAATCAAAGTAGGATTAATTGTCCCTAAAATTCCCTCTAGTCACATGAAGAGAAGAAAATAAGTCTCTTTTCCCCTAATCTAAATAGAGAGATAAAAACCTGGAGCCATTACTGGAGTAATCACAACATAGAATATTCATTCTTAAGCTTTAAAAGAAGGTATATAAATATAATTCTTCCAATAACACGAAAATGCTAAAAATTTCCTGTAGATATTGAAGAAGATTCTTCTAGGTAAACATAACACTAAGGTTCTCTGGCACTGGATGATAAGGAAGTAGAGCAGAACGGATCAGCCAAACATGAACAAAACAAAGAGGAGAACATCCTGGTCCATCTCTAAGCAATCACTATTTGCTACAAGTGTACAGTAGTATGATAGTGAATTTTATCTGTCAAGTTGGTGGGCCACAGGATGCTCAGATATCTGACTAAACATTATTTCTGGGTGTGTCTGTGAGGGTGTTTCTAGACGAGATTAACATTTGAATTGGTGGACCAACCGAGTAGAGCAGATGGCCCTGCCCAATGTGTATGTATGGGGAGCATGGGGGAGCTCATCCAATCTCTTGAGTGCCCAGAATAAGCAAAAATGCTGAGGAAGTTTGAATTTATTCTCCCTTTGCCTGGTTGTTTCAGTTAGAACAATCTGTCTTCTCCTGTCCTTGGTGTTCTTGGTTAGACTCAAATAGGAACCTACAGAACCAGCCCTCTAACCCTCAGGCCTTTGGACCACACCACTGGTTTTCATGGGTCTCTCGCTTGCAGAAAGCAAATCACAGGACTTGTCAGTCTTCCTAATCTTGTGAACCAGTACTTTATAATAAATCTCTCTTTATATATATAGGCACATAGTACCAATAGAATGTCTGTATCTACATAGTATTGGGGGGAGAGAGAAAATCTTACTGATACTGTTTTTTTGGAGAAGCCTGACTGATAAAACCAAGTTTTAATCCTTTTCAAAATTTTTATTTAAAAATTTAACATATATTGATATTGGCTTCTTTGTTGGATAGTTTTATAAATTTTGACACACATATTGATCTAAGTAACTACCACCACAACCAGAATATAGTGAAGTCCCACCATCCCCCGTAAGATTCTCTCTTGTTTCCCTCTGTATACTACCATCCATATACTCCTAACTTTGGCAACCACTTATCTGTTTTTTACTATAGTTTTGTCTTTTCAAGCATACCATATACATAAAATCTTACACTGGCTTATTCACTCAGCATTAATGCCTTTGAAATTTTTTTTCAAGTTATAGCTTGCATCAATAGTTCACTCCTTTTTATTGTGAAGTAGTATTCCATTGAATGGATATGTCACAGCTTTTTATCTACTACTCTATTGAAGGACATTTGGATCATTTCTAGGTTTTAACCCAGAATTCTTTTTTTTTTTTTTTTTTTTTTTTGAGACAGAGTCTCACTTTTTTGTCCAGGCTAGAGTGAGTGCCGTGGCGTCAGCCTAGCTCACAGCAACCTCAAACTCCTAGGCTCGAGCGATCCTTCTGCCTCAGCCTCCCGAGTAGCTGGGACTACAGGCATGAGCCACCATGCCCGGCTAATTTTTTATATATATATCAGTTGGCCAATTAATTTCTTTCTATTTATAGTAGAGACGGGGTCTTGCTCTTGCTCAAGCTGGTTTTGAACTCCTGACCTTGAGCAATCCGCCCGCCTCGGCCTCCCAAGAGCTAGGATTACAGGCGTGAGCCACCGCGCCCGGCCTAACCCAGAATTCTTACTAATGGGTATTTACCCTAGTGAAATGAAGGCTTATGTTCACAAAAATATTTTTGTACTCAAATGTTTATAGAAGCTTTATTTCTATTCACACAAAACTTTTTTCACATGATTTTTTTAAATCTCATATAATGTAGGTACAAATATTGTTAGGGTTACATATCTTGCCCCTGCCCCCCTCCCCACCCCACTGTGCCATAGCTTCAAGCATGCCCAGCCTCCAAGTGGTGCTCACTGCACCCACCATGTAAGTGCATATCCTTCCCCTCCTCCCCACTTCCACCTGTCCACTTCCCAATAACAGATTTTTTTTAGACATTTTGGTTACAGTGTGTATCTTTGCCTCTCCCTAAAAAGGGATAGAACCCGTAATACAAAGCGAGATGACACAAGACCTGGAAAATGGGGTACATATCTACTCGCCATCAAATTGGTACTGACAGACTAAAAATATGGTGCTCAAAAAATATGGTTCAATAGGGATTTGGGGGGAAGACCCATATCTTAAGGATGTGGTGAGCATTGTAGGGGGGAAGGGATTACCTCTATCCCTTTTTTCACATGATTTTAACAAAAAAAAGAAATAATTTATGAAAATGAAGTTGTATGTTATTTAAAATATATATTCCCAAGTTGGCTATGTGGCAAAATAATTATAATTTTCATTCTATGGAGAACATTCAATAATTGTAAAAATTACTTTTGCTATCTTTATAAAAATGCAATAAAAAATCTCACCCAGATATTATTAATATTACAAATATCTGAACTGAATAGGCAGTTCGTGGCCCTTTTAGTCTAGACATTCCATTGGAAGTCATCCTTCACCAAACATCACCCAGTTGACTTAACAGGTGACAGCAGATGTGTGATCAAGCCCAGAAGAGTCTCATAGACTCATGTAAAATAATAAACAGTTGTTTTTTAGGCAACACAAATTTTAGAATGACTTGTTATGTAACAATGCCTAAATGACACCCTGTGTATCTTTCCAAGATTATTTCCGTCAATCACCATTTATCTCGTTTTGTCTAGTCTCAATGGCCTTCCTTAAAGTCATGCCTCATGCCTGTCTCAGGAATTCACACCTCCTTTTTTCTCTATCTGCAGTTCTCTTACATGAGATTTTTCTTATTATTTTTCTCTCACTTTCTTCTGCCCTCTCTTCATATATCACCTTCCACCTGCCCCAGGAATGGCTTCATATCATTATGCTTTCCCCTCACCATGCTACTTTATTCTACAATCATTATCTCTACACAATATAGATGGTATGTTTATTTTTTCATTTTTTCCACATGTCCTAAATGAATATATCAAAATATCAAAGAAACTACATGTAAAGAAATAACATATTTACTTATTTAAGAGCTATATATTAAATACATTAAATCATCTACTAGAAAATGAATAACTCTTATGTTCTTATGAAATAGCTCTATATAATATTCATTCAAATAAGAACTATAGAAAATATTAGTTGTCACCAAAGACTGCTATGACAGATTGCATAAAAGTGTTTTTATCCTTTGCTTTAGTCAATTTTCTGTTGCTTATAACAGAATATGTGAAACTAGAAGTCTATAAGAAAAAAAACATTTATTTCTTACAGTTCTGGGAGCTGGGAAGTCCAAGTCTGGGGCCAAATCTGGTGAGGGCTTCCTTGCTGGTGGGTTCTCTCTCCAGAATCCAAAGTTGGTACTTAAAACTACTGATGCCATCACAGGGAGATTGGGCTGAGTATGCTTGTGTGCTCACATGCACTCTTCCTCTTCTTACAAAGCCACCAGTTCCCCTCCCATGATAATTTATTAATCCATCATGAGGCCAGAGCCCTTATGATCCAATCACCTCTTAAAGGCCTCACCTCTCAAACTCTCTACATTTGGGATTATGTTTCAACACAAGTTTTGGAGGGAACATCCAAACTATTGTATCCTTTCTCAGGTTTAGATCCACTTTTTAAAAAGAATAATGCAAACACACGTCAAAATTGTTGATAATAAAGTCAACAGATAATGACAAGAAAAAACATATTTGAAACAGATATACAACTAAATTTTTATGATTATTTTAAAACATACTGTTTCAAAGCAACTTACAACTTAAAACTACTGATGCCATGTACATGACTTCTTCATTATTAATAAAAATGATGTAAAACATGCCATAGTTACTCAATCAACAATTCCCAGAGATCACCTTGGATGTAGGGTCTAAAATAAACCTGGGATTGCCTTACTTAGTTATTAAGCTTTATGGAGCAGCAATTCTTCATTTGCTTCAACTTTATGTGAAAAGGACAGTGCGACAGACATAGAGCAGTACATTTTCAGCAAGCTGCCCCAGGAATGTGCAGTGATAGCCTCATTAATGCTTGTAGAAGCTGCAATATGTAATCTCTGAGCATATTACTCAATGTCCTCATATTATTCACTTCTTTGAATGCCAAATTTATGGCATGGCTTAGAATAAGGATATAGTCACAGTCAAAAAATATATGTGGGTTTGTGTCGTAGCAAAATTTAATTCCAGGTTTTTTTCCTTTCAAAACCATATAGATTCATGAAAAATATTGGCAATATGTTTTGTGTCATATTAATGGTTAAGGAGAGAGGAATTAGTTGTTTTTATTTCACTGTGAAGAAAAAGAGGAAAATATTTTTTAAACAAGCATATTGATTTAGTTTACCTTCTGTTCTGGACCCAATGCCAATATTAAATATGAAGGGGAGTAATAAAATTTGGCAATCCCCACAGCATTTTACACAGTGTACTCTTTCACGGTGTTTGCAACACCCAGGATGTCACAGTAATCCCAACAGATATTTTAAAATTATCTTAACAGCATAAGCTTTGATTCAAGTATATCAGAATAAAATATATCATGAAATTTTTTGGTGAAAGAAATAATAAAATTTCAAATAATTAAAACTGTAAATAACTGGGTGAACAGTTTGTTTACATTACAATAATGCTGGAGAGTACAACAATTTTGGAAATTCAGTGTTTAATTTCCATTATCTTTTAATTTTTCAAGCTAAGCATTTTATAGTCACTATATATTTGTTAATGAGAACAGACTCTATTTCTTGACATCTTGGAGGTAAAAACTAGTGAGAGAGAGAGGAATTAAAAATGACTCCCCAATGTCTAGCTCAGGTGACTAACTAGATGTCTTCAACCCAGGTGAAAGAACATATCTAGAAAGGCAAATTTGAGGTATAAATATTTGATCATTTAAAATAATAATATTGAATTTTAAATGCCTGTAAGATACATAGAGAAGTTTAGTGGGAACTTGGAAATGTGTATCAGATTCAGAAACAAGGTCAGATCTATAGATAAAGGACAGAGAATCACCCCTGTTTGTAGTTGAAGCTATAGAACTGGTTAATGGCTGAGAGAGAACATGGAACATGATCTGAGGTAGGGGATGAACTGTACTTTGGGTGTCTGAGAAGTGCGTGAATATGATCCAATAGAAGCAGCAAGTGTAGACTCCCTTTTTTACAACTTTGTCAGTAAAGGAGAGACAAAAAAATTACTTGATAGATTTTAGGAGAAGAAATATCAAGTGCAGTTTGGTTTTGTTTGTTTGTTTTATATAAAGGGGATTTCCATGAAGTTTTCCAAAGATCCTTGCATTGAGAACTGTACTTGTCTTGAGGTATCATCAGAAGAGCTACAGTTATCATACTCATTGCTTACATTCCCAGGAAAATTACAGTCAATCCCAAAACTTCTAGTAGTATCACATTAACTTCTTCTTTCTTCTAAAATTCACTTGAGGAGTAGTCTCAGGTAGGGTCAAGTTCTCTGTGCTGAGAATTTCTGTCTGTTAATTTATTTTCCAGTAGGTTTATCTTTTCCTTATGGAGCACAATTACACTAAATGATGTAAAATCCTTGTCTGATAATATCAATATCCAGACCATTTCTGTTATCACTTGCCTTGAGAATTGGTCACATTTTCCTGGTTCCTTGTGAGTTGAATAAATTTGAGCTATATCAGTGACATTTTTAATATTATGTTTAGATTACGAGTCCTGTTATAACCCTCTGGATAATGTTTATTTTTTCATTTTTGCAAAAAATCAGCCCCGGTGGTTTCAGACCATGAGATTGGTCTTGCCTTCTTTAAGTGCTGGTTCCAATCTCAGCTCTTCAGAGCCTTTGCTATATTGAAATGAGTTTACCCCACATATGTAGAGGCCATGGGAGAGCCTTAGATTAGTGTAGAGACATACACATAGTTGAGGATTCTCCTCTTCTAGTTGTCTCTCTTCTGGAATATTCTTCTATACTCTCTAGTCCACATAGTTTTTTTTTTATCCATTAGTTATTTTTGAAGTTTCACTCTACTACTTTTCTGCTCATTTGTGCACTTGTGCTACTGGAACCTACCTTTGGGGCTAGGCCATAAGAGAAAAGAGAACAAAAGAAAAACAGTGGAAACTCACCCCCTTGACATAACTTCTCCTGCTTTTGACTGCTTTCCATGATCTGCTTGCTTTTATTTATTCTTAGTTTCCTTAGACTTTATTCAGATGTTTTCTTTGTAATCAGCAGGAAAGATAGCCCATGGTGGACATATCCTGCCATATTGGAAGCAGAAAACCCTGGTATTTTTAATTTCTGACATATCTGATGGTATTAAAGGTTTTATTTATTCAATTGAAGACATTTTTACAAAATAGCATCACACGTAATAGAAAAATGGTTGAAAGACTAAGAAACTGAATAAAATTAATAACTGTTAACAGAGTTTCTATTCCAAAGGAAAAAGTTTCTCAATAGCTTTAACCATTAATATTTCATTTTCTGAAAACTCTTCTCAATATAGAAATAAAAAATACCATGCTATTTTTAGAAAAATATATCTCATCCTACTTGATCATAATGAAGAAAAAGTCAGTCATATGGATGAAAATTCATAAAACACTAGTCAGAAAGATATTAAACAAAACCATAAATATGGTTCTACATTATATTTTTTCATTATATATTTTGCTAACATTTGAGATACACACATAACTCATTAGAATTCTGAGACTTTTGTTAGCAAGACTTAACATTGTCCTACTTTAGATTCTACATGTACATAAAAATTAAATATATGTTTTCATCTATTCTTTGCTTATAATCCAAACAGTCATAGCTGTAGAATGTGGTAAAGGGGTTATTATAAAAACTGAACATACCCTCCAAACAGATTAAAAGAACATATCTATTATTAATCTTGATGTTACCAAGCATATTAAATGTTGTTTTACCTGCTGCAAATAATTGAACTGGTATAACCACTATATGTGCAAATACTGAGAATTAGGCACACTGTTAATAAATGTAGTAGATGGTTTGAGGCCTCAAGGCCTTAAAGTAGTGCTATGAATCTGCTTATATATTTAAACATGAAAATAATATGTTAAACAGAATTTGAAGCCTTAGCTTTATATTATACTTCTATTAAGTTATTCAGCACATAAACTTGAGTAGCTGTCTACCTCTACAATTTAAGTTATCATTAGGTTTTAAAAAGTGGCCATTAATCATTTGTATTTAATAATTGATCAAATTTTATTGAAGTTAAAAAGTTTTTCATTTGTCCATTTACACAGAAAATGTGAATTTGGCAATTACTATTAAGTTTAAAATTGTAAAGCTAAAATATATGGTTCTGAGACTTCAAGAAATGTAATTAAGATAAAAAGCCATACATTGAAGAAACACCACATCACTAAACCAGGCAGGATATGTTAAATGATCCTGGACAACTAAAATTCTGACACTTAGTGTTTCTCATCTATGAAATCAGTCTGACACTACATTTTTTCAATCTTCAAAAGTAGTTGCCAAATTGGTGCTCTAGACATAAGTACTATACACCAATAAAAAATGGAAGAGATTGATGGTCCACCATCTAAATGCTTAGAATTTTCTAGTTAATATCAATAGTAAGCTCATTAACAGTCAACCAGGTAAAGGGATTATCCTACCCTAAAAAATATACATACATGTGTATTTTATATTATAAATGTATAAATAATACATTAATAAAATATAATTCTATATAATAAACTATATAAAATTAGGGATTTTATAATATCACATGAAACTGGTCAAAGCACAGTTGAGTACTATAGTTTCTGTGTTTCATTTAATGAAAAATGAAATCTTTAATGGTGAAGCCACTCAAAATATTTCAAATGAGAAATGGGAGAAATTTAAGAATGGGCACAACTTTAGTTCTTCAATCACTTGAAGCTTTCATTGAGAAGTTTGAATAAACAAGTGATACATAAACACAAAGAGTTAAAAAAAGAAAAGGATGACTAAGAAGAGATATATATCTCTTTTTCTTAATCTGCCATACTATGGAATTGTCCCAACAAGTGTTACTCTTAAAAATGTTCTTATGGTCAAGTAATTTTAGAAAATATGGAATATCAGATGTTCTAAAAAATTTACAACAGAGCGGTCAAATTACAGATTTTTTGCTGAGGCTTCATTGTGTAGGCACAACTGATTAAATCATGAGCCACTTCACTGAACACATTCTCTAGCCCGCCTCCCTGCCCAGAGGTCAGGCTCATATCACCTGGCTCCAAGCCCCAACCCCTTAATCCCATGGTTGGCCAACCCAGTTTGAGTTATTTACTTACCATAAATCACGGATCAGTTCATTAGCACAAACTACCTGTTATAATCTAAAATGTCTAACATGAATAACAAAAACACTCTCATTAGTTGAGAAATGTTAGGTCCTTAGTGGTTACCTACCGGGAACCTGGGACATAAGCCAGCTGAATTTTTTTGCTACACAAGGCAGCACCTCTGAAAAATCAAGAAAGCCACCCACCCATGAAAGAAAGAACCAGTCTTTGGACATTTGCCAAAAGGGGGCATTTCAACATCAGATTGTAATGGCAACATTCAAGTAATAAATTTTAATGCTCTTGTCTTAAATTTTGCTGCCCTGACCTTGGGTAGAAGAAGTGGGGTTAAGGTGGAACAAGGAAATTACAACTTTTTTTTCTCACTGCTGGTTTCTCTGAGCATTGATTGTCAGGGAGCTGTGAGGGAGAAGGGATTTTTTAATGGAATAGTGATTCATATTTTATTTACATTGAGTTAGGTTGTTAATTTCTGAAAATGAGATTGAGAGTGACTGGGAAGCTTTGCCTTCTGCCCCATATTTTCTCCAATGCCAGAGACGAGAAATCCAATATAAGAGACTTAAAAAAAAATAAAAATGGTAGGAGGAAAAACAAATTGATTTTGCCCTTCCTGGTTCAGCTAGTTCGATAATCTATTTGTAAATGCATCTCAGTCCCTTAGGAAATTGTAATTTAACTCTCACTGTCCATGGTAAAGCATGCTGTACGGCAGGTCCTCGAATAATGTCGTTTGTTTCCTCACAACGTTTATGAGAAAAAAAAAAAAATCCATTCCTGTTGTGGCCATGGTCCATGTGGAGTGTGCGTGTTCTGCCCACATGCTTCCCACGTTCCAAAGCGGTGCGGTCAGGTGCATGGCTCTTGCCAGCAGGTGTGGGCGTCAGCGCGCTGTGACTCGAGGGCTGGTGCCTGCCTGGGCCCTGAGCTGTGGGGACGAGCTCCGGCCACCCTGACCCTGGAATGGCCTAAGCAAGTAAATACTGTGTTTCCCCGAAAATAAGACTTACACATAAAATAAGCCCTAGAAGGATTTCTAAGCATTTGCGCAATAGAAGCCCTACCCGGAAAATAAGCCCTAGTGACGGGCGTGGCCACGCAGCGCATCTGCACAGCCCATGCGTTTCATCACCCAGCGCTAAAGGAGACGAGCAGCCCTTCTCACCTGCCCCATGAGAGCTCCATGGCTCCACATGAGAGATCGGGGCCAATGGTTCTAAAGGAAATAGAGTCGCAAGAAATTCAGGATGGAATTCAAGGTTTGAAGAATTCTGATGATGTTCCAGAAGAAGACCTTAACTATATTTAAATAGATGTAGATTGTTGTACCGTACTTAAAAACAAAACAAACAAACAAAAAAACACATCCCCTGAAAATAAGCCCTAGGGTGTCTTCTTGAGGAAAAACAAATATAAGAAGACCCTGTCTTATTTTCGGGGAAACACGGTACCTATCTTACTTGTTTTTATTAATCATTCTTAAATGTACGTACAGCTCCCATTTATTTCAAGGTTTACTATGAGAAGGGTTTTGGTGTTTACTTAGAAGTCTGATGATGTTTTTGTAACCAAAAACATGCGCTAGGAGCTTAACTCTGGTTCATATCCATCAGCCTGTGGGGAAATCGGTTTCTCTGAAAGTTGCAGTTTCTAGAGCCCGTGGCCAGTGTTGCCTGAGGACTTAAAGGGTACACGCACTTGGTGGGGACTGCCGTGGGGCAGTGCGAGACTGACTGGATTCCTACTGGCGTTCGTGGGTCCCCCTCCGCCCTGAGTTTCTCTCAGGTTCACCTGTGGGATCACTGTGAGCTGGAGGGTGGAGTGTTTTTGTCTCTGACAAACTGGCTGCTGGATTTGCCCCAAAAGTGGCAGCAGAAGAGTGGCCCACACTGTCCTGAGATGGGGCCAGTCAGAATAACAAAGAAAGAAACACTAAACCCCAGCGTGATCAGTCCAAAGCATTTGTCAGAGGAACTTACCTGCAGGGGGGTGCAGCAATCCTTGAGATGCATGGAGAGAAAAAAGGGACCTACCCAGGTGCAGCTCGGGGGTCAAGGCACTGTGTGATTTTTAGTCTGGACATAGAAGGCAAGCAGGGACCTGGAGGACTCTGCCATGGAGCGTCCCACGGAACCGTCACAAGCTCCCTGCACTCCTCTGTTGCTTGATGTTCATACTCTCATTCTATTGAAAATAAATTTTTGAGTCATATTGCCACAGCTAACAGCAAACATTTACATGTCACCTGCCTTGTCAGAATATTTTAAATCTTTTTCCATATTATTTTGTTTAATTCTCTCAATAAGCTTGCAGTTTGGATCCTTTTAATTGTCTGCATTTTACCAAGAAGGAAACAGAGAAGCAGAAAGGTTAAGTAAACTTTCCAAAGCCACGCAGCCAGTAAGTCTTCAAACCAAGGTATTCATCCAAGTATGCTATCTCTACATTCTGCATATTGCACTGTTATTCTGCTGCACCTAATTTAATCAGAATTATTAATATATTACGAGTGTAAGACATCTACAGGCTAGTCTATTTCAAATACCTTAGTATATGGTGGGAGTGAGAAATTAAATAGCAAGTTAGTGCAAATAGGTACAGTATAAGCAGCCCAAATCTTGTGACTACATTTGCAGTGTGCTTTTGACTGATTATTTTACACAATTTTGCTTTGTTTAATTCAGTGAAACCTTTCTTCAAATGGAATGTCATGTGGAATCTGCTGTATAAAACTGCAAATTCCTGGTGAGGTGAAATGGGAATTCAGGGCCTCACCTGCTCTGGGCTGTCCTGTCTTGCTTGACATCTCTGTGGCAATTTCCTGCTTCTCTTTTTAGGGTTACTGTTCCCTTAGCATCTGGGATACTAGATACTTCTAATTCTCACCCTGCTTCATAATTTTTTATGTTTTTTTTAAATTTTTTTTTTATTTTATCATATTTGGGAGGAAGAAACTGTAACTTTTCCTGTGCTCACAGTTTAAATATAAATATATGGCAAAGTTTTAGGTGACAGCACTGCATAGATGAAAAATTGAGCAAAGGAAGTGGAATTTGACAAGAGACTTGAAAGACGAGTCGTATTTCCACAATAAGGAGGAAATGGATAATTGACTATCTCAGGAGAAGGAGGATTCAAAGTTGGGGTTAATTCACGTTAGGATATTACTGTAGTGAAAAAGTGAAGGAAAAACATGTATCTATTGAGTTAAGTAGCATATACCTTTCCTATTAATTAAAAAACTGAGTATTTTTACTTTCTTTAATGTCTTTAAACTGAAGAGTTATAGTGTCCCCAGTGGGATTTAAGGTTATTTTTTAATGAGGTAAAGAATCTTTGAACCTAATTAACCTATGGTTAAGAAAAACTAGAGAGACTAGAATATACATGATTCTTACTTGGGGCAGAGAGAGAGGCACGGGACCACTTTGCCGTTCAGCTCTTGGAGTAGGTGCAGTTGTTACAGTACAACAACTGGAGGCAAATAGAACGTTATAGGCAGCCCTTCTCCGGTGTTACTTTTCTCTCCTGTGCATATTCAAAGTGGCTGCAATTCAGAATTTAATCAACAGATTAAGAACCGGGGGATGATAGAGTTTTCTTTCCTTCAGATCACTTCTTAGGTTACCCATAGGAACAGTCAGTGACTATGTCCCCAATAGTCTATTTTATTTGAATTTTACAAAGCCAATATAAAAGCATAAAACTACAGGAAAGATTCGTTTTTATTAACTAGATAATAACTAGCCAGTGAATTGCCAATTCATTTAAACCAACTGGATATGTAAGGAACATGAGACAATAGGACTTGTATATGAGGATGGAAATAGAGCTGTGAATAATCAAGTAAATATGAATACCCAATTATTAAGCAAATTTAAAATCTTATTAAATATATTTATACATCTAGATTAGTTTATATTTTCTAGGTGTAAGAATATTAAAATATAGTCACTGGACCTTCTATAACAGTGAAGACCATTTCTATATTATCTGAATACATTGTTTACATGGTATAATGATGGTCTCTGGAATTCTTACCAAACATCTGAAAATGAACAAAGTCTCTCAATATAATGACCTTCTACTCCACTAACAACCACTGGGCTGTCAATAATTATGGTGTAATTACATATGTGCAGGTATATGCACATTGACACATAAAACAATCCACGTGTGTATGTACTGGTCAATAGGCATATGATGTTTTATTACAGTTATAGGAAAGCTTCAGTATATTGTAACTTTCTATAAAACAAATATTAATATTTAAATTATTATAACTACAGAAAATTGACTGCTGTATTGTATCTTACACAGAGAAGATAGCTCATGAATTCACTAAAGTGCAAAGACATTTTTAAACAGGCACTTATCACCTTTGAATAATGAATCTTCATAATGGCAGTGTAAGAAAACATCTCAAAGATGGTAAAATATATATTTTAGCAATGCATCTATATGTACAAGGTAAAGCACTCTGATCTCAATTGTCAGTATGAATTTTTTGTTTCAATTTATAAAGATCAAATTCACATTTTTGAAGTGAGTTATTATTGCATATCTTCATTTAAGGTCAGGCAAAATTTTGAACGTGTTAATCAAAGAGCATACTTATTGTCATATCTCACTTCTGACATTTAAGAAAAACTCTTCATGCAAATTAAGTATGTGACTAAACTGCTAAGATAGTATATCAAATGCTTAACGCAGAAATACAATGAACTTCTCTATATTGACTGAAGTCCTTCATGTGCCTCCTCTCAAGTGCAAATTAGACTTAGATTTCTCCTCTTTGAAGTAGAGTTACCCTTGTACATATGCTGCTTAAAGCATACTTATGTCTATCATGAATCAAAATTAAAGCATCACTTTAAAATATTTCCAGGCAGAGGACTTTTATATCTTATAAAAATATACACAATCTAGAAGGAATGTTAAATTCATCAAGCTATTTTTTTGTAACTTATAATTGGCTTTTTAAGAACTTAAAATATCAGTTCATTTTCCCCCTAAGATAATTTCCTTCAAATACTTGACTTCGTTATCACGTCTGATTTTTAATGATTAACTTACCTATTTTGTTCTAATTTACAGTCTCTCTGTTTATAGTACATATTGTACTTCATCAAATAGGAAATGTAATGGGGTATAACTGGGATGGAGTTGTTCTCTTTTGTGTTTTATGAATCTGAAAGGCAGGAGATGGTAGTATATCAACAATAAAACCCACACCCTTCTTTCCACAGCAGCGCCCCCTCCTGGGAGTGTTTGGCAGTCAAATGTGCAACTGCTCTCTTTCACCGGAGCTTCCATTGCCAGAGTGACCACTCCAACTTCCAACTCTGAGAGTCTTTTATTGATCTAAGTGCCCTGTGGCAATCACCTACAGCAGAAAATAGTACCTTGTTTAATCAAGAGTGTTTTTCCAAAAGCGATAAAACCAGAATGCTAGGCAAGGTTAGAAAACCACAGAGAGAATAGAGACTGCTTTATTCTGGTTTAGTAAATATTTGTTTAGCTTCTACCATGTCCCATTACAACAGTGGCCTGTTGTTTCAAAAGTGAACAGGACACGGTATTTGACCTTGGAGATCCCCGACATTTTAGTCTACTTTATGTAGAGGATTTATCTTTCATCATGTCATTTTCTCTCTCTCAATTTTAAATTTAACTGTCTTTTAATAAACTAGAGGACATCACAATTTCAAGAACAAAACATTGTTGCTTAGTTCTGTGGGGTACTATTATTAATTTATTATCTAATTTTAGTGTGATATTTATCTTCTATGATGGTCCAATAAAGAGAAGAACAATGTAACTTCATCTTGTGTTTTAAATCCTACCTTCATTTCTACCTAGTGGTTTATTTGATCATAATTATTTTGGCATCAGAATGAGCCCAGCTACTATTGTTTATCCAGTGCAAGCCCATGAGATACCTGAAAACCTTCATATGACAAAATGATGCAGAAAATTTCATTACATTTCTGTAACAAGTCATATGCTTGCTGTTGCAGGTCAGGTTCCCTGGGAGACAGACTCTGAGCTGGAGTTTTGTGTGCTGGAAGTTTATTAGGGAGTGCTCTCAGGATCAACTCCTGTGTGGAAGGAAAGAAGGAGGGATTAGAAGGGAGAAGTCAGGCTGCTGTGTAGTCACATTGAAGGCCTAAGTTGATCCCTTAGGTAGTTCTAGAGCTAGGATGGCCTACCAAATTGGGCCTATATAAGGCATGGCGGCTGGATCTTTATACCTTACAGGATCTAGTCATAGGACACAGGTGACCACAGAAAAGGAAATATCAGCTTGGGCAAGCAAACTCTCCAGCAATGGACAGGCACCATTCTGGCACCATGGTTGACACTCCAAACATCCAGAGAAATATGTGCTGTGATTCTGAAAAAGGTGCAAGGTATTGCAGTAGCACCCTCTGTCGTTGTTACTCACTTCTAAATGTATCCGGATTGAGCAACATGCCTTTTTCTTGCAGTTTTGAAATTAAGAGTTTGAGACACATTTTTTCATTGAAAATCCAAATGCCTCCTCTTTGCATCACAGAAATCTTGGTGCTCTGATAGCATCAAGACATATAATTCATCAAAATAGTACATTGTTTCTTTTCTTTTTTTCCCCTATCCTTAATTCTTGTCCCAAATCTTATTTTTACTCTTTGGTTGAGGTCTCTTTCTGGATTTCAGTTAAAGAAGTTCTCAGTTATTCATATGTTTCCTGTTAGAGGAAGAAATGTGTTTCCCCAAAGTCAGAGTCGATGTAACCAAGTAGATTGTGAGTAGCTACCAAAATCTTGGCAACCGTATGATGCCAAAAAAGCACATGTTGGCACCTCTTTTTGGTAGAGTAGTAGATACAGTTTTTTTCTTTCCAATTTAAATCCAACTATTTGAGCAGATACATTGGTAAACATTGGTCAATTTTCAGGAATAAATAAAAGTTATTATTTATTGTGAAATAGACAAGTGGCATAAAACTAAAAGCAGAATGCATGCTGATATGATCATTTGAAAATTCAATAACTGAATTTTGAAAAATTTAAAATTTGACTATACAATGAAATATTGAAAAATAGTTGGAAACAAGGGAGAAGCAGCATTGTGCATCAGATAATTGGATCCTTTGGAAATGTCCCTACTTAGTGGAGCACCACTGGGTACTTTTCCTAAGAAGGGATTAGACAGAGCTGTAAATAGAGGCAGATTGAGGATTAATGGTAAGAACTCAGGGCTCTGAATATTGAGACAAAGATATGAAATCTATCACAGGGTCGACCAAAGTATGAAGTATTTAGAAATGGCTGATAAAAGTCCAAGCAAAAGATCAAAATTTTTCTGTCTAGGATTATTTTTTATTTCAGCATATTACAGGGGTACAAATATTTATGTTACATGTATCACCTTTGCCCCACCCAGGTCAGAGATTGAAGCATGTCCATCCCCCAGATGGTGCACACCACACCCATTAGTGTGAATATACCCATCTCCCCCTCTCCTCCCACCTGCCTGACACCAGATGAATGTTACTACTATATGTGCACTTAAGTGTTGAAAACTGTCTAGGATTGAATGAATAAACAGAGTATTGTGATAAAATATGGAACAGAAGATCCTAAACCAACAAACATGAGTATTAGGAGAATAAATGGTGTTTTAAAGAAATTAAAAGTGTTGTGAAATCATGTTTGCAAATCATAAAATATCTGAGCACACAAAATGTTCAAGCACTGAGCTATGTCAAATTTTTCAGGACTGTCCTGAAGTAACATACAAAGGAGTATAATTAGTACATAAGGGACGAAAGAAAAAGACAAAGTATTTTATAGTATACTTACATTCCAGATATTTGCTAAGTACTCTAAAATGAGATAGTCATAATAATGCTCATTTTATGTTGAGGAAACTAGCTTGGGACACTTAAGTAATTTACCCAGTGGACACAGCCAATAAGTAATATTGGCATATTCTAGAATAAGACATATTCTAATTCTTATGCTTATGAGACCTAGAAATGTGACTCAGTGGAGTCTATGAACTGACAGGTTTTTTTTTCTCTCAGATTTCTTTCCTGTTCCTCTGAAAATTGCCTTTAAAACAGGCACGTACTATAATAATGCTTTATTTCACTCCACAACCATAAGATAACTTTTGATATTGTTTATAATTATCAGAATTATAGTAATTTTTAGCATAATATCTATAACACTGTCTACCTGATAAAATTTGAAGAAAATATTCTAACTAAACATTGTGATTATGGCAGTAGCCTTTATGTATTGAGGACTCAGCATATTTTGGAAAATACTAGACAAGGAGCACCAAGACCCATACTCATTCATTTCCATATTTATTTAAAAACAAAAGCTATGGTGCTATTTGGATGGCATACATAAAGCTGGAAAAACTAAAGTAAATGTGTAACTTTTCCAAAAGAAAATGACCTAATTTGAGAAGGTTGGAATTTTACTCTAAAGTTTGGATGTGAAACACCTTTCAGAGTTGCTGGTTGGATAGCAAATCAAACAAAGTTACTTGAGATCAGAGGGAGCATGGTAAATTCCTGTATTCTGAAAATGACTCAGCTATTTCATAAATTTAAGTAGAGGAAGGAAATGGAAGTACTATCTCTGCCAAATGATATCATAACTTCTGAATCACTAGGCTTTCTTAAATATTTTGAAGTGTTTCATAATGGATTTCTCAGCTACGCCATTTCCTCTCAGCATGCACCTGCAAAAGAGTATTGGTACTTCTCAGTAACCCAATTTCTAAGCCTTTATCTAAGTATATGTTGAGTACTAAAGGAGAATTTCTATTTTGTGATGCTCTTTTGGAAATAAGAAAGGCAGTTGATATATTCAAAACCATCTATGCTTTCTTTTCTAAGTAAAACTTTTGAAGAAATTCTTCTCACTCTGAGTGCAGATGGAAAACATATGGTGCTGTGTATCTCATCTTATTTTGGTACATGAATGAAGTACACAACTCCAGATGTCTTTGTGACTCATGGCTTTCTATGTGAAAGTCCATTAGCATCAATGCCTCTGTTGATGTGATCAAATTGTGTTTCCCCATAGGCATGAAAATCTTAACTTCATAATTAATAAGGGTCATGAGAAAATCTTGATTAAAGAAAGTCTCTGAAGAAACTGCAGGGCAGTACATCTGTGTCTACCATAGAGACAGTGAGTGGCTTTTTAAAAATAGGACATGTATTGAAACTTACCTTTGGTATACATATGACTTGTTTCGTGATAAAAGATTGGTCAGTTTTAGAATAATTCAAGAGGAACAGATTCTTTCAGTGCTTCATTGTCTTGGATGATTTTGACCATATTTATGAGAGCCCTTTTTCTTTTTTGAAGACTCTGAGGTCACCATCATGGATGCTGTTGAAAGAACCAAGTGGTCTGTCTCATGCTGCCACTCTGGAAGAGGAGATAGAGAGCTCAATTATGCAAACTTTGCAAAGCTGGAAAAAGCACTGCTTTAAGATGGAATTTATAACTACAAAGTCTTGTCAATTTCTCTGTGGACAGAACTCTCCAGGTACATGAAAACAAAGAACACTTTAAAATATTTCCTTCAGATGACTTTAAAATTGAAATGTGGATTCATAATATCTTCCTTGCTAATAGAGACAGCATCCATTATGCAGTCCCTAACCAAATTTACTTCAGCACCAAGGATATAGGAAACAGGAAACGTTGTCACATTAATTTAATTCAAAATAGTCACGAATAATTCTGGCATTATTTGACACAATTCTACTTTATCTGAAAAAAGTAAGTAGGAAAGTTCTAAGTATATTTGAAGCTACTTTTATTTGTGAGTCAGGTATTGCATTTCCAAAGTCATAAAACATGCAAAATATTATACTTGCTTGTGTTCATCATTATCTAAAGAAAGTACTTAGCTTTCAACAAAATATCCAAGGAAATTGTCATCTAAGAGTATTTAATGGCTCAACATATTTATTTTATAAAAAATAAATATACAGTGTAATTATAAAAAATAATGTGCATTTGTATGTCATTTTAAAATTCATTATAATATTAAATAATGTTATGGTTTCTATGTTTTACAGATGAAGATTCAGCAAAATTAATTGACTTGTTTAGGGTAACATGTTGTTAAGTGGCAGATCCAGGATTTGAGCAAGTATCCTCTCACTCTGAAGCGAACACTCTGCTGCTTCCCTTCAAAGAGAAGTCAATAAAGGGCTCACAGACCCCTGAGGGAAGGGTTAATTCTAAGTGGCCCCTTAGTGGACATTTTACAGGGAGCTTCTGTTTAAACTAGGCTTGAAACAAGACAAGAATCTAATTGGAAAGGAAAAGACATCCAATTCAAGGTACAAAAATCAGCAGAAACAATTAATAAGAGATATACTTGTGAAGAAGACAGGTAGAGTCACCTGACGCACCCCTGTTTATGAGATTTTGAACAATTATCATTATGATCATCTCACGTTGAGAAAGGAGGATAGAAAAAGCAGATGGCCTTGGTTTGGAGGATTTCCTACAGCATATTGTCATAATTAGCTTAGTTTGGTTAAAACTAAGATCAGAGGCCATATGCTTAGATTGTAGGAATCCTTGGTTCAGGATGTCCTATGTATCAGAGACAATTTGTAGAAAAGGAAAAATATTAAAATTTTGAGTATGATTAATCAATCTAAGAACCTTAGCTATGAGCTGATGATGATGGCGCCCTCGTTTGCTCCATGTAGAATCTTTAGCAGTTGTTGCTTAGAGCCCCTGAGTAACCATTCAGTCCTTGCATGCTGGAAGGACCTCAGTATGCTCACCTGCTCTCACCTCTCCCTGAGACTCAGAGGCACATCTTTATGTGTATAAGCCAATCATTTAGGTCTCTTATACCTCACCTGTTATTCGTTTGCACATAGGCATGTATTGCAATTTTGACCAAAATCTCAAGAAGTAAACTCTTACAGCCAACTTGTCACCAGAGGAGAGATAAACCCGATAAATCAATATTTCGCTGATGGAAGAACAGGAGGAGAAGAAACCTCTGGGCCACCTGATGACTGGATTCACGAAACCACAATACCTTGGGGATTCTTATTTAGTGAGCTAAAAAAATATTCCTTATTTTATAAGGTGGTTAAGTTAGAGTTTCCTATACCCTGTAACAGAAAGTATCATAATTCAGTGGTTCCCAAACTTTTTGGCACCAAGGACTGGTTTCATGGAAGACAGTTTTGCCACAGACCAGGAGGTGGGAGGGGAGTGGTTTTGGGATGATGCAAGCACATTACATTTATTGTTCACTTTATTTCTAATATTATTACATTGTTAACGTCTCTGCCAATGATAATCTGTATTTGCAGGCGCTCCTCAGTGCTAGCATCACCGCCTCAGCTCCACCTCAGACCATCAGGCATAAGAAGCACACAACCTAGATCCCTGGCAGGCACAGTTTACAGTAGGGTTTGCACTCCTATGAGAATCTAATGCCACTGCTGATCTGACAGGAGGCAGAGCTCAGGCTGTGATGCAAGCAATGGGGAACGGCTGTAAATACACATGAAGCTTGGCTCACTCGCCTGCAGCTCACCTCCTGCTCTGTGGCCCAGTTCCTAGTGTATAGATATATTAATATATGAATAGTTATCACTACTGAGGTTATAATAACTTAAATCCAAACTGCCAATGGACTTAATTAAAGCATTAAGAACGTTAAAAAAGGCAAGGTATTCAAGATAAAGTAAAAGCACAGTATTGATAGAATTTCATGATACGTTATATTTTGATAGTCCAGTGAAGGGGAGGGAAATGTGCCAGGTGATCGCTTTGTGCTAATCTAGAGGGCAGAAAACAACCCATCAATCATCTTAACCAATATCTGGAACTGAGTAGAAAGGACACACGTCTAAGGAAGAGATGTTGAATAAGTTTCACATTTTCTGTATAAGTTTGTGAATTGGACATTCATGGAAATTTTAAAGTTCAGATAAAAACTACTGGAGCTAATGTTTAGAATTTATAGACAAGGCAAACTGTCCAACTAGATGAGTGGTTGATAAGACCAGACATTGATTGAGAAGAAGAGAGAAGAGAGGTGGATATAACGTTAAAGGAACTCTCATTTTCAAGGGATTGTAGGAGTCACAAAGCTTATCATAATATTTTTTTTCTGTTAAGATAAAGTTCTGCCATTTCTTTCCATAATCAACTTATAATTTATCTGAGGTCTACAAATTTCCTTCCTTTTCCAAATTTCTTCATAATGACAAGATTTTTCTAAGGTCTACCAGAGCCTTGTAAAAGTCCCCTAGATGCTGGGAAGTCATGAAATGATTTAATTATCTTTGGGTCACTTCTTATGTCCCAGAATGAGCCAAAAGTATTAGATTAATTCTTGAAAAGTTCATTCAAATTAGACCTTCATGAAATCACTGAACTGTTTTATAATAAGAACAAATATAAATAACAAAACAAGCCATTACTAAATGTCTGTTTTGTCTATGTGCAAAGATGTTACTAAGCTACTGAATTCCAATGCATGGAAATATATTAATGCATGTAAAAAATGGTTGAAGAACTTGCTGCTCTAGTTAATTCATGTACAAAATATATATTTTATACTATTTCACTGGATGTTTTTCAATATTCAAGGAGAAAAGCTCAATCTTTTAGACCTATATATGCTAAAAATCAGTTTTCTTACTTACCCTGTTACATGTTAGCTACAAACAATGTAAAATTTTATTTTCTGTGATTTTTTTACCTACAGAAAAATTATATTCTTTAGATGGAAAAAAAATGTAATAAATAAAAACGTGTCAAGTTCACAATTATACATTTTATTTCATTCAATTTTTATGAATATGAGGTATTTCTATGATATTTAAAGTTTCCCAAAAGTACTTCAAAATATAATTCAGATTTAAAATTAACTGAACCATAGCTTGCTCAAGAATATTTGAATTCTTTTTCCAAGAATCATTTCAGACAAAACTTTTATTCTATGATGAATGCTCTTTCAATGTAAATAAATCATAGTAGTGAAGGCAAAAACATCTGTTATTGAGGTAAATTGCCACTTCAGGATGTCCTTGAAGCCTCTGCAATTTTGTGACTATATCTATGGCTTGGAAATATAAGATTTTACAAACATTTTTGATGATTATAGGCAAGTCAGTGTGAATGGTGACTCCAACTATCAGGACTGTACGTCTGGAGGGAAAATAATAGTTGCCAATGATACCTTCTCAAAGCACTAAGAAACAGGTGTTCCTGGAAAAATGTCTATATCATATTCTGTAAAAATAAAAATAAAATTTAAGCCTATTCTATCAGTTTAAATTTAAGAATTAACCTTTTTTCTCATTCCCTTAAAATGCATTTCATTTTACTTATAACTGAATAAACTTTATTCATCTGTCTTTCTTCATAAAAATTCTGCTATTTTTTCATATTTTGTGTACGTACATAATCTGCTAATAAAATGTGACAAGACCCAATTCATAATTGTCATACAAAATAAACAAATAATAAAATTTGTGCATAATATGCATAGATGGATATATACAGATAGGTAAAAATATCTATTAATTTCATATATATGAAATTATGCACATATCTAGTTTTACATAACTTGAGTTGTCACAATTCTAATGCAAGCACACTATATATGTAAGCATATGTGTACATATATTTATCAATTACATTTATATTCATATATATAATTTTTAGTCAATTATGACCCTATACTCATGGTAAATAATCCGATAAAAATGAAACTTTCCATCATAAAATCATAGAATATTTACATATAGTAATATATCTTGAAATAATGTGAGAAATACACTTATTTTCTTCCTTCTACAAAAATTACACAGTGAGTTGTTAGATACCTATAAAACTGTTAATATCAGAAAAAAATGAAGCATGATTCAAATGCCCATCATTCTATAGCTATCTGGGCCATCTCAAATGCTAGTCCCAGCAACTCTTGGTATATGGATTCAGACCAGAGTCTCTCCTCTAGGCAGAATGCCACTTGGACTTAATCTTTCGAGATTCCACAGTGGCTCCAAGTCTCCTGGCCCTCGAAAGCTTTTGAGATTCTTCAGAGTAACAGTGAAAGGAGTGTGTGTTATGGGCTTGCTGTCAAGGGAGAAATAGAAGAGACCTGTGCCCCCTTGACTGCTTCCTGACCAGTATTTGGATCAACTGCTGTTAGAGGGTCCCATTAGACCAAATAGAAAGCCAGAAGGGTAGTTCCAGAAACTACTGCAAGATTTTAATGGAGTTAAAAGGTACTATCAAGTGATGGTTTCCAACACATACTTCTCAACTACTTGAGAAGATTACGTGGTTTGCCTGGTTTTTCAGGCACAAAGGGACCCATCAGGACACAGGAGTTTCAGTTCTAAAACCAGGAAAGTACTGGGCAAACTGGAAGACATTGGTCACCTTATTACTACACGAGTGTTTGAGAAGATATCACAGCTATGAAACAACCTGGGACAAAGAATATGTCCGCAATCTGAGCTTCTAGATTGGACCTCAGTTTAAAGGCTGAGATAATCAGGAGCTTTCTAAACCAAGATGCTACAGACTGAGTCGTGTCTCCCCAAAACCCATGTGTTGAACAGCAACCCTCTGATGTGATGATATTTAGAAGTGGGACCTTCGAGAGGTAATTAGGTTTAGATGAGGTCATGAGGGTGGAAGCCTCATGATAGGATTAGGGCCTTTGTAAGAAGAGACATCAGAAACCTTGCTTTGTCTCTCTCTGCCATGGAGAGACACAGCAAGCTGGGAAGAGATCCCTCACCTGGAACTGGACCTGTGGCACCAGAATGGTGAGAAAATAAATTTCTGTTGTTTAAGCCACCCAGTCTATCATATTTTGTTATGGTAGTCCAGGTTGTTCAATACACCAGGGCTTTAGAGATGGGTGTTTTAATTTTTGTAGATGCCAGAGTTAAGGAAAAATGCCAAATTTAAGGCCTTTGGCTAGAGACAAGGTCTCAAACATCTGCTCCCTCTGTAGAAGGGGGATAAAGGTAAATTGTATCATCTTTGTAGATATAAAAGGGAATTAAGTCAAAGACAGAGTCAATAGTGAGATGCCCTAGAGAAGCAAGGGATAGTCAGATATACAAAGACGTCTCTACTGCAAAGAACAGGATGCAAAAACTGGATCCAAAGTCAGTAGTGCTAAGGAACATCACATTAGTTGCACCAAATGTATTCAGTGGGCCAACTTTAGAGACACTGAGGTTGGATCTGAAGCATGCTTTGGAGACATTGATGCTTCACGTACTCATGGCTTCACTTGTGAACGGCGAGAGACCTGCTAATTACACTGGGAGGTTGCCAAGCTCAGAAGTGAGAAAAGGCTGTTGAGGGGGCAGAAGTCACTGGCCAAGAGTAAAGCAGCAAAAAACTCTCCTCTGAGGAGAACTGTGGAGTTTCAGAAAATCTTTAGGGTTCAGGCCGACAAGAAATGCAGGGGAAGTACTACAGAATATAATCTGGACCAATGCATTGAAGGGAGAATAGAATCCACGGCAATTATCATTCAGTGGGAATGTTCCCTTCAGACTTTTATATCTAAGAATTTTACAGTTTAAAAAACCTAGTTATACTGAATAAAATATAATAGTCATTCTTTACATTACTAGCTAGCCCTCAAGAAATAACAGACCATCATAGAAACCAAATTTAAAAAGTAACTGGAATCCAGAGTAATGAGTTGAAGCTCAAGTTCAACTCTAGAGCCTTTTCCAGTCTGCAATCTCAGATCAACAGAAGCTTAATATGATGGAAAGTTTAGAGAAATGCAGATTTAATAGTGACACATTATTAAAATAGAAATGCAAATATGAGAATGCAAAATATATTAGGAAAATACAAACTTATGAGAATATATAATGTACATAATACACATGTGCATGAACTTTCAGAAGAACCAGAGGGAAACAGTAGCAAAGAAGTCACATTTAATATTATAGTATTTAATATTTTTCCAGAAATAATTTAAAATATTAATCTTTAAATTTGGAAAATATTTTTTACTTTTTTATTATTTTAATTTAATTAAATTAATTAATTTATTTATTTTGAGACAGAGTCTTGCTTTGTTGCTCAGGCTATAGTGAGTGCCATGGCATCAGCCTAGCTCACAGCAACCTCAAACTCCTGGGCTCAAGCAATCCTCCTGCCTCAGCCTCCCAAGTAGTGGGGACTACAGGCATGCACCACCATGCCCAGCTTATTTTTTCTATATTTATGTTAGTTGGCCAATTAATTTCTTTCTATTTATAGTAGAGATGGGGTCTCGCTCTTGCCCAGGGTGGTTTTGAACTCCTGACCTCGAGCAATCTGCCCTTCTCGGCCTCCCAGAGTGCTAGGATTACAGGAGTGAGCCACCGTGCCCAGCCTAAATTTGGAAAATATTTTTTTAAATGTCACCAATAAAAAGAGATTCCCAGGTAGGTATTTTGTATTGAACTACAAAATAAAAGTCAAGAAGAATATTATTAAAGTGGCCAGACAGAAAACACAAATGCCTTACCATGGAATGACTATTAGAGTGAGATTAGTCATACATACAGCAGCGATTTAAAACAGAGGACAGTGGAATTGTATCTGTAGAATATGGAGATACTAGCTATCAACCTGGAATATTAAAAATTGCTAATATATGATTCAAAAAAAAAGGAAAATAAAAACAGATTAGCACCATCTTAAGAAAATGAACGTCTAGATGTTATACTATAAGACTATAAAACCTGAATATACCTAAATTCATTCAACAATTAAAATTACGAGGCACAAATAAGTTTAAAAGTTGGTTCTGACAAATACTCAAGAGAGGAAACTGCAATTTTATACAAAAGCTGCCAAAGATTAGAGAAAGATGGAACACTCCACAATTCATTTTATGCTAGTTGCACCATTAAAGATGAGGCAACTCTAAAACAGGATGAGAAAGTCAATTAGACAGGAGAAGTGAGGCTTTGTTACACACTATCTCATTCAATCCTCAGAGCAGCTCTATGAGATAAGTACAGTATAATTATTTACAGCTACAGATAAGGAAGTTCAATCTCAGAGATTTTAAGTTACTTTCTCCATGTCACACAAAGCAGAGAGAGACATTTAACACAAATAGTTGTACTCAGGAGACTATATTTACCAAAGTTAAGTAAAAATCCTGGTTCTACTCCTTTCTAATAGTCTAATCTTGGGTGAATAATTTAACCTTCCTAAGCTTCAATTTCCTTCTTTGTAAGAGGTAATAAGTATACTAACAAAAGGGGTTTTCATCATTATTAAGTATAGGTACTTTTGAGGATTATATGCAATAAAGGAGGATTAAATGAAAAAAAGTATAATCCAAAGTCTAGCATTTAGTGAAAAATATTAAGTGTCATTTATTAATGAATTATTAATATGTAAATTTTTTATTATTATGTTATACCCAATACCGTAAAAGTGGGCTATTAAAAAAAAAACTCGAACATATTTTGGCCAGAATTTTTATCTACAGTGAATGATGAGGCCATCTAATAACATGAATCTCCAAGATTTCCTGGAGGGGCTATAAACTAAGAACAAGCTATCTACCACTTAGCAAGGATTAGGAAATCTGTGATCACATTAACACAGCATAGATCATATTAACAGCCCCTTTTCAATGTTTTCTATTTTGAGTAATTCCTTAATCACGTATAAAACCACAATTGTCTTTACAGGATGGTCTGACAGAAAAGGAACACTTTTAAAGATATGGGCTGTGAAATTGTAATTATCCTGGGCTTGACCCTATCATCATTATTATTCTTTTTTGGTAAATTTCACACATGTCTACAGTGAGGAGGATGTGAAAATATTTTTTTTTCTATTAAAAAAATCCAGAGTATTTTTGGAAAAAGTTATATAATGAAGAAAATAGCAACTCTAAGATAAACACATTAGCATCATGGAATCCTAAGCTTCATTTCTACAAATTATCTACTAGTTTGGTTTGATTAAAGAAGGTCATAGAACATAATAGTGAGGAAAAAAACTTATTTATAAAAGTTCAGTTTATATCAACTGCCTCCATTTAGGAATAGATGTGATAATATCAAAAATGCATACATACCAATTAATTTATTTGTACAAATAATTAGAAACAACAGTCACATTTTGTGGATATTTTAAAAATTTAAATGCATTTCATTCTGTGTTCTCAATAATTCTGATGACTTTTTACAAATTACATTTAACTCAATTGATTTACTGGACCTGTTACTCTGGGAAAATATCCTTGGTCACCTCTTAAATGAAGAATACATCTTAGAGAATAAAATTTAAATCATGGCAACATGCAGAATTAGAGCTTTAATGAAATGAATCAACATCAGCATGATCTTGTCTCATCTTTCACGTTTTGCTTGCTGTTCATTACCCAAACTCTGCTGCCATGGTAATTATTTATGCTGTGAATTATTGTCATCCAGTTAAATACAGCGTCGAAAATGACAAGACCAATCTTTTTTATTTATCATCAACCAATCATCCTGCCTAGAACCAACAAAAGTAAATTATATTTCTGTTAAGCATTTATTGAAAACATTGCATATTATCACTCAACTTCTTCGAAAAGGAGAGCCAACTGGGAAGCTAAACAAAGTGAATAAAACAGCTAGGATTTCATTTTCTCAAATACCCTTTAAATACGTCTGAAACAGTCTAAAACTAATGTTGCATGCCCCTCCAATAAGCAATAAGAAATGAGTTTCTGATCTACATTCCTATACCTGCCTCTCACTCAGATTTTCTCATCTCAGTTTCTTTTTTACTCCACAACTGAGTTTTTCCTTTAAATCTATCCCACCTCTGACCACTTCTCTCTGCCAATACAGCTAATGCACTTGAGCAAATCACTATTGTGTCTACTTAGGTCCTTGCAGGAATCCCACATTTCCTCAAAACGTACCTATATCTGGACCCTTCTTCTTTACCTTTTGTTCTGTCATAACCTCTTGTAAATAACCAAACCCCTCTACCTCTGTCTTTTCATCATATACATCTAACAAAACAGAAACCTAGATGAATGAGATCTGCAAGAGACTTCCTCCAGGCTTGAATCTAGGCATTAATAGAGAACTCAAACAATCTTTCTGACAGTCCTACTGCATGACTCATGTCAAGTCTGATCAACTCTGTACTAGGTATTTCTGTTTGTAAGACTTAAAACACATACCTGTATATGATATCACAGCATGCATTTAAGGGAAGACTTATGATATTTCTAGTGAAGACCAGGCATGGTTTCAAAATTAGTTAAAAGCAAAAAGTGAACATAATCCAAATCTACCCTAAAGATATCTAGTATAATCAAATTCTAATGTGTCCCCTCTATAGCTTCTTTCATACTTCTGTGGCACTTTAATTATCCCTAGAACTAAAAGTTCATGATTGATATTCTTTAACTATTGAAACAAAGAAACAAAAAATGGTAAAAAAAAAAAAAAAAAAAAAAAGTAAAACTACTACACTTGTGATGTGGCTTATGAGGCAATATTAATCAACACAATCAAAACTAGTTTACTATGACCAAATACAACATTCAGAGAGTGCATGTTCATTAAATTCCTAGGAAATAACTTATATTTTAAACATTTCTCTGGCTGGAGCTGACTTTTTTCTTCCCCTGCAAGATCTTTGTGTTTAATAACTCACCAATCTTCCTCAGTGCCAGATCTTAGAGACTTAACCCTCGAACAGAGGCAATCTCATATAAATTAAAGGCCAAGAGCGCACTGCACTTCAATCATGCGTCACATCCCTCAGGCACCGATGGAGTTATTTCTCAAACCCACTGCCCATTTCATTTTTATTGTCACATCCCATATGATAAGGGAAGACATAGCTAATCAAGAAAATCAGTAAAATGTAATAGATTCAAATTCATCATCACTATTGAGCAAATAAAAATAAAACAAATAAATAATAAAAATAAATTAAAACACAGATTTAGAATTACATGCAATTTTACTAATTACATAACAAAATCTGATTAATACAATTGGATTAATACCAAATATCAATTGATATGACAACTAATAGAATAAAAATCCATTGGTCTGCTCCAAACTTGGTCCAATCAGTATTTTCCAAATTGTGTTAAAAATAACTAAAGCTTCTGGAGCTCTGCCTACCAAATTAACCATGTGATCAAATCTATAGAATGAGTGAGCAATGAGACTTAACTAGCCTCCTATTGCATGTGAATTTTTTTGATTATATTTTTGAAAACTTCCTAAGGCAAATAGTAAAATATTATCTTAATCCATTTGGGCTGCTATAACACTACCATAGATATTGGCATATAAACAAAAGAAATTTACTTCTCACAGTTTGAGAGACTGCAAAGTCCAAGAGCAAGGCACTAGCAGGTTCTGTGTCTGATGAGTGCCCATTTCCTGGTTCATAGACATCATCTTTTTGCTATAACCTCACATAACAGAAGAGGTGAAGGATCTCTCTGGGGTCTCTTTTAGAAAGGCACTAATTCCATTCATGAGGATTTCACCCTTATGATCTACACAGCTCTGAAAGACCTTACCTCCCAATACCACCATCCGCTTAGGGGGATTCCAACCTACGATTTGGGGGAGACATAAATATTCAAACCATTGCAAATATATTTTCACTGGTAACTGTGTAGTTTTTTTTTAAAAGGGTAGAGTTAATGCAAATAAAACAAAGGATCTGATCTTTTTCTTAGTAAAAATGTAGAAAAGTATCCTTTCTTCAGTTAAATGAAAGAACTTCCATTTTATTAAACATAAATAAAAAGCAAAAGTGATTCATGTTTACATTAAACACCTGTTTGAAAATAATAGGAAACATAACTTTATAATTTTACTCTTTTTGTTGATAATCCTATGAATTATCTTATAGCCATTTCTCTTCACTCTGGCACTAGTCCATTATTTATAAAAGACAAGTTTGTTGTATATTTAGTAAATTGTCATCTCTGATCTAACCAAAATGAGAAATTCTCCTCCTTTGGTTTTATCTTAAAACAACTATATTTAGAAAAGTTTTATTTGCATTAAGATACCTTAGGATTTAATATTATAGTTTTTCCACCTATAAAGGATTTCTACAAGTTTGAGTCTATCCTTCTGTAGAATTATGTCACTCATATTGAATGTAATTCTTTTCAGCGTCTTTAACTGACATCTCTGTCAGAAGCTCAAATTCAAAACAAAGATTAAAAGTGTAGTAACTTTTACTATCCTATGACTGTTCAGTAAGTTTCCTCAACTTTCCTAGTTCCAAGTTTCCTCAACATAATCACGTGATACATAATATAATGAATTCTTACTCTACTCATCTAAGAAGTAAGGAATAACAGATTTCTTGCAGAGTAGAGTCACGCTAAGTATGGAAACAAGCAATAGCTGAGCACTTAAAACCACCAGTCCTGCTAGAGTCCTGACGTGGTGGGTGAGGCTGCCTGTCAGCCAGGTCTTGCACGTGCTACCACCAGGAGGCTTGAACTCCATCCTCCTTATCACATGTGGGACGGGCTATGCTCCCAAATGCAGGAACCCTAGGGCAGCATGTCGGCCCACTGATCTGTCTTGTTGTACCTCTGCAACAGCAAGCCTTGTATCACTCTTGGAGATGGTATCATGCTCCTCCCTCCATGAAGGAGACACTAGTAAAACTGGGATGGAGCCAAAACATTTGCCGCGATGGAATGTTGTTGAATCTCAGACCCTGACTCCATCGGGGACAGGTCTGGTGCTTCCCTAACCTCATAGTTGGAGTCCTTCCTCTCTCTCTCTCTAGCCTGATGTTTGACCCTGCTGGGTCCCTGTGTCAGGATGAAATATGTATTATAACAGGAGATATGAATACTTACTATTTCTCCTGCTTTCATAAGATTACCTTAATAAACAATGTGCCAGCAGATGTAATGCGTACATTGTCAAGTAACTTGTAGTTTTAATTCTTAAGTGTCAAAACCATGAGGAGCCACTTCTAAGTTCAGTAGATAAGTTTATGCATCACCCAGAGATCCTAGACTTTAAGATGAATGGACTAGATAGGGCTTCGGGTTGTATCTCTGAGAAAGGGAGAGAATGTGTTCTATGTGTGAGAACAAGAGAGCACACAGATTTTTGATGGCCAGAAGGATGACTTTGACTAGCTGACCCACCATATTCACTTCTCTTTTGATATTAAGCAGCTTAGTAGCTGGGAGGTGGCTTCCCATCGAGGAGCTAAATATCCCATACTCTTTTGTAGTTAGATGTGGTCACATAACTAACTTTTTTTTTCAAAGAATGAAAGCAAAAGTATTGTATGCTTCTCCCAGGCAAAGGGCTTAAGATGCAGGAGAGTTTGTCCAAGTTTTTTTTTCCCATATGGCCTCTTGAAAACATTCAATAAAGAGGCCCCAGGAAATAATGGGTTCATATAAAGAAGATGCCTGCGTTACTGAAAGAGTACATGGAAAAGAGCTGCCCATGAACATGAATAACCTCTTAGAAAAGTTATACAAGTAAGACAGAAATGTCTGGGGTGTTGCACCTTCACACAGTTGAGCCTATTTGTTATTTCAGCCTAGATAACAGTCTGTTCAAGTCTAGTTAATGAAAAGAAGTCTGCTTATTTTCTTAAATGGATAGATTTTATATTACTTATTAGTGCTTGTTGGAAAACCTAACGATCCAAATTCATAAATATCAGAAAAGCAGTTTTAGTGGGGTAAAGTGAGAAAGCACATGGCCTATTTCAATAATACAGATCATATAAAGAAATTGAGAGAGGGTTAGAGAGAAAGTAATTCTAGAAAGGTAGTTCCTATTCATTGATATTCTGATTTTCCAAAACATTAGTTAGTAACAATGTCTAATGATGAGATAATCTAGCTAATTTCAATATTAGGTGTACTTTAATATGTGTGCCATTATAAGTCACCAGCTCATTAGTTCTCACTCACTAATATGTTAAAAGTCTTCAGTTAGACTGCAGTCTTGGACAGTTAATATGTTTCTGTTTTTCGCCTCTTTCTCCTCTCTTATAATAAATATTTTCCTTCGTTGGCCATGCAGTTGAGTCTGTGTGCCACATTTACAACAATTAACATATCCACAAGCTTGGAGCTCCCACCTGCTTAAATGGCCTGAGCTCTTGCAGGATTCTTCTCTCCTTTTGGTCCCTCTGGCAGCCGCCCTAAGCCAGACTATCCTGTATTGTCCCCACTGGGCCTCGCTCTGCAGGGCCTTTTTGTTTTTGTTTTCCTTTTCCTCTGCACTCCCTTTTCCTTTCGTGTCTTGATCACTGTTGCTCTCAGCCCCCTCGTAGCACCCTGGGACACTACCTGTGACGACGCTGATGTCCTCCAGAATCTCATTCCTCAATACCCTCATGGATGGATTCTGCTGCCAGTGTCACCTTATGCAGATTAATCATGCCCGGTGCTCTCACCTTTACTAGCCAGCATAAAAATGTCCAGTAATTCTCTTGATCTACTCTTGAAGAAGATCTTTGCAGAATAGAGGTTATGGACTGACCTTGTGTCACAGTGCATTCTTTTAGCAAAATCTTCTCCTTCTGTTATCTAAAAAGGGCAAGGAAAAGGTGGGAGGAAGGAGAGAGGTTGAGTCAAAAGACCCTTGCAGGTGGCTTCCCACTGCGCGTGTCACCGTGACCAACAGCCAGGACTGCTGTTCAGGCAGCCAGGCTCCGACATAAATTTTTATCTATGAGGATTTTGTTTCTAAAGTCTCATTTTTCTTTTTGCCAGCATGAACCTGTTTTAGGAAACCATAGTACATCACATTGATCTGTACATATTTGGTAACCAACTATCACATATCAAGACATCACAGTATCAGATATCAGTTACTCTGCCTCAGAGCTGAGGGCGGGATAGAAAGGAAGTCACAGAAATCTGTGTGCCCCGGATGGGATAACCATTTCCCTTTTCCCTCTGATCCACCCGTCCTTCAGCAAGATTGGAGAGTCGCAGATCCAGCAGTGCTCCAAGGAGGGAGGATTTGCCCTCATGCGGTTTTCACATTGCCATTTGCAGGGACCAATATGGAGTCCAATATCCCTGCATGATTTTCAAAACATAACCACCACTCAAAACCTCCATGACTGGTGGCATTATGTCCTTTGTCCCTTTTTGTATCAGTTCACTACAATAATCTAAGGACTAATAATTATACCTCAATTCTGGAACCCTCATCAACAACTAATTCTTCTCTCCTTTTCTGGTATCACTTCTCAAGTTTCAAAATTTACCCAAGTACCAAAAACTTGTATTATGTCTCTGGAACTCACAGTCAGTCATTAGCAAAATATCCTATATTTTCAATCCCTTTTCCTCCACTTTCCTTCTCTCATGGAAGCATCATTCACTCAAAAGAACTACTTGAACCTCACTGTCATTTTATTGCACATTACCATTCTCTTATTATACTTTTATTCTTATTTCTAACCTAAAGGCTTGGAGTTTGAAGTATGTCATTATTCATCTCTTATACTATTCTTTATTTTCATTACCTCTCTCTTTCTCTGTTTCTTTTTTTCCTACACTTCTAGTATAACTCCAATCCTGATTACAATCAGCTCTCCCCACCACCATGAGGCTGTATAGACTGGAGAAAATTATACTATTTTTCCTGACTGATCTCAATGTAAATTTATGACCACAAAGCTCAAAGGGCAGTCACTCCACACAGACAATTTAGCCTTTTCCTCCTATAGTTTTTTTTTTTTTTTTCCCTATACTTTCTCTGTCTCCTCAAATTGTAAACACCACATGCCATCTTCACTTTCTGGTAACCTATTTTATGTATGAAATTATAACAAGCTGAAAGAACTTCTAAAAGCTACAGTATTACATCTACTAAGCTGTGACGATTAATTTTATGTATTGAATTGACTGGGCTACAGGGTGCCCAGACATTTGGCCCCACATTTGGACACTCCTGTGAGGATGTTTCTGGGTGAGATTAACATTTGAATAAGTAGACTGAGTAAAGAAGATGGCCCTCCCTGCTGTGGGTGGGCCTAACCTAATCAATCAAAGGTCTCAATGGAATAAAAAGGCTGAGGAAGAGGAAGCTCCTTCAGCCCAAACACTTGTGCTGGAATATCAGTCTTTTCCTGCCTTCGGACTTGAAGTAAAAAAATGGCTCTTCCTGAGTCTTGAGCTTGTGGGCTTTCAGACTGTGACTTATACCATTGGTTCTCCTAGGTCTTCAGCTTACTGACTGTGGATCTTGGGACTTTTCAGTCTCTATAATTGCATGAGCCAATTTCTTAGAATAAATCTTTTATACAGGGCTTCTTAAAAGATGGCATCATGGTCTTACTATTTTGACCAACCACCCACACCCTTTCCATCTCAGTGTAGTATAGTGTTGATGGGGGACCTCCTAGAGAATATCTCATAAAGTTTAATCATCTTTCCAAATTTGAAGACTGGTCTTCAGTTGCCAGCTGCATGCTGTTGGACCAATGTCCCTGCAAGTTATTTAGTGACAGGTTACCCTTGAAACAGAGCAAAGCCTGGTAGATTTCTCTGGAGAACTTGGACAAATTTTTCTGGAATTTTGGAATTCTTGTGACTATTTCTGTTATCTATTCCTGTGTATCAGATCCCCCCAAATATATTGGCATAAAGCAAAAATTGTATTATGTTCGGAAAGTCTGAAGTTAGGAATTCATGCAGGACATAGCAAAGCAACTGGTCTGTAATGCCTGATATTTGAGCATTTGCTGGGAAGACTGGGATTGCTGAAAGCTGAAAGTGTCTCAAATAGCTAAGGCTGGGACCATTAGGGAGCTTCTTTACTCACATGTATGGTAACTGAGCTGGAATGACTTGAAAGCTGGGTTCAGGATTGATACCCATAGTACCTATCCATGGCCTCTTCATGTGACATATGCTTCCTCACAGTATGGTGGCTTCAGAAGATGCTGGACCACTAACTGGGATAAGGGGAGACATCTTTTTTTAAGGAAGTCTTCAGCCACAGAAAATGTAGATTAAAGTGTTCATTGACTTAACAATAGTTTGCACATAATATATCCAGAGCTTGCTTTTACACAGAGGCCACAGAATCAGAGGAGATTGATCTGAATATAGGAGAACTTGCAGACTGTGAACTAAAATAAAATTTTAAGGCTCACCCCCACCCCCACCGGCTGACAAAATAGACCCCCTCTTGGCCAAAGGAATATCCTAAAATTAAATTGTCTGCCAGGAGGAGGGAGGTCAGACATGCCTTATCTTGCCCCTTCTTGTGGAATTCCTTTGTTACCTATTAACAGGCCTAAAGGTATGCAAGACAAACCTGCAGGTCCTCAATTTATACAACAAATTTATGTCTGATAGCTTATCTCTGATAACAGCTCCTTATGTTAAAACATTCCAAGCCTTTAGACAAAGCTTCATGTCTTTAACCAATTATAAGTCAAAGAATCTTTAAACTCACCTATAACCTGTAAGTCCCCCCCCCCACCCTGCTTTGAGATGCCCCACCTTTTGGGGCCAAACCAATGTATGCCTCCCACGTATTGATTGATGACTTTACGTGTAACCCCTGTCTCCCTGAAATGTATAAAAACCAAACCGTAACCCAGTCATATCAAGTCCACTGTTCAACGCTTCTTGAGCGTGGCTCCAGGTCATGGTCCTCAAATTTGGCTCAGAATAAATCTCTTTAAAATTATTTTACAGAGTTTGGCTTTTTTTCTGTTGACAAGACCATGCACATTTGGCCATTTTGGGTTGCCTCCTCTGATCTTTCTCATACAACCCTTTAAAGTTCATATGTAAACATTCAGAGAAAAAGACACATATCCCATGGTAAAAATAGCCCTACCTGCAATCCTAGCTCACAGCTCAACCTGCCTTGCACAAGAAAAGTATAGATTTATACTTGAATTGGCAGTTTTACCTGGAATTTAACAAACTGGACTGGTCCACAAAGACCCAAACGTTGTCAGATCTATCAGCTACATTGTTAAGGAAAAGGAAGGAGGAATTTAACAAAACGTTTTTTTAAAAAGTAGGATTTGGAGAAATAGAAACAATTCGTGTTTTCTCTGTTGAGCTGTAACACCTCAAAAAATCAATGGTTATATTTCTAGTACAAGTAAGATGGAGTAATATTCTAAGTTTATTCTAAGTAATATTCTTAGTTCTAAGATAGCATATAAGTAATATGAAATATAATCTAATTTCTGAACCCTTTTGCTATTTCAATAGTACTGTAAATATTATCAGCTTTATGTATAGGTATTCCTTAACAATAACCTAATAGAAGTACTGTGAGGGTAAGGGAGAAATTTCCCCTTTCCCCTGAAATTTCGGTGAAAGATCAACTCAGAATAAAGGCAGATTAATATGAGAAAGAGGTTTATTTACCATGTGCATGGAGAGAATAATAGAGTGATTACCCAATATCCCAAAGAGATCCAGATATTTTTATAGGAGGGGGGGAGGGGGAGATGAGGCTTATAGCTAATTCTGTTTAGGGGCAATAAATGATTGCTAGGGAGGATGAATAGATATTTGAGAGAATGAATAGATGGGAGGGAAACAGTCTGGTAAATTAACCTGAGAGACAGGTATTATGTTTTAAATTATTTGGGCCTGCTCTGTTTGCATTCTTGATTTTCTTTCCTGCAATATAGTGAGATGCCAGGGAAGAGAAGGGAAGTTGATTGTTCTTTTGATGGGTCCATCTGGTTATGCAGATAGAGGGAAAGCCCTTTCCAAAGGCCTGTTGATCTCTAAGGGCCTTTAATTCAAAATGTTCTTTACACTAAGGAGTCATATTTTGGGATGAAATTTCCTGAGCTCCTTCAGTGTCAAATCGAAAGGTGTGTAGAAACAAGCAAATAATGTGTTAATTGGTGTGTGTATAAGAATTAGGGAATATAAGAAGGAGTAAAAGTGTTCTGCTAACAAAACAAAACACCCCTGTAAGCTTTGTTGGAAAGCTGCCTCTTAGCATGTCCCAATGTAGGGAACAGAGAAGTTTGGATATAATCAAGACATGCAAAAATTTGCTAAAAGAAATGACATTTAAAATCCATTTAAATAAAATGAATTACAAATGAGTGAATAAATGAGAATGCCATTTATTTTATTATTTGAAAGGCGGCTTTTTCAAAAGGAAAAATTTAATTCTAGAGCCAAACTCGCCCTCCATTGTGATACAAAACTCCTACATTGCAAAAGCATGTGTCTGTTGTTATTAGTTTCCTGTGTAATGAACAGTCATACAACTGCTATTTCTACATATTTCGCTCATAAAATAACCTGAGATGTTCATGACTAAGGGAAAGAAAGAAAAATGAATAACATTGATAATAGGCACATGTTAAGTGATTTGTATTAACTTTCTTACTTAATTCATGCTATTACCCCATGAAGTTATAAATTATTATCATTATTTTATAGAGTAATATACTAAATACCATGCTACATAAAGTTTATGAAAGTCTTTCAAATTCATATAGACAATAAATGGCAAAGCAGGAATCTGAAACCCAGTGGTCTTACTCCTAGTCCCCTTCTCTCTACCTAAAGGAAATATTGCTCTCTGATCTGCAGTGCCTCCCATGAGCTAAGCCCAACCTGTGTGCCCAGAGCCAGCCTCCCAGGACACAGAGGCAGGCAGATAAGAAGACACAGAGTGAATCAGGGGAGCAAGCAAAACCTATCAAACATGCACAGTTTTAAAACACACATTACATATACTCATTAAAAAATGCAGATTTCCACTGTTATGCAATTAAAAAGCCATCTAAGGCTTTTTCTCTATTTATTTTTTTACCCTGATAAACCAACTTCCAATTCTATAAGTAAACTGTTAAGCATATAATATACCCATTTTGTACTTCATTGTTATTATTTGAAAGCAAAGTTTTCATTACATTCTTCAAAGAATATTTAAAATGTTACATAGTCCTAAATGGGAGAAAAAGTGGAATGTATATTTGACATATATTCAACGTCAAAGAATAGCTTTATTGTTTTTATTGCCTTAGTTTAACTTCCTCTCTTTATTTTCCATGTGCATAATCCACTAGGGTCAGGAAAGATGAAACATAAATGAATAGGAGATGCAAATGAAAGAAAAAAATTGTGCTTTTATTCTTAAACATGAAGAATTAAAATGAAAAGCATCTTTAATAAAAAATAAAAATAAATTCTACTTACGAGATATCTCCTGCTATTGGATATCTAAGCATTCTATACACCCTTATCAGCACTTATAATACCCTGGAAATGTAGAATTGTAATATAATTACTATTCACCATATAAAGAGATTCATGTCTCTACATTTTGACATAGACATATGCAAATTACAGGAAATTTCTTCAGATAACCTTACTCAAGAATCTTATGGTAGGTTGATATGTACATTTTTTTCCCTGATTTTTTTACCTGCTATATTCATAATGTTAACATAATCTTTCATTTAATTTTGTTGATAAAAACCATGTGAAATTCAGATAAACTAATGAAAAAAAACACATGATTATTTCATCTGTCCATATTTGCAATTTTGAACGTTATTGCAAAGTGCCCCAGTTTCCTTGCAATCTTTGATCAGTTGGCTAACTGCAGCATACATTTAGGGCACACTGAACAAAAGAGGAAAAAAAATCAAGTTAGTGCAATTCTTTTATCTCTGTAAAAATTGGCGGCATTTTCTCAAAAATAATTTAGGTTTTGCTTTAACAAAATTGGACACTATATATTTTTTATTTTAATTATAGACTGTAAATTGAACAATACTAAAACATTGTGTGTGTGTGTGTGTGGTGTGTGTGTGTGTGTGTGTGTGTGTAAAACTAATACTTTGAATTAGTAGAACTTTTATTGGATGTCTTGGAAAGCAAAACTTATTTTTTTTTTCCTAGAAGAGAAGTTTCTCTGGTGATTGAAAGTTTGGAAAACCTGTCTGGTGGCAGGAAAGACATCAGGAGCCCCCAAGGGAAGCAATCCTACCAGGAGGAGAAGGGAGAGTCTGCACTGGAGACACCAAGAGCATAAACCTGAGGCTGAAGCATGTAAGATTATTACATTGATTTTAGGGAGTAAGTTACTTATGGATGCCCTGAGTAACAAATGAGCAAACTACACAAAAACAATTTTGAATTTGTGTAGTAGCACCATAAGCAAATAGCACCTGTGAAAGGGTTAAAGTCTGTATTTTGTTCGCATTCTAGAGCTTGGAAGAACTGAGCTCTTGAGATTGAGTAACTTAACAATTCTTAGACAAATATTTAATAGTGGAGGAAAGATATACCAGTATTTATGTTGTTAAGGGTCAGTGGTGCTTAAATATTTACTTAGAAAAGTCAATGAGATACAACTATATTTGAATACTGGGTTCATAAAACTCACTATAACCATTATAATCTATTAAACAAGATATTCTGTCATATCTAGCTCTGATTTAATTCAGGAAATATTTATTGAAGATGTATTATGTATCAGGCATTTTAATAATGCTACAAAATCTATAATAGATTCTGTCAGTCATTTTTCACAGGCAAACTCTGCTAATATGTTCAAGGTTCAGCCTATTTGAGTTAACATAAGTTTCTAGTCTAAAGTTTCTGAAATGCTTCAAAAATGTTAAGATCCAAATAACATCAAATACATTGTAGATTTCTATTTCCTGTGTCATAGACTATTTAAAATATCAACTTTTCTATGCTTCCTTTTTTTGCCTTAATAGGAGCATTTGTTTATCAAGTATGGTTTCACCAATTATTAAAGATGCATCTTGCATCCTTATAGAAGACACGGTGATTATGCGCTCATGACATCAAATCATTTGTATAAAGAAGAAAAAAATTCTGATTATCCAGATGTTGAATTTAAATATTACTAAACATCTGGTGTTGCCAAATAAATTTTTCTTGACTCTGAAAAGCTTTAAGAGACCAAAGAATTAAATGTAAGAGCCAAAATATTTCTTAGCCTAAAATTAACACACAAGAATTTGTGATACATTTGAAAGAAGTTATTTCAAGAGGTGGGCAGAGAAGAAATGCAGAACCTGATGCTTGTGAACCACACTCAAAAGAATCATCTATTACCATATGAGAAAGGAGATTTTCTCCTAAACTTTTAAAGTCCCTTTAAAGTCTCCTGTTATTTATTTGACCAGTGGTTTGTTTTATTGATCTGCTCAGCTTCTCAGTGTTAATAACCATCCAATTCTCAAATTACAGAATATATAGTTTAGTTAGAATGGTCAGGACTGGAAAGTTTCCAAATGAACAATATGCATGTGGCTTATGTACCTAAAACACAAAAACCACAAAAATTTGAGTGGTAAATATATTTTAAAAGTAAGATTTGCAACATAATATGAGAAATAACATGTTAACAAATTTTTTAAACAATTAAAAAAACCCTTAAATATGTTAGAAAACAAAGTGTTTAATGTAACTATACCTGTAACAAAATTGGTAATACTACCATCTACAAGTGATTTTTTGTTTGGTAGAAAGGCCAAAGTTTAATTTTAATTTTTTTTCCCATTGTGTACCTACTATCACTTATTCTTTCCTACTGCTAGAGAGTGTCATCTTTGTCATAAGGATAATGTTATATATGATTGTGCTTTTGCTGGACTCTTAATTGATCCTATTGGATATCTGTCTACCTTTGTGCTCTTACCATCCTGTCTTGATTAACTTACTTTTTAATAAACTCACCAGCATAACAAAGGGGAAAATGGGAGTTACTGTCGTGGAAGTTGGGATACATTGTCACTGATATTGTTTAGAATTGCCAGTGCATGTTAATGATAAAAAGCAGCCAACAATTTTGTCACTTTTAACATGGTTTAAAATCTGTAAAAAACAACTTATCTCCTTGTTGCAGAAATCAAGGGTGAACCACTGTCCTGTTCTGGGTAGTAACTATATACTTTGTCCTCCAGAATTTGCCATTCAAAGGTGTCTGGTCTAAGCTTAGTGATTTTTAATTCCATATAAATTTCATAATTAATTCAAAAATAAAATAAAATAAACAAAAATCAGAATAACAACAACAAAACCACTTTGATTTTCACTAGGTTTGCAATGAATCTATAGAGCATTTTGTAATTAATTAGCAAAGTATCCAGTGGGATAGTTCTTGCACACCGGAATGATATAAACTATATTTCTCTATATTTCTTTTTCTCAATAATGATCTATATTTTTCTGCATAGAGAATTTGCATACCTTTTGTTACATTTATTTTTAAAGAATTTCATTTCTAAATGCTATTCTAACTGGCATCCCAGTGACATCACTAAATGCATTTATTACTTATAAAAAATTATCCATAGAAATGTTTGAAATTTCCACTAGGAAACAATACAATCTGAGAATAATTTTGGTGGTAGATGTAAATATGAAAATAAATCAAGAAAATACAAAGAAAAATACAAAATGTTATCTTCATGATTTTGATATAAGGTGAATGTTTTTAACAAAGCACACAAAAAGATAAAAAATCACAAAGAGAAATATTGACAAATTGAACTATGAATTAGTTTTCTATTGCTTTGTAACAAATTACTACAAACTTAGCTTAAAACAACACTTAGATTTCAGTTCTGTGTATCAGAAGTCCATAAATGGCATAGCTAGGTTCTTTGGTTGGGATGGAAAGAGGGTAAAAACAATGGTTGGCTAATTTGCAATCTGGTATTGGGGCTTTGGAGTTCATGTGTTTAAGATATATTTTAGTTCCTCATGATTGCAGGATTGAGCTTCTAGCGCTGGTGACATCAAGGAAATTTGGGGGTTATTTTAGAATTCTGCCTACCATAAACTACATTTAATTTAGTTACATTCTTTCATTAATAGAAGATTTTTGCAGTATGTATAACCATGTAATTGCTTATGTTCATAAATTATAAAGAACTAGAAATGAATAAGAAAAAACATGGATAATCTCATAAAAAATGACAGAATCTGATTTGCATTAATTAATTTGCATTAATCTACAGCATTATGAAGATAAAAAATCAAGTGAAGGATAAGGTTTTTACAGTATATACAACCATAAGGAGCTCATATTCCTAAATTATAAGGAACTTCTAGAAATCAATGGGAAAACATAGAGAATCTCATAAAAATTATAATCTGGTATAGACTTAAATAAGCTTTTAATATTAGAGTTTATCCAAATGACTATTAAAGTACATCAATTGTTTGTAGCTACTACACAGAATTAGATAATCAAAAATACTGACAGAGTACAGTCACAGAAAGCTTTATCAGAGTTAACAGAGTAAAGAAAGAAAGTACCAGTAAACATCACAAAAGTCTGAGACTGTCAGGAACAGGACCCAGTGTACTTTGGCAATTTCACCAGGTGTATTTTGTCTTTGGATTTTTAAGCACCAAGGATACAAGTTTAAACTTCCAAACATAACATTAGGCAGAAGAAGTTCATAAAAGAATAGATTACTCTGTTTATACAAGCTTCAAAACAAGGCAACACTAAATTACAGTGTTTCGAGCTGAATGTGTAGCTGATAGACTGATAAAGATAATCAAGTAAGTGGTTATCATGAAAATCTTTTGAAGAGTAGGGAGTAGGTATTGATTAGATGGGGAAATGAGGAAGGTTTCCCAGTGGAGTTTATATGGATGTTCAATTTGAAATAATTTACTGAGCCGCAAGCTAGTTTTGAGCGCTTTTATATTATGTATTTATCATTCGTAATTGGAAAGGTATAAAATATATAAATTATTCACTTAACTCTTATAAAGGATGTCTTACATATGTCATGATTTTATACAAATTGAAAAAGTTTTAATTTACCTCTAAATGAAACAAAGTGACAATATTTAACACCCAAATAATTATGGATATAGCCAAATGAGGTTTATTACTTGATTCCAGCACCACAAGTCTGAATGTGCAACATATAATTATCCAGCTAATTATAAATAGCCAGCAGTTTGTGGGTAGGAAAAAACCACTGATCTTCATGATTTGTTAAGTGGCATCTGCAGAAATTACAGGACAAGGTGATGCAACACTTGGCAACATTCTACTTGCTTTGCGATACTTTTTCAAATTAAGTTCCAGCCTCAAAATCAGGAGTATCTTCTACTCAGAGGGAAATGACCTTTGTTCCACAAAATTTATGAGATTTTTCACCACACAAAATAGTCTCTGACAGGCATTTTCCATCCATCTGCTTTGAATCCCACCACTCTCCCCTCACTGTCCGTTTTGGGCTGACAGCCCACCCTGATAAGCCTTCGATGCCTGGAACATCCGCTTCATCACCACACTCTCTACTCAGTGTAAATCATTAAGTATTTTTCCCGTGTTCATTTGAAAGTCGGGTAATCATTTTTAAAAAGCAACTGGAACACCTTTGCTGTTTGGATGCTTTTGATGTCTACTAATGGATGTTATTTTTCTGTCAAATTCTGCGTAACATTTTTAGAAGATATATATAAATTTTTTATATGAGAACAATTTGGGAAAGTAATTTCATAACTTTTATTCCAAAGTCTTGGTGCATAAAGCGAGAAAATCCACTTTGATCTGCTTCCTCAGATTAAGGCATTGATACAATCAAGATAGCGAGTTTGAACTTTGTGTATGAATTGGTTCATTTTTGTGTATTACATTACAAAGATGCAATTTTGTGCAGTGGGGGAAATGGGACAGTTAGAAGGGCAGAAGTCCTTTGAGTGGTCAAGAAGTAATGATTCTGTCACAGACAAGAGAGCAGTGAGATCAGAGAAACCAAACATCTTTGTTAAAACTAGGAATTTTCATCCTTTTCATCCCTCCCCAAGCTTCCAAAAAGGACAGGATCATACACATCCTTTCTCTAGCAGTTTGCCTGACTACCTGTGCTGAAACTTTCAAGTACAAAGGCTACAACAAATTTAAATTGGCCCTACCCCAGGCAGTCTCCATTATTTTCTTCTTAATACCTATCACTAACTAAAATCATCTACCCTATTTAAATTGATCTGTCTTCCAAGAGCAGGAATATTGTCTGCACTCCTGGTCTCTGATTTTTCACCTTCCATCTATCTCTCAACTCATTGAAATTTAACTTCTTGCTAAAACTCCACTCAACGCTGCTGTAGCTAAGATCAAAATAACCCCCCAATTTTTTAATGCAAAGTCCATTTCTCTTTCATGATCTTAAGGACTGCTCAGCAGCATTCTGGAAATTTAAACACAACCTCCCCTTCCACACCCACACTGAGACTCCACTTAAACCATTTCTTCTCCCTCATTCTAGAACCAACAGCATTTCTGTTATCCTCCACTGGCCACTGCTTTAGAGTTCCTTTGCTGCATCATCTTCCTGTACTTGAACTTTAAACATCCAGTGCTTGTGAGCCCCATTCTCTTCTCTTCTGGTAGCTCTTGGTTAATACATGCACATACCTATATGATATTTACACTTGAATGCACAAAAGAAATCCCAAATCCCAAACTTGACACATTCAAATTGGAAATTTTTTCCCTTTTCTATGCCCCAAATATATTTTTCACTGTTGTATTTGGCATTCAGGGACATGAATGTAAATCAACTTTTGATTACCAACAAATTTTTCTTCTCACACAATAAAAATAAAAATTAATGACAATCATTCTTTAGCAAAAATATGATGAAGAAGCAAATATGATGTACAAAGCACCTCTTTGTTTTTAGATCATTGTTTGCTTGCTCTTAAAGATGAACACAGATAATTAATTCAGTAATCCACTGAATTTACACTGAATCAAATAGAATACCTTACATATACATACTGTTTTAAAAATCCCTTCCTCTATACTATGTCCTGGATGAATTCCTGAAATTACGCACCAGTTTCCTACTTCTCTCTGACTGTGTGTAGCTTGGAGTTTACTGTCTCTATCAAGGTCATTTAAATCATTTGATGATTGTTTTTATTTCAAGGATTTCTAATTCATTATCTTTCCTATCCACTTTTCCTTGTTTCATTTCTGCGTATTTTTGTGTTTGTTTAATAATTTCTTTTCCTTTTTTATAAATGCTGTCTTTCGCTTATATTTTGAAAATTCTGAACATGTGTTTTTTATAATCATTTTTAAATTGTTTTACTCTTTTTCTTTCTTTCAGTAGATTTATCTCCAGAGTGTTGAATTCATGGCCTAATTTTCAAAGGATTGCTTATATATGTTGGTATTTTGGTTTGCACACTTGAGTGCAGCGCATTTTCTCTCTCTCTGCTTTGGTGATTATTTTTTTGTTTGTTTGTTTTTCCTCTGAATGATCACTGAACCATATTTGCAGTCTTTCTACTAACTGTGGCAATGTTGTGGAATTGGGAGAAAGGCAATGGCCTGGCCCACATGAAGTCTGCAACCTGCTGCCTCCTAAGGTCCAGATTTATGGACGCCCTAGTTACAGGTAGGACTCAGTAGTAGCGCTTTTCAGTCTCCTTTCAAGGGCAGAGGGACTCCACAATCAATCTCTATTCCAGGCAGTGTGTCTGGCTCCAGTTCCACATGTCACATTGGTTGATTTAAGTACTCATTGTCCTTCAGGAGATGTAACTCCAGGAAACCTTTCCTTGCTTCTATTGTCTGAGCAAGCTGGCAGATCTAGTTTCATATTTATATATATATTTTTTCTGTTCTGTTTGTTGTTCATATATTTTTTGTTTTTTTGTTTTTGTTTTTTTAGTTTTTTGACTGCACTTTTTTATTCTGTTTATCATTGACATATATTTGAAGCAGAGAAATAACTCAAAAGTGTGAATGTAAAATGCAATCTAGATTAGGAGTTTTGTTAGCATTGAAGTTTTATACAAGGGGATGACAGTACTGGTTGTTTGTCTTTGCTCTTTATGTAGAATTCATAATAATTACTTAAATAGATTTCACAGTGCTTCAGACCAGAGTCTTTATGATGAAGAGTCTCACCTTGTGTGTTAATACTGCACATTAACTCACTTCTCATAATTTTTCTGCTACCAAATATGCCTTTTCTTTTTATACACAAAACATGTAGGATGGTTATTAGAGGATGATAGTCAGAAAAACCCAATAGTTATTAACCTGAATTATTTGTTATATTTCCACTCTAAAGATACGATTTCTGCCAAAGTTTTATAAGTTTCATTTTAAATGTTTTATATTGTTTAACATGCCATTCTTCTTTAACTCAAAATACTAAAAATGATCTTAAAGTGTTCCATTTATGTCGCCTGGTTTTGTTTACATAAATAGCCTCAGGATTTGTGCATGTTGGAGATCTTCACTCATTTAATTATTCTACACATTTCACTGGTGAGAAATGAATTATTCTAGTCTAGTGTTCCCAGAGGATTCATGGTATAGGTGTGATCTTAAAAAATAAAAATAAATGAAGATATATACAATCGGTGGCTCCGCCAATTTGTAGCTAGGGATATTTTGGACTCACAGAATATACCTTAATTTAAATCTCCATATAATAATCCTTAAATTTTAGTGTTTTCCATATTAATTAACATCTAAAGGTAATTGAATATAGATATTCAATATTTATATATTCAAAATATAATATTCAAAATATATATATTTATATATAATATAAAATATATATTAATTTATTTGCATTGTATGTTTATATAATAATATATAACATATATAAGATATACTTTTAAGATTCTTATTTTGAAAGATATACTTTTAAGATTCTTATATATATATCTTATATACATAAGATATACTTTTAAGATTCAAGGACTTTTCATATATCCTTACCATCACTTTAGATACCTCAAATGTTATAAAACATTTGAAAGTAAGTTACTGATGTGATTCCCCTTTAATGACAATTTTCTAGAAGGAAAGACTTTTTTGTTTTACTTAACCACAGTGCAATTATCAAAATCAGGAAATTAATATCATTTAAATAGTATTATCTAATCTACATTCCTTTTTCAAATTGTGCCAATTATTTCACTAATATTCATTATAACAATTATGGCCAGAAAATGTTTTTCCTATTCCAGGATCTAACCTAGCACCACAAAATGGGTCACAGACCTCATTCATGGCCTTTAATCTGGAACAATTCCACAGACTCTTTTTTGTCTTTCATAACTTTGACTTTTTAAGTGAACAGCCTATTATTTTGATGAATATCCTTGATTTGACTTTTGTGATGTTTTCTCACTATTGCATTGTGCATTTTGGACAGAAATGTCACCAAAGTAATGTTACACTCTTTTCTGTGAATTATAGTGCCAGGCACATAATGCTTATTTTTCTCTTTACTGATGAGCTTAAGCTTGATCATTGGTTTTCCTCACTTTTAATTTTTCACTTTCCCTTTGTAATTAATTTGTATTAAATTGGGGAAATATTTTGAGATCATGCAAATATTTCATTTATTATCAAAATTTCATCCACGTTAGCATCCAGATCATTTTTGCTTGAAACAACTATTGTTATGGTGTCAAATGGTTATTTCCAATTTTATCATTCCTTCTACATTTATTAGTCAGCATTCTACCATCAAGAAAAATTTTCAGTACTGTCCCATTTAATTATTTATTTAACTATCTATTTAATTAGGTTAAGTATGAACTCATGGTTTCTAATTTTATTCAATAGCTTATAATCCACAAACATCATTATTTGTAATAATGTTTTAATGATTAAACTGTTTCCTCTGGAAGTCTCTCCAAGGTTGCACCCATGTCCTTTGACATGTCACCATTATTATTTACATTGCTCTTTACTTTCTGGAACAAAAAGGTGATCTAGATTAATTTGATTAAGAATTAAATATTTTTCCAAGAAGCTCTGCATTTTTTTATGTGGAAAATGTATTTAGAAACCAAAATATGAGCACTAGGTGTGCTCACTACTACTGGGATGTCATTGCTTCTAGGTCCTTTCCTCAGACAGAGGAAATGTACGCATAGGTATGCAGAGCAAGACACTCAATTATGCAGATGTGTCAGAGTGCATCAATCCTGCTATAGGCATTAGTTTTTTTTCAATTTTATGCAACTAAAATCTATGTTGTGACAAACAGTCTTTTGCATATGTGTTTTTGAGGTATGTCTTAATGGTACTTCCTAGAATAAAAATTGTTGATTAAAATGTAAAATACTTATAGTATATTAGACATTTCCAAGACGGATGCATCCATTTGCATTTTCACAGCAATATATGAGACTGCTTATTTTCCCACAGCCTCTTCAACAGCATGTGTCTTCATACTTGTTTAAATTTTGCCATTTTCATAGATGATAAATGGTATGCCAGGAAGTTTTAATTTCTAGTTCTCTAACTATGAGTAAAGCTGAATATATTTTACTATGTTTAAAAAGCCATTTATATACATTTGTGGTGAATTGTCTGTGATTTTTTGGCTCATTTTCTATAGGATTTTTAGTTTTTTTATAACTTCAAGTTTAAAGAATACTGTTGTGTATTAAAGATGTTAGTGCTATATCTGTGATATACATTGCAAATTTTTCTTCCAATTTTCAGTTGTCTTTTAATTGTGTGTATAGTGATTTTTATTCAGGATAGGGTTTGTTTCTTATGGTAAATTCATGAATATTTTATTTTATTTTTATTTTTGTTTCTTAAGTCTGAATTTTGAGTGATAGCTAAAAAACAAAATGAAACTTTTTCTGTATTCAAGTTACAGAGAAGTACACCCAGGTTTTGTGGTCATGAAAGTTTATATACATGGCATCAGGTATATAAACTACATGATTTTAGTGTAAAATTTCTTTAGATTATCACATTGTTTTCAATATTAATCAGAGTTGTATGTATCAGTAATTTGTTTTTCTTTATTGCTGTGTAGCATTCAATTGCTTGAATATACTACAGTTTTTTTCATTGATGGATATTGGAGTTGTTTCAAGTCTTGAATTATTATAAATAAAAGTTGTTAATATTCTTGTAAAGGTTTTCATGAGTATTTTAAAATATCTCTTAAATATACATCTAGTAATGGTATTACTATGTCATGGAGCAAGTAAATGTTTAGTTCATAGGAAACTTGCAAACTTTTTCTGAAATGATGGTACCATTTTAGATTTTCAGCAACAATTTATGATAATTATAGAAGCATAGAGTGAGTCCTCAGACATTGAATCTGCTGGCATCTTGGCATTGGACTTGCCACTCTCCAGAACTGTGAGCAATAAGTTTCTGTTGTTTATAAATTTCATAGTCTAAGGTATTTTTATAGCAGCCCAAATAGATTAAGACAGTTCTCATTTTAGAAATTTTCATAATGATTTTTTGAGTAGAATTTTCATCTTATTAAATTACCTGCAAAGTACCATCTGTGTGTTCTTATTTTGAAATACTGCCAATGTTCAAGATACAAAAAATAAAAATATAACTATTTCTGTTCCTCACAGTAACCTGCAACTAAGATATGACTAGAGAAGATTTTTAAAGGTTTCAGCTACTGTTAAACAAAGGGTTGTCCTTTCTCCAGAATTAGCTCTTTAAACACAATTCTTACAAAATTGTTTTTGTTTATTTATGTGGGGGAATGAATATATATATATATATATATATTTTTTTTTTTTTTCATCCATGATTCCTGGATCATAATCTCTTTGACCTTCTCCTGCCCTCCTTTTACTTACCCCAAGTCAGGGCTCTAATATTCCCTGCCTTTCTGATTTTGGGTGATGGACTCTCATTCCAGAGAGGGTCCTGCCCCGTATCCTGAAGGTGAAAGGACTGTCCATAAAAACCCAAGAAGACTGAGTTCAGAGAGCTTCTGGATGACTAAACATATGGAAGTTCCTAGAGGGTGGCACACCCACGGCTCTGCATTCCTTCCCTCATATTTCACTCTATGCATCTCTTCATCTGTAGCCTTTGTGATATCTTTTATAATAAATCAGTAAATGTAAGAAAGTGTTTCCATGAGTTCTATGAGCCACTCTAGCAAATTAAGCGATCCCAAAGAAGGGATTATGGGAACCTGGATTTTTATAGGTGGTCTGTCAGAAATTCTGGAGACCCAGATTTGCAACTGAGTCCTCACTCTGTGGGATCTGACACTATCTCCAGGTAGTTTCAGAATTGAATTGGGGGATGCCTAGTTGGTGTTCACTGTTTGGTGTGTGGGAAAAAAATCCCCACAGAAATTTTGACCACAGAAATATTCTGTGTTGATTATTGTGTTGGCATGGAATTTACAGCAAAAAATGCTTTAAGAGTTTTTCCCAAAACAGTTTGTTTCAAACAGTGTTCAGAGTACTTATTATTCGTTAATATAATGGACATATATTGACTTTGTTCTAAGCGCTAAGCACTCTTCTGAGAGGAAGCATAATTGAACAAAACAGCACTCATGTTACAGAGTAAGGGCATAGGTGGCATAGGTGTTTTTAAAAGTATATTGAAGCATACCTGGACGAAGACTTGAAGGTCATGACATAGTTTTTGAAATTCATTTTCTATTCCTTTTCTTTAAAGACGTATCATATTCTCTGGTCACACAGGATTACTCAAAGTCTAATATATTCTATATTTTCCCACCCCTATATTCTTGCTTTCATTTTTTTCTTCCACCCAGACTAGATTTTCCTTCTTTCTACTTTTCCACCACTCACTCACACAGAGTCCTTGGACCCACACCAGAGTACCTGACTGCAAAGCTTTGGGATGTGGGAGCAGCACCCGGAGAAACCTATACAGTTGAGGGGAGAACGGGGAGACTTCACACAGACAGTGAGGGGTAGGGGAAGCTATTTTTTTTCTCATCAAATAATAAGAAAACGGTGTTGAAGGAAACGATGTTATTCAAGACCTGCTGTACTTCTTCAGGCATTATGTACAGATTAGTTAGAACTATATTTATTACTGATCACATCACTCACATACTTAAAATTACTTAAATCTCATCTTTGTTCTGATGATAAAAGAGAAAATATCACCTTGGCCAACACAGCCCTGTGTGATGTGCCCCTGACACCACGCCCACCCCACTGCTAGCTGCATTTCATTATCTGCCACGTGATCCCTCCTTACTTACTGCTTTGCCTGTCTTCCAAGTTCTTACCATACCTTGGTCTTTCCAGCTTCAGAGCAGTAGCATGAGCTACCCCTCTGCCTGGACCACCCCGTTAGGTCTAGAGGAGGGCAAACAGGTGACAAAGCCAGCAAGGAAGTGGCTAAGGGCAGAGAACAGGACCAAATTGTAGCTAGGAACCAAACTGCGACTAGGAACTGTTCCCTGGTGGGAACATACACAGCAAGGAGCTCCTAGTGACCTTTAACTGACCTGGGGCTCATTACCATCTATTAATAATTAGCGTGGCATGGGTGGAGTTTTCATGAAGGATTTTGGGAAAGAGACATGAGTAGAAAGGGAAACTGTTAGGTAAGCAACTTGTAATGTAACCTGTTACATAACCCTGGCCTAGAGGTTCAATCATCCCTAGAGGCAGGCGACGGGAACCGATCCTGCCAGGAGGAAGGCAAGACAAACTAGTGAGCACGTAAAAACGCAGTATGCACTCCGTCATCGGCTTCAGTCGGTACCAATACTCATTCTTTTTTTTTTTTTTTTTGTAATTTTGTAATTTTTTTTTATTTCGGCATATTATGGGGGTACAGATTTTAAGGTTTCAATAAATGCCCATTCCCCCCCCCCAAGTCTGAGTCTCCAGCATGACCATCCCCCAGTTAATGAACATCTCACTCATTATATATGTATATACCCGCCCCTCCCCCTCCTCCATCCCCTCCCCCCTCCCACCTGCCCAATACCCTATTACTGTAGTACCTATGTGTCCACTTAGGTGCTTCTTGACACTGGGGGAACCAGGGGACCAGGGAACATCTAGACAGAGCTAACACCCCTGCCTGTCTCATCCCATCCAAGCATTTCCGATGTAATCCCCTTTCACTTGGCAAACTTAGCTCACAATTCACTTCCTTATGCAACCCTTCCCTTACCCCCTTACCGTCCTCCCCTGCCTTTCCTTAGAGAATATTCTATTACATGAGTACAAAGCACCCTAAATCACTTTCTTGTAGCATTGTATTAAAATATTGCTTAGTCAGTTATTCAGTGTTTGTTTTACCTACAATAACAGGAAGACAAGGACTGATTTTGTCTTGTTTAGTGCTGATTCTCCTACTTAGTACATTTTTTGCATAGAGTAGATTTTTAATAAATGCTAGTTGAAGAATGATCTATTTTTTATTTATTAAAATGACTATTCATTTAGAAAGAGAAAAGAAATGCCAGAACATAAGACATTTTTAAAAGCTGAAAAATACCAAATACAAAGTAAAGAAAAATAATATTTGTATTACCTGCATGACATACAGCTGTAACACTTTTTACCCCTACATTTTGTCTACTCTTTGATTGCCTTTCACATGACAATTTTGTATTTTTCTAGGGAGAGAAAAGAAAATTAATTTAGTCTTTCTTGTAGCATTGTGTATTAAAATTTGTTCTTTGTAAAGTTTTTGATAGCTGGGACACAAAACATGCAATTTTGCATACAAATGTACTTATTTCTATTAGTTTGGGTCTTTGAACATGGGAGTCTGATAAATTCTATTCACATAGTATACCTTAAAAAGGTATGGTGCATTTACAATGTATGTCTTGCTTTATCACACATTTCTGACTTGAGAATATTGTCCCTTTGACTCTGTTTTCATTTCACATGCTTGATAATTGGAAGTATTTTCCACAGACTGGCATCTTATATTGAATATTTCAAACCTAGGCTTCTCTTTGATCCTCTAACTTCTAGGTCTGGATGCCACAGGACATGATTGTGTAGTAATATGGCCTCTGGTCTTGCAACTTGGTGTCTTGAGGTGGAGAATCAGCATAGTGGTGGTAGGTGTATTTTATAAAACTATTCCTATCTGTATCTGTTATAACTACTAATAATTATACACAGAAGTGATCTTGAAGCCTGCACATATTCCAATAACACCACACTAAATTTGTTCTTAATGCAATGTCTTGGCCAAATCCATAAAATTGCCTTCATGCCATTCCAGTGCTTTCTTAGAGGAAAGAAGACAGAGTGTAAAGAAATAACAATCATAATAGATTATGATTAAAATATTTTGAAATATTTTAAAACACATGGCCACGTGAATACATGATTAGGGTGTCGCAGTGGACTTTGGAAGGAGCCCACTTTGGAAGTGAAAGTTACTGAAATGTAAGCATCATGAGCTTTATGGTAAATCTATCTCTGTTATAAATTATTTTGAATACATTTTGGGGTATATCACTCAAACATTAAGAAATTATAGCCCAAGATTTTGCTACTTAGAATTGTCTTTTAGGATGAACACATTTTACCATGTCAGTTTGTTTCCTTTTTTTTAGAGACCCACATGCAGGGGAGAAATGAACACTTTTTAATTTCAATTTGTTCATTTGCTTTTATATAAGTCTTCCTTCTCAACCTCTCCTCATTTTTTTTCTGCTTTCCTCTCATTTTTCCTTTTATTAAGATGAAAAAGATTGTTTGTTTTCATGAATGAAGCTACCAGCCCAAGTTACGAGGCCCATACAGTATTGTGGACTATGGAAGGAGCGTTTCCAATCTTTGCATGAGATGCTTCTGAGTCAAGAACCTGCAGAGAGGACATGACAAGTACATGGAAGCATTTGCAAGGGAAAAAAATGACTGTTTTTGTAAAGTGGAGACTTTATGATGGCTTTTGAGCATGTAGCGGATTTGCTGTTATATTCACAACCATGCAACTATGTCTGTTGAAGTTGTTATATTTCAGATAATACCCACAGCAGCATAACTCTGCATAAGCTCAGAGCTCTTGCAATCAGTTTCATAATGGTTTCGTTCTCTCTTTGCTTTCTCCTTTCTTTCTCCCTTTCATATATTTGTGTTATTATTGTTTGGAATTTTTGCATCTATTTTCATGAGAGGTATCAACCTCTAAATTTGTGGTTTCATAATGTCTGTGCATCCCACAGTAAATGACACTATTATGTCATGAGCCTGGCTCTAAATATTGCTCCAAACGTAATCATGGGTTGTAGCCCAACTAGGCTTCAAAAGTGTGATGAACACTTGATATCTATGGGATCTATGGGTCTTGCCTTTTTTATGGCCCAAACGGCTGTTTTCTACTTGAACCTTTGTAAGACTTCCAGAAGATGAGGCCCATACTTATAGAAAATGTAGGAGGAAGTGTGTGATTTGCCTCCCGTTTTCCCAAAAACTCCAATATTAATATTATCACAGATAAAGTCACAAAAGAGGTAACAAATATAAACATTAACAGGGGCATTCTCAGATGCAGAATTGAGAATACAGAGGATAATTTTTATCATTTCTAGTGTATGTTTAGAGAAGGAAAATATTCAAACAAAGATGATATTTCTTATCAAAGTCTTATTATTTAAGCTATAGTATGTATTGCCATGAAGAACATACAAATAAACAAAGATAAACTTTATTGATTATATAAACACAAACATTTGACAAACCTACTATTTTCCGAAAAAGATTTTGTCATCATTCCTTGGGACAGATGTTTATAAGCACTTTACATAAATACAGTGAAAGGACATGTTTATACTCTTCATTAGATATCATTAGTAAAACTCCATTCACTTAAAATTTGATTATATAGAATTTATGGTTGATTTTCATAATGGTATATCCTATGTACTTTATTTAGATTGTAAATTCTGTAAATTACTATATTATCTTTTATTCCTAATGGTGCTATGTAAATATTTGAGGAATTGGGATTTTTCCCATGCACCTATTATTCCTGTACATTTATTATTTTGACCATTAGCTTCTTTTCCACTAAAAACATCTCAGTGATGAAAGGAATAGAAGACAAAACTCAGCCTCAGTTTAAAATATAGGACAGGGATTGCAAACATTTTTTGGGTAGGACCAGATAATAAAAAATTTGAGTTTACTTCACTCTGCTGTTGTAGATGAAATCAGCTATACACAACACATAAAGGAATGAATGTGCCTCTGTTCCAATAACATTTTATTTAATAAAAAACAGGTGGCAGGTTGCATGTGGCCATTGACAACTCCTGGGCTAGACTATTCATTTACAGCCTCAAATAAGTAACTGAAAGCTTAAAACCATCCAGCTGCAAAAATGTCCTTCCTCCCTATTTTTTTCTTCTTTTATTTTTTTCCTTTTGTTTGTTTTCTCCTTCTGTGAGAATCAAGGTCTAGTTCTGTTTGATTAAACATTATGGGAAAATTTTACTTATATGCAATAGAATTATGTACCGAGTCACACGTACTGTTGCCATTTTTATATATTCACACAGGAAACCCTCTGCAGTAAGGTAACTTTTACAACTTGGTTACAATTAATTTATTACACATACAAGTTTCTACTTAAGCTTCATTGCAGCCTCACAATCTGTGAGATAAAGGTGTTTTAGCAGCTCTGCTTAGAGAGTGAAAACAGAGCATGCTGGTTTATTTTGTTTAAATTTATCATAAAAAGCATCAATTAATTCAACATCAACTTGTCAGTTGAACCTGCTCCCCCTTTCATCTCAGATAGCCACATAATTTATTTTGGAAGCTATCTGCTTTGTTGTTTCTATCTCACTGAATTCTCATTTCCTAGATCTTCTGCCATATGGTACTACTATTTAATAAAGTTCCATTTCAAAAATGCCACACATAACGAGAAATTTAAAAAGAAATACACAAAAGAGAAATTCAATGACAGTCAATGATTCTTAGTCACATAGGCTCTCAGCTTTCAATGAGAGTGACAAGGCAAGACTTGCAAGAAGAAAGGACTCTGATCCATATCACTGTTATTCACCTCAACTCTTGTAAAAATGTCATTTTTTAAAAAAAGAAATTTCTTATGTTAAGTATTCCAATATGTTATTAAAATAATAAGGCCATTGTTCCTTAAAAGTATGTGATAAGACTTTCTGTCATTCTCCTCCTTAATAATTTTATCTAGATTACATATTTTCTGTTAAATCTATCCTTACTTGTGATAATACTATAATGAATCATAATAAGAATTATATTATTACATCATCAGACCTTTTTCATGAGCACTGAATTGAGAAACATAAAATAAGGTTATACTTCAATTCTTCACCCCAGTCCATAAGTACATTGTCCTCAAAAAACGAAACTACTTTTATATGAAGCCACTACACTATGCATACCAATGATAAGCTTTATAATCCAGATACTTTTATATGCTATAGTTGTACATTTAATAGGCAAATTATGTGTATATTATGGAAAAGGTTAAAACAATGCTGATTTTAACTGTGATCCATCAAAAATAAATACTTTTATTTTTGCTTATAATGAAATATACATTAAAGGTTTTTAGTCAAAAATGATATTAAAATAATTATCTTTATTATAAAGATAATTTTTGATGATTAAGACAAAATTTTATCATAAGAACTTGATGATAGAATTAAAAATATTTATCAAATATGTTTTCAGTGTTTAAGTCTAATGCATACTTTTGGAAAATTCTGACTTGTTTCCATTTGCAAATGATGGGGTATTTGTATGAATCTAATAATTGAACTTTTTAAAGGCAATCTTTACTCCATATCACATCAATCCATCAATTTTTAAGTTATTCTGACTTGTAAAACTTGAAATATTATCACATTTTAAATATAATTATAAAATACAAAATATTGTCATTACTAGGTCTTATTTCTAAAACAAGTTGTGGTATGGGAGTATAGATTTTTCCCTTCTTGTATCTTTTTTCCAAAGTGTTGAATTAACTGGATACTTGCCAACATGGAAATATTACCTAATGTTTGCACCATATTATAAAATTTTTGTCTTAAACTCAATAAAATTTCATGATTGTGTAAATTCTCTAAGTTTCTGATACAATGTAAAAGAAAGGAACACCTCATTCAACCTAACAGAATATGGGTAAAGAAGCTGTAGAATACTTATATTGATTTATTTAGTTATAGAAATACCAACTTCCATATCATTATTTAGATTAGACATATTTATATTCAAGCATATCAGTACATCTAAAATAATTATTTCAAAAGGGTGATATTAAAATATAAGAAAACAAGTCAGAATAAAAAAATAAAAAATATAATAAAATATACAATTTTATTACAGCCTAATAAAATATACAATCCTCCCTGAAATTGATACTGCTTCCAATCGATAGATTCAGAATGAGACATGATTTTTTTCTGAGCATATACTTTAACATAGATTTTAAAATACAACATCTACTGTAGCTGTTGAAAATTGAGTAGATAAAATCCTATGCATTTCAGAGGTATGGATGAAAATAAGAATATAAATATTGCTTTTGGTGGATTTTTTGTTTTTTGCTTTAATACGAGAAGTATAAGATTCAGTTATGAACTGTGAAAATAAAGCTACCTTCTCTCATAATACAGACTATTCTTAATTATTAGTATGTATAATAGTAAATATATTGAAGTATGATCATCTTGACAAATGTTTATGTTGAGTTTTATGAATGTACTATAGTAATAATATTTACTGTACTTTTTACTATAGGAATAGCTCTTCTTGTCAATTTAGTATTTGTACCTCTGGAGAAAACTGAATTTTTTAAAGGAATATTTTTATCATATAGTTTTTTAAGTTTCTTTCTAAAGTAAATTGCTTCAACTTTTAAAATTTATATCTCTTTGTGTTTGAAATGTTTTGTCTTTCAATGTATCTACAGGCATCCAGTAAGCAATAATATTAACATTTCTTTTACAGATTTTCATTACATTCCATCCAAAAACAGTTTTAAATTGCAGTGAAATCTAGCATTTATTTATACTTTGCCTAATAGTTGATGTTCCTAAAATATATCTTATGGACCTTTTAGTCCTATAATTTTATTACAGATATTTGAGTATTAATAGTAATTAGTATAATTATGATCATGGCTAATATTAACAATATGAGATAATCATTCAAATCTATCAAATGAATCTTTATATGGAACAATTTCTCAGGTCTTGTGGTTTGTTAGTTGAATGTTCAACTTCTCTTCTCTCGGAACATCCCAATTGTGGGTTCAATTATGTTCTCTAAAAGGAAATGCTGAAGCCCTAACCCCAAGTACCTGTGAAAATGACCTTATTTGGAAATAGGGTCTTTGCAGATGTAATCAACTTAAGATGAAGTCATTCTGCGTTAGGATGGGTCTAAGTCCAGTATGCCTGGTATCCTTGCAAGAAGAGAAGAGGCACAGAGACAGACACAAGGAGAACACCGCGAGTCAACAGAGGCAGCAACCCCAGGAGTTGAGAGAGAGAAATGGAAGAGTGTCCCCTTCAGAGAGAGCATGACTCTGCTGATACCTTGATTCAGACCTCTTTACAGCCTCTGGAATGTGAGAGAAAAAAATTTCTGTTGTTTCAAGTGAGGCAGTTTGTGGCAATGTCTTACAGTAGACAGAAAACTAATACAACCCCTTCATCTCCTCATTCAAAGGGTCATGCATTGCTTTTTAATTATTGGCCCATTTCTGCCCTTAGTTCTCAAGTGGAGAGTCATCTTCCTCATAACATCAATTCATACCACACAACAGTTGCTTAATAAATGTTACATAATTGAGTTGGTTAACCAGAAACCACATTAGAAATAAAGTATAAAAAGGATTTTTTTATGTAAGGCTAGAAAGTCTATCATTATGTCATAAATTTATGAATATTTATACTTTTCATTGAATTCTGCTGGTATTTGCTAGTTGTAATGAGGCAGCTGGAACAAGTATGATCTGGAATCATGAAATTAGAGTTGGAGAAAATATACAGAGAACTAAATGGCATGCCATAAATGTTTTAAATGATTATATTGTTGGAAAATGCAAGAGAGGATTAAGATACATACTATCATCGAATCTTGATAAATATTGTTCTTCATATTTCCTAATTATGTCAAAGACAGTAATTTAGGTAAAAAGCACAATAAATATGAATGTAAGAAGGAATTGTCAAATTGTATTGTTAGTAAACATTTTATGAATCCACCCTATGTTACAATTTAGGATATAAACTTCTTCAGATCAGGTCCAACTTTTACATATTTTTACAAGCTTCAGAAAACTGTGGTTATGGGCTTTGGCTTTGTGTCAAGGAGACTTAAGTTTCAAATATAAAATCTAAAAATCATCTAATTTGACAACTTGAATAATAACATTATTATATCCAGTTTTTATCTATTTTATCTATAATCAGTCATTCTTCAATAAAGGGAACAAGCGTTCCTTATGCAATGGCTGGTTCTAAGGTTGGGGCAGGAAATTACAAGATGAGCTTATACCATATTGGAATGCCAAATATTAAGAAAGTCCTCCTAATGGAGCTTATTAGAGATTTCTCTTTTCTGCTTTTCGTTAGCCTAGCCAATGGTATGTCAATTTTGTTTATTTTTTCAAAGAACCAACTTTTTGTTTTATTAATCTCATGAATAGCTTCCCTGTTTTCAATGTCATTTAGTTCTGATTTGATCTTGTTTATTTCACTTCTGCTGGGTTTGGGGTTGGTCTGTTCTTCTTTTTCCAGCTCTTTGAGTCGTTTCATTAGATTGTCTATTTGTGATCATTTTGACTTTTGGTTGTAGGCATTTATGGAAATAAACTTTCCTCTCAGAACTGCTTTAGCTGTGTCCCAGAGGATTTGATAACTTGTCTCTCCATTGTCATTTTGTTCATAGAATTTTTTTATATCCATCTTGATTTCTTCATTTATGAAGTAATAATTTAGGAGGAGGTTGTTTAATTTCCATGTTTTTGTGTAGAAGTGTGAGTTTCTGTTAGGGTTGATTTGTAGTTTTATTCCACTGTGATTTGAGAAGATACATGGTATGATTTCTATTTTTTTAAATTTCTTGAGGTTTACTTTGTGTCCTAGGATATGGTCAATCTTAGATAATGTCCCATGAGCTGATGAGAAGAACGTATATTCAGTGGATTTTGGGTAGAATGTCCTGTAAATGTCAGTCAGACCCAATTGTTCTAGAGTTTTGTTTAAGTCCATTATTTCTTTATTAATTTTCTGTTTGGAGGATCTGTCTTGTGCCATCAGTGGGGTGTTGAAATCTCTGGTGATTATGGAGTTGCTATTAATCAATTTGCTAAGCTCCAGTAAGGTTTGCTTTATGAAACTAGGTGCACCTAAGTTGGGTGCATATATATTTAAAATTGTTATCTCTTCTTGTTGAAGTGTGCCCTTCACCATTATATAATGACCCTCTTTGTCTTTCACTACTTTTGTTGGTTTAAAAACTAAATCATCTGAAATTAGAACTGCCATGCCAGCCTTCTTTTGGCTTGCACTTGCCTGGAATACTGATCTCCACCCTTTTACTTTTAGTCTATATGCATCCTTGCAGGTTAGATGTGTTTCCTGAAGACAGCATATACTTGGCCTGTATTTTCTTATCCATTCAGCCAGCCTATGTCTCTTGAGTGGAGAGTTTAAGCCATTCACATTTATTGAGGTAACTGATAGGTAAGGTAAATTACTGTTCATTCTGTTGGGTTGGATGTTGTTGCTTTGATTTCTCTCTTGAGCCATTGTAATATCTGGCCTTTATTCTGTGGGTTTTGGTTGTTTTTATATTTGTGAGTTTTTATTATGGTGTTCCATGTGTAACACTGTTTTGAGTACTTCTTGTAGGGCTGGTCTTGTCTTGGTGAATTCTCTGAGACTTTGCTTATCTGAGAATGTCTTAATTTCTCCTTCATATATGAAGCTTAGTTTTGCAGGGTACAAGATTCTAGGCTGGGCGTTATTTTGTTTTAAAATAGTGAGAGTGGGTCCCCATTCCCTCCTTGCTTGTATTGTTTCAGTTGAGAAATCTGGAGTTATTCGTGTCGGTTTTCCTTGGTATGTAACTTCCTTCCTGCATCTAACAGCTTGTAGGAGGGTCTCTTTAGTTGATATTTTGGTCAGTCTGATGACTACATGGCATGGTGTTTTCCTGTTTGCAGGGATGGTTCAACATATATAAATCTATAAATGCAATTCACCACATAAACAGAAGCAAAAACAAAGACCACATGATTCTTTCAATAGATGCAGAAAAAGCTTTTGACAAAATTCAACACTCCTTCATGATACAAACACTTACTAAAATAGGCATAGAAGGAACATATCTAAAAATGATACAAACCATATATGACAGACCCATAGCCAACATCATACTGAATGGGGAAAAATTGAAAGCATTCCCACTTAGAACTGGAACCAGACAAGGCTGCCCACTATCTCCACTTCTATTCAACATAGTGCTGGAAGTCCTGGCTACAGCAATCAGACAGGAAAGTGGAATTAAAGGTATCCAAATAGGGGCAGAAGAGATCAAACTTTCACTGTTTGTTGATGATATGATATTATATCTAGAAAACCCCAAAGATTCAACCAAGAAACTCCTGGAACTGATAAATGAATTTAGTAAAGTCTCAGGATACAAAATCAATACACAGAAATCAGAGACATTCATATATGCCAACAACAATCAAATTGAGAACCAAATCAAAGACTCAATTCCCTTCACAATAGCAACAAAGAAATTAAAGTACCTAGGAATATACTTAACCAAGGAGGTAAACGACCTCTACAGGGAGAACTATGAAACACTGAGGAAAGAAATAGCAAAGGATGTAAACAGATGGAAATCCATACCATGCTCGTGGATCAGCAGACTCAGCATCATTAAAATGTCTATACTACCCAAACTGATCTACAGATTCAATGCAGTACTTATTAAAATCCCATCAGCATTCCTCACAGATATAGAAAAAAATAATTTTATGCTTCGCATGGAACCAAAGAAGACCCCGAATATCAAAAGCAATTCTAGGCAACAAAAATAAAATGGGAGGTATTAATATGCCAGATATCAAACTATACTACAAAGCTGTAGTAACTAAATCAATATGGTATTGGCACAAAAATAGGAATATTGACCAGTGGAACAGATCTGAGAATCCTGATATAAAACCATCCTCATATAGCCATCTTTGACAAAGCAGACAAAAACATATGCTGGGGAAAAGAATCCTTTTTCAGTAAATGGTGCTGGGAAAACTGGATAGCCACTTGTAGAAGGCTCAAGCAGGACCCACACCTTTCACCTCTCACAAAAATCAACTCACCCTGGATAACAGACTTAAACCTAAGGTGTGAAACTATTAGAATTCTAGAGAAAAATGTTGGGAACACTCTCTTAGACATCGGCCTAGGCAAAGAGTTTATGAAGAAGTCCCCAAAGGCAATCACAGCAGCAACAAAAATAAATAAATGGGACATGATCAAACTACAAAGCTTCTGCACAGCCAAAGAAATAGTCATGAAAGAAAACAGATAACCTACAGAATGGGAGAAAATTTTTGCATCCTATGCATCTGATAAGGGGCTGATAACTAAAATATACTTAGAACTCACAAAAATCAGCAAGAAAAAATCAAATAACCCTATTAAAAAGTGGGCAAAGGACTTGAACAGAAACTTTTCTAAAGAAGACAGAAGAATGGCCAACAAACATGAAAAAATGCTCAACATCTCTAATCATCAGGGAAATGCAAACCAAAACCACAATGAGATATCAGTTAACTCCAGTGAGAATGGCCTTTATCAAAAAATCTCCAAACAATAAATGCTGGCATGGATGCGGAGAGAGAGGAACACTCCTACACTGCTGGAGGAACTGCAAACTAGTTCAACCTCTGTGGAAAGCAATATGGAGATACCTTAAAGTGATACAATTGGATCTACCATTTGATCCAGCAATCCCATTACTGGGCATCTACCCAAAAGATCCAATGACTCTCTACAAAAAAGACACCTGCACCCGAATGTTTATAGCAGCACAATTCATAATTGCAAGGCTGTGGAAATAGCCCAAGTGCCCATCAATCCCAGAATGGATTAATAAAATGTGGTATATGTATACTATGGAGTACTATTCAGCTCTAAGAAACAATGGTGATATAGCACATCTTATATTTTCCTGGTTAGAGCTGGAACCCTTACTACTAAGTGAAGTATCCCAAGAATGGAAAAACAACCACCACATATACTCACCAGCAAACTGGTATTAACTGAGCAGCACCTAAGTGGACACATAGGTACTACAATAATTGGGTGTTGGGCAGGTGGCAGGGGGTGGGGGGAAGTGGGTATATACATACATAATGAGTGAGATGTGCACCATCTGAGGGATGGTCATGCTGGAAACTCAGACTTGTGTGAGGAGGTGGGGAACGGGCATTTTTTGAAACCTTAAAATTTGTACCCCCTTAATATGATGAAATTAAAAAAAAAAAGAAAATGCTAACAAAAAAAGTGGGTATGTCAAGGGGATGTAAAAGCCAACTGGAAGAATTCTGAATGGCTAAAGTTGAAATAATTGGAGCAATAAAATGATTTAAGTAGTACTGGATTATTACCCAAATTAAGAGTTCATAGTGATATAAATAAATTATTAAAAAATAAATAGGGAGAATAGATGGACTTCTCACCCATGCAGAAGAATTCTAAATAATTTATGGGGATCCACTGCCCTCCAGGAGGTGGAACATGACTCCACCCCTTAAGTATGGGCTGTACATAGTGACTGCCATTCAAATAATAAAATGGGAAAACAGAGGGGTAGAGTAAGTATTCAGTGGAGAAGCCTGACAAACACTACCTCAGCCAGGTGCTCAGGGCAACATTAAGAGACGTAATTCATGTTGACAGTATGTACCCAGGATATGACATGATGCTATTGGCCTGGGACCTCTGTGATTTTACTTTTAAAAACACATAGCCCCAGTCTTGTAATGAGAAAAACACCTGATAAACGCCAATTAAGGGACCTTCTGCAAAATACCTGATTCTCTAAGTCTGCAGTCCCCAACCCTTAGGCCATGTTTATGGCCTGTTAGGAACTGGGCGGCACAGCAGAAAGAGAGCAGCAGGGGAAGCCAGCGAAGCTTCATCTGTATTTACAGCTGCTCCCCATTGCTCACATCAGCACCCGGGCTCCATCTCCTGTCAGATCAGCAGTTCTCCATCTCCTGTCAGTTCTTCTGTGAGAACATTGGATTCTCATAGGAGCGCCAACCCTGCTGTAAACTGCACATGTGAGGGATCTAGGTTGCGAGCTCCTCATGAGGATCTCATGCCTGATGATCTGAGGTGGAGCTGAGGTGGTGATGCTAGCGCTGGGCAGAGACTGCAAAATCATCCCCAAACCATCCCTCCCCACCCCTCAGTCTGTGGAAAAATTGTCTTCCATGAAACTGGTCCCTGGTACCAAAAAGGTTGGGGACCACTGCTCTAACCTGTCAAGGTCATCCAAAACAAAGAAAATATGAGAAATCACAGCCAAGAGGATCCCTAGAAGACATGACAATTAATATAGTATAGTATCCTAGAAAAGAATCCTGGAACAAAAAAAAAGGGGGTACTGGTTAATTAGTTATGACAAACGTACCATATTAATATAAGATGTTAATATTAAATAATAGGGGAAACCAGGTGTGAAGTGTAGAATTCCTTGCAGTCTCTTCACAATTTGGGAGTAAATCTATCAGGATTCTAAACATACAGTTTATTTTTAAAAAATCAAATAGTTTAATGTATAAATGCCATTTAATAATTTTAAAGTTGTTTAGCTAACCTTTCTTTATAAATGGGACATAAAATTAATGAAATCCATCTATAAATAGAGATGCATGCTAGCAGATTTAAAAAAACAGAGTAAATAAAAATATTACAAGACAGCAAGTAATCTAAATAAACAAATTTAGTAAAAGAACATCATAAAATAGAGAAAAACAAAAGGAAAAGAAGTTATTTGGGAAGACTAAAGAAGACAAATGTCTATTATGATAAATCTAAAAGGAGAAGAAAAATATAAATATTTTTATAAATATAAAATGGGACAAAAATGCAACTGCAGTAGAGCTTTAAAAACCGTGGGCCAAAACATCTGAAAACCCTGATGAAATGGATATTGCTCATACAGCTTATAGACTGATTCCAGAATTAACAGCAGTATTGCCTAACAGTATGGTTGAGTAAATTCATGTTAGAAATTACCCTCCCAGAGAAAACAATTTTTAACACTGAATAGAATAAAAATAATAATAAATCATAAAATAAGCTAAATATATTAGAAGAGTAGAGGGGCAAATTCTAGAAGGAATTTATATATTGAAGAAAACTCAGGTGCTTTCTGTTTTTATATCTCTCAGCTTGGAGACAAATCAAAGGTAGAACCACGTACAGTGGCTCTAATTCTAAAAGAAAACACAGTCTTTCCAACTTGAAAACCCAGAGCACAAAATTTGAGGCAACCACAGCTGCTGGAAAGTAAGGTGAGAAATTTGTAAAGGGGGCAGTTAAAGAGAAGGAGATAAAAATTCTGTAAATAAGTTCTGCCCGGATTCCTTGTGGATCCCTGAATCAGGCCAGGGAGACACAGATCCCAGCTATAAAAAACTTCAGTGATAATTGAGTTGTCATCAAAGAGACAGTGTGCAGTTTGAGGACAGTGAAGTTAATTATGTCAGAAAGCAAGGAAATAAGAATAAACAAAACCCAATGTCACAGCAGGATAGCATTCAAATGTCCAGGATGAATGCAAATGTGGTCCAATCTCAAGAGAAAGACAATCAACAGAGATGAACCCTAAGTTTTCCCAGCTATAGAACTAACAAAAACTGTAAAGAAATCTTTGCTTTACTATGCCATATATTTATTTGCCATAAATATATTTATTTATTAATAAATGAAAGGACAGGAAATCTCATAAAACAAATAGAAACTATAAACCATAACCAAATTCTAAATTTTAAAAATTAAAAACAAAAACTGCTGTTAGACTAAATAGGACAATGGAAATATTTATAGCATTTTAAATTGGTAAAGAATCAAAGCCCAGAATATGAAATGATTTCCCATAAATCAGAAGTAAAAGGCAAAAAACAAAACAAAAAAACTAAGGAATGCTGAGGAGGGGGGAGAGAGAAAGAGGAGTAGAAGCCACAAGCAGGCATTTCACATGGAAAAGTGAACACATTCTGAGAATGAACATTTGAAATTAGAGTTCACCTTCTTTAGTAATCAGGGGAACATAAATTTAAATCACAACAGGTATTTTTTCATATTCACCATACCAACAAAAATTAAGAATTCAGAGAGACTATTTTGAACTTTCATAGAATTCTGGGGCAGTTTATATGTTTTAAACATTAACGTCATCATACCTAGCAAATGGAAGACACACGTAGCCTGTTAAATCTCCACACCCCACTCATGCATGTGGAGAAATGCACACATCTGTATGCACAAGATTACATGAACAAGAATGTTTTTAGCAGAAGAAAATATACAGTAGGATTGTATGTATATCATTTTCAAAAACTGTTACATTTGTTGTGTATTATGAAATAAAAACTTCAAAGCAAAGCAAGAAAAGTATTTAAATAAAGTTTAAGATAGCAAAATCTTCAGTAAGAAGAGGAAGCACTTTAACAGTATTTATAATATTCTTTATACAGCTTAGTATTGATTACCTGGGTATTGTCTCTATAATTATAGGAATGTCATAATCACTTGTGCCATACATTCTTTCTTTTTTGTAAGAAAATAAAAAGTAAGAAAGGAAGGGTCTATTGAATGCTGATCAGAATGGATGAATCACATTTTTGTAATATTTTTGATTACAAAAGATAGAAAAAGATTTTCAGACAGTAAAAGAAAATAAACTTTACAAATAATATGCTACTGAGATGTAATTAAAGTCAAATGGCCATCAAATAGGATGGAAGTGAGATGACAATAGAGCACAGCTTTGCATGCACTAGGGAAAACTAGAATTTGGTACAATTAGTGTACATCAAGATATCGATACATACCACATTCATTTTTTTAAAAAAAATTTGGAAAAGAATGTCACTGAAGACAATTTAGATATCATCAGAGCTGCTTCCTTAGTTTTGAAGGTGGCACCATTGCCTTGGTTCTGGAAACCCAGATGGCTTCCTGGAGTCTTGGGCCAGGGCTATATGGAGTCTTGGAAATGAGCCCTTCACCTGGCAGAGCTTTGGGGCCACAAGAGTCACCCCAGTGGGTCCAGAAGGTGAGGGAACAAGCTGAAAAGCACTGTTGTCAAGTTTTAAGTTCTAGTGGAATTTGTCTTGCTAGGCTTTGGATTTGATTGAGACCCATCATCCCTTCTGTCTTTCCTACCTCTCTCTTTTAGAACGGGAATATTGATCCTAGACCTGTCCATCATGTATTTTTCAAAGCATGTCACTAGTCTGCTTTCACAGGTGCACAGCTGGAGAGGAATTTTCATTCAGGATGACTCATACCTCAAGTTTCACCTGATTTAGATGATATTTAAATGAGATTTTGGACCTTAGACCTTAGTTGATGTGAAATGAGTTAAGATTTGGGGGTGGAGGGGCTATTGGAATGGAATTAATATATTTTGCATGCAAGAAGGACATGAATTTTTGGAGATTAGGGGCAGAATATTATGTAATAAATAATTTTGTCCTTCCAAAATTCATATATTGCCCAGTGGAAAGGTATTTGGATATGGGGTCTTTGGGAGGTAATTACAATTACATGAGGTCATGAGAGTGGGGCTGTCATAGGATTAGTGCCCTTATAAGAAGAGATATCAGAGCTTACTTTGGCTATCTCTCCACCTTGGGGACATAGCGAGAAGGTGACCATCTGCAAGCCCAGAAAGAAGCCCTTACCAATGAATCAGCTGACACATTGGCCTAGGATTTTCAGGCTCAAAACTGTGAGAAATAAATTTCAGCATTATCAATGGCATTGTGAAAGAAATTTTGTCTAATCATGGATTATAAGTCCCTGAAAGAATAATATCTGCATTTTCTAATTCCCCTGTTTCTCATCTTAGCACATTAACAGAGTGTCTTGCATATGGTGAGGCTTAACAGATACCATCAACTTAAGAAGTTTATGTTAATAGGGTGATAGATGCTGCAGCAATGCCGCACACGAGTTGTGATCCTTGTGGTTTATTTGGTTCAAATGCTTGGTTAAGGACAAAAAATTGATCAGTTTGGAGTCTAGCTCATTAAATTAATAATGAAGGCCAGGGATATAGGGACTATAGATTCTGTCATTTCCCTTTATAAATGAGAAAAACAATGAGAATGCTTATGACTTTAGGAGGAATAAAAAATATTAAAACCTAGACTTGTCTTGACAAAGTTAACTCATCATGCATATAAAGTCTAATCAATTTTTAAATTCTATTTCTTCTTAATTGACTTTAATTGCTAATTCTTGTCAACAAGGACAAACAGACCTTGCATTTTAAATGAAATGATGCAAGCCATATTAAATGTTGCCTTGAAGTTTCCAAACCACTTCATATGCATGTAACAATAGGTTATAGTGGCTTTAGCTTCTATAGTAAAGCAAAAAATAATCACACTATACTTCAGATATTCTTAGAAAAAACATATACTGAAAAGGCTTATTTCATGAAATAGTTACATACTTTTCTCTATGAAATCTATCATGAGCTCACATGCAAAAAAAAAAAGAGAAATGATCTTAATATTTCAACATTATTCATGCCTAATCTACTTTACACTACATTAGAAGAGAAAATTTCTTTTTGTCTTATATCTTTGGATAAAAGTCATCCAGATTCAAACTGGGTGAAACAAGCTCTCTAGGCTGCTATCACATCATGACAACTCGGGGAGTTAGTATAAAAGTGCGAGAGTTAAAATCTCTCATGTCTCCTAAAATATCTAACAGGAATATACTTCTGATTGCTATCCCTATATCTTTCAAACTCCAATGGTAATCTCATCTAATGCTTAGCAATCACTGTGGTCAGAAAGTTGTCCACAAAGAGAGACAGGAAGTTTTGAGTATTACATATTCATTGACTCAAATAAAAACAAATAGTCATTTAAGAATGTGTGAATCACAGTCAAGGGGTATTACCAAATGTCACTAGGTTTGATATTACCAAAACTAATAAAAGTTTCTTTCTAGAAAGTTTCTGTCCTTTGGTCTGAAACTCAGGCAACAAATAAATCTGGTAACACAAAGAAGTAATTGTTCTTGGTGTCCTATCTCAGGTGAAATAGTGCAACTTCAACTATATGTAACTCTTACAGATGTTGAATACTCCTTTAAGTTTTTGCCATTTAAGGATTTATTATATTTTAGTTAAAACATCATTATGCTAATTGAGCAATATGTGGGTGGAACAAATATAGTTTTTGGAGATTTAATGCATGAAAGATGCCATATGCATAGTGATATATAGTAAAATAAACATTCTGTTTGTCAGAAAGATTCCAATACATTTTTACTCTTTACATCACATTTAATGTTCAATAAATTTGTAAGTATACATTTTGTCTTTAAACAAGAGATATGTATATGTATATATTATATACTAAAAAGATTAACCTTTTTCATACATTACTAAATTCCTTTACCAAAAGTGTTAAGCTTTCTGAATCTAAATGTCCTTTATTTTTTATTTGTAGAAAATCTGCCTTTGATTATACTGCTGTTGAGTGTGGTTAGAGCTTAATGGGACTTGAAGTCTAGCTATTCTACAAGTAAAGACCACAATTTTGCACTGAAAGAAAAATTATTGTTTGTATAAACTTTAACCAATATTCTTGGTGTTTTTACTCCTTAGTTCTTTCTATTTTTCATTCAAAATGATAAAATAATTATTGGGAACTCATAAAAATATATATTTGGTAGTGGCAAACAAATCATGGTACAGTTTTTGATTATCCTTTCTTTAAAAAAGTTTTTAGTTACTACTAGGAAATTATTTTCATAAAATTAATATAATGGTGTTTGCATTAATATGAATAATACATATCTACATGCACTTAGAAGTCAAATATTAGCCATGAAAAGATGAACCATTCTTGAGCAACTAAATATAAAGTATATATCTTTAGCACAATTAATGAGAGCACTTTGAAAAAACTTTGTTATTGTATATTGTTAGGTAAAAAAGAAATGTAGAATACTAAATAGTATGTATAGCATGATCCCAATGTTAAAAAATGATAAGAATTGTGTCTGTTAAGTTCAAATAATGAACAGAATTTTCACCAAAATGTTAACTATGATTAACTCTGGATAGTGAGATTTGGATAAACTTCATTTTTTAATTAACAGCCTTGTTTTTCCTTGAAATATATTATTGTCCTAAGAAAAATTATGATCAAAAGAAACTATTCTTCTTTGACTTCCACAAAAATTACATTTCAAGCTGCCTTGAAATATTTTAACAGAGACAGAATTATTATTCCCCCAAATTAAATATGTAATTTAAAATATTCTAATACATATCATAGAAAAATATCTTTTGAAATATCTTTATCTAGGTTACAGCATTTTACCCTTTTAAAGGACAACTATTACTAAAAAAATTACTCTTATTTCATTTTGCATAACTTGTCTAGCCAATGCAATTCTTGCTGTGAGTTTATAACCAACTGCTCCCAGGGAAAGGACAGCAGGTAAGTACTGCTGCCACTATTAAAGATGAGTTCTATTCTAAGGTCAAGATGAGTAATAAGCAATTATATCACTCAGGGTTGAGTTAAAAAGTACCTGGTGTTTATATGACCTTCCATGAGTAGTTTAGTATATTTATAAATATTTGCCATTTTTTTGCCTTTTGTCATTGACTGAGGATTGACCTGTGTCACTTGTCACTGACACCTAAGACCAAAATGAATTGAAATTCTGTCTTTAGAAATAGGTTTCCTTGATACCATGACATTTATAAATGGACCTTTAAAGACTGCACTTTTTCTATACACTTTGTTTCAATTTCCTGTCACTCTCAAGTGGAGATTTTTATAATACTAAATTTATCACATCTTTCCAAGATCATTTCTCTGACTCTAAGCTTCTGGTGTACACTTCATCTCTGCAAGAATCTATATTTACTTTCTCCCCCCTTCAACTTACAACAAAGTATATATAAAAGCACTCTCAGGACAAGATACAGCATTCCTAAAACACACACACACACACACACACAAAAAAAAAAAAAAAGAAAAAGAAAACCCTGAAAGTATAATGAATCATTGGCTTTAACATCAAAGTTAGTTAGAAAGCTTATCATCAAGCAATGTTTGAAGATAAGCCATTTCAGAAAATGTCAATCTCAGGCTCTTTCCTTAGTTTTGTAATATAGACGTTTAGATAGAAGTAAATATTTAATCGGTTTTGTCATTATGTAAGCTACAGCTTACCTACACTTCTTTCTTCCATCATCCTCTCTTGAATGGCTTTTATCCATCTTATTTTCCCTTTTCCTTTGTGAAGGAATTTATGGCAACGTTAAGCTTTGCTATGTGAATTATGCTGTGTACAGCCATCATTTTTGCACTTTCTGCTTTTTCTTGATATCTTTATAATTTTTTATAGTCCATTATTTTTCACAAAGACAGGCAACTCAGGATTCTCTTGACACATACAAGTTCTAAGATATTTTTTCCTCACATCACAGATAAGCTTATGATCACTGCTTCCACAACAAGTCAAAATAAAAAATTAAAATATTAAAAGAAAAGAAGATTGCAATTTGGTAGATTGATAATTACTTAATTTCAAAAGCTTATTGCAGAAAAAATTTGCATTTTATGTCACATTTGCTTCGATGGGTTGCCACTGTTACTGAACAAAAAAATGCCAGTTTCTAAAATAACTAAATAAATTTAACAGCATACTTCATTCACTGTATTAGTTAGACATTTTAGTTCATTCTTTAGTTTATTAGGTTCCTTTTAATATGTACAGTACAGCACTATTGCCACAGGAAGATAACGTCTGGACTTAAATGTCCATTGGGCACAACTATCAGCATTTTTTCTCTGCTTAGGTCATGAACCCAATTAATCCTCATTGCAGAAAGGATAAAGGAAATACCAGTGATCATACACACTAAATGTTATCTGAATCTAATCTGACAGTCATTGCTGATTGAACTTGGTATACCCTGAAGCCTAACAAATGAGTCTTAGCAGGCATATAGATTTCTCTGCATTTTACTAATGGCTACTCCAAATGCTTCTGAAAATCAGCAAAAATGGAACTGCAAAATTATATGTGGGATTAATTTTTATTGCATAGGCTATAATGAATGTGAATGTCTGAAAGTGTTTCATGGTTTTATAGGAGAATACTCATCATCTTTACTTTAAAAAGTTGCCTATGTTTCCTCTAATATTCTTTATAAGAAATTGATAGCCCATGGAATAAAATGTCAGTAATTTAACCCTAGTAGATGCTTAATATTTTTCCTTTCCATATTTTTAATAAAGGGGGAATCAGCAATAGTTCTAATTTCAGCCTTTCATATAGTTCTTGGACCATATTAAACTGGTAATGGATTTTTGCTGACCTTTATGGAATATATATTAATACATATAGTTGTATATAATATTTTAGACAGTTGTAACATAGTGCACAAAAATTGTATACCTATTATTTTATGTATTTCTTCATATTATTATGGAGTTACCATACTATAATCTCAATTATAATTGTCAAAACTGTATTTCTAGTATGTTCTGAAAAACATTACACATAGAGTTAAATTGAATACTTCATGATTAATGCATAAAAACTAAACTAAAATCCATCCTTTCTCATTAGAATTAGCTCATCCTAATATATTTCTAGTCTTTCTGGTAAAAAATTTGCCCAATCTTTCAAATTGGAAATGAAAATATCATTACATATGGAAATGGAAAAGTTTTAGGTGCTTTATTTTTCCTTCCTATTCACACCCAATTATTTATCAATTTTTCTCTATTCCACTTAAATATCCTTCACATATCCCTACCCTCACATCACTAGCTGAGTGCCAGTTATTCCCTTTCTGGATTGTTATACCAGTCTCCTAAAAAGTGTCCCCACTTTTGGCCTGGGCACTTCTCGGTTGATCTTCACAGTATCTTTGATTTGCTTTCTAAAATATCAATCACTACTTCTCCACTTCTTAAAGGGGAAGCATAGCTCTTTTTATTCTAGTGTATAAAATTAAAACTTTTTAGCACATGCTACAAGGTCTGTGATAATCTGCCTCCTGTCCCTCTCTCTAGGTGATTGATAAAATTTCTTACTCTCAAGGTTATTCATAAAGCATCCACATAACAATATCCTTCTTTAGTGTTTTTCTGTTATGGACAATTCTGGAAATTGTTAACATATTATACAAAGATCTCCAGACTCACACCACCACCATGGGGCCTTCTGGTCCCTAAGTTTCTATTCCAAGCCTAAATATCTTCCTTCGGATTCCTCATCAATCTTTGGTGGATTCCTAAGTTATATTGTAAATAGGGTGAGATTCTAGGAAATTCATCAGAGAATGGCTTCTGGGAGGCTAAAAGCTAAACAGATATATCAAAATTCTCACAGTGTTGGAGAGATATTCGATTTTTACCCAGCCAGAATGGAAAGACCTTTGAGATAGCTCAGGTGTTCATTTGAAAGGCTACGTGATACAAGTGAGTACTTTGTCATAAAAGTAAGTGCTCTTCTCTAGGAAAAAGATCAAAACCAGAAATAGGCATAGCTTAACAAAACACATAACCAAAGCTTAAGAGTATCAAGGAGATCCAACGGTACTTTTTCTCTCTGCCAAAACAGAATAAGACATTATTTAGAGGAAGTTAAACTTCAGAAAGTCCATAGAGTATCACCCATAATATAAATAAAAGATTACTAGACAAGCAAGACCATAGGAAAAATGAATCAGGAATCTAAAGACAAGACACGAAAAAACAAAACACTAAGAGATGATTCAGATATTACAGTGAGCAGGCAAGGATTTTCAAACCCCTAGAACTAAGATGTTAAAGAAAATTCAGGGAAATACAGACACTCTGGATGAAAAACATTGTGAACAACAGAATATTAGAACTTATGCAAACTAATCCAACAAACATTCCAGAAATGCAAAATCCTATGTAAAGTTAGGGATACATGCGATAAGTTTAACAACAACTGGACCCTGCCAAAGATAGGATTAGAGAACTCCAAGAGGGTTCAATTAAGGAAAAAAAAAAAAATTAAAACTAAAGCACAGAGGTAAATGGAAAACATGGAAATACCAAAAAAGCAGAATATGTACCTTTTAGAGAATCCAATTTACTAATACATAGGCAAATGTAGTCATAGGAGAAAAGGAGAGTGGCAATGAGAAAAAATAATGTTAAAAAGAATTCTCAAAGTCTGATGAAATATATTTGCCCACTGATTGAAGAAGCTCATCAAACTTCAAGAAGGATAAATATAAATAAAACCTCACCTACACTTTGCATATTGTAGAAAATCACTTAAAAAAATATTTGGGGGGACTAACAAGAAAGTCAGCTGACTTCCTAATAGAAATTACAAAAACCAAAAGATGATGAAATGGAATTTTTAAAGGGCTGAAAGGAAAAAATAAACCTGTCAATATAGAATTCTATACTCAGTGAACATATCTTTCAAAATTAAAGCAAACGAAGATATTATCAGAAACAAAACATTAGGCTTCATCACCATAATATAATAAACACTAAAGAAAAAATCTTTTGGAGGCACTAAAGTATAAGAAGGGGATAAACATTATTAGACATTGTAAATGTAATGGTAAATACAGTAGTTCCTCCCTTACCCACAAGGGAGATGTTCTGAGATCCCCAGAGGGTACCTGAAAGTGCAGAGAGTACTGAACCCCGTATATACTATGTTTTTTAGATCTGATAACTGAGATGTCTACTAAGTGACTAACAGGTGGGTAGTGTATGCAGTGTGGATACACTGGACAAAGGGATGACTCACATCCTGGATGGACAGGGCAGAACAGAGTGAGATTTTTATCATGTTACTGAGAATGGTATGCAATTTAAAACTTATGAATTGTTCATTTTTGGAATTTTCGTTTTAGTATTTCTGGACTGCAATTGGCTGTGGGTAACTGAAAACATGGAAAGTGAAAACCACAGATAAGGGAGGACTACTGCTAAAAAGGGGGAAAATTACTGTATACAAGGGAATTAGCTCTTTAAAGCAATAATTATAAATATATTAAGAATGATGTCTTGGTTTATAAATTATGTAAATTAAAACACGTGACAAGGATGAAAATGGCAAGAGGAGGCTACATGCAGTTAAAATATTATACCCTTTTATGCATTACTTGTGATGTGGAAAAGTATTATTTTCAGATAGACTGAAATAAGTCAAAGATGTATTTTATGATTTTTTATTGTAAGCCCTTGATAGATAAATAGTGAAAGTTATACAAAACTCTAATAGAAGTGATTAAACAAAAGATATACATGATTAATACATAATAAGACAGAAAAGAGGCAGAAATGGACAAAAGCCACATTTGGACCAAATACAAAAAAATCAGCAGGATGCCAGGTAGTAATGAAAATGTTCTTGTGGGTCTTTTTGGCGAGCTGGCCAAATTATATTCCTTAGCATGGGAAGTGCTGAATATAGATTTCTATTTGATGTGTATTATATTTTGGTTCATAATTTTAAAAAGGTAAATAATAGAAAATTTGAATATTCATCATTGTTGGGTCTCCATTCACACACAGCCACAAGCAGCTAGTACTGAATAGTGAAAACCCAAATTAAAAGGGGTATGGCTATCTAGGATGACCCACTTTCCAATAGACTTGCTTCATGTTAATTTATTACCTGTCGGTTGTAATATATTTTATAATCTCTGCCTTAACCTGAAAGCTGTAACCCTTTGTTTTCTCTCAAACTCATGAAACCAATTGCACAGAAATGGCATCAGCCAACCCTAGAATTTCCTGTTTCCTCACTTTAAGAGTTGACCTCACTGACTGCTAATAACATGGAACAGCAACTGTATCACCTACTGGTAGTAGCCAAGGAATAAGTGACCAGAGACCATTTTTCTAAGGAGCCTTTTTATTTGGTAGAAACCTTAGCTTCTCATCTAAAGCAGTTGATGATTGGCAAAATTACATACATAAGTTATTATCATGTCTCACTAGCACATCACTGTCCTCAAAAGCTTTGGTTCTTCATCTGCCCCAGACTTTGGAGCTCTATCAGTGAAATTTTTATATTCTGCTGAAGCCACAAGCTTAAAATATTTCATGTTAGCTATAAGAGTTGTGTGTGTGCAGAGAAGAATTGTAAGATTCCCGACATAAGGAACAATAAATGTTTGAGGTGATGTATATCCCAATTCCCCGAATTTGATCATTACACATTGTATACATATAGCAATGTGTCACATGTATCCCCGAAATACGTACAATTATGATATATTAATAAAAATACAAAAAAGTGAATCATGATTTTTGTCAAAGGAAAAGAATTACTGCTTTTGATATCATTAAATAAAAATTTTAAAACATAAAATTCTTCAAGAATGATTTAAAGACACCAAATCTAAGACCTAACCTTTTGACAGTCTATTCGCTCATCAATATATGTTTGGGAAAGGAATGACCCATAAAGACTGTGCCTGCAAACGACGGAAGTGAAACACATAGGGATTGATCATTTGAAAGATAGATCAAATAATTACATTTTTACTACAAATAAATGAATGGAATGATGAATTTCATAAGGTATATGCATGTAATTTGTCAGACAATAGTTTATCCAGCACTAGTGAGCACTAGTTTAGTAGTTTAATCATGATGTCATAAAGGTATATAATTAAGTAGTTGTCAAAAGGGTGCCTTAGACATTGTGTGGAGAGAAAAGAGACTGACTCAGTGACTACTCAGATATAAAAGGCAAAAGACAAAGAAATCAGAAGTTAATGAGCTTATACCATCTCAATTTCACCTTGAATTCTGACAATGGAGGATGAATGTAAAATGAATCACAACCAATTAGATTGAATGGAGGTATCGGCCAAAACAAAGTCAATGCAATGTTCACATAGGTTTATGTGATTCTTGGCAGGTGATAGCAAATACAGCAGTATTGGAGAGACTGGACTAAATCTTGCTTACCTTCCCCTCCATTACGTTTGATTCCATTTATTTACCTGCTCTACACAAAAAGAAATAGCTCCAATAAAAAAGGCAGAAAGAGTGGTTCTTGATATTTATGTTATTCCTTTTGATGTATATCTTGTTTTGTGACCATGATTTGCAAATAGGCTATAGATGGAGGACTTCCTGTTCTATACCATACCATAAACATCATAAGTTTTATCATCTTTATACCAGACGGGGTAGAACTGCATTCCCTGCTTTCAGTAGGTCTCTGCTCACAGCGTCTGAACCTAGCCCCAAGCAAAGAATCCCCTATAAATTGACAAAGGAGTGCTAAAGTTTTAAGTGGGAATTGAAAGACAGGAAAGGAAAATAGCATGTAAATCTCTGTCTTCTCAAGGATATGTCAGTTTTGAAAAACTGCATATTCTCCTTCAGAGACTAAGGAAAAATTAAGAGTTCTCTGCCTTTCTTCATAATTGATTCCAATTTACTGTCAATAGGTGGAGTTCATAATTCTGAAATATTAACTTTTCCCACAAGTTTGCTATATACTATAAAATTAAGCAAACACAATTCATTTCATTAAGAGGAAATTTGGCCTAAAGTTTAGATGTAATGTCCAGTCAATGTATTCCTTTGAACCAGGTTCAGTTTCCCTTTTTTGAAAATGAAACTGTGGAAGATCACTCAGGGGAGATAGGAAAGGGGCGATGCCCAAGACAGACAAGAGCATGTGATTACAAGGAAGAGGCACACTGAGGCTCAACTGCGGTCCATTTCCCCGCGCCTTTCTCACTGTCTCCAGCAACATTAAAGTCCCAGAGACTTACGCAGTGGTGTGGCTTCACAGGCAAAACCCCTTGGTTCAGTGACTCAGCTCATCAGCAGTAATTGATGCTCTCATGCTTGCCAAGCACCTAATTTGCTACTAGGAAATGATTTCACACATAGAGAAAAATAAACCAGCATAAAATCACGGTTTCTAAGATAATTAAGACACGCTAGAGAAATATAATTATATATCCAGAGACACTTCAATTGTGTAATATCCCATATATATTTCATGTCATGTGTGTGTGTGTCATAAAATATATATGTATACACATACACATATTCTAACTTCTATCTATTTCAAAGTGGAAATCAATCATTTCAATATTTACTATAACTGATGTTTTGGGCAACAAAATAATAAAAATAAATCAGGTCCCCTGAACCCCTTCTTAAAGTGGGAAGGAGGACTGACAATTGGGAAGTAGTAGCACATTATACCTGACAAAATATAATTTCATGTTGGCATGTGTAGGATAGATTAAGTTGTCAGATTTCAGAGAATAGAAAGATTAACATGAAAGAACATTCAAGAAAGATTTCCGTTAAGTAAGAGGAGCTTGAACTAGCACTCAATTACTGATATACTTTTATAATGGAAGACTTTTTCTTAGCCCAATATGTGTAGACAGAAGAAAACGTTTTGTCAAAAGTCCTCACTAGCTAATTTTCATGATCATATTGATAAAGCACCAGTTTTTATACAAGGAAACGGGACTGACTTAAATGTGCATAGCAGACAAGAAAGTATATATTCTCCTGTTACTGGCCCCAAGGTAAGGTACTGTCACAGATAAGGTGCTTTCTCTCTGTATAGGGAGGTCTTGTTACTGACTTGATGCTAATGATGTCGTTCTGTATATACAGACAGATTCTTGGGATTCTATTTTGGTTTTTAGGGCCCTGTTTTGGTTGTAAGTTCAAAGGAGTAAGTATTAATAATAATTAAAGTATCTACATGAAGGATAACTTGTGCATTCATACTAAATGGAGACTTTATGAATTTTCTTTCTCTAACCCAAATGTCTACTTCTGCTATCTTTGTTTGGCACGTGCCAAAGCTTTGGGGAGAAAGAGAGATGGGTAAGGCCATAACCTATGAAGTGGGAGGAAAAGAGAGAAACCCAAATTTTTACTCTTATTAAAAAGATTGGAATATGTTTTGCTCTATTTTATTACAAGATCTCACCAACCCATTTCAATTTCCCTTTGATTCATTGTTCATTCAAAAAGATATGAGACTTAAATCTCCTTTCTCAAGGCAAGATAACAGCGATAATCTTTAGATACACACATGTTGTCACTTATTCTCCTTTTTATCCTCATTGCCTCAGGAGGAGACAATCATAAAGGGATCTATAAGAAATCTATACCAATTTGTTAGGTGGGAAGTATCAGCAGAAGCCATTTCAGAGCTTATCACTATTTTTTTTAATGTACAGAACAAAATTCAGGGTCTTACTTAAGTGCTTTGAATATAATAGAAAAAATAGAATCAACAGAAGACAGTAAGTATGAAAATGTAATAGAGAAAATAAACATTATAAAAAAATCCAACCTTTTATTCTTTAGGACAAGAAAATTGAAACTAGGAGTATAGTTACTTTTATAACTATGAACTATTTTTCAGCCCATAAAAATGTATTCTTTGGGAGAAACAAAAGCCCTTTAGGAATGCATTACAGAAAAATAGTGGATTTTGTAAGTGGGTCAGAGTCAAGATCAGATATCAAATTCCTGAATATTTAAAAATAATAAAAGAATATTTTAATATAAGAAAATGCATAAGATCTTTGTAAAATGATGATATTTATCATGCCTGAGAACACCTAGAACATAAAATATATTCCCTTGGAAGTGACTGAATATTAACTACATACCGAGTAATGAATAAGATTTAATTGCATTAAAGACAGCAAAGAACTTTATAGAGCACATCAATGTATTGCAACTGACACATAAAAGCAAATATGTCTCCCGCAAAGGATGTGGGAAACCAATGCCCCCAGAAAGGATGTAGGAAACAGCCTCTAAAATATTGCACCACTCAGAAAAATGTCTCTATTTGCAATTCCCACCATCACTGTCTATTTACGTACAGTCTTGCACTACATAACAGTATTTTCATCAATGATGGACCACATACATGACAGAGGTGCCATAAGATTATAACACCATATTTTCACTGTACCTTTTATGTGCTCAGATAGGTTTAAATACACAGACACTTACTGTTGTGTCACAATTGGCTACAGTATTCAATACAGTAACATGCTGTGCATGTCTGTAGTCTAGGGGCAATAGACTATACCATACGGCTAGGTGTGTAGTAGGATATACCATCTAGGTTTGTGTAATTATACTTTGTGATATTCATACTATGAGGGCATCCTCTAAAGACGAATTTCTCAGAATGTATCCTCATTGTTAAGCAATGCATGTCTATATGTGCATTTTCTACTGCAGTATGAGTATTGTAAATGTATTATTTTTATTATAAAATACTTATCATGAATATTTATGTTATACATTTTGAGAGTTATAAAATTTTTAAATGTTTTAAAATAACTAAAAATATGTGTCATCCAGTCTGGTCTCCTCTTCCTCGTGTGGTCTCATCTAGTCTGGTCTCCTCTTCGTTGCCTGGTCTTGTCTTCTCTTCCTTGTCTGGTCTGGCCTCTTCTCCTCTTCCTCCTCTTCACGTTTTTTAATATCCTATTGGTAAGAAGTGTTTTGTTGGCTGCATCTGGATGCAAAGCAGGCTGAGAAATGAAGATCCTGTCGGGCAGCTGTTTCCTACTAATCATTTTATACCATGAAATGAGAAACACATTTTGGTGGAAGGAAAGCAGTGCGTACCTCAGGGTCCTGCAATTAATCTAGCCAGTTGTACTGAGCAGAGCTTTTTTTAAGATAGCAATAGTCCCAGTTACTTTTACAATATTTGACTTTGGTCCCCAACATATTCTCCTTCACTCTGGTTTCAGTGGAAATACAACAAATTTCTATTATAGCCACCTCTCTCTGCTCTGCTTTTTTAGAAAGGCAGCTGCAGTAAAACCTCTGTCTTTAATTTTCTCCTGCTGGAAGCCAGATACCAGGTCCTCTGTACCCCCAGATGCCCAAAATTTGCACTCTTCCTGTGGTTCTGTGAAAGCCTTCCCTGTGATTTGACTTGGGGTGATAAAGAATCATTGACAGATACACGACATCAAATGCCTATTTTTTGAACTCAAAGCACATCAGAAAGCTTACTAAGTCCCCCAGCTCCATACTACGAAATGCATTCAGGCATAGCAGAAAGCATGTGATACAAAACCAGCCATTCTCCGTGGAATCCGAGAGATAAGTGGGAATGCATGTCACAGCGTTTCAACGACTCTCCCTAAAGTAGCGTCCTTTCTCTCTTCTCTCTCCCCTCTCTCTTTCTCTCCTCACTCTCTTTCTCTCTTTTTCTGTCTTGATTCACTTAGTCTGTCAAGTTGGATGGTGGGTTACTATGACAGAACCAGTTTAATAATACCTAAGCCTGCCCTGCAGAGGTGGTCCCAACCACCCTTTATAATGAGAATGAAACCTGTTACATTGTCTTTAGGCTTTGGATGCACTGTAGAAATCCAATACAAACACATATGTACCGGAAGCCTTTTTAAATTCTCTTTTAAACAGATAAGAGACCCATATTTCACATAAATATAAATAAACATAGATGGATATATAGCTTATGATGTACATGCATGTTAAAATTAATTAGGATCAATTCTATTGTTTTATAATTGGCATTTGTATAAAATTATGACTATTCATGACATTAAATATTTTCTAGACACTAACTTGAAAAATCATCTTGAAACAAGGAGGCCCATTATTATTGCTTTAATTTAATATTTCTATTGGCAGTCCTTACCACTGAAGAAAAAAAATCACAAAAATTGAAAAGGAAGGAACACAGATATTGTAATTATAGCTAATAAGTCTCACAAAAAAATGGGAAAATATACAAAAGTCTAGAAAATTAGTAAAATCTGTCTATAAAATTCCTGAATATTAGATCAGTTTAGAAAAATAAATTAAATGCCTATAAATAAAGAAAAAAAACTAGAAATCTAATTTCAAAAATTTTTATTTGCAATAGCAATGAGAAAAAGAAAGTCCCCTAAAAATCAACCTAAAAAAAGTGTACATGGCCTTTTGGAAGAAAATTATGAAATTTAATCGAAAACTATTAAAGGAAACAAAGGTGTATTCCTAGCAAAAGTGACCTAGTACTGGGAGTTGAGTTAAAAACCCTGGGGGCCCAGACAAGTTCTAAGTATCCCCTTTCTCTGCATCCGCCCAACTCTGATGTTGCCAAGCTGATCTTTCAGTTAGAGAGCGGGAGTAAGTCACAACAGGTCTGGGGTAAAAGCTGGAGTCTTTTACAGGAGAAGAACATAAAAGACAAAATGAAGAAGGGAGAATACAGGCCCAAATGGAAGTTGCTCGAAATAAAGCACCTCCATCACTACATTTTCATCACCCCTGAAAGGAAGCCCATACCCAGCGGCATCTCTCCACTCTCCTGCCACAGGCAACTTCTAATCTGCTTTCTCTCTGTGTAGATTTTCCTATTATGGACATTTCATGTTTTACTTAACATAAGGTTTTTAAGGCTCATTTATGTTGTAGCATGTATCAATACTACACAACTCTGTAAATATACTTAAAAAAATTCCCACTGAATTGTACACCTTAAGTGGGTAAATTGTTTTGAATGTGAATTATATCTCACTAAAGCACTTTAAAAAATGAGGAACCTAATAGAGAAGTGCCTAATATACATTCAAGGACAACTTGATGTGTTCTGGCTTCCTCATCTAAGGAGACTAGCAGCTCTTGCAGAGATGGCAGAGAGCCCGTTGGGAGAATCGGGAGCATTCAGGTAGTGGTAGCTTCCCTACCTGAATGCAATTATCAGTTGGGCATGCAAAATGACAATCTCCAGTATTATCAGCTCAAAATAAAAAGCTAATAGAAATTATCTTCATAGGAATATTATGAGCAGAAACCACCCAGACAATTAAAAATGAATTAGGTACTTAACCAGATCAAAACAGGCCATTAAATGTCTGATCCGCCTTATACAGAAATTTGTAAAAGTATAACCTATATCTGGAGAATTTATTGGATCGTATCCACAGGTAACTTTAATAAGTGACATTGTTTGTCTTCTCTTCAGTGATCCTGCAGTCAACACAGAATGAAAAATTGGCAATCAGGGGATATAGGGTGTGAGATGAATATTTTACTACATGTAAAAAATTGGATATTTGATACAATACTTGTATTGGTAAGTTCTAAGTTTGTTTTATGTGAAACTAAAAAACTCTGAAAGACAGCCAACAAAAATGAAAAATGTTTATAAATGCATTTGGAGCACTCCAAAGGAAATGTAAAAATAAGTTTGCAACTAAAACATGTAAATCAAAATGTAATAGCTTATTTTATGAGCTGGTTCTTATAGAACTTAGACACTGTTGTAAAATTATGGACCTACCAAAATTATTCCACTTAAGAATTTCAACCAAGTTTAAAAGTCTCTCATGATCTTTGATATTAATATGATTACATGGGCTGATATTTTTAATTGGGTTTTAACAGTCAGAATAATTTAATATTTATTTATATATATATAAGTTTAAAGGCCCTTTGAAAATTGGATCCCAACCCTAAGGCTAATGATCATAAAAGATAAATAATAATATTAATACCCATAAAAAGGAATTACTAAGAAAAACCTCAAAGGTCTGATTTTGTCTCTGCTATTTTATTTATTACAGTTTTATGTTACAGATATAAAATGTTATCTAAACTATTAAGGGTGTTATGCTTTAAGTTCTAGTTTCTTCCATCATCTCTTTTAAGATAAATTATGCTCTGGACACATAGTAATTGTGACATCATTTGAACCAATTTTCTCTTAATTGCTAACATTTGGATAAAAACATAGAATAGGTAAATATTAATGAGTTAAGCCAACACCAGGCTTCAAACACTTTTATCCTCTCCTCTAGTTGAATCTCTCTTTTTTTAGCGTATTATGGGGGTACAAATGTTAAGGTTATTGCCCATGCCCCCCCCCTCCCTCCTCGAGTCAGAGCTTATGAAAAATAAGCATTCTTTTCTGAAATATAACTTTTTGAGACTTGGCAAAGTTTTAAGATAGGGCTTTAAATCAGAAAAAAAGGTACGTGGAAAATAGCTGGTATTTTGGTTAGCATTTTATTTTACATTTCTGTGACTCTTTTATTATTATTTTGGTTTGTTTTTCTTTTTTTCTTTTTCTTTTTCTTTTCTTTCTTTTCTTTTCTTTTCTTTTCTTTTCTTTTCTTTTCTTTTCTTTTCTGTTCTTTTCTTTTCTTATCTCAAATTCTGTGGGTACAAATATTGTTAGGGTTACATATCTTGCTCCTGCCCCTCCTCCCCACCTCACTCTGCCAGAGCTTCAAGCATGTCCCGTCTCCAAGTGGGGCGCCCTGCACCCACCATGAAAGTGCGTACCCTTCCCCTTCTCCCCCCTTCCACCTGTTCACCTCCCATTAACAACATTTTTTTTTTTTAGACAAAGGCTCAAGGAGCTCCTGATGACATGGACCTGTGACACTACACTCATTGAGATAGTCAGGTCTGTTTGTTGTAGCAGCCAGTGTCAGTTTCACACTGGAGGGCAGCTTAGCCAAATAGTGCTTTCTACTTCACTGCTGTTCTTCAAGAAACAAAGGATTATTTTCTTTTTCTTTTACATGATAAAAACCTCTTCCTTTCAGTCAGTCCATTCACTGTTTTTATCCCCATGTGCTAAATTCTTCCTGTTCAGAAGGCCCAATTTTATCCAGGAGAGAAAAAAGGGACTATGTGGCAAGCCAGCATTTTAAGATCTCTGTTTGGCACTTGACAAAAAAAATTTTGAAATTATTATTTCTATTGATGTGAGCCAGGGAGGAAGAATGAGCACATTTCAAATACTATGAGAAGGAATGAAGTGAAGTTTGGTGCATGTGTGTGGGCAGGGATGCTTATATTTCAGGTACAATTCTGTCATATTTCTAAATAATAGGGTTTATTTCTGGGTTATTTCTTCTATTCCACTGTTTATTCTTTGACAGCATTGGGCAGATGTAATTATTTTAACTTATGAAATGTTGCTATCTAATAGAACATGTCTCAAGTTATTGGTTTTTGTTCATTATTTTTTTGGGTGCTTTACTATATATTTCTTTATCTGCTCCTTTCAGGTGTCTAGGGTTAGTACATCATCTCCTCAGCCCATGGCATCTGATCATCTTTGGTAAACGTTATCTCTCATTTTATTTTATCATTCCCCCCTTCATCTGTTCATCTTTCTCCACCGGAAGGCTTCCATTCTAATGTATTTACCATATAACATTAGATTTGGATATATCTTTGAAAAGTGTGTAGTGCTGCTTTGAATAATGTTTTTAATTCATTTATTTTTTATTGTGCTATGAATCTCATTCTGGTTTACATATTTTATCTTTCACTACTATAGTTCTTAAGCGCTATCCATATAATATTATTTCAAATAAAATTTCAAATCACTTGATCAAATTAAAATATTCAATTGATATTCTGTCATTGTTTTAATCACATAAACTTATTCGTGTTGCCTTGCAGTATGTCAGTAAAATATTATAATTTCCATAATATGCTAGGGATTTTATACTATTGTTGCGTGTTAAAAGTAATTTTTCTCTTATACTTCCTAAATTGTAATTGTGAACATTAAAAAGCTATTTTTGTCTATACATTATATTCTATATCTATATCTTTTATCTACCTATTATGTTTATTTCTGTCTTGGCCTCTACAATATAATCTCCATGTGGATTCTCAACTGCTTTGTTTAATACCTAGAATGCTGCCTATTGCTCAATATTTAACTAAGTTCCTGGTACTTTGCTACAGACTTGAGTTATAACAGGAAAACAAAAAAACAATTATTTCCAGTCTTAATTCTGCAATCTAGGAGGCGGCAGTGCAGAGAGGCAAGCAGGCATTATGATGCTCACCACATTATGGTGCTCACCACAAGAAAATATGGTGATGCAAACCAGCCAACCCTATAGTTTTTATAGTTTTCCAGAAATGTTTCTGGAAAAATGTGACAGCTAAATGGAAACTTGCAAATTAACCAAGAGTAAGTCAGATAAAGAAGGGTGAAAAAGGCAACAAGGAGAGTTGCAAAAAGCCGTAATATTATATGCAAATGTCTGGGGGCAAGACTGAACTGAATGTGGTATGTCAGAAAACACATTTCAGGCTCCACAAAAATCTGCTTTTATTTTATTTTATTTTTCAAATTTTTTTCTAGAATAAATATAGTTTTGTGTTTTTTTTTAATTGAATTAATGGGATGGGAATTGTTGGAAAACAGTTGAAATATTTTTGCATTATTTAGAAAGCCTTAATTTCTTCCTTAATTTTTTGCAGTAATACTTGTCCTTTTCCTAAGTGATCTCAGGTAGGTACTCAGGTACGCAGTTAGAATGGATTTATTGTGATCTTCCTTTGTATGACTGATACATTGTTCTTTATAAGTCCATTGGCTAATAAAATTCTTCTGGAATTTTACAACCACTGATTAGGATTTTGCTGGGGGCACAAACTATTCCTAGTTGTCTGGTACTTGGTTGGCCCTTGGGTAATTAGGATGAGGAAATGGTGGCCCGATAGGAGAGATGGCTAGGGACATGGGCTCTGCATTGGTTGGTTTGCATGTGCAAGGCACACTTCCAGGTGAGTTGTGCACTATTTCTAGGAACTAGTAGTAGCAGAGAGGGGCAGTCCTTTAAGGTCAGTAAGGATCCAAGATGTCAAAGCATTAGAATATGGATAAGGACAGACATGACTTATAAAGTTATTAATAAAATAAATCTGCAGTTAACAGGAGGTAATGATTTAGAATAGGATCTTCAAGCTAGAGTATAGCTACTCATAGAGGTACCCAGAGTTGTAGAGGGAATACTCTGGAATGAATAGTTTTAGGGAACTTTTCAACTTCCACTTACAATTTTTTTAAATTGATCTTAGATGCTAACTTAGTATTTTCTCATTCCCCTTTCAAAATTGCCTTATCACACTTTACAAGACACAGATCCTCAACTATCTTGAAATATGGTGCATTACTGTGTGGTACACAAAACCCCATTTGTGTACAACAAATGGACATTTCAAAATATCTCTATACCAGCTGAAAAAAATGAATGATTTCAACAACTGAATGCAAACCCACTGGCTTCCATTTCTTTACTTGCAATAAAGTAAAGGAAAACTTAATTGAGGTTTCAGTCAGTAGGTCATTAAAAATAAGTTTTGATTATAAATTACCATGTCGTCTTTTGTATATGACTTTGGAGGAATTCGAAGTTTTTTTGACATTGTTACAAAAAAGTTCTTCCAATTTCATCTATGTAAGTGAAATATGCTTCTCAGTACTTATACTTAAAAAGAATAGGAATAGAACTGATGCTAAATAGTATTTCAAGCAATACATACAATTCATTAATAGATATAAGAATTAATCTGGAAATGAAAAAGCCCTTTCTATTTAATAGAAGCATTTCAAATAAAAAATTTCTTTTCCTTTTAATAAGCATTGATTAAATTTAGTAACATATAAATGCTGTAAGTTGGTACTAATACAAATCTCAATGATAAATCAATCCAGAAGATATATTCAGAATTTATCAGTATAGAGCATTTAAAAAATACATATAATTTATGAGCATATTTTGTTTTAGAAGAGTATGATAGGGTAATCAATAAAAGACTTTCAAGCATAAAATTATATTTCATGATGAAAAAACTTGGGTTGGAAGTGGAATGAAAATATGAAGGAAGAATAAGTAATGTGATATTTGTGACTTTTAAAGAAACTCTTATTCATATATATATTTGAATGGATGATAGTATAAAAAACTATTATATTTAGATTCCAGTGGATGCATTTAAAATGGTGATGTGCAGTTTTATTTAAAAGTGCCAATATTTTCAATTTGCCAAAAATTACTGATTTGCAACTACTTAAAGTATGACAAAAATTTATATGTGAAGATAAAATTATGTGAGGAGATACATAGGCTTTCAAAATACTTCAAAAGTTAATCAAGCAAGTCACTGTGATGGTCAGTGCTTTACAAGGTACTAACTAGTAGTACAAAACCAGGAGGGTGTAGCTTAAAAGAGAAAAAGAGTTAGGGACATCAGCACACAGAACAGCAGGGCAAAATGGAAATATTGATGCTGAGAAAAGATATTTTAATATTAGAGGATGTAGAAGAAAACCAATTGAGTAAATAAAATCTTTTAACTCATGGAAGAATAATTGGGTACAAGTAAAGTGGAAGAAAGTGATTTGAGATTTAAACCCAAGTTAAAATTAAATCCAATGTTATTTCATATTAACTGTCCAACTTTGGGCCACTTACAAAAAAAGATATCTGAGGCTCATTTTTTTCCAATGTAATGGGGAGTCTGTCTTTATAGCTTCTTAAAGACTGAATATGATAATATGATATCACTCACCATCTATTAGACTTAGTGATTATTTATTGATTGAATTAATGAAAATGGAATAATTATGAATAGACCATACTTTCTGTTGCCTGCTGTTGGAGGTATACATATTTTTTGTTAGTGCCTCAATTAAAGAATCTTAATTAGAGATTGTTTGTACTAGCAATCACAAATCTGCATGGACCTTGCCAAGCATCTGGTCATTGGATTCATGCCCAGAAAAAATATGGAGTATTTATCATTTCATATACCTGAACACTTTTGGTATAAGGGAAATGAACTGATGGTGCCAACAGCGCCTTGGATATGCAAAGTTATATTATTAGATGTGCTAACTCTGTTTAAAATATAATTTTTGTATCTATATGTAAAATATTTAAGACATATCAAATCTGACATTTGTTTTGACATAACAGGGTCTCTACTCATTATTCTTTGCCCATTAGGAATGCTAATTAGCCAATGACAGAGTGGAACACTGAACCTATATTTTTGCCAGAATAGTAGTTAACATAGGAGATAGTTATATTGTCTTATGAGGCCAACATATTAAATATGATTGAAATATTTCTAAGTGTTGCTTAGCAACTGAGAACATGCCTAATCAGAGTTCTAAGACACATGAGTATATTATTCGAAAAAAAAAGCCCTACCTATCATATACTCAAGGCAACTATAATTCGACTTGAATAGCAAAACACCTTTACAGCTATTACCAGATAGAATTTAACAATAGTAAATTTTTTGTTGCAAAAACTCTGATGCTCAAAATATTGTTATTTTTTCTGCTGAATTCACAACAATAAAAATAGTATTTATTATCAGCCTCTAATACTTGGCAATATATAATTATATTTATAAAACCATTTCAAAAAATTAAGCTTTTATTCATATAAACTTTTTGTTGGCTGTTATCACAAGTAATGCTAGCCTATATTAAAATACAGTAAACAAGTTTGGATACATTCATTAGACCTCAAATAGCATTTTCTTCTGAGAGACTTTGACCTGAACATTATGCTAATGACAAGCCAAGTAATCTTTTTGTTTGCTCAAGGTCATGATCTATATTGAACTCTAGAAATATGTCAAAGGAAAACATGTCTTTAGGCTGACAATTGGAAACTCTATCATGCATCCTTAAGCGAGGGTTAAAGATACTGAGATAAGGCTGTGTTAAATCAGCTAATCAGATGTTTAAGGCTTGTTTCTTTGCTTTATATCTTTATGAGAAAAAGTTTCTGTCTTTTGAACTGATAAAACAGGACAGTTTACTACTAATGATTAAACATTACTTTAAATTATTTGTCATAAATCCTCTAAGAAATTAAGATTAAATCATTAAGGAATTACAGATAAAACATACTCAAAATGTTCGGTTCATCCTATTAATATATGAAACAAAAACAGTGCTTTGTTCACTTTTATTTATTCTTCAATAGACACAAACATAATTCTTTGAAGACGACTTTCCATCCTATGACACAAACTTTGTTGGGCTTAAACATGGAATTGGAGTTTCATCATTGCTTGATTGCTCTAAAAGCAACACCAGCACCTTCATTAGTTTCATCCTTTTTATAGCCAGTTCTCACCACCTCTTCTCCAAAAGTACTCTGATTTCTTTCAAGTTTTTTCCCTCTAATAGTTTTCTGTAAGCCTATTGACTTACCTCATAATCATAAGACTTTTCCATAGCTTTTAAAACCAGATCATCAAAGCAAACACTAAGATTAAGTGATATATTAATGATGAAAAAGTTTAAAAGTTAATATCTATAGTGGCTATGTATATATAAATGCTACAGGCATTTTATCAGTACATAATAAATAATCAAATATTAAAGTTATAGCTAAATCATATTAATTGCATAGTTGGGCCCTGAATAACAAAGGCGTTAGAGTCACTGACCCCCATGCAGTGGAAAATTCAGGTATAACTTTTGACTCCTCAAAAACTTAACTACTAATAGTATAGCATATATGTCAAATCAACTACTGTTGACTGAAACCTTACCAATAACATAAACAGCCAGTTAGCACATATTTTGTGTGATATATGCATTATATACTGTATTCTTATAATCAAATAAGTTGGAGAAAAGAAAATGTAATTAAGAAAATCATAAGAGAAACTGTATTTACTATTCATTTGGTGGAAGTGGATCATCATAAAAGTCTTCATCTTCATCATCTTCACCTTTAGTAAGCTGAGGAATGGAAGAGGAGGGGTTGGCCTTGCTGTCTCAGAAGTAGGAGAAAATCTGCATATAAGAAAATTTACACAGTTCAAGGGTCAACTATATATGTATATATAAACTGATAATGTATTAGCAGTAAGTACTATTAATTATTTTATTAAAAATTAGTGTCACATGGCACCACATTCAAATAGCAATGCACTTCCACGTAAGTAACCTCAATGGATTGAGAAATTTCTCAGAAATAAATGCATATGTGAAACTGTATAATCTGAGAAACTGGGCAAACTATGAAACTCAAAACTACTTTTTCAATTGGTAAGGCCAGTCGTGGGTGAGCTGCTGCTAGCTGGGTAACTGTCCCTTGGTGAATGATGGCGCAATCCAGTTATTACAAAGAATGATGTCAGCAATTACTCCTGTTGGTAAGTGTTAATCAGCAATCTCTCATTAATCTCATTTGAGATCGAGAATTGACTTCTTGCAAAACTAGCAAAGTTTTTTTTATCTGGCCTTGGTCTTTCTACTGACTACTCCAGGTTAAGAAACTATGTTGCAGTGATTTCCCCTGATTCTGTTTTTCATTACAGGGGAGAAAAATAAAAACTTTTTATTTCCTTCTGTTTGAGAAAAGGTTGCACAAACCAATATATTGCTTGGTAAAACACTTGGTCCAGACCAATTCACTCTGCCCCCTTCTCTTTTTTTTAATCAATAAATAATTTTTGTTAACTAATTTCCTTAAAACTACTTGATTGTTATTAGAGTTTTGAATATTATTACAAACTCCTCTCTCTTGTGGTAGTTTTTAATTTTGTAATATAATGGAAAGTTTGAATCATACAGAAATATTGAAAGAATTTTACAATGAACACTCATATAATAACCACCTAGATTGTACCACTAACCATGTGGTACACATAACTGAGCACATACCAATCCATCCATCTTAATTTTGACGCAATAAAAGTATGTTGCAGAAATCTATATAATTCCACCAAATACTTCAGTCTTTGTAGCGTTCCCTAGAATTCAATACTTGTGTAATGGTCTTTTTATTTGATGAAATATTTATATGCAATAAAATTCAAAAATATTAAATGTACATTTGGTAAGATTTGACAACTGCATATATATTGTTATCAAGATAAAAAGCATTATAATCCCCTTTGTCTTGCTTTATCCCAGTAGATCACCACCCCCATCCTAAACATCAGAGGCAACCACTGTTCTGCTATTTTCTACCACATCATAGGTTGGATTTACCTGCTTCATTCATACAGGTAGAGTCTTACAAAATGCATTCTAACTTGTAAGGCTTTGGTCACTCTGCACAATGCTGACATCCAACGTATTTGACTAATGTATCTGTAGTATTGTCAGGAAGTGTTCTCTTTTATGAACCTCTTTATGAACATCTGGCTAGTTTCCAGTTTTTAGTTATTATAAAGTTTCTTTGCAAGTTGTGTATGTTTTTTTTGTGTGCATGTGTGTGTGTGTGTATTTGTATATATAATTTATATGGGAAAAATGCTGAAGACAGAAATTTCTATTAGTTATATTTTAAGTTTTATAAGAAATCGCCAGAAGTTTTTCTCAAGTAGTTTTACATCATTACCACAAATATATGTGGGTTTTGGTTGCTCTACATCCTCATTAATATTTTGTCTCAATAGTCTTTTTAATTTAAGTCATTGTGGTGACTATTGTGCAGGTAATCAACATATCCATATTATAAGATTTCATGAGAGAAAGTAAAGACTTTAGAAAATAAAGAATATAAAAAATATGACAAAAAGTATTTTATGAATGAAATTATAAAGGAGAAACTTTAATATCTCAGTCTAAAATTGTATAAAAAATTACTCTCCATAGTTTTCCCTTGCTATTCATTCAGGGATTCATAGAAGTATTTAGGCATCCAGTTCAGAACAATTCTGAGAAGCTGAAAACTTAAAGTTGGAAAAGATGCCATTTACAATACAAGACATCATGAGTAATCATGTTAATAGGTATGATTTAATGTGGGTTATTATCCTCTTAATCCTCCTGCAAATGATCAGGAGAAAGTTATCTTTGAAAAACAACAATATGGCTGAGGTACTTTTATTCTAAATCACGAATATTCATTTATCAATTTATTTATATGGCAATATTTAGGAAACATAACCTTAGAAAATCAATCTTAAGTGATAATATTATGCCATCTGCTTAAACAAATTGCTACACTATAGTCCATAGACCAATGTTTACAGTAGGGTTGAGAACAGATTTTATTGCTGTAGTGAACGGCTTCTGGACCAGAAAACGTGTACGTTGCTTTTAAATCTTTTATAATGTCCTTTTTCTTACTCCTATAGCTAGGGTTTGCTCATTCTTCTCTTAAAATGCTGTTCCCTTTATTGACTCAAAGATTACTATCAGATGTCACCTAGACTACTTAACCGTATATCATACTGCCCATTAAACTATGTGCCTATGAATGTATGAAAATAATACTAAATAATGCTGGGCACAGAGCCTCAGTGCACCCATGCATCAGAATAAGCAATAAAATCTTTTACTGGCTAGAGATGTGGTACTTGAAGACAGGGTTACAAAAGGTCCCCAGTGCCCTCTTCAAGAGAATCTGTCAAATTATTTCATTGGATGCTGCTCCCATGTAAACTAACAAAGCAGGAGATGTACCTAAACTATCCCTCCTCTTACTAATCTGTCACCCACACAGAATCGTTTGAGTTTAAGAATGTTTTTAAGACTGTAATTGTGTCCTTCTGTCTTTCTCGAGCAGTGGCACAGCTGGGTGTAGAGAATGGATGTAAATATAAAGTAAATATAATAAACTTTGAGAGCATAATTATTTAGTTTATACAATGAGACCTTTCCAGTAGGCTACTGTTACAGAGTAATGAATAGTATATACAGTACCACCAAAAATCAGCAAAGAGCTGGTCAACGTATGATACAATACATAAAATTTGAGACTTAAATACTAATTAAAGTATTGTTTTACAATTTTTATGTAGCAATGCTTTAATATTCATGGTCAATATCACAAAGCAGGTAAAAATATTTACAATTAAAAATAATCTAAATAAACAGATTTCATCTATATTTGAATATTTAACAGCCCCCCCTGGACAGAAAGACAACTTCAAACATGCTCTAAATGTTTTATCTTAATTTGAGGGATAAAATTGCTAAATATCACCCACAAATTTGTGTAATTATTCATGTATATTAGATCATTTTCTTAGCATTGAATATTAGTAGATAGTAGTCAATATAAGGCAATACTAAATTGAAAAAATACTTTAAAGAGAGTAATTATTGAAATGGTTATTTTGTTAGTCATTCAAGTTCTCCAAGCACATGGCAGAATTTTCCTTTTCTACCACTTTGAAGTTAAATGTGACTATGTGACTTGCTTTGGTCAATGACCTATGAGGAATAGTGATATGTAGCACCTCCACACAGAGGTTTTATGAGCCAAAGGAGGATTTCCCAAAGTCTCCTTCCTTCTGCCACAGTGCCTAGCAATGCTCCAGATGTGGCCCCTCCATCATTCTGGGCACATAGGAAGGCATGAAGTAGACCTGAGATATACACACAAGCAAGAAATAAGCCTTTGTAAGGAGTTGTTTATTGCTACAGCATAATCTAGACTATCTGGATTGACACCACTAATGGGGTGCTGCTATAACAGAGCATAAGAAAATGTGGCATTGTCTTTGTTAATTGGAAAGGAAGGGAAGAAACATATTGCAGGGTGGAAAGCTGGTGATTCTTATGACACAAGATTTGGTAAATTGTTGTCTTCATGGACTTGTGAAGCAGTCTATATGTCCAAAGAATTTGTAGGTCTAGGGGAAGAGGTTGCAAAATAGAATGTTAATCCTATATGTTGATTGATGGGACTGTATTTGGATCTGGCAATCTAAGACAGAAGGGTTTGGTTTAATAGTAGGAATAAGGGAGAATAAAGTACAGAAATTTGGAGATGTGCACAGTTATAAGGGGTAAATATTCCTTATCCCCTAATGATAAATGATGGAACTAAAAAGTTACTTGAGAGTCAAGGCCATTTAAAGTTCAGACTTGTGGCAGAAAACCTAATCAATGCTATGATTATCAAATTCATTGTTAAATATCTAAGTAAATTAAGATGTCTAAAAGTAGAAACTCAATTATGATTGTGGCATCCAGTAAATCCTTTCAGTTTAAGAAGTAGCTTAGAGAGAGACTCAGTGTGGGGCTCTTAAATCTAACTCTCATAGAGTCAAGCTATCCCCAATTAAGATGTGAAAAAAGGCACGGAGGAAAAAAAAAGCAATAAATGCAGCAAATCTAAGAACACTGTCTAGAAAATGCTTTAGATGTAGTTTTTAGCACATGGAGATCAATGGAATAAAATAAATAAGAAGCCAAGTAAGCTTTAATAGAATTGCACTACTAAATAAATAGATAACCCACAAGCCATAACTAAGAATATCTATAACTTCTTGGGAATTTAAAAGACTTTAAATCTCCAACTTTCAATGGTGAGAAAGTAGACTGAGAAAACTGCTCACTTCAAGGAAAAAATATTCCCTAATGTCCATATTTTGACAACAAGAAGAATAATGAAAAACGAAACATCTTTAAGTAGGCAGAGAGTAAAGGAACATGGACAATTATAGACTATTTCCTTGCAGTAAAAATATTTGTGGCTCAAATAAGAAATCATTTCCCATCACCAAAGTAAGGGCCCATCTCAACATATTTCCAGTGGGATGTCAGAATTGCTATGCTCTCCCACACCACATTTTTCCAAGTGGGAGTGTTTATTGTGGTTGCACCTGCCCTAGTTCCATTGTCTTATATTGGGTGTGCAGGGCATCTGGTTTTTCTTTCTGTGTTCATAAACTTCTAGATGAAAAGAGCCATATGAAGAGTGGATGGTGAAAATCTGAGTCATCAATCACTCTATAACTTTGATTTGGACCTGTGACTGAATGGAATTTTTGGAATTTCTGTCACAAAGAGGGTATGGAACAGATTCGGCATGTAGGAAGGAGAAGTCACTGAATATTTGGCCTCAAGAATATCAGACTATCTCAGTCATTAGTACTCCAGCTACTATTACCAGTTCTCTTCCAGTGCACATATGAGACTTAACCTTCCACCCCCTTAAAGTCAAATGATATCATTTGACTTGTAAATGAATATGAAAAGAATTGGAAGATTATCTCTTTCAAATGGAAGATTAGGAACCCATATATACCCCTTATCCTATCCTTTCCTTTCCTTCTGCAGTTGTTCAAAAGGTGGCTGAGCTTCAAGAGTGAACATTCCCCTTAAGAATGAAAGAGCACTCTAAGCAAATCTGAGATGTGAAGACATACCTCCTTTTATTACACTTCACTTTATTGTACATCATGGATAATGTATGTTTTACAAATTGGGGGTTTGTGGCAACCCTGTGTTAAGCAAGTCTATTGGTGCCATTTTTCCAACAGCACATGCTCATTCATGTCTCTGTCACATTTTGGTAATTACCATAGTACTTCAAACTCTTTCATTAATACTATATCTGCTATGGTGATCTGTGATCAGTGATCTTTGATATCACTATTGCAATTATTTTGGAGCACCACAGATCACACCTTTATAAGATAGCAAACTTAATAAATGAATGTGTGTGTTGTGACTGCTCCACCAACCAGCCAGTTCTCATCTCTCTCCTTCTCCTTGGGCCTGCCTATTCTCTGAGACAACAATATTGAAAACAGCCCAATTAATAATCCTGCAATGTCCTCTAAGTGGTCAAGTGAAAGGAAGAGTCACACATCTCTCACTTTAAATCAAAAGCTAGAAATGATTAAGGTTAGTGAGGAAGACATGTCAAAAGCTAAGATGGGCCCAAAGCCAGGCCTCTTATGCCAGACAGTTAGCCAAGTTGTGAATGCAAAAGAAAAGCTCTTGAGGGAAATTGAAATTGCTACTCCAGTGAACATATGAAAGATAAGAAAGCACAACACCTTTGTCGCTGATATGGAGAAAGTTTTAGTGGTCTGGAGAAATCAAATAGCCATAACACTCCCTTAAACCAAAGCTTAAATCCAGAGCAAGGCCCTAACTCTCTTCAATTCTAGGAAGGCTGACAGAGGTGAGGAAGCTGCTGAAGAAAAGTCTGAAGCTAGCAGAGGTTGGTTCATGAGATTAAAGTAAAGCAGCTGTCTCCCGAACATAAGAGTGCAAGAAAAAGCAACAGGTTCTTATTTAGAATCTGTAGCAAGTTCTCCAGAAGATTTGGCTATGATAATTGATGAAAGTGGCTACATTAAACAGATTTTAGTAGATGAAACACCCTTATATGGGAAGAAGATGCCATCTAGGACTTTTCATAACTAGAGAGGAGAAGTCAATGCCTGGCTTCAAAGCTTCAAAGGACAGGCTGATTCTCTCATTAGAGGCTAATGCAGCTGGTGACTTTAACTGAAAGGAAGAAACACAAATGAAAACAATATTTCGCATGCTACCTATCAATATAGACAAGAACTTTAAAATGATAAAGGTATTGTTTTGTTGGTACCCTCATAGACTGGTAAGTGCTCTATATTAGCAAAGCAAATTTAATAAGATATATATAATTTAAAAAAAATTCACACCTTATGACTTTTTATTTCTATTTCTGGAATCACAACTTTAAAGAATACAATTTTTTATAAATAATCACAAGCATACAAACCCTGTTGTCCAAAAAGATGTTCACTGTTACTGCATATATAATTGTAAATAACTGAAAGCAAAGTGAATGTACAAAAGAGTTGAATGGTTGAGTAATTTCTACTGCATTTTCTCCTTGATTATGTTGTCCTTAAAATTATATCTATAAAAACTTCAAAAGAGTACGAAATACTTATATAATAATTATTAGATACAATCAGAATAGATAATGAACACAACATATCAAAAGCTTAACTAAAGTTTATTCTTAGAATGGGGATTATAGATAACTGGGATATTATTTTTATAGTAAGTATTATCAAAATTTTCCCCAAAGCTAGAATTAGTTCCTGGAATAGAAAAAGTAAATAAAACCTCTTTTAAAAAAAAAAGGTGTGTGTGTGGGAAATATAATGAAAAAATAATGTGGCTCCTTTTAATTCTAAATATGAGTGAATATCAATAAGAGGCAAATAGTATAAAGTCCATATGATAAAAAATAACTAGAAAATATAGGGAAAATACATACTGAAGACCAGCTATATTCAAGAGCCGCATCTTTCTCCTTCAAGTTTCTGAATATATATATTGAGAAATGATATTTTGCCACAGCAGTTATTTCCTTGAATGAAATTTAATGTTCTCTCTGAAAAAATAAATGTATTTCCTCAAGTGTTTATAAACCTAATTTAAATGTTCTGACACTTTACTTTTAATTGTTTCCATGTAATTTGAGCAGTGAAAGGAAAGACACGCTTTTAAAAAAAATATTAACTTCATTTTGTTTCACTCAATTTTGATAAATTAGTACATAATCCAATGAACACAGTATTGTTAATATTTTGTGTTTATTATTGTGAAAATATGCATTGCATTAAATTTAAAATAAATTTAATTAGGAAAGGAATCAAATAAGTGTTAAATTCACTATTTTTTTGTCCATTGTTTCATATAAAAATCAATGGGAATTAGTTTAAAAAGAAGCATAATGATTAGATAATTACACTAAGTTTGAGCTGGGCTGATATAATGAAGCATTTTCTTTACAGAAAAAAACAGTAGCAATTAAACTTGGCATTTATTTCTAAAGTTTTCAACTTTACGTGCCTTTCCAAAATATGGTGTAGAATCTTACTGCATCAATTTTAATATTTGCTTTAAAGATAACAGAATAGCAATCACATTCAAAAATAAAAGAGAAATTATATTGTCATCAATTATTTTACCATGCCACCACAATTTTTAATTAAAAATGACCTTAGAGGCCATAAAATGAGACTGAAGAACTGAGGTTAAATTATTTGTCAAAAGTTAGATTGCAAAATTGAAATCCAGACTCCTGATAGTGTGTTCAATCTACAAATTCACTAATGTTAATTTTTGTATAAGAAAACAGCACACATTTCCTAGTGTGAATAGTATTCATGGAGTTTTCCAGAACTGTGCAGTGCTTACACCATGTTGTGGATCATCAATAATGTTTATTGAAGTGAGGCGGACTAAACTACTCTAAAAGCTATTGTAGTATTCGAAGTAATTTTTGGGTGCATCATTATGAAAGAAATGCTCTTGATTTTGACAGAGATAAAGAAAATCTACATTTCTGCCCAGAAATATAGGTGTTCAATTTCTGTAGCATCAATAAAATAACATCAATCTCAGAAGTAATATAGGAAAAGAATATAAATCTATTAGAAAAGAAACACTGGCCAATATATAAAGATGAAAATTGGCTTCTCACATTACCAATCTCTTTGGTAAACGTTTCTGTGTTCCTTCGCGATATTTTATTGGCACAAATATGTGTATGTCTACATGCTATTTCCTCATTTAAAAATATCTTAACATTAATCTTTAATCTAGGATGTTAATGATATTTTTTCCTTTTGTTAATGAAAAGCAAGCTGTAATTTACCACTATGAATATTTGTGGACTGTATTAGGTATCATCTTTCCATAAATAATTGAAGCCAGTGTTGATAAAAATCACATGCTGTGTCTACACATATATTGACTTAGTAGGTAATGAAAATAAAACATTATCAAAAGCATGCAAAAATTTTACTCATCACTGTTTATACAATATTTATTGTATGGGTCAAAACAAAAATCAAGTCTCTCTCACATTGAAAGTGTGTATGTGTGTGTGTGCGTGTATATATATATATATATATATATACACACATACATATATATAATACATATATATATATATATATATATATATATATACTTTGTATGGTAATTAAGTATTTGGTCATTGAAAAAAAACAACATTCCTAAATTTGAGTCCTAGTTTTGCTACTGCATTTTGAAGCCGATTAATTTCCCAAACTTTCTGTTTCCTCCTTTATAAAATGGGAGTTATAACAGTACTAATGTTATAGCATTGCTGTAAAGACTCAATACAATATACTAAATACTTAACAACATTCCTGCCTTAAAGTAAATTCTCAGTAAATTTTATCAGCTATATTACATAAGTGACATTCCCAGAAAATTTCTATATACCAGAAGATTGACAACAGTATGAAAATACCATTGTCTAAAAAGCATAAAAAAGTGACTAACATCTATGTAATGGAAGGAACAATTAAAAAAAATAAAGCCAACTCCATGCTTCATGAAGTGACAAGATAAAATAGGTGAAAGTTTACTGGGCTTACGTTGTTTATTCACACTTTCTTCATCCTTCTCTCCTTCTCATATACATATTAATCTAACATATAGCTACATTTTAATTTATTTTTCTACAATTTTTCTACCATCTCCCCCAAGTCTACTTCTTATATTATCTTTCCTATTCTCAGGCACCATCTTATCCACCACCATCCTATGCCCCACCTGAAATAATATCTAGCCAATTAATCACGTCACTCTAGCCTGCTGAGTCTTTCTCTGCCTGCACCCAGCAGACTTAACACAGCCAGCAGAATCAACAAAGGAGAAATTGCCATTCTTATCTTGCACAGAATTTGTCATCTCTCTTCATTTAAAAATATTATATTTCCATAGTTCTCATGAAATAGCAGTTATTTCTACAAAATGACAATAAAATTGTTTGCTGTTTTGACATGTAAATTAGTTCTAATTTTACTCAATTTTTATTGATAGTTAATTTAAAACACATGCAAAAATAATTCACATGGCTAAGACATTTATTAAAATATGTTTATAGTTACCAAAATTTGGAGAATAGAAAAACATAAAGTGGTGTTGGTGTGGGAAATTTTTCTATGCAATGTAGTTACGATTGTCTCTCTTCTTCGATGAAGGGTAAAACAGACCCACTGAAGAGTAAGAGAGGTAATGGATGATACTTTTTAAATTTTATTTTTTTGCCTTTTTCCCCCTTTAAAGTGGCCAATGGCTACCCTAAATTTAGCATTTAAAGAAATTGGTGCAAAGTGGGCTCAATTTGGTCAATACCAACAAATGGTTTAGGGAAATTGAAATTGGTTGGCCCACAAAGTATTCAACAACAAAGGATAAAATGCAATTTAATCTTTCCTCCAATATTAAAGTGTTGACTAGAAAACTGCCACTGTTCTATTTTTAAAATATATGCTCTATAGGCTCCACCCCCCTTTAATCTACCATACAAGGCCGCATGCAAAGTATAAAAGAAAGTGCCTTACATATAGCAATAAGCAGCCACTTAGAAACTCAGTGAAAAATCATGGTTTCCTAGTGGACAAAGTGCTTAACTCCATTAGTGCCATAGGCTGATTAAATCACCCACATTACATTTCAACGGTGTTTCAGCCAATTAAGCCAGCTCAATTCATCTCTGCTTTCTGTGGTCATAAAGACATTAGAAACAAATTTATGATCAGGCCTGTTAGTGAAATGACTTGTACAGTTGTTTTTAAATCAGGGTGGCTAAATTAATAATGGAAAAAAGTTTAAAAAGATCAAAAACAAGTAATTTTTTAAAAATATTCAAAGTTACCATGACATGGCATTAATTACATTCAGAAAATGCCGTTTCCCTTCCTTCTCAAGGCTGACTTAAAAGGCAGTGAACTGAGCAAACCAGCCAACTGGAACAGAGGCAGAAATAAGCCGCGTTCATTTTCAGTCAGGTGGCCCCATTGTGGAACTATCTTCTTGTAGCATTCAGTTCCCCGGAATGATAATTACACCAGGCGGCACACAGGAGAGGACAGATTCGATCCCTGAAGCAACGAGCATCTAGTAAATGCTGGTTAGCCTATTAGGGTGTGCAATTTCTAGAACTGTACAGATATTGCTTCTGATATTCTTTCCTGATCTATCAGCACCTTAAAAAACATTTATCATCAGATCGTTGACCAAAATGAAAACAAAGAGCTCATCAGGTACAGGTAAAAGAAATTTATGTAAATTGACGGCAGCAAATATTCCATGAATAAATAAATTTCTGTTTCATTATGCTGAAAAGAGCCATGGGTTTTTATTGGTCAATGTACAGTTTATAAAGGGCTTAAAGACATTTTCTATTGAAGGAGCTAGATTTTGACTAATTTTTAATATGAAAAACTATACAAAATACATTTTCTAGCATGAACTCACCATCAGATATAGAAAATTGGTAAGTCTAGGGTCAATCATTAGAGCCATCTTTCATTTGTCATAAATGATCATTGGATTCAGTACTCATCCTGATGGTCTTCAAATCCATTTGTCCAGTAACTGGTTAAAGTGTAAACCTGTCTGCTTGTAAGAGGCACTCATGTCAATAGTGACTTGCACAAAATAGGAATTTTTGTTGTTGTTTTGTTTTTGTTTTATGTAGCACTCCACTGATAGTAAATGCAAGGCTGGTATGATGACTCTGTTAGAAAATTCATTCAGGGACCAGCCATCTTCTAGCTTACTCCTTTATTATTCCTGTGATATTGCCCCCAAGACTTGTCCAAGATGTGTTTCAGCCAGCAGAAAGGGCAAAAGGGAAAAGGAGAAGAACGCACCTCACATTTAAGAATGCAATTCAGAAGACATATATTTTATTTGCATTCATATACCATTTATATAACTTAGTCAGAGGAACATACCTGGCAGCCAAAGTGGATGGATAATGTTGCCCTATTCTGACCAGTTCTGTGCTTGGCTAAAATTCCTGTTATCATGGAAGAAGGGGGGGATATATACTGGGAGATTACTAGCAGGCTCTGCTATAGATGGGGACTATGTAATCACCTTAAATAGGTAGTAACAAGAAAAGATCCTCCAGAAAGGCAGAGAAGGAGGATTTTATATAGTACAGTGTATGGGGCTCTATTCCTATCTAGTCTATAGTCATGAGGTGTTGAAAAGTGCATCTTGTGATAAAGCTACAATCTGCAGTGCTCCACAGACCAACCACCAACAAATGCAAACTGACACTTCTGAAATGGATTAGTGTGCATATCAACAATCTCCTAATGGCTTTCCTCCTTTCTATCACATTTGACCTTGCCTTTTGGAGGCATTTGATAAATGATTAATTATTCATTCTAGAACTTGATCCTTGAACAACTAAACTACTTCCCGGAAGCAAATATGGATGTGTATTAGGGCATCAGAATCCATCAATTATTCATGGATGGTGTGCTTTGTATTTGCCTAGGGTGTGACATTCTCTAAGTTAGTCAGTCTGCAAGATATAAAAATAATGGAATACATGGTCTCTGACCTCAAAGGAGTTACTACTAGAATGAAACAAATGCTAAACGGGATGTGTGGGCTGGGTTGTTATGATTGATGATATTAGTATTTATCTTCAGGGTCTTCCATTCAGTGTGGTGAGCCTGGGCCAAATTACAATTTATCTCCAGAGTAGCATGGAAGGAAAGAAGATTCAAAATAAAACAAACAAACTAACCATGAAAATATCCTCCCCAAATCTGAAAATGGATATGAATGAAAAATTTGGTGGTACTAAAGGAAAAAGGGAAACATCACAAGACCCCGATTTTAGATTAAGATTATAACTCACTATTATCAACATATAGAAGAAGTGGAGAAGCACACAGGCAGCTCAGATATGAGGACCTCCATGAGATAGGAAACAAGAATAAATTAAGTATCACAAAGTGGAAGTAGAAAAGGTGAAAAAATGAAATAAGAGAGAATGAGGCTGGAGCCAGAGAGGAAAACATACTGTTAGGACCCAGAATGGTTGGTCAGTCTGCTCCAAATCATGAAAATGAGGGGCAGAAAAGTTCATGCTTCTGTTTTCTGAATATGGTAAGTTGTGATTCCCTTGAAGATGTATTCTCAGTGCCTGAGATTTGCAGGTCTCTGATAGGTTGGAGCCTATCACTAGTTTTCTTATTCCTTTGGTATTACAGATGTTCTTTTACGTGTGTTTACATAGAACAATGATGCTCATCTAGCTTGGCATCTGGAGAAAATGCCAGGTGTCTATTTTTGGTACCTAGTTTTCTCTGCGGTCAAGGATGCACAAGTGGCCCCACCATGATATGAGAATAGCATGTGAGAGAGGGAGCAAAAGGCAGTTCTGACAAGCGTAGCACTAGCAGAGTCTTTCTTACATCCCCTTTGTGACTCCTGAGTTGCTCCTTTTATGGGCTGCTTTATATGTAATGTTTGGAATGATTCCTGGAATTGCTGGTTTACCTGCGAGTTTAAGATAATGGCTGTTGGACCGCACATTGGGTGGTGCGTGATGATAGAGGATGGTGTCTGGAGGCAGATGTAATAGTTTTCACTGCCACAGAGTGTTGGCCATTTGAGAGAGAAGAACATATGGTGGGAGATGGTGAGGTGGTTAAAATTTTCATAGCAAAATTAGCTCAACAATTTCTCAGTGTGTACTGACACCCAAGTCTTGCTTTGGTTTTCCTTCAGTCTGTTCATGACGCCTCAGTGTAACTTTTACCCGTTCAATGCCAACGCTACCAGTGTGATACAAAAACTTAACAATTCTTGTTTAGATTTTAAGTTCAGCAAACAAATTAATTTTTATTTGTAACTATATCAAATTTAACCTTTCCTTTAAAGACTTTTGAAAAGTATTTGGTCTTATTTTAAATGTTTAGTTAATTAAACACCTTTTACATTTCTAAAGTGCACTAACAGTTTAGATTGCTATTTAAAGTACTGAACTACACTAAATCTACAAACAAAACATCCTCCAGCACTATTTTTAAGTGATCACTAGTCAAACGTGTTTAACTCTTTAAAGAAGAACAGCAGCATGATGAAATTGTTACAAAAAAGTATAGGAGATACAGAAGTATATATAATCACTTAAAGGAAGAAAACTGGAGTAAGAATGTAATGTTAATTGCATACATAACTGATCAATGCACTATAGGGCAATACAACTATAACTCTGTGTTCTGATATTTTCTTGTGGGCAGAAATCACTTGTGTTTCTGTGAGACAAAATTGATTTACATTGATCTCAGACAAGAATCTGGTGCATCGCTATCTATTTTCAACAAGTTAATTTCTACCCTTATGGGGTTGTAAAATGCCTTAATCAATAGTAAATAATATATAAAACAGGATGCATATTTACAAAGAATGAGATAATATTTGGATATCTTATTAGATGACATTAAATGATAGTCATTCCTTTGCTTATTTCCAAGTTTCAGATTGTTTTCCCTTTAATAGTGTACCACTCCCAGTGATTCATTTATTTATTTTTTTACAAAAATGCCTGGTCTCACTGTGTTTTGGCCTGATTAGTTACACATGTGGGGCAGAAGGTGCTGGTTGACATGCTAATTTATAGTATGGTAAGCAAATCAAAAGTCACATAATGTTGAGTAACTAAGATCATAAAGGTAATTTCCATTTAGAGATTTTGAAAGAAACCTGGGATTGTATTTTTAATATGCTTTGTCATTTCAGGGATTTATCAGAACAAAGTAGTAGTAATATTTGCCCTTATATTACATGTTTATAAGACCAAACCCCAGAAATTCATTTCCAACAAATTTTATTTGCAGTATCAATACATGTGGTTGAATTGCTCCCTCTAAAATCTGCTAAGTAACTAACCTGAGAAAATGACTTACCCTATTACCTGTCAAGCTAGAACACTGTTAGTCACAGAGTTGTTGCCAGACCATTTGCCTGGGAGAGCTTTCTAGGGATTTTTTTCCAAACAAAAAGCACAACCCCTACTCCTTATTGGTGTGCTTGTCAGAGTTGATTAAATATAATTTTTTCTCAGATATGACACTACAGAAAATTTAAACACTGTTTGAGCAGTGTTTAAATTGATTTGTTAAATTGTATCCTGATTTTTTAAAAAGGAGGACTGATGCTTATTATATTAACTAAATAACTACAGTGCCATTGAAAGTGAAAACATTCAGTAAAAGTGTTTATTCCTGACTTCCTTAAACATCCATCGAAGGAAAATAAGAGTGTTCAAAATAACATCAACAGTATTCCAAACAAATAACCATTATTACCTGTTCTTCATCATTTCACTCATTCTTACTAAATTGTTTTTTGTTCTCCTAGATATTGGGCCTATACTCTGCTTTCATGAAATCCTCTGCATCTGGATAACAATAAGTTCTGAAATTGTTGACTCAGTCCTGTGCCACAGTCTGACATTTGTCATGTTATGTCAGCTCAGAAACCTGTGCTATTAGTCTTTCCTTGAAGTTTCAATAGTTAAGACCAGCAAGAATTGCTCTATCTATGAAGCTCTGAAACTGACCTTTGCAGTAGAACAAATTTCTAGCATGTTGTAGCTTTTAGCAGAGCCTTTTGGAAAACATGAGAGAACAGAAACATTTATAGATGATAAGATTATATGGCTGAGTCTTATATATTACACTGACCTAAAATATCAAGAATGAGGAAAATAAAAATACTTCATAATAGGAACAATAAATAACTGATTCAAAAAGAATTCATAAGTATTTCCTGGAAAGAACAAGAAACACTTTATGAGTATGAGACTACTACATCTCCAGTGCCTTCTGAAGTCCACAATCTTTGTAACATATGCATAGTAAGAACAATTTACCTAAATAAACTTAATCTAGGGAAGGGTGAGTTTCTCTTTAAATATTATTAAAAACACAGAGAATACCAAAAAATTATTTTGGGCCATCTTTTTTATAATGTAGAGAAGAATATTTGTTTTTATAGATGCCCACCTGGAAATCTTAAAGATAGTTTAATTGTAAAGGACAACGTGATTTTTTTCTTTTTATAATTTTGGAATTATTTTAGGAAGAAAAAACATGAGCATTATCGGTTAATATGATTAAAATAAAAGAATAAGTTCCTGGAAACAGTGAAAAGTTATAGATTGCTACCTATGAGAAACAGCATAACATTTAAAACTCTAAACATAAGAATGTATCATCATCATAAGAAATCTTATTTCTTTCAGAAGGGAGGAACTGTCAATCCATTGTTTTTGAGCAATCAAAGATGTTAAAAATTTGTCATAAAGCATAGAAGATTACTCTGGTGAGATACTAAATCTCTGTCACCTGGAAAGATTGCAGAAAAGGGAAAGACCAACTTTTACTACTTTAATGAGCAGACTGAATATTTTAAAACCAATTTATCATTTTAACAAGGAGAACACAAAATTTTAATCTGTCATTATTATGATTTGTAAAAATACATATTCATATACTATTTTTAAATGAAGAACCCTATCAAAATTGAGCAATTTTGGCTAAAATTTAGCCCAATTTATTGAGTTTTTTCACATTCATTATTTGTTGTTATAAATAGAGGCAAATAAAGTTTTTGATCTGTATGTAATCCTTCTACAACCTTTCATTTGCATTCAAATTTTGTTTGCACTATCTTATTTCACATTTGTAAAAAGAATATACTTAGATTTCAGCAAAAATTTTCTCTTTTTCCATGAAAATATATATTCCTTACTCTCCATATGTGTATTTTTGTGTAGGTCCTAATGTAGTCTAACTCACTCATATTAATTAAATTGAAGCCAAAACAACTAAGTCTTATTTTACCAGGAATTTGGTAATTGAAAGTTGTCTGTAATATACAAAAATTTTAGAGAGAGGCAAAAGCTCATGGCTCATAGATAGTAGCAATGTAGCCATGTACATTCCAATCACATCATTTAAGGAGACAAAAAAAGAAAAGAAAATCACATTTGTTAATATAACCCAGAGTTATAGCTATTTTACAACATAATACATGAAAAAATTATGATCTATAAAATTATATATGCATTTGTATGTATACATATGTGTGTGCCTGATGTTCAGAACAAGTGTTTAATATTCAATCTAATTTAAAAATTGTATAGGTATTCAGAACTTATTCATTATTTAACTCTATTAGTATCAGTAAAAAGTTGAAAATTTATTTAAGGATTTTGAAAATTTAATTAGACACATTATGTAATATAATTATTCTTGATAGTAGAAAGAATGTTAGAATCCTAATTCAAATTTTATTGAATATAAATTTATATTTTTTTAATTGTAAAGATTGTGTGGAAGTAATATTAGCCTATTTAGTCAGTAAATCAGTATCAGAAGTTTAAAAAGCTCAGTTTCTTTGGTCTTGTCATAACAAAAGCAAATTTTATTTTTAAAAATATAAATGTATTTCCATTGTATGACATAGATAAAACCAGAGATTTACCCAGGGATTTATTTTGTTTACATAAACATGGATAGATATGATAAAAAAAAAAGAGAGAGTTACCACAAAAACTACTTTGGTCTGACAGTTTTTGTGAGTATATTTTCTCTCCCCTTTTATATCTAGCACATTTTAAATACTAAACATTTTAGTTCTTATATTTTTTCTAGGAATGTCTGTGTTCCTCATAATATATATATATGTATATATATATATATGTACCTCTTAGCTGAATATAAACCTATTAGCTTATGCAAAACAATAAAAATAGTACTTTTAAATTTAAGAAACATATTCTAATTTATTAAGACATTCCAGAGATAGGAAATATTTCCAATTCATACACTGAGTGATAAGGGCTTTTTCTGAATTATAGAAACACAAAACATAAGAGATTCACATTTGCTTTTAGAACTTTGGACAAGGTCAAAGTTATCACAAAATGCAAAAATCACACCAGCCTATATTTCAAAGGGCTGTTTCCTTTCCAATAAGGCATAATATTGCATAAACAAAAATGACTGAAGAGCAGATTCTTTGTCACCTCTTGCTTGACAGAGAATAGATTCCCCCATTCCTCCATGGCAGAGATTGCAGATTAACCAGATAATAAAGCCTAATTCTCATTCATCACTACCACCAAAGGAAAATGATGAATTGGCTATGAGGAAACCTGATTAGATCCAAACTTGACGACTATCAAAAACAGAAGCAAAAACAACAGTGAGAAGAAATAACAAAAGAGAAAGAGTCAGTGGAGGCAGTTTTATTAGTACTTGGGATTCATTTCAGTGACCAAAAAAGAAAAGCATCTGAGCCTAAGAATTGTGCTTTTGAACCAAGAGCACAAATGGCTCCAGTAGTTGCATCCTTTTGAGCATTTCAATGGGACACCCAGTAACTGTCAAGGATAATTTTAAAATAGTTAAAAACATAACTCTCATACAACTATAAATTAAGCATGTGTCAACAATTTATTTCATTCAATAATGAAAGAACCAGCAATCTGGGAAAACCGATTGCTCAATAATTTCTATACATTTTATAAATCTCATTCATACAGGTAGTGCATCTGAAGAAGTTTTAGCTCCCATACCAAGAAAAATATTAATAAGGTTTTACTTAAAAATCATTAATCAAATAAATTACTAAATTTACATTTTAAGTTGCAGTTATAGAGTGTCATTCTACTTTAAACCATACTACTTTAAACGTTACATATATATAAAATGCCAAATATGTATACATGTACTTCTTAATACAAAAAAATTAATGACATGGTTCACATAGCTTATAACTGTGGATTCAAATAAAAATATAGCATAAATTGTTTAATCTGTTTATATACATTTGCTGCTTCTACCCAGATCAATCACTTAGTATAATTTTCATTTTTATTATAAAGATATATGATCATATTTTTTTATTCTAACTCTAAATTTTTAAAATTTAATGGAATGCTAAAGTATGTAAATATATATTTCATCTAATTTTAAAAACTTAAGATGTTGAAAGAAACTTACATGTTTACATATTTATACCATGCAAAACTAAGAAATATTTGAAATGATATCCAATCTAATTTTTGGTTATAACTTTGCATTAGTATTAAGATATTATTTTTCTGCAATTTACTTTGAATATTTAAGCATAGGCAATGTTATTTTAGGACTAAACTGCTTAATTTAAAATAAGCCATAGTTTCAATTAGTTTCTTTAATAAGAGCTGAAATCTGAAGTGGGATTAGCTGCTATGCTCCAAAGGTAACTACCACAATCATGTCATTTGTCTTTATCTCTGATTAACACCAGATGGTTCAGCTTAAATTAGAACTGTTTTTTTCTGCAATAACATATTTGTGTAAAACAAATTAGTTTATACCATTATGAAGTCAGGAATGACGTCAGTTTAATGTAGGAATGGTGCTAATTCAGATGTGAAGTTTCCCAGATTGTTCATTTTCACACTATCATATCACAGCAGCTGAATGTGAAGTACATTAAGACAGCTAAATGCAGCAAACTCTGGAGGAATACAATGCTGTATATGATGCCTACTCATCCTAAATTCTTCCTCTTGGCTCTGTTGGGCCACATGATCTCTCCTGAAAAATTTTATGGTGTATTTATTCTGCTCTATGTGAATTTTGCTCTTAACCAACACAACTCAGCAGCCTTAAGCCTTCTTTATACATTCTTCAATGAGCTAACTTCAGCTTATTTCTAATAAGTTGATAAATCTAAAATTTACCATAGAATTGCTATATTCAAAATTTAATATACCTGTAGTCATTGGTGCTGGTTGCCAAAAATTTCTGGTTTTGTCTTCTGCCCTTATGGTATGATTACACTTCCTGGCCCTCTGGTAGTTCTAGTTCTGGCCAATGAACTGTGAGCAGAAATGATGTGTATCACTTCTGAAATAAAGAGCTTAATCTTATCACTGATGTAAGATCTAACTATAAAGCCCACTTTAACCTTGAGCATTGTGACTGGCATCCTTCAAGATAACACTTGCCACTTTTTCTGATTTTAAATAATATTACAAAACTATAATAATCAAAACAGTATGGTACTAGAAAAAAAATAGATACATCAACAAATAAAACCAATTGAAATCACAAATATAAGTCAAACAATATATAGTTGCCTAATTTTTGACAAGGGCACCAAGAATACCAAACAGAAAGAATAGTTTTTGCATTATTGTGAAAACCAGATATCCAAATGCAATAGACTAAAGTAAGTCCTTTATTTAATACTATATAAAAAATTAACTCAAAATATATTAGGTACTTAAATGCAAGACCTGAAACCATAAAACTTCTAAAAGAAAACATGGGAGAAAAGCTTCTTGACATAAGCCTTGGCAAAGTTTTCTGGACATGACACTAAAAGTTCAGGCAACAAAAGCAAAAATAAATAAATGGGACTATATCAAACTTAAAAGCTTCTACACAGCAAAGTCAACAATCAACAAAATGAAACTAATTGTTTCCATTACCATGGAAGCCATTATACAGGAAACCATTACCATTATACAAGAAATAATGTATCTTGATAAGTGGCTAATATGCAAAATATATAAGGAACTCAAACAACTCAATAGCAAGAAAAAAATAAGCCAAAAAAATGGGCAAAGTCTTGAACAGATATTTTTTAAAAGAAGACACACAACAGGTATATGAAAACTGTTCAACATCACTGACCATCAGGGTAATTCAAATTAAAACCACAATGAGATACCACCTCACACCTCTTTAGATTGCTATTATAAAAAAAGATAAGTGTTGGCTGGCAAAGATGTGGAGAAAAGAGAACCCCTGTACACCATTGGTGGTAATGTAAATTGGTATAGCCATTGTGGAAAACAGTATGGAAGTTCCTCAGAAAAACTAAAAATAGAACTACCATATGATCCAGCTATCCCTTCTCTCGGTATGCATCTGAAAGAAATACAGTGAGTACCTCAAAAAGAAATATGTTTTCCAAAGTTCATTGCAACCTTATTAACAACAGCTTAGGTAATGGAAATAACCTACGTGTCTATTGAGAGATGAATGGACAAAGAAAGTATGTATATAGAGAGTATTCATTTTCTGCCAGATCTGGCCAATTCTGTACATAGAGTGTTTGAAGTCTCTGGCAATTAAGATGCCACTTATGCCATTTATTTCTTTGCATAGATCTAGAAGAATTTTCATTAGAAACTGGGAGCTCCTTTGTTAGGTGCACATGTATTTAGTATTGTTATGCCTTTTTATTGAATCACTCCCTTTACCATTACAACCATCTTTGTCTTCTTTTTACCATTGTTGATTTAAAGTTAATTTTATGTGATATGAAAATGACTAACACTTGCTCCCTTTTGGTTTCCATTTGTGTGGAATAATTTTTTCCATCCCTTGATCTTGAGGCCGTCTGAATCCTTGTGATTTAAATGTGTTTCTTGGAAAGAGCAAATACTTGGGGTGTGTTTTTCATCATTCAGCTGGTCTGTCTTTTATGTGGGGCATTCAGATTGTTCATGTTGAGTGCTGGTATTGATATGTGGGATGCTGTTCTGGTCATCATGTTGGATGGCACCTTATTGTTTTGTTTTTTCCTCTTGTTCTGTTGTTTTATAAGGCTGTGAGCTATAACTTTTGGGTGCTTTTGCAGTCGTGGGTATATATTGTGCCATTGCATGTATAATGTACTTTTGAGCATTTCCTATAGGGCAGGTCTAATAGTGGCAAATTTCCTTAGTGCTTGCTTGTCTGAAAAAGTCTTTATCCATTATTTATAAAACTTAGTTTTGCAAGATACACAACTCTTGTCTGAAAGTTGTTCTTTTTAAGAAAATGAAAAATAAGGTCCCAATTCCTTCTGGCTTATAAGGTTGTGCTGAGAAATCTGCTGCGAGTCTGATGGGTTTTCCTTTGTAGGTTAGTTGTTGCTTTCATAGTGCAGTTTATAGAATTTTCTCTTTCATTTTGACTTGGGCCAGGCTGATGACTATGTGTCTTGGAGATGTCCATTTGCTATGAATCTTACTGTTGTTCATTGATCATCTTGTATCTGGATGTCTGAATCTTTGGCAATACTAGGGAAGTTCTCCTCCGTAATTCCCTCAATAGGTTTTACATGTTTTTTGCTTTTTCTTCTTCTCCTTCAAGGACACGTATAATTGGCCTATTGGCTAGTTTCACATAGTCTCATATTTCTCTGATTGTTCATTCTTCTTTCTTTTTTTTTTCTGCACTGTTGACTGACTGGGTTAGTTTGAAATCCTTGTCTTGAAGCTCTAATAGTCTTTCTTCTGTTTGCTTTCTGCTGTATTTATTTTATAATTCCCTAAATGACTCCTTCATTTCTTTAAGTTCTGTTATATCTTTTCTTATGTTGTCTATTTCTTTAGTGAGTTTTTCATTTTTTTATTCATATCCTGAAACAGTTTTTTGACTTCTCAACTTTATCTTCAATTCCATTCATCTTGTTTGTTGTCCATATTGTGAATTCCACTTCTGACATTTCAACAGCTTCTTTATGGTTGGAGTCCATTGCTGTGAATCTATTGTGATTCACAGCTGAATTAGGGGGTGCTGAATTAGGTTGTTTTTTCGTGTTGCCAGTATTTTTTTTTTTTTTTTTTGGCTCATTTCTTCTCATCTAAAACCTCTTCTCTCAGCTCAGGGCTGTTAGGTTTAAAATGCATCTGTTTTCCTATTCTGGGAACTCTCCTGCTCAGCGAGAAAGAGGAGAGGTCCCTTGATAATGCTTTTGTGTCTTACACCAGAGGGTTGACCTGGCAGGGGAGGGGCAGATGCACTGAGAGCCTGTAGCACAACTGTTCTGTGTTGTCTTGATTTCCTGTGGTTGTCATTGTCCAAGTTAACTCCCAGGCCACTGTTAGAAGCTTGGGCAGGAGGGTGTGCAAATATTTCTCCATGGAGGTACATCATGGAATTTTGGAGCACCAAGGCTCATTATGGAACTGCAACTGTTGGCAGGGTGGATCTGGGGACCTTGGCCAGTGCCTGGGTTTGTTGTGGGACCTGGACCAGTGTCAGAGAATCTTTGTGTGGAATGGATGGTTGGTCCCTAGGCCACTGTTAGAAGCTCAGGGAGGGGGCTGGATGTGTTGTGGAAGACTGCTCTGCCAGGATATCCCTGTGGTGGTGGCAGTGGCTGTTTGGCAAGGCTATCTAGGCAGTAGCCACAAGCATCAGGGCTGCAGGCATTCATCCCATCCAGGTCTGGGTGTAATGATGGTATGTGGCGGGGCAGCTTGTGGCTAGTGGGCTCATAGTAGAGAGCTAGATGACAGGTGTGGCATCACATGGTGTCACAGAGGGGTGGCCTGCTGGGTAGTGCACAAACCCAGGGGATGTGGCCCATGACAAGGCATATGGCTCTGCAGGGATGTGGCCTGCTCATGCAGTTTGGGGCCATTGGGGCATGGACCTGGGCATAGGTTGGGCAGCTTGTTCCACTGGTGGGTACATGGTGCCATGAGGGCTAGACTGCTCTGACTGGGGCTCTCTCCTTAGACAGGTCCCATTGAGGCTGCTATCATGGGACTTCTTGAGCTCCTTGAGTTTCTTGGTGGTAGGGACGCCTGGCTCCCAGTCATGGGTCTGCAAAAGTGTTTATTCTCCGTGTTCCCTCCCCAGCCTGACAAGGGGTGATGTTGGGGCAGCTGCAGAGAAGCTGATTTATGTGTAGACTAGGAGTTCCTGAGAGCTTCCTAAGAGTCATGTCAGCTGTGGCAACCCAGGAACTGAGGCCAGCAGATCCCTGCTAAGCCTAATTTCTGATGCAACTTTACTGTGCAGTCTCCAAGCAGTTCTCTGATCAATACAGAGGCCCACAGTGGTAGTAGAGTCCCCTCACAGCTCCAGTCTCAGAGTCCACATGAGGTGTGGGGGGGCCTTGATACTCTCTCCTTTATTCTTTCACTATGTGTAGGCATTTCTCTCAGGTACCTTGCAGTCTTCGCAAGTGGAACTCCCTGTCCCTGTCTCCTTCACTCTGAGTGTCTTCCATCAGTTCCCTGATGATTTACAATGCTCTCTTCAAGAGGTCCATCTGTAGATGAGCATCTACTTGCTGTTTTTGATCCTCTCCTTAGACAGCGGTGTGTACAGGCTGTTTCTAGTCTCATTCTTGGCCCTGATCAATTTAGTAACATATTCATATAATATTTAGATTACCTGTATTTTGCTAGAAATACATCGATATATGACAGTTTTTACAAGTGTAACACAACTTAATTGTAATGTATTTATTTAAATACTGTTTGTTTGGATTAATTAAAGCTTTAATTATTTTAGCATTCATATTCATGAATGAAAACTGTTTCTAAAATCTATATTTTTAATTCTTTTATAACTAAATTCATCACCATGAAATCTCAAAAAAGTGCTTTAAAATTAAGAGAAAATATTAAAATCGTTATTTTTGTTATGTAATATTTTAATCACCTTCTGAAATGTTAATATATTCACATTGGAGTAGGTGTTCAGAAAGATTAAAAATTTTATGATAATTCTTTTTCATAAACAAGTCAGAGTTGGTCTGTTTTTTGGTTACACTAGAACAGTGACTTTTATGTCTCAGTAATATTTAATGCTCCCTGTTGCCACCCTCTTTTTCAAAAGTGACCTTTGCTTAGAGTCATCCCATTTCTTAACCTATTGCTTATTTATATTAACCTAACATATGAATTTTTCTGTGGACAAGTCATAGTAGCATAGTCTAGTATTTAATAGCACTGTGGTCGGACTGCTTGAATCCTGCCTATAACACTTATTAGTTGCCTCTAGGGCAGATTATTCGACCCCTGTGAGAATATTTTACATTAAAATTTAATTTATTTAATGAATACAGGAAAATTCAGGAGCTGCATTTTTCTTGAGTGATTATTTTATAATTTCTGTGTCAGAAAAATTTTTCCACTTTACTAAAGTAAAATTTATTGAAAAATGATTTGAAATATTCCCTAATTTTCTTCTAATTTCTGTGGGATCTGTAGTGGTGCCCCCCTTTTATTTTTTTATTGTTTTGGTAATTGTTATTAATCTTGTTTTAAAAAAGTCAATCTAACTGGAAGTGTAATATAATGTTATTTATAGTCAGTTAGCTTTTGAATTTATTGATTTTCCTCTTTTTATCCATTTTATAATTCATTGTCTTGTGATTTTATCTTTATTATTTATTCTTTTTGCTAATTTTGTCTTAAGTTGTTTTTCCATTTTTAGTTTAGTAAGGTTGAAGCTTAGATCATTAATTTTAAAACCCTTATTTTTTCTAATATAAGCTTATAAAGCTACAAATTCCCCTGTAAGCATAGTTTCATAAAACAAATTTTAATATAGTCTCACTTTAACTTAAAGTTAGAAATGTTTTCTTAATTTCTCTAATGCATAGTTATTTAAAATCATGTTATTTGATTTCCAAAGAATTAATTTCTAATTTAATTTCATTAAAGTCAGAGCAAAACTTTTATCTTATGAAGCCTTTGAAATTTGTTGATACTTATTTTATGATCCATCATATTGAATGTTTCTTGCCTACTGAGAGAGGAATGTTGACATCTACAAATACAATCATAGATTGATCTATTCTATTTTAGACTGTTAGATTTGCTTTCACTTCTTTTTTTAATCCTTGTTTTCAAGTAGCATATATTTAGGATTGATAAAGATCTCTATCTTACTGACAAATTTACCTCTGTTGTAATGTAGAATGTTCCCCTCTGTCCCTCACAGCAGCTCTTATTCTGAAGTCCAGTTTGATATTAATTTAGCCTGGTCCTCTTTCTTATAACTAGGGTTACATGTCATATCATCATTTTGCGACCATTTTTTTTACTCAAAAAAATTGAGTGCTTTTGTGTCTCCTTAAATCACTTTTCTTGCTTGCTTGTTTCCTATGAACCAGTTTTATTATACCGAAAATTAATTTACAGAACTCATATGTTTACTCATTCTGTCATTTTCTAGCTTGTAATCATTTAGACCATTCACATTTAAAGTGATTTTCATATATTTGAATTGATCTCTAAATGTTAGATTTTTTTTATCTCAGGTGTTGTTTGTTCCTTTTTTACTCTTTTCTCGAATTTACTTTTTAGCATTGCATTTTATATTCATTTATATGTTGGAATATTTGCTATAACACTTGGATTTTAAAAATATTTGTAGTGTTTAATTCTAGGTTTTGCAATAAGTATATTTATATTATTGTAGTATACTTCCATAAAATATAACACTTCACATATAAGAACCTCAATAACATAAATACATTACTCCTTCTATCATTTGTTTTGTTGTTGTCATATATTCTAATTCTATATCTTATACACCTCAAAGTCTCATTTATATTTGGTTTGAACAATTATATTTCAAGAAAAAATAAAATGCAAAAATGTTTATATTTATTCATATATTTACCATTTTCAGCATTTTTATCTTATTGCATAGATCCAAGTTTATATCTACTATCATTTTCCTTCCATCTGCAAAACATCCTTTAATATTTCTTATAGCTCAAGCCTGCTGATACATAAACCATTCAGATTTTGTCTTATACATATTTTGCCTTTACTTTTGAATTTGCTGGTTTTAAAATCCTAACTTGACTTTTTGTCAGTAGTTTAAAGGTAGCATAAATTTGAAGAGAAGGTTATGGACATTTTAATTTTTGTTCCTCATTACACATTTAGTGTGTGTGTGTGTCTGTGTGTGTGTATGTGTCTTCGTGGCTGCTTTATCACTTGTTCTCAACAAGTTGATTATGGAGTGAGTGACTTCATGTTATTTTTTGTTTGTTTGTTTTTGTGCTGCTTGATGTTTGTACCACGTTTTGGATCTCTAAGTTTACAGTTTTCATCAAGTTTGAAACATTTTTCAGATATGATTTCTTCAAATATATTTTCTGCCCTTTGCCCTTCTCTAAGACCTCAATTACATGTGTGTTATTGTCCCAAAACTCACTGGTCTTCTCTTTTTCTTTCACTGCTTTGTTCTCTGTGCTTCATTTTGGATAATTTCTATTACTGTGTTTTCAAGCTCCCCAGTCATTTCAACTTTAGGTCTAATCTGCTGTGAATCCCATTTAGAGAAATTTTATTCCAGACATTTTATATCTCGTGTAGAGTCTTTGATAGTTACGGTTTTTTATACGATTTTCTCCCTAATATGGGTCACAGTTTCTGGCATTTTTAAAAATTTAGTAATTTTAAAGTGGATGATGAATAATGTTCACTCTAAACTGCTTTGTGCTGGATTCTGTTATATTCTTTCAAGTATGTTGGACTTTATTCTGGCAGAGAATTCAAATATGTACCATCAGTTCAATCACTTTTGGGCCTTTTTAAAAGTTCTTATTCATTTATTTTTTGGTGGATGATAACAACATGTTTATGCCAGTCACTTTTCTAAAGTTAGGTCTATTTTAGCCCTACTGCTAAGGTCTGACTATTCTGTGGTTTTTACTGTGTGCCTCAGGTGGTCGGCAGATTCTGACCCTATGGCCTTCCAAACTCTAAAGTTCCATGTTAGCATGACAACTGTCCTTTCCCTAAATTTGTCTTGCTTAGATTTATGGGGGTTAATCCAGGGCACACGATGACTGGTATTTAGCCAAAGACTTGGAGACCTTTAATTTTGGTAGCTTTCTTCTCTGCACAGCTCCTTCTCCTCAGGTACTCTAAACCCAAAATTCCAACTTCTTTAAAAATCCTAGAACATCAGTTTTAGTTTCTTCAACTCTTATATACTTGCTGAACTTTGTTTAGGTTCCCCTTCCCGATGCTACAGTTTGCAAGTTGTCCCCCAGGCAGAAAGCAAGGCTTTTTCATAGGACTCATTTTCTTAGGGTTACAGTGTGCACTGCCTGTTGCCCAATCATTGAAAACTGTTGTTTCTTATATTTTGTACAAATTTCTATTTGTCTGTAGTGAGAGTGTGATTCTCATAGCAGATACTTCTTCATGGACTGAAGGGCAAATCTCCAAGGAACCGGTCTAATACACTTGTTTGTGTAAATTACAGAACTCCACATTCTTTCTGAAGGACAATGTATTACATAAAGAAATCATGTTACATGTTTAAGCTGACTTTCTTACTTATTCATGGTCAAATATTAGTATCTAATTAGTGTTGATAAACTAGAATTCATTTTAAATGCAAATAATTATTCTATGCTCTGACTTTTTGTAAATTTAGGCTTACTTGGAACTATTACTTCCCTTTTACCTTTTGGTAAACTTTAAAGTATGGGAAATTGAAAGGTTGTTTTTAGTGGGATAGATTTCTCTTTAGCATGAGCATGAGTTCAGTTAATACTGGTTTGACAGTTCTTACTGGAGTGCCAAATTTCTTTTGACAAGTTTTCAGGGTGTCCATTATCTCCAACAATGGCCTTCCTAAGGATCAGAAACTTTAATGATAGTGCCAGGAGGGCTGAATGTTTTATTGAGGTGATCTGACCTAGAGGTGTTAGCATCTTCAAAAGTGGGAAATCATATGCTTGTGTTAAATAATTTAAAGGTAGCTTAAAGAGTGGTATTATTGGACTCCAGAAGCAGAAAAGAAAATCCTAACAATATAGTTTATATTGCTCCTATAAAAGTAGGAATAACAGAGTAAAATCTTAGTGTCCAATAGGGAGAAGAAGCAATGGGGAATGCACAATGGTAAGGGCTTTTTATCCCTTTGAAACTTTCACAGTCTTGACTTGAGGCTCTCTGTTAGGAATCACAATGTACGGTAAGTAGCTGCATGTCAAGCCTCATCTTTCTGTACATGCCATGGCTTCATGTGGACAGAATGGGAATTTTTTCATATTTTTTCACTGGAAATTCAGGAAAAATGTACTCGGGATCCATGAAGAGAAAACTACAAATTGAAGTCATCCCCGTGATTCAGATTATAAATGTTACAGACCAAGAGTCATAATAGCATATCATAAAATGAGAGGGGCAGATGTCCCAATCTACCTTTATAATAAAGAAATCCCATTTTCTTTTTAAGTTGCTTTTTCATGAAAGTGACAGGAATAGGTAGTGACATATGTGTGCAGCTGACTTATAGACAGATGGCTTATTTTTACGTTTTCTGCCTGAGACAATGCCGCATTCTACCTTGATCACTTTTCAGGCACTGAGCCAGGCACAGCAGCCTGGGCCAGCAGAAAGGACCAAAGAACAGAACCTGAAAGTAAGACTACTGTGTAATGTTCGTATTCATCCTGCAGTTCCCTCAAGTACTCAGAGTCCATATTGCTACAAATATAGCCAAGACCTGCAGACTCCCATTGTAAGAGTAAGAAGAAATTGGAAACACACCATTTGCTGAAAGGAGGGTGGCTCAACTCCTCAATCTTCTTAGTACTTTGAAAATAAAAATGCTCTTGTATAGCATTATAAGGAACACATATGCCAAAGGAGTCCTAATCATTGGAAATTCATCAATCATCTTTGTTCTCTTTCCAAAAACTCTCTCTTTAGTCAGTGGTCTCCTTTGATGCATTAAAAATGTGCCCAGAGGTTTCTTGTGACGCAAGAAAAGGTGTGTTTCTGGCAAGACAGAGATGAAGTGGAAAACAGGTAATGAAAGCACCTATCCCCAGTTGGTTAGGGTATGTATGTGTATATGTATATAGATGATAGATAGATAGATGATTGATAGATGATAGATAGAGATTCCTTTGGCCATTGTTTGAACTGCCTGCTGTATTCATTGATCATCTTTCTTCTAAGAATCACTTGATCCTATTTCCTCCAAGAATCACTTTTCATCACCTTTGTTCCTACAGTATAGAGGAATTCTTAAAGCATGGTCCCAGGATGATTTTCTAAAAGGCCAAAACCACAAGTAATCATGCTCTTGATACAGCATGATAGTACAAGATCATAGCATAGTGGGTCTGAAATCTTATACCATCTTTATTTGTTACAATACAACTTATTCATAGAAACTGATATTTATTGAGCAATAACTATGGGTGAGCATAGTTATAGAGCGATAACTATGGCTCTAATTCTATCACAATATGTAAATTCATTTAACACTCACAATAACCTAATGAGGAAAGTTCTATCATCATCCCCATTTCACACCTGAGGAAAGAAGTTAAACTATTTCTCCAAGTTTATACAGGTAATAAGTGGTAAGGCAAGGATTCTAACCTAGGCAGTTAGACTGTAAAACCCAAACTTACCCACTATACCATAATGTCTCTTTATAGACTTCATGGGGTCACACATAGTATTGTGCAAATTGTATGAAATGGATAAATACTTGTTGAATAATAATTTCTGAGTTCAAATAGGCTGTTAATTATATACATTAATTTCTAAAATATTATAATTTATATGCACATTGCTAGGGACTATTCTTTAGACTATTAAAATGTTTTTGTTTACTAACAAACATAAAAGGACTCTAATAATTGTATTAAGGGTGACCTAATTTTAACATTATAACAATCTAATAAAGTATAAGTAGTTGACTAGGACCACTCATTTGAAATTTTTAAAATTGCCACATCTAATTTGAAACAACTTTGGCAACTTACCAGGGATTCTAGAACTCCTCGCAGAATTCCATTATTGAACTGCTCTTACATTTTGGGAAAGCTACTTAATCTTCTTTCAGTTCCTAATTCTGAAAGTGAAAGATACATAATTCTTACATAAGTTTGGGAGGCAACTCACAGAGAAGTGAATGAAAGATTCCACACATTCACAGAATACTAGAGTTATTCTTGACCTCAAGAGTTTATTTATCTTCTTGGGAATCAAGTTTCTTATAGGCACATATTTTTTAAATGTTTTCCTTTTTTCCGTATAGCTTCCAGTGATATTTAAAATACTTGCTTTAGGGAATTATACAAAAGAAAATGGAGACCCTAAACCATTTATATACCCTTTTCTTAAAGACTAATTCTGATTCAGTATTTCTTTGTGACATATACTGATTTATTCCTACATTCTATTCTTCAACATTTAATCTTATTTTGGGCCTTAACATCTCAGTAATTTTTTATTATCTTCTTCCTTGGAACTACCTTTCTCCCCCTCATGAGAATTTCCCTGTCAAGCTCTTCATGAAGATTAAACACAGGTAAGTCTCCCATCTTGACTTTAGGATACTTACAATATTTTACAACTTAACTTTCTCTGTCCTCTATTTGCTTTGTCTCATTCAAGTGAAGTTCTTAATGAGGTCCTTAGTCCCTCAATTCTTTTTTTGGTTGAGCCTCTGTTTCTTACACTTAAAATTATATTACCTGCAATTTAAATCTGAATGCTGACCTCATGGTTTGTTAACATACTCCAAATTCAATGGCGTTTTATTACATATTTTGGATTTCTTCATAATAAACAGTGGAATCATCCACTATTTTAGTTTTTATTCCAGTCTTGCAAAGGACAAATAGCTTATTCTAAACACCATGTGTTGCTTCTTGTAGAGTTTAAGTTAAAAGAGCATACAGATAGAAAACCTAGGAAACTTGAAAGTGTGATGGTGTTATGAACTAGAAATTAGTAGAAGGTGAAGATAAAATGTTAAGCATGAATGGCTAGAAAATGTTGAGGTGGATGACTGGATAATTGATTATACCATTAATAAGAATTTTGAATTCTGGATGGAGACATATTTAGTGGAAAAGATTGTGGTTATGTTGAATATGAGTTGCTGGCAATGCAATAAGACATAATTGTTTTACCAGTAGCTAGAAGTTTATGACTCTAGAATCTTGAGGCTTACATCAGTATTGGAGATATAAATGTATATATTTCACAAAGAGATGAAGGTTGAAGCCATAGAAATAGATGGAATTTGAAAGAAAAAGAGTTTTACTCTAAAAAAATATCAGTGAACTAAAGGTGTTTATATTGAGAAATGCTGGCATTTAGGTACTGTAAAGAAAAGAGTTAGAAAAGAAATTGTCAAAGACAGACAGAAAAATAGGAAAATATAATATCATAAAGGCAATTAAAATCTTCAATCTGAAGTATGAGCTCAAAAAAGTTAAAATAAAACCAGAGTGCCTATATGTAAATCATATTAAAAATATTTCAGTAAGTGCTACTTGTCCATCAGTCTATTTTTTAAATGATATTTTAACTTTTTTCCTAATTGTAAGCAGAGAAGTGATGTTACTACCATTAGTCAATGATTTTATTAAACTTCTTATATTTTATGAGACATGCTTGGAAACTGAATGTTTTTGATGTCATGATACATTCTAGTAAGTTGTACCCACTTCCTGGCATGTAAGGACTTCACCTGGTCCAGAGTACCTGAAGTTTTAATAGAGGTTGATTCCAAAGGCTGCAAATTCAGGACCTGCAGAGCCAGGACATTTCCAGATGAGTGTAGTATAGTCCTCATCTGCCAATGACCACACTGGTGGTGGGTATTTACTTTTCAAATTGAGTCACGGCATTGGCTATATTCCATTGATATTAGGGTTGAATCAAGAAATCCAGGATATCTACCTTCCTAGACTCTATTTTTAAACCAGAATTTGAGCATGCAGTTATCAATTTATTGTCTCTCATCTCTAAAATATACAAAGTAACCCTTTTTGCCTATTATGTAAAAATGGGATATAGGCCACTAAAATACTTTTTCTTTTTTTTAGCTGATATGGAAGCTTTCTCAGTAGATGATGCTGGAGGGACATTGTAAGAAAAAAAAGGTTTTGCTTCCAGACCTTCCCCAGTGCCCAGCTCTGGCACTGTGAGTAGCTTATCCAGATTGGGTTTCTGTAGTGTGGGTGGCTTCTCCAACATCAGGACAGCCTACGGTGCCTGATGGCAAGCAGCAACCATCTGCCAGCTACTTTTCCTACCCTCTCCTGGACGCTTTTGCATTAGAGCACCTCCAGTGAACAGCTTTCCAAGGCATACTGAGTGGATTTCCAGCAAGTTCCACCAGCTCCACCACAGCCAATTCTCTGCTGAATGAGACATAGTCATGTCCTCTCTAACAAAGTCTGGATCTCAGCCTGGGACGAGGGTATATGTAGAGCTTTTCCTTGGGTGTTCATGTCAACCATAGTATTAGTGGCTGCTCCTTATATCTGTTATTCCCGTACTCTAGAGTTTTCTTTTTATTATTTCTTATTAGCCAATCAATCATTATTCCAACCTTATGTTATAGCTAATACATTTTTATATTAAAGATTCCCTCTTCAAATTGCTAGATGATGTTTCTCTCCTGATTGGACCCAGACTGATAGATCAACCAAATGACATCCTAGAATCAAATTTATGAGACTAAATGATATTTCATTACAAACTGGAGATTATGGTGGTTAGCATTGTTAAATAGCATAGCATTTCCAAATATGTATCCTGTAAGGATTATAATCTAAATGTGAAAGATACAATAAAACAGCTTTTGGAAGAAAATATCAAGGAACACATTTACAATCTAAGATAAATATCTCTTACATAGAACTATTACAAAAACCATTAATCATAAAAAAAGACAAATTGTATTAAGTTCAAATTAAGAACTTTCATTCATTAAGAGACATCATTAAATGATTGGAAAAACAAGCTGACTTGCATTTAGAGTATAAAACAGCTCCTAAAAATCAATTGAAAAAGCCAACAACACAACAAGAAGATGAGCGAAAGACTTGTCAGGAGTTTTGCAAAACAAGATAGATACCCAAGTGGTCAATAATCATATGAAAATGTGTTCAACTTCATTAGTAATTAGGAAAATAAGAAATTCAAAATATGATAATACTACATTTACCAGAATAGCTTTAACAAATTAAAAAAAAAAAAAGACTGGCAATACCAAGTACCCACAAGGGTATAGAAAGCAACTGAAATGCTCATAATCTTAGTGAGATCTCAAATTGGCACATTGCCAAACTCTTTGCCAATATCTACCAAAATGGATATGTGCATGGATCATCAGCCAGCATGCACATTTACCAAAAACATGTACAAAAATGTTCAAATAACACTATATACCATAGTCCAAAATTTAAAATAAGCCTACTGTCCATCAACAATCAAATGGAAAAACAAATTATAGTATCTTTAAGCAATAAAATGCTATACAGAAATGAGAAATTCCAAACTGTTCTACACACATAAATCTGGATAAAAAGCAAATACTCAGAAGTCCTGAGGGAACTTTGATCCTTGGGGAACAAACACCAACATTTGTGGAAGAAAGTATCTGGGACAAGACAACAGGGGACTTTGGAGATGCCAGTAATCTTCTGGTTCTTCTTGGGGTGACCTGTGTGCTCACATGTGGAAATCCACTGAGGTGCACAATGATGATTTGTTCACTTTTCTGAATATTTTTATTCTACTAGAAAACGTTAAAAATAATCATAAAAATAAGACAGTTCTCTTCCACAGCAGATCCTTGCACATGTAATATATGACATGACTCTCATGACTCTTCAGTTCTCTGAAGCACTGAAACTACCTGCGGCCATATTACTTACTGGCTTATTATTAATTTCCAATTGCCTTAATTGATGTTAGTTTCTAAAGAGTCCTTTAATTGAGATAAGTCATTTCTTTTGTCCTCTTTTCTTTGGGCCTATAAACTAGCCATTTAGTTACCTGCTGCTTTCCATTTCTCACAGATTTATGTGATAAATAACAAACAAAATTATATTGCTTAGTGAAAATTTTATGATGTCCATAAACAGCACCCAGAAAGTGGTCATATGTAACCATTTAGTAAATGTAATAACAACAGCTCTTGCCTTATACAGTCAATACTGAAATCAAGATTTGAATGGCAAAGAAGTAAGCATATGAATTAGAGCTCAGGTACTAAGAGCAGACAGAGTTGGCAGGGAATGATCCTTTCATTCTACACACCCCAGTCTGTGTAGTTAGAACCTAGGGGCCAATAGAGAGGTTAAGTTGTAGGGTCTTGATTCCACAATCAAAAAAGTGCATTTTATAGTGGAGATGCTATGGTGCTCAATTGGTGGATTAATGTGTCGTGATGGTTGCTATGCTTGCAGTCTAAAGAATGACTCACTGCCTCTCTATTTATTATTTATGGATTACATAGTGGGCCAACAGAGAGAGGGAAAAAGAAAACTTGCAAACTAAAATCAATACAAATAATAGCCTCTCACGAGAGAAATCTCAGGGGCTTAAGATGCTCTCTCTCGTCTTTCCTCCAGACACCTTTTTCTCTCTCAGTTTTCCCTCCTCTGCTCTAAAAAAATTTCTCTATAGAGGAGCATTTTACTCTTTTGCTCAGTTATATTCTTGATCAATAGTCAGTATTAACATTTTTTGCCCTGTATTTTTCTAAATGGCCCATTCTAAGTTAAAAATCATAGCAGCCAATATACCCTTTCATTAATTCTATATTCCACTAAAATTTGTTGAAACTAAATGTTGAGCAGTATACACCATTCCAGAACAGGAAGACAATAACTTAATGAATAATCAAATAAGCTAAGGTTATATTTTACTCTTTCTAAATCACTTCTGAGATATTTTATTTTCTTCCTATTAATTTTATTAAAAGTAAGTTTATGTAATGGAGTAAAATAAATTTACAGAATGTGTCTGTATCATATACATATCTAATTTTATTCAGATTCTCCACATAAAGCCATAAGGGATTTTAATTTCATGATAGTGCTAGACTGATTATAGTATTATGTCAATGTAAATAGTACAGCAGAATTAATAGAATGTCTCAAAATAAAATTTTAAAAATAAACCAATATATTATCTTGAATCACTGCAAATAAAGTTTTCAAAAATGAGTTTTTCTAATGTTATACTTCTATTCACTAGGGTTTAGTAATAATTTAAGTAGGCAAAGAGAACAGAGTTTATCACATTATTTTACTTATCTTTTGAAAGAAATAAGTGGTGTTAAAAATAAATTTTAAAAACTTCTGAGATATATACTGAGTTTTCTGGTAGAATCCACTATTGAAATGTATACAAAAAATTAAAAATAGTTTCCTTCAATATATAAAAAATCAATATTGTACAAAATTATATTTGCATATATCTATTTTAATCTATCATTTTGGCTTTCATATTTATATGGCTATATATATATTTTTTTGTTTCAGAATATTATAGGGTACAATGTTTATTTTACAAATATTGCCTTTGCCCCACCCGAGTAACAGCTTCAAGTGTGTCCATTCCCCAGACAGTGCATATCACACCCATTAGGTGTGAATATACCCATGCCCTCTTCCCCCCGCCACCTTCCCCCCACCAGATGAATGTTGTTATTATATGTGCACATAAGTGTTGATCAGTTTAATATCAAGTTGAGGGTGAGTACATGTGGTGCTTGTTTTTCCATTCTTGGGATACTTCACTTAGTAAAATGGGTTCCAGCTCTTGTATTATCCAGGATAACACAAGAGGTGCTAGATCCCCATTGCTTTTTGTGGCTCAGTAGAACTCCATGGTATACATAATACCACATTTTATTAATCCCCTCATATACTGATGGGCACCTGGGTTGTTTCCACATCTTTGCAATTTTGAATTGTACTGCTATAAACATTCGAGTGCAGATGTCTTTTTTATAGAATGTCTTATGTTCTTTGGGGTAGATGTCCGATAATGGGATTGCTGGATCAAATGGTAGCTCTACTTGTAGATCTTTGAGGTATCTCCATATTGCTTTCCACAGAGGTTGTACTAGTTTGCAGTCCCACTAACAGTGTATGAATGTTTCTATCTCTCTATATCCACACCAACATTTATTGTTTTGGGACTTTTTGATAAAGGCCATTCTTGCTTGAGATAAGGGATATCTCATTGCAGTTTTGAGCTGCATTTCCCTGATGATTAGAGATGTTGAGTAGCAAGAAATGATGGCTCAAGTTGGTAATAGTGGAGACAGTAAAAGCAAGTGGGTTTCTAATACATATAAAAGGGTTTACTGCCTCCAGTTAGGATTTTCTAATGGCTTAGACACATAGCGTGGGGGAAAGAGTTAAGAAAGACTAAGATGGTTGACCTGAACATTAGAAAGATGGAGTTGCTCTTAACTCTGATGGTAAATACAGAGGAAAAGTAAGTTTTGGGGAAAAACATATTAAGTTTGAGATGCCTATTGGACATCCAAATAGTAATGTCAATCAAGCAGTTAAATATAGGAATCTAGAGTATAGGGAAGAGAACAGAGATAGAGGTATAAATTTCCCAAAGACATGTTAAGCATTATACTTTATTATTGAATGTTATATTGAAAAATAATAAGTTTTCATAAATTTTTACTTTAGCATCTTGGTTTCTGCCAACAAGCTAAGTATATATACATACACAGAAAGAATGAAATGAGATTTACAATCAGTATTATTGAAATGTTTCCATAGTTTATGCATCTTTTAAAAAGTTAACAAGTCCTTAAAATTTGGCAAGTAATCATGTCTAAATTCGGAATCATATCAATGTGTTCATAACGGACTGTTTTCTAAATAGATTTCAAGCATTATTATATTAGCAGAAGTAACATTGTAGAGTTTTTAGTTTGTTCCATCTGATACTTAAAATTTTCTTCACTTCTCACTTTTAAATTTATATTCTCTGCAGATTTTTATTATGTTCTTCTAGAGTTTAGATAACCCTTACATTTGCATACCACTGTACCAAAACCTACCAATTCAGACCAATTGAGATGGAGAAGGAGAGAGAAAGACAATTTACCTAGCTGAACACCCTAAATGACCCAGTTTGTAGGATAATTTTGCTTCATGGCTTTCAATAACTTTTAGAAATTCAAAGTATCTACTAAATATCACACATAAATAAGTATTAATCATTGTATAAAAATACTCCACTGGCCTCCACTTACCTTAGAGTTATGTTGCTTGCATATCGCTTAGTTATAAAAGTGTTTGAAATCTTTTAAGTAAAAATCCCTTTCAATTTTCCTAAGATTAACAATCTAAACATTTCGAATTAAATCATATTTTAAGTCAAACAATATCTGATTACTACACATTTTATTCAAGATTACATCAGCCAATCCTTAAACCAATTATCAAAAATTCAAAGGTAAGAATCAATTACTGAGATTTTTCTAAAGTTTTGTTTTCTTTGACATTTTTCTCCTAATAATTATTTCAAAATATTGAAACAAATCCTATTCTCTACCTTTTCAAAAGGCATCCCTTTCTTACCCTTCAATGATCATTTTGCTTCTATACTTTTCATACCTGATTGTTTGTTTCAATGGGAAAAAACTAAACTCTGTAAAATAATTTAAAGAGGTCTATTCTGAGCCAAATATGAATGACCAAAGGCCTAGGAAGTGTAGTCTCAAGGGGTCCTGAGGAAATGCGTCTACGTCAGGCAGGTTACAGTTTGATTTTATGCATTCATGAAGATCGGAGTTTTAGGTAAACTCATGAATAAATACACGAAAGTCTGCATTGGTTTGGCCCAAAAAGGCAGGACATCTCAAAGAGGAGGATTACAGGTTATAGGTGAGTTTAATTTTAAGGTTTCTTTGGTTGGCAATTGGTTGAAACATTTAAGCTTTGTCTAAAGACCTGGAGTCAGTAGAAAGAAATGCTTGAGTTAATATAAGGGAGTATGCTATCTGTCATGTGATGCTATACCAGAATCAGATTGGAAAGTCAGCCACATTATACTGGCTTAATAAAAATACCTGTTTAATAAGCCTTTGTTGTGTTTGCAAGGCATGGCTCACCAGGCTGCTTAGGAAGGAATTTGGGCAAGAGAAAGAAAGGTCAGAGTTCAATCCGCATTTGGTTTTGATACTTATTGGTCCATTGAATAGTTTTGTACCACAACAGCAAAAAAAAAAGTCCTTTTGGAATGCCATTTCAGAAAAGAACAAAGTGAAGAAATACAGCAAAAGGATTTTCACAAGTTTCACTGCAAAGACAAGTATAAAAAGTGGCTGTGGCCTGAAAATTCTCAGAGAGAAAGCTGACATGAGGTAGAGAGAATGGAGATGGCAAGTGTTCTGCATTGTTTCTTACACTTATTAATGATGATGTTCTCTGGAAGGAAGATATGGATTTTTGTTAATATATGCTTATTTGATCCATGCTGATTTTTGTCATCATTTGATATATAGTACAATTAAAACATTAATCAATGATTTTACTTTTCTTCAAATTTTAGACGCATATTATTTGGGAAAAAACTAATTATAGGAAATTTTGTTCTCAATAATATAAGACAAAAGTGTATTATTCAAAAAAAATCTTGACTAAGATATATAAATCATAAATCTTAATGTTTTTATCAATAGAGATCATGTGTATTTTTACCAAGTTCAAATCAATAGCAAAAATAAGTTAATGATGAAGTAACCAAGACCATATGGTAAATTCAATTAAATTAATTAAGAGTTTAATTAGAAATAAACATATGCCTAGAAATACATTAAAATTTGAGGGGCATACCAAAGAAACGCAGGGTATGTGTTCTCCAGATGTCTGAAACATCATTAAAGATACATGAGATTCACACCCGGAATAATTAAAGATAACATAGAACCTGGGAATAGGAGTGACCTGGGTATACAACTTACAACCACTACTTCTAATTCTGTAACCTTGAATGCCTTAATCCTCAGAGCTTCATGTGTACAATGAGAACAAGTACTTCAAAGGGTCACTTCAAGGTGTAAATGAGACATGAATATAAAGCCCTTTGTATAATACCTGGCATATTGTAAACATTTTTAAAATGGCAAAAAATGAAAATATGACAGTTCATGTCAATCTATGTGGTAATGGCTATGGATTATATGACCATATAGAGATGCAATGATTTCATTATTAACAGGGAAGATTACAACTATGTACAGGATGATGTTCTTTGGGATGATATATAAATTAGCTATACTTTTTCAGATTAGATGAGATTACACTCAATAAAATAATATTTATTTTTTATTTTACTTTTTTCTTTATACTCTGTATTTTCTGAATATTTTTATAGCAATTGAGGTTACTTTTTAATCAAGATATTGAACAGTGGGTAAAATTTATAACAAATACATTAAATTTTAAGAACAACTAAATATAGAAAATTTATTATCAAAGAATCCTATCTCCTCTGCTATTCTATAGTTACAGAAAATATAGTACATGTGGGACATAAAGTTAAATTAACTCAGCACTGTATATAGTAAGAATTTAATAAATGTTTGTTGAGTTAAATAGAATTGTCTTGGCCGGGCGTGGTGGCTCACGCCTGTAATCCTAGCACTTTGGGAGGCCGAGGCGGGAGGATTGCTCAAGGTCAGGAGTTCGAAACCAGCCTGAGCGAGACTGTCTCTACCAAAAATAGAAACAAATTAATTGACCAACTAAAAATATATATACAAAAAATTAGCCGGGCATGGTGGCGCATGCCTGTAGTCCCAGCTACTCGGGAGGCTGAGGCAGTAGGATCGCTGAGCCCCGGAGATTGAGGTTGCTGTGAGCCAGGCTAACACCACGGCACTCACTCTAGCCTGGGCAACAAAGTGAGACTCTGTCTCAAAAAAAAAAAAAAAAAAAAAAAAAAAAATAGAATTGTCTCAGTTAGGAGTTTTGCATATGTAAATTCACTCCGAATTTCAAGATATTAAAGATTACAACTAAGGATTTACAGAATCCTTCTAGACAGAGAAGATAAATATTTTTTTAAATTAAATGAATAAATATATCACAAGCGACTTGAAGGGTTGTAATGAGGATTAAAGAGATAATGTATTTATAGTGCCTGGTCCAATGTTTGACGCATGGTAAACACTAATTAAATGGTGTCCCCTTCCCCCACACTTCTCTCCCTGAGCTCAGCCTTTCCTTCTCAATTCAAAATCAAGTAAGGAAATTACTTTGTGAAGGTTATGCAGGAAAGGTTTTGGCCTGCCCCTGGGAGATAAACTATGAGTCCAGGAATATTCTGCCTAATGAGTGTTTTTGAATGCCTGATGCCTGGGGCTACCTGCTACCAATTTGATCAGGTAGTTAATGCTCTCAATGTGATTTATGGTGAAACCCTGTCTTTGCTGTGGGGGACTGGAGACTGAGTAGCAGAGGTCATTGACATAGGTACTGCATGCCTATATGACTGACCTGCAATAAAAACCCTAGAAATCAAGGCATGTGTGAGCTTCCCTGATTGGTAGGACTTCAATGCATCCTCCATGTTATTTCTGAAAGAATTAAACATGCCTCTGTGACTTTCTGGAGGGAATACCTGGAAACTGGGCCTGGTTTCTCCTAGACTTTACCTCAAATACCTTTTCCATTTGCTAATTTTAATCTGAATCTTTTTACTTTTTAAACTGTAACCCTGAGTACAACAGCTTTATCTGAGTCCTGTGTGTCCTTTTAGTAAATCATCAAGCATGAAGGTAGTCTTAGGTAAACCCACTCCATGGGCAAGAACCTCATTTTAAGGGTCTATGAAGAATAAATCATGTAAAATTAGTGGAATTATGTTAGGGAGCTTTAGATCCCAGAGTAAAATATTTAGATTTCACCAAAAAAAAAGTTTTTAACTAAAGAAAGTATGTGAATATTTTAATTTCCACAAGGTAAGTTTGGTAGAGATTTACAGAATGAATCACAGGTGCAAGAAATATAATTTCATAATAATGGCATTGGGAAACAATAGGAAGAACATAGAATATTGGCCCTTACGAAGAAATATTTTATAATTAATAGATAATTGCCCATCCCTATTTCCTCATTTTTATTGTCTCATAAAACTATTCCAAATAGACTCTCCTCTCATTAAAATAAAAAAGATCTTATAGAGGTCATGAATGATATCAGCTCCCTAAAGCTGGTGGTAATATCTCAATGTTCATTTTCATTTAATTTTCAGCAGCATGGGATGTAATGACTGTTCTCTCTTTAGTCTGCTACGATTGCCATAACAAAATAACATAGATGGGTGGCTTAAGCAACAGAAAATTATTTTCTCACAGTTTTAGAAACTAGAAGTCTGAGATCAATGTGCCATCAGGGTTAGTTTCTGATAAGGGCTTTTTTCCTGGCATGAAGATGCCAATGTAACAGAATAGTCACCCTCTTCTCATAGATATGGAAGAATACAATTTAGAGTGGGGAATATGCAACAGAGGGATAGGCCTGAAAAAAAAAAAGTAAAAAGATGTTTTCTGTCTCTTTAAAACTTCCCCCACTCTTTTGACAACTGAAACCTGCATTCCTGCCTCAGAAATTTTATAAAAATGACACTTGCATTTGAATGTTTACAGCAGCACAATTCACAATTGCAAATATGTATTTGGAAACAACCCAAGTACCCATCAATACATGAGTGGATTAATAAAATGTGGTGTATGTATACCATGGAGTATTATCCAGCCATAAAAAAATGGTGAACTAATATCTTTTGTAGCAACCTAGATGGAATTGGAGATGATCTTCCTAGGTGAAGTATCACAAGAATGGAAAAACAAATATTACATGTACTTACTATTAAATGGGATTTGATGTTTGTTTGGTGTCTTTAAACTCGGTTTTTGCCTTTTACTATTTCTCATAATTTTTTATTGAAAGCCAGGCATAACATTCAGGGGGAAAAAAAAAACCAAAAAAACAACTGGAGTTGGGTATTTCTTCTAGGTACCTTGGGATCTAATATAATCTCAGCAGATTAGGCTCTAGTAAAATAGTTTCTCCTCAGAGTAGGCCTTGTTAAGAGGAACAGAAAACACTGGCATATTTCAAAATGGTTCCTTTTCCCCTCCCCCTGCCAGAAACCTGGAGGGATCTTTCTGATGTTCATTGTGATACCTACTATAGCTCCTTCAGGTAAAGCTCACAAAAGTATGAGAGCATTTCTGTGACAGAGTCCCTCTGAAATTTTTATCTCTCAGCCTTCTCCATGCTAGCATCTAGCAATTCATCAATGACAGTTCAGGTTTTCCAACCTGGCTGGCTCTGATAGAGATTTCTGTTCCTAGAAGTCTACTATAGTAAGTTGTGATTCTTTGTATCCACTTGTCTGTCTCTCCTACGTGGGGGGCAGTAATGATTTTCCTTGTGAGTTCACTTCTCTGATGGATCTAAGAAGAGTTGGTTTTTCAGGTTGAATCTTTTTACTTGTATTTAGGACAGACTGAAGACTTCTAAGCTCCTCACATGCTAGATTAGAAATTAGAAGTTATTGAAGTTTCCAGTAATCTTTTGAACAAGGTCCTCACATTTTTTATTACAGTGAACTCTGCAAATTATATATGCCAGACTGTTACTGTTCCCAGAGTATTGGTGCATTCATGCTCTCTCTCTGTTTCACTCTCGCATATCAGTCTAGGTAATCTTATATGCACCTACAGTTTAAATATCTATCCTCTGATGACTCCCAGATGTACTATACCGTACTTCCTACTTTATAGCTACACTCTCATATGTGCTGAAAATCTGAAATATTCTATGTCGAAAACAAATGCATAGATTTTCTCTTTGAACATTTTTCATTATTATAATAGGACCACCATCCACCTAATAACACATATCAAAATTTTTTTAAATGTGAGAATTATTTATTTATTCTTTTATTCTTCTCAAATGCCACATCCAATTCAATAAAAAGTCTTGTCAGTTCTACGTCCAAAACAAATTTCAAACCAGAAATCTCATCATTTCTGCTGCTATTATCCTAATATAAATTGCTATAGACTCTCTGAATAACATAATATGAATCCACGTATATGAAATGTTCAAAGCAAATTTTCAGAGAAAGAAATCAGATTAGTGGCTGCCTGAAGCTAGAGGTGGGATTAATTATAAATGTGTGTGAGGATTCTGGTGGGAGTGAGGGAGTATGTTCTAATACAGATTCATAGTGATGGTTAAACTCCTTGTTAAAGTTACTAAAAATTATTGAATTACACACTTGGGATGGGTGAATTTAATAGTATTTTAAATATACCAAAACAAAAATCTTTTAAAACGAGACAGAAACAACAAAAACAAACAAAACCTTTTAACTGGTTCCTCTTTTCTTAAGCTCACACTCATATAATGCATTCCCCACTCAGTAGATACAGTAAAAATCAGATCAATCACTCCTTCCGAGTCTCCCAATGACTTCTCATACCAACTAGAATGTCATCCAACTTCCCTTGCCTACATTTCTGATTTCATATACTCCAGGTGTAATTGATTCCTTTTTGTTCTTGAATTTGACAAGCTTGTTCCTAACATGGGTTCTCATATTTGTTAGTTTCTTGACTCCTCAGTAGTAGCTTCTTTCTCACTACTTGGGCCTAATGTCAAAGCTTAGAAGATCTTCCCAGATTCCTTAGTCAACACAGAGCCCTACATATATACCAAACACTCGCTATCGTTTTATCCTAGTTTATTTTCTCCAAACCATTATTAATCTTTGCATTTATGTATTTAGTTTTGCTTCTTCCAGCAGATGTACATTCCTTGAAAGCAGGCATTTTGATTATTTTGTTCACTACCAAATTTCTAGTGCTCAGAAAAACATCTTTATAAAGACTTTTTGATTAACTTACTGACATTAGAAATGAAGCAAGAGAGGGAATTAAAAAGACACCTTCAGTTGATGAAGGAAAAAAAAGAAACCTAAGACACTGCTGCACATCAATTCCTAAATGCTATGCTACATTTATAATGTCTATAATACAAATGGTTCTTTAAAATGGCACCCATGCCAGATTTTTTATTCACATCCTTCATTATTATAATCTTAATAATACTACTTAACACTCATAGCATGTTCCATCTTCGAACTGTTTTATAAATGATAACTGACATCAATTAATTAGTCATTATCAATTGATTTGTTGAATTAATCTCATTCCTAAAATTTCATTTTTATTGAAGATAATTAAGAAGGTGTCCAAACAGGATCTCAAACTATATCTAATCATATCTCCTGTGCATATATTGTGTCTCATTAAGAAATGAAAAATTCTTTTTTTCTAGTATATTTCTAAATTAGTACAGTTAAAATGACCTTCAGCTAACACCTAATTTATTCCTACTCTCTCACTTTTCTTCTAGATCTAAAAACTCTTTAAAAAGTTCTGTGATAATGCTTTTTCCTATCTTAGTGTGAAAGGCTCACAAGTGATCAAAATAAATCACTTTCTCTTCCTCCTTGTCTTCAATATACCTCGAATGTTCTGTTTTCAGTAATAATGTTTGGATTGTAGTATTGTGTTTAATTACACTATAATCTATTATCAAATTTGTGATATTTATAATTAACAAAAAAATTCATATCAATTCTGAAGTTTATATATTATGGGCCATGGAGAACTTCCAAGATGTAAATGTTGCTGCCTGCGAGTTTCCATTCTCCAAAACTAGGATGAATTAATTTCCTCCTACTTCTGCAATCCCCTAGCAACAATGTATCACCAAAGTGATGAAAATACACCAAAGCATCATTTAATGGTATTTATATAATATGCTTTCACATCTGTCAATAAGAGAGATAAGAGAAAATGATATTTTAAACACTATAAAACCCAGTTTAAATGTCTGTTTTGTATCATTTAAGTGTTTAATATAGAAAAATAATGACACTCACTGAATAACAGGTTTGAAAATATCAGTATTTGTGTTTTCTATCTTATCTTTGTCAGTAACAGCAAAATGAATCTAATTTGAACTATTCTATTGAGGTCTCTAGTTAATTCAATATACCAAAAATAACAAAGTGTCAAAAATGACCTAACTTAGCCCACAAAGAAAGTATAAAACAATATTTTCTTAGTTTTAATCCTTTAAAATGGATTTAAATTTGAAGTCTTATTATTTCCATATTTACATAACTATATCCACAGTGCAGCCATAAGTTTAATTTTAAATAGGTATTTTCTCCTGTAGTTTGTTTCTATAATCTTTTCACCTAAATTCCAGCAAAATAAAAATAAAAACACACCAAAAAAGTTACATTTCATGTGAGCATATTAAACATTATTTCTTATTGAATGTGAGCTCATGAAATGCAATTGTTGATACCTGCTAAAACATTGAAATGAACTTAGAAGATTGATTGAATATACTTTTATATTCACTGTTATGATGGAGAAAATTTATATAAAAATGTTATTACATTTTCTCTGACTATGGCATGAAATGTATATGAATAATATATAGAATAATATGCATGCTTATCCTTTGCCTCTTTGGTCTCCATTTAAATCAGGTATGTTGTGTTTATAAGGTTAATCTAAAAACATAGTTTTTAATATAGTTTGCTTTAGTTGAAATGTAAGTTTATATAGTAAGAGACAAACTGGGGAAGAAACTCTTATATTCAATTTTATCATAATAGCAACAACAAGTGTGTGTGTGTTTCTATATCATACACCACGGTATAATGACGTTTCAGTCAGCAATGAACCATGCATACAATGGCAGTCCTATAAGATTATAATGGAGCATATGTATAACCTGATATGTGACACTTGATATTGGCATTACAGATCAAGTAGGAGAAATGATTCCCATTCAGTAATGATGCTGGGACATTTGCTTTTCCATATGAGAAAGAAAATCTATGTAATCCATGTAAATAATTACATATTTTACATATCCATGTAAAAAATTACATATACATGTAGGTTTGTGTAAGTACACCCTATCATGTTTGCACAATGCTGCAATTGCCTAATGATGCATTTCTCAGAATGTATCCCCATCATTAAACAACCCATAATGTATGTGTGTATATATGTACATATTAGTTTCCTAGGGCTGCCTTAACAAAGTACTGCACATTGGGGTGTTTAAAACGACAGAAATTTACTCTCTCACAGTTCTAAAAGCAAGGCAGAGGCAGAGGTGATACCATCTGGAGGCTCTGAAAGTGAATTTGTTCCATGCCTCTCTCCTAGGTTCTGACAGTTGCCAGCAAGTGCCAGTGTTTCTTGGCTGTAGGCACATAAATCCAATCTCTGCCTCCATCCTCATATTGCATTTTCCCTGTGTATCTCCATGTCCAAATTTCCTACTTCTTATTATTAGAGAAATCACTTCTCATAATTTAGGGAGGGCACCATTCAACCCAGTTTTGTGGTATGTTTTAGGAAAATGGGTAAAACTGATAATATGATATATTTACAGAATAATTTGAAATTTAATTATCACTATAACTGCTAATATTTGGAATCTTAGAAATATAATTCCTTGAATGTTCTAGAGAATTAGAAAAAAGATAATGTAAAATAATTTGGTATATTCACTTTGAATAATCTGAAAAAACTATCACTATAATTATGAAATTGGACTATTTTACTAACAGAAATTACTACTGATTACTAGTGATCAAACAGTAAAAGAGAATTAAACATTAAAGTTTAATTGAAGAAATTAACTTGGATTGAGCAGTAACTTACGTTAGGAAATTACAAGTGTTATTCCACTTACTTCCCACTCTCCTCCTTAACTCACATATGGTGTTATTTGGTCCATTTTTGCACATAAGGAAATCGAAGCTAAGATAGATTCAGTTATTTGCTTGATTCAGTAGGAGATAGATACAAGTTTAAAGGCAAGTTTTAGCATGATTTTTGTTTTGCTACACTGTTCTTCAATAATTTTTTTTTGCTCTTTGCTATTCCTTTTACTTATTAAATCTTTCTTCTATTCCTAGAGTATTGAAAATTTTATTATTGGAAATTTCTGTATTTTTGACTATCTTGAATGTTGTCTTGCATAAAGTCTACTGGAGAAAGACAGCATGATAATATTGATAGCATTAAAATGTAATTAACAAAATATTGATGAATATAATATAGATCCTATAATATCTATAGGCATGAAAATTTAGATTTATGGATGCTTACAATAATGATTTTTTTTCAAAGAATATTAGTTAAAAATTAGTTGGTCTTATATGCATGTGTATTAAAAAAGGAACCAGGCTTTGGGCAAAGAAGAATGTTCCTGAAAATTGAAAGTAAGATTCATGTCATTATTACTGTCACCCTTGGGGCCATGTTTCTACTTACTGCAGTGTCTTCTGTCAGTTCTTCACATGTTCTTGGAAAATGGAAGTGAGTAGGGGATGAGCCTAGGATGGGTTTTTTTTCTTTTTCTGAAGACAAAAATAGACTGTGTGGATCTATCTATAAGTCAGACATTTTCTAGAATAGCTCCAAATGACTTATGACCATGATTATTGCATTAATATTCATGATATCTATGGGCAATAGCTTGAAATATCATTATCGTTAATTTTAGAGGAAGAAACCTAAAATTAACAGATTAAATAATTTGTGCACATAGCAAACAAGTCCTAAATGGGAACAATGTTCCCAGAATAAGATTTAAGACTACTATTTTCTCCAAGTACAGTAAATCTTTCACCAAAGGCAGAATTCTAGCTCCAGGTAGACCTCTTAAAGTCCCATTCCAATGCAATATGGTGGTAAACATGCTAGACTTTGCCCATCTGGATTAAAATCCAGTCTCTACCTAGACTATATTTTAGCCAATGCCTGACTTCATGCAAGTTGCTTAACTTCTCTGAGCCTCGATAGTTACCTAACAATTCCATTTCACCATGTTGTTCTGACAAGTGAATGAGAATGTACGTACATGAAAATGCTAAGCCTAACAGTTTGGCACATAACAGGCACTCCTGGAAACATTCAAGTCAGTTCATTATATCCACACATGCCTCTGGGAAACAAGATTGCAAGCCACAGTGAGAAGTCTATTTCTACCTTTAATGACACTCCGATTAAGTCTCCGAAAAGCATTCATTTAACAAGCTTGTTGTTCTCAGCCTGGTGTGCTTGAAGTGCATTAAAAAAGCACCTGTTTGGCTCCTGCTGAAAGTTAGGACTAAAACATGACTAACCCAGGAAGTCTGCCAGACTAAGGAGCCGCCAGCAGCGTCCTCCTCAGGACGGACTTTATGTTTGCCTCCAGAAAGCAGACAGGCCAAGCATTTAAGTCTCAAACAGAGCTACAGTCAACAGTGATGTTAGGGAAGAAGCAAGGTGTAAAATAAATATCAAAGCACTTCTGTCAGAGGGGTTACAAAGACCCAGGAATCAGAGCCTGGCGGGTTTTATTCACTTCATTCAACTACAGATTAAGAGTAGATAATAACCATTTGTAAAATTTTTTTCACAGAAGATTAACATAATTTGTACCTTTAACATTTTATGGTAGAAATATTAGTAATCTTAAGACTCAAATGTCATTTTAAGATAATAAAGATTTGAAGAAATAAATTTAAAGTATTTTTATCTATTCATCCTATAAAGTATGCTCTTGATTCAAAATTCTAATAAAATAGAAAAACATCAATCCCTCTCCCACAATATATTTAATTTTATATGATGGATTTTACAACAATAAAGGCATATTCCTTTTGCGTTTGAGAATATTTGAATCTTCTCTTAAAAATGTTTTTCTACTTTAAAAAAATTGTCAAATCCACATCTGCAAATGCTTCATATAACATTTCCTTCTTTTATGAAAAGAAAAATGGCAGTAAAATATAACTATTAAGAATCTACATCTACTCTGTGATGTTGTTTTTAACAACAAAACACACACATACCCACGCACGCCCGCGTACAGACACACACACAACTTTGTAGCCAAATCCAAAAGGAAACATTTTCAGACAGGGTAGGTAGGAAATATAATCTGCAAATTACAGTGAGTTAAAATGTTTCTGTTAAGAATTCACAGAGCCCTGGCCAAGAGCTGCCTCTTGGCTTCCAGTCAAGCTTCACCTGATCATCTAGGGAAATATCTCACCTCAGAGCTTATTTGTAATCTAAGTGCTACATATATTGATTTCAAAACAATTTCAGAGCTGCATTTTTTTCCAAGGAAGTTTATTTTGCAATCAACTCCTTGTTTCTGAGAATCTGAGTTTGCATGTCAATAAATAAATAAATAAATATTTCATATATAATTACCTTTAGCAATGAAAACTGCTATTATTGAAGGTTCTGGTGAGCAAATGCACAGCACAGAGACTATAATTAATAATAATGTATTATATATTTCAAAATAGATAAAAGAATGGAGTTTGAATATTCTCACCACAAAGAAATAAGTATTTGAGGTGAAAGATATGTTAATTTGGCTGATTTGATCATTATGGAATTTATACATGTGCCAAAACATCACATTGTACCCAAATATTTACAATGATTGTTTACCAATTAAAAATAAAATAAAACTTTAACAAAAAGTCTCAAGCCATTTCCAATATATTAATAGATCAAGTAGATTTTGTTCTAAAAATGAGTCCCTGCCCATCCTACTAAAGGCAAATATATATATATATATATATATACATATATATATATATATATGTAAATGGAAAACTTCAATTACTTCCAAAAAGAAAAAATTTACTATCATGTGTAATATTAAGTAGGACTCCTATAAATTGCAAACTTGCTGTTATTCTTGAATTATTTACATGGGTGCTGATGACTTAAAATTTCTGGATGATGTATATTAGCAATGACTAGTGTACATGTGAGGAATATAAGACTAAGCCCTATGGCAACTGCATTGTATACTTAGGATAGTATTATTTAATAGAGGACTGAATGTTAATAAGAAAACAAGTGGTTGTTATATATAATAGCAGTACAATAAATTCTTTATGTATGAAAATTTATCTAAGACTTCATAAATCAACTTATATTTTCAAATTTTACCACCTTTTAGAATAAATAGGCCCCATAAGTTAACTAGTTGCTATATAAATATAATAAAACATCAACTTACAGAAATCAGCTTTCTGAACATCTCAGAAACCATGATAAACACTGGAGAGAGAGAGGAGAGAGGAGGAAGGAGGAGGAAGAGGCGGAGATGGGGAGAAACGTAAAAGAAAGGAAAGAGGAAGGAAGGATGGAAGGAGGAAGGAGGAAGGAAGGAAGGAAGGAAGGAAGGAAGGAAGGAAGGAAGGAAGGAAGGAAGGAAGGCAGGCAAGCCTAATCGAAATTTTAAAGAGTGTACCTCAGTAGTATGGTTTGCTATTACATGTCAAAGAAGGAAACAAAGTCTAATATGGGTTTTAAGTCTATAAAAAAGAAGAGGCTTTTTAGGCAAAGACTTATATATGTGGTAGAGATTCAGAAAAAAGTCATGAAAGGAAAATGAAAGAAATATGAAGATACTTCTAGTAGTTTGGGCAGAATGAAAAGCTGTAACAACTGTGGGAGCCATAGAATTGATGGCATAAATCTTTCAGTGAATAAAGATGGGAAATAAAGCAAACTCGCACTGCCCTAGAAGCTTGAGGTGCTACATGTTTATGGATTCGCACCAGGGGAGTATGTCCACTGGAGTGGAAAGACCAGACATCTGCCCTTCGAGGGCCATCAAAATGAGTCTCTTTATAATGAGGCAGAATAAGGCCAGTTTGGCTGTTTCTCAATGTGTTTTTACAGGAAACTGGAAAACAAGGGAATTTCATCATCCTAGAGCATCCATTTTTACCTATTACTGCAAAGGATAAACCAATACAAGGATAGACTATCATTTGTTTGACTAAGTGGCTTATCCTTAATGAAAGAGCATTTCAGAACTATGGCCATGCCTGAGGATGGAAAACAATCCATTGCCAGACAGCTATGGAATTCACCATGCAAAAGCAGGATTTTTGTTGGGGAGCCTATCTGTTGTCCTCTTGTCCTCCAGTTACTTCAGATACTTCATTGGTATAATTTTTGAATAAGGTTTTTATTTGGAAGTTTAACTACTACTTCAGAAAAGGGTTTTGGGAAAAATCAATCCATTGTCCATGACTATCAATCACTAATTCATCTAAAGATAATGTTTTTGAATTTAGCTTATGATGGCATTCTGTTAACAGAATAATCTTAGTGAAAATTTTGAAGTTTATTCTACAATGTCTTCTATTAGAGTCATCATTCTTGCCTGCTACCACTGCCACTCTTGGAGGTCAGTATTCAGATGATTAACTAAGCCTCCTAATTCCTCCCTGCCTGAGATATTTGGCAGTTAGGCATTTCTCTCCCCCTTCTTACCTCAGTGAGACTTTGGACCAACCTGTGAACATGTATGTATGTTTCATAATGACTATTTGCCTTTCAGACTGCTTCATAAATGGGTGAGCTCCTTTAAGTAAACTCTGCATTATTCATCTTTAAATTCACTTAACATTGCTTTATAAATTTTAGATTTTTGTTTTTCCTTCAACTGGATTCTTGTAGGAGTACCATATTTTAATTGTATTTTTTCCTTATTAAATATAAAATAGGTTTCAGAATATAAGAATCAAATTTGTTAAACATTTTGAGACTGAAAATCTGTTTAAATTTTAAAAGAGAAATGTAGATCTAGTGTTTTCTAAACATTAATGAGTTTTCTAAACTTTTTACAAGTTCATGCAGCATCTTAAATTCTAAAATTTGAAAAAGTCTTTGTTAAGCACAAACCACTTAAAGATATTGAACAAATTTACTCTTTGCAATTAAGGCAATTTGTCGAACTATTTGATCTTTCAATTTCCCTTCTCATTATCCCTTTTGTTAGATATTAATGCATAAAAATTTTGTTTTCCTAACTAGCATTTCCCAAATTAATGTCAAACTGATCACTCGCAGAAGGAAACAAGTGATTTTCCCCCAATAATGGTTATTTGCTAAAATATTTTTGTAAATTGCTAGTTTAAACTAAGATGAACTCTTATTATTGCAAAAAGAGGTCTCAGACAGCTTAATAAGCCAAATTCAATCTGTATATTCTGCAATTTCAACAAGAGATCATTTATCAAACAGCTCTAGCCATGCCTACAATATGTGTATCCACACATACGGATATTATCCCCCTCCTCCACCAGAAACTCTTAAACTTGCTAAAGACAAGTGTTGAGAGGAAGTTATTATATTTAAAGTTGTTTAAGTCTGTATGAGGAAAATTGAAAGAAAAAAAAGTTAAGAGGATCATGTTCCTTTTTTTACCTTAAAAATTTAATGATACTGATGGCCCATTGGTACTTCAACTTCACTGGAGTTGGTTTCTTTGTTCCTTTGCTTTCTGTTGGAAGCATTTTCTTTCTTCATTTTTGTTCTTGTTTGTTTGTAATTCATCTGTAAAATAGTCCCCAAAAGGAATTTTTTCCAAGAAACCTAAATTACACTACCATGTGGAGCTGTACACATTTTTCTGGGCTTCCGTTAGAAGATGACCTGAACTTGTTAGAACATGGTTCAAAAGTAAATTTTTCAAATTATGAGAAGTTGAAGAGGACAATGAAATCAAGGCATAGTTGAAAACCTAATGTGGACAATGTCACTGATTAAGCATTTGAAATGCATTTGGTGTCTATTTTTTTGTGCTAACTTCACATGTAGCTACTGTAATAAGGCCATTTAGTGCTATCATTACATTTCTGTTTATCCAGATGCCATATAAATTAAATTATTTCAATAGTATCTAGGTATTCAAAGACCATATGCTATCTCTAGGGAATATTTTTGTAATCTACTTGCCAGATGTGAAACCAGAGCTATGAACCAGGAATTTTCTGACTCAAAATTACAGTATATGTGGTTTGATATCACCACCTATGAAGAAAGAGTGCAGATCATCTCAACTCAATATATGATGTAAGGATGTAAGCAGTGCAGTAATTTAAATCATCTTACATTATGCTTCCTTCATTTTGCCCAACAATCCTTTATGCACTCTTCTTAATGTATTTTTGGTGAGAAATTAGAAATATGTATAGCATAGCAAAGTAAGCACATTCCTTAAATAATTTATTGCATTTCCATATCTGTTAAATAACTTCTCCCTAAAATGCATAACCCTTATAAAGAAATATAAATATCTCGCCTATTGCAAAACACTCAATTGATTTCTAAGCAGTTGAAGATGTCATAGAGTATTCACACTGGATGAATTTATTGTAAAAGAGAAAGAATTTGGACAGGGGAGTGGTATGCGTGTATGTGTGTGCCCATGTGTGTGTTAGATTATATCAGGAGGCATGTGTACTTAGATTATATCATGGATATAATGTAAAAGAGAACAAAGGTAAATTACTCTGATCCAGACATTTTCCATTATACTGTGTTTAGCATTTTCATTTTCTTGTACATGTTACCCTTTATTTTCTTTCTCCTATTGTCTTTGTTATTTCTACAAATGGAAAAATCAAATTTTCATTCTCCATTATTTTAGAGACTATAACAGAGTAACTTTACGAAAGTTTTGAACTGAGTGATTACATTCAAATTAAAAATAAATCCCCACAACTAAATCTAGCAATTGTTAAGGATATACTAAACCATCAAATACATTTCATAAAGATTTTTAAGCAAAAGGAATTTTGGAATTTGAAATAAAGGAAGTATCAACTGATTTACCCATAGATGGTGGCAGTTTTCATTCTGTTTAGTAGTTTAGTGGTATTAGTGTATTGTTTAGTGTAAGCTGTGTTTTTGCTGCTTATGGTCATTTATATTTTTTATTTTTATTATTTTTTTTTAGTTTCAAAAAACTTCAGTTAGACTAAAACAGTGATATCTTTTTCATATGTCTCAGGTTACTGTTCTTTAAAAAATAAAATTACATAAGAATCAAAGGTCATTTAAGACAAATTCTTCATGAAAAATAAGGATTTCAAATGAAGGAAAGTGTAGGAAGCATGTTAAGAATATATCATTTCTGGTCAAGGGAATATATCATTTTTATTTAGCTCTTCCCAGATAAAACAACTGTAGAAAGTCTTCAATGAACACTATGTTTTTCCGGAATAAGCACAAATGATGGAAAGAAAATAGGTAAAGGGAAACTTGAAAAAGTGAACTGAAACTAGAACTTTAGACCTTTGGACATTACAAGACTCTTCTTTTAAGACTAATATTCTGCTTTATATTCAAATTAAATTTAAGTGATTAGTAGCACTTAAATTAGAGACTCTTCCTGTGATGACACTGTTAGCTTGAAAAAAAATTGAGTTAGGAAAAAGAAGCTTGGTTTGATGAAGTACAGTTGCAAAATTATATGTCAGTGTCTGCATCAGTTTATGACTTGGAAAATAACTGGGAGGAAGCAGTGTCATTATAGTATTTTCATTCAAGCTTTCTATACTGGAAATGTTAGTTCATTTATAAAAACTGGAGCCATAAAATTATTATGAATCTTGATTTCACTTCAGGTTCCCTTAAAATAGAAAATCTTTCAGAGTGCCTATTTCTGACTACAAATGCAGAAATCCACAGTGTCATTTCTCAAAGGTAACAACCCCACCATTGCTCTGCCTGAGGACTTTATTAGATTTAATACTGAGAGCTCACAGTCAGCTCCCGCCAGTGAATCCCTTGAAAGCTAGAAACTTGGATTATCTTTTGTCTACATTTCTATTACAGAGACTGTTGTTAACCTTCCATTCCCAACTTGAACCTACTTAATGGTGTTGCCAACCAGCAGCTGCACCTCTGAGAGCCTCCAGCAAAATAAAAGCTGTATTTCACATCTTAGGTGCAGTGTAGGCTTCCAAGAAGAAAGGTAATCTGATCTTTTAACATTCTATTTGTACTTGCAAAGTATAGCACATCTGCGTTGTGATATACCTTCTGGGAGATCAGCATGTGGATTATTTTGCAACTTTCAGAGGTGATTGAAATACTTCAAATTAGAGTGTCGAAATAAAAGAGCCCATGGCCAGGAGCATTATCACTTCACACAGTGGAAAATGAGGTATACTAGTTACTAAATCAATAGAAATAATAGAATTTGTATGAATAACAGGTACCCTTCATTGAATCTTTCTTTTGTCTTTGATTTGCTTGCAGATAATTTAAGAGATGTCAAGTATGGCAAAAGTTTAACACTTCAGTACTGGGCATGGTGGCTCACACATGTAATCCTAGCACTCTGGAAAGCTGAGGCAGGAGGATCCCTCAAGGTCCGGAGTTCGAAACCAGTCTGAGCAAGAGTGAGACCCTGTCTCTATTAAAAATAGAAATAAATTAATTGGCCAATTAAAAATATAGAAAAAATTAGCTGGGCATGGTGGCACATGCCTGTAGTCCCAGCTACTCGGGAGACTGAGGCAGGAGGATACCTTGAGCCCAGGAGTTTGAGGAAAAGTTTAATACTTCATTATATAATTTCGATTATAGAATCTTTATAGAATACAAACACAAACACACATCACAATATTTAGGTTTACATGAGAATGATCATAATTGCTTACTTACACTGACATGCTTAAACTAGAATATACATTTATGAATTTTCACTTTTAAACTCATATAAATTATGGAAAGAGTAGTTTTTCTCAAGGTAGCAGAAAAAAAGAATTTTGTCTCTGGATAAAAGTGACACAAGTCATTTAAGAGAAGACTTCTTTTACTATATATCACAGGGCTGTGTGCTCTTATTAAATATATGAATCAATACTTTATTATTCCTAATATTTTGATTAGTTATCATAAAAGATTAATGTATTAATATTTACGCAAGTGTTTTTTGTATATAATTCAATATTCTTATTCCACATTTAGAGATCATACTTGAGGAGGGATTCTACTCAGGCTATATACTTAATCGAAGAAAAATGTAAATAGGAAAGCAACATAAAATCATTCAATTTTCTCTTCTGATCTTTTTTTATAGTGACATTTAATGTTGTAACTATCTATCCAATGAATAGCAGAACATCCTCTTTTCATGTCAGAGTAGACCAATCTAAAATGCAGGCAAGGCTGCACATACTCACAATGAAACTGATCATTCATTTAGGGCCCTGGCAACCACCTCAAAAGCAAATTCAGTATGGACTCCCAGAATTACCAATCAAAAAACTTATAAACTCATGGCATGATGATGACAGATGCTTTACAAAATATAGAAACACTAACGCTTCTTAATAATCTTGCTAATATCATAAATGACTGAAGTAAGCAGTTTACTCTAAGTGGAAAATATAATGATTGCTATAGGAGACTAATGTTACAAACAGGCACATTCCTATGGCCATATAGCTACTCAAAGAAAATATTTCTCCCATCCATGGCATATATAATAATTCTTAAAACCATGGAGGAAAAAAAATAAGGAAGTTTGAGGTTGGAAGGAATCAAAATCTATTAATCAGACCCTCAGACATTATGCACAAAAAGTCTGAGGATGTAGGAGGTCAAGTGACGTGCAACAGTAATAAATAGCCATAACTAAGCCCTGTTTTTTTAACTCACATTCCAATTTTGTTCTTCTGTATGATTTAAAATATAAAATTACTATATTGCCTTTTACCTGAAGCTATCTGAAGCTTACTAGAAGTGAAACAAGAATGGAAAACATCATACCAAAATCCACAGGACACAGCATAAGCAGTTCTAAGAAGGAAGTTTATAGCAATAAATGCCTACATCAAAAAAGAAGAAAACTTTTTAATAAACAACCTAACAGTACACTTCAAAAGACTAGAAAAGCAAGAACAAACTAAACCAAAAATTGGTAGAAAAAAAGGAAATAATAAACCTCACAGAAGAAATAAACAAATAAAATTTTAAAAAATCACAAGGTCAATGAAACGAAGAGTTGGCTTTTTTGAAAAGATAAGTAAAATTGACAAACCTTTAGCTAGACTAAGAAAATGAAAGTCAAGACTCAAATAAATAAAATCACAGGTGAAAAGGAAGACATAAAAACCAATACCACAAAAATACAAAGGATCATAAGAGACTATTATGAACAGATATGTACCAAATATTTGGTAACACAGAAGAAATGAACACATTCATGAACATCTACAACCTATCAATATAAAATTATGAATAAATAAAAAATCTGAATAGCCCAGTAACACGAGAGGAAATTGAATCAGTAATAAAAATTCTCCCATCAAAGAAAAGTCCAGTACCATCATGGCTGACTTCTACCAAACACATACAAAATAAATAATACCACTTTCTCTCAAACTATTCCAGAAAATTGAAGAGGAGGGAATACTTCCAAACTCATCCTACTATACGAGCATTACCCCGATTCCAAGGACAATGGCAAAATAAAAAAGAAAATGACAGGCGACTATCCCTGATGAACATAGGTAGAAAAATTCTCAACAATATACTAGCAAACTGAATCCAATAGCACATTAAAAATGTCATGCATGATAATCAAGTGGGATTCATCCTAGTCATGTAAAGATGGCTTAACATAAGCAAATCAGTAAATGTGATATACTGTCAACAGAAAAACATACAGAAATTATATGACCATTTCAATATATAAGGAAAAGCATATGATAAAATTTAACATACCTTCATGATAAAAACTCTCACGAAATTATCTATAGAAGGTATTAACCTAAAAACAAAAAGGCCATATAAGAAACCCACAATTAACATCATACCGAATGTGGAAAAGCTAAAATCTTTTTTTCTAAGATCAGGAACAACTACCACATCTACCACTGTTATTCAACATGGTACTAGAAGCCCTATCCAGAGTAATTAGACAATAGAAAGAAACAAAAAAAAATCCAAATTGGAAAGGAAGAAGTCAAATTGTCAAATTGTCCATGTTTGCAGACAAATGATCTCATCTATAGAAATCCCTAAAGACTCCACTAAAAAAAGCTATTAGAACTAATAAACAAATTCAGTAAACTTGCAGTATACAAAATCAACATACAATAATCAGCATTTCTATACACCAATAATTAACTATCTGAAAAAGAAATCAAGAAAAAAACTCCATTTTTGATAGCTATAAAAAATAAGGGATGTAGGAATAAACTTAACCAAGGAGATGAAAGATATCTACAGTGAAAACTATAAAACATTGATGAAAGCCATTCAAGGGGACACAGATAAATGGCAATATATCCCATGTTAATGGATTGAAAGAATTAATATTGTTAACATGGCTGCACTACCCAAAGAGACTTACATATTTAATGCAATCCCTATCAAAATCCCAATGAAATTCTTCACAGAAATAGAAAAAAAGTCTAAAATTTGTATGGAACCACAAAGGTCCCCAAATAGCCAAAGTAATTCAAGCAAAAAGAACAAAGCTTGAGGCATCACACTACCTCACTTCAAAATATACTACAAAGCTTTAGTAACCAAAAGAGAGTGAAACTGACATAAAAACAGGCACATAGATTAATGAAAGAGAACAGAGAACTCAGAAACAAATTCCTGCACCTGCAGCCAACTGAATTTTTACAAAGTTCTGAGGACACACTGAGAACACACAGTGCCTTCAGTAAATGGTACTGGGAAAACTACATATCCACATCCAAATGAAAGAGACTTGATGATCCCTGCCTCATACCATATACAAAAATCAATTCACAATGGATTAGAAACTTAAGTGTAAAACTTGAAACTATGAAACTACTGGAAGAAAACACAAGAGAAAAGCTTCACAATGTTAGATTGTGAAAGATATTTTAAACAAGGCCTCAAAAGCACAGGCAGCAAAAGAAAAGAAATACATAAATGGTATCATATCAAACTAAAATCTTTGGCATTGCAAAGGAAATTATTAACAAAGTGAAGTATAACTTATGGGAGAAAATATTTGCAAACTATACATTGGAGAAAGGTTTAATATCCAGAATATTTGATGAAGTTAAATAACTAAACAGTTAAAACAAACACATAACCCTATCAAAAAATGGGCAAATGACCTTATTAGCCATTTCTCAAAAGAAGACATACAAAGGACCAACAGCTATATAAAAAACTGCTTAATGTCATTAATCATCAGAGAAATGCAAAGCAAACCACAAGGGGATACCACCTCACTTCAGTTAGAATCACTACTATCAAAAAGACAAAAGAAACAAGTGTTGGCAAGGATGTGGAGAAAAGGGAATACTTAAACACACTTTTGATGGGATTGTAAATTAATACAGCCATTATGGGAAACAGTATGAATTTTCCTCAAAAAATTAAAAATAAACTATCATATGATCCAGCAATCCCACTACTGGATATATATCCCAAGGAAATGAAAATAGTATGTCAGAGATATCTACACTCCCATGTTTATTGCAGCACTATTTACAATTGTCAAAATATGGAAAAAACCTAAGTGTCCAACAATAGATGAATGGATAAACATTTTATATATAGACAGTGGAATACTATTCTGCCACATAAAATAATGAAATCCTCCAATAGGTGAACCTGAAGGAAATTGTATCAGAGAAAAACAAATACCAATACCACATGATCTTACTCATATGTAGAATCTAAAAAAGAAAAAGAAAGAAAGAAAAGAGAAAGTTGATATCATAGAAGCAGGGAATAGAACAGTGGTAACCAAAGAAACTGGGGAGGAGAGTAGGGAAGACAGGGAGAGGTTGGCCAACAGATACAAAGTAACAATTAGATGGGAGAAATAAACTCTGGTGTTCTATTGCTAAGGGTGACTATAGTTAACAGTAAAATATTGTATATTACAAAATAGCTGAAAGAGAGTCTTTTGAATGTTCACACCATAAAGAAATGATAAATGCATGGGTGATGGATGCACTAACTACACTGATTGGCTCATTATACAATGAAGATATATAAAGAAATAACAAATTGTACCATATAAATATGTATAATTATAATGTATCAATTAAAATAATTAGTTAAAAATAAATGTGAAAAAAGTGAAAGAGAGAGAGAGAGAGAGAAAGAGAGAGAGAGAGAGAGAGAGAGAGAGAGAGAGAGAGAGAGAGAAGAGAATCAGCCTGTGATTGTGAAGCCAAGATACTTAGGTTCTTATCTGTGGAATAAAAAATAAATATTTTTGTCTATAGCCGAGGTACAGAGATTGCTCTAAATCTAATTAAGTAATAGGAAACTAATAAATGCCAATACAGTGTTTGTATTTGTTATACAATACGTAATAATTCTTGAGTTGCATTTTTGGAGTTATATACCTCCATATAACTAAAATGAAAATAAATCTTTTGATTAGTAATATCACAAGTATACATATGGCAATGTATTAGCTAGTTGGAGTTCTCCAGAGAAACAGAACCAACAGGAGATATGTAATACACATACATACACATACACAAACACGCACACATTATATATAAAATAGATTTATTATGAGGGATTGGATCATGTAGTTACGGAGGCTGAAATGTCCCACAATCTGCAATTAGTAGTAACCTGGAGGTCCAAGAAAGCTGGTGATTAGTTCCAGTCCAAACCTAAAGGCTCAAGAAGCAGGAACACTAATGTCCAATAGCAGAAGATGGATGTCCCAGCTCAAACACAAAGAGCAAATTCACTTTTCTTCCACCTTTTTGTTTTTTTAGGCCCTCAGATGATTGTACAACCCCTTCTCACATTGGTGAGAGGAGATCTTCTGTACTCAGTCTTCCCATTCAAATGCTAACCTCTTATGAAAACACTCTCACAGAACATACAAATAACGTTTTACCAGTTATCTGGGCATTCCTTAACACAGTAAAGTTGACACATAAAATTACAATAATAGGCAATAAGTTTTTGTGATTATAACATTATTTTTAAAGATTGTCATTCAAAATGGAATATTCTGACTTTTGATTTTTTGGATTAAATAAATAACATTATTATTCAGTTGAATATTGAAATTATATTTAAAATGAAACATTTTGTATCACCGCACCTGCCTAGTACTTTTCAGACTAATGAATGGATTATAGCTGAATTATTTAGAAAATATTACACCTAAAATTAATTCCTCATTTAGTGTGGAGCATATTTTTAATAAGCCATGTTTTCCATGATCAATATGATGCCAGGATTAATCAGTAAAATGTCATAATCTCCAAAATGTGAAATATGACTTCAATCTCACCTGGATTCATTAGTGATGATAGAATACATGGAATTTTTACCAGATGTCTTGGCCCATCTATCTCCTTACCACCATGTGTGTTATGGAAAAAAAACAAAATGATAAGTTATTAAACATCTACACAATCTTTCAGAATCAAGCAGTATTTCTAGATATATGGTCAGGGGGAGAGTGTTATACTGGAAAGGATTAGAAATACTGGATTCAATTCTTTATTGTTTCATTATTATGTCTAGAAACAAATGTAGACTCTCCACTTAAATCTCCTACTTGTAAAATGAAAGGATTTTGTTGAATGAGCTCTGAAATCTCTTATATTTCTGAAATACTGCATACCGATTCTTTGTTTTTGCTCCTATAAATATTTTTCAACTCACTTACTCAGAATACTGCAGTGTTCTGATACTGGCCATACTCAGCTTTACTTATTTAGTAAAATAAATTAATTAGGTGCTCTCTAATTGTGGCAGCCATAACAAAAATCAATTGGAAGTCATTAAGAGATCATAATTACATTTAAGCAGGCTCTACTATAATTTAAAATTTGTGTTAAGTAAATGGAAACTTTTAATAAACTCTTGCCCATTAATTTTAGAAAGATTTAGCAATTTGTAATTATCATAGTTGTATATACATATTTGCCACAAGAATATAGGAAAATATATAGTATATAGTGAATAATAGAAAAAAGCAGAAGAAATAAATATAAATCTCTGAATATGTTCACTAAATCTTATGTGTTATATACATATATAAAGTTTTAAGTTACAAAACATAATTATATTCAGATGACGCAATCATAGAAAGAAAATAGTCTTCCCAAATGTCAGTTAATGTTTGATCAAATGTAAAGTTGATCAAGTGTAAAGTTGATCTATATGTGAGGAAGAGTCATTAGGGACCCCAAAGCAAAGCAAATCATAAGCATATTCAGGTGACTGACCATGTAAGATGTTTTAGATTAGGGTCAGAACCTCAAGTTTAAATTAAATACTTAGCTTAAAGAAATACTGATCAGTTTAAAGTTAGCATGGTTATGACCACTCACTATTCAGAAAAGAGCAGCTGCTGATATGTGTGTGGATCATAAGTCTAAAACTGACATTTACTAAAGAGCAAAATGACAGCACAGATAAAAGAAATTACAAAAAAGCAAAAAGATGGGACTTTTTTTGTTAACTCAAGGGATTTTATTTAGAGCAATACTTTCAAAACCCACAGTAAAAAACAATTTATCAAATAGGAATGCCTGAAAGTAGCATTTTGATTCTGTGGAAACGAAGTAGCTGGAAAAATATACTTATTATTTTGATCAAGTCTTACAGCCATTCTCTTTTGAGATATTATGAGAATATAATATTAATTTCTTACCTTTAGGTTTTTGTAGGATATTATTATTCTCTTGCTATAGGCATTGCAATTTACCTGGTTCTGTTGAGACTAATGATTCTTTTTAATCATTTCATAAAACTAAATGCAAACAACAGATTTAAAACCTGGTTACATTTACAAATCTCCAAATGTGGTTAAAATTGTATCTGATAGCAAAATGTGGGATTTCTCCAGTGTGTTATCCACATGGAAAGAAATAGCAGGAAATTTAAAAACATTAAAATATAAGAAAAAGAAGAGAAATATGACTATCAACATATTCTAAAGAGAAATGTGAATAGTGGCCATAGTTATTAAATAAAAAAGTATATAAAATAAATGTATACAAACAATGTGGTGTTTAAATGACTAAAATAGATAATTAAGCAATGCAGATAAATATAATTTTAAATTAATAAGAATACAGAGACTTTCATTCACCAGACATAGCTTTGCTTATGGAGAACTCTTAGAATTGATATAGAAAATGCAAAAAGAAAACCAAAAACCAAAGCAAAACAAACAAAAAAAAAACTGCACAGGAATTGAAATTAATATAATTTGTGAATCAAACATAAAGAAAAAAGAAACTGGAAACAAATGATTAAACAAAGGAAAAATAATAACCTTATAGCTTCCCAATTCTGCAAATGAGCAAACTCAGGTGCATGCATGGTTTTATATAACTTTTTTTAATGATCCAAAATAAAGAGTAAATAAAGGAGTATACTGGGAATTCAAAGAAATAAACATCCAAAATGTACAATCTAGTCAAGAAAATAGACTTGGAAATACATGAAATTATGGATTAAGAAAGAATTATATCTTAGAAAATAATATTAATGTGGGCTTTATTTTTCTTTAGAAATTTAGCAATACGGACATAGGCCATCATTTTCAATGTCATTAACAAATTTAAAAATGTCTTACATGTAATAAGTGGGAATATTGACTTCTTAGAACTTAAAGAAAAGCAAAAATCTAGGTCAGTTTGTCATATGGAGCAAACAGTTTAAGTAGATTTTCTAGAGGACAATGTTGTTCAAATGTACAAATTGTTCAAATAATACTGTTCAAATAATACTGTTCAAATAATATTGTTCAAAGAGAAATAAAGTATTAGTAGAGAAATTGTATTTATTTCTTTTGTTAAATTATCATAATTATTAAATGGACCTTGAATTATAGATAGTTCTTGAGGTTCTGCAAATAAACATAGTTTTAAACACACAATATAATTTTTACACATAGCAGTGGACAGGTGGTGTGGTAGTTGCCCCATTTAAAATGACCCCAGCCTTATAGGAAAGGTTTCTGATAGAGTCTTACTAACCAAGTTTGTCCTGTAAAAAGACTACTATGGTCACATAAAAAATTATGAATTAAAACAGTCACAAAGTTTTCAAGAGGTAAAAATACCAAAATAAACATGATGAATTGAGAAACTAGTTGGAAAATTTATTTGTAGAAATTTTTGGCATTTCTCATGTCAAGGTAATAATAGTGTGTATATTTATATTTGATTGCACTGATGTGGATAAAAAATGAGATCTTATTGCAAGTTATAAGGTCATAGAGTTTATTATATAAATCAATCAACCAATCAACAAGTATTGATTTCTAAGAAGAGAGAAATAAAGCCCATAAAAGATGACCTTTTAGTAAATTTCTCAATTATTCTATTTGCAAGTTGATAAAATTACTATTTTTTTATGGACATAAAGTGGTTTTCTTTGTCTCAAGTAGTCCAGTAGTATATATTATAGTCTAAGGTATTCTGATAGGCTTGAGAAATGACCCATAATCAAATCAGTACGTTAATTAAGCCTGAATGGGAATACTATGTGCAAGAAATAAGGATAAGCAAGAGTACACATCTCCTAAGGGAACACAGAGTCTGGCATGACTGGAGTGGGGGCCCCAAGGAGGATAGTGGGAGAAGATGAAGCTTAGAAGTGACACAGTACAAAGGGATATATGCCTCATACGTATATTTATTTATTTAAATATATATAAATATTCCAAAGAAAAGTAGACAGAAAAGGCTTTTCATTTTGTGACATATAAAGGTCTTTAATTTTCAAAAATATAAATTTAATCTAGATTATTTTATGATATATTTAGGCAGATAATTTCCTTTATTCTCTATAGGTAGAGCATAATTTTACCTAGAGGAGAGTACCCCTCTATGAGTAACTATTCCTATTACTTGCTAGCCACAGGAGTAGGCATACTTCTGTAGATTTCTGGTTTACTACAGTGAAAAAAACTACAGCTATACATATAAATTTGAAGGAAAAGTGTAAATGAATGCCAGGTTGCCATATATCCTGCGGTCAAATTCTTACCCTATAAATTAAACTGTTCTGGCTGACTGCAAATGTCCTTGTAGACTGCCTAGCTAACTAGAATGTTAAAATATTAGATAGGTAAGTCTGACTAAACAAGCAGACACGCTGACTCCTTGGCTAATGACTTCTTGAAAGTCCCTCTTGGATTTGATGCAATCAACATTAGTGGTCTTGTCACTTTCTTTTCCTATTGATTTTCTGAATATCATTTTCTTTAACTTAAAAGGTCAGTGAGAAACAGAGTTTGTGTATAATGTTGAATGAATTAGTGTGTGTATTTGTGTTTTGGTCATACAATGTTTCCTTTTTAAACAAAATGATTAATTGTATTTTAAAAATTTTTATTCATAATTTATCCTGAAATAAATCATTCTCCTGGTCTTTGATTTAATATTTACTTCATCATGAGACTTTTCAATATATGTATAGTAATATGAAGGAAGATAATAACATCCATCTGCATTTCTAAAAATTAATGGGGAAAATAACAGAGCTGTTCTTTGAGGATAATTAGCATAGCTGATGTCTCTGATTGGATGTTTCTGTAAATAAAAAAAATTAATTTGCTGTAGGCTAGGCAGTCTCTATACTGACCACATAGGACACTATCTTGGTTTTTGGAGAGAACATCATCCACATTTATAAAGTTTAATAATTCTGATCCCAATCTTGGATGTTAAAAAAAATTAAAAATTTATGGTACAACTTTTTATTTTGAGCACCTCTTTGACAAAAGTACTATATTAGTCATTTCTGGATAAATAAAATCATTTATTAACCAGTTTAAGATGGTTTCCTTTATCTCTTTTCTGCAATATGACACCTAAGTTCCAGAGATCATTAAACAACTGGTCATGTTAATAAAACCTTAGTAATACGAAATGGTTAGAGGGAGGAACTGAGGATTAACTCTCTTGACCTGACAGTAGTTGTTATCGGCAAGAATGTGCCCCAGACACTCAAATGTGCTCCTAAAGAGAAAGTGCAAGTTAGCTGAGAGTTTGGGCTTGCCAGATGGGTACAAACATCTTCTGTTAGCCTGGCAACTTAACCAGGTAAGTATTCTGCACTGGCTATGTCTGGGCAAGGTGTCTGCAACACCGTCAAGGGCAGAGGTGGTCTGAGCCAGCAGGGACATTCTCTAAACTCTGCCCCAGGTGTGAGAAAAAAACTGTGTATGATTTATCCATTTTCCATGACCCTTATTCTCAGTTCCCATGAGATGCTCAGCGATGTGTATTATTGATGAGATTCGAAAGGGAAGGTTTGCGCAGGCACAGCCCAAGCATCTGGGCTCTCTCTTGTGTAATGTGCGTTCTTACAGTTTGTGTTGTTTTCTGTTTACTCTATTTCCTTTATGAAGTAAGCCAAGAAAAGAAGGTGCTGCTTGATAGGAGAAATCTGGATTTGTCACTTGTTCTGAGCATAATTTGTGGAAATTTCGACTGAACAGGTAAGGAGATGAAAGTTTAGATTTTTGACAAAGCCTCATTTTACAATCCAGCTTTCCACAAATTGTTTGATTCATATTCTACTTCTTGTGTCTATATCTTCTGTTGGCTCAAAAGCCCAAGTGGGAGGAAGAAGTGATTATCAGCCTTAGACACCAACATTGAGTAATCAATCAGTTTATTGATTCATTCATGATTCACTAGACAAATATTTAATTAACACCTACTATATGATGAGAATTGGGTTAAATTTTGAAGATACAATCATAAACAAAAAATATAATTCATGATATGATGTCTAAAGCTTAATAGAGATGATATATACTAATAATAGCACATGTAAAGTTTCAAACAGTGATAAATACAAGGAAAGCACATTACAAAGGAAATTAACCTTGATTAATTTTGCTAAGGGAAAGAAGTAGGATTTTAAGGAGGACTTCCTTATAAAAATGATCCCTGAGATAAAATTTGCAGGATGACTAGTTAACTAGAAAAGAGACTGGAGGGAGAGAGAATTCCAGTCAAAGGATCAGCAGTAGTTAAATCCCACAATCAGGTTCACGTAAACTGGTATAATAATTACCCAGTTGAAATTAGTAGGGACTGATGCTCTTGAGCAAAGATTTTAGGCAGTTTTTGTGTACTGGGGACCTTGAAAAAGTTTTTTTCTTATAAATGGTGCCCAACTTTATATTCTGTGCCCTGAATTATGGTAGGAAAAAACGTGGAACGCTCAAGGAACAGGGAAAAGGTTGGTGTGGCTCAAGATCGAGTAGGAAAGTAGGCAACAGGCAGTGTAGTCATGAAGAGTACAGATCAAAGATGCCTTGATGAGGACTTTGTTTTTTATTATGTAAACAATGAGAGGCCATTGAAGAATTTTATAATCTGGTATATGTTTCAAAAATGTCACTTTAGTTGTCATGTGGACAACAAATTGGGAGGTAGGGATTTGCAGTAGAGGAGATATTATACAAGTATTAGGGTATTTCTGTTGTCCAAGTGAAAAAATAATAGCTTAAACTAAGGTAGTATGACATGTTTTAAAGAGGTATTTAGAACCTAAAAACACTACTGTATATTGGAGAAACAGCTATGTCACGCAGACTAGGTATTTGTCTGACTCAGCCCATTTAACTCAGGAAAATGAGTATGGTTTTGTATATGTTAAGTTGATTTGTATCATAAGTATGTAAGTAAAATCAGATTTTATATAGATCTGAAGCATACAGGAGAATTCAGAGGTCTATATATAAAACTGAGAGTCATCTTGTACTAATGGAAGTGAATATGAGTATACCTCTGAGGTTTCTTATGGAAATAGCTTTGAGGAAGTCAAAAACTGAGTCTTTTCAAAATTTAATAGTCAGGTAGAAGGTGATAAGTATAAGGAAAAGAGAAAGCCCAGCAGAAAAATGTGGGAAGAAAATCAGGAGCATATGGATACATAAGGCTTCAAAAAGGATCAAGCAGTCAATACATTTGGATGATTTTGAGATTTCAAGTAAAAGGACTGAAATGTATTCATTGACTGTAATGGAATGGAAGTCATAGGTAGCCTTAGCAAAAAATTATTTTTGGAGAAATTCTACAGGGGACAGGAAACTGATGTGGATTAGGGAGTAAGAAATGAATGGGAGGCAAGCATTCGCATATACTGAATGTGGGCAGCTGTTTCCAAAAAATTGGCTAAAATGAAAGGAAAGTGATAAAGTGATAGCTGAAGGGGAAGGTGAAATGGGATTAGGGTAGTCAACTTTATTATTGTTGAAGATATGTGGTTTATTATTCTTTTAAATGAGAGAACATTAAATTTGACTACATGTTAAAGGGAAAGACAGATTTCACGGGGAGTGGCTGTCTATTGAGGTGAAGAGAGGATATATGATTCAAATACACAGGTGGAAGGATGAGTTTCAAACATTTATTAAGTGCATATTTAGTGAGAGTATTTGAGGAATAGAACTACCAGGTATTGGGGAATATTTCTATTGTTCATAGGCTTGACTGAGACCACAGCAAAGTAATATGTCATTAGAAAGAAAACTTTATAACCTTTTCACATTCGACTTTTAGAGATAGCATGTTTATTATTCAAAAGCTATTTACTAAAGTTAATTCATTTTTTCATTTGTAATCAGATTCATCTGAAACATAAAACCCTATGTGATATGGTCTTTGCTAAAGTGCTTCTTCAAAAAGGCAGATGAGCTAAATGTATAAACAAATGCCTAATTGAACTGTGAAATTTTACTATTGCTATTGTGCTCAATTCACTTTGTTGAATTTTAATGTTAGAAGACTATCAAAGTATAGACAGGAAAATGTCTTGCATTACAAATATATATACAGAATTCCATGAATGTTAATTATTTTATTCACACCAAATTCTCTTTTCTGTGCAATATTTAAATTTTCTGCTTTCATAACTGTTTTTTGTTAAAAATGTATTTAAAGATTATAGATATTTACTCTTAACCTAAATTGTAAAACAATTCTTTTGCTATCCTGTTGAAGGAATGGAATAGCACTGTTGTTCAATTTACTAACAGAAAACAAAAAACTAAGTAACAACGAGGTTTAATTGTTAAAAAAATTTCAAGGGCATTTCAACTTATCTGTCAATAGAAAATCTAGTCTATGTTCACAGAAGCTGTCATCTATATATTACAAGGTATGATAAAAGAGTTTTGCTTTTCACAAGTGCAAAGGGGAAAATTAAAATGCCACAAAATGTATGGAACTTGAAGAATATGCATGCTAGCTTCATTTGACAAGAGGAATTTGTCAAACTCTCAATTGTACTTATTAACCACATGGCTTCACAGTACCATGTCTTATCTCTCTTTTTAAGTTATATTATAAACTTGGCTTCCCATTTAAAAAAATGCCCTGACACAATAAAATGATATGTTTTTAATTTACTAGTTAAGATTAACTTTCAGCATTTAACTTATATTATCCTTATTATGTTTACGGATTACTGAAAACAATCATAGTTTCTAAATTTCCAATTAGGTGCTATTTCAATACTCAGTTCCAGACAGAGTATCATAACTGGGAAGACTGAAAATGCTAATAGAAACAGGTGGTATTTTCAAATGGAAAATAGCCACTACTGAGTTCATTTATATTAGGTAATTACTCTTCTCATTACCTTTTCCTGATGATGCCAGATTGGCTGTTACTCCACAGGGAATACATAGGCAAAAACTTCATTTTCACAATTACCAAACATTTATTTGGTGGCAAAAAATTGAATCCAGAATATGAATATTTGCAGGTTGTGATCAGACATGATTTTCTTACAGCTAAAAATGTGCATAACAATTTAAAAATTGTTACTCAACATATTATCAAGACATACTCCTTTTCTACCTTTCTATCAGCAAAGTTTTAACCAATATCCTAAGTAATAAGAAATGCCAACTTCTAAAGAAACAAGCACAGTCCTAAATTAAACTATTTCTTGTTTTGTTAAAATTAAGCTTTAAATATTACAAGCAAATTCTGTTTAAATATAGACAGATAGATAGGAAAGCAACCTCAACTAGCTAGTGGTTTTGAGCCTTATTCATAATTGACAATTAAATAAGTTATTTTCTTTTACAAGAGCAAAGTAGTGCAGATCTAGTTTCCTGAGGCAGATAGAACTGCCTGGACGTAGCATGAAGAGTAACTTTGGTTTTTCTTAGGCATGTACAGATTCCTTCATGATGCTCAACTTAAAAGCTATTGTCCTAGAGATTACTGTTCTTAAATTTTCATTCTCATGTCTTGATTGATTATTTGATTTTTATGGGAAAACCTGGTGTATTTATCTTGGAATATTGTGGAAAATATAAGCAAGAGAGAAGGTAAATATAAAGAAGGATACATTCTGGCAAAGTGTTTATTAAGTTCCCTCCCCCTACACACAGACACTCTTCTCCATTGGTGACTCACTCAGTCCCCCAAGCTCTGCTAGATTAGCTCAGTAATTAATGAATCAATTATAGGAATCATAATTTTTTCCTCTCTTAATTTTATTTTTGTAACCAAGATTATTCTCATATTGCTCACATCTCTCCTTTAGGTATGTGTGTATTTCTTATACATCCCAGACGTTTCATAGAATTAATGCTTTCAGTATTTAAGGAATTCTTGTTTTGATCTCTAGCAGTTTTAACTATTTCATGTTAAAGGAAGCAGTTTGCATTCAATAAAGTATCATTTTGTCAGTAGTTCTGCTCTTTGTTCACAGTAACATGCATTCTTCTCTTTAAACTTAAGACTATTTTGTTTATCTTTTACATAAATTTGGAAAAAAAATTATTTTCCATTGTATGATTTTTCTTCTCTTCCTAACAAATTATTTTTCAAATGTTCTGCCCCATAGGCACTTTCCTTCATTTCTCTTCCTTTCTTGCTCAAGACACCTGTCAGTACATTTAATATTTTCTATTATCTCTTCGACAGAAGGGGCCTCAGGCTGTAGCTTGACAAAGACACCCAAAGGAACCAACATCTCCAGTAGATCCAGCTGTCACCACTGTCCCAGTCCTCTTGTTTAAAACAGAGTGTGATTGAAGTGTTTGGTCCAAAGATGGTTTAACATTTATTTTGGGCTCCTTTTGTGTCAGATCTTTAACATGTAAAAGATATGGGTCCTCCCTCCAAGGAGCTTCCATTCCAAGATATTCAAAGAAGAGAGATATGCAAAGGAGGTCTTTGTGAAACACATTTTTCCCAAGTGTAAGAGAACATACATGAGAAAGAAAATAGGGAAACATTAAAGGAGAATTTATGACAGATGCAAAGAAGACTGTTGTTTCTCTATATCTCTTTCTCTCTTCCCAGTCACCATTTTAATGCTACAGCCAGATAGTCTTAAACAAAGAAAATGATTTATGTTAAAGCATCAAATTGCTTAAAATAAAACTGTATTACAATTTTTTATTCTTCATATTTCTAAAATTCTCCATGTAAACATTTATTTAGAGATAACATACAATAGTTCATTTCAGGACAAACCTACATGTAAAAAAATTGCTCTTTGAGGAATTGGGCAGATTTCTGTATTGTTTCACTTGAGAATGAATCTTAAAGATCAGATAATTATTGGAATTTCTGGTGGCTTTGGTGTCTGGGAAGCAGAGGAAGTGCAGGTTTTAACTCCTGAAATTACAATCAGACTATAGAAGAAAAGGCAATATGGAGAGACAGCATGGAATAGTAGCATTTGTGTTTTGAGTTTGAGATTTATTATTATAGAATTTAGGCAATATACAGGAAATTCTCCCTCTATCAGGGAGGAATAGGTTGCCATGACATTTAACAATCTGATGGAGGACCTTTAAAGGAAGATTTGAAGTATAGGGGAAAAAAGAATCCTGGGTAAAACCATAAAAAGAGGTAGGATGAAAAACAACATAGTATGTCACAGAAAATGTAATTCTGTGGTGAAAACAATAGGGGCAAATGAGGGAAAAATGAAAATAGTTCCTGTAACCTAAAAAATATCTATATTTCAATAAACAATTGTTGCTAACAAAAATGACAAAGGTAGACCTTTTAGGTAGGGAAGCAAATATAATGAGATAGTCTAGAACAAGGATCAGCACATTTTTCCTCTACAAGGTCAGATAGTAAATTTTTAGGCTTTGCAAACCATACAGGTTTTTAGTAAATATTCATTTCTGCTCATACAGAGTGAAACAGTCATAAACAATACATAAATGACTGAGAGTGGCTCTACTCCAATAAGCCTTTCTTTCCAAAAATAGGAGGCTTGCTAAATTTGGTTCATGGCTTGCCAACCTCTCTTCTAGAACCACTGAAGTTATTTGTGAAGTGACTCCAAGTTGTTATTTTTTTGACTCTTCACTTCTGCAGTTTAAGTCTACAGTATTTTAATTTTGACTCTTTTTAAGAGGCAGTTTTACAAATAATAAATATTTGAAAAATAATATGTGTTACAAAATTTTTAAATTGCTATATATGACAATATCTTTTCATCTAAAAATAGAGACTATGAATAAAGACAATTATACCTTGTGATTTTTTATTTGATCAATATTTAATCAATTGATAAGCTTCAAACCACTTTACATCAACAAAATAGAACGTACTTAAATATCAACAATGATTTGGGTCACTTATAGCACATATATTTATTATAAGATTTTGGTGTCACTTCACTTTTTTTTTCACACAGTGCCTTCTGTAAACATTCTTCCCATTGCACCTCCGGGCCTTTAGGCTTGACCAACGGCACCCATCTTTCTCACAGGCAACTCCTTCCTATGCCATTGAATGTCAGTCATGCTGTGACTGGATCTTTCTGCACACTGCTGAGGGACAATCACCCATGGTGTGACCACAGGAGAATGGTCGGTGGACCCATATTTGAGCTGAGGTTCTCAGGTCACCTAGGCCCATAGCAAGGAAGGATCTGATAATCTTTTGACTCAGTTTGTAGTCTTTCAACCAATAGCTGTCAAATGTGTATATTCATGCTACAGCCACACTCACTCTCCTCTAAGATCTCTTAACTGAAATATATTTGACATTTATAATGTATTAAGAAATGATCTGTAAAGAATGGTGGTGGTTCTTTGATAGGGATTGCATTTATTCTGTAAATCACTTTAGGTAATATTGGCATTTTAACAATATTGATTCTACCAAGCCATGAACAAGGTAGATTTTTCCATCTGTTTACATCTTCTATAATTTCTTTTTTAGTGTTTCGTAGTTCTTGTTGTATAAGTCTTTCGTACTAATTCTTTGTATGGAATCATAAAAAACCTCATATAGCCAAAGCAATCTTAAGTAAAAAGAACAAACTGGGAGGCATCAGTCTTCCTGACTTCAAGCTGTACTATAAAGCAATTATAATTAAGTCAGTCTAGTATTGGTGCAAGAACAGAAGCATCGATCTTTGGGATAGGACTGAGATTCCAGAGATGAAACCATCTGCATATGGTAACCTAATCTTTGATAAAGCAGACAAAAATATACATTGGGGAAAAGAATCTCTCTTCAATAAATGGTGCTGGGAAAACTGGATAGCTACATGCAGAAGAATGAATCAGGATCCCTACCTCTTAACAGACTTAAACCTAAGGCATGAAATCTTAAGAATCCTAGAAGAAGATATTGGGAAAACCCTTTCAGACATTGGCATAGGCAAAGAATTTTTGAAGAAGACCCCCAAAGCAATCACTGCAGCAACAAAAATAAACAAATGAGATCTGATCAAATTAAAAAGCTTCTGCACAGCCAAGGAAACTAGCATCAGAACAAATAGACAACCTACAGAATGGGAGAAAATATTTGCTCTCTACACTTATGATAAAGGTCTGTTAACAAGAATCTATCTAGGACTCAAAAGAATTAACAAGAAAAAATCAAACAATGCCATCTAGAAATGGGCAATGGAAATGAACAGAAATTTTCCAAAGAAGACAAAATAATGGCCTGCAAACATATAAAAAATGCTCAACATCATCTCTAATCATTAGAGAAATGCAAATCAAAACCACAATGATATATCACCCAACCCCAATGAGATTGGCCTATATCAAGAAATCCCAAAACAACAAATGCTGGAGAGGATGTAGAGAGACAGGAACACTCTTACACTGCTGGTGGGACTACAAATTAGTGCAACCTTTGTGGAAAAGAATTTGGAGATACCTCAAACAGCTAAAAATAGAAATATCATTCAACCCAGCAATAGCATTATTAGCCATCTACCCAAAAGAGCATAAGACATTCTATTATAAAGACATCTGGTTTTACTTAGATGTATTCCCTTCCAGCCCACACTATGTGCACCACAACCCTAAGATGTGTATCTCCCCCTCCCCCAAACCCTAGTTACTGAAAAGTAAAACCAGAATTCCTCATTCAAATAAAAGGCTGGGTAACCCTTCTTTTCTAGAAACAGCCCAATTATTTTAAAACGATGAAGTATCAGACAGACTATTACTCTCTTTATAATATCAAAAGAAATTTTCAAGAAATATTCAGCTATCTTTTAAATATCCAGATATCATTGAAAAAGCTAATAAAACATCAGACTTAAAAAAAAAAAAAGACATCTGCACCCAAATGTTTATGGCAGCACATTTCACTATTGCAAGGACATGGAAACAACCCAAGTGCCCATCAATTCATGAGTGGATTCTTAAAATTTGGTATATGTACACAATGGAATATTACTCAATTCTAAGAAATGACAGTGAGCTAGCACCACTTATATTATCCTGGATTAAGCGTAAGCCTGTTATCCAAAGTGAGGTGACACAAGATCAGAAAAATTGGTTCCACATGTACTCACCATCAAATTGGTACTGACTGACTAACACTATGGTGCTCAAAGAGTGGTGGTGTTCACCAGGGATTCGGGGGTTGGGGAGGTAGACCCACATCTGAAGAATGTGGTGAGCAATGTGGAGGGGAAGGGCATAACTCTAACCCTTGCTAGGGGGATGCAAAGATATAAAATGTAACCAAAATGTTCACATTTTCATATTTTCTTTGAAAAATAAAAGAAATGGCAACTTTTGTAGAGGTAGATATGCACCAAGTTTGATGAATTTATTGACCCATTTTATCACCCATTGTGAAAAGAGACTCTCAGGATATGCAGGCTGGTATGTCTGTTTGCCTTGATCTCATAACTCAAAGTGATGGGAACAAATACTTAAATAAAAAGCATGTACATTCACCAGTAACAATGAATTTTAAGCATTTTGCACCTCAAGTTCAGATTTAAGAGAGGAAAATAAATCTCCAACATTTCAGAGACATACTTCTGTTAATAAGCCTAATAGGTGTTACTGAATATCAGTTAATGGTGACCTCACACTTTCTCCCAAGAGCAATGAGGCTATTGGTTTTATATTTGTGTGACTGAGGGACCCTAATTAGTAATTTCCCCCAAACAAAAAGAAATCTGCCAAAGGTACTTTGAATCTGTACCTCTAGACATGTAAAACTGTAGCTACTTTGAAATATAGTCTAGCTTTGTAAAGATTAAGATTCAGTATTCACCAGGCACCCAATTCCAATGCAATTAGATACACAAGTTATTGACAGCAAATTCCCTAATGTAATCTCTGAAGAGAAACTGAAGGCTTTCAAGGGAAGCTAGTGTCAAAGCATCTGGAAACAATCATTGCAGTAGTGCCTTTGAAAGGTTAAAATGCCTTCCAGAAAAACAAATGGAATATACAGTTTAAATACTTATTCAAACAAAATATCATAGTTTACCCTTGCAGTTTCTTCTGTTTGGAATTTTTTTCCCCATGAAATCTTCATGGTTCACTGTCACTTGTACCAGGTCGTTGTTCCAATGACTGCTCAATGAGACCTTCTCTAGATATCCTATTGGAGATGGAATGCTGCTTCTCTCCACACTTCTTCCCTCTGCCTTACTTTATTTTTCTAATTAGTACTCATCCTCATCAAGCTTTATTAACTTGGTTATTATATGATTTCCCTCACAACCCTGGGCTAGAAACATTGCAAAAAGAAAGCAAAGACTTTCATCTTGTGCATAGTAGGTGTTTACCAATTATTTGGTAAATAAATAAATGATGGAATGAGTGAAAGAGTGAATAAATAATTCTTTTTCACACAAGAACCTAAGCCATTCCAATTTCTTTTCACCAATGTTTAATATCAAGTTAGAATTTGTGATGACTTATGCAATTAAAAATATGCATTTCTTCTACTGCAAGTCTATTGATTGTTTTCTTCACTTTGCTAACATATATTTTTGTCAAACTGGATTTAGCATTGATACTTGATAATGATACTACAGACAACCACTTAAAAACAGTGACATTATATCAGAGGTCCAAATAATTTATGTAATAATCAACTTTGCCTACTGGTATGGGTAAAGAAGAAGAAAAATAATTAATTGTTAAAATCATTCTACCTTCATTTGCCTTAGCTAGTATCCATCCCTGCAAAGCCTATAGTGTAAGAATCTCAACTTAAAGCACACAGAGTGTTTCTTAGATCGATCTATCTATCTATCCATCTATCTATCTATCAATCATCTACATACCTCTTTTCTATAATATATTATATATAATTTAGTCCCTCAATATAAGGATAAAAATGTGTTATTAATACACATACAAAAATTTCAATCAAAATAGTTAAAAATGTAAAATGTTTCAGAATAAATTTAATAAGAAAGCCAAGGAACTGTTTGAAGAAAGGTATAAAAACATATTAAAGGTCACAAAATATCTGAACAAATGGAAAAATTATTATGTGTTATTGATGGAAAGAATGAAAATTAAGAAAAATGTCAGTTTTCAGAAAATTAATATAGAAATCTAATCCAAGTTCAATTAGAATCTCAATAGATGTTTTTTTTTTAATTGGATGGGGGATCTGAAAATCTATATGGGAAAACAAATGCCAAAAGGTGACTAGAAAATTATTGAATAAAGAACAGTGAAAGGAAGCTTCCTTTGACTGATTTTAGGTCACACTATATAATTGAATACATTAAGCCAAATATTATAAAATCAAATTGATATGGTATTTTAATAGGAATAATAGACAAATCATGGGAATGGAAGATATGTATATGCAAACATACATATACATATATTCACATATACATTTGTATAAATAGATAGACGAATTGAATACATGATCAAAGTATCATTTTCATTAATATATATGTATTCTTAAAAATAATATGCTGGTAAAACTGACACTCCATTTGGAAGAAAATAAAAATATACTTCAATTTAAACCAGATTAAGACATTGAATTTTTAAAAATTTTTTAAATCTTGAAAAATATGTAGGATACTACATATGTAATTTAGTTATAAAAAGATAGCTATTTGGCTATATAAAACTTAAAATATTTGTTTGAGAAAGAATATTATAAGCCAATCCACAGATCTGCAGCAGTAGTAGAAAAATATTTTCAGAACATATGTCAACAATGGTTAAATGTATATAATATAAACTACTTAATCCTTATTGATGAGAAAAAATGGCAGATACACACCAATGAAAAAAAAGCCAGAATATCTGAATAGGTTTGTCACTGAGAAACAAATTCTCATGTACAATAAACCATATCATAAGTAGTTCAAATTCATTAGGGGCCTGCGAATTTCTAATTTAAGTTACCAGAAATCTCAAAATATGCCTATAAAACTGACAGACAATAAAAGGAACCATCACATCTATTGTTGTTGGAATATGAGTAAAAGATGCATTGGTATGTTACTAGTGGAAACATGCAATGCCATAGAACAGGCAATATTTAGTATAATTAAAAATACATAGATGCTTTGATTCAGCTATGCTATCCTGGAATCCAACCCATAAACATAAAAGCCTCAGTACATAAAAGATATGTACAAGGATGCTTATTATAGCATTATTCAAAGGAAAAATAACTAAAAATCTTTCTAATATCCATAAATAAGAAAATAGTTGGAAAAATTATGGCAAATTCAAACCATGGAATATCAAAAAGAGACTAAATGTAATGAGTTTATTCTTTATCATTTGTCTTGGAGATACTTATATTAGGAACAATTTAGTGAAGACAGCGATATGCAAAAAAATGTGTATGCTTTCACAAAGCATATACATTTGTATATAAACATATAAATGAATATTTGTGCTTATATAATTTTATATGATTACAACATCAGATAATAAACATGGAAGGATATATCCTAGCAGTTTTAAATAAATTTTAAATACCTGATGCTAGCATGTTAAGCAGGTTTGAATGTTGGGGCAAAGACATGGAAACGACAGTCATCTGAAAAAAAAGAAAAGACAAATAAGGAGGCATTAAAAATAGGGCATATATGATATGATCACAGTTATGCAAGTATGTAAATTTATGCACATATTCATTAGCCATCAGAGAAATGCAAATCAAAACCACAATGATATCACTTCATACCCACTAGAATTGCCATACTCAAAAAAAACTGACAACAACATGGCTCACTTCCATCTGCTTTTAAAGATGCCCACCAAAGCATATCTGTATCTCTCTGTTGCTAGATCCAAAGGACACCTTTCAACGATCACCTAGCTCAGACTCACCATAGTATATGATACACATAAGAATACCATTAACTTAATTTATTTTATTTTATAATATTCTATAATATTTAAAGTAAATTACCTACATATTCCATAACAAAATACTTCAGCATGATTTCTCTCTCTCTCATACATACACACACACACACACACACACACACACACACACACATATGAATGAGATAACTAAAAAGATATAACACTGTATAAGTAGCAATAATTCATTAAGATTATCTAACAGTCTATAATCGAGTTTCTACAACTGACCCTCAAATATTCCCTATGATTAAGCTTTTCTTCTGAAAATATTCTCTTCTCTAAGCTTTCAAGGCTCAAGTACTTCTTGATATTTCTACTATCCATCTGCCCAGTTCTTCCCTGAGTCCTTTCAGGCCATTAAATATTAGATTTCCTCAAATACACTGCCCTGGAGCTTTTCTTCCCACTCTGATCTGTGGTCTGACCTGCATCTATGACTTTGATTACCTCTTATATTAGATAACACTCCAGTCTTTAGACCCAATATCCAGTCCATTGAAATATATTATATTTATCTCCCAAATAGCTTTTCCTTATAGACTTTTCTCATCTTTCTAGACACTGCATTAGTGGAAGCTATTTATCTTCTTGACCTCTGCTATACATGCCTTCTCATTGCCACATTGACAATTGCTTTTCCTTATTTTACTTTTTAATTTTCATATTTGATATTTCTAACTGATATTATTTTCACATGGACAATGTTCACATATTTTTTCAAACACAGGGGAGGTGGTGGTTGAGAAGTATATCGTGGCTGAAAGTAATCTTTATGAAATTGAAATAGTAGATCATTCCCTTAACAACTTTATGCATCTTTCTATTTCTCTTATGATAATCTAAAATCCTTAACATGAACAACAACAAAAGAGACCTCATGTGATCTAACCTGTAAGTATCACTCCATCCATATTTAACAATATTTTCCTTCAATTTTTCTTCATTCTGCTCACAGTTATCCTTTTTAGTTCCTAAAACCACTGTTTTTCTGTTATTACCTCTACCTAGATGCTCACCAGTCCCCAGTCTCCACCGTCGTCTCCCACAGATATCAGGTATCATCTCAAATATCTTGTCCTGAAGGAAGTCTCAGCAGATTTGTTTATTACATCCTCTTAGGGAAGCATTATCACAGTTGATAAATAAATTTCTTAATGTGATTATGCACAGAAAGCTGTCTCATCCATTAGTCTGTGAAGATCATTGAGGTCCAGGAAAGTGGCTGATTTAATATACGATTGTATCCTCAACCCTGGCACACAGCTCCTGTGTTATAGTGGTTCCTCAATAAATGCCTGTTGAATGGATAAAAGAAGAAGGAGAGGTAGATAAATGTTTGTTCACTTATCTGAAACCTAATATGATTTTGATCATGTAAAATTTTCACCAAAATTAATAATATTGAGTGAATACATGATATAAAAAATTAGGCTTTATTTAATAAATGTACCCTAACTTCAGAGAACACACATTTGCCTAATGGTTGTATAGTTTTAGGGGAAAAATGTTTCAAAACTAGACTATAAGGAAATCCTCAATAAATATTAATAAAATGAAATTTTTTGTCATTTTCCTTATATATAACAATAAATCTACAGTGCAAACAAAATGAGGAGTGAACTAAAAGTGAAATCACCAACAATATTTTTAACTAATAATTCTCAATTCAAAGATAAAATACAGAAAGATGGACTTTTTTATTATAATAGATTCTAAAACTTAAGGAAATATGCCCAAAGCAATACAATGAGAAATATTAGTGCCTTTGGACTTTGTGCTAAAGCAGATGCTAAATGGAACCCAAAGTTTACAATTTTACCTTTTATACCTTGCAGAAAAATAGCTACCAAGAGGTTATTACTAAGTGAAATGCCTTTTAATAATGAATGAGTGAATGATAATATAGAAAATTAAAACAGAAAAGAAAGATTATTGAAGCACAATTATAGCAACTAAGAAAATAAAGGATCAATATCTTTAGCATGTAAATATTCCAAATCAATAAATAAGAGAATGCTAAGGCCAAAATAGTGAGGGAAAAATATACAGGAAAAAGGCAAGTTGCTACAAGGCAAGTATACCTAGCAGAGTGATATGAAAACAGGGGTTTTCAGACCTGGAGAATAATGGTAACCACTTATATCCAAATATCTTCATTTATTCTCCCAAAAGAGCATAAATTCAACAAGGAGTAAAAATACCATACATATTCCATGCCTTCAGAATTACTAGGAGGCAGAGATCACTCCAAAATGCAAATTATCTATGGTAGTGAAATATATTCTCAATTCCATCACAGCTCTCCTTTCAATTCACTGCAAGCCCAAGGGTGTGCATACCCAGGAGAGGGAGGTGTAAGAGGGGCCCTGAAAAAGAGAGGAGGGGAACAGGGGTGATGGAGACAAAGCAGAGACAAACTCCCAGGAAGTTCAGCACTAGACACGAACATTTTCAAAGAAGGTGTAGGATGTGTAGTTCCTAATGCCAATTATAGGGAGAGACTGAAAATGACAGGGGTTGAGGTGGTGGCCTTGATGAAGCCCAGCTTCTGAGGTGGGACATGACAATGGAAGAAAAGAAGGAAGAAAGAGTGAAATTAAGGAAGCTGTAGAAATCAAAGCCAAGTAAGAACCTCCAAAATCTTTTGTCCTTCTCTAACCACTACTACCAACTTCACCCATTAAGGACATTGAATGTCACTATAGTGCAGATAAAGATATTCTCTCTAATATGTGCGTAGAAATAAAAAAAAATGTTTTTAGAAAACGAACTTAATGCAATACTACTGGAAGGAAAAAAATGGGAAATATAAATTGTAGTATTTTAACTGATAAAAATCAATACCCTTTGTTTCCTGAAAGAAATAAGAAAAAGAGCATAATAAAGTTGTAATAGCACATTCCAAAAATGAATAATATATTCTCCAACAGGCATATGGAGATAAACAAACTAGCAAGAAAATAAATAGAATGAAAAATGCAAAAACTGAGAACAGAAATGGACCTAAACAAAGATAAAACAGAAAAAATAGCAATGAGATTTGTTTGAAGTCAGGAAATAAATGAAAGATAAAGACAAAATCATCTCAGATGAAGAGCAAATTAAAATTGACCAAGAATGATCAACTGTGACATATATCTTAGTAAAGTTATCAAATTTAATGGCAGAGATAATACCCTCAGGGACAATGAGTCAAAGTTCAAAATGCTTATGAGGGTAAAAAAATAAGCTCCACCCCTGCTGTCTCTGTTTTCTGCTTCTATTGGTTCTACTAGTTTCCATATTCAGTTGAGAAACTGGTCCTTTTTTGGGAATCTGAGCTGAAAAGACTATGACACTTACCATGCTAAATGAAACAATAAGGAAGGGTTTAAGATGGAAAAAATGATCACATTAATTTGCAGGTATCAGGACAAAATAATTATTTGGTGCCATTTAATACCAAGAGGCGTGCACCACTTAGTAAACTAATGAAAGCCTATTGTGAATGACAGTTTGCCAATGAGACAAATCAGGTTCAGATTTGATGGGCAGCAAATCAATGAAACAGACACATAACCACAGTTGGAAATGGAGGATAGAGAAAAATTGGTATGTTATAGTATCAGACAGTATTGGATACCAAAAAAACAAGCAAACAAAAAAACAATGGATCCGATATTTTACAATTCTGTTCCTTCACACAAGATACATCCTCAACTAACAAACAATTTGAGGTACACTAAAAGCTCAGGCATCCTAGGTTTTTAATGGTAGCATTAATATTGGCCACCACCCCAGCCCCTTCCCTCACACATGCTCACACACAGACACACACACACACACACACATTTAATGAAATGGGACTTTGTTTTTGATCTATATATACACAATGTTAGCTACAGGGGGATTTCGAAAGATTTCATCTTCCTTCCTCATTAAAATATCAGGAACTCTTTATGGGTGTTACTCCAAACATCAAGTACGGAAGCACAAATTTTACACATGGTAATTAGAGAAATGAGTTGAAAAGTGCACAGATGCTCATATAGTGGACCCCTGATATGCCAGAATTTTGCCAGGATCCATTTATTTCCTGGTTTCATATGTGTCCACCCTAACCAGAGGCCAGTGCTTCTGATCTGCATCTCCTTTACCAATGTCAACTTAGGTCCTGTGACCCCATGGTTCACAGATGATCTAGGTGTTTCCTTTTCTCAATGTACAGAAATAGACATAAATGGCTACAGTTTCCTTTGAGTAAGGCCTGGGGAAACCATTCCAGTTATATGCTCACTGAGATGTGATAGGCTTCTCCCACCTGCAGACCTGGCTACCTCTTCAGTTCATGGGTTCCTGATTTGAAAATTGGCTAAGTTTCTCAAATGGAGCAAAGGATAGGGCTGGCTACCTAACTTGTGAGGTCCAATGCAAATGAAAATGTGGAGCCCTTTGTTGAAAAATCAGGAGAGAGTGCTGTTGAAAATAGTGCTATCCTAATACATGAAGCTTTTTCCTTCCTTCTATTATTCATCATGGCAGTTTTATTTGCTAATGTTTTTCAAGTCAAAAATTACTTTTAAATAATTTTTAAAAAATTAGACATAGAAGAGATAAAATATGGAGACCTACCTGAAATGGCAAAATTAGTTGAGTTTCTCAATTTTCTTCTGAAATTAAATAGTATGCTATTTAATAAAACTGATACAGGCTATCTTTACTAAGTTATCTGAAATCATTATAAGATATTACTAAAATGGGCTTTTCCCCAGAATTTTACTTCAATTTGTGAAGAAGTAAGTAGTAATGTTGAAGATCTCAGTGAAGGCTTCAATCTAAAAGAATTATTGAGGAGTTACAAAATAAATAGGAAAGTGATACAACTCATGTGTCATTAGTGGAAGTAGTATCTAGGGGGAATTAGAATTTTGAAAAGAACAGCTATTATAGTACAATATATGCGTTTGGGTGTCTTCTTTTCATCTACATGCTAACTTTGCAGAAAAAAAATATTTGTTTTCAGCAATGTATGCACATATTTTATCATCTTATTCAAACTTATAAAAGGTTATTTTCAATCCTTGTAACTCAATATTACTACATTTTTTGCTAATACTCCATTGGAAAAAATGATAATAAAACCAGTTTTTCTTTATAATAGTGCTTGTCTGAGTTATAACTGTATTGTGTTATATTTTATGTTGATTTTCTTCAAGCAATAATTATAAGTAATTCTGTAAAATAAAAAATTTAAGATAATTATAAATTTTTGCATGGATATTAGAATGTATATGTATATTGTACAATGCCGTTTTTAATTTCACAAATGAGAGAATTTCATTGATAGAAGAAATCACTGAAATTACATGATTCATATTTTATAACTCTTATCACAACAGTGGAAACAACGTACAAATCAAACTCAACTCTTTGTATTTTACAATACATGCACGATTTACCAACACTCTATGGACACTAGCAGCTTCCATAAAACGCTTATTTTATACTCACTTTGAGTCTCCCACACATTGTGCGTGCACTGGAATTTTATGCTCAGTTGATGTTTCTGCAAAATCCCAGGACAGTATAGAAAAACCTCCCCCCAAACTGAAGTTTCCTCAGATGCCATGGAGCACTACTCAGCCACAAAAAACAATCGTGATCTAGCACCTCTTGTGTTATCCTGGATAGAGCTGGAGCATCTTGTGATGCTTCTAAGTGAAGCATCACAAGAATGGAAAAACAAACACCACATGTATTCACCATCAAAGTGGTATTAACTGATCAACACTATGTGCATATATAGTAGTAACATTCATCAGGTATTGGGCAGGTGGGAGAGGGAGGAGGGGATAGGTATATTCACACCTAATGGGTACGATGCACACCGTCTGGGGGTTGGACATGCTTGAATCTCTGACTCGGGTGTGGCAAATGCAATATATGTAACCTAAACATTTTCATTCCTATAATATGCTGAAATAATAATAACTGAGAGGATGTCAGAGACCAAAGAAACGACTCAGATCATTCAGCTTGTCAAGTTAGGTAAGTTTATTAGAGGTTACATACACATGGTTCTCATTTCTAGCCAAAGTGGGAATCCTTCGGTGGGTACTCACTCCTGGGCAGTGGCAGGAGATCTTCAAGAGTAAGATCCACATTGCCTGCTTGTTTGTGAAGCCTTACATTTCTTTCTGACAAGTGATGCAGAGCTCTCCCTGCATCACTGTATATTTACATACAATGCAGGTTAAGCATGCACAGTACTTCCCATTAGGCAGAGACTTTAGTATTACAAATGTACTTAGTACTGATGAGTACTAAGGCAACTAATGCAGGTTAAACAGATTGGACTTAAGACATATGACCATTTATGCAAAAGAAGCTACTTAAGAATACCCTTTGTGTTTTGTGTTTCAGCTTTTTTGTTTTGATCTATATCTCTAAATTCAAAAGAAAATTGTAAGTTCTTTTAAACATTAAAAGCCCGTGGTGGGGAACACATGTCCTTCCTTAGAAGGGGATCATGAACAATATATGACAGTGGGCAGGCGAGGACTGGTAGTAGACCTGCATGTTGTATGTATTTCCTGTGCTCATGCACATGCTTGATTGTTTCATTAAACTTCATTTACAAAATAAAAGCTAAAAAAATAGTATGAATTTTAAGAAAAGGACAGGAGAGCATTAAATTAATCATGGGGTCCCTTGAGCATGGTGCCCTGTGTGACTGCACAGGTAACACACTAAAGAAGCCAATCTTAGCAAGGGATCATTACTTTTTACTAAATAGCTGCTCTGAGCCTTCTGATCCTCCAATCTTGCCCCTACAGGCACCATGATCAATTAAATATTGCAGAGAAGAAGTTTCTGCAGGCCTAGTCCCCATGGCTGCTGGCTAGGGCAGTTAAGTAACGCCACATTTTTCTGTTACTGAGAAGTCTCATCACTCCAACTGTGAGACCACTTCTCCTAAGCAGCCCTAAAACACACAACATAACGCCACTGAACATTGCACTTCTCTAGAGACTGAACTAAATTGCACTATATTTTCCTTAAAAAATATTAATAGATATTTCATAAAGATTCTAAATTTATTTGTATTGAACTCTGCTGGCCAAATGGTCACTGCTGGCCTCATGTGACTACTGAGGAAATGAAATGTGGCTTGTATGACTTGAGATTTGCTGCAAGTGTAAAATAAGCACTAGATTTGGAATACAGATGTCCCTCAACTGATGATGGGGTTTATAGAGCTTTAAGGACCTGTGGGACTATAACAAAGATTTCATATTTGTGTCATAGGAGTTCTAGAAAGAGATGAGAAAGAATAAGGCCGAAAAAAGAATTTAAAATAATAATGGCTAAAAACTTCAAAATTTGGCAAGAGACATAAACATACTGATGCCAGAACTGAATCCCAAACAGGATAAATTCAAAGAAATATACAGCAAGACACATCATAAATGTCTAAAAACTGAAGATAAAGAAACATATAGAAAATATAAATGACACATTAAATACAAGAAAAAAACAATTCAAATGGCAGTGAATTTTTCACCAGAAATCATGGAGGCCAGAACAACAAGGCACATGACTTTTCGGGCTCTGAGAGAAAAGAAATGCCACCTGAGAATCCTCTTCCAGCTGAAATATTCTTCAGGTAAGAGGGGGAAATCAAGGTGCTCAGATAAAGAAAAACTAAGAGAATTTGCTACCTACAGACCTGCTCTAAAAGAAGGACTTACAAAGTTCTCTAAATAGAATAAATCATAAAAGAACATTGAGAAGGAAGAAAGAACACACCAAGAATAGCCATGAGTAAATACAATAAACTTTTTTCTCTAGAGTTTTTAAAATTATATTTGATACTGAAACAAAAATTATAACACTGATGTATTTCTAAATATATGTAGAATAAATCTTTATGACAATTGTAAGTGGAGAAGAGAAAAGTAATGTAAAGGTAGGTGAGGTTTCTATATTTTACTCAAACTGGTAACATAACAAGACCAGTATCCTGGGATAAGTTATGTATATGTAATTAAATTAAAAGGCTATACAAAGAGATATACTAAAAGATACTACAGATATATCAAAATAAAATTGTAAAATATATTCAAGTAACCAGGAGACCAAAAACAAAGTTAATAGAGAGAAAACAAACAAAAAAATCATATAAAATGGCAGGCTTGAGTCTTAACATATCAATAATTAAATTAAATATAAATGATCTAAACAAACTAATTAACAGAGATTGGTGAAGTGTATTAAAAACATGTCCCAACTATATGCTATCTATAAGAAACTCATTTCAAATATAATCATATCGGTAGATTGAAAATAAAATATGGAAAAAAATAGATCATGCTGCAGTAGACTGCAAGATGTCCCCTGAAAGATAACAGGTGCCATTCCCTAGAACTTATAAATGTTACCTGATTTGGGAAAGAGATCTTTGAGGTAAGGTTAAATGAAGAATCTTTAAAGTAGGAGCTTATCCTGGATTATCCAGGTGAGCCCTAAATGCCATTAAAAAGTCCTTATGGGACAAAGGCAGAGGGAGATTAAACAGAAGAGAAGGTAATGTGACCATAAAGGTAGAGACTGGAGTGATGCAACCACTGGATGCTGGAAGAGGCAAGGAGTAGATTCTCCCCTAGAGGGATGTAGCCTGGCCAATGCCTTGATTTCAGATTTCTGGGCTCCTAATCAGTGAGAGAATAAATTTCTATTGTTTTAAGCCACCAAATTTGTTAATTTGTTACAGCAGTCACAGGAAACTAATACACATGCCAACATTAATTGAGAGAAAACAAAAATGATTATGTTAATATCATATAAAATATATTCAGAACAAAGACTATGAACAGAGAGAGACTAGGACACTGTATAATAATAAAATGTCAATCAACAAAAAGGTACAGAAGTCCTAAATATGTATATCCAAACAAGGTACCTGCAAATATTGGTAGAATAAAAGAGAGAAATAGACAAATCAAGTATTATATTTGGAATCTTCAATGCCCACTTTCAACAATTGGTAGAACAATTGGAAAATAAGAAAATATATAAAAGAACTAAACAATATTATAAACCAATAGGACCTAATAAACATTTATAGAAAACTCTACACAACCTCAGTAGAACACACATTTTCAAATGCTCACATAAAGTATATGAACATAGACCTGTGTCATCAAAGAAGTCTTAAAAATTTAAACCATGTAGCATGTTCTCCAAACACATTAGAAATCAATAATAGAAAGATAATGGAAAAAATCTCTAAACACTTATAAACTAAATAACAGACTTCTTTGAAAATCCATGGAGAATTCTGAAGGAACATTAAAAATATATATTGAATTAAATTAAAAGATCACATATCAAAATTTGACAAGTACAGTCAAAGCAGTACTGAGAGGGAATTTGATAACGCTAAGCACATACATTAGAAAATAGGGAAAAAATCTCAAATCAATAATCAAAGCTTCAGCTTCAATAAAACTAGACAAAGAAAAGCATGATAATCTCAAATCAAGGATCAGAAAGGAAATAATAAAAGTAATGGCAGAAATTTGTGAAATTTAAAAGAGGAAATCCATAGATATTGTTGATCAAACAAAAATCTGGCTATATGAAAAGATTAATAAAATCAAAAATCCTATAATAAGACAACGAATAAAAGAGAGAAGAAATAAACTACCAATATCACACTTGAAATAGATCTATAGACCCTGAAAACATCAAAAGAATATTAAGAGAAGACTATAGACATCTTTACACGTATATTAATACATAAATTTGACAATTAAGATGAAATGATCTAATTCCAAAAATAAGCAATGAATTACCTCTTACCTCATATGAAATAGTTCATTTGAAGCCCCATAACTATTAAGGAATTTGAATATGTAATTTTAAAATCTCCAAAATAAAATCCCCTAACTCAGATGTTTTTACCTTTGAATTCTCTCACACCTTGAAAGAAAAAATAACATTTCTACACATTAAACACAATTCATTTTATAAAGGTAGTATTACCCTGATAAAAAGCAAGACAAAACCAGTACCAAAAAATAATAAGAAGAAAAGAAACTATAGAACATTATCTTTTATGAAAAGAGACACAAATATCCTTATTTTATTAGAATATTGGCACATACAATTCATATATTTTCCTACTGAGTTATAGCTTTTTATATATTCTAGTTATTAGTCCCTTGTCAGAGGGCCAGTTTGCAAATATTTTCTGCCATTCTGTGGGCTGTCTCTTCCTTTTGTTGATTTTTCCTATGCTGTGTAGAAGCTTTTTAGCTTGATGTGATCCCATTTGTCCAATTTGCTTTGGCTGCCTGTGCTTTGGGGGTATTACTCAAGAAGTCCTTGCCCAGATAAATGTCCTGAAGCAGTTCCCCAATGTTTTCTTTTAGTAGCTTCATTGTTTCATGCCTCAGATTTACGTCTGTAATCCATTTTGATTTGATTTTTGTATGTGATGAGAGATAAGGGTCTAGTTTCTTTCTTCTGCATATGGATATCCAGTTTTCCCAGCACCATTTATTAAAGAGAATGTTCTTTCCCCATTGTATGTTCTTTGCACAGAAAAGTTCTTTGCTGTCACTCTTGCGGACTCCTGGTGGTTTGTACCTTAGTTTGGTCTATGTGCTCCCTCCATAAGCATGAACAGAATTCTGCCCTGTGCTGCATTCCCCATGCCAGCGTGGCCCGGAGTTTCAATGCATGGTCCAACAATCACTTCACCATCCTTCCCCGGGTGGGCACACAGATTATTTCTCCACTTGGCATACTAGCAGGGCACTGCCTGGGCTTGGGGGAGTAGTATTGTAGGCAATGCAAGATTGTCTTTTCTGCCCTCTTCAGTGCATCTTTCCTTGGTATAATCTTAAGATCAGGTAGTATGATAACTCATTTGACTTTTGGTTCATCTCAAGGTACTTGCTTGCATGGGTAGTTATCAAATTTTGTGTTCATGTGGAGGGACAATTGCTGGAGGTTTCTATTTGGCCATCTTGCTCCACTCCCACTCCAAGAAATTTATTTAAGCAACAAACTCTATGACATAATGGAAATAATCTATGATTCATTTCTCTAGAAAAATTATCCCTACAGAAAGATCAATATCTCTCATAAGTCTTTTTCCATTTTTTTGTGTCTTGGTTTTATAATTATATAAAAAATTTTAAATTTTCAACCAAATAAGATAAGAAAAGGTGTCTGTTTTTGTTAAACACTGAAAACAAAGTGACTTAAGGGAATTTGACTTGGCCAGCTCACATTATATAGGTTTTCATTATAGGTCTCCCTAGCAATAGCTAAATTGGCATAGGAATGGGGTTTCCTTGGTAGCAGAAATGGAGGCTGTGAATGGACCCAGGGGCATAAACTTCAAGTTACCAAGACCAATCCAGCTAGTGCTGGGTTTCAATGGCCAGTCTGCCCTCATAGAGGCCAATACTGTGGGCACAATATGGCACCATTTAACAACATCAACTGGACATTTGATGGCAAGTTAACTAGCTTGGCAAGGCCAACAATTCATTCTTATAGGGATGCATACCTATTCTGTATATGAATTTGCCTTTCCTCTCCGCAGAGCCCCAGGCAACAGCACTGTCCAGGGGATTATGCAATGCCCTATCCACACAAATTGAATCTCATAGAATATAGTGTCTAACCAGGTAATTCACTGCATAGTGAAGGAGATATAGTAAGAAGTTCATAACTACTGTTTATATCTCTTACTGTGACATAGAGAAGAGAGTAGGCCTGATTGAGTTTTGGAATGACCTGCAGGTGAAGCGCCAGCTACAAGGCAAAACTTTGAGAGAACACAGAAAGGAATATATGGTTTTATATTCCCAATATGAAGACTATGTGCAACTGCGAATAAGGGGTAGGAGCAGGAGTAACTCCACTTATCATTACTCCTGCTGAACTCCTGGAGGATATTGTACTGTTTGTTTCCACAACTTTTGGCTCTTCAGAGTTGGTGGTGCTGCATTAGCTAATGAGAAGGAGAATAATTGCCTTGGCAGGGTAATTGATTCCAATCAGCAAGGGGAAGTAGAGCTGCTTTTAAAAAATGAGGGGAAGGAGAAATAAGTTCAGAACCCGTGTGGTTTACTTGAGTGTCACTTATTAGTACTTTGGCTACATATAGCTGAATGGATATGTGCAACGACCCTAACATCAGACAGGCATGATGATCAACAGCTAAGAAACTTCTGGAACAAGTTTTTGATCACATTACAAGTAAGCAAGCAACGTAGACAGACAGCTGAGGGTAAGACACATTTATATTGATTAGTAGAATAGAAAGATGGGTACCATTTGCAGCCTTGAAAACAATTACAGAGCTGGGAGCTGCATAGCATCTTACTAACTTACTTTTAATTTCCCCTTCTAGAAGAGAAGCCCACAAGAAATGTGGAGCAGCTGCTCTTCTAATATGTGGGAAGAACTGAATCTGTGCAGAAGAAAGAGTGAACTATGAAGGGGGTATATCACCCTTTCTCTAAACCTCAGCATGTGGTTTGGAGATATGATGGCTTACCAAAACTTCTTGCACAACATTATTTGAATTTTAGAACTAAAAGCCAGAGGCATGTGGCTTATTTTAAAAGAATACTTTTTAAAGATTCCCCAAAACTCTATTTTTTCTAAGGAGCAAAATAGAGATGAGTTCAGGAACAGAAGAGACTTAATCTTACATTTGACTTGTGCTTATATATCCGGACTAGGGAGATGTGTGGAGAGCTCTAAAAAGTTTATGATAATACCAACTATTTTCCCTGGGATCTTTTTATTCAAAAATATAGAGTTGCTTTTGATATAATGCTGAGATAATTGTCCTTGAACTAGAGACTTTATACTAAAAAAGTTTATTTCAGTTTTTTCCCATCCCATTTGGTATTATTGTGGCATATGAAGTATTAGTCAAGAAACTGGAGAGTGTTTTCAGCTGCCACACATTTGTATAGGAAAGGATTCCTGTTCTACCTATATAGATATAGGGTTTGATACCCATCTTGTCAGTTTCCTGGGCCCCTCTCCCAACTGTCCCACTACCTGTCTTAGGTGTTACACAGATATAGACTATCATCTTCAGGAAAAACAATTTATACTACACAAGTGATATTGCTATAGCACCCTGTAAACCAAAAGGTATTCATTGTAATATGTAGGTGTGGCTCACAATAGCTTGATGAATGGTTCTCACAAGTTAGTCACATATGTTCTAGGAAAAGGAGATGAGGAAAGGAATGAGAGTCTCTCTCTCTCTCTCTCCTTCCCTCCCTCTCTTTATTGTCTTTCTTCTACATCCTTCCCTTTCCTTTTGTTTTCCCTCCTCCCTTTATTCCTCCTTCTCTCCCATTATCCCTTCACTCCATTTATCCTCCCTTCCTCTTTCTTCCCCCTCCTCTCTCTCCTTCCACTTGCCTCATTACTTCCTCTCTTTTCCTCTATCCCTGTCTTTCATCTCTGCCTTATTTAGAATCTTGAAACAAAAATAGCTTAACCTGAAGCTAAACTGTTTCATTTACAAATATTTTTCTAGCAGAAAGACCTTTTCTAATATAGGATAAGTATGGACTACCTTTTCACAGTTGCCCTTAAAAATATTTCTTCAACTAGAAATGCCTTGCATGTCTTCATGTCTAGAGGGAGAGAGAAGTGGTCTAAACCAAATGACATATTTTATCTTTTTTAACATCTTTTATTCCAGGACACTACATTATTAAATGTGCTGTAAATATCAGAAGGAAGGAAAATGTAAAGGATCTAGTCATAAAACTACAACTATTTAACAAAATTTACTAAGATATTTTCACACACAAACATACACCAAAAAAAAAAAAGAGCAGAGAGAGAAAAATAGCTCTTAATTTACTTCATTCATAATTGTGAGCATAAAAAATGTGATGTATATTTTCTGTGACACATGCTAATAGAAAGATCTCATTTCATAGAGAACCAAATTCAAGAGTTGCAATAGCTATAGCCTATTATTATATAAGCAGTTATGTTTCCTGGAAATATAGCCTCCTCTCCTAACTCCTCCTTTTAGTGAGAGCTCCCCAGACAAGCTTTATGAAACAAAGGTTCAGTTTCATTCATGTACTTGACAATATCCTTGATTGACTATATACTTAAGATAGCATGTACTAAAGATACCATTTATTATGTAGCTGTTTATCTTTTAAAACAGTAATATGAAGCCTCTTAACATCTAAAAATCTCAAATGTGTTTCTAAAGATAAATTTTATGCATTCACTGTACCTGTAAAATTGCATATTTATACTACTACAGGTACCAATTATATAAAACATACATAAATTACATACAATAAACTATGTATTAAAAGTACACTAATATGCTTCAAACCATATCAAACTAGGGATACATATTGTTTTTCTTCTTTTAAGATTATATTGTTATTGTTTTATCCCTCCCCTGTTTTTATACTCACTCCCAAATGTGGGATTGAAGATGGAACGATATAAATAGCATATTAGGTAAAGAGAGTATTATAGTGATAAATAAGGAAATAATATGCCATGTTGAAATGAAACATTTCAATCATTCACTTTTATTGTTTTTCTGAATATCTAAATAGAAGAATAATCTCAGTGGATTCTTTTGGAAAAACAAATGAATTACAAAATGAGGAATGAGTATTTGTCCATCTGTGCATTTTGTGGCCATAATGACAAATTGTTGATTTGATACCATGGGCATTATTAAAATCAAAGTCCTGCCAATCCAGCTTTCATACATAACAGATTATACTAATTATCTACTGGGGCCAAATTCACACTCTCACTATTAACTCTTATTTACCTGAATAGACAAAATCAAGTATATACAGTATAAAAGTCAGCAATGTCCAAAACTAAAAAAAAAGAATTGGACTGGAAGATGGCATTAACTGCCCAGTACATTCTGATATCAGCTTCATTTCCAATTTTACAAGTAAATGGAAACAACATTGTGATACTTTGAATCAGGTTTTGTGGCATTGAATAAGTTTTTTTAGTCAATTATTTCAAATGAGCCTGTGGTTGTCTAGATTTGAAATGTTTTACTTCCCCAGCAATTTTCTTTAATTTATTGTGATTACCTATTTTTTTCCTTCATTTAATTTCTATATTCTCTGGATGAAATAAGGAAAGGATATAGAGTAAGTAGTCTCTAATGGATCAATAAAATTAATAAATCTTTCATTCAACAATAATGTATTGAGCAACTACTGTGTGTCTGAAAATTTAGTCTTTATTCCTTGTGGAATTTAATTATATTATTAATAAAATCAAAATGCTCCAAATCCCCACACTCTTTGTTATAAGAAGCCCATTCTTTCATGAACTACCCCATCCAAATACTTTATAAAAGTTCCACGTGTGCTTACATTAAGAGCCTTTCATTCTCTCTCACTGTAGTCCCAGGCCTGGTGGCATCACCAGGTTTCCACTCACACGAGCCCATGGGCTTTACTGCCATCATGTCATCTGTAGTGCAACATGAGGTGAGTGCTTCACCTGGTTTGTCTTGCTGGGGATGGAGAGGACAGAGTGCTTCCATTCCTGAGAGATAAAGTGATGAGTGATAACATGCAAAATTCACTCTAATTAACCTAGCAGGACCCAATACTGGGGTAAAAATTTATCCCTCCTTTCCTCACATACACACAGATATAAACACACACATTTTCTTTTAACCTTAACAAAATCCCTCTCAATCTCCCAAGTTTATTGAACATGGTGTCTCTGTGGAATGTTTTTACTTACTCATCTTCAGCTCGTAACTTCACACTCCCATTGGGCCTCTATCTTTACTTTTTCAGGAGAGATATTCACACTAAAGCCCTGATTTCCATACCACTATATCTAATGGGCACATCACCATTCAGCAGCTGGCATGGTTGTCCACTCCAGTTTTTGCTTCTTAAGACTCTATTTTCTTCTTTATTCCATGATACTCCATGATGCACACTTTCTTCAACTTCTCATGCTCATTTTTTAATTTGTCTTTGCCAGTATCTGTTCACCTGATTCTCAAATATTAGTTTCCTGCGTCTCCATTTTTTGTCTTCATCTTTTTCTCATCTCTTCTGTTGTTTCTCTACTTTTCATCCACTAGTTCCACTAGTTTCATATGTTCACTTTTCTTCTGTGAATTTCACAATGATCTGTACACAGCCAACTGAAATCAATATTTCAAATCCAGATCTCTCTGCTGAACTCTAGGTCAGTATGTCCAGCTATTACTGATGTTCACAATTAGATGCAAACACTACAAATACAGCAGCATTTTCAAAACGAATGTCATCTCCTCCATACCTTATATCATTAAATTTTACTACTGTTTCCTCAAAAATATTCAAACCTCAAACATGGGAGTCATCAATATGCATTTCTCTTTCTCATTCCTACAATCTCATTGGCATTATTTCTTAAATATCATTCATACCTTCTTTCTGCATCCACTCTAGCCCGAGATATCATGTTAAGAAAGTGGCATTTCGATATTTCAATAATATCTAGAATCTTTCTTTATACAATATATTTTCCACAATGTAACAAGAATGTTCTGCTTAAAACACAATCTGATTATCTTACACTTCTGCCTAAATTCCTATAATGGTTTTCCACTGTTCTTAGGAGAAAGTCCAAAGTTTGTAGCAGAGTTTAATAGGATTTGTCTTTGGTCATCTTTGTTGATCTAGGTAGGATTTGTCTTTGGTTATCATTCTACCACTCTCTTATTTGTGCTTAATATCTATTCATATTCAACTCCTTTAATGTCTTAATCATTTCTGAGCCTGTTCTCAATTCCATGTCTTGGCACCATCTAAAACCTCTACCTTTTGCAGTCATTCTCACGCACCTTTCCTTCCTTCCCTGCTCAACTTAGATGTCACTTAGGACATCTAATATGTCACTTGTTTCTAATTCTGACAACTTTAAATTCCTATCCCACATATTCATTTAGTAACCTGTACTCACACTCTGGAATGATTTTTTCACTAAATCATGTCTCTGCTGCACTAGACTGTTGAATCACATTAGTAATAATGACTTCTGAGGGAAACAGGATTCAACTCTCTCATTCTATGTCAAACTCTGAGAGGGGGTGCCTCAATGGTTGCTATATCTCCTTTAATACAAAAGTGGGTAGGCATATGTATGGTGACTGGACAATGATGAGTTTTGTTACCAACAATCTAACTATATCCAGAATTAAAAGATTTTTCTGACCTTTACACCTTGGAACCAAGTCTGGAGTGGTATCTTTGACTTCTTACTTAATTCTTCTTATTTACAGTGAGTCATATGTAGGAAGCACCATTCCTTTCCAACATCTAGACCTGTGTTGGAGCCACCCAGTGTATTGTTTTCATGTGTAACTGAATTTCAGTTATGGTCAGGTGTTTTGTCTTTTTCATTTCCATGATAGATGTCAGTATTTATGTAAGTAGGAGGAATAAATAATTGCATGCAGTAAGGGTATTGTTAAATTTATTATCATCACATCTGTAGCACTTGCCCCACAGGGCTATATTCTTATAAACACATCTCTAACAATATGCTAGAAGCTGGATTTACACAGATGAAAAGATATGTATTTCAGCCTGATGAAGTGTGATAGAACATTTTATGTGTCAATTTGGGTAGGCTACTGTAGCCAATTATTCAATGAAATCATGATGCAGGTTTTCTGTGGAAGTACCCTGTAGATGTGATTAAAATCCATAATGAGTTAACTTTAAGTATGGGAGATTATACTAGATAATCTGGATGAACCTGGTTTAATCACTTGAAACACCTTAAGAGCAGATTTGAGGCCTTTCAGAAGAAAAAAAATTCTGTCTATGGACAACAGCTTCAGCTTGTGCTAAGAGTTCAGCTTGTCTTTCCGGACAGCCTGCTGTGCGAGTCTCAGTTTGTCTAGCCAGTAAGTGAATTCCTTGCAATAAACCTTTCATCACATATGTCCTAGTGCTTCTGTTTCTCTGGTTGAAGACTGACTGATACAAAAACAGAAAGCCAAGTAAACCACCAATGGCCATAAGTAGCTGCACAATGATGATACAGAGCAGGAAGCAATGATGTCTATGCAAGGCCAGAGATGGAGACTCAACAAATTTTATACAGACTTTACAAATTGCACTAGTTCTTGAAGGATTAATGATAAATTATGGTATAATCATAAAACAAAGTAAAGATAGCCAAAAGCAGTGGGGAAAGGCACAAGAAAAAAGTTGTGAAGACATGGATTCCCAAGTTAGATTTTAAGAACAACAAGTAGTTGGCTTATATGTATGGCCAAAGGGCATATCAGAAGGAATAAAGTGACAGATGGTGAATTTAGAAATAGTAAAACTACATGTCATAAAATTTATTAAATGTCATGTTTAGGTGTTCGGAAAAGGTATGAGCAACAATGAAGGCCATGATACTGTGTACAAATACAATCAAAACTTGTGTTTTATAAAAATCTATTTTTCTGCTCTGTTGGTGATGAATTAGAATGAAGAACATATGAAGACATAAGATCAATTGGAGTCCAATTCAATGGTAAATGTGAGCAATGTTGAAAACCTGTCATAGGACAGTGCTAGTGTGGGTGGAAAGAAAGGAAGTAATTACAGGTATACCCAAGAAAACTTAATTTCCAACCTAATATAGGGATTAAGGGAATTTCCCAAGTCTAGAAAGGCACTCCATTTATAACTGTAGTAACAGGACCAGTAGCAGTAAATGAAGATACCCAGGCCAAGAAGGGAAATGTGATATCTGAGGTTAGAAGAAATGCAAAATTAGTTCAATATGAAATATCTTTGGCCTGAGATGCACGTGACTGATGAATATACTAGTTTATGCCTCAGGAGACAGGCTGTTAGGATTTCACTCAGCTTTGGATAATAGAAAACTTCACTTGAGTATCCTAAAGATAGGTTTACTTGTGCCTGATTATTCAAGGTCTTGAGGTTGGTAGTCCAAGGTTGATAGGGCATTCATTACTGCCTCTAAGGATTCAGGCTTCTTCAATCTTCCTGTTGAACCAGCTGGAAGAGTAGAGTATTTTTACTATAGTCATGGAATGGATGCTATAAATTCAGGGATCGTATTTTTTCAAGGAAAGGAGAAGGGGGAAGAATGAAGGGCAAAAATCAAAGTACCCTTTTCCTCTTGGTTTTGTGTGTGTGCGTGTGTGTGTAGGAACTCCTTCCTCAGGGATTTCATACTATACGTTATTATCCAAAATCATACTGCACAGTTCTTCTTTAGCTATAAGAGAGATCATGATATTAAAAATTTAGCTTTCCAGCATTGGGATTTTTTTTAAAAGCAAAAAAAGCATGACTTGGTATGGGTTCCGAGTGAGTAAACCATTAGTGTCTGTCATGCAGATTACTCTTAGAAACACAGGACTAGGTAAGGTTAACTATATTGATAGTAAATGAAATTGTGATTATGAAATAAGAAGACCAGAGAGGTTAAACTAATATATTTTGCAATGAACAAGGAGTACACAAAGTGAAATGGAAAGAAGTCATCAAAAATAGAGAAAGAGGATCTGAATACAGAGATGTTCTATAAGCAAAAAAGGGTTTCACAAGAGGAATGTCCAGGAAATTCAGATATAAAAAATTCTGAAACACAAACATCATATTTTTTAATTAGGGGTGATGTATGACTTTTGTCAAAGCAATTTTTGTTGGAGTTTTTTTAATGCAGTAGTATTTTTTTTTTTGAGTGATTATTACAGTCACTGGGAATACAACAGGGAAGAAGACAAATATGGTGTCTGCCTGGCCTCATAAAATGTGTATTAAAGATAGAACAACAGATACACATTTAAGAAAAGATTAGAAGGGTAATAAAGGCAATAAATGAATTAAATAAACAAACAAACAAACAAAATAGAAAATTAGAGAAGGGAAAAAAATCTAGGTCGAGTTCTCACAAAAGATTTCCCTGATGAGAGGAACTAAAAATGTGAAATATGGTGGAGAATAGGGTCTTTCAGCTAAGGAAGTGGCAGAAAAGTTCCATTAGGTAGGATAAGCATGATGTGCTTGAGAACCTAAAGATAGTTCAATGTGACTGAGTGAAGTGGAGACAGAGAGAAGAGGAGGCAAGGTTAAAGAGATAGGCTGAATTTCTTAGGTCATGAAAAGGAGTTTGAATTTTATTCTAAGTGAATGTAAAGGGATTTTTAATTTTATTTTTATTAAGAAGAAATAATTATGGCTCACACCTGTAATCCTAGCACTTTGGGAGGCTGAGGCAGGTGGATCACTCAAGGTCAAGAGTTCGAGACCAGCCTGAACAAGAGCGAGACCCCATCTCTATTATAAATAGAAAGAAATTAACTGACCAACCAAAAATACATATATAATAAATTAGCCAGGCATGGTGGCACATGCCTGTAGTCCCAGATACTCAGGATGCTGAGGCAGAAAGATTGCTTGAGCCCAGGAGTTTGAGGTTGCTGTGAGCTAGGCTGACACCATGGCACTCTAGCCCAGACAACAGAGTGAGACTTTGTCTCAAAAGAAAAAGAAAGAAGAAGAAGAAGAAGAAATAATTATACATATTCATGGGGCACATGGTGATGTTTTGATACATATAATGTATGGTGATCAGATCAGGGAAACTGGCATGTTCATCATCTCAAATATTTATCATTTTGTGGTGATGGAAATATTTTGATGAGTTTTAGGTGGAGGCAATCACATGTTATGATTTCCATTAGATTATCACTTTTCTTCTGAAGGAAGAGTTGTTTGAAGAAGAATGAGGGTGAACAAAAGGAAGCCAATCACAAGACTGTGCAGTACTCTAAGAGTCTATGGTAGCTTCCACTGAGGTCATGCCATGAACATCGAGAAAAGAAGCTAAATTTGAGATATGTATTAAACAAACAAAGAACTAGGAGCAAGTTAGAGTAAATGACATTTGGAGGTAGAGCTTTGGAAGATGATTAGATCATAAGAATACAGACCTCATGAATATGATTTATGTCCTTTAAAAAGAGACTCCAGAAAGCTCCCTTGAATATCCCACCATGTGAAGTCACAGAGAGAGGACAGCAGTCTATAAACCAGGAAGTGGGCCCTCACAAGACAATAGGCGCCTTCATCTAGTGCCCTCATCTTGGACTTCCCAGCCTACAGAATTGGTAATAAATAAATTTCTGTTGTTTATAAGCCACCCAGTCTATGGCATTTTGTTATAGCATCATGAATGGACAAAGACATGATGATAGCAAGCACTATGTATAATATTTCGTATCAGTCTATTCTCAGTGCCAGGACTTACTAATACTTGCTCAATTAATAAGTACATAAACAAATGAGTGACTAAACAACTCAATGGATGACAAAGACTATTCCACATAGTTTGCAACAATATGGAACAATAATTGAGGGTATGGACAGAGGAATCATATCAACAGCAAGGAAAAAAATCCTCATTGGTAAATTTTACAAAGAAATGTTACTATGAATTTGATGGACTTGTTGGTATGTTTGACTTCAGTATATACTTATTTCCATGCATCTTCAGACTTTTCTGGAATTTGTGGTTGTCAAAAAAGATGAAGTATTGATCTCAGCAAAATATATCTGTGAGTGACGGACATAAGAGAGTCCATCTAAAGAAAAGTGATGGATTGGATTCTCTTAAAACCTAGACATATTAGATGCCTTCCAGACATTACTGAAAACAAATGGAGTTCAGAGCAATAATAAAATAAATACACTTAAACAGGAATCTCATAGTTTATTTCACATATTTTTTCCTAATGTTAACCCCATGACAAATAGGCACAGATGCATGCAGCGTGACAGTGATGGGGAAGGGAAATGGGCAGATACAATGTGGATATCATAGCCAAGAAATTACACAGGCATTCTATTTCCCCATTCTCTTTTTGGGTGCTTTTATTCATAATGAGAGAAAAACAATTGAAGTATTAGCGAAAATGACTATGGTGAAAATGTTGAAAAATTATCCCTACATAGTACTTTCTGTGTGCTGGGCACTGGTCTAGGTGCTTTTAATTTTAGTTATCTACTTACATTTCACATCACCATGAGTTAAGTACTACTATTACCCTCATTTTACATGGAGAAAACTACATTACTAATTCTATACAAACATTAGAATTATTTTATCTCGTGTAAAATAAATAAATAAAATGTTGACACAGCCAATCTTAGTATCTTGAGCATTTTTCAAATGATAAAAAATTATAGTATATTTAAATAAAAAGAGGTCAAATAGAGTGAAATTGGAAAATGTATCCTGATTCCTTCTTACAGGAAATTTCATGGAATCATTAATAGTCAGTTGAATATCATATTTCATAAAGAGCCTAAATGTTAAAATATTGCACATCTAAGTTCTCAGAGAAAAACTTATTTAGCCTTTCAAATTGATGCCAAATTTTTCTATAGTACTGGGTACTGAGACATTCTTCTGTTGAATTTATAAAATCATAGAGTCTTAGAACCTGAGATAATTAGCTTTATAAGGTTTTAAAGGTTAAAGACATAGAATGATTTAAGTATTTAGAAGAGGGAAGTAGTGTTTTCTGAAGCAAAGAAATCTCTTTAAGATATTCAAAGGCTTTGTTTTCCTCCGAGCAGCCTAAATAATTGGATTCATGGGTATCTAAATCACTGGTAGGGGGTGGAAAGGAACCAGTGCCACTTTTTATATTCACACTAAAATATTTGCTCCATTTTATTATGTCATTTAAAAATAAATTCCTTGACAGAATTAATTACCAAATACGTAAACTAGGATCTCAGGCAAACTATTCTTACAGCAATATGAAGGAAATTACATAAATTGTCATATATAGTAAAGCTGTAGTAAACTTAAGCTAGATTATCACTTAGGCCATTGATTATTTATGATAGTTTCTTTATAATTACTCCACACATCTAACCCATGCCTTTAGAAAATTGATATTACCATTTAGCAAGACAAATATCATGTCTAACAAAATTCTTTATTTTGATGGGTATTTTTCCCTTATGTTTGTGACTCACTAGTGAACAATGCTTTATATATTACAAGATATAAAAAGTACTGGGTAAATAATTATAACATAATGGTGAAATATTTATAAAATTAGTTTGACCTACTGTTTTTATATATTAATATCAGAAAACCAGAGGGATATATCCAGATGTCTTAGTTGATTCAGATAATGTAAAATTTTGCATAAGATTTGAACTTGGAGTAATGTATTACGGTTTGTTAGTGAGATTAAAAAGAAATATAGAAGAATATTGACTTTTATATCAAGGATATAATCTAGTGAAAAAGGGTAGTCTATCGCATCACAGTGGAGATTTTCAGTGATAAAAGTTTAGTAGAATAATAGTTGGCACTAATTCTTAAATAGAAAAAGATAGGTTGAAATGGTAAAAACTGTTTTAAAAAAAGATAATTGAACTGATAAAAAAATGAAAGGAAAAATTCAAACTCCCACAGATACTATTAATTACCAAACAAAAGGCAAGATATTTGCAAGGGTCTCGGGAAGCATCATAAATGTATATGCTCAGGTACCTGAAAGGACATCTTCCTAACCATTAATGGAATGTTTAGGGATACCAGAATTTGAGTTACAGAATAGTGTGGTTTGTTGGTGATTAGCTGAATATTGTGTAGTGAACAGCAGGAGTAGATTTGAAAATAATTGGTCACATCACGGAGAAAAAGTGTCTGTGTGATGCACTTGTATACCGCTTGTGAGGAGCTGAGTGGGAAAAGGAGTGCCCAGTGCCCTGCTCAACTGATCATGCTTGGCCAGGTGGGGGACAAAAGCTAAATAACAGATGGCTAAAATCTCTCTCTCTCCTTGTTACTTTGAAAACTCTAGAGGGGTTATGATTATTCACAGAAGTACTTCTTTTTTAAATTTGTTTTAAATTTGTAATTATTACAGGTACATAATATTTATATATGTTTAGATGGTATATGTGATGTTTTGATATAAGCATATGATGTGTATTAATCAAATCAAGATAATTAGGATATTCATCACCTCAGGGATTTATTATTACTCCTTGCAATTCCACTCTTTTAGTTATTTTAAAGTATACCCTAACTTACTGTTGATTATAGTCACTTTGTTGTGCCATCAAATATTGTTCATTCTATCTAACTATATTTTTGCACTCATTAACCATCTCCACTTTATCCCTCCCCCCGCTGCTACCCTTTCAAGCCTCTGGTAACTTACCATAGTTCTACCATCTGTCTCCATAAGATTAATTGTTTCAATATTTAGCTCCCACATACAAGTGAGAACATGCGAGATTTGTCTTTCTGTGCTTGGTTTATCTCCCTTAACACAATGTTCTCTAGTCCCATCCATGTTTTTGCAAACAGCAGAATTTCACTCATTCTATTTTATGGCCACATAGTATTCCATTGTGTATATGAATCACAATTTCTTTATCCACTCATCCATTGATGGACACTAGGTTGATTTCCAATCTTGTCAGTTGTGAATAGTGTTTCAATAAAAATGGGACTGCAGATATCTTTTCCATATACTGATTTCCCTTCTTTTGGATATATATCTAGCAGTGAAATTGCTGGGTCATATGGTAGTTATATATATATATATATATATATATATATATAACCATTCTTATACCTATCTTTACTTTTTTATTTTGAATTATTATGATACATATCATTGTTTATATTTATAGGGTATATATAATGTTATGATATAGGCATACAATGTGAATTGATCAAGTTAGGGTAATTGGGGTATCCATTAACTAAGGCACTTATCATTTCTTTGTATTAGGTTGCACTAATTTATATTCCCACCAACAGTGTACAAGGATTCCTCTTTCTCCACATCCTTGCCAACATTAGTTATTGCCTTTTTGATAAAAGACATTTTAACTGGGGTGAGACGAGATCTCATTGTAGTTTTGATTTGCATTTCTCTAATGACTAATGGTGTTGAGCATTTTTCACACCTTTGGCCATTTGCATGTCTTTCTCTTGAGAAATATCTATTCTGATCCTTTGTCCAGTTTTTAATCACATAATTTTGAGTTTTTCCTATTGAGCTGTGGGAGTTCCTCATATAATCTAGTTATTAATCACCTGTCCAATGGGTAGCTTGAAAATATTTTCTTCTATTCTGTGAGTAGTCTCTTCCCTTTGTTGATTGTTTTCTTTGCTGTGTGGAAGCTTTACAGCTTGATGTGCTCCTCTTTGTCCAATTTCACTTTGGCTGCCTGTGCTTTTGGGGTATTACTCAAGAAATTTTTGCCCTGATAAATATCCTCAAGCATTTTCCTAATGTTTTCTTTTAGTAGTTTCATAGTTTCAGGTCTCATATTTAAGTCTTAATCCATTTTGATTTGATATTTGTATATGGTGAGAGATAAGGGTCTAGTTTCATTCTTGGGCATATTCATATGCTATTCACTTATTGAAGAGACTGTCCTTTCCCCACTGTATGTTCTTGGCACTGTGTCAAAAATAAGATAACTATAGATGTGTGAATTTATTTCTGGGTTCTATATCCTATTTCTTTGGCTTATCTATTTTTATGTCAGTAATATGCTATTTTGTTTACTACTGCTCTGAAGTAAAATTTGAAGTCAGGCAATGTGATTCCTACAGGTTTGTTCTTTTTGCTCAGGATGGCTTTAGCTATTGTGGGTCTTCTGGGATTCCAAATAAATTTTAAAATTATTTTTTTCTATTTCTGTTAAGAATATCATTGATACTTTGATGAGGATTGTACTGAATCTGTAGATTGCTTTGGGTAGTATGAACAAACTTTTTAATTGTTATATCCTCTTGCTGAGTTGGATAATGATGAGCTGAAAGCTGTAATGGAAGCAAATCCATCTCAACCTATGTGTGCATTGCAGCAAGGTTTGATATTACTACTCCAGCAATACTGGACTATTTAAAACAAATAGTCAATGTAAAGAAGCTGGATAGCTGGGTACTGCATGAATTAAATAAGCATCAGAAGAGAAACCATCTCGAAGCTTGACTTTCTTTGCTGTTACAACTTAAAGGCAACCCATTTCTACACCATACTATTAGTATGATGAAAAATTCATTATTTTTGATAATCGCAAGCATTCAGCACAGTGATTGGATAAAGATGAAGTGCCAAAATACAGTCCAACACCAAAAGAAAAAGCTAATGATGTCTGTTTGGTGGTCCAACACTGGTATTATCCATTACAGCTTCATGAAAGCTGGTCAATCCATTATAGTAGATGTCTACTGCAACCCAGTTGGATGAAATGATGAGGATGCCTGCAATTAATCAGCTGAGATTGGTCAATAGAGGCAGGCTAGTTTTCTTGCAAGACCACTTATAGCAGAAAACAATGCTGCTCAAACTACAGAAGCTGGAATTGGAAACTGTCTTCTACTGTTTTAACCAGACCCTGCATCAACTGACTACCACTTCTTCCAGGCTTTGGGCCACATCTTGCAAGGAAAAGTATTCGATTCTCAAAAAGCTGTGGAGAATTCTCAGCAAGCCTTTCACAATTTCATTGCCATTCGCTCTCCAGGCTTCTTTGCTGCTGGCATAAACAATCTACTATTAAGATGCCAAAACTCTGTCAATAGTTTAGGCACATACTTTGATTAATTGTACTGCTTCTTGTTTGAGATATGTAATAAAGTAAATTTTTTATTTGAAATTGGATATTTCATATTTAATGACCTAATATAATGAAGTTATTGTCTGTTTCTACAGTTTTTGTCTTGAAATATATTTTATCTGATAGAAGTATAGCTAGTCCTGCTCTTTTCTGGTTTCCAGTTGCATGGAATATCTTTTTCCATCCCTTTATTTTCAGTCTATGTGTGTTTGTATAGGTGAAGTGGGTTTCTTGCAGACAATATATAATTGTCTCTTGTTTTGTTACCCATTTAGCCACTCTTTTGATTGAACAGTTTAGTTGATTCACATTCAATGTTTTTGTTAATAGGTAAGGACATACTACTACCATGTTGTTATTTGATTTCCGGTTGTTTTGTGGTAATCTTTCTTTCTTTCTTCCTTCCTGTCTTCCTTTGTTAAAAGTGATTTTCTCTGATAGTGTGTTTTAATTTCTTGCTTTTTATTTTTAGTGTATATGTAGTAGGTTTTTGATTTGAGGTTACCATGAGGCTTGTGAAAAACATTTTATAACCAATTATTTTAAACATATGACAACTTAACTCTGCTTACAAAGAAATAAGCAGAGAGAAATATAGAAAAAAATCTACATTTTAATTTCATCCTCCCACTTTTTAACATTTTGTCATTTCCATTTGTTTCTTTTTATGACATCCCTCTCTCAAAAAAATTGGTGTAGTTATTATTTTGGTTAGTTTGTCTTTAAGTCTTCCTACTCAAGATTTGAGTTGTTTATAAACCAGTTACAGCAACAGAGCCTTCTGTAGTTGTGTACTTATTGTTGCCAATGAAATTTATACCTTGAGATAATTTCTTATTGTTTATGAACACCCTTTTCTTTCATATTGGAGAATTCCTTTTAGCATTTCTTGTAGGACAGGTCTGGTGTTGATAAAATCCCTCAGCTTTTGTTTGTTTTTATTTCTCCTTTATGTTTGAAGGATATCTTTGCAGGATATAATATTCTAGGGTTGACAGGATTTTTTGTTTTTTGTTTTTCATTCAGCACGTTGAATATGTCATGCCACTCTTTCCTAGCCTGTGCGGTTTCCACTGAAATTTCTGCTGCCAGTTGTATTGGAGCTCCTTCATACTTTGTTGTTGTTATTGTTTGTTTGTTTGTTTGTTTTTTCTTTTTTCTTGCTTACCTTAGGACCTTTTCTTTATCTATAACCTAGGGAGCTTGATTATTTAATGCCTTGAGGTAGTCTTGTTTGGGTTAAATCTTCTTAATGTTCTATGACCTTCTATAGCTAAATATTGATATCTTTCTCTAGGTTTGAAAGTTATCTGTTCTTATTTGTTTGAATAAACTTTCTACCCCAATCTCTCTCTCTAACTCCTTTTTAAGGACAATAACTCTTAGATTTGCTCTTTTGAGGCTATTTTCTGAATCTTGTAGGTATGCTTCATCTTTTTTAATTCCTTTCTCTTTTTTCTTTTCTGACTATGTATTTTCCAATAGCCTGTCTTCAAGCTCACTAATCCTTTCTTCTGCTTGGTCAATTTTACTGTTGATGGACTCTGGTCCATTTTTCAGTTCAGCTCCAGAATGCCTGCTTGATTTTTTTATTATCTTAATGTCTTTGTTAAATTTCTCTGAAAGGCTTCTGAATTCCTTCTCTGGGTTGTGTTGCAGTTCTTTGATCTTCTTCAGGACTACTATTTTGAATTATTTTGCCTGAAAGGTCACCTATCTCCATCACTACAAGATTTGTCAGTGGTACCTTATTTGGTTCATTTGGTGAAGACATGTCTTTTCTGGATGTTCTCGATGCTTACAGATGTTCACCGCATTGAAGAGGTAGGTATTTATTTTAATCTTAACTGTCTGGGGTTGTTTGAACCTGTCCTCCTTAAGAAGGCTTTCAAGATATTCAATGATTTGAGGGTTGTGATCTAAGTCCTTGGTCACTATAGCCATATCAGCACTGGAGGTGCCCCAAACCCAGTAATGCTGTGACTCTTGGAGATTCCTAGTGGTACTGTCTTGGTGAGCCTGGATAAGATACAAGAGAATTCCCTGTGTTACCAGGCAAAATATCCCATTCTCTTTCCTCACTCTCTGTGCTGGGCTGCTGAAGTTGTGGAGGGAGTGACATGGGCACTCTCACAGGCCACCACAGCTGGAACTGTGCCAGATCACATGTGAAGTCAGCCCAGTGTCACCCAAAGCCCATGGTGACTATTGCCCAGCTACTTATGATGTTGATTCAAAGCCTAAGGGCTTTTTATATAGAAAGTAGTGAATTCTCCCAGGATAGGTCCTTCCTTTCAGGGAAGCATGTTTCCTTCTGCCTCAGGGTGGGTATAGAAATGCCATTCAGGAACTAAGGCTTATAATTAAAGGCTTCATGAGTCTGCTTGGTACTTTATTTACTGTGGCTGAACTGGTACTCAAGTTGCAAAACAAAGTCCTCTGGACTCTTCCTTTTTTGAAACTATCTCTGAGCTGTATTGCTGGAGTTGGGGAGAGAGGCGACAGAGTCACCAGCTTGGTCCACACTGCTGGTGTCTCACTGTGTTACATGCACTCCAATCCACTGGCTCCAAGCCAGCACAGCCACAGGAACTCCCCAAAGATCACAGCCTATGGGGCTTGGCTGCCTAGTGAATTTATTTCAGGCTCCAGGTTGCTTTTTGTCAGCCAGTGGTGGGGCTAGCCAGAACTTAGGTTTTGGGGCAGAGGATTTATCTTTGGCTGGACTGATCTAAATGCTCCCTTCATGGTGCCACCAGAACTCTGCCCTGTGTTGTGTTTTCCTATGACAGGTCATCAGGTTTCAATGCAAAGTGCCACTATAACTTCACTCTCCTTCACCCAAGCACACAGATTCTCTCTCCACTTGGCATGCTGGCATGGAGGAAGGGTGGCATGGGCAACACAAGACTGTCTGTTCTGCCCTTTTCAGTGCCTCTCTCCTTGATATAATGTTAAAAGCAGGCACTGTGATTGCTCACTTGATTGTTGGTTCTTCTGATGGTACTTCCATGGATAGTTGTTGGATTTGGTCTTTGTACAGAGGGACAATTGCTGGAGGTTTCTGTTTGGCCATGTTGCTCTGCCCCTTCTTTTCTTTATATCCAGAGGTACTTCTTATACTACTGTACCTCACTAAAAACTGCTATGTCACATGATAATTATGTGATTTGGAGTAAATATTAACTTCTCTCAGCCACCTTATGATTTGTTAAATGGATTTTACTGAATATGGAAGGTTAATTAACTGAGATAGTATATTCAAAATCATTTTGCTTATCACACATCAATATATGTCTTCACTGTAGTATTTCCAATTAGGTATAAAAATTTAGAACCTCAAAGCATCAAATACTTGCTATACATGTTAAAAAAGAAAAGGAAAAGATTAAGGACTTGGATATAAAGCAGAAAAGACACAGCCTACGCCTTTCTAAATATTTAAAATTTACTGACTATACAATAAACATTTTTTACTATCTCTTTTGTATAAGAATCTGTGAGTTTAGAATAATATTATAAGGACTAATATTTTTAACAATTTAACATTTATTGAGTGTTATAATAAAAAGTTGTGTATATCTGACTCATTGACTCAATATATTTTTCAGACAATTTTAAAATAAATTTGGCATTTTTTCACATTTCCAAATCAAACTACTTAATTACATTAAATACATAGTCTATTTTCTGGATCAGCAACTTAAAATAATGAAAATTAGATAACACTTAACTAAGAAAACAGAATAAGTGGGATTATTTTACATTAAGAAAGAAATATAATCTAAATCTAAGTCACTATAAGATGATCTAGAAACTAATAATTTTTAAAGATAATTAAAAATATTAAACTTTTAAAACATATTAAAATTTACCAGTGAATAATCTCAGGTCGTTATCAAACAATCAAACATCTAGCATGTTAAATATTATCAGAATGGGCCAGGAGTCCCTTTGAAATGAGTATTTGGCATGTGGTATCACTCATCCTATTTGTAATTTAAATCCCAAGAATCTCTCAAGGAGATAATATTAAAGGAACAAGTTGACAGAGGTTGAGAACTGATGCTAGGATTAAACTAGAAAATCTTTGTGACATACCCTAGGGAGGATAAAATTTGTCCTTAATAGGAAAAAGTGAAAGTGTTTGAACATAATCCAAGGAATTAGCTTGGTGGAAAAGACAATCTAGGGCTCAGTACTCTAAGATGCAGTTTATGTACTTCTAAAAATTTGAAAACTATGAAATTAGGTCTTGAATTTCTTTAGGTAAAGCAATATTTAGAAAAAAAAAAAACTACAAGGACAAGTAAGATATAATTGTAGCCCTAGAGATACTGAGAAAAAATAGAAGAAAACCACTGTTTGGATTCCAATCTTTAATTTTTAAACCATAATAACGATTGTTCGCAACAGTTAGAAGGAAATGATGTCATACTCAGTAACTCAAGGAGTGTCACTTTAAGTTGAAGTTAGGCTCAAGAGGGTGGGTGAGGACTGTAAAATACCTGGAAAACCAAAATGTCTGCACAGAACATATAAGTCAATTTGGAATCTGTAAGAGATTTTATTAAAAAGAAGTTATTAAAAACAAGCACCACATATACTCACCAGCAAACTGGTATTAACTGAGCAGCACCTAAGTGGACACATAGGAACTACAGTAATTGGGTATTGGGCAGATGGGAGGGGGAGGGGGCAAGTATATACATACATAATGAGTGAGATGTGCACTGTCTGGGGGGATGGTCACGCTAGAAACTCAGACTTGTGGGAGGAGGGGGGAAAGGGCATTATTTGAAACCTTAAAATTTGTACCCCCATAATATGCTGAAATAAAAAAAAAAGAAGTTATATGGGCTGAAAGTCCAGAAATTTGATGGAAGAAGGTATATTTTGTATATATTTTATACAGCAAAGAATATTGCTATTTTTGAATATTGCTTTCATTGCCCCTATACTGAGCTCTTGAATAACTAAAAGCCTCCAAGGCAGAAATAATGCAAAGAATTTAATTAGAAATAAAAAGATAATTTAAATATTCTAATTTCACATTTGTTCATAAAAACATAAAAATAAATATAGGAATTATTATCCACAAAGTTCTGAATTTGGCAATTCAGACACTTGTAGATATGTGGCAAAAAAACTGAATTTTTTAATAAAATAATTTCTTTGAAATAATAATATATCGGTAAGAAAATATTGACAGAACTTCTAAAACAAGAAAAAAAAACCTGTGCAGAATTATAGTTGTCTAGGATACCCATTGTTATGAGTTAAATCATGTCCCCCAAAATTCCTAAGTTGAATCTCTAACCCCCTATACCTTAAAATGTGACTGTATTTGGATACAGATCTTTCAAAGAGGTGATTAAGTTAGAATGGGGCCATTATAGTGGGCCCTAATCCAATCTGACTGGTGTCCTTTTGACAAGAGAAAATTTAGATGCACACAGAGATACCAGGGGTGCCTTTGCACAGAGAAAATACCATGTGAGGACACAGTGAGAAGGCAGCTATCTTTATGCCAAAGAGAGAAGTCTCAAGAGAAACCAAACCTGTTGACACCTTAATCTTGGACTTTTAGATTTCAGAACCCTGAAAAAATAAATTTCTGTTGTTTAAGCCACCCAGTCTGTGGTATTTTGTTATTGCAGCACTAGCAAACTAATACACCAACGAACAGTTGATCCTCTTTTTATTGGATATTGTGTTCTATAAGGTTGCCATAAACACTTAATTAGCAAATAACTAAACCATTGCTTTGAGTGAACATAAAGAGTTGGTTACGTTCCTATAAGCCTCTGGTCACTGAATTTCATCAACTGATCAATACAATACATTATTTTAGGTTTGTTCCTGTATAAGGACAACTTATTTAATATACAGTTGATCTGTTAACATTCAATTTACAGTCAACAGCAGTATAACTCATGCCTGAACAAAGTTTACCTAACATACCTATTATTTCTGTAAGGCACCTCTCAGCCAGTTCTTGAGATTAGGAATGCTAGATAGCACTTTAGCATTATGCTTGGGGAACATTTTAACATTGAAATCACCAACAAAAAACACATAAATGTGAAAAATGCAGCACTAAATAGACCATGAAAAGGACACTTGTGCATAGTATGAGAGCTGAAGCAAGAAGGCAGAGCATCACCTTATTCATACTCAGCTGCAAACATGCATATTGGGTGACTCAAAGTTTTTGTCACTATGTGCATGTCCATAAATGACTGCAAAAGCACTGAGAATATTGATTTGGGGGTTACAAATAAACCTTAGCAAGTAAGCAAATTCAAAAATATAGAATCAATGAATAATGAGGATGAACTATTGTGCGAATATTTTCTCCTTAAATGCTTCCTTGCAGTCTCACATCTATCTCCTATGTCACATAACTTTCACTTTACTTAACCTACCTACCATATCATGTCTCCATGAGAAGTAAGTCTGCTGTTTAAAAAACAACTAGTATTCAGTTACACACTATTGTTAAGTGGATAAATTATTGGTACAAAATCAGGTTACTCACTTCAATTTATTTTTAGTTTACATTGCTTGTGGCCCTGACACCTACAGGAATATGGCGGAGGGTTTTAGGCTCAGCTTTTGCTTTTGTTCAGGCCTGTATTGTGCATTCTTAAACTCACCTTTGGAGCCAAGTAAAAGAAGCTTCTTGGAACTTTGAAAGTTTCTGAAACACACATTACTGGTTTTTGTTTTTTTCTGAATTCCACAATACATAGCTGCCAAGAAAAGAGCAAATTATAGAATAATCAATAGATCTCAACACAGACAATAGGTATTAGCTGTAAGACTGCAGACATAAAGACATTACTCCAACATACATTTCGTTTGAATTTATTTATTTCAGTTTTATTATTGTTCTTAGTGCAACTGTGTTCTGATACTCTTATTGATCTTTTGCTTGTATATTTTATAGCAAGTGTTATTCAATAAGAGCATTCAGTTATTTCACATGGATTCTAGTTCTTCTAAGTAAAATTGTATATTATTAACCTTTTTTAAAGGTTTTCATTTTTTTCCACTTTCTTCAAAAGTTATAAAACTATAATCATTAGTGTGGTTTAATCTCTCATACAGGTAACTTAAAATGGTATTTTAATCATGATCAGCTCTTTTTGGAACCATTGGTATATCTATCTCAGGCTTTTATTTTCTTGAAGTCTTTTAAATTAGAAAACCTATTCAATAGTAATTTTATTTTTGAGAAGTTAAATGTGAGATTCAAAGATAATAAAATCCGCTAGATGATGGATAGCAACCAAAACAAAAAACAAAACACAGAAACATTTTGAGTCTACTAAGCCCTCACTCAAATACCAAATACTTCTACCTTTAAATAAAAGTATAGTTAATTGTTTCTGAAAACAGATTCTGATTTATAATTTTCTTACAATTAAAAACATATATATCTATAAATGAATATAATTACAATTTTCATGTTATTATAATATGAACATATATTCATATGTAAATATAATATAAACATTGAAAATAAGCATTAAATGATGTCTATGCATTTAAGAATTAATAAAAATATCACCAAATTATGGAATGAATTGCTTTATTAATCAATTTTAATATCAAAAAAGGAAATTAAAGGGGGGAATGAAAGTGGTCATTACAAATAATTATTTCAATAAACTGTGGGAATTGTTTGCTTCAAAATTTATGTGAATGTTCCCTTTACTTCTTTTTTTTTTTTTAAATTTTAAAATATATAATCTTCTCAATTTTTTTTTCTCTTTTTTTTTTCACCCTGTTTAAAAAGTTTGACACTTCTTAAATTTTAATTTGACTTCTTCACTTTTTCCAGTGAAGCCAGACAAATTATACCAAATTCTTTTCTTTCTTTAAGAAGAGGGATGCAGTATTAAATAAGAACATACTAATTGTCACTGTGTCAAGTCTTCTTTCCCTGTGGCACGTTTCTTACCTGAGGTCTACTCAGCAGGCTCTTTACTATTCTCGTATGTTCCATCTTTTATTTATATACGGAACTCTGTAGATTAGTCTACTCAGCTGCTCCCTACAGTGATCTTTTTGTCTGCTCGTTTGTTTTTGAGAGAATCTCACTCCATTGCTCAGGCTAGAGTGCAGTGGTGTCAACCTAGCTCACAGCAACCTCTAACTCCTGGTCTTAAGCAATCCTGCTGCCTCAGCCTCCCGAGGAGTAGCTGGGACTACAGGTGCGTGTCACCACACCTGGCAAATTTAATTTTTTGTCTATTTTTAGTAGACAGGGTCTTACTCTTGCTTAGGCTGGTCTTGAACTCCTGATCTCAAGCAATCTTCCCGCCTGGGCCTCCCAGAGTGTTAGGATTACAGGAGTGAGCCACCACGCCCAGCCCCTATAATGATCTTTGGCTTACTCTTTAACCATGGACTCCCACATCCAAGGTCCATAATATGATCCAGGTGAAATAAAGCTATTATCAGAAAGAAACAAAATTAAGACTTAACTAGGACCCACATTGTCTCTAAGGCCAAAAAACAAAAGACAAGGCTTTCCCTAAAGGTGGAACAACACAAGTGCCTGGTCCCTTTTCCTGGTTTCCTGTAACATCATTGTCCCCGACTCTACTCTTAGTAATAGATCCCCATTGTAATGCAGTCACACATACTCCTCCATTTCTAAAGGATCTGCTGTGCCTTGCCTTTTCTAATGAAAGCCCATAGAAATAGGGAAATCTGCTCACCAAATTTTAAACTTGTCTTCTGCTGATCATTGTCATTGATATTCATTGTATCCAACTGGATCAGTGACTATTCCAAATTTTAGTAGATCCTAATAGGGCCAACCCTAAAAAAAAAAAAAATTGAGACTTTCCTAGTGCATGGTAACTACAGCTTTTTAAGTTTTAAGACATAGAAAATAGCCTAAGAAATTTAACATTCTTGTTTTTTTTTTTTTGAGACAGAGTCTTGCTTTGTTGCCCAGGCTAGAGTGAGTGCCGTGGCATCAGCTTAGCTCACAGCAGCCTCAAACTCCTGGGCTCAAGCGATCCTCCTGCCTCAGCCTCCCAAGTAGCTGGGACTACAGGCATGTGCCACCATGCCCAGCTAATTTTTTCTCTATATATTAGTTGGCCAATTAATTTCTTTCTATTTATAGTAGAGACGGGGTCTCGCTCTTGCTCAGGCTGGTTTCGAACTCCTGACCTCAAGCAATCCGCCTGCCTCGGCCTCCCAGAGTGCTGGGATTACAGGCGTGAGCCACCGCGCCCAGCCGAAATTTAACATTCTTTAAAGACTTCATTTGTTTCTTGGCATTACTATATTTTGTCTCTTTTTACATTATAGGAAAAGATAAAATGTAGACATTTTATATCAAATATTTAATGTTAGAGATGTAAAAATAGTTTTTGCCTTTGTCTGAAATCAAATCTATATTGTAGCTTTAAATGTTTATATTTTACATTTGGTCTTGATTTTTTAATAGGTTAAATGTAGCATGTGATTTAATATAGGAAGTTTCAGCCTGGTTAATTAAAAAGAAAATGCAATACTGGGGTGATAGCTGTGGGGAAAGATATTTGGCTGGAAAATGGGTTGTGGATGTCAGGATGTTACCTGGTACTAGGAAGGGAGGGTTTGGGATGGCAGACAAGCAAGTTATTTAAAGCCCACTCTTGCCAGATTGGGGTAAATATGTAGATGCCTGGGCTCCATTGTTCATAAAAATGAATAATTCACTTCACCTTCAGTTTTGTCATTCAGATGCTTACTGGCTATTTTCTTTGAATATTTACCCTCATCATCTATTATATTGTTCAATATTTCAAAATATGTGATCAATAATCAGTCGTGATTTTTGACTATGTTAGTTAACATAATATATATTTCTGATAAACAAAATAGGAAAAGATAAATATTTCTTTTAATAGAAACACATCCAGCCAAAATACAGGGTTTTTTTTTTTTAATTGCATGAAATAGATTTAAATTACCTGGCAGCTTTAAAGTCTTGATGACACCCAGGAGACAGTTTGTCATAGTTTCATGGGTACCCAAAAGTTGGAAGACTTTTCAACTTTCCTAAGTTATTTTCCCAAATATTTCTTGCAATCAGTATTTTGGAAATTATTGAGTAACAATAGATTCAGGATTGCATACCTTAAATATCAGTAATGCAAACACTTAATGTTGCTGGTTAAGACTGCTATGATAAATCCTGGAAATTAGGATGACAGTGTTGTATCAAAGTTTCAGAGCCCATTGAACATGTTTACCTAAATAGAAGACCACACAACTCCCACATCTATGACATGTAAATGCTGATGATTGTGAGCTAGGATATACTAATGCACTCCTCTTTTGTATATTTAGCAGTCTAAATCATCATATCTTGTCTGAAGTGTCACATTGAAATATTGACATAAACTCGACATGTCCAACTCAACTAAATCTTGATTTCTCTCCTTAGCTACCTCTTCACATTCCACTTCATTCTGGTAAATCATAGCACTATTCTATCTGTTTCTTATTCAGGAAACCAATGTGTATTCATGTTTTTTCTTTGTTGTTTACATCAAGCATGATCAGGTAAATCAGATTTTTCACATCATCAACATATCTCAAAATTACCCAGTTCACAACCAGGATCCTGGCTATAGTCGTTGTTATTGTTCACCTGGATTAACACGGTAGTTTCATAATGTATCATCCACATCTGCTCTTGGCCCTGCTCTAATTATTGTCCATATACATTAAATGTCATAGTTTTCCCCCAAAGATTACTCACCATGCTATACAAGCCTGTATTTTACTTCATTCTCCTTTCTGTTCACTGCATATCATTTAGTTTTCAGCTAAAGCTTTAGCTCCTATGAGAATCCTTCTTGATCTTTCTTCCTGGGTCCTTTCCCTCTGTCAGCTGTTAATAGCACCATGCATCAACCTTCTAGAGACATTCTAGCATTGCCCTTTTATACTGATACTGACTGTATTATTACTTAACATTTATCCTTCCCATTAGATCAAACTCCACAAGAACAGGATCATGTCCAGTAGACATATTTGACCTCAGTTCCAAGAACATCTGGCTTTTGGTGGACGTTCTAAAAATATGTGTTAAACGAATAAATACATATCTCATAAGACTTCACATAATCTAGTCATTATCCAACTTCATTATGTGTTTCTTTTTCCTTTGTTCACTCTATTCCAGTCACACTAGGTTTCTTTCACTTGCTGGAAGGTTTTCCCATCTTGGGATATTCCAAAGGCTGTTACTTCTACCTGGAATGTTCTTTCCACAGTTCTAGACATAGGTGACTTCTCATCCTTCAGTGGTGGCCTACAACAGGTAACTTTCTTAGTGCCCACTGTCTGTGGGCCCACCTTAGTGCCTATCTTCATAGGTTTGTTCCTCTTCTTTGTTATTCAAAATCACTGATGTATTTTTATTTTCTTCATGTTGTTCATCACAATTGTAATTCATATTTATTTGTTACCTATGTATTCTTACCTCCTCTCTCCAATATGAGCTTCCTACGGAGAACAAAAGTATTTTATTTACCAAGATACATTCAGAATCTAGCACAGTTTCAGGAATGTAAGAACTTAATAAATATTCTAATAAATAACAAATCATAATGGGATAGGAAACCCTGGGGTCAGGTTTAAGATTTTCCTCAGTTAACATATTGAGATCTGCCTTATCCAATGTTTGAATAAGTCTAAGCAACAGATCATGGTTTAAATATTTTAAGTCTAAATAATTTTAAAATAGGTTTCAGAAAATGCCCACTTCAGCCATGAAAAAAAATAAAAAATAAAAACACATCCATAGAGTATCCAACATTAAGCAAGGTCATTTCTGGTGAACTTTTCAAAGTAAGTTGAGCAGAGAAAATGGTATACCTTCAGATAATTAAATATAGTGGCTTACTTTACAGCATTTTTTTTAATCCAAAAACTAGTTCTATGTTTGGGGAAATAGTATTTTTCTCCAGAATAGTTTGAGGCCCTTCTTTTCAGCAAGTTTTAGATTATAATATCTGTTATTTCTTAAAGTTGTTGAGAATCAGTAGTGCCCCTGTTTTTTAAAACTCAGACATATATGGATTCTAATCCTATTTCTATGCTAATAAATTCCTAATTAGGTTTGGACAATTTATTTAACATTTTTCAGTTTAAAATGAAAAAAAATTACCTCTTCTGTAAAATTAGGTAACATTAGTTATAAGATGTTCACCATCTCTTCAACTTATTATCATAAACTAGTGTCAACTGCATAGAGAAAAAATCTTATCTTTTGCTTCTTTATGACAAGACCCAGGCAGAGAAGGACTAAATGGTGGATTAGCTGGGAAGATTTCTGGAATGCCAACCTATGGATGATACTAACGTTTCTTTGGAACACTAAATATTCCATACTGGATATGTAGAAAACTCTATCAGAACATATCTCAGAGCTGCTTCCTATGTGTCAGGCCATGTTAAAAGCTTTTATTTATTTATTTTTCCCACGGACTCCTTTACTTAATTTACTCTATACAATGAATACAAGTAGGAAGAATGCTTTGCTTAGCCACCTGGGGCATGCTGAAAAGCTTTCTAAATAAATAGTGTTCATCCAAATGTCAGGTTTTATTGTGGTTGTGTGGGATATGCAAGTCTAGGGCAAAAGTAGAATTCTTAGGGACAATGCATTATAAGAGAATATTGATGCCAGTGATTCTATTCAATTTTTCCCTTCTGCATTGCTTGGTCTCTGTTTTAAATAAGTGTTGAGTAAATATTTAAATAATAATGTTTATGGGGGGCACCAGATTATTAGTCTTTCCAATACATTTCATTAATTGACCCAGTTTTGGATGTATGTGGCTAATTCATACAATAATGTTAGCAAATCACTAAAAGCAAACTTTTAAAAAGGTTTATATCATATATTCATATTAAAAGGTTATGCTAAATCAGATTATACCATTATTTACCAACTAAAAAGTTATTATAGTATTATTAACAATCCCTACTTTTAGAATAAAAATGGAGATCATTTATAAATATCAAGAGTGAGTTCTGGAATAGAGTTCACTAGGCTTAGTTTGTAACTGATTCCTGTTAATTAAGAAATTCAACAAAAGACACCACCACCCATTTTAGATATTTCCACCTAGATTTGAAGAATGCAACAGCTGTCAGTATAGAGACATATATGCTCCTCATATAAAATATTGGTCTGCAAATCTCCATTTAGCAAAGTAGAAAAACATTCAAAATTTAGAAGGAACATATATTAAGAAGGCATATTTATGGTTTAATGCAAGCAAAAATTTACATAAACAACTTATCTTAAAATATTTTACTAATACGTTTTCCTCTAAGGAATTCTTAACAGACTTGTGTTTATGGAATCAAATTTATTCGTTGAAATTATAGAAGATCATATTTGTCTTACCAAAAAATTTTAAAATCATTAAAATAATTTGTTTTATTTTGAAAGTGTTTATAGTTTTTATCTCTGATTAATATCATTCATTTAATTCAAATGTTTCCGGATGTAAAACTATTTATGCAATAATAATAAAGCAGATTTTTTGATATAACTATAAATGCTTATAGTAGAAGAAAAAAAACTTTTCTAAATTTAAAATGTTTAATAACCTATAAACACAATAAGAAATGAGAGCATTTCATTGTTTGTGTTTTGTTGCTAAGACACAATGTTTAGATGTAAATTACATAATAACACAATGATTAAAATGTTATCAACTTTAGTGGGCTTCCTCTGGTACTTAATGTGATAATCTCCTTTCATATACTCTTTGTGACAGTGAATCTGCACAAGAAAGTTTAGAGACCATCATGATTCATCTTTGATAAATAAGGAAGCTGAAGCTTAGTCTAAATAGCTTACCAACAGAAATAAGCTAGTGAATAGTGAACAGTCAAGATGAATGAGGAACCATTGGCTGTTACCCCAAAATCTGTCTCCCAATCAGTTTGCTATACCATGTTGTAAATTTGTTATTTAATGACCATTTATTAAGATGTCATAACAAAGAGAATTCTTATAGAAAATATGAGGGGGCTTCAAAAAGTTCATGGAAAAATGAAATTAAAAGATAAAAACAAAAAATATAAACTTTATTTCTCAACACAAGCTCCATCAAGGTCAAGACACTTCTGTAAACAATGGCACTGCCATTTAGTCTATCCCTAAAAAATAGAAGTTCCTGGGAATTTAACCATGTCAATGCAGTCCTTTTTATGCTGTTAACTGAAGAAATACATGTACCCTTTAAAGATATTTTTAAGATTAGAAAACAAGAAGAAGTAAAAAGGAGCCAAATCAAGACTGTAAGGTGGATGTCTCATGATTTCCCATGGAAATTCTCACAAAATTGCCCTTTTGATGAGAGGAATGAACTAGAACGCTCTCATAGTGGAGGAGGACTCTCACATAAACATTCCCTGGGCATTTTTCTGCTAAATCTTTTGCTAACTTTCTCAAAACACTCTCCTAATGTCAATTTTCAGTCTGAAATGTTGGTTCTTGGCACGCTCATGGCTGAAGAATGACCAGCCCAACCAAGTTAGGCAAGCATGAAAATCAGGTTTATTGAGGAGAGAAATATAGGATTATAGAGCAAGAGCAAGATATATGTTTACAGAGAATGGTATATACACCACAGATAATGAACAGACCCACTGTTGCAGCAAAAGGACAACCAAAGGAAGGGCACAGAAAAAGAGAGAAGTTGTCTATGGTCTGTGTCGCATTTTATAGTGCCTGGATAGGGACTCCTCTCATGGTTCAGAGATCACCATGATCACTTTGATTGGACAGTTAGGAGTCACATGACCCGAGTCTCAACTATGCATGTAGGTTGTTCCAGGTCAATTTCCGGACTCTATGATCCCTATGCCTCTTGGCCTGTGGACTAGCGAGTCCTTTGCATTCTTTTGTAGCTGATGCACCAAGTTCTGATTGGCAGATTCATAGGGTATTTCTTCCTCCCCCAGGTATGAAGAATTAAGGTGAGGCAGGACAAAGATGGGGACAACAGTACCCACTTTCATCCATAGGAGACCCGGAATCCCTCACTATCTACCTAACAATAATAAGATGTTATGGTCTTTTGGCCCTCCTGAAAGTCTACAGGCGAATTGGCCTTGAGCATCCCAAAATAATGTAGCCATGGCCTTTGCTCTTAACTGGTCTGCTTTTGTTCTGACTGGACAACTGTCACTTATTGCCTTGGTTGTGCTTAATCTTCAAGGTCATACTGGTAAAGTCATTACTTAATCTCCCGTTACAATTCTTTGAAGAAATGCTTCAGGATCTTGATCCTATTTGTTTAAAATTTCCATTGAAAGGTCTGCTCTTGTCTGCAGCTGATCTGGGCAAAACAGTGTTGGTACTTATCAAGTGGAAAGTGTTCCACATTAATTTTTCAGTCAGAATTGTGTAAGCTGAAAAAATTGAGATATCTATGGTGTTGGCTATTGTTTGTCCTGTTAATCATCAGTCCTCTTCAATTAGGGCAAGAACAAGATAAAGTTTTTTCTTTCAAATTAACATGGATGGTCTGCTGCTGTGGGCTTCATCTTCAACATTGTCTCATCCCTTTTTAAAATGAGTTATCTGTTTGTGAACTGCTGATTTCTTTAGGGCATTGTTCCCACAAACTTTTTGTAAAGCATCAATCATTTCACCATTCTTCCAGCCAACCTTCACCATAAATTTGATGTTTGTTCCTGCTCCAATTTTAACAAAATTCATGTTGCTTGTAGGGTATCTGTTCAAACTGATGTTTTATTTTTTTTAGTGCCTCAAACTAGACCCTGTTCGGACACATTATAAGAAGTTGGTACAAATTTATTTTGCTGCAAAAAAAACCCTTGAAATCCATGCATAGTTTTTTCATAGTATGTATTTACCATGAACTTTTTGAAGATTCCTTGTATTCTTATCTATATATAATACATATATAGATAACCCATAAGAAATACATTGTATTTAGTAATACATTGTCTCAAAATTTATCATATATGCTTAAATGTGTAAATTTTAATATTCATTTTTATTCATTTATATATTAATTCTTTTTAGTAATTTCTTCATTTATTTCATGATATAAATTAAGCACTTCTAAAATTCCAGCCACTATGCTAAATATTATTCTTGTTTTCATGTTTCCTAGAATAAAGGGCAAGAAGATATTCTATAAACTCAGAAAATAATTTTTAAACATTTGCTTGACTGAACTTGTACAATTTTTTTAGTAAATAGACTGAAACAATATTAAACTATTTTTGGTGGTGGTTGTTACAAGGCTGTCATAGCACATACGTTTTGAGGAAAAATTATTCACAGAAATTTTGCTACACATACTATTAGGACATTTGTTTATTTTTTGCTACTTCTTGTTTGTTTTAATTTACAAGTAACCATCTCAGCAAACTAGAGAAAGATTATAAGATATGCATTATAGATTAAAGTCATCTCTTTGAATCTCCAAATATTTAGACGAGGACAATATTCATTCTTGACATATGCACATAGAAGAAAATTGTCTTTTTGTGTTGTCATGACCCCTGCTTTATAAATAAGGAGTGTATCCTTTAAAAGGCATATGACTCTGACCTCAAAATCACAAACTGTTAACTTAAAGACCTATGTGGAATAATCACTTTAAAATGTTCAAAATTCCTGGGAATAATCCAGAAAATCAATTTTAAAATGGTATCTTTAGGGGTGGGACGAAAAGGATCCGCAGAGTGATGCTGCTAAAAGCTTTGCCATAGGAAGGGAGGAAATAGCTACATTAGACAAGCTTATATATCCTTAGCACAATCACTTCAGAAAGTCTTTCTTTTAAATATATGATTACGGAAATGCTACATTTTCACATAGTTTGTTTTGTATTGATTCAACACTATATTACCATTGAGAATTCTGGGACACTATATTGAATTCATGAAATTATGGAAGTTAGAATTGTAAAAGTCCAATCAGCCTATCTTGCTCAACCCATCAGTGAAAGATTATTTGGTGGAACATCTTCTTTGGAGTTCAGTCAAATTTTAAACAAATTAAGCAAATGTGCTTTTGGGAAATGATATCAATGATAAGAAAGCTCAGAGCTTATATTTTTCATCATTATCATTGAAAAAATATATGTTTAACCATATCCTAGTCGTTGGGATTTCAAAAGTATGAGTCAGTTTTTCTTAGTATTTAAGCAGTTACCCTTAAGGAACATGACCATGCTACAGTATATGTAGCACTAAATACTTTTGATAGGGTACATGCATTTTTAAATTATCCTAATTTACTACCAGGAAAGATGGTTCAATTTAAATAAATGTAGAATATGATGTCAAGAACCTATTATGTGGAAACAAATGATCTTTAGTCATATCTTGGCATTCTGAAAGTCTAACCCCATTCAAGGTTTTTCCATGGCTACTTCCTCAGCCTCATTTAAAATATATATATATATATATATATTAAAGTCACCAAAGAATTTTCATAATATTTCAGAGCAATCACTATAGGTTAATTTTCTACAAATTATATATTCAAGAGCATTTTCTTCAGTAAGACGAAAGTTGAATAAATCCCCTGATTCCTCATGAAACTCTAAGTCAGTCTATGTTGATGAATATTCTATTACAAACTATTGTGTCTATTTCCTAGATTTAGCATGGAATCTGAAATGGGGAAAATGAGAATTGCTTTCAAATCCAGCTGCAATCAATCATCTTGAAATATACTCTGGTTTCTATGAGTGACACAACATAATAATTAAAGTCCTCTTCTGTTAGAAATTGAATACATTCAGGAACAATTTTTGATGGAAATAGACTTCTTAACTTTTAATTTTAAATTGTTCTTAATGAATTCCCATAAGTGTCATTTAGTTTCTTTAATTCTTTATTCCTCCTTGCAGAAATGGAATGCTTTAAGCAATAGGAAATTATTATTTTTTCTATTTTCATTTCCCCCTACTCACATATTTTATAATATTTTATATCACATACTAGAGATTTTGACAAAGTTATGTGTTTGGGGACTCTCTTCCTTAATGTCTCCCTGCTACTCATATGTATCCATCTATTAGATACAAAGTAATTGGATGCAGTTTAACAATCAATTTGAATACGTTCATTTCAAAGTAAATTAATTTTTACAGACACATTTAATTTAATACTATCATTCTCATGGTCACTCTGGCTTAAAATTCAGAGTCATCTTTACTAACATATTTCTCTCTTACATTCAGGTACCTCATATATATATTTTTTTATCCACTCTTTGCCAATGGTTCTATCTCAAAATCATTCAGCTGAGTAGCAACTTTGCTTTTTATTTCCTCTTGCAAAATATATTTTTCCAAAGCTACCTTGATAAAAATGTAAGAAAAATAACATCTTGTTTTGGTTCAAAATAGCTTCTCTTTCATATCTCAAATGTCCCTAATGTTAAATGATTAGCTAAGCAGTTACCCCATCATAGTATCTGATGACTTACTCCTTCCAAATTTCTATGCTTAGTTATTACAAGGAAATTAAAACTTTCATGAATTTTGAATACAAGTAGTTTTTTGTAAAACACAGAAACAAATGTTTACAAGACTGGATGGGAGGGTTTAATAGGAGGTTCTCAATATTTCCTTTAGTGTACAAAATGATCATGAAGGCACTGAGAAATGAGAATAAAGAGTCAGAGGAAAATGTATTCCAGAGGAAAAAAACCCTTAAAAGCTGTTGCCAACAAAGGAAAATGTCATTTAATTCACATCTGTGCCTAAGGATGCTCATGAGTACTCTTTAAATATTTCATTAAATGTTGATTGAGCAGTTACTATATGCAAACGATTGTGTTAGCGATTAATAGAAGACTGTTCTTCCTATTTAATATTAAGTGAATTGGGTGGATAACATTTCTGCTGAGATAGCCAATGTTTTTAATGCAGTGAATAATTCTTTACTTCAAATTGCTTGCAATCTATTCAAAGAAACAAGCAGTAACTACCAAGCACAAAATTGTAATCCAAGAGTTTAATAACAAAAGAAAACATCTCACAAAGTAGATTGTGATTAAGTCCGAAGTGATTCATACAATCACTATGTACTGTTGAATGGTAGAAAGAGTACTAGACTAGCTGTCTATCAAATTTCATGTCCTTCAGTCTCTCATCTGTAAGGACCTAATAATACATGGTACTGCAGTAAGAAATAAAGGAGATTTATCTTTATAAAATACCGGGTAAAATGTTAAGAAGAGCTATACAAAGATAGTGAACTTTAAACAAATAAATCTCAAAAGGATATTGTTGTTTAGAGCAATGGTTCTCCATCAAGGATAATTTCATTACCAAAGGAGCATTTGGCAAAGTCTGGAAACAATTTTATTAGTGTAGGAGAAGGAAAAAACTTTCCCACTACCCTCTCAGGTTCTGTTTTTGGGGGTCTATGAACTAAACTGACAAAAGACAGATTAACATGAGAAGAGGCATACAAACTTTACCAACATTAATATTTTTATAAGTACAGGGTACTTCATAGAAAAGAAGTAAAAAAAAAAAAAACTAAAAAGACAGTTATACCCAGGGGTTTATATGCCATTTCAACAAAGGATGATTAATTATGGGAAAATTACTAGACAAAGGAAAAAAAGATTGGGGCTCATGGAGAGGGAAACTGCAGAAAGATGACTTGGAAATGTATGGGGTAAGCTAATGGTAGACAAGGGTTTTTATAAAGCAGTATTTTTGTTTATAAAGCAGATACATCCTGGTGCCATCTCTGGTGATGAGTCATTTTCTTCTTTCTGGTATTGGGGCCAAGGGAGAAATTTACAAATGAAAATTTCCTTTACAAAAGGAAAATTATGCCCTGGTTTATGTCAGATTAGGGGAGGGCTAAGAGCTCCTCCTGTGGTTTATTATTAATTAATAAGTGCTGCAGTTTCTCAACTGCCTTCTGTTCAAAATAATCCTGTGTCAAAGTGGCATATTTTGAGATGGAATATTTGGATCCGCATCAGTTGTCATACTTGGGGGGTGGAGGAGCTACTGGCATCTAGTAGGTAGAGAACAGAAATATTGTTCAACACTCTGCAATGGTCCCCTCCCCCCCCAACATATAATTGCCCACTCAAATAGCAATACTGCTGAGGTTGAAAAATACTGGTTGTGAGCACTTAGGAAGTAATTCGTCAGAAACATATAAAGTGCACTAAATTAAAGTGCATTAAATTAAATAATGGGCATGAATTGGATAGAGAGGAAGTATTCTTAGATATAGAGAGAAAAATCAAGTGAGATTGTAGCTCCTCAAAGGATTCTCATTACTCAAAAATGGATTGTGAAGGCAACAATAGAGCATTGAGGTGAAGCAGGTTTGTTGGTGCAAATCTAAGAAGGTTTTTAATACAAGGCTCTGATTGGGGAAATTATTCTGTAGTTTGCAAGGAAAAAATTAGGTTTAAGAACTTTGGGAAATTTATACATCTAAGGTAAGCAGGTATTGAGGGGAAAAGACTAGAAGCAGGGAAATGATTAGTAGACAATTATAGTAGATCTTATTTGTGTTAACAAAGACCTGGCAGTGAAAAATGATTAAAAAGAGTAGTTGAAAATGTGAAGAAATTCCAAAGGATTGTAGGAAGGGGAGACTGAGGCCCATAGAAAACAAGAGGAGCATCCCCCTCCACTCTGCAAGAGCAATTCTACACCTCCTGCTACAAAATGAGACACTTTTCGGAGGTGCTGCAGGGATACTTCACAAATGATCTTCTCCAGACACCTACACCATCAATTTGAATGAGAAATGGCATTATTGACTTGTTTCAGGAATGCTATCATAGAGACCAGGGGAAAAGATGTTTAATCTGTAAAAGGCTTTGCTATTCTTTAGTAGGTTCTGTCAAAGAGAGTCATTTAGTAAGAGCTCTCACAATCTTCCTCTGTTTCTTTATATTACCATCTCTGCCAATCACATTGTCATTCTTCCAATCAGCCAAGCTGGGAAGGGGAGTATCAGTCTTTCACAATTTTCTTTTCTTATTCCATTGTATAATTTTCATGTCCTTCTGGTACTTTCCTTACAGTATATCTTTGTTTTGTTCTAATGCCTGCCGTTTTTTATAACCCTGATAGAATAGCATTTTATACAACTGAATTCATGTGTAGGTCCTAAATGCATCTCAACTGGTCTGTCCCCAAATCCAATCAGCAATATATTACCAAACCAACATGAAATGAATGTAACTTTCATGTTACTGTATCTCAAAAGCAAAATGTTCAAAACAGTTGCTATACCATCGTGATTATAGGTTTACCTTTTCATTTTCTTTTACTTTCTCTAATCCTTTTTTGTTGTTTTTGTTGTTTGTTTTATGTGCAATTACCAGTTAAGCTCAAACTAACTCTTTATATTCAATACCTACTTTAAAAAGCTAAATGGAAAACATTATACATTTACAAAAATTCATTATACAACTATTCCTAGAAATAAGTGCATTTCAGGTGTTTCATTCTTTAAGCTTTCTCATTTTTCCCATTTTTATTTTTCTTATCTCTTTTGGAATCATCCAAGAATTTAAAAATTCTAAAATATTAATAAATATCTAGGTTTCAAAATTATCAATTAGTTTATTTAAAAAACTATTTGGGTATTTATTATTTTAAAGCTACACAAAACTTTTAAAGATTCATGTAAAATAGAATTACAAAATGATAACTTGCTAGAAATGAAATACATAAAACAAGTCAAAGACAGGGCATATCCTAAGCAATCCTAATTATCAGCCATCTGTTCACCTGAGTAGCCAGCAATGAGAAGTTTTCTTTGTCACATCTACCCAAAGACCAGTAGAAAAGTGCCCCTTGGGTAAATACTATTCTATTTAAGGCATTGTATTAGTTTCTGAGGTCTGCCAGAACAAATTAACACAAACTTGATTGCTTACAATAACAGAAATTCATTATCTCCTACTTTGGGAGGCCAGAAGCTTGAAGTGAAGGTGTTGTCACTGTGAAGCTCCTTCCAAAGGCTCTAGGGGAGAATCCCGGCCTCTTTTAGATGCTGGCGGCTTCCAGCGTTCTCTGGTTTATGGCAGCATAACTCCAATCTCTGCCTCCATCCTCACACGGCCTTCTCCCTATGTCTCCCTGTGTCCTTTCTGTAATAAATACACCAGCCATCAGATTAAAGGCTGACTCTAAATGCAGGATGATCTAATCCTAAGATCCTTAACGTAATGATACCTGCAAGGACTCTATTTCCAAACAAGCTCACATACACAGGCACTGGATGTTAGGACTTGGACATCTAGTTTTGGAGTATACAATATAGCTAGCTCACTACACTCACAGGAGATTCAGTTTGAACTAATAGCTTTACTTAACTGCTACCATTCTTCACCCTGTTTGCTTAATTGCTATCATTCCTCACCTCATCCACAAGAAGTATCTTGTGAGATTATCAACAAAAAACATCTTATACCATTTTTAACCAATTATCAGCATTATATGACACCAATGATAGCAGAGTTCTAAACGCCTATTAGTCATTATTAGTCTTATTAGTATATTTTGGATTACAATGGCTCCAGTTATTTATTACATACATATATTATATAAATGGATATAATTATATAATGTGTGTTTGCATAAAACATTTATTTTTATAACAGCAAAAATAATTAAAAGAACAGAAAATTTTTTCTTTACTTGATAAATAGTAAAGAAAAATTTACTCAAATAGATTTACTACCTTAAGAGAACATTTTAATTTCTTTTACTAACTTAGTATCTTATATATTTTTTAATATTTGGGACAATCCCCCATGTTATTAGTCTCTGCCACAAACAAGAGATGCCACATACTCATTTTCCCAGCCTCCCTTGCAGCTATGGGACTGGCAAATGATTTACTTCACTAATGAGATACAACAAACCCAGTCTTTGGGCCATAAACCAGGGATGTGCAGAGAGACTGGCACCCAGGTATGATGGTGGGGACATTTAATTTTCAGAGGCAACAACACCAGTGGTTCTAGCAGTAGAATTCTATGCCCAAACCAGTGATAATATACATACAAAATGTGGTGAGTTGCACTGTGGTGACAACAGTATATTTGCAGCCTTGCAGTGTGTGCTAGGATATTATTCCTCATGATGTAGTCTCCAAGCCTGGTCATAAGCCTTCCCAGAGATTATGTGAGCTATCTGTAATTATTTATTAGATTACTTTTCTATGTTGCTGACAAAAAAGAGCAATGATTGATGAATCAACTCACTAGACTCGGTTTACTGGCAACAACAAACAATCCAATGTGACCACATAATTAAAAAATTGAGTGAGAGGCACCGAGATCAGAATGTAATGGCTTCTGTAATACCAAGAAGTATGTAAAATCCCTGATTTTTAAATCAAAACTTTGTTTATATAAAATATAATTTTATAATGGATGATCTATTTTCCCTCTTACTGACATCTAAAATTCATCCAGACATAAATAAAATATCTTTATTTTTATAACTTGTCAATTGGCAAGGAAAATAAACAAAACAAAATGTATCCCAGTTAATGAAGATGATGGTATTAAAGTTATACACGTATATACATATATATATATAAAGTTAGGCATAAGGACTAAGGATGTCATCAACATTGTCACTGCTTTTATTATTATTATAAACCAAAATATTTCCCAGGGATTTCTCCAACTCTACATAATATAGTCTATCATTTTTAAGTCCTTTTTTATAATACTATACAAGGCCAACAAAAAATAATTTTTATTTAATTTTACTATATAGATCTCTATATTTTGATCTATCTATAGACAGACAGTGAATATCTATCAACATATCTATATATCTATATCTATATATTCATATCTATCTATAGGTGTATGTATCTATAGATGTATCTACAGCTAGATATAAATATATTATTTTATTTTGCTATCAGTATTATTTTTAAAATAGCCATTTTAAGAGTATAATATCATATAACAAAGGTTAACTAGACCTTTTGGAAACTAGCCAAAGGATTTAATTACAATTCTAAACAAATCCTTTTAATCAATTAAAAGAATGTGTTCTGAGTTTCAAAAAAGTAATGTGCATATACAGTTTTATAACTACTTGAAAACTAAATTTATTAATTAAGCACCTCCTGTAAGTGAATTAGTATGAAGCAGAATGACTACAAAATGTCATTGTATAGCATTGTTAAAGGTGAGAAATAAATTTAAATAGTGAAAAGGTAAATGCTTAATAATAGACTTGTAGATTTAAAAGACCTTTAGTTTTATTTTTTAATTTTTGAGAAACATCATGCAAGGCTAGAGAACACTTGCACAAAAACTATGAATGTGAAATTAGAAAAAAAGAAAAAGGCAATAATTTCAGTATGGTTAAATGCCAGAAAATAAACTCTGGTTTAATTTAAAAACTTGAAGAAAATCATTTGTGTGATAAAATCATTAATGAAAAAGCATTTTTGAATCATCCTTAAACCTATACTCTCTGAACATATAGACAAATCTACTCTGCAACTATCTGAATCAATGGCTCTGTAAGAAACTTAAGAAATCAATGTATTTTAACCCCTCTACACTTAAAAATCATAGGCTAATTCAACAAGCACTTAAAGTATTTCTTCCCCATAGACACTTTTATTTACATATTCCCTGGGCACTATGTCACTTGCTATTTCAACATTTCCCTCTCCACTACTTCTCATTGTTAGATGAAGAAAAAGATTCTATGGTGCCTATATTTGAATTTAGTTTTCTTACATTTTTCTTTTTTTCATTTTGTGAACATTGATTTTTGAAGGAGGTTAGACTGAAAAAGAATTGTTTTCACAGTTGAGATCAAACAATATCTTCCCTAAAAATATATTTTCAAGTACAAATCTTCCTCTGCTTGATAGAAAAAATAAAAATAATGCCACTATAATAGACACATAGTAAGACTTTTCAATAAAAAAAAACTTCTGGAATTTTAAGTATTTGTGACTTCTAAATTTAAAATTTATTTACATATAAAAATAATTTTGAGTGATACTTTTCAATAATTTCTTAAAGAAATTATAAAAACAAATTTTATTAATAAAAGCAATTAAGATTTATTGATGTAGTTAAGAATATTTCATGCATGACAAAATTATTAAATAAATGAGGCTTGAATAATAATACTTTATTTGTTCTTAAATAGTCCAGTTAAGTTCAAGAGAGGCAGACATGTAAACACTCAATTACAAATAAAATGTGTAGCTCTCTTAAAGACATTTTACAATGTTGAGTCACAGCCTAGAAGAAAATCATCAATAATAACTGTACCTCAAATAAGATGTTTTTAAAACTGAATCAGGAAGCATAATTAGTAATTTAATAATTAACAAAATTTAAGGAAAATAAATGAGACAAAGAAGAATAGAATATGCAAAAGCACAGTCATGAAGCTGTATGTTTGGAACTACAGATCCTTTTACTAGTTCTGTCTCAGATAAATATACTACATTGTCTCTTTGTTCATTTTTTTATTAAGATAAAATTCACATAACACATAAGTCCCCATTTTCAGTGTACAATTTTAGTATATTTACAATAATGTGCAGAATTATTGTAGAATTATCTAGAATTATCACTAATTCTAGAACATTTTATTAATCTCTAACATTTAACACCTGTATCTGTTAGCAACCAATACTAAATCCCTTCTTCCCCCAATCTTCCTCTCCTTCCAGGGGCTGGAGACAATTCCTGCGACTACTAAATTTTCTGCCTCTGTGGTTTTGCTTATTCTTAACACATCATACAAAAGCTATCAAGCAATATTTGGCCTTTTGTTTCTGACTTCTTCCACTAAGTATAATACTTTAAAGAGTCATCCATGTAGTAGTATGTATCAGTACCTTACTCCTTTTTTGGCTGAATAACATTACATTGTAGGATATGACACCTTTGTTTCCCCTGTGATTAACAGACAATTCCAGTTATTTCCACTTTTGGGCTATTATAAATAATATGTCTTTGTATGTTCAAGTTTTGTGTAGACATATTTTTTTTCATTTCTCTTTGGTATATATCTAGAAATATAATGCTGAGGTTACATAATAACTGTATATTTAATATATTAAAGAGTTGTCAATGCAAGTGTTTAAATTATTAAAGAACTGTCTATGTTTTACATAGACACTGTACTATTTTACATTCCCACCAGCAATGTATGAAGGTTCAAATTTTTCTATATCCTCTATCACTTATTTTCTGATTTTTCTTCTTTGTTTAAATTATAGCCAGTCTAGTGGTTTGTAAAGTGGTATCTCATACTGTTGATTTGCATTTACCTAATTAATAAATATATTGAACATTCTTTCATGTGCTTATTGTCCACTTGTGTATCTTCTTTGAAGAAGTTACTATTCAAATACTTTGCCCATATTTAATTGGGCTGTTTGTCTTTTTATTCTTGAGGTTTGAGAGCTCTTGTTATAGTGTAGATACTGAACTAATATTCCAATCATCCATTTTATCATTTCAGAGACATTCAGGGGAAAAATTTTAGTAGACATGCTCAATCTTTAATCTTGACCTGTAGGTTCAAATTGTATTGATGAAAAAAATTTCATGTTAGATTTTTTAGAAGTCATGAGAACATAAAAATGGTCCAAGATAAGAATCAAATCTCAAAGTGTGTCACTCATAGGTTAAAATAAAGCATATGTGGTTTGAAAAGACATCTACAGGCTGGGCGCTGTGGCTCACGCCTGTAATCCTAGCTCTTGGGAGGCCGAGGCGGGCGGATTGCTCAAGGTCAGGAGTTCAAAACCAGCCTGAGCGAGACCCTGTCTCTACTATAAATAGAAAGAAATTAATTGGCCAACTGATATATATATATAAAATTAGCCGGGCATGGTGGCGCATGCCTGTAGTCCCAGCTACCCGGGAGGCTGAGGCAGAAGGATCACTCGAGCCCAGGAGTTTGAGGTTGCTGTGAGCTAGGCTGACGCCATGGCACTCACTCTAGCCTGGGCAACAAAGCGAGACTCTGTCTCAAAAAAAAAAAAAAAAAAAAAAAAAAAAAAAAAAGAAAAGACATCTACAAAATAAAAATAAAAGGAATATTTGGCAATATTAACAATAATCAATGTAAAATATAAATAAGTTTTTAAAATCCATAAAATGAGATTTATTTATAATTGAAGACATATGCAACATTCACAAAATTTGTAATAATGTTCTATGTTTAATATCGTATAATGTAATAATAAATTTTAAAAATCTAAGAAATAAAAGAAAATTTCATAAAAAATTATAGAAGTGAGACATATAGTGTTAATATTTTCTTTAAATCATATAGTGTTAATATTTTCTTTAAATCATTTATGATTTGCACAAAGAAAATACAAAGTTTAAAGGATCAGAATAATATTATAGCTATATATTATACTTCATTTCTGAGAATGTATATTTTAAATCACTTGATGGGAAATTTGCATATATTAGGCTTAGAAAGATGCTTTTAAATAACTCATGTATGAGAAATCACACAGACTTGTTCACTGCCCATGCAATCAAATAAAAATTTAGAACTTAAGAAAAAATGAGAGAAAAATAGTGTTACTAGCACCATTAGCAAATAGGCCACAAAAATGAAAGCATAACACTAGAAGATATAAAAAAGAAAATAGACTAAACTTTCTTAGCTTGGTCTTCAATCAAAAAGGATTATTAAAATTTAGAAACTGAAGATGAAGAATATTAACTTAAAAATATATGCAATATCAGCATAACTACTAATACAGATATATATATATATACATACACACACACACTAGTCTTACATGATGAGGAAGAATGAATGACAATAAAAGAAAAACTCAACTCATTTTTTAAAATTGGTAGCTGCAAAAGGCCTAAAGCCCTAAGAGAATATTAATAAATGTTTGTCTGAAAATGATACAATCTAAAAGACTAAAATTAGAAGCACTTATATATTAATCCCAATCTGTTTCTAAACTGACTAAAATTATATAGTTAAATATCAGTCCAGGCTAACTTTTTAAAAACACGAATAAATAAAATCTGGAAAAATAATGCTGATGAAGGTTTCATTAAAAGATGATGATATCACTTCATTCTAGGTAAATTTAAAACATTTGTGTAATAATCTGTGTTCTAGAAAAAAAAATAGTAATTACCTAGGAATATAAACAGAGTTTAAAAACAAATTAATAAAAATTTATAAAAAATATAAAATTAGCAAAAACAGACATTAATCTGAATGTTTCTATGATCTATTTCGAGTGAGAAATGGATAATAATTTCAAATAGTTGCAAATCATGAAAATAGTGGAAAGTTTCCAAATTTAATTATGTTCACAAGTATAAAAATTTATAAAGAATAAAACCTGTAGGTCTAGTATATTTTAGATAATAAAAACAAAATAAAAATCAAGAGAAAAACAGAAAATAAAGATATAAAATTTTTGATATATGTCTCAAAGATATTTAGTAAACAACCAATATACTTTTCAGATTAGATAGATAGATTAAAAACACACTAATACCAGTAGAATAATATTGAAAATAGTAAAGAATTGCCCTCTCAAATATCCCTCTTAAAATTCACTATGAAATACTTGTCGGTCTCATTAAAAAAGGGACAAACCCAGGATCTATTTTATTACCACAGTATTTAAATTGTTCTAAAAGATTTAGCCATTGTGAAGTAACAGAAGAAAAGAATTAGATACTTAACTGCTTAAAAGAAGATAAACAGTTATTTGTAGGTGACAAAAATATGAATTTTAGTATTCTACGCTGCTGAATAGCTCATATCAATTGAGGGAAAAGGAAAAAGGGAACTAACAGTGTTCAAAGAAGTCTAAGGATTGAGACAACATAAATCTGAGTTATAACTTTGGACCTCTATGCGTGTGTGTATGTGTGTGTCTTTTCTTTCTAGCTAGAGAAGTACATGCATGTATAGATATTTATCATATACAGATATATATCACAATGTACAAATATCCAACAACTGATATATAATTCACAAGTGTTAATCTACAGTATAAAGAAAATAATAAATGGTACCTTCACTGATTGTGTTCTCTGGCAGCAGATGCTGAAAAGGAGTTTGGAGTGCAAGTTTATTCATGAGAATCAAACTGTAAAAGGAAAGGAGAGGAAGCAGAATTTGTAAGAAAAAGAGGCCAAATTACCATGCAGGCCCACCCAAGTCTTAACCAAATGGTCAGATAGTGTTGGAATGAATATTGCTCATTAAAGTGACTGTCATTGGGCTAAAATGACTGGGACTTACACTCCCACCTTTCTTAGTCACCAGATATGGACTATGGCAGGAAGGCTCAACCTTGAATGAGTCAGGGGCTGTAGCTGAGGCAAACCCTGAGAAAGCTCACAGCCTGAGACTAACTGCTAACCACACTATCCCACTGGGAAGCAAGTCCTTCCTTGAATTGGGATCTATATAGCAAAAGTTCATGTCTATCTTAGCCCACCCTCAGCACTACTTGGATCAAGAACTCCATTTACCTTTATGGAGCAGCAATTCCAAGTTTCTGGTGGGGCTCTTTTTCAAAGTGGAAGCCCAGTGGGACACCTTATAGACGTTCCCTCTGTCAGGTGGCCTCAGAGCCACAATTGTTACTCTTCTCTCCTCTCTCCATTATTCATTTTAGATTTTCTTCACTGCTACTTCTTACCTCTCTGTGACACAGGCCACCCAGGCAAGGGTGTGACCTTGGGAAAGATGACAATCTCCAACCCTTAAGGTGCCGACAGATGAAGGTGGACTGCTACCTGTGCACCCTACAGCTAGGCAGGGAATCCTTCCTTGAAAGTCTTTCTTGAATGAAAATCTTGATAGCATAGACATTTAATTAAAATATGTAATATATGATATTTAATATTAACAAATGAACATATGGTATATATTATGTAATGCATAATACATAATGTGCAATATACATATTCATACTATATAATAAATGCATATATAGAAAAATACTCATCTGCTTCTCCTCAGTGGGTGGGACTCATTCTTTCCCCTGCCCATAAGCTTCCTCCATGGGATGAGAGGAAAAGATCTTGGGGACAATCAAATTCAAGCTTACATCATGCCAGCTAATGATTCCAGAAGAATGAAACAGCTTTTCTTTCTCAGTCATTGTGCTGATGGGACTCTGTGCTTCTTTCATGTACAGGATGAAAATGTTTTGTCTTGTGTTGTTTTGTTCATCTAAACAATGACAAGAATGGATACTGACTGGCAACGTGTAGGGGCTCCGTTGATTATCCACTGACCTTTGCAAATCATTCTTCACCTTCCTCTGCCATACTTGTGACCCAAGAGTCTGATCTCTGTGGAGTACATCACCCTGTTCCCTTGTCCTCTGACCCAGCTGAGAGGCCCTGCCATGAAACTGGATGGAGGAGGGAAGGAAGATTGGTATATTTATTCCCTTCTCTCTCTGCTGGGAGGCAGTTCTGTCATTGGCTGTACTTTCACTGTGGTTAGTCCTGGCAGGCCCTCTCTTGGAATGGATCCAGCTTTTTCTGGTCTCAGTAGCACCCTAATCTCCCTTGGTCCCTCCCTTTGCTGCAGTCCCTGGCTGCTCCCTTAGAGTCCTTGTAGTTTCCCTTCACCCAGTCTACTCTATAATAGTGTCTTCACTGTTAATCATTTGAGTGTGTTGTCTGTTTCCCATAAACTCCTAGGTCACCCCTCATGTCTTTATAAATCTTCAGTGAACAACTCTGGGCCTGACCTGGGCAGGTACATTGGAAATATGATGGTATAGAGGATAAAGTATTAAGATTTGAAGCTCAAAAGGTAGGATATTGTGATTGTCCACTCTAATAGAAACACATTCAGTGAGTGAAATGAAGTTCCCTAAGGGAAAGGGAGATTACTTTTAAGGAAATAAAGGAAATGGGGTCTTTTACAAAAATTATAAATGTCCTCTAATCTTTCCTTCTATTAATAATGTTTAGAGACAAAACTTTCTTTTCCTACATGTCATTTCAATTACCAATTACTTCATAGTTATATTTTATCTAAAACCTAAAATACACACATTACCTTTGCAAAGAGAGTCCCCCCTAAATTTCAGTGGCTGCATTGAGTTACAGGCCCATGTTCCCTGTTTTGTATACTTTGGTTTTATTGGGCCTATGTACAACTGCCTGTGGTTCTATAGTATACGTCTAGTAAGAAATTAAGTGTTCCTAAAAATACAAGATGCTGGAAGCAGCTGAAATGACACTAACTGTGATTAAGCATGTTCATTTAGAGAAGTGGAGAGAGTAGACAACTAAAAGGCCTCTGCGTATGCCACATGCTGCAGAACGTGGAGTCAAGACTTGCTTCAATAAATAAGCTGTCAATAAATAAGCATCTTGATCTGGCCACAGTTCAGGGTCTGGTTCTTCCCACCAAGGCTCTCCTTTATCCACTGTTTCTCATACCTAAAAAGGTACTTTATTTCTTGTTGACATGGACAGGAGGTTCTGAGAATTGTTTGGTGATTTGAGAATCACAGTTCTGTGTTTAGCAGGCAGAAGAATTCTCAGGGACAACAATTCTCTGAAATGTACATTTTTCTCCTAGTTTATTTTTGGGGGAGTTTTAAAATCTAGTAAATAATAGTTTGATCATAATAGCTATATTTTTCTCAAAATTTATTTTTCTTACTAAGGCCTTGGGGCTTAAATCACTGCCTGTTCCTCCTTAAGCCCCAAATATCTGCTTTTCTTCTGCTCTCTACCTTGAGAAAATATGCAACAACAAATTGGATAAGACAAAGCTAATATGCTGTCTACCTCCAGGATCCATCTCAAAGGTAGAATTTTTAGTCCTGCATGGCAGAGGTGGGTTAGGAGAGATGTGTCAAGGATGGGGGTGGGGCGTGAAAATATCAGGCTTTCCCAGGGCCAAGGGTCTTTCTAGAACCCAGTGCCATCTCTTGGGTTTATTTATAACTTCCCTGATTCACTGCCATAAATGCTAGTATGAGGAAAGAAATTGGGATTTTGCCCCCTTGATGGAAGTTTATTTTCTAATATTATTCTTACTGGGTGCAAGTTTAAGTTCATGGATTTGCCTTGGTGCTGCCTCAAGCAAATGGCCCACTTGGGAAGAAGGACAAGAGGTCCCTCCCTTGGTGCTGTCCCACCTTAATCCTGCCTGGAGCAATGGCCACACCTGGGGGAAGGAGGAACCCCTGCTAAACTTCGAAAGAATGCAGGGAATCCCCAGCCCACAGGCCAGTAGCCCAGGCACAATAGGATTTGGAAAGTGACTTAGACTAACCTAAGATAATTATCATGTCTTTAACTGTCCATCAAAGTGATTCCATGGTGACATCTGAACCATGAGGCAGACCCAATCCAGACACTATCAAATAAGACCCCAGACCATAACCAGAGCTTTCTTGTTACGACACATGGGTCTGTTCATCATTCTGTGATGAATGTTATCTTGCTCTCACTCTGTAAACCTATATCTTGCTCTTGCTCTGTAAGTCTATCTTGTTCTTCCTCGATAACTTCATTTTATGCTTGCCTTGCTGTTGTTTCTGGGCTATTTCCTTACTGGATTTTCTTTTGTTTTCTTATTGATTTAAAGGCATCTTGTGGATGTGAGGTCTCTATGAGATACATACTTTTTTTTTTCCCACTTGCCTTGCTTGCTCGCTCTCCCAATGGTGACTTATAAGGCACATGAATTCCTCAGTTTACTAAAGTCCAATTGATTGATTTTTTTTTTTAATAAATAGTGTTTTGGAGTCCTCTAATAAATATTAATATTTCCCTGCCCAACAATCATACAAATATTCTTCTATATTTTCTTCTAGAGGTTTTATTGTTTCACTTTCACATTTATAAATATAATCCTAAATATCTTGCTTAGATATGTAAATCCATTTAATCTTAACTTTTGTTTATGATCAAGATCATAAAGTATGAAGAGATTGAGATCTATTTTTTCCATATGGATATTTAATTAAATTAGAGCCTTTTTTTTTCTTTTTTTGTAGTAAAATACATATAACATACAATTTACCATCTTAACCATTTTGAAGTGTAAAGTTAAGCAGCCTTAAATACATTCACAGTGTGAAACCATCATCGCTACTAATCATTACAACTCTTTTCATCTTATAAAATTGAAACTCGGCACCCAATAAACAATAACCCCCCCATTTTCCCCTTCCCCCAGTCCCTGGCAACTGCCTCAGAGTATTTATTTTATATATATAAAGTGTATATATAAAGTATTTATTTTATACACATATACAGATGTAAATATGCATAGGTCTCATCTTTATATCAATATTTGTATCTCTATCTATATATGGGGTTGTGTATATATATATATTCACCTTTATGCTTGTTTGTAGGTATCTATGTATATGGATAAAGTTCCATACATATACACATGCATATGTATATCAGCACACGCACACATACATATAGCTTGTTACGTATTGTTATAAATGAAGTTATTTTTCTTATTATTATGAAATTCACATTCTTAAGGTGCCACAAAGTTATTACTGATGAGTGAATTTAGTTACTAAAAGGGTAGAATAAACACAGCTCTGTTATCTTTCATATACTTCAAATATGTTGGATATTTTTATCTTTGTAATCACTGTGTAAGTTGATGGGGAATCTGAGATAAACATGCTGAGGAGATGATCTTTCACATTAGAAGTCCTGTGATAGCTAAGAGCATACAAGAGAAAGACAATGGTTTGTTTACCACATTTTAATTCCCTTCCTCTCAACCTCATTGCTTTCAAAATGAAATGCTAAATTATGAATTCTATAATAATAATGAGCAAACTTAATAACTTAATTAGGTTAGTAGAGACCCATGAAATTAATACAAGCATACATAGTGCTACTATAGTTTCCAAAGGTGCTAATGAATGACAAAGACTATTGCTATCTTGATAGTGTTAGACTTTGAAGAATAGTAGACACAGACAAGTCAAGGTAAATATTGTCTGGCAATAGAACAAAAGTTAATATTAGGATATAGGTCTTAATTGTTGAACTTAACTGAACAGAGAATGTCTTTTGAAAGTGTAAATAATGCTCTACTAAAAATATATATCAATTTGGCAAACTAGGTAAACTATTATAATATTAATATAACATTACCTCTATGTAGAAAATAAGGGATAAAGGAAAATAAGCATATTTAACACAACTAATTAAGACTTTTAAATAAAAGCACATTAACACTAATGGTATTATTCTTAAAAATCTTAGCCCTGAATTATCATTAACATCACAAAATTATAATAGAAACAGCTTATTGTTTTTCTATTACTCTTAAATTTCTCCAAAACTTATTTTAGGGAATGCATTTATTCACCAAGTAGCAAGACAACTGTTTATGTCATGGCAATGTAATTAGAGGGCAGATCAATGTAAATGGATTTTTGACATTGTAATTATTTGAATTTTAGATTATAACAATGTGTTTCTTATGCTTGTATATAAATAATATCTTCAAAATGATATGTGTACAACAAGGTCAAGCTAAAAGCCAGTGTTTTGCACATAAACATTCAATTTTTTGACTGCAGTTTAATTCTGTTTCAATCTTTGAAACATTGCTCTTTGATTGGAATGGACATTTCAAACCATCTCAAATTCTATCTTGGACTTATATCTCTTAAGTCCTCTTTCTTAGCAATTTTTAAAAACAAACCTATTTTGACTCTTGACATTGCTTTGGCTTTGATTTGTGATAAATTGTATTTTCAGAAATTTCCTTCACAGTTTTCAAATTTTATGCAAGGTCTAGACACATTCTTTCTAATTCCCTATTGTAATCCATATGCTTCATGTCCTAAGCAGTGATCTGGGCTTGTGGAGCTCAGGAATGAAGAAAAGAAAAAAAAATAAATAACAAGGCCTGTAATCTACCAGAGTTGATGTTTCTTGTTGAGAGGTTATAATATTAATATTAATAAAATATGCAAATCAAAAAGAAGATACTTTCTGATATTAAGAAGTTCTAGAAAGATAATCAAATAGGTTAGTGAGATAGAATTGCAAAGAAGAAAAAGAAGAGACCCCCCAGGTGGTATTTGAGCTGAAATGTGAATGATAAAAATGTCATCTACACATGACTATTTGCAGGTTCTCTACAAAGAGAAGACTTGAAGCAGCTGTGAGTCAGGAGCAAGCTTGGTGAGAGGCTGAAGCCTACTGAATGTGAAGGAAAGTGGTGAAGATGATTTTATTTTGATTTTATTAATAATTTAGTTTTATTAAAATTAAAAAGAAAAGTTTTGTAGGCTGTTCTTATAAATTAAGAGGCTAAACAAATCCTTATTCTCATGTAAGGGGACTTCTGCAAACAAAACAGAGAATTTTCCCAAATGCCTATTCAGCTAGACTGTAGAACATTTAGTTAAATATATATACATACATATACATATATACACACACACATATATATATATATATTATTTTTTCTTGCCAAAAGCTACATGCACAATTACTATACCTGGAAATTATGTGATATATCCAGCATTCTATAAAAGCCTGTGTCATATAACAAAACTTACACTTGCCTGCATAAAATTGTGCCTCATAAGCTCATTGTAAAGGCTTCTCTCTCTTAAAGTTTCCCTCTCTCTGTATAATGATAAAGTTTTTACTTATAGATTGATTCCCTTACTTACTGGGTGGATTGGCCCTTACTTACTTCACAATAATTAGTGGTGTTGTTAGTCAGAAGCATGTGACCCAAGTGCTGGATATTCCTTTCTATGATCCATGTAACAATGACTATTTAAAAAAGAGAATCTTTATTCAAAGATCCATATTTTGTGTGACTTCTCCAATTTGTTGGAGTCTGAAATGTTGCAGTCTGAAATGTCAATTCTTGCTGTGCTCTTGGCCGAAGAATGACCAGACACATCAAAGGCAAGGCAAGTGTGAAACAAAGCTTATCGAGGAGAGAAAAACAGGATTATAGATCAAGATCAAGATACAGGTTTACAGAGCAACAGCAAAATAAATTCTCCACAGACAGATAAATGGATCCCTTGTCATAAAAAAAGGTGTTGTTTATGGTCTGGGGTCTTGTTTTATAGAGTCTGGATTGGGACCTCCTTGTGGTTCAGACGTCAGCCTGGAACCACTTTGGTGGATAGTTGGGAGTTATATAACCTGAATCTTACTGCACATGCGGATCTCCCACAAGCCTCTCTGAAAGGACATTTTGGGGAGAGGGGGTGCACTGCAATGTAGACTTAAGTTAATGACATAATAATTAGCTTTAGGTTGTACTAGGACACCTTCTAGACCCCATTGTACCTGTGTTTCTTGGCCCACCGGCTGGAGAATCCTCTGCATTCTTTTGTAGTTGGAGCACTAAGTTCTGATTGGCAGATTCATAGGTCATTCCCTCCTCCCCTAGATATAGCAATTGTTTGGGGCTCCTACCTTCATCCTGAAAAGATGCCAGAGGTCTTTGTTTTTATGTAACAAATTGATGTGCCATCTGACAAGGTTTTACAATTTTTTGGAGTGACAGATTATTTTCTGCCTTTTGCTTGTCTGGTTACTCAGGTTTTTGATGGAGTCTCCAAATGGCAAAGATAGTTTCTTAAAAGAGGCTAAATAACCATGAAATATTTTGTCTTTAGGCAGGAGAGGACTTGCGGGATTCAGTGTGTTATAGTGATGGATCCTGTCATATGAAGGCAAAATAGACAATGTGGGAATTAAAATATGCAGGACCTTTAATTTCTTCCATATAGTATAATGTGATTGTTCCCAATTAGCCAGAATATTTAACCTAGAAACAAACTTAAAAATAAAATTCTTTTTGATTAAAATTATTTTATAATCTTTGTGCTACTAACCCCCAAAATGCACAATCATTGAAATATATTTCAATGAATACCTTGTGCTTATAAATAATTAACACAAGGAAGACTACATTTCTCTTTTGATTTGTCAGTTGTTTTGTTATATGTTTCATAAACAAAAGGATTCCTATAATAGTTTTGCATTCATTAACATTTGGAGCCCATCAAACAACTCTATTTTTATCCCTCTTTTATTAGGTGGAGCAGCAAACCTTTGTGCTACTTTGTAGCCACTGGTAGAAAGCTAAATTGGTTTAGTCATAAAAGATATCAAGAGAGTTTTATTATTATAAATCTGGAGTTTGAATTTGGGAAAACACAATCCACAGATTTTAGAGATGATATAAACTAAAGTCTTAAATGTCTAACAGAAAGAGTTACAGTCAATATTTTCAATAGTTACTTTCAATAATACTCAGCGATAAGAAACAATGGTTATTAAACTTTAACTTTAAAAAACAAAAATTCAAGACCATGCCAAAAATACAGAAAGTTAACAATATTTGGATGATAAAATGAAAAGTCTACTATGTACATCCAAAATAACTAGTAAATTTGGAAAAAGAAAGAACAGAATTCTAATTTTCTCTTTTTTGTATGCCATTCAAATAACAATTTGGACTAAAGGATTTACTGTTCTCTAAACTTATTAATGTCGATATATAGATATATACAATCTTACATATATAACTTAGCTATATAAATATACATAAATAAATATACAAACAGATAAGTTTAAAGCTTTCAATAATTACAATTTATACGTATTTACTATATTGCTATTTTAAATAAGACAATATTGTTTTATAACATATTTACCATTTTAATAAGCCCTGAAAATTTCTTCAATAAAGTGACAAATTTTTTTCCTGTTTAAAAAGATATGAATATGTTTTCACATATTTATATCTTTCTGTAACAAATGTACCTAGTGTTTTTTAACACTTATGTTGTTCCAACTAATAATAATAATTACAATAGCTCACCAAAGTAATTCACTTAGTTTTCTTCAAACACAAGAGTAAACCAGAAGGGAGGAAAACATGTGCTGTGTATTTTTTTTTCCATGACCAAGCATTCTATTCTGCATAAATTTTAAGGTGGCAAAAATAATTACAATTATAATAACATTCAAAGGCATTTATACAAAGTGTTATAGTCTTCCAACTAAATAAGCATAAATTAAAACTAGATTCAGTGATCACTGATTTGTATCTTTCTTATTTAGAAATTACAAAGAATCCAAAGATTATATTTTTATTACCTCAATTTTACATTTGTCTAAGGTTTTAAAGTCAATAAAAATGTTTTATATACATGTTTCATTAACATTTTAATTTCTTATTACTTGTATCATTATGAGAATTTCACTCAGGCTTATACCCTTTTAAAATGTTCTCTATTACAATTCTATATAACTAAGAATAATTTTTATGTCATTTAAACATCTTAAACATAAAGAAACGATTATAGCATACTTAACTCATAGACCACTACAGATAATTTACAAGATAATTATAGTAATTTAACCTCACTCTTATCATAGTAGAATATTGTGATATTAGTTTTTATAGTAAAATCAGGAAGGAAAATAGAATTATCTTTAAGTCAACATTATTAACTTATTTTCATTTATATACTTGAATATCTATTTTCTCAAATATTAACATGAAATATTATTTTAATAGAATCTATAATCCTCTGAATGAATAAACTAAATTTTTTTGATTTAATAACAAATATTTATTGGCCATTTTTAATATATAAGTCATTTTGCTAAATTCTTTTTTTTTTAATTTCAGCATATCATGGGGGTACAAATGTTAATGAATAAACTAAATTTTAAGGTCTCTTTAAATTATGCCAAAATCTCAGTACCTTAACCTTAGTTTGAGAAACTTTGTAAGCAAGGCCATAATTAAAAAACATAATAAAACAGTTAAACATTTTTTCTTTGTTTCCATTGAGTTAAAGATTACCAAAGGAAGAAGTTAAAAGAGGAATAAATATGAAGAAATAAACATACATAAAGTATTATAAACATAATATTTTCTCTTTATTTTTAGCATAGATGTGACAACTAATTTTTTGCTAGCCTTTTCATTTACATTATTGACAAATATCTTTGTTAAAATGATAGTTTTTTGTTATTCCTCTTATAGTTTCTTTAACTTCTAAATTATATTTATGGTCTTGCCAACTAGCTATTTTCAACAAAATTTCTGTATTCTCTGGCCCTATGAGAAGAAAGGACAGATAGGAAGAAATGAAATATAATTACCAAAGACAAGTCTAAATTTTTCAATAAATTTTTCTCTCTGTCCTGGAGATTGGAGTTTTCTTAAGTATGGTATAGAGACCAGAACCTGACCCAGATTTAAGGTACACATTCCAGTCAGTACCTCCTTCAAATGGAGACTGCATTCTTAAAGAATATTGGTTTTATTTATTCCTAAGACAAAAAATAAAAAAAAAAATAAAACTAATTCTGAGAGTCTTGATGAAATAATCAAAGCTCAGACAATTTCCCTTGTGATTATGGGAAGGGTGGCCTTCTCTGTGAGCCAAATGAGATGCAAGGAGTCTCAGATGTGTGGACTATTTATTATCTACTCAAGAGGTCTAGTCCATGGCAAAAGGGTTTCAGACAAATTTTGGCAGAACTTCTAGTTTTGTTGAAGTACATTAGTCAATGGCCAGCAGAAATGTACTTGTAAGTAAACAAAGATAAATTTGTTCATTGCCATAGTAATCAAGAATATGTCAGAAAAACAATGGAGTGTTTCAGTACAAGGGAGGTATGTGGTGATTAATTATAGACAGTTTTTAGTAAAATTCAAAGAAAAGTCTGTCCTGATTTGGGACCTATTGGGAATTATAATAATTAGGAGATTCGATGTATTAATAATTGTTATCAAGAGGCAGAAGTAAGAATCAGGGATATGTTCCTATCAGAAATCTTATCGGAAAGAATAGTCATGCATTTTAGCTGGAAAAGGGGTATGTTTGATTATTTGTATAATGGCACAGTGTCCTTGTGTCTGTGTTTAGACATGATTAAAGTGTCATCTTGCTTTGATCTTATCCTACTATGGTCAAAATGAGCCTGCCTGATTATTGTTGTTATACTTTAGAAACTTTATATGATCCAGAAGGAACTTCAGGGCCTACCTGTTGGGTGCCAAAGGCCAGCTGTTGGCCATTAGGGCTGCTGTTGTTGTTGTTATTGCTCTTTACTTGTTTGTTTTTCCTCCTCATTATTGTTATTGTTCAACTATGGACTGAGTTTTGTTAGATAATACAAATGATAAAATATCTTTGTTTAAATGGGAACTGGATTTATAGCAGAGAGAAAAAAAGATGCAGGTATAAGATAAATAAGAATAAGATAAAATCCTATCATTTTGAATTTGAAGTATCAGTGTAAATTCAAAATGTATTTTAAATTTTTAATAAGCATTCATGAGCACATTTAGGAGTCAGATTGTGGTCTCTATTTACTATTTTCCAATTATCAGAACCAGGGATCCTTTGAGATATCATTGGCTCTAAATCTGGGATAAAAATAAACAAGAAAACATTGAATTTATTGACATATCACAACCCAATAAACCACAAATTGCAATTAAGAATGTGTCAAAAAATTCATTTTTAATTTTCATTAACCTGTGACCAACAAAAGCATAAGCTGGACGTCATATTTCAGGTTCTCAAAACAGAACTTTCTCCCAGAATCTAAATCAGCTCAACTGATATTATCTTCACCTTAGACTTCTAGATAAAGATAATACATTTAAAATTCATATTGACATTCAATATGTTTTAATATGCTCTGGTTTGGGTTTGCTTATTCTCAGAATGAATAGAGCCTTTTTATTGCTGGAGAGATATACATGTCACTGGACACTCATTAAAGAACTTTCTAAAGCCTTGGCCTATAATCCAAAGACTTTACTTTCCATACTAACCTCAACATTCAGGAAAAACACAAGAAACCAGTGTTTAACTAGAATTAAAACAAAAATTTGGCAACATTCTCAGGGGCTCTGAAACTCCTATGGCCTAAGTCTGTTGACAAAAGCTCTCCTTTTGTGATTAATAATAGGCTGCACCGTACATTTGGGGATTTCAATGGTGATCTTAGTCTACCCTAAAGCAAAATTATGCTATACTAAATACTATGAAAGACTCATATGCAGTACGTAGATTTAGACTACTGGGCACAAAAACCTCTTATAAGACATTCAAAATATTCACCTAAGCAGACCCTACATGGCCTGAAATGAGAAGACTTTAGTCTTTTGATAGAGATACCTCAGAGTGCACCTGAGTCTAAGTGAAAAAACACTTTGTCAGGAATTCTATTTTTTTTATTTTAGTTTATCAAATTATGGGGGTACAAATATTGTTAGGGTTACATATATTGCCCCTGACATTCCTCCCCCCACTCCCGCCTTACCAAAACATCAAGCGTGTCCTACCCCCAGGTGGTGCGCATTGCACCTATTTTGTAAGTATAAATTCTTCCCCTCCTCCCCCCTCCCATCTGCCCACCACCCGTAAAAGTTTTTTTTTTTTTTTCTTTTTTTGACCTTTGGGTTACATTGTATATCTTTGCCTTTCCCTAGGAAAGGTTAGAGGTATTCCCTCCTCCCCCAACAATGCTTGCCACAACCCTAAGATGTGTATCTCCCCCTCCCCCAAACCCTGGTGGGCACTATCACCATTTGAGCACCATAGTTTTAATCAGTCAGTACCAATTTGATGGCGAGTAGATGTGTGTCACCTCACTTTGGATAACGGGCTTAAGCTTAATGCAGGATAGCATAAACGGTGCTAGCTCCCTGTCATTTCTTAGAATTGAGTAGTATTCCATTGTGAGCATATACCAAATTTTAATTATCCACTCATGAAGTGATGGACACTTGGGTTGTTTCCATGATCTTGTAATAGTGAATTGTGCTGCCATAAACATTTGAGTGTAGATGTCTTTATAGTAGAATGTCTTATGCTCTTTTGGGTAGATGCCCAACAATGCTATTGCTGGGTCGAATGGTATTTCTATATCTAGCTGTTTGAGGTATCTCCAAATTCTTTTCCACAGAGGTTGCACTAATTTGCAGTCCCACCAACAGTGTAGGAGTGTTCCTGTCTCTCCACATTGTCACCAGCATTTGTTGTTTTGGGATTTCTTGATACAAGCCATTCTCATTGGTGTTAGATGATATCTCATTGTGGTTTTGATTTGCATTTCTCTTGTTAGGAATTCTTAACTGTCACAAACAATGCAACTCTAGGAGATTGACCCTTGAATTCATCCTTCGTACATCAAAAGGCATTTTCTCTCCTTTCCAGATCATTGTATTCCATTCTTTCATGAAACATTAAGATGAGGATTCATTCTTAAGAATCCTACAGAGGCATATGAACTTTAGAAGAGAAAAACAAAGCCAACATCCTTTTATCAGACAGATGTTGAAATGAAGTATATAAATTCCACCCAAGATGATGGAACTAGGTTAATTTTCTGATACATTTACTCCTTTTTAATTTTTCTTTTTGGTTTACTGGTAATGTTATCTATTATCATTTGGTGATATCCCTCAGCAATCTCATAAATGTTTTATTAATATTTTTATACCTATATTAATCTCTTTCCTTTTAACCCCTCAAAGTGTTCTTCTACTACCTAAAAATAGGCAAGGTTCATATCCATTTTGCTATAATCACAGCTACTAATCTGAATTTAAATAATTACTGAATTTTTCATCCCTCAATTAATTATCTTTGACAAAATTTAAGTCTGATAAGTTCTTTAGAAGATGGCTTTCCTCTTATTCACTCCTTCTAAAGTTTATATTTCCTTCACATTATTAATATAACCCTCAATATTGTCAAAATAAAATATTGACTACAAATCACTAAAATATTTCTGCTATACTTGAGAATATGAAAGTTATGATAGAAAGAAAGAAAAAGAAAGAAAGAAAGAGAGAGAGGGGGGGAGAGAGAGAGAGAGAGAGAAGAGGAGAGGAGGAGAGGAGAGGAGAGGAGAGGAGAGGAGAGGAGAGGAGAGGAGAGGAGAGGAGAGGAGAGGAGAGGAGAGGAGAGGAGAGGAGAGGAGAGGAGAGGAGAGGAGAGGAGAGGAGAGGAGAGGAGAGGAGAGGAGAGGAGAGGAGAGGAGAGGAGAGGAGAGAAGAGAAGAGAAGAGAAGAGAAGAGAAGAGAAGAGAAGAGAAGAGAAGAGAAGAGAAGAGAAGAGAAGAGAGAACTCCCCATCTAGGCATAGCATGGTGAAACTGCAATAAACCAAAGATGGAGAGAAAGTTTTAGAAGCAGCTGAGGTGAAAGAAGATTACATACAAACGAACTTCAATTAATTTAAGAGCTAACTTTTCAAGGACAAGACCAGAAGTGAAGGAATTTGTTATATCTTGAATGTCCTGAAAGAAAATACATTTCAACCTAGAGTGTTGCAATCAGTGAAACCATCTTTTAAGAACAAGAACAGAACAAGGACAGAACAAGCACAGAATAAAAACATTATCAGGCAAAAACAGAGATTTTCCCATTTCTAATAGCCAATAAAAATCAACAGGGATAATTAGTTTCAAAATAAGTTGAGAAATAATAATGAACTCTTAAATTAGACATACATGAAATGGAAAAAGGAAAAGCAGAAAGCACAAAATAAGATATTAGAAACAAATAAAAATACTGAATTCAAGAGAGGTGCCTAAAACATAATACCAAAAATGTAAAATAAATTGTAAATGATATTTCATAAATAAAATTGTAAGTTTTTTTTTTTTTTTTTTTTGAGACAGAATCTCACTTTGTTGCCCAGGCTAGAGTGAGTGCCACGGCGTCAGCCCAGCTCATGGCAACCTCAAACTCCTGGGCTCAAGCAATCCTACTGCATCAGCCTCCTGAGTAGCTGGGACTACAGGCATGTGCCACCATGCCCTGCTAATTTTTTCTATATATATTAGTTGGCCAATTAATTTCTTCCTATTTATATTAGAGACAGGGTCTCACTCTTGCTCAGGCTGGTTTCAAACTCCTGACCTTGAGCAATCCGCCCACCTCAGCCTACCAGAGTACTAGGATTACAGCTGTGAGTCCCCACGCCCACCCAGCCGAATTGTAAGTATTAATCAAATCAATGCTGGTATGTAATTTCTCATATCAAACAAAATAGAAATAAAGCAGAACTGGTTTTAGCATTATATGTATCACTACCACAAGGTAAAAAATTCAAAAAGCCAGGACGATCTATCAATGTTGAAATATGGGTATCATACAGAAAATGATCAAAACCAAACCACATATCTGGAGAAATTACATTCAGTGGAAGTATTAATATAAAGCAAACTTCTAGATCACAGATAAAAATAAAATGATAATTTTAAAGAGAGTTAGAATGAAGCAATAAGCAAGGTGCTATCCATCAAAACATATAGAAGACCTTACCAGAATGTCAGCTTATTTGTACAAGGACAATACCTAATGATGATAAGTATCTAGAATGTGACAAAATGAGTAATGAAAGAAACCAGACACAAGGACATATATCACGCAATTCCTTGGATATTAAGTTCCAACATAAATACTGTTGTCCTTTGCATGCTGTGGATTGACTCTGTGAGCACCAATGGGAACCTGTTGGAATGACCAAGGTGTGTTACAACTTGTTATTTGTGCTTAACATTGTGCAGTTTGATTTATAAAATTATGCCTCAATAAAAAAATTAAATAAATACATTTCAATGGCTGCAGTATAGAGGCCTTACACAAAATTTATGAAAATATCTAAAGAAAAATATAGAACAATAAATTCAAGAAACTTACATAAGAAAAGAAGACAAATTCACAATTAATGATCTAAGTGTCACATTTTAATAGAAAAGTAGAAAGAACAGCAGAAAACAAAAACTTAAAAGAAAGAAAATAATAATTGTGAAACAGAGAATAAAAATATAGTTTTTGATAACACAAAAAATAATTACTGAAAAAACCTTCCAAGATTAAAAAAAAAGTAGAGGAGGTATTAGAAATATATTTTAAAGAAGATATGATTTTACTACTGATTTAAAATTATGAAAATCCTAGAATATTTGATGAAAAAAATACAACTTATCCAACCTGACTCAAAAAGAAATAGAAATGCAAAATAATCCTATACTCATTAATTAAATTGCACCTCTAATCAAAATCTTTTCACAAAGAAAATAACAAGTGAAAAATTTTTTAAGGGGAAGTTCTAGCACATTCAAGTAACAGATTGTTTTGATTTTATATAATCTATTCTCCAGATTAAAGAAAGAACGTGCCCCAATATTATGAAGTTAGTATATACTCTTGATACTCAAACCAGATAAGGACACAGAAAAATTATAGAACAATTTCATTTATGGATATAGAAGCAAAAATACTGAAGTAAGTATGAGCAAACTTCTTGATCAATTTAGTCTATCAAGATTTCAAGTTTGGCTTAACATTTCAAAATAAATGTTGTAATCAGGAAGACTAAATAATTAAAAATATAATTATCAAAATACATAACCCAAAAAAGGTAGTGAAATCCATTATCCAATCTTGATAAAGTCTCTCAGCTATTAATAGCAAAGAATAGAGACTGATTTATTTATCAAGTAAAGATCCTGTCACAAAATTTACCACAAACATTAAACTTAGTAGTTAATTTTTACTACATTTTTAAGATTAGGATAAAGACACAAATGCAAACTATTTAAACTTCTGTTCCTCTCTTTCTTATTTTTACAGGTGGTCCTAGGAAGTTTATTAAGAAAATAATTAAATACATGAAACAAACTTCTAATTATTTGCAAATGGATTGTTGTGTGATAGCAAATGTATAGAATTTATAGGTAAGTTATTAGAGTTAATAAAAGACTTAAGAATGGCTGATAAAAAAATCTATATGGCAAAAATCACTTGTTTATTTATCTTCTAACATTTCCAAAGTTGGTTTCCATAGCTTGTCAAAATCAGTATTTTTTACAAGAGCAACTAAAACTATGAAGTTTGTTGGATAATGTAAAAAGCTTTTAGGAACAAAATTATAAAACTTCATTGAACAATATGGAAGACATATACCATCAATTATCATAAAGATGTCAGTCCTTCCCAATTGAATCAAATGATAAAGGGAATGAATATAGTGTATTATATTTGTATAATAGAATATCACATGGCAATAAAATGGAATGAACTATAGATGCTTTTATGAAAAACTTCAAGGAGGAAAAATGTAATTTTGAATAATAAAAGCAAGTCACAGAATGGTACATATTGCAAGTATTTTTGCAAAGCGCAAATATAGGCAATTTTAAAAAAATAAACACGTAAACTCAAAATTTCACAATTCATTTTTTTCTCCTGTACGTGTCTGAAACATGTGTTCCTCTTGAATGGGTAGCTTTCCTTTGCATGGTAATTCCTTCTATTTAGTGATGCCATCATCTCTTACAGTCACCTATTTCTTTGCATCCCTCTAGTTCAGGAGTCCTCAAACTTTTTAAACAGGGGGCCAATTCACTGTCCCTCTGACTGTTGGAGAGTGTGCACTGTGGGCCTGGGATGAGTCGGCTGCTAAGCAAGCCAGGCAGTGGCGGCAAAATCACCCAGAGGGCCGGATAAATGTGCTAGGTGGCCCATATGTGGCCTGTGGGCCTTAGTTTGAGGACACATGCTCTAGTTGATAGGGAAAAAGACCATGGAAGGGCACACCCTCTTCCAACCACCCTGGCACAAAAATGACACATACGGCTTCTACTACTTATCTGCCATTTGAGCAAGAACTTGTCACATGGCCTCACCTAAATGCAAGGGATCTGGGAGAGAAAATCTTAAAAGAAGCAGCTGCTTCCTAATGATAACTTTACACTACACAAGGCAGCATACATATCAAGTGTAAATTAAGCAATTTTATTATTATATACAAATGAAAAACTAAAAAGAAAAACATAGGAAGAAATAATATAAATGTAAACTTAGTGGTTACTTTGAGACAAGGTTGGAAATGCAAGCATGGTGGGCACAGTGTGCTTTTTAAAGATACAGATAATATTATACTTTATTAGTTTGGGGTAAGTACATAAATGTCCAATTTATTATTATTATTGAAAATTTGCGTTATTTATAATAATATTATATATGTATATATAGTCAGTATTCGTGGGCAATTGGTTACAGGGCCTCCCCAGATATAAAATCTATGGATAATCAAATCCTTGATATATAATGGTGTAGGCTGAGTGAGGTGGCTCTTGCCTATAAACCCAGTACTTTGGGAGGCCATGGAGAGAAAGGCCAGGAGTTCGAGACCAGCCTGGCTAACATAGTGAGACCCTGTATCTACAAAAAAAGAAAAATTATTTGGGCATGATGACATGCACCTGTAGTCCCAGCTACTCAGGAGGCTGAGGTGGGAGGATCACTTGAGCCCAGGAGTTTGAGGCTACAGTGAGCTATGATCACACCCCTGTACTCCATCCTGGTGACAGAAAAAGACTTTGTCTCTAAATAAATAAATAACTGTAGCATTTGCATGTATCCTATGCACCTCTTCCCTGATCAAATATGATAAAATATATCACCATAACAGATATAAGAATAATAAAAAACTTTGAAATAATGCAAGAATTATCAAAATGTGACACAGAGACAAAAAGTGAGCATATGCTGTTGGAAAAACGGTGCTGAAAGATGTGCGCAATGCAGAGTTGCTACAAATCTTCAATTTGTAAAAAATGCAATATTTGTAAAGCACAATAAAGCAAAGCATAATAAAATGAGGTATGTCTTACTTTATATCTTTTAATAAAGTCTCTTTTGGAATACATTAATTTGACATTAGATTGAAATTTTAAATATTTTATCATTTGAAATCTCATTTTGAATAGCAGTTATCCTTGTCTTCTGATTTATATATTTAATTTCCAAAAAATGTAATCTACATTATTAACAAGGACATTGCCAAAGGTTATTTAAATATGACAACTTATGTACAGGGCTATGCTTCAGTAAAAGCTAAGTTCATAAAAAGCAGCATGATTACAATGATATCTTTCCATCCTTTGTGTTTCTAAGGTACAACATTAATAATATTTAGAGATACTTTAAAATAATATGTCTAGTCAGAATATATTCATGAATTGTATATAAGAGTGCCAAAATGCATTTTCAAGTTGAATACTAATGGTTAACTGTATTATTTAATATCATGAAATTTTGTCCTATAGAATCCTTGTTTTCCTTTCACTAAATGTTTGCCTACATCTAGTAGATCAAATATATCATATCCATGTGATATGGCTATCTAAGAAAAGAAATTTAGATGGTAGAATGTGTAGATGTGATATAAATGAAAATTTTAAGTGATAAAATACTTGAAAAGCTGACAATTCATGTAAAAATAATCCAAAAGTGGTAATATCTATATGGAAGGCAGTGTGCATTTTTAAAAAGTTGTATGAGGCACAGTCTTAGTCTCTTTTATGCTGCTATAACAGAATTCCACAGACTGGGTAATTTATATATGACAGAAACTTAATAGGTTCATGGTTATAAAAGCTAGGAAGTTCAAGAGCATGGCACAAGCAATTGGTGAGGGTCATCCCATGGTGGAAGGCCCAAGTGAGCACATGAGACAGAGAGGGAAGTGGACTGAACTCATCCTTCGTATCCGGAACCCACTCCCACAGTAACGGCATTAATACATTCATGAGAACAGAGCCCCCATGGCCTAATCATCTTTTAAAAACACAATGTCTTTATTTTGAATTACTTTCTATCAACCTCTACAAAATAGTATTAACCCTCATTTAGAAATAAGGAATAGACACAGGGATCAGTTAATTGGCATTCCAAGGGTCAAAAAACCATTATGTTCTTTAGCCTGGACTGAAATACAAGTCAGATTTCTGGCCGATTCAATGGTTATATCTAGGCAGCATTGGTCAGTTAAACAATTAAGCAATGGAGACAGTTGCTTAGGTTCAAATATCATCTGCACTAGTGTAGGTACAGGTTGGGGAAAATGTGTCATAACTGTATTCACTCTGTATACCTCCGAAGGACTGCATTCCCAAAATACATAAACTGTAATCTTTCTGAAACTAGAATCTGGTTATATTTAATATCATCAATGGTGGCAGAATTGAGATCATTTTACTTAATTATTGAGAAGCCATCATTATTGGCAAAAGCTTCATCTTTGTAACCAAGAAACTGAAATACACGAATTGTTTGAGCAAGAACAAGCCCCAGAACTCCTCAATATACTGGAGTGATGAAAATTTAATCACTTTTGCTGATGGTACTTTTGATTATCTCCTTTGTTTCACCACTTTATTTCTATTTCCTTCAAGCCACAGTATCAAAATACAAACATTCTTATTAGTAATTATATTTTTGTATGATCTTCCAAACTTTTTTTTGTTTAATTAGAATAACATCACTGAATACACAGCTATAGTCATCTATAAAACAAAGAAGGCTTCAGAAAACTTCCACAAAATATTGAATTTATTTCTTCGTGTGCTTTTTAAAACATTACAAAATGTTTTATATGTACTCGTCATTCTTAAACTCTTTTTCCTATTAGAAAATTTTTCCAAAACTATGCTCATGATTGTGGATTGAGAATAGTTTCATTGCTGAAGTCTTAATAATGAAAGCAGTCTGGCATCACTAAGCTTATATTATCAACACAAAAAGTTAATTTTCAAGTATAGAAGATATCACTTCAAATATTTCCAGTCATCCATGAATGTCATTCTGATTACTTAACAAAAGAAAGTTAGAGTATAGAAATTTTACTAATGAATACTGTGTAAAAGATATTTTACCACTGATGATAACAGCTATTAACATTTCCATAATGAGAGGCAGTTCTGTGTGTGTCAGTGTGTGTGTAGAAACTTTTTAGGAAAAGAATATTGCTGAAATGAGAAATATTTCTCAGAACTTAAATAAAACTCTTTTGAATCTCTAAAACATTAGCCTAAAGTGATGATAAACTCAAGAAACAAAGACATTGGAATGAGAAAATTTTAGCCTGTTAAATTCTTTTTGTTTTCCCTATGATTTAAGATTTATTTTTTAAAGAAATGAAAGAGTACAGATAAAAATCAATTTTTCCTCCTCATGCACTCTGCAATTTCATTCTCATCCATTCCCAAAGGAAATCTCCACTTTGTATTTATTGTATATATTTTATACATCTCGATTTATACATATCCATAAATACTAATACTGTACTAATTGCTTTTCTTTGAAATTCTGTGTAAACAAAGCATAAAACCTATATTTTTTGTATCTCACTTTTAAAAAAGATATACCAAAGTTGGTATTTGTAGATTTAATTCAAATACAATATTTTATTTTATTCTAGTCTATTGTATAACAATACCCCAATCTCTTATTGATAGATATTATGGTTTCTACACATTGTTAACAATATTAGAGTCAGTGTTGTTGTACCTGCCTCCTCATGTACATGTTTCTGTACATGTTGTGTATAATCCAAAATTAAAATTACTGGATTACAGACTTCAGCTTCTATAGATACAGCCAAAGTGCCTTCTATAGCAACTGATCAATTCATATTCCAACCAATGTAAGAATGCTTGTGTTTCCATGTATTGAGATAAATAATCTTTTTAATTCTTGCCTAATGGAAGAATTTCATTTTCTTAAATGTGTAGTTTTCCTGATCAGTAATGAGATTAAGCATCATTTATGTGCCATGAACATTCAAGTTTATAAGTTTGGGTGATTTATTCATGTTATTTGTCCATGTGTCTACGGGTGTGCTTGTTTTTCTTATTACTGTTTTGGAATTCTTATTTTCTGGTTTCCACTTGTTTATCAGTTACATATGTTATAAAGACATTCTTACAGTTTCTATTCATTTTTCACTTTTCTGTGGTGTCTGAATTTTAAATATTTCTCTCTAGATTGCCATCTTTCCTTCTTCTGAATGTGTTTATTTATCAAAATGAAATTATTTTTTAATTTGAACAACTATTATTAGCAATAATTGCAAGTAAACTTTAGTCTCTGACTACTATCACTATCTTTACAACTCCAGCCCCTGTGCCAGTTACCCTTTATCTTCATCTCAGATCCCTCTACCACGCTTCTTTTATGGGCTATCTTCTCCTTTTTAAATCCTCTAACGTCCAAGGTGAATACCTTTATAATAAATTTATTGTATATATCCTCAGCAATCTTGTCCCTTTCTTACTTTCTGTTAGTTTCTTGAGTAAAACACGGTAGTTAAAATCCAATTTTCTAGCTGGATGTAGCTAGAGAAAAATGAAAAAATGTTAAATATCCTCACTTAAATCTATGACAAATAACCTTAAGTTGACCCTCCATGAGTGTTATATAATTTCCAAGTAGTTGGTGATTTTCAAGATATATTTATGTTATTGATTTATAGTTTAACTCAATTATAGTCAGAGAATTTTATAAGAATTATATATCCTTTTAAGTTTATTGGTTTTATGGCCCAGAATACAGTCTATCTTGGTAAATGTCCTATATGCACTTGATAGGAATGCGTATTTTATAAATAATTGTTGAGTGGAGTGTTCTATAAAATGTCAATTAGGAAGTATTAGCTGATAGTGTTTTTCAAGTGCTCTATATTCTTATTGATTTTCTGTCTACATGTTCTATCAATAATTTTGAGAGTGGTTTTATGGAATGTTCTATTTATCCTTTCAATTTTATCAGTTTTTGCTTCATATATTTGGAATTTCTGTTATGTAGTGCATTAATGGTTAAGATTTTTATGTTCTGATAAATTGACTACAGTTCCAATATCCTCTTTATCTCTCTTACTGTTTTTTTCTGAAAAATACATTGCTATTAATATAGACTGCATACATTTTATTTTGACTGGGTTAACATGATGTATCTGTTTACATCCTCATACTTTTAACCTATTTACATCTTTATAATTAGATATCTTGTAGGCAGCAAGTCGATGCTACTCACTTTTAATCTCAATGTGACCATCTCTGTCTTTAATTGAAGTGTTTAGACCATTTATATGTAATGAGATTATTGACATGATTGTGTTTAAATGCACCATATTTTTATTTGTTTTCTCTTTGACATCTAGTTTTTGTTCCATTTTTTCTTTTTCCTGCCCATTTTGGATTAATTAGTCTTATTGTTTGTTTAATTTCCTATGTTGAGTTATCTGTAACTTTTAAAAATTATTTTTGGAGTTGCTATAAAATTTATAGTATACATCTTCTCACAGTCTATTTTCAAATATTAGTAAGCCACTTAACATACAGTGTAATATCTTTACAAGAGTATACTTGCAGTTATCCTTTCTTAGCCTTTATATTACTGTCATCATTTATTTCAACAGATGTTGTAAACCCCACAATACATGCTTTTATTTTTGTGTAAACTGTAAATTGTATTTTAATTACTTAAATAATAATATAAATCTGTATATTTACTCATGGAGTTACTATTTTTGGTGTTCTTTTATAGATCTAGATCTTCATGTGGTATCATTTCCTTTTGCTTGAAGGACTTCCTGTAATATTTCTTTCAATGAAGTTTGACTTGTAATGAATTCTTTTAGCTCTCTATATCTGACTAAAGTCTTTATTTTGCCTTCATTTTCTAAAAGATATTTTCTCTTAGTAAAGTATTATAAGGTGGCTTTTCCCTTTGACTCCAGTACTTTAAAGTTGTTTTGTGCTATTTCCTTCTTACTTGCATTGGAAAATTTTTGGCCCTTATGTCATTAAATACATCAACCCAATCCCTCCCACTCCATGTTATTTCAGTTACCTATAGTTTCATATGCTTGAAGTTGTTCACACTTTACTGATGTTCTGTTCATTTTATTTCATTCAATCTTTTTTCCCTCTCTTTCACTTTTGTATAGATTTCTTTACCATGCCTTCAAGTTTACTAGTCCTTGTTTCTGAAGTAACTCATCTATCCTTTATCACCTTCAGTGTATTTTATTATCCTAGACATTGTAATTTTCATGTCTAAAATTTCAATTCAAGTCTTTTGTAACTTTGTTAATTTCTTACATTAACATGTTCACTCTTTGATCTAACTTCTTTATGGAATATGAGATATAGATATTAGTTTAATTTTTAAAGTCCTGGTCTAGCTATACTATCATCAGTGTCATTTTTGAGTCAATTTTAATTGAGTTTTTTTTCTTTGCTATGGGTTATAATTTCCTACTTCTTTCCCCAACTCATAGTTTTGGATAGGGTGCCAATGACTGTGATTTTTACATTGTATGTCCTGGATATTTTTTGCATTTCTATAAAGATTCTAGAACTTGTTTGCCCATTTACTTGGAAACATTTTCATTCTTTTGGGTCTTGCCTATGAGCCTTCTTAGCTGAGATCAAAGCAGCATTTTGTGTAGGGTGTTCTTCTCCACTATTGATGCAAGATCTTCTTAGTACTCTATCCAATTCATCATTAATCATGGGTTTTTTCACTCTGTCTAATGGGAAAAGACACTATTCCAAACCTTATCTGAGTGTCAGGCACTGTTCATCCTAATCCTTTCAGATGAATTATTTGACAACCTCTATTATTTTCCTCATACACCTGTGCTGATGGGTATACAATCGTACTTGAAGGGGACCTTTTGCAGATTTCTGGAGTTCTTCCCCTGTACAGCCCTCCTTGTTCTCTGGTACTTGGGCATGCACATTACAGACACCTTGACTTGCCTGTATACTTAATTCTGTGTTCTTAATTCAAGGTCTCCACAGATCTGCTGCTTTATCCCCCTACCTGAAATATCTATCTTTAAGCAGTGAGCTGGGGTATTGTATGACTCACCTTGTTTATTTCCCATCTCTGAGGGATCACAATATTTCATTTACTGATATCTAATTCCTTGAGGCCTGTTGTTTCATACAGAAAGTCTGTTTTTTTAGTTGTTTGAAGTGGGTGTGGGGTGCATGTAAATTCATTCTCAGTTACTTCACTGTGAAATTGTTGAAGGAAATCAAAGCTTCTTGTGACTCTTGAATGAAAGCTTAGTAAGGTAATTACTTCTACATTTTCTACAATCAAATCTATCCCTCCCTCCCTCCCTCCCTCCCTCCCTCCCTCCCTCCCTCCCTCCCTCCCTCCCTCCCTCCCTCCCTCCCTCCCTCCCTCCCTTCCTTCCTTCCTTCCTTCCTTCCTTCCTTCCTTCCTTCCTTCCTTCCTTCCTTCCTTCCTTCCTTCCTTCCTTCTCAGAGTTTCACTCATCGCCCAGGTTGGGTGCAGTGGTTAAACTCCTGGGCTCAAGCAATCCTCTTGCCTCAGCCTCCTGAGTAGCTGGAACCACAGACATAGGCCACCATAACCAGCTAATTTTTTCTATTTTTAGTAGAGATGGGGTCACCTTCTTGTTCAGACTGGTCTTGAACTCTTGAGCTCAAGCGATCCTCCTGGCTCTGTATCCTAGGGTGCTAGGATTACAGGCAGGTGTGAGCCATTGTTCCCCACCCAAATCTATTTTTCTACCACTTACCTTTTAAGTTCCATTACCTTGCAGCATTAATTGTTATGTAAAAACTCTGAAGTATTCCTAATTATCATTTTACTAGTTAATATATTTCTTTTCTTTGATATTTGTTTAAAATTATTAATTTTTTTTAACCCTGTTGTTCAGTTTCTCAACTTGTGACTGTCTATGTATAGTTTTTTCTCTATTAACATACTGGACACCACAATATTATCAAGCCTTTCAGAGAAATGGGATTATGTTGAAAACACTGAGTTTTAACTGTCTCTATATCATTTCTTTGCTATTGTTTTGATTTTCTGTCCCTGAACTACTCTTAGAAAAACATTAGCTTATGAATTTATCTTTCTTCCACTTACCGGCATTTTTTCCATTTTAATTGTTTTTATCTTTTTTTTTTTTTTTTATCTTATTTCTATTTCCAGATTTATTTTTTTTTAATTATTTTTTTTATTTTGGCATATTATGGGGGTACAGATTTTAAGGTTTCAATAAATGCCCATTTCCCCCCCTCCCCCCAAAAGTCTGAGTCTCCATCATGACCATCCCCCAGATGGTGCACATCTCACTCACTATGTATATACCCGCCCCCCTCCCCCCTCCCACCTCCCCAATACCCTATTACTGTAGCACCTATGTGTCCACTTAGGTGCTACTCAGTTAATACCAGTTTGCTGGAGAATATATCTGGTGCTTGTTTTTCCATTCTTGGGATACTTCACTTAGTAGTATGGGTTCCAGCTCTAACCAGGAAAATATAAGATGTGCTATATCACCATTGTTTCTTACATCTGAATAGTACTCCATGGTGTACATATACCACATTTTATTAATCCATTCTTGGATTGATGGGCACTTGGGCTGTTTCCACAGCCTTGCAATTATGAATTGTGCTGCTATAAACATTCGAGTGCAGGTGTCTTTTTTGTCGAGTGTCACTGGATCATTTGGGTAGATGCCCAGCAATGGGATTGCTGGATCAAATGGTAGATTCACTTGTATCGCTTTAAGGTATCTCCATATTGCTTTCCACAGAGGTTGAACTAGTTTGCAGTCCCACCAGCAGTGTAGGAGTGTTCCTCTCTCTCCGCAACCACGCCAGCATTTATTGTTTGGAGATTTTTTGATAAAGGCCATTCTCACTGGGGTTAAGTGATATCTCATTGAGGTTTTGATTTTCATTTCCCTGATGATTAGAGATGTTGAGCATTTCTTCATATGTTTGTTGGCCATTCTTCTGTCTTCTTTAGAAAAATTTCTGTTCAAGTCCTTTGCCCACTTTTTAATGGGGTTATTTGATTTTTTCTTCCTAATTTTCGTGAGTTCTAAGTATATTCTAGTTATCAGTCCCTTATCGGATGCATAGGATGCAAAAATTTTCTCCCATTCTGTAGGTTGCCTGTTTACTTTCATGACTATTTCTTTGGCTGTGCAGAAGCTTTGTAGTTTGATCATGTCCCATTTATTTATTTTTGTTGCTGCTGTGATTGCCTTTGGGGACTTCTTCATAAACTCTTTGCCCAGGCCGATGTCTAGGAGAGTGTTTCCAACTTTTTCCTCTAGAGTTCTAATAGTTTCATATCTTAGGTTTAAGTCTGTTATCCAGCGTGAGTTGGTTTTTGTGAGAGGTGAAAGGTGTGGGTCCTGTTTTAGCCTTCTACAGGTGGCTATCCAGTTTTCCCAGCACCATTTATTGAAGAGGGATTCTTTTCCCCAGCGTATGTTTTTGTCTGCTTTGTCAAAGATGAGATGGCTATATGAGGATGGTTTTATATCAGGATTCTCACATCTGTTCCACTGGTCAATATTCCTATTTTTGTGCCAATACCATATTGTTTTAATTACTACAGCTTTGTAGTATAGTTTGATATCTGGCATATTAATGCCTCCCATTTTGTTTTTGTTGCCTAGAATTGCTCTTGATATTCGGGGTCTTCTTTGGTTCCATACGAAGCGTAAAATTATTTTTTCTATATCTGTAAAGAATGCTGATGGGATTTTAATAGGTATTGCATTGAATCTGTAGATCAGTTTGGGTAGTATAGACATTTTGATGATATTGAGTCTGCCGATCCACGAGCATGGTATGGATTTCCATCTGTTTACATCCTCTGCTATTTCCTTCCTCAGTGTTTCATAGTTCTCACTGTAGAGGTCTTTTACCTCTTTGGTTAAATATATTCCTAGGTACTTTAATTTCTTTGTTGCTATTGTGAAGGGAATTGAGTCTTTGATTTGGTTCTCAATTAGATTGTTGTTGGCGTATATGAATGCCTCTGATTTCTGTGTATTAATTTTGTATCCTGAGACTTTACTAAATTCATTGATCAGTTCCAGGAGTTTCTTGGTTGAATCCTTGGGGTTTTCTAGATACAATATCATATCATCAGCAAACAGTGAAAGTTTGATCTCTTCTGCCCCTATTTGGATACCTTTGATTCCATTTTCCTGTCTGATTGCTATAGCCAAGACTTCCAGCACTATGTTGAACAGAAGTGGAGATAGTGGGCAGCCTTGTCTGGTTCCAGTTCTAAGTGGGAATGATTTCAATCTTTCCCCATTCAGTATGATGTTGGCTATGGGTCTGTCATATATGGCTTGTATCATTTTTAGGTATGTCCCTTCTATGCCTATTTTCTTAAGTGTTCGTATCATGAAAGGGTGTTGAATTTTGTCAAAAGCTTTTTCTGCATCTATTGAAAGAATCATGTGGTCTTTGTTTTTGCTTCTGTTGATGTGGTGAATTGCATTTATAGATTTACGTATGTTGAACCATCCCTGCATCCCTGGGATGAAGCCCACTTGGTCGTGGTGGATTATTTTTTTGATAAGTGTCTGGATTCGGTTAGCTAAGATTTTGTTGAAAATTTTTGCATCTATATTCATTAGGGATATTGGTCTGTAGTTTTCTTTCTTTGTTGCATCCTTTCCTGGTTTTGGTATCAGAGTAATATTCGCTTCATAAAAGGTGTCGGGGAGGTTTCCGTTCTTCTCGATGTTGTGGAATAGTTTCTGCAAGATAGGTACTAGTTCTTCTTTGTAAGTATGGTAAAATTCAGGTGTGAAGCCATCTGGACCGGGACTTTTCTTTTTAGGGAGATTTTTAATTGCTGTTTCTATTTCAGCTCTTGAGATTGGTCTGTTCAGGGAATCTATTTCTTCCTGGTTGAGCCTAGGGAGGCTGTGTGTTTCTAGAAATTTGTCCATTTCCTCCACATTTTCCAGTTTGTGTGCATAAAGATTTTTGTAGTATTCATAAATTGTATCTTGTATCTCTTTGGGATCAGTTGTGATATCTCCTTTTTTATTCCTGATGGAGCTTATTAGAGATTTCTCTTTTCTGCTTTTCGTTAGCTTAGCCAATGGCGTGTCAATTTTGTTTATTTTTTCAAAGAACCAACTTTTTGTTTTATTAATCTCCTGAATAGCTTTCCTGTTTTCAATTTCGTTTAGTTCTGATTTGATCTTGTTGATTTCACTTCTTCTGCTGGGTTTGGGGTTGGTCTGTTCTTCTTTTTCCAGCTCTTTGAGTCGTTTCATTAGATTATCTATTTGTGATCTTCTTGCCTTTTGGTTATAGGCATTTATGGAGATAAACTTTCCTCTCAGAACTGCTTTAGCTGTGTCCCAGAGGAGTTGATAACTTGTCTCTCCATTGTCGTTTTCTTCATAGAAGTTTTTTATTTCCGTCTTGATTTCTTCATTTACGAAGTAATCATTTAGTAGGAGGTTGTTTAATTTCCACGTTTTTGTGTAGAAATGTGAGTTTCTGTTAGGGTTGATTTCTAGTTTTATTCCACTGTGATCTGAGAAGGTACATGGTATGATTTCTATTTTTTTAAATTTCTTGAGATTTTCTTTGTGTTCTAGGATATGGTCAATCTTAGAGAATGTCCCGTGAGCTGATGAGAAAAACGTATATTCAGTGGATTTTGGGTAGAATGTTCTGTAGATGTCTGTCAGACCCAATTGTTCTAGAGTTTTGTTTAAGTCCATTATTTCTTTATTAATTTTCTGTTTGGAGGATCTGTCTCGTGCCGTCAGTGGGGTGTTGAAATCTCCGGCGATTATGGAGTTGCTATTAATCCATTTGCTTAGCTCCAGTAAGGTTTGCTTTATGAATCTGGGTGCACCTAAGTTGGGTGCATATATATTTAAAATTGTTATCTCTTCTTGATGGACTGTGCCCTTCACCATTATATAATGACCCTCTTTGTCTTTTACTACTTTTGTTGGTTTAAAAACTAAATCGTCTGAAATTAGAACTGCCACACCAGCCTTCTTTTGGCTTCTATTTGCTTGGAATATTGATCTCCACCCTTTTATTTTTAGTCTATGTGCATCCTTGCAGGTTAAATGTGTTTCCTGAAGACAGCATATACTTGGCCTGTATTTTCTTATCCATTCAGCCAGCCTATGTCTCTTGAGTGGAGAGTTTAAGCCATTCACATTTATTGAGAGAACTGATAGGTAAGGTAGATTACTGATCATTCTGTTGGGTTGGATGTTGTTGCTATGATTTCTGTCTTGAGCCATTGTAATATCTGGCCTTTAATATCTTTGGGTTTTGGTTGTTTTTATATCCGTGGATTATTATTATGATGTTCCGTGCATAACGCTGTTTTAAGTACTTCTTGTAGGGCTGGTCTTGTCTTGGTGAATTCTCTGAGCCTTTGCTTGTCTGAGAATGTTTTTATTTCTCCTTCATATACGAAGCTTAGTTTTGCAGGGAATAATATTCTAGGCTGGGCATTGTTTTGTTTCAAAAGAGTGAGAATGGGGCCCCAGTCTCTCCTTGCTTGTAAAGTCTCATTAGAGAAGTCTGATGTTATTCGAATTGGCTTTCCCTTGTATGTCACTTGCTTCTTTTGTCTTACAGCTCTTAGAAGGGCCTCTTTAGTTGATACTTTGGTCAGTCTGATGACTGCATGACGTGACGTCTTCCTGTTTGCATTGAATCTCCCAGGGGTCCTCTGGGCTTCTTGAACTTGTATATCGAGATTTTGAGCAAGGCCTGGGAAATTTTCCTCTATTATATCTTCAAAAAGCTTGTCCAGCCCTTGAGTGTTGTCTTCCTCCCCTTCGGCTAAACCTATGACCCTCACGTTAGGTTTTTTCACATAATCCCACAGCTCTTGTAGGCTTTGGTCTTTTCTCTTGTTTCTCTGCTGTATTTCTGTGACTGATTTATTTAATTGGAAGGTGTTATCTTCAAGCTCTGAGATTCTTTCTTCTGCTTGATCTACCCTGTTCTTGAGACTTTCCACAGTATTTTGTAGTTCTCTGAGTTGATTCTTCATCTCCAGGACTTCGATTAAAGTTTTCTTCACTGTGTCAATCTCTTTGTTGTACCTTTGTTCCATTTCTTGGAGGTTTTTTGTGTTTTCTTGGTGTTGGTTATTGAGTTGTTGTTGCAGCTGGGTGAGGGTTCTTATGATCCACATACGAAATTCCTCTTCTGTCATATTCGTTGCCTGATTTTGGTCGGTGTCCGTTTCTAGGGGGCTGGTGCTCCTCCTTGGGGGTGTGTTTTCCGTTTGGTTCTTCATATTTCCTGAGTTCTTTCGCTGATTTCTTCCCATGTCGATCAGTTGTTGTTTCTTTCCTTAGGTTATTGTTTGGGTATTCACACACCTTGTTTAGTTTCTGAGGCGTTAGGTGGTGCCTGTGGGTGAAATTGGACCACTCCCTGTATATTGAGTCAGTGGATGCCGTGGCAAGGCTGTGCAAGATGCCGTCCCTGTCAGTAGGTGGCGTTTGCTTGGAGGAACAGGCTATGGTGTTGATTTTGAGTCCTGTTATCAGCTCTCGTTCTGGGCGGAGCTGGGTTGGATAAGCCTGCCCTCAGTCCGTTAGCAGGGGTCAAAGTTCTGTTCTCAGCTTCCAGGGAAAGCTGTCAGGGCGGGGCTGGAATGGTCCCGCTCAGCCAGAAAGTCTGGGTGTGGGTGTGGGGCTGTCTGAGACCCGCAGTCTGCAGCAGGCCTCGCTTCTTTCCACCCTCTCCAACTCTGCAGCTACTCCTGGGCCTCTGCCAGCAGGCCAGACCACAAGCCACCAGGCCTCCCCGGACTGTGATGCCGGCGGGGAGGTTCCCTGCACAGGAACGCCACCTGGGTTGGGCGCACGGCCTCCTCCTGGGAGGAGGGTTGCCCTCTAGGGCGCCGATCCACCCCTGGAGGCACAGAGCCCTCAGTAGGCTGTTCACGTATAACCCTTCTGTGCCCCGGGCAATGCTAGCCCTCGGTGCAGGGGATCTGGTCTGCAGGTCCGACCTCTGGGTCCCAGAGTTCAAACTGTATTCCCACCAGGGAGAGGATTTCCGGTCCTAATTCACCCACAGGGAGCCCAAGCTGGGTCTATGTCTCTCAGCCTCTGAGTCAGCACCGTTTTCCTGGGAACACGGTGCCAGCAGCACCTGGGAGGGCGGGCGGGGTCCCAAACGGGAAGGTCCCGTTCCCTGGAGGTGCCTCCGGCTGGTGGCTGTATTGTCTCTCTGGACAGCCGCGGGTAGGGTCGGCGGAGGGGAGGAGGAGGCAATATGGCGCCTGCCGCGTGGCTCGGGTCTGTGCACACGGAGGTGCCTGGAGGAAGTTGGGAACCTGGTGCCACGTCTGCTACAGGCTCACCGTTGGCAGGCGGCGGCAGTCTCTGGGCTGGTGTCCGCAGGTCTCTCCACCCGCTGGGGAGCCCACCAGCAGTCCCGAATGCAGTGGAGGGGAAACAGCAGATCCACCTACCCTTGCCGCTGGTCTCCGGGCTGCTCCCTGTTTTTATCTTTTGATGCTTAATTCTTCTATGATTTTTCCCAATTTTAAATCCAAATTTACTATCTTTTATATGCATTAAAACCTATTCCTTTCACTCATTTTTAAATTTCAAATACACATTTTTCATTTGTAAGAAATGTAATCGGTTCACTTTCAAATTCTCGTTAACCTGCTTCATTTGTTTATGTTTTTGTTTCATCCTTTCTTATTTTTTATCAATGTAATATATTTACTTTTATGGACATAAATTTTAAATGTTGAACAATATTTTATTTACAGTTCATGAGTAGAACCATGTTAGTGCTTTATTATAATTTTAATATTCATCTTTCATAAAATTATATTTCAATTTTTGCTATTTGTTTTTGTATACTTTTAAATAGGAGGTATCTACTTTTTTGTTCACTTTTATCTCATTTTTTTCTACTTTTATGATTAAAGCATCATTTTATTGTTAAATATAAGCTTCAGTCATACAAGTACCTGCATGTACATTTTTACATGTATTTATGAAGTGAACAACCTATAGTCACTTGCAGAACAAGAAATAGAACATTGCCAGCATTCCAGAGCCTCTCCCCAGATGTGTGTTGCTCTGATCACAAACTTTGCCTTTTCCCAAAGGTAATGATTGTCCTATCTTTAATGATAATGATATCTTTACTTTTTAAATAGTTTAATCATTTATATATGCATCCCTACACTAGATAGTTTAATTTTGCCCACTTTTGAACTCTATTTCAATAGAATATATTATATACATTGTTTTGTGGCTTGCTGTGTTGCTCAGTATTTTTTGTTTGGTTCATCTATGCTATTGTACATAGATGCGGTTGTTGCATTTTATTTTATTTGACGTAAAATATTCAATTATGTTTCTATGTTACAATTTATTCAATTTTGCTGTAGACAGATATTTAAGCAGTTTTCAGTATAGACTAACAGAAGCATTTAACTAACTTACATTTCATGTGATAACCAATATGTTTGGTTTTAAATTTATCATCTTATTTTGTGCTTCTATGTGTCCCACCTATCCTTTTCATTATTCTCACTTTGTATTTGTTTTGTTTCCCTATAACTTCAACCCCTGTAGTACTTTTTGGATTATTTTGTATCCCTGTGCTGTGCTTACCTCTTCCTGTATAGTGATTAGGTGGTTACCTTGCCCAAGGATAACTATCCTTCTTGCATGCCACACTTTGCTAGATTCATGGTGGCAGTGATATGTTACAGATTTTCTGTGACAGCTGATAATTGTTGGTCATCTCTGTATTGTATTATCCTTCTCTGTATTGTATTATCCTTTCTCTGTATTATCCTTTCTCTGAGAGTTTGGTAGCCATGGGCTACTTAACAAGAGGTGGTGCAGCCACATTCCTGCCTCAAGTCTTGAGACCATCTCTGGTCCAAGTCTAGCTTGGAACAACCACCACTTTATTTATTCCTTCTTTTACTAATCCACAAAGATATTTTTTCTGAATCTGGCTTTTTAAAAAAGTATCTTGCTCATAATTTCTATCTTTAAAGCAGGAGCTGTATTAAAACATACATTTGTTATGCCATCATTTCTGTAAAATCTTAAGCCAGGGTTTCTTTGTTCTAATGAAATCAATATACCAATTAATAATTCTGTGAACAACACACTTATTCATTCCAAAAAGCAACAGGAAGGAAAAAAACCCTGAGAGAAATTCACAACAAAGTTGACTTCTTAGCCTCTCCTTGTGTCTTTAAGATGAATTCATCTTGCAAAATGGGAGACAAACATTCATAATTTTTCTTAAGTGAAATGATATGATTTTACAAAATCGTTTTTTAAGAGGAAACCATAAAGAGGGCCAGCTACTTATAATGTGAAATACAGAAATTTGACTAAAATACCTTAGCTATGTTTATATATAGATGTCTATTTCCAAAGAATTAGATATAAAAGTATTTCTCCAAATGTCTAACTTAGAAAGTGTATATCCAATTAACCATTGCCTTGAAGGCTTTTATACTTGCATCTCTTGAAGTAGAGGTCAAACAGAAGGGTTAATTGGAGATTTCAAAGTGGAATTTTGGGGAAAATTAAAGTATTGCTCTCAAAAATTTGATATTTTTAGAGATACCTTGTAATTTGCCTGAAGCTACCTTCACCAATGACTTCATGTAGTTCTATATTGACTGAAAACACAGGGTACTAAAATATATATTAATTAAAATACCTCATTAAATGTTTAATCTCAATTCGTTGGGTCTGTTTCATCATGGATTAGATGTGGAAATATATATAGTGTTGAGAAAGGTGGCATACCTGTTACTTAACCTTAGCAACAAGATAATGGCAACAACCCCAAGCACGAAGGTCACCGTATTCTGATATGCAGCTCAGCCATAGGCTACTATTTAAAAGATAACTTATGGATGCCCTAAGACTATTGTTATATTAAATAATTTTTTTATCACCAACTTCCTATATTCCATCATATTTTACTATAAAAAACATGGTTCCCAAAGAGGGCCATGACATATACTTGCTTCCAATCATTTAGTTTTTTCTAGGGTCTCTCAGAGACCATCACACAAATACACAAACACATTTGAATAAGCTTGTTAAGTGTGTATTTAGATAAAATTGGAATAGGATAGAAAAACAGCCTCACTTTGTGTAATGGTCCCTTTGTTCCTTGGCATATACTTTCCTTCCTATTGAAAGAAATGGGGAAAAAATCCCTAAAGAAGATCCTGTCTTTATCCTATCATTTACTGATACAATTAGAATATAGCTAATTGGATTTGTGCAGACTTATGTTCAGGCAGTATTATAGTTAAACAAAGACAAGAAAATCCCATATATCAAACTATCAGACTCTCCCACCCACCCACACAAATACACACACACACACACACACACACACACACACACACAGACTGAGATGTTTTATAAAAATCACATGGACATTTCTGCCACTGGGGACTCAATACTCAATACTGGTTCAATACAACCAATAGATGTTCAGGCCCAGAAAAATGCTTCTCAAAGTCTCTTGCCTTTTGCCCTCAAACAAATATGTGATATGTTATAGAATAGGTGATAGCTATAATTTTTGGTCATCTCTGTACTATATTATCCTTCCTCCCTATGCCCAGAATTTGGCAGCCACAGGCTACTTGCCAAGAGGTGGTGCAGCCACATCCCTGCTTAAAACTTACTATGTTTACATGCCATGACTTTTTTGTTTTATGCCTCCATCCTTGTTGATGGTAGACTCTGATTTGTACTGAAGGCATTTAGAAGCTTAAGAGCTTGATAAGGGAAGATCACCTTTTTCTCTAAATGAATGAAATAGATCTTCCCTAACAAAGCCCTTTTTTTTAGAACTGTTGAGGATTCACTTTCTTATTCTTATTTTTGTTCCAATTTGTAGTCCTGATAATATTCAGAAATTATTGAATTATTCTGTTGAGCTTGTTAGTTGATAAAAATTTTATAGTACTTAAGAATCAAATTTCTCTTTTTAAATAATATGTTTTCTTACTAAGATCTAGTGATACTTTTGTATGCCATACTAATTCATTCACTTTGCCATATAATCTTGCATTATTGACTGACCATACAACATTTTATTCATTTACTCACCTGTTTCAACTTCTTCCATGTTTTCATTTTGTGAAGAGTGCTGCTACAATCATTCTTATACATGCCTCTCCTTTTATGTGTGCAAAGATTTCTCCTGGTTATCTACCTGTGGTTGGGATTGCTGAAAAAACATAAAGAAAGTGCGATACCAGTTCTTAATCCTGGCAACTAGAGAGACACTGAATGCTAGAATTGTGAGTACCTTATTTTTATAAAATATTCAGCAAATTCAATTCAATTTGAATTTAACTAACTTTTACTAAATTTTATAATATGCTAGAACATAGCAAATGTCATGGGCAGTCACAGCGTAGAGAAAGGAGCCTATGTTGGAAGGCAGAGGTAAGGAGGCAGCGTCGCCCTAATGAGATGGCCCCTGATTCACATGAACCAGGTGAGGGAGTGACCAATGGGGGGTAAGCCATGAGGAATCTGGGGCAAGGTGGAACAAGCTCTTAAGGCAGTATTGTGCCGGGCATGTTTGAGGAACAGCAAACAGCAAAGTGATGGATGGAAAAAGCATAAGAAATCAAGTCTGAGAGGTAACAAAGGAGAAAGCTGGGCAGCTCGTACAGAAGCCATTGTTGGGATTTTGGCTTTTACTGTGAGTGAAAGGAGGTGCTATCAGGGGATGTTGTTTTAAAGGAACGATATGATCTAAGTTAGGTTTTTAAGGATCATGCTGACATCACACTTGAGAAGAAAGTATAGCACAGAGAGTGGTGCAGAGGAGGAGAGGGAGATTGACAGCTCCTGTTGGAAGCATCCTGAGGAATGAAGTGGACCTCTCAGACAGGACGGAATGCAACCTGGAGGCCTCAGAATGCATCTCCCTAGGCTCCGATTGGTATGTGTAGGAACAAAGTTGGGAGGATATACTGTGAGAGAGCTAGCAAGAATTCTGAGTAGAAGAATTGTCTTCTAAAAGGGGTGGACAATGGATAATTTGCCACAGAGAGAACCACAAAATATGTACAATATGATCCCCTCCATGTGGGCAGTACTGACTACCCACAAGCTGGTGAGGCTGCAGAGGGAACTGCTGACATTGGTGTCAGAGCCAAAAGCAAAAAGGAAGGAAATAGCTTCTCTCACCTTCTAATGTCCTGCCAATGCCTCATACTGAAATAACTTAACCAGAAACCAGCTGTCAAGCATTGGGAAATGTAATTCTCAGGCTGCCAGGCCCATCAATTATAGAGGCAAGCACATTTAAGAGTGGCAGTAGAGCTGTGGTCTAATCCACAAATATCTAACTCACTTAGGGTCTCCAGACTTGATGGCTACTATGCCTACAACCTTCAGAGGGAAGACCCCGACTCCTCTCAGGCTTCTATGAGGAAAAAGTTTATGCAAGCAACATGCAGTTCAATATAGACCACTGACATTTTCACGATGGAGAAAAAGATGATCCAATATTCCAGGAGCCTACTTCGAGGAGACAAATATAAAGAGAGCAAATACCCAAAAAATCAGCTAAAAGTGCCTGCAAAGTAATATCAGACCAAAAATGCTCTTAACTTGTCTCATCATTTTGAAAGCTCCACACACTGTCACCTGTTCCAAGGATGTTCTCAGTCTTACATTAATCAAATCTCTTCCTTGCAATGAGTGGTGATCTGAGCTACCCTCAGAGTCAAGATATATATATATATATATATATATATATATATATATATATTTTTTTTTAAGGTTTCAAAAAATGCCCTTTCCTCTCTCCCCCACAAGTCTGAGTTTCCAGCGTGACCATCCCCCAGATGGTGCATATCTCACTCATTATGTATGTATACACCCGCCCCCTCCCCCCTCCCCCCTGCCTAATACCCTATTACTGTAGCTCTTATGTGTCCACTTAGTAGGTGCTGCTCAGTTAATACCAATTTGTTGGTGAGTATATGTGGTGCTTGTTTTTCCATTCTTGGGATACTTCACTTAGTAGTATGGGTTCCAGCTCTTACTAGGAAAATACAAGATGTGCTATATCAGCATTGTTTCTTAGAGCTGAAGAGCACTCCATGGTATACATATACCACATTTTATTAATCCACTCTTGGATTGATGGGCACTTGGGCTGTTTCCACAGCCTTGCGATTATGAATTGTGCTGCTATAAACATTTGAGTGCAGGTGTCTTTTTTGTAGAATGTCATTGGATCTTTTGGGTAGATGTCCAGTAATGGGATTACTGGATCAAATGGTAGGTCCATTTGCATCGCTTTAAGGTATCTCCATATTGCTCTCCACAGAGGTTGAACTAGTTTGCAGTCCCACCAGCAGTGTAGGAGTGTTCCTCTCTCTCCACATCTCTGCCAGCATTTATTATTTGGGGACTTTTTGATAAAGGCCATTCTCACTGGAGCTAAGTGATATCTCATTGTGGTTTTGATTTGCATTTCCCTGATGATTAGAGATGTTGAGCATTTTTTCATATGTTTTTTGGCCATTCTTCTGTCTTCTTTAGAAAAGTTTCTGTTCAAGTACTTTGCCCGCTTTTTGATAGGGTTATTTGATTTTTTCTTGCTGATTTTCATGAGTTCTACGTAGATTCTAGTTATCAGCCCCTTATCAGATGCGTAGGATGCAAAAATTTTCTCCCATTCTATAGGTTGTCTGTTTACTTTCATGACTATTTCTTTGGCTGTGCAGAAGCTTTTTAGTTTGATCATGTCCTATTTATTTATTTTTGTTGCTGCTGTGATTGCCTTTGGGGACTTCTTCATAAATTGTTTGCTTAGGCCGATGTCTAGGAGAGTGTTTCCAACATTTTCCTCTAGAATTCTAATAGTTTCATACTTTAGGTTTAAGTCTGTTATCCAGTGTGAGTTGATTTTTGTGAGAGGTGAAAGGTGCTGCTTCAGCCTTCTATAAGTGGCTATCCAGTTTTCCCAGCACCATTTATTGAAAAGGGATTCTTTTCCCCAGCATATGTTTTTGTCTGCTTTGTCAAAGATTAGATGGCTACATGAGGATGGTTTTATATCAGGATTCTCAGATCTGTTCCACTGGTCAATACTCCTATTTTTGTGCCAATACCATATTGATTTAATTACTACAGCTTTGTAGTATAGTTTGATATCTGGCATATTAATACCTCCCATTTTGTTTTTGTTGCCTAGAATTGCTTTTAATATGCGGGGTCTTCTTTGGTTCTATACAAACCATACAATTATTTTTTTCTGTATCTGTGAAGAACGAGGATGGGATTTGAATAGGTATTGGCTTGAATCTGTAGATAAGTTTGGGTAGTATAGACATTTTAATGATGTTGAGTCTGCCAATCCACGAGCATGGTATGGATTTCCATCTGTTTACATCCTCTGCTATTTCCTTCCTCAGTGTTTCATAGTTCTCCCTGTAGAGGTCTTTTACCTCCTTGGTTAAGTATATTCCTAGGTACTTTAATTTCTTTGTTGCTATTGTGAAGGGAATTGGAGCCTTTGATTTGGTCCTCAATTAGATTGTTGTTGGCGTATATGAATGCCTCTGATTTCTGTGTATTGATTTTGTATCCTGAGACATTACTAAATTCATTTATCAGTTCCAGGAGTTTCTTGGTTGAATCTTTGGGGTTTTCTAAATATTATATCATATCATCAGCAAACAGTGAAAGTTTGATCTCTTCTGCCCCTATTTGGATGCCTTTAATTCCACTTTCCTGTCTGATTGCTGTAGCCAGGACTTCCAGCACTATGTTGAATAGAAGTGGAGATAGTGGGCAGCCTTGTCTGGTTCCAGTTCTAAGTGGGAATGATTTCAATTTTTCCCCATTCAGTATGATGTTGGCTATGGGTCTGTCATATATGGCTTGTATCATTTTTAGGTATGTCCCTTCTATGCCTATTTTCTTAAGTGTTCGTATCATGAAAGGGTGTTGAATTTTGTCAAAAGCCTTTTCTGCATCTATTGAAAGAATCATGTGGTCTTTGCTTTTGCTTCTGTTTATGTGGTGAATTGTATTTATAGATTTACATATGTTGAACCATCCCTGCATCCCTGGGATGAAGCCCACTTGGTCATGATGGATTATTTTTTTGATAAGCGTCTGGATTCAGTTAGCTAGGATTTTGTTGAAAATTTTTGCAACTATATTCATTGGGGATATTGGTCTGTAGTTTTCTTTTTTTGTTGCATCCTTTCCTGGTTTGGTATCAGAGTAATATTCGCTTCATAAAAGGTGTTGGGGAGGTTTCTATTCTTCTCGATGTTGTGGAATAATTTCTGCAAGATAGGCACCAGTTCTTCTTTGTAAGCGTGGTAAAATTTGGGTGTAAAACCATCTGGACTACAACTTTTCTATTTAGGGAGATTTTTAATTGCTGTTTCTATTTCAGCTCTTGAGATTGGTGTGTTCAGGAATTCTATTTCTTCCTGGTTGAGCCTAGGGAGGCTGTGTGTTTCTAGAAATTTGTCCATTTCCTCCACATTTTCCAGTTTGTGCACATAATGATTTTTGTAGTATTCGTAAATTATATCTTGTATCTCCTTGGGATCAGTTGTGATATCTCCTTTTTTGTTCCTGATGGAGCTTATTAGAGATTTCTCTTTTCTGCTTTTCATGGGCCTAGCCAATGGCTTGTCAATTTTGTTTATTTTTTCAAAGAATCAACTTTTCATTTTATTAATCTCCTGTATAGCTTCCCTATTTTCAATTTCATTTAGTTCTGATTTGATCTTGTTGATTTCACTTCTGCTGGGTTTGGGGTTGGTCTGTTCTTCTTTTTCCAGCTCTTTGAGTCGTTTCATTAGATTGTCTATTTGTGATCTTTTTGACTTTTGGTTATAGGCATTTATGGAAATAAACTTTCCTCTCAGAACTCTTTTAGCTGTGTCCCAGAGGATTTGATAACTTGTCTCTCCATTGTCATTTTGTTCATAGAATTTTTTTATTTCCATCTTGATTTCTTCATTGATGAAGTAATCATTTAGTAAGAGGTTGTTTAATTTCCATGTTTTTGTGTAGAAGTGTGAGTTTCTGTTAGGGTTGATTTCTACTTTTATTCCACTGTGATCTGAGAAGATACGTGTTTCTTCTATTTTTTTAAATTTCTTGAGGCTTACTTTGTGTCCTAGGATATGGTCAATCATAGCGAATGTCCCATGAGCTGATGAGAAGAACATTTATTCAGTGGATTTGAGGTGGAATTTCCTGTAAATGTCAGTCAGACCCAATTGTTCTAGAGTTTTGTTTAAGTCCATTATTTCTTTATTAATTTTCTGTTTGGAGGATCTGTCCTGTGCCATCACTGAGGTGTTAAAATCTCCATTGCTGTTAATCAATTTGCTTAGCTCCAGTAAGGTTTGCTTTATGAATCTGGGTGCACCTAAGTTGGGTGCATATATATTTAAAATTGTTATCTCTTCTTGTTGAACTGTGCCCTTCACCATTATATAATGACCATCTTTTTCTTTCACTACATTTGTTGGTTTAAAAACTAAATCATCTAAGATTAGAACTGCCACACCAGCCTTTTGGCTTCTACTTGCTTGGAATACTGACCTCCATCCCTTTACTTTTAGTCTATATGCATCCTTGCAGGTTAGATGTGTTTCCTGAAGACAAGAAATACTTGGCCTATATTTTCTTATCCATTCAGCCAGCCTATGTCTCTTGAGTGGAGAGTTTAAGCCATTCACATTTATTGAGAAAATTGATAGGTAAGGTAGATTACTGTTCATTTTGTTGGGTTGGATGTTGTTTCTTTGATTTCTCTCTTGAGCCATTGTTATATCTGGCCTTTAATCTTTGGGTTTTGGTTGTTTTTATATTCATGAGTTTTTATTGTGGTGTTTCGTGCATAACACAGTTTTGAGTACTTCTTGTAGGGCTGGTCTTGTCTTGGTGAATTCTCTGAGACTTTGCTTATCTGAGAATGTCTTAATTTCTCCGTAACATATAAATCTTAGTTTTGCAGGGTACAAGATTATAGGCTGAGTGTTATTTTGTTTCAAAAGAGTGAGAGTGGGACCCCAGTCTCTCCTTGCTTGTATTGTTTCAGTTGAGAAATCGGGCGTTATTCGGATCAGTTTTCCTTTGTATGTAACTTGCTTCTTTCACCTTACGGCTTGTAGGAGGGTCTCTTTTGTTGATATTTTGGTCAGTCTGATGACTACATGTTGTGGTGTTTTCCTGTTTGCAGTGTATCTCCCAGGAGTCCTTTTGGCCTCTTGTGTTTCTAATTCTAGGTTACTGGTTAGTCCTGAAAAATTTTCCTCCATTCTTTCTTCAAAAAGCTTATCCAACCCTTGGGTTTTTTCTTCCTCCTTCTCCGGAATCCAGTGGACCCGCAAGTTACTTTTCTTCATATAATCCCACAGTTCTTGTAAGCTTTGCTCATGTCTCTTATTTTTCTTCTCTAACTCTCCGATTAACTTACTTGATTTGAATGAGTTGTCTTCAACCTCGAAGATTCTTTCTTCTGTTTGGTCCACCCTATATTTGAGGCTTTCCACTGTGTTTTGAATTTCCCTGAATATATTCTTCATTTCCAGGTTATCAGATTGATTCTTCTTCAAGATCTCGATCTCCTTAGTGAATCTTTGTTCCAGTTCTTGTATCTTCTTTGTAGTTTCTTTGTGTTGGTTATCCATTTTTTCTTACATATCATTGAGCTTTTTTACAATCCAATTTTGGAATTCTTCTGTTTTTTTAGTGTTTTGAATTTGTTCAGACTCCATTTCTTGAGAGCTGGTGTATCTCCTAGGGGGTGTATTTTCAGTATGATTTTTTGAATTGCACTGGGCCCTCCCCATCTGGATTAATTGCTAGACCTCAGGTGTCCACTCTTTTAAAAATATACATATCTTTTGTATCTTATTTCTAAACTGTTCATTGTAAACTTGTTTCTCTTTTGCTTGAGCAGCAGGTAAGTCTCTATAGGCAACATAACATTTCATTTGATCATTTTTATTTCAAAATTGGGAACCACATAGAAGAGGTAAGCAAATTAGGGCTTGTGGGCCAAATCCATCCCATCCTCCATTTTTGTAAATAAAGTGTTATTGGAACACAGTTGCACCCATTTATTTACTCATTTCCTCTGGCTGCCTTCATCCTAAAACAGCAGAATTGAGTAGCTGTAATTGATAACTCAGGGTTCACATTAGGAAACCCTAAAATATTAATGTTTATTGACTATTTAGAGAAAAAAGTTGCTGAACTCTGCTCTCTATGATATGATACTTTCCTTGGTGTTTCATACTGGGTAATCATTGTCTATAACACCTTAGATAACAACCTGGGCTCATAATATTTTCCGTGTTCTTCTCTTTCATCACCAATACTCACCTGTCTCCAAATTTAATCATTTTTAAATTTGATTAAAGAAATTCTTTAATGCTTCTTTTTTTGGTCATTTTCTTAATTGTCTTCACCCTATCTCAAGTTCTTACTCTGGAATACCCGAAATAATGTAATAGCTGAATTATTCCCTTGCTTCCAAACTTACTGTCAATCCAGTTCAAATCAAATGCCAATACCAGGGAGGCTTCATAATTTTTTTTTAATGTAACTCCTTGCTCAATAGCAGTTAGGTTTCCACAATTGCCCATTAAAGGCTAAGTGCCTATTTGCTCACACACTCACTCGCTCTCTCTCTTTCTCTCTCCATCTCTAATTTTTTTATAATCTCAAACAGCACCTCCCACTAATCACCTACAGAAATGCTATTCATCATTCAGGAAAATCAAGAAAATCACATCACTATTGCCCAAATAATATATACCTAAGAGAATGATAATTCTGAAAATACATGGTATTTTTTGAAAATTACAGAAATTTTTCCAGCCAATTCTCTGAGGTACAGAAAGGTTTTTTGTTTTTGTTTTTAATGAGAGTTCTAATTGACTGGGACATTCAAGAAGGTAGTGGACTTTCACTCCACTCCTTTGGAGGAAACAATATATAGAAGCTCATATTTGTAAAAGAAATTAGGATCCTAATCTTCTTGAACAGTATTCCACATACAAAGTTATTTCAGTAAAAGTCCATCTTACTCAGAAAACTATTTTTCATGCCTAAAAGAAGACTGATGAATATTTAGGGTTAAAACATATTGCTATCTAACAATCAGCTGAAGATGTCCTTGCTCATGCAAAGGGTGAACATGGAACTGGGGAAGAACTTGGTCTAATCTTCCAGCCACCTGAATTTATTAATATTATTGCAGTATAAAAGAATCTCTGTTCTGCTTCTGAATCTAGATGACATATTTCTCCAAGGTCTGAGGAGAAAAAGCTTTTCCTGGACTCTGATACTTTTCCTAAAGAATTTTTCTTTACTTTTCTTTTCTTTCTTTTTCCCCCAGAGGTCATAGAAAAGTTTTTGTCCTTGAAAGGTTAGCTAAGTCAATAGATTTTTATTTGCAGTTGCTAGTGCTCTCCAGCATTTCAGCTATAGGTGCCTATTTCTGCAGGGGTATAAGCCGTTGCTCTTATAAAATTTCAATCTATATGGTAGAAAACTTAAAAAAAAAAAGTATTGTAGAGTGTATTACTTTCTGCCAAAGGTTATTCAGATACTGCTGAAATGATGAAGTTATTTCTTTGAACAGTTAATGTCATTGTCAAGATTCTATTTGATATAAATAACAATTACAATAGATAAACTTTAAAAATCAGTTTGAGAAGCTGAAAGTATGAATCTATATTATTTTTATGATTTAATGTAAAGTGAAAAATATGCATGCACAAACATTTAGGCAATTTCATGAAGTATTAACTATTGAATAGAAAATTCTTATTTATTAAGAATCCATGAAGGTAACTTTCTTTAGAAAACATTAGGAAAGGCTAGAAAAAATTAATGTCATTCCAATCACTGTCAGTTTGTGATATTAGGTGCTTAAGCTTCCAATTTCTCTCTCTCTCTCTCTCTCTCTCTCTCTCTCTCTCTCTCTCTCTCTCTCTCTCGTTTCTCTTGCTTACATATAGAATTTAAAGGTTAGGAAAAAAGTAGAGAGTTAAGAAACCTCAGAAGTAAATGGTACAGAAATAAGCAAGACTTTGATATTCTGAAAAGGGCCATCGGTCATTAAGCTATTGCTTAAAAGCTATTGCTTTAAAAAGTAAGGGACACAGAGAGATGATTAAAAACCATGTTGACAAAAAGAAGGCATAGATGCTAGATCATACCTGTTACTCGTTTCATTTCCTCAGGCATAGTCACAAGACTGCTGAGACACTGAAGAAAATCCAGAAGTTCCGTCCAGACAGGAATGATATTCTGCTGAGACAAACCAACGAAAAGGAATTTAAATGTTAAGCAACTCTTTGAACCCTCTTTTTTCTTATCTACCAAAATTAAATAACTTAATTTCAAATGTGATGAAGATGTGAAGGAATGATCCCACAGTCGTTCTCTTCCGCCATTTAAATTCACCAGAAATTTAGTATTGCTAAATCTCCTGATGTGTGTACTATGGGGGAAAAATGTTCTGGAGAGGACATTTACCATCATGTGAGGGCTACTTTTGTTTAGAAAAATCCATACTATGAACTTCAAATCCAGGCATCTCCTTTCAGCGGGGGCACCAGCAAATGGTGGAGGCAGAGCCAGTAAAATGCCATCACCCACAGTGATGACACCAGAAGGCGGGGTACAAAGACACAACAACATCAGGTTTCTCCTGGCATCTCTGCTGGAATTGGGGAGAGGTGTGACACTGACAAATATAACAGTAATGCCAATGACAATGGAAGCATTCTAACCACACTGTCACTCGTTGCCTAACCTCTACTTCCTCCTATCTCAGAATCTGCGATTCTGAATCTGTTTCTCCAGCCTTCTCATTGTTTTCATGAGCCACGTCATTTATTTATAAATTTGTTTGCCATATATATGACCATAGTCATTTTCTAATGTCTACAACTAGCAGCCAATAAAGCTAACTGGTGTAGTGGTACAGAAAGTTTCCTAAATAGTGACAACACTTATTTATAACTTATTTAGTTCAATAGCTTTTAGTTTTTCAATTAAAAAAAATCTGGTGATATAGTAGCATAATTATATAATATTCTCTGTAGGAATCTGACCTGGATTTGTAATTGTATGACATGGGTAAAAATGGATTTTATTAAATAATGTTGTCTTATTTTTCAACATAGTGATTTTTGGGTGATTCATCCTAAATAAGTTTCTTACAGTCAGTAGAGTACTCTTGTTAATTATTTAATAGCATATAATTTCACAGTTGGAAATGTTTATTTCAAATTTTGAGCATTCAGTAAGTGAAAATTATCTGTATTTTGAAATAAATCAATTTTATAAAAGAGTTATTTTATAAGAAAGAAGTAGTATTTCATCCTCTTTCTCTTTTTGACTTTTAAACTCTTTAAGTGGAACCAGGTACCCACAAACACCATGGAGACCTGACCTTTCTGTGACAAGTATAGAATAAGTAGATGAACCTCAGGGGGCGTATTTGAAAGGAAATATTCTAAAGATAATTAAGTACATTTTTCAAACTGGGGGAAAATGCCTGTGTGGGGCATAATTTTAGTTGAAACTCATTTTTTAACCTAAAAATGCAGAAGAAAGATTATTTTTGCAGGTTTTCAATAGAAATTACCTTGAGAATCCTTCTTTTTGAAGCATTTCCCTGAGTTGCATAGAAAATTTGCAATAACAAAGTGATTATTATCGCTGTATTCATTTTTCATATTTAACATACCGTGTAAGTGAATCTATACCAAACTAAGTACAGTTCCCTTTAGCTAAACTTGTACTTTCACCTTTACTTAAACCAGAATGGAGAATTTAAATTAGTGGAATGGTGAGATCTGTGTAGATAAAAAGAAAGGTTGAAAACTGGGGCATCCCAGGTTGCTTAGTTCAAATCCCATCTGATCCCTTCTTTTGCCATGGTACAAAAGTTGGCCTTCATATGACCAAGTATAAAATAGCCTAAATGAAAGTAGAATCTCATTTTTAAAATGAATGCTAAACTAAAGCTCTTGAGTATATGAATTATAAAGATGCCCTTATGACCACAGGTTTTATGGATGAAGACTGAGCAAAAAGTGATTTGGAGTAGAAATAGTTACATGTAATATACTTTGTTCATCCTACATAAAATTTGCTGGTAACATTCAATGTCAAGATGTATTTTTACAAATTTTCTAAGTACAACTGTAAATATATGCTGTATCATTTTAGTCTTGATCTTATTGCCATTATACATAGTAGAGTTGTGAGTTCAGCAAGGATTTGTATAAGGGTTAAAACATGTGCTTGAAAATTTTTAGTAAAATATGAATATATCCAAGTCCATGATACTGAGATGTTTCATCAAAATCTATATTGAATTGAAATAGATTATAGCATGATCTGCAATTCAGAAATGCATTAAAAGAAAGTAACAGAGAAAACTGCAATTGAACAGATAGCTATCTAGCACTAAATTGTCAGAGTGATATCATATAAATGAAAATAGCTACTTCAATTAATTGTATCAATCAACAGGAATTTTTTATGCTCTTAGTTTACAAAATAACCAAAGATATGACATTTCTTATCAGCTCTAATTAATTTGCTTATTCAAATTATATGTATGTATTCCTACTATGTGCAATGTTCTATGATGGATTGCCAATTAGAATTAAATATGAATATTGTTTCAAAATGAAATTATATTTTGGGTAATAAGCTGATATGATACTGTAAGTTAAAAGTAAATTTTATGTTTAATCATTCCCTCTAGAATCGAGATAGCCAATCAAAATATTGCCACTTTTAGACAATATATAATTATTTGAGTATTTGAATGATTTAAAGTTAAGAAGTTATGATGACAATAGAAGATATATCTTGAATAGAAAAGAATGAGCCCGAAATATATCCTACTATCTCAAGCCATTTTTAAATTTCCAAACATATAAATGATATGTTTTGTTTCCTTTAAGACATACAAAGGTTAATAAATGTGAAATGACATAGGAATAATTTAATGTAAAAGTTTTTACAATTAAGGTTAATGCTTCGATAAATAATGAACATAGAAACTTGCCTGGTGAAAAAAGTGCTTATAGCTGAAAAACACAGAATGAACATATAATACAACTTTAATTATTATATCTAAATTTTATTTTAATGTTCTTTTATAGATTTTGATGTTTATTTAATTATTTGAATATCTAAAGAATAAATATAATAGATAAAATGATTTTGATTTTATTAACTGTATTTTTCTCCTTCATTTTATTAATAAGAATTTAATTCCTTTCCTCACCACCCCTGTGAAAGAGGTAAGTATTATCACCATAATTCAGATAGTAATAGAAGTCCAGAGGTTATGGCTAAGGCAACTAATATAATCAATTGCAGATTCAAAAAAGGAGACGTATTTACAAGTAACTTTGTTCAAAAGCTACAGGGCAAATCTATGTGACTCTCCATCTCTTTCTCTTCTCATGAATTTTATAAAGCTTTAAAGGAGAATTGTACAATTATGGTTCCATGTAGTTCTTTGAAATTAGCATCATAAAAACGTAGAATATTTGAAAAAAGTCAAAATTACAGAATATAATATACTACAAGAAATGACTAAAGTATCTTAACTGTTTTAAAGTATATATCTTCAAGCATTTATGTATAATTTTAACTAGGATCTCACCTAAAAATGATTCAGTAAAACCTGGGAATCTTTTTTTAATAGTCAAAAAATTGTCATTATTAGGAAAAAACTTCAGTGTATGTACATATAGGTGTGTATAATGTGCTTAAATGTGAGTCTGTGTGTTTGAAGAACACATAGTGGAATATGTGAAAAAAATCTGAAATCTCTGTAATAATTGAAGACATGAAAAAAATTTATGGTAATTATGGATGTCTAATTTTTCTAAGTGATCTAAGAAATTGAGACACGTTAATCATCTTTTTGACAAAGAATAAATTTAATCACATCATTTTTCTTTTTGACAAATGATTATTTTTCAAATAATGTTAACAATACAAATTATATTATGTCAGGCCTTACATCAGCTATTCAAAGCTCATTTTTTAATTAAAATTCTCATGAGCTACTGGCAAAGTGAAAATTAGTGAGCTGAAAAATTAAGGTGAGAAATTCTTCCAGAAATGTTTAAAGGATTGTTAGAAATAAAATATAAGAAAAATAATCAATACGAAGTATAAAATTAATAGGAACAATTTCTCATAAACAGGATCTTTGGAAGAAAAGAATAATGAGAATGGAAAGGTGAGAGTATTTATAGAAATAATATCCAGTAGGGCCTCTGGATGTATAGAAAGATATAATATAAATCTTATAGTGTGCATTTCCGCCAAAACAGCACCTGAGATCAGCACCTGCGTGCAGCTGCTCCCAGGAAGCACAAGTGAAGACCTGAATGAAACTGTATAGAGAGAAAATGACTTTTTATTGAGCAACTGAGATTCCTTCTTGTTGGGGACTCTAAAGACCTCCACAGAACATGTATACAACTTGTCTCTAATAAGGACAGAAACCTGGAACCTGCATCCACTGACTACAAGGGTAGCTTTTTGGTGTTTAACTCCTTTTTGGTGTTTAACTCTTCTTCTGCTCTAGGCAAGCTGAATAAGCTACTTCCCTATGGTGGAAAAGCTGAGAGACAAAATAGGTACCTGAAGTGAGATGTGGCCAGGACACGAGGGCACCTTCTATGACAGCTACTGCTGAAATGTGGCAGAGGCTGTGCACGAGTCAAAAATGAGTCTACTACAACTCATACTAAAAAGAATGGCTGAGAAAAATTTAGAAAGGAAAAACAAACAAGAAATACCTTGTACTAAACACATGGCAGTGAAATTTCAGAATATCAGTGACAATCTCCCAGAAAGAAAACAAAAATAGTTCACATAAAAGGAAAGAATATAAGATCGACATTTGGTTTCATAACCACAACACTGAATGGAAGATTAAAATGAAGTAATACCCCCAAATTGCTGTAAGTAAAGTGCTTTACACTATCATATAAATACATGAATTCTAAACAAAAGCCTCCAGGCATACAAGGTCTCAGAAAATTTATTGTACATACAATGTATCTGGAAGAAAAGAAAATATTTATAAATAGACTATGACTTACAAAAATAAACACGAGTGCTTGGGAACACTAGAAAAATATAAAAGATATGTTAAGTTTTTAAAATTACTTGGAGAGTCAACATAATAATTATTAAGATTGATAATATTAATAAGAAAAAAGTAGAAACGCAGGTCAAAAAAGATAGGTGTAAGAATTAGAAGAAAAATATAAAAGGTATAAATGTACCTTTCTAAGTTTAAAAAATTGCTACTATTGCAAACTTTGTCATATTTTTAAAAGAACATATATGGCATGCACATACGAATGCATAGTTTAAAGAATGCTAATAAAATGAGTCCCCAGATTATGAGTTAGAACATTAGCTGAACCTTAAAGCCCTTTGAACTTGAGTCATTCCTCTTCCCTCCATCTTGTGGTAATAAAAACCACGAATTCTTCATCTTCTTTACTTGGTTTTATAGTTTTACTATCTATCCATTTATTTATTACCAACTATCAGTCATTTTGCTGATATTTCATGCTTTACATAAATGGAATCCTATATTTCTATATAACTTGATTTTTAAATTTGCATTACATCTTATGAATTCATCATGTTTATGTATACTGATGTAGTTCATTCATCTTTCCTGCTATATAGTATTCTGTCATATGATTATATTACAATTTAATCAGTCTTCCTACTATTCTATTAATGGCAATTTAGGCACCTGATTTTTTTTTTTTTTTCTATTTGGATCAATGCAGCTATGGGAACATGATTCTTGGTGGCCAGTTGTCAGGTTTTTCCTAGAGATTTTACCATAGGGTACATATAGGTTCAACTTCACTGAGATTTCTAAACTACTTTACAATATGATTGTACAAGTTTACACCCTAAAGCCAGCAGTGTATAAAGAGGGCATCCATTATATCACATCCCACTGCTTCCATACATGATTTTTTTTTTAATGAAGAGAAGTGTGTAAATTTTAATATAGACAAGGTAATCAGTATTTTCCATTATGGTTTGTGCCATTTGCATTTGACTTAAGAAATTCTTGTCACCCAAGGAGAAGAAAATACACTCATAATATCTTTTAAACATGTTTTGTCTGCTTGCTCTTGCCATAATACCACGCGGTCTTAATACTGTTAGCAAATTCTATTTATTTTTCAGGAAAGTCTACATTATTTTTTGGCCTTTGTTCTTTCATATAAATTTTAGAATTAGTTTATTGAATTCTAAAATAAAAATACCATGAGGTTTTGATTGTGATTATATTTATCTACAAATCAATTTGGGGAGAACCGACAATTGCATAACCTTGAGTCTTGCAATCAAAATCATAGTAAACTTCTGTTATTTATACCTGTCTGCATCCATGTCTTTCAATAGTTTTATTATCTATAAAGGAGAAATCTCCATTAAGAGTTTGCATGTCTTGGTTAGTTAGTAATATAACTAGTGGGAGTGCCATTTTTAGATTACATTAAAAGATTATTAAACCAGGTGCACATATAATCCCAGCTACTCAGGAGGATCATCTGAGCCCAGGAGTTTGAGTTCAGCCTGGGCAATACAGCGAGACCTCATCTCTAGAAAAAAAAAAAAATTATTGTATCTTGTGTAAAATTGCAATTGACTTATATATTGATCATCTATCCAGAAAAATTAGCAAACTCATATATTAATACTAAAATGTCCCTTGGTTTCTTTTGAATTTTCTCAATAAGCAATCATATAATCTGAAAATAATGATGCTTTCATTACTTCATTTCAACCAGTCATCTTTCTTTTCTCATCTTCATGTTGAGGGCATCAAGTACAATGTTGAATAGAAATGGTGAAAGCAACTGCTTTTATTTTACCATGAAAATTATATTTGCTTTATTATTTTGTGATGCCCTTCATCAAGGCATTCTGTTTTAAATTTCTAATGACTTATTTTAATCAGTAATGGATATAGACGTTTACTGAGAGCCTTTTTTGGTCTATCGAGATAATACATTGTATTGTCTCCTATTTTTATTTGTTAATAGGAATCAACCCAACTATGTCAGGTTTTCCTTTTTTTAAATTCACTACTGGATTCATTTTGCTAATACTGTACTGTGTGTTAATGACTAGCATGGTAAGTAATTTTTTTTTTCCTATTACCTTCCTTGTCAGGTTTTGGTATTAAGCTTTTGTTAGCCTCATAAAGTAAGGTGACAGATGCTCCTTCTTTTTCTATTCTCCGTAAGAGTTTATGTAAGGTTGGAATTATTTATTCATTTGTGAAACTTGCTTCTAAAATCAGGTGTTTCATTGGTATAAAGATTTTAAACTACTGGCTAAAATTCTTTTATTGATAGAGAACTGTTATGGCATTGAGTCAATCTTGATTCAGTCTTGGTAGGGCCTTTCTGAAATTTTCTCATTTTATAAATTTATTAGCATGATCGCTGCCATGTCTTTTAATGATATTTTATTATCTGCAGTATCTATACTATTTCTTTTTGCATTAAAATATATCCATATATATATATATAATATATATATATATTGCTTGTCTGTGTATGTGTGCTTGTGTGTGTGTGTGTGTGTTTAATTTTAAAAAGTTTATTTTGAGCCAAGTGTGTGTGACCAAGAGCTTGCAACACATGCATTAAGAGGTCCCGAGAAAATGTGTCCTAGGCGATTGGGTTATGGTTTGGTTTTATACATTCATGGAGACATGAATTACATTAAAATCATAAATCAATACATGGAATGCATACATTGATTTGGCCCAAAAAGTTGGGAAATCTGCAAACAGTGGGGGGCGGGATGCAGTTACAGGTTATAAGTGGGTTTAAAAATCCTTTGATTTGTAATTGGTTAAAGAAATGAAGCTTTGTCTAAAGGCTTGGAATGTTTTTAATTTGAGATGAGGATGTTTGTTAATCAGAGAAAAGTTTGATATATCAAAACTCAAATGATCTGTTAAATAAATCTATGGCCTGCAGGTGTGGTTTAAGCTTTGTTTTGCATGGGCTAGGACCTGTTAATGATTTAATATCTTATTGCTACAAAGAATAATCCCAAAATGGACAGGGCATAATTAGGTGTGTATGATCTCTCTTCTTCTCTTGGCCAGCAACTCAGCTTTAAGGTTTTTCTGGGGTCCCCTTGACCAAGTTGTCTATGCATTCGGCTGTGGGCTTATAATTTCATTTTAGTTCACAATGCCCCCCTTTTGGCCAAGATTTGTCAGAGACAGCATCAGTGGCCACATTCTCATTTTGTCCCATCATTGCCAGGGTGGTGTGGCTACCTGCCCTCACTTTTGGCCTCAGTGAAACCTCTGTGGCCAAAGGGTTTAGAGTCAAAAGGCTTACAGCCAGTTAAACGTTTTAGGTCAGATGACAATGGAGGTAGACAGGCACTCATCAACACTTTAATACCTTCTACCTGACCTAAGGATGAAAACCAAAACACCAAAGGCAAAGTTACAAAATTAACTTATTTATAAGTGTCAAGTTACTGCAATCTTCAGTTTAGTTGTAGACTTGCTTTATAAAATATAAGTATTGTTAATGATCTCAGCTAAGGAATTTAAGAACTTTTGTTATATTACCATATTTTTAGTCTCTTTAGAAATTTGCCCGATCAATTTTTTATTGTATCTCTATTTGTATAAACCTCATAACTGGAATAATTATATTTAAAAGTTTTTGCCACCAGGTATCTTGATATTCTCTCAGCAATTTTCTTTTAGTCTATAGGAAGCAGGGTAATTTTTGTGGTTGGGTGGATAGGAAGGGACCAAAGTTCCCTGACTTGTCAGCTGTTTAGGCATCTGTGTGCCCATCTTTGATATGGAGATCCAGGACTAATCTTATGTCTCAAAATAGGCACTTATAATCTCACACATCCACCTCTTCTGGAATAGTCTCTGGGCCTAGTGGGAAGATGTTCACACAGGATGTTGGCAGCAGAGAATAGGTCAGGTCCAAGGGGGCTGAATAGCTTTTAAATTCTGGACACATCAGGTAAACTTTGTTATTTACTTAATATTTGTCTTGACTCTGGAAAGCATAAAGAGTTAGTACCATTTTAAACAAAATTAATTTAGTCTCATGTAATTAATTTTTTGTTCTCTTTGAGGTTGGGTCCTCATGAGTGTTTCAGCTTTTTAGTTAAAGTCTTGTAAGACTTCCTAGTCTAAATCGTATGATTTCTAAAGTTATCAGAAACCTGTATTTAAGAGTACTTGTCAGTCTTTTTCATGACTTTTCTTAAAGAAGTAAATATTGGACTTTTGCCAATTAAAAACTGCTTTTTGAGAAGAATCAGTGTAAAACAATAATTGTCAGTGGATGACAAAAAAAGTTTTAGAATAGTCAAGGTTAAAGAGAAAATTGACAAATTTGGTTATTTTTGTGGTAAACAATAATTTAATATAATAACCATAATTATTACTGATAACATTTTACCATTTTTTTAACATTTTTATATTCATTAAGTTTTATCTTTTTATCAATTTAATTTGAAAAAATTCTTAAAACCTTTAAATTAAGCAAAATTATTTTATCAAAATCACATTTTTAATTTTTTAATAATTTTTTCACTAAAAACAAATCTTACCCTTTTAAATATAGTTTGCATAGAGAATTGGGTTTTTAACTACTAGTTTTAATTATATATATATTGATTACAATGTTAACTGTTAGTAACTCTTATTTTCAATGAAAAACCTAGGACGTGTTAAAGTAACTTTAAACTATTATCCATTCCCAATTTTTATCAGCACATGTAAATACATTTAATTTCCTATATCATGTCAGTGTAAGATATTAAAGTATATAAACTTAAGCTTATGTTTAATAATTATTTCAGTACTTTAATTTACTGAGGAATGACTCAGATATTTTATGATTATCTACTATTTAATTTAACATAACATGTCTTTAAGATTTTAAATATTGAAAATACTGAAACTGTGACATACAGACACACAGTCAGAAGCAGATCTTACAGATTTATAAAATTTTTTATTTGCCACTTTTCAAATAGTATTTTTTCTCCCACTTTAGATTAGTGATCTCTAGATTACTTATTCCATTGTCCTAAACAATTGTTGCTAGGCAACTCTAAATTTGTATTTCCAAAGATAGGAAACCAGGTAGAAAATTTATATATCAGGGTGTGCCTGTGTGTTTGCATGTGTGGATTTATGATTTTAGCCAAGGCTTTGTCTATTTTATTATCATTTTCAAAAAACTAACAGGATAGGCTAGGTTATGCTGCAAGTATAAATAATACCTTTTTAGTGGTTTGAAACATGCTTGTTTCCTTGTACCTCAAATTTAGTGCAATCCAGCATTTTTATTTGTTTGTTTAGTTATAGATTCTCTCATCAGGTGGCAGGCTGATGGGACACTCTCCATCAGGGACATCATTGTTAATCACCAGGACCCAAGTGAAAGAGTAGGTATAAAAGAATCCACACTGAAATTCCAAGTCACTGCGGCACACAGTCTCTTGGCCAAAATAAGTGGCAAGGCCATGTTTGAGTTCAAGGGGATGGACAGTGCTTGAAAGAAGAGGAAGAATCAAAGTGAAAAGGTCTTATGGCATTCATGCCCATGCAAACTTTTGACTTTGTTCATGCTCTGTTTAAATTTTTTCATTGAGTCCAGCTATTAATTCCTTTCATCTCTTTCAAAGTTTATATTGCTGTACATTTTATAAAGTGCCTAAGGCAAATATTTAACAAAGTAATTTGCAGCTTTTCTTATTTGTAGATAAGTATTCAAGGACATACATTTCTAAGTTTTGCTTAAGCTTCAACTCACTAATTTTGATATAACAGGTTTTCATCATGGTACTTTTCAAATAGTCCTTTAATTTCATTTTGTTTCTTCTCTGGATATCATATTTTTAAAATTATAGAGTAATTTTTATTGTGTTTTTGAAATATTTTATATCCATTTTGCTATTTTTGTCTCTATTCATCAGTCACTGAGAAGTATGTTGAAATACCTTAATATGAGAGTGGGTTTATCATTTTCTCCTTAAAGTTCTGTAAAACTTACATTTATATGCTTCAAACTATGATATGGGCACATCAATTGAAAATAATCACTTATTTCTCTTCTTAAAAACTTTGCTATGTATTAACAAAACCTTTATCAATACATAGCAATCTCTGTGAATGTAGTAAGACCCTTGCCTCAAATTCACTTTTATATGATATTAATATGAGTAAATCAACTTCATTTTTATTGCTATTTTCGTGGGTTTTTAAAAATTTTTTTCCTTTGACATTTTCTGTGTTTTTACTTACCAGTGGGTCTCTAAGCAACAATAAATTGGATTATTATTTTAAGTCAAATAATCATTTACTTTTAACAAGAGCATTTAGACCATTTACACTATGTGATTCCTGATAAGCTATTTCTGTGACCTCAGTTTGCGGTATTTATCTAACATGTTTTGTTTCTATGTTGTGTAAAGTCTTTCCTGACTTTACAATGAGTTTTTTTCACATTTCACTTTTTAAATTTCACACACATACTTAATCTTTTACATTTTCTGAATAAAACTAGATCCTTAGAACACTTTAACTCATTTAACTCATTATTCTGACATTCAAGTCACTGTATATTAAATTTGTTGACTGTACCCTACGTGTTTCTTAGACTTTTAAAATTTGTTATTTTTCTTTATCTGGGATGTGTTCTGGATAATTTCTTTGCATCTCTCTTTCAGTCACTTACTCTTTTTAGCTGTGATTAATTAGTTTGAAATTCTTCGAGTTATACAGATGTATGACTACACACACACACAGACAGACATATATATATTTCTACTAGTAATATTTAGTCCTGTATAAAATCTGTCTAGTCTTTTTTTATGGATTCTTGCTTCTTGGCCGTATTTTCAAAATTGCCTTTTATTTGTGAAACTATGTTGAATACAATTTTCTTATGTTCCCATGATTTTTTTACATAAATCCTCTTAAGTTTTAATTATGCTGTTGATATTGCTGTCACCTTTCATATAGAGTGTCCCATTTTTAAAAACTATATAGTGCTCATGTTCTTTGGAATTATTTGCCTGTATTACTTCCTTGAGAATGAGTTGAGTTGCATTTATTCAGAGATGTTTGTATATACTCAGGAAAGGCCCTATTAATCCTTGAACACTTTTAATTAAATTATTTGCTTGTGTTTAGAAAACACACATGTAGTTCAAATTTGGGCTTTTGCCTGCTTGATGTCCAGCTTTATCAAATTCTCAAGAGAAGTTACTTTTTCTTTTACTACTCAGCACGAAAATACATGAATACATTTCCATGTATAGGATTATTTCTCATTCATCCATGTTTTGAGTGTTCCAGCTTTATGTTAGTTCCTTCTATAAGACTTTAAACCTTGAGCAGATTGTTATTCCATCTTCTTATGAATGTTTGATATGGCTTTCAAAACAGAAGCTCAAGCAAGTTTTTACAAATATCTTCAAGAAGACTAGAGTTTCCTTTCACCCCAAGATCATAGTTTCTACTTCAATTTTGGCCTTTGTATATATCTTGTATTCTTGCCATCTCGGTTACTCGTTTCTGAAGATTTTAAATATTTTATTCATATTATTCTTTTTTGATTTTTGTCAAGAATATATCAATTCAGTGTTCTTAAACAGCTACAGTGCCAGAAACAATGTTGTAACATTTAAACCATCACAGAGAAAAACAATCCATAAGCAAACAAAACACTGAAAAGAACTCAAATGACCACATAGGAAATGAAAAAACAAGAAACACAGAAACATAAAAGCATAGCCATTTAAATATTCATAAAAAATTGGGGTAAAACTAACACAGAATGCATCATTGATCTCAATAATTTTAAAGCTCATCAACTGAAAGATTGTACAAAATTTACTCCCACCACCCCAACAACTAACATAATTCAGCAAAGAGCCATCCATAAGATAAAAGTACTTAAAATGATACCATGCAAAAAGGCAAAAGATAAAGTTATATTTTTAAAAAATGTTATTCTAGGTCAATATGCAACAAAACAAAGCAAGTGTAGGAATTTTTTTTCTTGTCAGGCAAATTTAATATAAGAAAAAGAGAATTTAATAAAATAATAATTTAAGTGGCTTAAAAAGAGGCATTCCCAAGAGGCAGAAGAATGTGCCAAAATGATATAACAATTGAATGAGCTATTACTTTGGTAATTCTCTATATCCAATCATCTTAGCCTGTCAACAGCTAACAACAGGAAACATTTACTTTTCTTGTGACAGACATAGGTCAAGTGTACCTCCAGTGAACTCAGCTGAGATCAGTGAAGCTTATCATTGTGTATAGGTGTGCTCCACATGTATCCTCTTTCTGGGATCAATGAGTACCCAGGGGGATATTCTTCTCATGAAAGAATTCAGAAGGATCAAAAGACAATTCCAAACTGAACAAGTTCATTTAAGCCTCCTCTCACATCATGACTGCTAATATTTATTGATGAAAGCAAGTCACATGGTTAAGCTCAAAGTCAGTGGGCAGGGATGCACTCTCTACCTACGCTCCTAGGATGCCCCACAAGAGTCACCTGCAAAGCTGGAGATGGGTAACCCTATGACAGGGCAGTAAGGATTTGGAAATAGAATTCAGTCAACTACAAAAATCTGACTTTAAAAAATACATGTAAGTATGTATGTACAAACACACATACACACACACACACACACACACACACTCCTTTTCTTTTTCTTTTTTGTTTTTCCTTTTTGGTGGTGTTGTTTTAGGGGCAAGGGGGCAGAGCTGTGTTAAATTTGGTCCCTATTATTCCATCTTGGTCAAAAGCCTATTTCTCTGTTTCTTTAATGTGCATTTTCCTCATACTTGAAGGAAATTTATAGGACACACATTTTCTTAGTCTTTAATGTGTTTTTCTCTTTAGAGATAATACCAGATTCTTAGATTAGACAATCGCTCTTTCTAACGTAGGCCAAATTAAAACTAGAATTCAATGCGCAATAAAGACAAAAATGGGATGGAGTCATTCTTTCAGGGCTGGGATACTGAAATAATAAATCTTAGTTTATATTTTTATTTTTATATACACTATAATAATAAGAGAACTTTGTCAAGCAGACTGAAAGCTACTTTGTCATCCATCCTTCCCATCTTTCTCTTATTCATATTGCTCTGCAGGATTTCTTGACCTCAACTTTCCTTACTCAACACCTTCCATGTCTACAGCTTAATATTTATCTTGAGTTGTTAGTATAGAAACAGTTCTTATCAGCCTGCCAGTAAGCTGAGAGGATAGAGAAGGCCTGTCTGCAGTGAGAGAGCCAAACATCACTTTGTGATGAGTGCCAATTAGACCATGCAGAAGAGTGGAAATTTCCCAAGAAAAATAATGGAGAAATTTTAAGATTAGATGGAAAAGTAGAATCACAGGAGAAAGTTTGCAAAATGAAATTTAACTTTCTATTTTGTTCCAAGTCTATTTTTTTGTATACAAACCAGATTTTTTTTTTTAAGACAAAGTTTCACTCTGTCACCCCGAGTAGAGTGCAGTGACATCATCATAGCTCACTGCAACCTCAAACTCCTGGACTCAACCTATCCTCCTGCCTCAGCTTCCTAAGTGGCTGGTACTACAGGTGCTCACCACCACACCTGGCTAATTTTTCTATTTTTTGTAGAGACAGGGACTTGCTTGTCCCGAGGCTGGTCTTGAATTCCTGAGCTCAAGAAATCCTCCTACCTCAGCCTCCCAGCGTGCTAGGATTACAGGCATGAGCTACTGTACCCATGCATAAAACAGATTCTTGTCCTTCACAAGGTATGAGAAAAATGTTTAAGCCACGTGTTTCCATTTTTCTTGTTTGTAGGATAGTGGAGGGAGTTTATTTTTGTTGGCTCTGGTTGGCTTACCTAACTGGTCATTTATATCTAGCTGTCCATACTTGAATCACAATTTTTGTTCTGAGAGAAAAGGGGAGAGAATTAGAGAGGGTTTAAGTGTTTTTTGAGGTGATGAGATATAACAGTTTAAGCAAAGCTATTAGCATTCTCCAATATCTCAACATCGGATACTATTAGAAATGATATTTTTAAAGGAATGTGGTGGTATCATTAGTCTTTTTAGTCATATGGAGCCATCAGTTGGGAAACTATATTAGTTATCTATTGTTGCAAAACAAATTAGTGGCTTAAAACAACAAACCTTTGTTTCTCACATTTCTGTGGTAGTAACCTGGACTTGAAATTTGCTAAGAAGCCATTTGTTAATTTTCCCCTCTTTTGCAATATAGAGAGGCTGAGAAATTTCCAAACCAAATCCAAGTTACTCTTAGTTAATATCTCTTTCCTCATATTATTTCTCTTCTTTAGCATTTTACTACAAGCATCAAAAAGAAACCAGGCAGCACTTTCAATACTTAGCTTTGAAATCTCCTCAACCAGATCTTCTCACATTTTATGTTTCCCATGTTACTAAAGGTAATGCTCTTGCTACGTTTTCTGTCCCTACATGACAAGGATCCCCTTCTTCCAGTTTCCAATAGCATGTCTTTTATTCCTCTCTTTCTTTTGACCTTCATTTCTTTTGGCATCTTCAAACCCAGATTTCTACTAAGAGTCTATTCAAGCAAGTTAGGCTTTTCTTAACAGACTTCTCAAGATCTTTTTTTTCAGTCTCTGCTAGTTCCAAAAACATTTCCACATTTTTAGGTATTTATTGTGCCAACATACTATTAATACATGGAGGTACCAAAATATATATACTTATCTACCACTACTTAAGAAATTATCCCCAAACTTAGCAAGTTAAAACAATAAACACTTATTATCTCACAATTTCTGTGGGTCACAAATCTGCACATGGCTTAGCTGGATACTCTGTTGCAGGGTCTCTCACAAGGCTATAATTAATTTGTTGGCTGGTGTAGTCATCTGAAGGCTTGAATGTGGGATGATCCACTTCCACGCCATCCACATGGGTATTGGCAGGTCTCAGGTCCTTGGCACTGGGGCTTTTACACAGGACAGTTCACAATATGCAACTGACTTTCCCCAGATTGAGCTGGAAAGAATGATGGAACAAGCAAGATGGAATTCACAGTCCTTTTATAACATACTTCAGGAGTGACAGTCCATTACTTTTATTGTATTCTATTTCTTAGAACTGAGTCACTAGTTCTACCCTAGTAGATTGCACAAGGGTGTGAATACTAGGCCAAAGGAAAAGACATTTAAAGAAATGTGAGGGCTCATAATCTATTTTTACACATACAGACTTCAAGTTATATAAAGATGTATTCATGTTTTTTTTCATTTACAAAATATTGGGAAGATGAAAATATAAAATATTATATATAATATCTATATATAAATATATATAATATCTAGTGAAACCTCAAGAACTGTTTATAACATATATAGTGAAGGGTTTAAACAACTGCACTGAAAGAATAACAAATATGAATGGCAATACATACAAATCCTACAAGGAAAGACTTGAAAATTTTGGAAAAAGATCTCCAATCTGTCCTAACTATATGTCTGTCCAAAATATAACTTTATAGTAAGTAAATTATCTCAGCAATAATATATTTCATATTCATGTTTTAGAACCATTATAGTTCAGCTCTGATTTTACTACATGTATCTTCACTCTACAGCCAGGTCCAGGGGGCTATACCTATCTGGGACATTCCTGTTCTTATGACAGAGAAAACATTAAAAAAAAAAAATAGTAGAAACGTGATAACTTTTTTTTTTTTTTTTGAGACAGAGTCTTGCTTTGTTGCCCAGGCTAGAGTGAGTGCCATGGCATCAGCCTCGTTCACAGCAACCTCAGACTCCTGGGCTCAAGCGATCCTCCTGCCTCAGCCTCCCTAGTAGCTGGGAATACAGGCATGCACCACCATGCCCGGCTAATTTTTTCCATATATACTGGTTGGCCAATTAATTTCTTTCTATTTATAGTAGAGATGGGGTCTCACTCTTGCTCAGGCTGGTTTTGAACTCCTGACCTCGAGTGATCCGCCCGCCTCGGCCTCCCAGAGTGCTGGGATTACAGGTGTGAGCCACTGCGCCCCACCAGAAACATGATAACTTTTGAAACTTCTTGGAGTGGCATTGCACTTCTGCTCACATTTCATTAATTAAACCAAGTTACATGGTCAAGAAGGATGTCAGTGTGGTGGGGAATTATAATTTCCCAGAGGAATGAGAACTGAAAGGCATCATATTGTTAAATAGTTTCCTATTGTTGCTATAACAAATTACCACATTCTACTATCTTACAGATTTATCATCTTCTATGTTTACTTTTTTATAATTTGAGAGGTCAGAATTCTAAAACTGTGGTTTTAACAGGGCTGTCTTTCCTCTAGAGGCTCAAGGGGGAACTCCATTGCCTTCCTTATCCAGTTTCTAGTGGCCACCCCCATTTCTTGGCAAGTGGCTTCTTCCTGTATCTTTAAATGTAAAAGACTTCTGTCTTCACATTTACTTCTCTCTGACCCCCTCTCTTGCCTCCCTATATTAAGGACCTTTGTGGTTACATTGAGCCCATCTAGAATATCCAAGATTCTCTCCCCACCTCAAGATCCACAAGAATCATCTCTACAAAGTTCCTTTTTCTCCCTGCAGCATATTCACAAGTTCTAGGGATTACAATATGGACCCCTTTTAGGGACCATATTTTATAAACACCAACCTTGAAATTAACAGGAAGGAGGGGATAAATAATTTTAAAACAAAAATGAAGTATGCACACTATCCTCTGGGTCACAAAAATCACTTTCTTTTCATTTACATGCAATTATTCTCAGGCCCCCTACTACAAGAAATACATCCAAGAGTCCCAGTCTAGCATCAGAATCCAGGATCGCAGGATACTTTCTATGTCAGATCTACATACAGCTTGTCTTGGTCTAGAGACCAAAGAATTAAAAGGACACACGCTATATGTAGAGGATAACCTTGATAAATGCTCTGATTCATAAAAGGAAAGAATGAAAGTTACAGAACAGATACTTGTCTATAATGACTCTGAAATCACACTGAGGGAGGGTAGCATCCTTGCGTGCTCTTTTCCACGAACCTTGCCTCTGCCCTCTGGATGTTCTGTACCAACACACTCCTTGGTCCCATGGAAATAAGGCAATAGAGACAAGTTTCTCCTGAGCATGTTTCCCCTAGAGATTTGGGGCTCAAAGTCAGTCACTGGTGAATCATTTGATGTTTTACATCTCTCAAAAACCTTTTTTTCTCTATTTTTCAACCAGCTTCATGTGACAATAGCCATACTCAGTTTTTTAGTAAGCCTCTCTTTCTGGTCTTATTAACAGGTACCTTGAACTTAAAAGGAGAGCTACACCTTAGACCTTTTCTTCTTAACCACTTTTGACCAATTACAAGTGTTTACTGGATACCAACTTACTCAGAGTTAGAAATTTTCACAGAGGAAATGAAGGCCATAACCTTGATTCAGTCCTTACCACAAGGCTGCTTTTTGTTTCTATTTTGCTGTGTGATATTTTCAGTTTTGTTTTTATAGTTATATGACTGTATCTCTCCATTCTGCAAGTTCTAGAGTGTAGACTTAGTGAATTCTTTTTGTAATCCTATATAAAAGATTTGATTTTCTGGACACATCTTATAGTACCCTATGAAATATACACAACAGTAACCAACATTTTATTTCCTGACTTCTTCAAGGAAAGTCCTGGACTCAGGCAGATAATGTACTAGTATGTGTACATTATCTGCGTTCTGAGTTGCTACAGGGACACTTTTAGAAAATGTGTCACCTTCACAATGCATGGATTGATGATTTTCCAGTCTTTATAAATAAAGTTCCCTTGCTAATCAATGCCCAGTACAAGAACCTTGGCCAATTTTTTATAAATGTAGAACCACACTGCTGGTAATGATACCTCTATGCATTTAGGCTAGATATATACAACCCCCAAAAGTTCCCAAAATATAGCTTACAATTACATATGTCTATTTCTAGCTTATTTTAGGTACCTATTTTGGATCAATTTCTCTACTCTACATTTCTTCATTCTATATCCAGGCTACAAAACTCACTAAATTATAAATTATTAGTTATAAGTGTTTATTTGCTATCTAGTGCAAGTTTTGGCACATAGCAGATATATATGTGTATATGTATTTTTATATACATATTTATCATATATAAGATATTTTATTAGTAGAAAAATCAGAGGAAATGAGAAATCTATTAAATGATATAAATACAAAAATGTGTATGTGTGTGTTCACATATATGTATATATGAATTAAGACAAAAAATAGTTTGTATTGTCAGATCATATTCACATGAATAAGATTCTTTTCAAAGCATTTTCTGATAACTTTAAAGTAACAGGCTATCATGCCCAGTGGAAGAAGGCAGCAGACTGAGACACTGAGGGCAACTCCCCTGTCTTTGCTTTTGGACCTGTGCTCTCTGGTATGTGCTGTCTGGTAAGAGTGATGCATGAGATATCTAAAGATATCTGTCAGATGCCTCACACAAAGAGAATTTTGCATATGACTCATATAGTTATAGTTTACAAGACATTTTCTAAGGAGAGCACCTCATAAATCCAAAGATTCTAGGTTTGCTTTCCAAAAGCAATCCTATACTGCAGGCAGTCTGCTTAAGCATTCCATAGATGAAGACTCTTCTTATAGCAATATAATTAGTCTATTTGCCAAGAGGTCCAATTATCATTATGTTTTTAGGAATATTATGCTGGGTCACCTGCCTTTCTTCACTGGGAAAGTGCCACAGGTAAGGGGAGAAACATGAATCAGAGTCCAATTGTTTTAACTCTTTAAAACTTTGGTAAGATCAAAGTGTACAGACTCATTTATATTTGTAGAAAAATATGATATAAAATAGGCTAATAAGTACATTTATATTATACAGTAAAATAGTCTAGATTCTTCTAGATTATAGTACACATGTGGACAAATGGTATAGAAAACAATTATAAATACAAAATAAAAACATTAACTAAAGCAACAATAGATTATGTTTTCTACTATCTTATATGCAAAATAGCAATTAAAATATTGAGAAATTGATAAATGTTATAAATTTTTGTTTACATCATTGTATATTAAGAAAGTGGATTTACAAATCAACTTACGGGTGTGTTAAAGAACTAGAAACTACACATACTTTTTGACTTAGAAATGTACTGATTGCTAATTTAATTTATCTTATGGAACAAATATCAGCATAGGTAAAAAGCTATGAATATAAAACAAGAATGCAAATATACTATTGATTTTAATAATAAAAATTAATAATAATCATGATAAATTATGACATAAAAATTGGAAAGTATATTAACATTTAAGACTCCAAGTCAATAAGAAACATTTGTTGCCATGGGCATCCTATATGTGAATAAATTCTAAGTCTACATCTCTAGCTCTGCCTCTAGTTGTCTATTTTTATTCTTTGTCCTTCACTGTAAGATATCATATAAAAATTGATGAGTGTTTTTAAATTGCTACTTTTGTGTGATAAAAGTAGTAATATATATCCCTGTTAAATTTTAGACAATAGGTAACAGAATTACTGGAAACTAGAAATGAACCCAAATTTTAACTCCAAGAGATACTGAAAATTAACATTCCACAGGACTGTAAGTAAATACTTATGCCAGAAAAACTGGTGTGGTTCCAAAAGGATACAATATATGAATAATAAACATTTGTTTTTTCAAGTTTTTATCTTATATTTGAAGTACAAAGTGAGTTAAAATTCAAAATTCATTTAATTATTAATAGAAATGAGTATTAAATACAGTATTTAAACATCATTGCTTTATAGTAACTTTATTTTATCTCAGAAATTCCTAAGCGCACAGTAGGTCCTAACTTTGGATCTCTGCCTTGATTGGCTTTAACTTAATGTTAAAATATTAATGATTTGATTATGATGTACTTTTGACAACTCCAAGTATTTTTTCCAATCAAAAATTTGAGTCGAACAGTCTTAGGGTTTTCATTTAGATGATATGAAATTTTACATTCTGATTAGAATACATTTTATTCCAGCATTAAAAAAATAACTTGAAAAGCTTTCTTTTCTCCATGTTGATATAACTACATTCAAGGATAGCAGGTAGACATAAACATAATGTGTTTTATTACCACCTCTTTCCATATTCATCTATACAATCGAATCCCAAGTGCAGCACCTTTAAATTTCAAATGCAAATGAGCTGATACACTGTAAATAAGAAAAATTTCAATGGAAGTTAAAGTTTTCAGAATATTTTAGTTCATATATAATTGCTGTAAACCTTTGGTATAATCCATTCTGCTTTTATTACTCTCCCCATATGCTGAAAATGTAGAAAACTATAAATTATGTGAAAACTCTAAGAATAGAGCTGCACCAACCTAAATTGTTACAGCATAATCAAAACTGTAAAATAACAGCTTCAGAAGTTTAAAAAGAAGAATAAAGCTTTAACTCTATTGAAATACCTAATTTAGAATCCATTTTAATACTATCCTGTTAAATTGTTTTCTTTTTGGTAAAATTACTAAAGGGTTGTTCATAGTACTCTCCAGTTTGGGATGGGGTAGAGAGGGATGTTGACAAGAGATATTATAAGTAAAATGTGTATGGTGGCAGAATATAATTGTGTCTAACTGAAAGAAGCAACTATATTTTTAAACTGTAAATGATGCTTACTTGATGAGCTAGAAAGCCAAATTTTAATATTACAAATCTATAGTTTATTTTCTACATATAAAACATTTATTATTACCTCCTTGGTGGTATTTCCATAGCTTACATTTTAGCATTAAGGTTATTAAACTTGCCTTTTCTGTTCTCATTACCAGAATATTTTATAGGTAAATCCACTCAAGAAACCTATTGTGCTTTCTGATCAAAGTGGAAAGTGATGCCAGGCTATAATAAGCAATTTAATTTTTAATGAGCTTATCTGTGCCCAAGGTCATAACAAAGGTTAAAAAAAAGTTAAAATAAAACTACAGCAAAACACTAATGATAATGCCCAAATACGACCAGGGTATAACAATATTTGGCAGAGAGCACTTTCAAACTATCTCTGTGGTATTCTTTTTTTTTTTTTTTTATTTTGTTGCTGAATAGAAACTTAGCTCAAGTAAGGTGTAGCATATTAAATAATATGGAGATAGATAAAAATGCACAAGACTTTTCTCCTAAAAGAAGTCAGGAAAGTCCTTTCTGGAATTTAAATTTCTAAGCTAAAAATATTCAAGTGGTTTTACAACCTCTGTGTTGTTAACCCATTGTTATTTCCTAACCATGGAGATAAAAATTTGGCAGATTGTTTTATTATCTTTTCCTGCATATTTTTTGTTAACTTATAGAAGCTAGCATGTGGGAGTACTTTAAATACTCAATTTGGTTTACACTTTGGACAATGATTAGTAAGTACTTTTTGTGTTATAGGAAAATGTCTTTTGGTTAATAAATATTTAATAAGCTAGAAAATTTTAAAATAATAATTCCCTTGTATATTTGTAAGTGAGCTCCTTGAGGATAATGACTAGCTCTTCATTTATCTATTTCTAGTAACTGGCATTTGAGGTTTAACAAATATTTCTGGGATTAATAAATTAATGGATAACCTAAACTTTCACAGTCCCAAATAAAAAATATTAATCTAATATCAAAGAAATTTACACTTGGAATTTTCTTTCCACCTCATATGAATAAATCATCTCATAGAGTTGTTGAAATCTTCAAAAACAAAATAGTTTACAAGGAATTTTTGACCTATGATAACACAGTGCCATGTATTTCCTATTAAACTGGATATATATTTAATTTCCAAGCCCCCAAGCCTAAGTAACAGGATGTTAATCCCAATATTCAAATTATGGTAAAGAAGTCTTCAATAGAAAATGTATCTCATCTTTTTTAGATGCCCTTATGACAGAGGTATAATTAAGATATTGTTCATACCTACAAGAAAATTTTCTAATGAAATAAATATGGACGATATCAAATGAGTGAAATGTTCTATGATGCTGACAGAACCTACATCTTTGATCTGTTTCCTTCTTAACTGTTTTCTGTTAAATTAAAAAAATAAGTTACTGTCATAATGCAGGTGGGAAATATGAGCAAATTTTCATATATCAGGATGAAATTATGTGTCATTGGTTATCCCTTGGGTAATTCAATGTGTCAAATCTGTGTTATCTTTTTTCTATGGGCACTTTCTTTTTTCCATTTTCAGCTTTATGTAGATACTGAAGCTCACTTTTTGTGCAGTTACTTTCTTTCAATTTCACTGTAAGTTTCACAATCCTGATGCTATTTAAGGAATGTACTCAATATGTTGTGGTTTATGCTCTAGTGCCCTATCCTCTTTCAGAAGAGCTCCACTTGGTTTGCTCATGTGTGCACTGCCTTTTAAGTCAAGGCTTCTAATATGAAGTATAAGAGCTATTTGACTACTCAAGTAGAACTCTTGTTTTCTAGGTATGTCATTTGAAGACATGTCTCTAGGTTTCTGGTTTATTTATGAAACTTATAGTCATATCTGTGCCTATGCTGTATTACTTACTCTGCGTTTATCTGCACACAGTGAAGTGGAGAAAGATATTTTATGCATTGCATAATTATCCCATTCCTTATAACATAATAATTTTAATTTATTCTAGGTTTATTTGCTTTAATCTTTCTTCATACCAAATAAAGGTCATAATGAAATTGTAGATAAACTTTCTAAAATCACAGAAAACTTGAAATTTTTGCTTAAAAATATAAGGGCATTTTCATGTTTCACAGTGTCCTAAAGATCAAAGCAGAATAAATTGAATGAAATAAATTCAAAAAGCAATTACTTTTGACATATTAATAGCCAAAGTGTGTATTTTTATATTGCCCCCCCAAATAAAACATGATTGTTTCTGTAAGAATCACATAATAATTATGTAGGTACTGAGATTAATAGAACCAATGGATTAAAATATTTTATTTAATATCAATGTATAACAGTTAAAAGTAAAAACTCCTGCAATTGACTGCCAATGCTTACATTTCAATTCAATCATTTATTAACTGTGTTATTTTGGGCAAGTTATTTGACTTCTCTGAGGCTCATGAAGATAGAATAATATCTGCTCCTAAGGCTGACGTAAGAATTAAGTAAGTGAACACTTAGATTTGGGGTTCAAATTTACCCTGCTTGGTTTTAAATAATTCTAAGCCTAGAAATTTACATAAATTAGTCTCATTTGGCAATGTCCTAGGTATCCTGGCAGAGGCTAATCTGAATCTTCTCTGATGGGACTCACCCTAAAACCAAATGTTGCAAAAGTGCCACATATAAAGTCCTGTTAAATATAAACAGTCAATTCAAAAGTAGAAAATATACAAGAGCAAAGGTGCTTTGTTTCAGAGTTATTAGAACTATTACTAGAATTATCACCACCACCTAAATTCAGAGAATATAATCTTCTAATAATATTAGTAGAAAATATTTCTATAATATTAAAGTAAATAAAGAGATTAGAAAAAGGAAGAAAAGAAAACATATTATCAGCAATGGTTAGGTGGAAATGATAAAGAGCAAAGTACAAAATCCTCAAATAAAAAATATAAACATGGAATTAAAAATATGATATAGACAAATTCCACTCCATAGAAGAATTACTAAATGGATCTGAATGCAAAACACAGAGATAAATGATTGAAAATATAAATAAGATTAAGAGTCACTAAATTTTGAATGAGAAGAAATAAACTTCCAAATAGAGTTCTACAATTAAAGAATAGGTAAATAATAGATAAAACAATAGATAAACAATAGATAAAAGATATTAGATGAGAATTTTTCAATAATCATGAATGACCTGAATTCTCAGATGCAGGAAGCATAATAAATCCTAAGAAAGTTAAAGAAAAAGATATCCACCACTAGCTATATCAGGCTAAAATTGTTGAACCCCAAAGAAAAACAGTCAATCTTAAATAGCAGTCAGAAAGAAAAGATATTTTCTGCACAATGAGGATAAAAACCTACAGCATGTTTTTTATCAAACAACAAGAAAAGCGAGAAGATAGTAGAAAATAGAATTTCAAACAAAAAAGACTTGGACTTGGGGATATGCACACACACAGACACACATATATACTTGCATATATATAAAATAACATGTACTACCTTTATGGAGAAATATATAGAACTGGTTGAGTCATTACAAAAACATAAATAAGCGATATATATTGTGATGTTAAAAATTTACACATTAATCTGTAAATTCTGTAAATCTGTAAATTCCAATTTTTGCTATTGATGGTGGTATGTGAGTCTAACTGAAAAACATTTTCAATGCACTCCTGAACTATTAATAAAAGCAAAAGGTAGGTAGGTTAGTCTAGAAAATATCAAGTTATATTAAGATGTGATACATATACTTTTTGGTTTTAACAAATGGATTGATAGATTTTCTAGAAGCTACAGAAAAGAGAGCTCCAAAACAGAACCATAAATATATGGTAGTTAGCATTATGATCAAGGATGGTAGTTAGTATTATGATCAAGGATCAAATTATAACATTTAAGTTAATGGATTTTTGACAATTGGTTGTATATAGGGAAAATTTCATATGATCTTTATTTTATACCATATACTAATTATGTCCAGATTGGTTAAAGAATTCAATATTCAATATTTTTAAAAAATGGCCTTATCTCTAAAAAATGAAAACTTTAAAACATTAAAAGTAATAGGAGTCTATTTATATACTTGAAATAGAAGGTTAAAAATGAAACCCGTATCAATGAGAAATACTAAATTATGAAACAGAAAAAAAATTCAAAACACATGAACAGGCTATTCACAAAAACAGACATACAAATGGTTAGTAAACTCATGAAAATATACTAATGCCTCACTTGTAATAAGTAAATAAATGTTACTGCAGTAAGACACATTTTCACTCATTACACTGGAAAAATAAAAATCTGCTCATTCCAAGTGTTGACAATGACAGGAAGCAGAGGAAACTCATATGTAATATTGGGGGAAATATAAATGCAAATCTGTACAATTCACTTAGGCACAATTTGCCAATATCTAGGAAAGTCAGAGATGTACAGTGTACTATCAAGGGATTTAACTTCTAATTGTGCATCCCAGAGAAACTTTTATATAAATAAGAAACCATATTCAAATATGTTCATTACAATAAAAAAAGAAAATAACTTAAATGTCCATTAACGAATAAAATAGCAGACAGTGGAGAAAATAGATTGATCATATCGTCACTGTATCTTGTGTATGAACAAATAGGACCCTAACAAAGAATATTGGATGAAATTGTGTTTCAGAAAAAGAAAAATAATTTCCATTTATATAAATTTGAAAATATGAATACAAAATTATAGCAAATATGATAAATTGTCTTACTCAAATCATTTCCTTGTGTGCTGTCTTCCACTACAGAGACTGGAAAGCTAAAAACCACGTTACTTGTATTTGCTTACAGATAGAGTTCCATATCTAATTTAAATTCTGAAATTAAACACACACCCGTGTGACCTCACTCAGTATTAAGTGTAGAAAAATTTGACAATCCTACAGGTGTCTGTCCGGATAACAGTGCAGAGTTATCACGCATCACGTAGCTCAAGAACAAGTTCTGGTAGCAGTTTCAATAAGCTCAATTTAGTGCAGCTAAAGCTCTGTGTTCCTGAAGCTGCCAGTTGTGGTGAAAGCTGATCTCCAGAAGTGAGTTAAGTGTGATGTGCCTGGGACCAACATTGCAACTAACCCTAGCAAAGGGGAAGATGTTTGAAAACCCTCCTCTCCAATCTACATTTAGATATGTATCCTAGATCTATTCTTTTAAACATTTTTCATACCATGACATACGTTCAAAATGATATTATGTATAAATGAATAAGGTTGTTCATCTCTGGAGGAAATCAATACTAGTGGCTCTAGGGTTGAGCCAATAATAATACTTAAGGCTGTTACCAGGTCATGGCACACTGGTTAGAAAACTTTACCAAGTACAAAAAGGAAATGAGTTCTTATAATGCTCATTGCAGAATTGTTTGTTACTAATAAATATTTGCAAACCAACTCCATGCCCATCAACAGGTAAATGAATAAAATAATTACAGGAACAGGACTTTAGGCAGTGGAATGCTTTAGTATTTATAGTAACAAACAAGAACTATACCTGTCAACCTAATAGAAGGCAACTGAAAAAATTATACAGCATAGTATCTTGTTTTTAAGATATAAAACCTACCAAAATAATATTTTACTTTATGAATTCATAAATAAGTAATGATATTATTTTTTAAAAAATAATGAGAATGCAAAACACCACACTCAAAATAGTGGTTACATTTGGGGAGGAAAAAAAGAAATTAAGTTGGGAAAAAGGCATCTATTTGTCTGTTATGTTTATATCTTTCAAAATATCCTAGAGCAAATGTCACAAAACACTAGGATGATTTTTAATCTGGTGTTGGGAACCAGTGTTTTGAAATATTTTAATATTAAAAATAACCTATAGTAAAACATGAGCTTAGTGGCTCATGAAACATTATTTCTAGCATTTGGCTGGATTATCTATCTAGTTCTTGATGATTATTTCAGTTATGATCTCCTCCCACTGTTGGCTTTATCTCCATTGCTTCAAAATGTATCCAGGGAACAGGCATGGCCCCTTATTCATATACAAAGGGAGAAAGCATTTCTCGCCAAACACTCATCAAATTAAATTCCTGGTTTTCATTGTGATTGAACAAGTATAAAACAATTATGAGCATGTGGAATAATGTGTGCTGATTAATTGCACTATACTTGTTTCATCTAGTCATTATAAAAAACAAAGATGGCACTGATTGGTTTATCCCAACCTCACCTAAACTTTGGAGGAGCTTGCAGGAGCATTAATACCTCCAGAATCTCAGGGCTCTAAACATAGAAAATGTGAAATTCATCAAGGAAAAGATGAGCACTCTCCAGGAGAAGGAACAGGGGGGTAGGATGTTGAATGAGTAACCATTAAATGTCCCTGACAAGTGTAGATCCTCAAGTTATGTGAACATGCTGGCATCTAGGTCAGTGTCCTGAAAGTGTGGTCCTTGGACCAGTAGCATCAGCATTGCCTAGGACCTTGTTAGAAATGTAAGATGTCAACTTATACCCACAGACATACTGAATCAGAAGAGGTACACTCAGCAATCTGTGTGTGACAAGCCCTCTAAATTCCAATTAGATTCCAGTGCCCACTGAAGTTTGAGAACCTTTTCTTCAGGCCCTTGTTACCACACTTCTCATATTATGAGTGCCTCACCTTGTTATAAGAAATACTATTGTTTAAAGAATTGCATTTCAGTTAACATATTACTTTATAGCCATGTATAACAAGTATACTATATTTTCAGGATAATATAGGAGATTTTAAAAGGTAAATTTGACAATGTGCCAGTTTCACTCACATTCTGGCTTTGGAACCTGCACTTTAAGATCCCATACTATTATGCAATATTACTAATCTAAATTTTACATGTGTCTAGGTATTTTGTGTTTCTTGGTATCTTACCTTTTTTGGTGATTATATGATTTTTTTTTAATTCTATATTTCTTGCAACTAATTGAAAATTTTTTCCATTGTTCTGAAATGGAAAAAAGTTGTTAATATTGCTGAAGTAAAATCTGTCCATTTTTTCTTTTGTTACTCATGCCTGTAGTGTCATAGCTCATATTCCATTGTCAGGTCCAAAGTCAAGAAGGTTTACTCTTATTTTTCTTCTAATGGTTTTATGGTTTTAGCTGTTATATTTAGGTCATTGGTCCATTCTGAGTTATTTTTTCTGTGTATGGTGTGAGATCATAGTTCAACTTATTCTTTTGCTTGTGGAAATCCATTTGTTCCAGAACTATTTGTTCATGAAGAGACTATTTTTCCCTATTGAATGGTCTTGGTACCCGTGTTGAAAATCAATTGACTATAGGTGCTTGCTTTTATTTCCAGGCTCTCAATTCTATTTCACTGGTCTGTATGTCTGTATTAACACCTGTACCACACTGTTTTGATTGCTGTAGTTTTGTAGTAGTTTTGAAGTTGGAAGATACCTGACCCCCACCTTTGTTCTTATTTGATATTATTATAGTTATTTGGACTAATTTACAAGAGTGCATGAATTTAAGGATTTGATTTTAATTCTCTATAAACAGAAGCTGTTGTAATTTTGATACGGATTGCATTTCATCAGTACTTTAGGTATTACTGACACCTTAATAATACTGTCTTTTAATCCATGGATTTGAGATGTTTTTTCTTTTGGCCACCTATATTGCTATATTTCTAACAAAACTATTTTTAGGTAGCATTGAGAGTATAAACTTATATAATAAAATAATTCAGATTTCAGTTAACAAAATAAACTGCATTACTTCCTATTGATTTTTAGAAATTCCACTGAAAACTGAATATGTGTTACCAAAATAATCAATGCATACTTTTAAATTTTCTGCCAGAAGACATTGTCCATTATGCTGGAAATATGACCCATTTACCTGCAGCTATCTGTATAAGTGGACACCTGCTTTAAGTGGTATCATATTAACAATTTATTTCTATCATAAACATCATACATTTTTTTGGTACAAGGAAGAACTAATAACCTGTATCACTTTTTAACTCACCTCTAATTTGAAGTTATTCAATTATTCTGTAGTTTTTATTCAAGTTGCATATATAATTAATTGCAAATATGCTATTAATTTTACTACCACTAGAAAGGATTTCGATTTCGATTTTAAGATTCACCTTACAATGGTAAAATTCATTCCAATGAGGGAGAAATAATGGTTCTCTCAGGGAGAAGAAAAACCTTCACAAATAATAATGAAAATCACTGCTTATGGAATGGTGCCAAAGGGAGAGGAAACCATAACACAGGGTAAATATCATCAAACAATACAATTATAATTCTCATAAAACTTTGCCTAATTTTGAGTTTATAAATAACAGAAAATATAATTATCCTAATAAATTAAGCTTCCTTGGTATCACAGGACTCTAATATGCTATTTTAGGATAAGAATTTTCAGTGAAGTTTGGAAAACCTAAAATTGATAAGTATTGTGGTTGGTGAAACTAATGGAATTGGCAGTTTTGAGGAAAGTGCTTTGGAATCAGTGATAGAAGAAAATAATTTAAACTAGATTTGCTTCATGAAGTGAGGTACATTTGAATGATGATTAGCAATGCTTTTTCCAAGGGAGAAAAAAGAATAATTACTTTTTTGCCATTTCATGTTAGTTTTTCATATTACCATAAATATTCCTCAGTATAATACAATTTTGATTCTTCTCCTTACAATTAAATGAAAATTATCTTTATCAAATAAATAGAAAATTTTCATGTCAAGAAGAGTTGCAATTTTCTAATCTTTCATTCAATGGGTATATATATAGAGAGAGCACAAAATATGGGCTACATAATGTTCAATGTGCTAGGATAAATGTTTGTGCTCATAAAGAAACATCTGCTTCCACAGAATTGTCTGGGGTAAAGATAATTAACGTGTAACCAAACAAAATGACTAATATCACTTCAAATATTAACAAGGGATATAAGTTGATAAAACAACCAGGGCTATAAGTTGATAAAGCAATCATATGATATATACTGTCTGGGGGAGTGGGCGACATTATACAGAATGTCTAAGAAAGATTTATCTATAAAGATGACAACTGAGGTGATAATTGACAACTGAATCATTAGAAGGGTGAATGCAAAGATAGGCAGGAAAATAAATTTCATTAAAAAGGAGCAGAAAGTGAAAAGTAATGCATAATATGTTTGAGTCAGGCTTGTATGAAGAATTAAATGGAAGTCACAATATTTGACATACAGAGAGTAAGGAGGAGAGAAATGAGACAAGACAGGGTCATATTCTGCAGAGCTTATTGCAGGACAGTTCTCTGTTTTGTTGTTGTTATTGTTATCCTTGTTTTGTCTATGCAATGTCCAAAACCTACCTTCCCCTATGGAAACCTCCCTATACCCTGGCAGCCAATAGGGACACATTATCTAAGCTCCAACAAAAAAATCCCCTTCGAAAAACTTGGAACATTGGGCAAATAATTAGTAAATTAAGTAAGAATGTGTAATTTATCTCAGAGCAGGATTATCTAGTGGTAAGAGCACCAAATCCAGGGGCAAGAATAATGATGTTTAGTGGAAGTTGCCAAGCAGGGGCAGTGGTATCAGACTGCATTCTGGGTAACCTTGGAAGTGGTTCTTACAACAGAATTATCTGGTTACATCAGTTCTCTGAACTTGGTTCTCTAGTTCCTGTTATCCACCTGAGTACTTATACAATTGATTTCTCCTTTTATTTAAATTAGCAAGTCTCTTTCTATTATTTGCAGCCCAGAACTCTGACTGATAAATCATTATAGAATACTGTTCACTATGGCCAGCTTCTTCTTAAAATTCATTCCTTTCCTATCACCTACAATAATTGTCTATGCAATTATTCATAGTTTTTCAAATATTCTGATTATTTTCACATTTTAATGTCTATACCTGGTCTTCTCTATGTCTACCTGTGAACAGTGGTCTTCAAAAAAATCCCTTCTTGCCTCTATCAAGGTCAATTCCATTCAATTCAATTCTGTGCTTCTTCCATATTTTATTGGTAGCATAGTCAAGCTGTGCTATATTTAATTAACAAGTCTGAAATCTCAGTGGCTTGCCTACTCTCACAGAGTTTACTGTGAGTCCTGGCTCTGGCACGGGGCACTGGTCCACCTTGATACTCAGGTACCCTCAGCTAATTTGAGCTCGTGGCTTTAAAAGAGACTTTCATATTTGCCACTGAAGAAGAAGAAAGAAACTGGAGGATCTCACAGGAGATATTTACAGCTTTAACCTTGGAGGGGCCCACTTTTATCTAACCCACAACTAATTGGCCAGATTAACAGTCAAATGGCCTTGGCTAACTGTAAAAGATTAGGAAGTTGTTTTCATAATGTGCAGAGAGAAGGTAAATGAGAATTCGATGAACACATAACATCACATTTGACCCTTGTTTCCATTTTTTCACCTAATTTTGTATATATAGCATTGTACTATAATTTATTCATTTAAAAGTTGGTCTGCATCTTCATTACACATTGGTCCTTAAGAGGAGAGACTATTACTTATTCTGTCTGAAGCCTCAATACTGAGTATAATGTTTGGCTCTCAAAATCACTCTATAAAATTTATTGAATAAAAGGATGATAAATGAATGTTATGTTCCATAGTTATTTTCTATGTATTATAATTCTATGATATAGTATCAGCTAACATTTACAATATCACAGGATCAAAGTACTCTGTAGGGACTTCTGTTTCCTTCAGTAGAGTGGGTTAAATTCTCTGAGAGCCTTCTTGATACCTAAATTCTGCATAAAACATAAATTATACTTCATGTCTAGACTATAGGATATAAAAGAAGACTATACATCAAGAGAGAGATAGAAAGCAAGAGCTTGAATCTGCATGGTAAGATGGAAAGCAAATAGAAGTCAGGTCATGGAGTCAGTATTGCTTTGGGGACACTGGGGAGATACACACAAAACCAAACAGTCAGCAGGGCTTAGTTGGGATTTCAAGTCTGAAGTTTTTCGGCTCTGGGCATATTAAATTTGATCACACTGCAGAAAAGCATCCTTCTACTTGTCTTTGGGGTCTCCAAATGATATCATCAACCATGCAATGCTCATAATCAAACAAGACCAATGAAACAATGAACAAACCAACTTCACTGAGAATTAGCAAAGACAACAAAATGTAGACTTAGGTAAAAAATAACTTGATGGTAAGTATTTGAGCTATAGCTAGGTGGAAAATGACTTCCATTTATCCTCTATTAGTTGCTTAATTAATTTTTAAATTATGAATGAATGGCTTTTAATAAATACCCAAAACTTTGACCCATGTAAGAAATTTCAGACATTTTTCCACTTCTCCTTTTTTCAAATAATTTATAAAAAAATAGAATAAATGAAGTAATGTCCTGGTCTATATTGATATCTCTCACTGAGCAAATAATTATTGATCACTTGGTATATTGTATTTAAAATATTAATACATTAGGTAAACTGACTTGATATAATAAAGTATAACTATATTATATTATTAGTAGTATATTAACTATACTAAAATTTCAATGGCCTCCTTTTAAATATGACTATAAAATGTATCATTTCATTTATCATTATTCCCAATTATAAGTTCATCTTCACTCTGTTTTTGACAAGTGTTTGGTAATATTGTCCTATCATTAAGAATGTGATAAGAAAATATTTAAATTCCAAAATTTTGAGTTATTATATTCCAAACATAATTCACAGTAAATTTAATTACTATATCATATTGTGCAGAAAAGAGTTCACATAGCAGGCCTAAGACTATTATCCTTAGAAAGACTTGCTTGCACAGTTGCCTGTTGGCTGGCATTTAGAAACATGGTTTCAGGAATGTTTCCACATATGTCAAAGTTTTGTGCATTTATTAATAAGTGTCTCAATGTGTCTAAACAGTTTGTGTATACAATATGGTTTAGGATGAACATCTGTTTTTCTTCTGGGAGTCTGGAATTTTGATACATGATAGGCAGAGGATGCCCACAAAACCAGCTCTGAATAAAAAACCTTGGGCACTGAACCTCTAATGAGCTTCTCCATAGACAGCATTTCACACATGTTGTCACAATCCATTGCTGCTGAAATTAAGGACATCTATGTACAACTGGTGGACTCTCAGCATCTCGCACTTGGTTTCCTCTGAACTTTGCCCATATTCCTTTTCCTTTTGTTAATATTTCTTGGATTCCTTTTGGTGTAACACAAATCATAGCTGTGGCCAGCTTATTTCATTCAGCCTAATTTCTTCAAGGTTTATACATATTTTTGCAAATGGTAAGATTTCCTTCTTTTCTGCGTCAAACATTTCACTGTATGTATATACCACATTTTCCTTATCCATTTATCTGCCAATGGTATTTTATGAATAGTTTGTTTTGCCATCTTGGTTGTGAATAATGCTGCAATGAACATGCAGGTGCAGATATCTCTTTGAGATCTAGATTTTAACTCTTTTGAAATTATATCCAGAAATGGGATTGCTGGATAATATGGTAGTTTGATTTTTAATTTCTTGAGGAAACTCCATATTGTTTTTCATAGTTGCTCCACCATTCTATATTCCCAACAATAGTGTACTGTATAAGAGTCTAGAGATCTGTTGTACCACATAGTACCTACAGTTACATGGTATTATGAATTTTAAAATATGTTAAGAGGATAGATCTCATATTAACTATTCTTAACACGCACAAAAGAACACAAGGATATTTTTGGAGGTGATGGATACCTTGATTGTGGTGATGACATCACAGGTATATGCATATGTCCAAACTCATCAAAATGTATATAAATTATATCTCAATAAAGCTTACAAACATCATAGTAGATGGTACAACTCTATGCTAACTCCTATGAATCTTCTTAGCAAATCAACACAACTGAGAGTAGTCTTGGGAACTCCTGACACAATGATGCACAGTACTAAATATTTGGGCATGTTACAATTATCTAAAGATATTTTTAAGTAAAATGTGATAAAGATTCAGTCTTATCAGAATCAAACTTATAAAGAGTTAATTTATTCTCTTTCCACCAGGACAGCTATAGTTTATTCAGTGTTTGAGTTAACTGTGTTTACTAACTAACATGTTCATTAACCAACATCTTCAAAGTTTTATTTTCAGGGCTATTCTCTTTTGAATGGTTTCCACAAAAAGAATCACATAGTATGCCACCATTAGAGTCAGCTTCTGTTTTTCATTGTTTATTGCCATGAATAGATTTCTATGAAAATAATACCTTATTATCATCTCTAATTTTCTATTTATGTCAATGCATGAGCCTTAAATTAAATAGGACCACAACATTTGCAATATACATTGCTACATTCTAATCTGTATTTCTTTTTAGAGCCATTTCAAGATAATTTTCTTTGATGTTCACTTATGTTCACAAGAAAGAAGCTGTAATGTCTCTCTTATAAGTTGTATAATGATGAACTGTAATTTTAGAAAGGAATTTAAGTTCTATTGCAAAATAACCAGGAAAAAAATGAAAATTGATAAGGTAAACTTTATTTCTACAGACAATTTAAAGGTCATTGTAAAAATAAGTGTAGTCAATGACATAAGTTGGCTAATTTTTCAATGTAACATTTCTTTATAGAGTTGCTATAAATCCCTTTGAAAATTTTGATGAGTTTACCAAGTGCAATGAATGTTCTAAATTTTAACTTTTTGATTAAATTACTTTAAAGCTTAAAAGCTGTGAAATCTTTATTATAGTATTTTCTCTGGATACTTAAATAACTTTTTTGTGTCTTAATATGCATCAGTCATGTACTTGATCATATATACAATTTTCCAATTTTTTTCCATTTTGTAATAATGGAAATTATTCAGTTAAAAATGTACATACTATGGCCTCTCAATTTCCAATTTGGAAAAAAAGTATTACTTATCTTAGAATCAAACATATTAAGATATAGCACTTTATTATGATTATTGCAAAACATCTAATTTTAACAATAATCCTATGAATTAGTTTTTTTCTTTTTTAATTTCAGAAATAAGGGAATGAATGTTTCAAGTAAGTCTGGGAAACAGCTTTTTTTTTTTAAACTATGAAATACTGTTAAATTGTAAAGATATGGATGTACATAGCATAAAATATAAATTCTTTTTAGAGTTGGAATTCCCAAGATTGTTGAATAAATTAACTCAAGTGGGTATTGAAGGTTCAGTTTGGTGATCAATGGTTTGATATAAACTTGAATGCGGCCTTGCTTATTCCAGTGTATCACAAAGCTGGTGGTAATAGTTAGGCCCAGCTATACTAACTCCAAATCTAGGTAACTTCATCAGAGGTCCTAGTGTCTTCAAAATTATGTGTATTTATATATTTCTCACCAAATTGTGTGAGAACAAGGAATTTAGATTGTGAAAACAGCTGTTACTAATTTTTAATATAAACTTAAGACAGGAAAACTCAATAGACCTGTCTTATTTTTGATGTTTTTTAATAGGCCAAGCAAGTTATTACTTAAATTCATACTTTAAGATAGAAAATACTCTAAATATTAGATAAACAATGTTTTTGATAAATTGTGGAAAAACACATTTCAAGAGCTAGGCTTTTCTCTTTTCAGTAATTAATTGCCAATGTTATATTTCCAGAATATACTTAAACTAATAGAGAAAACTGATATAATTGATATCATTTCAAGTAAAGATAATTTTCTAATCTAAAAGTTATGAGAAAAATAAGTGAGTATAATATAGGTGATAATATATGAAATTATATGTAATACATTATTATTCAAATATTTAAAAATATTTTTAAAAGTCTTCAGAGCATTCATCTTTTTTATATTTTTTCTTTATTTAAGTTTTTATGTGATAGTCAAAGAGGAATAATAATGAAAAATATTCTTAAACAAGTAATAATTCTACCATTCATTAAGCATGAAATGATTTAAGACATTTTAGGACTAGCCCTATATGAATTATATCCATGTCTCTCAGTATGAAAGTGTGTCATTGAGATAGAGATAACTGATAAAATTAGGTTGCAGAGTAATGTATGTGATGCAACTCCTTTTAAAGGGGAAAAGAAAGGAAATAAACACTATACCAAAAACATTCTAAAGCCAAATTTTTTTTTGTTATAGTAAATGCATGGAATAAGGTGAAAAAGAATACTTGTATATAAGGCCAAGTAACATGACATTTACTTTAAATCAGGTACTTATTTTTAAATTGTTATCTGTTTATAATTTTATTTTACAATGAAACATAAGTATATTTTTATTAAAGAGAGTCAAATATAAAAAGGTTAAAATTTAAAGTTTCCCTTTATTATTTCCCTTGACAGTTCTTGCCCTCTCCAATTAGTAGTTAGAAACGATTACTCCAGTTTCTTTTAGGACTCACACACACACACACACACACACACACACACACACACACACACACACACACTCCTTACGTTTCTGACTCCTAGGCATTTCTCAATCTCCAATTCATTCATTCTTATGGTATGTTTGAACTAGAGGGATTTCTTCTCTTGGGATACTTGGGTATATTTTCTATACAATCTATAAGAGTCTTGTAGACTATAGTCTCATACAGCATTTCCAAAGCCTATATAATGTAAATCTTTTAGTTATGACCATGTATCTAAAATATTCATTCATAGACTGCCAGAACCTTTGAAATAGTGTGATTTTTCTTTTTTTTTATTTCAGGATATTATGGGGGTACAGACATTTTGGCTACATGTTATGACTTTGCCTCACTCAAGCCAAGATTTGAGGTATGCCCTTTCCCCCATGCAATGCTCACCATGTCCATTAGTTGTGAGTTGACATAGCCCCATACCTCCAACGCCCAGTGAATATTACTACCATGTGAGCACCTTAATATGATTTTCTTTAATTAGTCTCATGTCATCATCCAAAAAGGAATCTAATTTCTAAAGGAACTGCATGTCTTTGGAAGTTGGGTCAAAGTAAAATTCCATTCTTGAAATCTATTTTTTAAATAATTTTCAATTTAATGAATACATTATGCTCCCTAGGTTCTCTGCCAGTATGCTCAAGATTAAAAAATAGAGAGATAATTATACACCATGACCTTTCTGCTATATCTTTGGATTTCTGGTATCATTCCCAAATCATTATGCTTGAGGATTAAATTAGGCCCTGATCATTTGCACTGTTGTTCCAATTGACCAGCAGTATTCATGAAACTGTGCTTTTGGCTTACCTCCAGGGAAATATTTTAGTCCAACACACATTTTTGGTTCAAAACCCTGAAACAAGTCTTTCCATCACAAATATAATCCTATTGAAGCTGTGACTTGCTTATTTCAGTTCCAGAGGATTTAGGGTTTCAATGAAGTTATATGTAAGCATTAAAAATGACAATTCTAGTTCTGGTTCTGGATAGGATGAACTAAGCATAAGCTATCCTTTCTCTTCCATTTCTACAAAACCTGGACAGAATGCATGCTATTACTTTCCAGAATATAGTTATAAATGCTGGAAAGAAGGCCTAAAACAGCTATCAGAGGAAAAATCAGGAGTATTGGGAGAGATAATAAGAATTCAAAGCATGTCTCAATCAATGCTGAGTTTTTATTGTTTTTACTTACTCTGGTATCCCTGCCTTGAAATCAAAGTACCAAACATCTATAAGTGATCACAGTAGTGCAGGAAGAGCTCCAGGAGAAGTCCTCCAGTTCTAGCATGAGTAAGAAAAGATACTCTCAATGCTCAGAGAGAGTGCAAAATATGGCCCCAACCCCACCATATGGCTCTCTCTTTCTGTTCTCCATTATCTCATGACTCAGAAACCAAACAATCCTGTGTTTAGCAATTCTGAGGCAGAAATGGCATTGAGAGCCTTTAGGAGCCAAAATAGTGAGGGAGAGGGAACCTGTTCTCCATTCAGTGAAGCTGTGTCCCAAGGGTATGAGCAAACCTCCATTAATATTTTTACTTCTTTCTGTTCTCCCTTGCTTGACTCCAGGCATAGGTGTAGATGTAGCATAGACAGAACGTGGAACAATTAAACCTCCAGATTTCTTGCCCATATTAAGACCCCAGAAAACTAGAAAGTACCAAGGAGACAACAGAGAGAAAAGAACTAGCAAAAGTGAGTCACTCCTAATGTGTTTTATTAATTCCTGTGCTCACTCAAAGCTGCACTGGGTGATTCCGATCCTACCTGGTACTTTGAGAACTAAACTACCAGCCCACTGCACTCATGGGAAAAACTCAAACAGGACTGCAAGTCTTTGAATATTGGCACAACATTGGAACCAGAGAAAGTGGGTTGGAATATATGGTCTACTTAACTGGATCAACAGCCAAGTAAAACACAGAATCAACTATATATATATATATATATATATATATATATGACAAAATAACTCCCATGGAAAACCAATATATGCCAACACTGAGATGACACAGATATTGAAACTATATGAAAAAGATTTTAAGGTAGATATTATACAATCAACCAAGAAAGTATAAACACTCTTGAAACCAATAAAAAGTGAAAGCCCCAGTAAAAAATGAAATATATAAGAGCCATAAGGAAACACTATAACAGAAAAAGCACATTAATGGAAATTTAAAAAAAAGATGAGATTGGCAAAATAGAAGAAAAGAGATAATTGAGGAAACCATCAGTGAATTTGAAGATAGACCAAGATATATTACCCAATCTAAATGAAAGTGAAAAACAATGGGAAACAAATAAACAAAACAGAAATCTGTGCAACAATAACAAAAAGTCTAATGGTCATGTCCTTGGAGTTTCAGAAGCAGAGGAGAAAAAGTGTGGTGCTGGGGTGAAAGATTTAAAGAAATAATATATGAAAACATTTCAAAGTTGGTGAAGCTTGTAGATTCTAGAAGTTCAGTAGAGGCCAAATGGAATAAACTGTCCAAGAAACCCTGATGCTTCTATGTCTTTTTTCATACTGCTCCATGTCTCTTACATCTCACTCCTGTAACTTCTCCCATACCATCTTAAAGCCAATCAATAACTATTTTATGATGTCTAATTGTTTGATTTGTTAAGAATCCTCAGGAACTGTCCTTGAACAACTAACTCTGAAACCAATATTGCAGAAATCCACCCCCCCCTTGGGGGAGAATTCTAAGCAGTTAACCTTCAGTTCTGTTTCAGTTTAGCTGACTCAGGGCAGATTGCCAGATGACCACTGCTGTCGGAACTGATATATTGACCAGCACATAACCAGCTCTGGCACCTACCTGCACATAGCCAGCTCCTGCATCTAGTTTACTACAACTCCTCCCCCCTTAAAACCCTTGGGCAGCCTGAGGAATTTTAGATGCTCATTGAGACCTGAGTCCACCAACTCTTCAGGGTTCTGGCTCCTGGATAAAATTGCTTTGCCTATCACTAACACTTGCCTTTCAAGTCTGGCTTTTTGAGCAGCAGGTAGCTGGACTTGCATTTGGTTACATTCTCACCCCAAATTCTCTGCTTAGCCCATCCCACCATCTTTTTCTTACTCTCTCAACTTTTCTTTACATTTTATCATGGAAGTCCAATAAATTATCTTCAAGGCAGAAAGCAAGCTCTTTGAGTGCAGAGGAGAGGTAGACATTGAGAGGTTTCCATTAACTTCTTATTGCTGCTGTAACAAATTACCATAAACTTAGTGGCTTGAACAATACACGTCTATTATCTTACAGTTCTGGAGGACAGAACTTTAATGCATTGGCAGGGCTGCAAATCTTTGGAAAATCTGAGAAAGAATCAATTTCTTGCATTCTCTGGAGGCCTCATGTAGAGGCTTTCCACATTCTTTGGCTTCTTCTTTCAATCACCTAACTCCAACCTCTGCTTCTGCCATTACATCCTTCTCTGCTTCTCTCTTTGACTTGTAGGGGACCATTGTGACTATATTGGACTCACCTGGATAATCCAACATAATCTTCCCATTTTAAGATTATAAACTCAATGACATCTACAAAGTATCATTTGCCTTGTCAGGCAAATGCCTTGGGAAGATCATTATTATGCCTACCATAGAGTCAAAGTCAAAATCATTAATGGTGGGGTAGAAATGAAAGGCAGAAAATACAAGCTGGTAATGATTTTTGTCCTATCACATCCTCATCTTTTCAGGCTTTTTTATTTGTCCTTGGACTTTTGAAATTTCATTGAGCTACTACTAGATATGGGCTTGTTTCCATTCATCTTTCTTCAAAAGCTATCTTTATTCTTTTTAGCTCTGATAATTATTTCTTTTAATTGATTACTGATTTTTGTCCATGCCTGTTATTTCTGCCATGCCCAGTTAAAAGTCATCCTCATTGTTTCAGAATGTTTTTTCCTTCTACTTTCCATTCTCCCTTTGTCTTTAATTCGGGGAGAAACATTTGGCTTCATTTTTCTGCTTTACTTCAATCTAAATATCAACTTTTTAATTTCTTTTTCTTTCAAATACAACATTTTTATTTTCTGTTATCTTTAGTCTCTGCCTCTTTCACCTCATGCACGCAATCTCTTCTGAGGAAATTGGTAATTCATTATATTTTAGTTTCAAGTGTTTCTCTTTTTTATTTTCCTGTAATAACTTTGTCTTTACTAATGTTGTTTTTTGTTGAGTGCAGTGAGTTATTTTATTTCCTGGTGCCAGGTGTCCTCAATTTCCTCTTGATCCTTATTTTCTGCTCATTATTTTATTTGAGGATTGTTGTTTACCTGTCCACAGATGCTGTGGATGCTGCAGAAGATCCTGGAAGTTAGTAGCTATTTAAAACATCGTTCTGTTTCTATTCCTAGGCACTGCTTCTGCCTGGTAATAAACACGGTTGCTAACAGCTGTCCAGCATAGAGAGTGAGGCCAATCTGCCCAGCTACTCTGAATTTGCTCTGGATTCTGTAGTCCTGACAATGTTCTCAGTCTCTCCTCAATTGCTGTTACAACCACTCCCACATAGCAGTGTTCTGAGCATTTTTAGAGGTATGACTGGTTTCTTCTTTGCTTGTTCTCTGTTGTTCCAATTCCATTTATTTTCTGTGAAGAATTCTTCACCCATTCTGGTAAGTTGATAGTACTATTTTTTTTTTTTCCCAATGAGGGCTATTAAAATTTTTTCTCACACATTTTGGTAAGTTGATAGCACTATTTATTTCTTCCAATGAGCACTATTATACATTTTTAAAATGCATTTCCTTTCATTTCATGCATTTTTGTGGTTTAATTTTCACTACATACCTTTATTCAATTCACGAACACCTTCTCATACTTCAAGTATCCACATAAGTGTCTTTCCTTTGGTAGGTTTTTCTCTGATTATTTTCATTTTAGAGAGATGCCTGTGTAATAATCTCCAAAATCAACTGACCTTTCTCCTTCTGCACACTCATAAACTTGACACTAGCTCAATGCTTCTCCACTAGATGATGAGCGACAACAGAGGATGAATTTTGTCTTTCTGGATCTCTGTTGTAATGACAATATTTAATAGAGCACATAGCACATAATTATAATAAATTTTCAATCTAAACATTATTTTCTTCTTGAAGCCATCCTTTTCCATTAAAGGCAAGTGAGAGACTGAAATAAAGGATTAGGTCATCACCAGCACCATTCAAGAGCAGTGGACTAGGTAAAGTATGTCACAGGGTAATAAAACAAATAGGCATCTAATCATAGCAAAAGCAAAGGCAAAGAAGTATGTAATGTTGTCACATATATTTATTATTCATAAGGGAAGTATCTTGGTCTATTTTGAACTGCTATAACAAAATAGCACAGATAGTAAATTACAAACAATAGGAATTTCTCTCTCATGGTTATAGGGGATGAGAAGTACGAGATCAAGGGGCTGGCATCTTGTGAGGGCCTTCTTGCTGCATCATCCCATGGAGGCAGGTGGAAGAGCAAGAGAGCACATAGGTGTGTGAGAGAGACAGGGCCAAACTTGCCTTTTTTATAATGAATGCATTCCTGCAATAAGGAACCTACTCTTAAGATAAGAGCATTAATCTATCTTTGAGGGCAGAGCCCTGACAAACTAATCACCTCTTATTAGGCCCCACCTCCCAACACTATTGCATTAGGGATTAAGTTTCCAACACATACAACACAAACCATAGCAGTAAGTGTTTGAAATTAACCCTTTGCACTCGCTTGCTTTTTTCTCATTATCCACTCGACATTATCCACACTTGACATCTGAGTGCAAAGGGTTAAAGAAAAAGGAAAGAATTATTGAGATTACTAATTAGCAATTAACAAAGAAGTGTATGAACACTTTTAAATTATGCCATATTCAAAATAAATTTCAGATTATTAAAAATTAAAATTAAAAAGAGGATAAAACAAATTAAAATTTATCCAACATATGTAAAAGTATGCCATTCTAAACATCAAAGCTGTAGAAGAAGTCATAAGGGAAGTTAGAATTGACCAGATAAAAATTCAAACATTCATATGATAAAAAGATATATAAAAACATAGGAAAAACTTAGCAGTGAATTTTGATTTAATTAATAAATAAATTATTTTTTTAATTTTAATATTTCAAAATGTCAAAAATGTATTACTAGGTAACTCTAACTCTGTTAGTCAAAGACTTGAACAAGAAATTCAAAAGAACAAATAAAAAAACACATATAACACCAACATCAAGAAATGAGATTAAAAATCCAATAAGATGTCCCATTTTTCATTCCAGTTCTTTTGCCAATTGGGCAACTTGAGGTCAAACAAACATAAACACCTTAAGTAGGCTTATCTCTGCTAAGACACATACACACACAGAAACACATTCACATTTGAGTGCCTTAATCTGATTAGTGATATTCAGTAAATTAATCAACATTCCATATAAATCATAGATTTGGAAAGAACATTTTAAAAGAATAGATGAATGAATTACCAAAAATTGGGAAAGAACTTGAATCAGAAAATACTTCGAGAAAAAAATAGTACCTGGTATTTACATTGAGGAATGGTAGGAATGACGTTACATTGCATGATGCAGAATGTGCTAAATTTTCTACTTTCACATGATAAAATATTGCAACATAAAAATGATTTCTCACTTCTTAGTAAATGTTATCAGGGTCAGTTAGAATTCTGGCCTCCAGGAGACTGATGAGGAATGACGTTTTCAATGGGACTATGGGGTCATAGTAAGCGAGAGAACAGTCAGTGTCTGTGCTTGCATGGGAACAATCCTACCCATTCCCATAAAATTACAGTTTTCATGTCAAGACACAATTCCAAAGTTGGAAGCACTTCATTTTTATGAAAGAACATTTTCTAATGAGATACTGGCACTCATGGCCATGTGCAGTGAGTGGTTTATTCTCAAAATAAATATGAGTTTTCAATTGAAGTCAGCTATGTATTTTCATAGCCTGAACATTAATGTTAGAAAGAGCTACTAAAAGAAGATTATGAAATCTAATTCTTTGAAGATTTGTTGTTAATAAAAGAGTTTCATGCTACCAAAAGTTGCACATAGGATACTGGTGGTAGGACAAGAGATAATGCATGATTTCCCAGGAATGCTTCCCAAATGATCCAATGTTACATAAATGTTTTCAGTGGATGTTCCCTTGTTACACACCTCCTTCACCAAATCAAAGAACTCATGACAAGAATGACCATTTTCTTTGCTTTCACTGTTGTCTTATTCTTGTGATAGATCTTGACACAAAGTGATTAAAGGTTTTGTTTTGCACTTAAAATTATATGTGGTTATTTTTATATTTCAATCAGTAATTCATTTAAAACCTAAAACATCTACAATATCCATGGCCTTCATGGAGACAATGTTATGACAACATCAAAGCCAATTGTGCTCAAGTAAGTAATGGAATTAATTAGTTATAAAAATTATATTATGTGTTGTGACATGCTACTGTTGTTTCAGAAAATTGTTCTGATAAAAAAAATACTGCAAAGATAAGAAAAAAAATTCATAACTGTTAAGCGGTATTCAGTGAACCAGTTCTAGGAAAAAGAATGAATCAAATAAAGATTATTTAGAGGACCATCTAAATTTTTCTTCCTTGGTCTCCCTTTTTCTTTTTCCAAACAATTCCTTTTAGTTAGCTACTGGCCTTATCTTCTTGCTGTTCCAGTGCTTAATGACACTCTGGTTGCACCCCATTAGGGCCTGCCTCTGGACTTTACCTGTCCTCACACACACAATAACTGCAGGAGATTTTTCTCATTCCTTCAAGGCCTTTCTGGGTGATTGGCTGCCTATTGCTGAGAAAACCACATTAAGTTGTCAATAACACCTTCTTCTCTTCCATCTTTCAGGATAGAAGCCACAAATTAGGATCATTTCAGGTTCTCTGGTGCAAGGCTGAGGTTTTATTGTTTTTGCTTTTATTGCTGTTTTGCTGTTGTTGTTTGTAGGTGGTGGGTGGATAAGTTAAACTAAAAAAAATATAAACATGTACTACTACATCTTACAGATTGAGGTTTTGAAAGGGTTAAACAAAAGCAAAATACTAGATCACAAGAACTATTTAGTTTATCAGCATAACATTTAAAAACTCACAGTTGAATGACATGAAGCAAGAGAAGACCTTTGTGGTACACTATCTAGCCCTATCTAGCTTGCTGGGCCCATTGATAGGACTGCCTGACTCTGAAGGCCTCTGAGCGTGCTACTGCTGGCACAAGCCTATTTCCTTCACATACAATAAGTAGACTTATTTTCTCTAATTAAAAAATTTACTGATTTTAAATTTAACAAGAAAATTTTAAAAACCAGATAATATATGTCTATATTAAAGTGCATAAGATGAGGGTGTGTTCCAGGTTTACTGTCTATAAATGAATTTACTTAGAAAATCGACTGTATTTTATTTCCTTCTTTGCCTTAGTAGATGGTTGATGTGCAGATAACCTAAAATAATCATTGAAAATATTCTTTTGTCTTCATTAATTGCTGTCTAAACCTGGTTTATAACAAGCTCTTTGTTGAATACACATAAATTAAGACACTTATTCAGCGTCAGTATTAGGATGAGGCAGAGGAGGTACCAGTGCTCTAAATTTAAAAGGCAGTCACACCCAGGGGACAACCATGCACATATAGAACCCTGGGAACCCTGTCTCCTTAAATTTTGAGCCATAGGCACCTCATTCTTCAGAAGAAATTTATAGCAAGCTTATAGCAGTCATTATAAACTTCACAGTCTAGCAATATGAATGCATTATAATTAGCCAAGCTAGATTTATGATAATTTTTTCAAAGTTCTCAATGACTATACCAAAAATAATTTCAAATTTATTTTTTTGGGACAAAGTCTTGCTTTGTTGCCCAGGCTAGAGTGCTATGGTGTCATCATGGCTCACAGCAACCTCAAACTCCTGGGCTGAAGCAATCCTCTTGCTTCAGCCTCCCGAATAGCTTTCCAAGCCACCATCATCTCTACTAACACTACTGCTACCACCTTTCAATGTGCATACACCATGGAAGAGTGTCTGCTCTTCACAATGCTTCATGCAGCATAGTATAGTTCTCTCTCACTATAAACTGATGGATCCATTTGTCATTTGGGGACTTTATGATAGACAGGGAGTGAATATTCCCCTGGCAAGAAGGGTACAGGGCAGGGGCCTGTTTCCCTACTCTGGTCGATTTAGGGACTAGAGTAGAAGAAATAAGAACTGACTGCATTAGGATAGGTTTTTCTTAGGAATTACCAAAAACAATTAAGGGAGGTGACTGAGGAGTTGGATTTTGCAAATAGGGCAATATCTTAGGAAAATCTGAGTAGTAATATTATTGTAACCTTCTAGGTACTCACCTGGTAGTAAGGTCTGAGTTCATGTAAGTTACAGTTTTAAAAATTATCCTGAAAAAATTTCATCTCATTGTTTACCTATTATTATCAGGTGCTAGGTGCTTAGAATAATATAACTGCTTAACATGTTTTGTGCACTTAAGATTTAGCATTTAGAAACTACTTTAGAAAAGTAAACATTTTAAAAAATACTTGTTCATTTACAGGAAAAGTGGAAAGAATAATCTATTTTTATCTCTTGAGCAAAGACATACGAGGCACTGGTTTTCTCCTATTTCATTGAAAAATTTGATGACTAAGTAAAACTACCTGTAATAAACTAGTTGACTGCATCTACAATTTTCCTGAAAATTTCAGGTAACCTTTAGGTATTTGATTACCTATGGTATATTACATGTTGGATTGGATACCATTAGCTATCATCTGGAAAATATTCTACTAAACTTCTTTCTCTGCCATGTAAGTACATCATTTTCTCTCTGGCTATGAACTTTTTAAAATTATTACTTTTAGGGAAAATAAAATTTATTTTTTAAACATAAATTATCATTCTTAGCCTTTAAGAACTATTTAAAAATTTTTAAAAATTGATATGTACAGAAAAATATTGGGATTTTGGTTGAAAATAAATATATGTATCAACTTGGGAATGGGAATTGTCGTTAGCTTAAGTTATTACTTCTTCTGACCATAAACATAATATAGATCTTAATTAATTTTTGTCTTCTCTAATGTATTTCAATTAAATTTTATCATGTTCTCTATGAAAGTCTTCCAAAACATTTTGTTAGATTTATATATATGTGACATGTAACTTACACATTTCCTAAGTGTTTTGATAAAGTATATCTAATTTTTGTTAATTTGAAAATATTTCATTTCTTATGATTTCTTCATTGATCTGAATTTTTTAGAGGTATGTTAATCAAATTTAAATCATGTGTGATTTTTCTTTTTATATCTTTATTATTGGTCAAAAGCATATTTTCTTTATGGTCAGAAAACAATATGTGTAATTCTAATTATTTGAAATTTGTTAAGAATTGATATATGATGCAATACATGTTTACTTTTTGTAATATAAACATTTTATGATTGCTTGAAGAAAACATACATGAACTTTCTCTAGTTATACATGTTGAAGCTATTGTACTAAATTCATATAATTTTAGGATTTTCAAATTTTTCTTATGACTAGAACTATTTATTTATTAGGACCTAACCTGTTTTAAAGATGATAATGCTTTTCTATCCAAAAGTATCCATCATCTATTATTAAAATGTTAACTTCACTTGTCAGACATTTCTCTTATCAATTTTTTTAAGTTTCAATATTCTGATGAAGTTATATTTTAAATATTTCCTGAAAACATAGTTTGATTCTTTTCTTTACTAATTTGGCAATCTATTTTAACAAAATATTTCATTTTATTTATATAAATTGTGATAACTCATGTGCTTTGATTTATCTCAATTATATTATTTTGTGTTTAATCTTAGTGCCCCTTCTATCCTTATATGCTTTTCCTTCCCTATAATTTAATTTAATTTTTTCTAGTATCTTTTGAATTAAATACTATCTTAGTGTTTGCAAGTGAAATTTTCATGAATATTTAATTTAACAAATTATAATATTAATCAACATCTACCTAGATATGTCAAAATTTAAAAAACTTAGAATATATTATTAATAACTTTAATAACCATCTACTCTAGTCTTATATGCTATTATTATTTATAATTTAAATTCTTTGATATGTCTTACTACAAAAATTAGATAGAAAAGGTTTATTTGATATAATCAATATTTCTATGGAATTACCCATGTTTGTTAATGTATTTGCTAATTGTTCTTTCTTACTATCCATGTACCTTTAAGATCAATTTTATTTTTTCTGAAAGTTCATCGATGGGAAGTTCATTTAGTAAGTTTCCATTTGTCTGAATTGTCTTCATTTCATCCTTTTTGATTTATATATTAGCTGGATATACAATTCTAACAAATATTTTCCTTCAGCAATATTAAAATACTTTTGCACTGTCTCCTCAATTCCAAAACTATTGTTTGGAACTGAGTTATCAGGGTAATTGTCTTTCCTTTGTAAGGTAATCTCTTCTCTAAGACTCTTTCTTTAATTGTTCAATAATTTTACCTTGATTTGTTTAGGTGCGAGTTTCAGTTATTTGTGCTATCTGGGATCCATTGGGCTCCCTAAATCTGAAGATTCATATATGTCATTGGTTCCTGAAAATTCTTGTTGCTATATTTTCAAAATCACCTCTCACCAATTTTTTCTAATTTCATGTGGATCTGCAATTAGACCATCTGATCCTGAACTGCTCACAATTTCCATCTTAACTGCTGTTTTTCATTTCTTTTTTCATTTGTGAAGCAGTTTTTATAAAGGATCACTTTAAGTTATTTTCCTGGCCTGGGGTTTCCTAGAATGACTGACATGATTTTATTTACTTGTAAGATCAGCTCCATAACTTAAAAGTTTGTTTGTAATATTTTATCAAATATGTTGTTGCCAGACATTATTTCAGAATGCAACCATCTTCCACTTTATGTAATTGATCTGATTCTAAAAATCCAATATCCTGTGTGGAAATAATTATGAGAATCATAGGAAAATTACTTATTCCCCATTATTTTAAGTGGGAAAAAAAATCCCAACTCAAACCTTTAACCAAATTCCTAATCATCACTAACCACAATAAAATGGTTATTTATTAAGTTACAAACTATGTTCAAACATAAAAATGCTTAAAACCTTGCTTCCTGATCATTAAACAATTAATATGGTTGTTAAATTCATTTTATATGCAGTAAAATGTACAGCTTGCATGTCACATCATAAACATTCTATTTATTAGATGGAAAGAACAATAACACAAAGTGATAAATGCACTGGCTAAAAAACACCACATGAAAATTTACAATAAAATAGCAAAAGTTTCCTGTAATAAACCTTAACTCACCAGTTGAAATGGAAACTTAAGGAGAGCTGAGAAGACAGAAGACAGGAGTAGAATAAGGCTGAAGAGCCCTTATTTCATTATTTTTCTCTAGTTACAAAAGTTGAATGGGGTAGACAAGTCAGGTGAAGAGGCATCAACTCAGAAAACCCAGAACAGATTCTTGGACATTTTGGTGCTATTCTAAAAACCTGTGAACAGAAAAACTTCAAGGGTGTTGGCTAAAGGTTTAGGATGAAAAAATTGCAAAATAGAACTCCGCTTGCACTTCTGATTGTAACTTTCAAATTCTCTTTGCATTATACTATAAGACAAAACAGGTCTTTTTGATTAATGGAAGCTTCCAATTTCATTGCCATAACATTCATTCAAGAAAAATGTTTATTTTTTTTTTCTACATAGCCCATCCACTATGTTACCTCTTTAAGTGCCAAAAATATATGATTCAAATTTCCTTGTGAACCATCAGTGTGCTTTTCAAAATGTCTGCATGTGATTCTGACATTCTACTAATTGTTTCTGGAATATAATTCAAGATTTATCCCTTAAATAACTTTGTTTAAAATATGCTATTGCATTTTAAAAATGTAAATAAGTATTTTTTTCATAAATAAACTTTGATTTAAAAAAAGTTGTTTGGGTATATACTCTGATATTTGCCTAATAAAATTCTAAAGGATCCCACTATAAAGGAGTAGTTACATTCCTCCCAGGTACTTCCTCTTACAACTAAAAATCCCAGGAATAAAAAAAAAAAAAAGGAAGACAAAGAATAGGAAAACACTGAAGTGTGGAAGGAAGAAAGACTGCCTAAAACTCTTGGAACTTGAGGAAGGAAGACACATTGCAGAGTGGTGCTGACAGGGGTCATAAAAAGCTAAATGAACATACAGCCCCAGATAGCCCTGCACTACCCCTTTAATAGGGGAACTACCTATTAAGAAGCTTAAATTGGATCCAAAATCCCATAATTAAAAACATACAACTGAAAATCACTTGTGCATAGTAGGTAGGAGGAAAATCACAATGTGAATGAGAAAAGACAATGAACAGAAACTATCACTGAAATGAATTAGATGTTGGATATTTTCTACCAGGACTTCAAAGCAGCTATCATACAAAGGCTTTAAAAGTAATTATACATTACCTTGAAACAAATGAACTAACAGAAAATCTACCCCCCCCACAAAAAACAAAGGTTATAAAAAATAAATAAAAAGAACCAAGTAAAAATCGCAGAACTGGAAAATACAGTAACAAAAATCTCACTGGATGGGCTCCTAAGAAGAGTGGAGAGGATAAAGGATAGAAGCAGAGCACCTGAGAAGAGATCGATAGAATTCATTTCACCTGAAACTAAAGAGAGACACTATATTGAAAAACATGAGCATGGTCTTGTGAGACAGTTAAAAAAGAGATAACATTTATATTATCAGAGTTCTAGAAGGACAAGAGGGAGACTGGGAGTAAAAAGGGTTTGAAGAAATAATGGCTGAAACCTACCCAAATTTTATGAAAGATATAAACCTACAGATTTCAGAGGCCAACTGTGCCACATATAGGATAATGCCTCCCCTCCTCTTTGTGTGGCTAATGCCTCCACACAAAGGCACATAATTAAACTCCTGAAAACTATAAGCAAAATAAAATAAAACACTTTGAAAGCAGCAAGAAAGAAACACATTTCTCATAGGGAAATACCAACTGAATGAAAGTGACTTGTCACCTGAAACCAAGTACTGAAAGAAAAAAATTGTCAACCACATTCAGTAAAAATATATATCAGGGGATATGAAGGGACATAATGGCATTCTCCAAAAAGGAAAAAAATAATAAAGGCAAACAAACTAAGAGAAGTTGTAGTAAGCAAGCTTACCCTCCAAGAATGGCTTAAGGAAATGTCCTAAACAGAAAAGCAATTACAACAGAAGGAAGCTTAGAATTTCAGAAAGCAAAGGCTATCATAATAAGTAAAATAAGGATAAAATATAATAGGCCATCTTTTCTTCATGGGCTTTTTAAATCACATTTGATGGCTGAAGCAAAAATTATATAATTTTAATTATGTAAAATTATATATTAATATTATAAAACTATATTAGTAATTGTGTAATTATATATGAATTATAAGTTTATAATCATCATATTATATGATTATATAATTTATAATTATACAATGTTTCTCAAAATACCAGCAAGAGTTTTTGTAGGTATAGATAAACTTATCCTAATACTTAAATGGAAAGGCACTAAACAGAGGAATCAAAACCATTTTGAAAAAAGAATAAAGTGGAAGAATCAGTCTACCTAATGGTAAGGCTTACTATATAGTCAGTGTGGTATTGCTGGAGGGATGGACACATAGACACATGGAAAATATACATATAGACCCACACAAATATACTCAAATGAATTTTAACAAAGGTACACAAGTAATTAAATTAAAACCATTTTAAACAACAGTTGAGAGCACTTGGAAATACACAGACTTACAAAATGAACCTTAACCTAAATCTCACACTTTATATGAAAATTTACAAAAAATGAATAACAGACATAAAAGTAAAATGTAAAACTATAAAACTTAAAACAAAACCTAGAAAATTTTTGAGACCTAGGGCTAAGTGAAGAGTTCTCAGAATTGACACCAAAAGCACAATCTATAAAAGGTCAAGTTGAAAAATTAGGTCTCATCCTAACTCACAATGTTTATCCTATGAAAAGGCATGTGAAGAGGATGACAGGAAGAAAATATTTATAAATCACATGACTGAAAAACAATGTATATCTAGGATATGTAAAGAAGTCTCAAAACTTAACAGGGAAAAAAATCCAATCCAAAGGCATTAAGCATTTAACTGAAGAAGTTAGACAGACATTTCACATCATTTGCCATTAGTGAAAAAAAATCAGAACCATAATGAGATATCACTATATACCTATGAAAGTGGCTAAAGTAAAAATAGTGACAATACTAAGTGCTGACAAAGATATGGAGAAACTGCATTTCTTCATGCATTGCTGCTGGAAAGGTAAAATAACAAAGCCAGTTTGGAAAATATTTTGGCAATGTCTTAAAACAAACAAAACAAAACAAAACAAAAACCCTAAATATGCAATTCCCATATGACCTAGCAATCACACTTGAATATTTTTCCCAGAGTGATAAAAACTTGGTACATACACACAAAAATCAATGATTATAGTAGCCTTAATTTTAATAGTTAAAACTAAAAAATACACAAACGTACTATAAATGGTGAGTATTTAACAAACTGTGATACAAAAAAATGCCATACCATGTAGTACTACTCAGGGCTCAAAAGAAATGAATTATCCATGCATGAACCACCTTGGATGGATCTCAAGGATATGTTGAAAAAAGTCAATCTCAAGTGATTACACAATATATGATTCTTATTGATTTTACTTTTAGAAACGACAGAATTGTACAGATGGGGGAATACAGAATTGTACAGAATTGTACAGATTAGTAGTTGATGGGGGTAGTGACTAGGGAAAGAAGGGGTATGGGTAGGGCTATAAAAGGGTAGCACAACTGATCCCTTTGATGGAACTGTTCTTTATCTTGACTGCTGTGGTGGTCACACAAATTTGCATATGTGTTAAAATTTCATAGAACTAAATATGTAACCACACAAATGAGTACATATAAAACTGATAAAATCTGAATAAAGTTGAGAAATTGTACCAAATTCTTTTACCTGGTTGTGATATTGTACTATGATTATGAAAGATCTTTCCACTGGGGAAATGAGAGAAGGGTGTAAAAACTTCTTTGTACTATTTCTTACAACTGTATGAAAATCATACTTATCCCAAAATAAAAGGCTAAAAATAAAAAAAAAAATTTCCATCAAAACATTAATCAAATAAATGTTTATGCTCATATTTAATTTAAATTGTTGTCAGATGTAGCATCCTATTTATATATTAATAATGCTTTAATCATCACAATATTATAAAATCTTATTTTATGTTATTTACTGCATTATACAAGGGGACTTCCAAAAGCTCACAGAAAAATGAAATTAAAAGATAAAACTAAAAACTATAAACTTTCTCAATGTAAGCTCTGTCAAGGTCAAGACACTTTTTTTAAGTGGTGATATCAGCCATTTAGTCCATCTCTAAAAAAGTGAGGGTCCTGGGAATTTAACCATGTCAATACAGTCTTTTTTACATTATTAACTGAAAAAAATGGGTGCCCTTTAAAGACTTTTTAAAATTAGTAAGCAAAAAAAAAAAAAAAAAAAGAAGAAGAAGAAGCAGCCAAATCAGGACCGTAAGGTGGATGCATAATGCTTTTCCATCAAAACTCTAAAAATTGTCCTTCTTTGATTAGAGAAATGAATAGGAGCAATGACTCTCTGGCGAAGATTTTCCAGATATTTTTCTGCTAAAACTCTGGCTAACTTTCTCAAAACACTCTCATAATAAGAAGACGTTATTGTTCTTTCACCCTTCAGAAAGTCAACAAGCAAAATGTCTTGAGCATCCCAAAAAAACTGTTGCCACGGCCTTTGCTCTTGACTGCTCTGCTTTTGCTTTGACTGGACCACTTAACCCTCTTGGTAGCCATGGCTTTGGTTATGCTTTGTCTTCAGGATCACAGTGGTAAAACCATGTTTCATCTCCTGTTGCAATTCCTTGAAGAAGTGCTTCAGGATCTTGATCCTACTTGCTTAAAATTTCCATTGAAAGGTCTGCTCTTATCTGAAGCTCATCTGAGCACAACAGTTTTGGCACCTATCAGGTGAAAAGTTTGCTCAACTTTAACTTTTCAATTAAAATTGTGTAAACTGAATCAATTGAGATGTCTATGGTATTGGCTACTTTTCTGCTGTTAATTACCAGTCCTCTTCAATTAGAGCATAAACAAGATAATTTTTTTCCTCATAAATTGATGTGAATGGTCTGCAGCTGTGGGCTTCATCTTCAATATCATCACATCCCTTCTTAAAACAAATTATCCATTTGGATCTGCTGACTTTGTTGGGGCACCTCCCCCCTAAACTTTTTGTGAAGCACCATGCAAACTTCACTATAAATTTGATGTTTGTTCTTCCTTCAATGTTAGCAGAATTTATGTTGCTCTGAAAGGGGCTCTTCTGAAACTGATAATCTTATTCTTAGTGCCTCAAACTAGATCTTGTTCAGCAATATTAAAACAAGTTAGTACAGGTTTATTTTGGTGTAAAAAATGTTTGAAATCCATGCATAGTTTTTTTCATAATAGACATTTTCCATGAACTTTTTGAAGACCCCTCACATAGGAATGTATTAAAATGCATATTATGTAATATATTTTTGTATTTTTTACATTCAGATATTTAGTTTTCCTCATATGTTTTCTATTATTCAAAGGGACATGATTTTCTGAAACTGCTTATTGAATTGTTCATTGGTTGCCACAATTTGAAGATCCAAACTTTTTCACATTTGTGTGACTCAATGCCTGAACCTACAACTCTGTTTCATTATATTTTTTCCACTAATATATTTATATTAGTTAAGATAGGCTAATTATAGTTTCCTGAACTAATATGTTTATTTAAAAATGCATATATTATCTCACAGATTTTGTGGGTTAGGAGTCTAGGCATAGCTTAACCAGGTCCTCTGTGGGTACAATCAAGGTGTCACTCAGGACTCAGATCTCATCTGGAAGTGTAATAAACATGAGTTTATGATCAAAAATCACAAACCATGAGGAATTCTGATTGTCAGGCAGAATAGGAAAACATTGCCCATAAGAGAAAAGCAGATCTAAAATTCATATAGATGAGCAGCTTCAAGGCCAGTCTTGGACGGAAAATAGTGCCTGGCCCCTGGCTGACGTTCACCAGCAGCATCCTGTTCCTAGTGGTGAAGTTGAATGAGTGACAGTAGAGAAGGTGCAGAATAAAAGAAAGAGTGGTCTTAGCCCAAACACAAAACGGCTGTGCTCTACAAGAGCTACGGTAGACATTTTATCAGGAAAGAATGCCAGGATAAAGCACATGTCAGAATTTGTAAAAAGATGGGAGTTCCAAAGAACAATAGCAGGAAATAATAAATAAGCTTGGGTGCAAATTGACAAAGCAAGCTAACCTCTGTGATGGTTCAATGCTGATTCCCAAGACATTGGGCTTAAAATATATTATTTTGGCCTAAATCAAGATTAATCCTATTTTTTATTGTTGTTTGGCATTTTCTCTTCATTGTGAATGTTTTGGTGACATACCATTTTATAATTTAGTCTCCTAGGTTTGCCTATAAATCTCTCAAGTTCGAAGGCAATTCTGGGCCAGTAAATCTGTATAAATTTCAGTGACATTTGAAAATTTTAAAAGTTTTAACTGAACAAAAATTCAGTTAAATATTTATTCTACTATTTAAAAATATATTCACACTCACCACTATTGTTATTTTGAATGAAATATACCCACAGTGAAAAAAATCTAGTTTGTAATTATTTCTAGATTCCCTAATAAATACTTAAAATTTTAGAGCTTGAGTTTACCATTGTTCCCTGTTTTTCCATGTATCATACTACCACATTAACAATTTGTCAAGATTGTCATAACTTCATTCAAATAATTTACAGCAAGCCGATTATAAGTCATTTCTATTTTATAATGGAGGAGCTCTTTAGCAGATTTTAAATCCATTGAAAAATATGATAAGGCATATTACAGAAAATATGTTTTTTATATAAAGAAAATGTTAGTAAAGGGCTGATAGTCTTGAGTATTCTGCTAAGTGTGATGACCTCATTTGAGTGATAAATTGTTGAGATTAGCTCTCTAATTCATTATAGTCAATTCTTTTAAAAATTGTAATAGATATTTCAGTGAATTAGAGAATTAATCTAACAATCTGCCAAACAAGCTAACCTGATAGTTTGAAGCTTTCCTGAGCATAATGTAATTTTAAACTAAGAGAGATCATATCCCATGAGCACCAAATTGAGATACTCTATGTAACTTAATTTTAAATGGTAATTATATTAATGAAATAAGGTTATAAAAGCATTTCAAATCCATACATTCCTATAAAAATTGTTTAATCAACCCACTAAAGCAAGGCCTAGTTTAATTTTCTAAATTTCATAAAATGTTTCTCTTTAATAAATACTTATCAGTAAAGAGTGATCAGTCCTTCCTAATGTATTTTTTTAAAGCTACTTTTTTATCTGTACCATCTGAGCAAGAGCCCACAGATATAAATGTCTTATTAGTGGAGTGTATCTTATAAATAATCAGGAGAACTTGCTAAAGTTGATTTAGAGAACGCAAATAACGAAAGAGTCAGGTACTGAGGTTGTATTTATCAAATTTAACATGGCATTGTTTGGTTTTATTTGAAACAAAGGCATCACACAGTTTCTGACTCAAAGAGGCAGAATCAGAAATTGCAATGGATTCTGAACATCACAGCATTCAGTATACAAAATAAAACAAATACATAAATAAGTGGGGTTACATGGGACAGGTGAGTAAAGTGTGTGTGTGTGTGTGTGTGTGTGTGTGTGTGTGTGTGTGTGTGTTTAGGGGAATGAGGTGGGGAAGTGGAAGTAAAAGGAGAGAATAAATATTTCTAAGTTATATGGAGTTTTCACATTATTCTAATGTCTCTATTAAAACTTTATTATGTGACTTCAGACTGCAAAAATAATTAATCTATAGTCAGGCAAGTAGCACTAAACATAAAATTCCACTTCATATTCGAGAACATATTCATTGTCATGTCTGTGCTGGACAAAATTCGCCAATTTTTACAAGACAAGCACCCCCTGGTGGATGCTGTGTGTTTCCTTTGCTTAGAACAGTACTTAGCACACAGTGTCTGAATCCAAAAACCTTTCCTGTTTCTCCTGCCTAATAACATTGTGTCTTTCTCCTTACTTCTTGCTAGGGATTTGCAAGATGACCAACAGATTAGAGCTGAGGGTTGGTTTTCTAGAACTGAATAAGGATCATCATAGGAAGTCCAATGTGGAAAGAGTTAATGGGAAAGATTTATATATACCATAGTCTAAAAGAATGATCCAGAATCATTAGAGAAACCAGATGTGAAAGCTGAGACATTAATAATATGTAAAATAACCAGGGTTACCATTTATTAAGTGCATACTTTATTATAGGTAGTGTTCTTTACATTATTAACTCTATAGTATCCTTATTAAGAACGATTATTCCTCCTTTCTGTATTTTTTCAGACAAGGAAGGCATGACATCCTGCCCAAGGACATACAGTTTATGTGTGGCAGACCCGGCATTTGTACAGAGCCTGTCAAATGGCAGCAGCAATAAATGTTGCTTTTTAAAGACAAACTATTTTTTAAGCAATTTCATTAATAAAATTAAATGCATGAGAAAGTAGAGTTAAGGGGCCTGGCAAGCTATGGGAACTTTTAAATAGTTTTAATTGTGTGATAGCCTTGCATCCCTGGCCCAGAAGAAGCTCTGGTGATCATCACATATTTTCCCAGAGCAGAAATAGTTGGAAAAAAAAATAGCTGTGACACTACAGGATATGGCAGAAATCACTGTAGTGAGAATCTGTGTGAACTCAAAATTCATGCAATGTGGCTTGCAATTAGACCCCTTGCCAGCCTGACTGCAGAATCAGGCTCAGCAAAGTCACAAGGCTGAACTTCACAGTTTCCCCTGTTATCACTGAACATGTTATATCTAGGCAGTGGCTATACCACTGCCTAGAAGGAGTACCTGCATGTCTCTTAGGACATGAAAATACACATACATCCATTCTACCTCGCGACATGCTTACTCCGTTAATGTCAGTTGTGGCAATGCATCGATGTTTCTTTTTATCTCTTGCTCTTTGGAAGTGGCTCTTTCCATAGTAATGATCAGGTAAGAACATTATGAGCTATGTGTCCCACAAACTAATTATGTTAAGTAGTTTGGGGCCATTTGTCTTGAGATGCTAACTGAGAAATGTATCATGAATGGTTTCATTCCCATGTTGCTCTGGCAGTAGATCTTTTCTCATCAAGGCACTAAGAGCTGTATTATTCAAATCACTTGTGCAAGTATGTCAAATATGGAGTCAAAGACAGTCAAAAATTTTCTTAAAATATAATCAAAGGGGGATGCAGAAGGGACTGCTCAGTTATATGCTTCCTGTACTAAGACATTATAATCATCACATATATAAGTTTTCCTACAAATTGACACTCTGAATGGCAATAAGGAGTTATATATATAAGTTATATAAGGAAAATAGATATTGATGGAACACCTTTAAATTCCTTACAATGTGTGGCATGGTGCTGGTGAGAGGAACTTCTCATAAATTGAAGGATATAGTATTGATATGCATAGGTATGTATCCCAACCTTTCCCAACCTTTCCCAACAGACTGAGATGTACTTTCCTCATTCAATATTGTATTTATTGGAAGTAGTGACTAGGGAGTGATAGTGCCCATCTTAATGAGAAAGTTCCTATTACCAGGGTGTCAGAAAGAATGTCTGGCAAAGACATAGATACCAAAGAGAAAATTAAAGCAGCTATATTACACAGATGGTCAGAAGCTAATGGATCATATATTGAGAGTTCAATAGCAGAAGTAAAAATTTAGAAAATAGAAGAATCAAATGCAGAGTAGGAAGAAAATAAAAGACGAGGGACCAGGCGAAAGATTATAAAGACAAGGTTCACAATTTTGGCAATTAGGTAAAGATGGTATCAAAACACAAAGAATATGGAAACACAGGGTGTATAAAATTAGCAAGGACACTAATATTTTTTTAGTTCACATTTGGGGAGCATAAGTGTATGTTACTTAAGTATGCCATATATATAACTGCTTCATCTTAAATGTATTTTAAAATATCAATTCAGTGGCTTTTAGGATAGTCTTAGAATTGTGCAATCATAACTATCATCTAATTTTAAGACATTTTCATTACCCCAAAAGGAAACCCTATAGCAATTAGCATATAACTAGATCTTCCATATGGCTTGCATGTTGTCCAATATTTATTTGCTAAAATTGCATAACAAATATACCACACATTTCTACTTATCTAACATCAAACACTCTTGTTGCCCCCATCACTGTCAGTAAGGGATCTTCAACTCCCTCACGGGGCAAAAACACTTGAAAAGGAATTATCAAAACATGTTACCCCACATATGCAAGTCTACTGGAATTTTATTCCATGCAATTCTCCTCTCTTTTACACTTCTATAAAATTTTGTATTCCTATATGAAAATGCCTTGCTCAAATAACCTTTAAGGAAGGAAGGAAGGAAAGAAGAAAGGGAGGCAGAGAGGAAGGAAGGAAGGGAAGAATATGTGGGAGAAAAGCCCTTACAAGTCTCTTTCCATATATTTTAAGGTGTCCCTGACAGAGCACTTCAGGATTCTTGACGTCCAGCTCAAGCAGAGAGCACAAATTATACTAATCACTATCTCTGGCAGTATCAGGGAACTGTTAGTTGCTACTATTTTTTTTTTCTGAGTATTTCACTAGCTAAAGATTTAGCATAAGTGTCATTCTTTTGCTAAAATTCACTAGAAATTTGCTACACATTTGTGGGATAAGTCCAGCACTGTGGCTAGAAGGGTAGCAAAACACAATGAGTCATATTTTCTCAACAGCCCTCTCATATTTCAGGTATGCACAGCACACATGGATGAAGCAGAGGGCTTGCAATCAAAAGGAGTCCTGTGTGCCTTCTCTGCTATGGGAGCAGAAACTCCAATAAGAATACTATGTCCCAATGTCCTTCTTGCCACTTCACACACAATTTACCCCTCCCCTCCAAATCTGGGATGCCGGAGAAATCCCAATCTCCTTATAGTGATAGAACCTTTTTGGCATATATTTATTTTATGCCTATGCATCTTCTATAGAATTTTTGAGGTACTCAGAACTTTTATATAAACCAAAACTTAGAAGATCCTATTAATAGTATATGTTTTATTGATAGGGCATCAGTTCAGTACACATTTTTCCAAGATACTGGAAAACAACTCTATCTCTAATAGACACATCCTAAATTAAGGTATCATAAAGGAATTCCTGCCTCAAAAGACTGGATGGTGATTTATATCAAACTTTTGCTTTATTTATATTCAGCTCTCAGGAAGCATATAATATATTTTAAAATTCAATCATGTTTCCAAGGATGTCTAAATAACACAGACCCAGACAATATTTATTACATATTCTTAGAGGAAGCTGTCTAGAAAACTGGAAGGGACAAATCCTAGTTATTGAATGTCTCTGGAGAATCAATCCTGAATCCTTTATTACTGTAGGTCCATGAAACCATCTTAGTCATGGTAGTCCTACTGAAAATAACTTCTATTAGATGCTTGACTAATGTGAACAACTTGTCCTAGTTTGTCCAAGATTTTTCCAGTTTTAAAATTAAAAAGTTCCATATCCTGGAGATACCCCTAGTTTTGTGCAAACCAGGATGGTTATCTCCATTATGCTGGAACCTCTTCATCCCTGAACACCTTGGTTCTAATTTTTTTCCAGTTGTTCCACTGTGTGGCTTATTCAATATCATCATTTCATTTTGAGTATCCCAGTTCATGTCAAGTCCTATAGGTTCTTAAGGCAACTCTGTTCTCCCTGGGTCTCTATATTACAAGCCACTTGAGACTGGTTGCCAGTAGAGTGTGTGAACAATTTGGTGGGAGGGTAAATAAGGTACTAAACTCCTATCCTGCTGAGTTGATATACTACTCACCTAAAGAAGAATTTTCATATAGCAAGTTTACCCAGAGTCTCCACTCAGAACAAATAATATGGTATTAGTCTGTATCCACTTACCATCTATCTAAGAGATAAGAAACAGATATATGATGAACCATTGCAGTCTATGGCTAAAAATGTCTCAGTTCCAAACCCTCTCACTACCATAACCTCTTTGGCAGTAGACCTGGAGTTGAGTGCTTTATCACATAAGTCTAAACTCACCTCAAACATAGCTCCTGCTATGAAACATCTGTACAGTAAATAAATAAAGTTTTGGTCCAGATGGAAGTTGAGGAATGAGGGAGTAAATAAGACAGACTTGATAATGCCTTTAAATCCTCTGGAAATAAGTGTGCTAGAATACACACAAAAAGAACTCATGAATCATGAGCTTAATTCCAAGAATTACTCATAGTGGGCTTACTCTTCATTTTCTGTTCTCATTCATTTTCGGATTTTACTTCTTTATTGATCCTGTACCTTGGTGGACAAATTGAATAAACATCTCCCTTCCAAATTCTGAATCCAATTACATCTTGCCTCTCCCTCCTAGCATTATACCTCTATGGTTCTGTCGTTGGTAACAAGACTGGAGAATTTCCTATTCCTTTGCTTGGTAGGCAGCCTTACCTTAACAATAACCAGATAATCATATTTGCAGAGACTGTTAGAGGAATCCACTGTTCATTAGTAACATTGTTACATGTGTAGGTTGGCCATACTTTATATCCCAATTTATAAGGACAATCATAAGAATCAAGAGAAGAATTTTCATGGCAAAAGAATTTTGAAATAATTTTGTGGTGGACATAAAAAATAGTCATAGATTATGGTTTCCACATCCTTGCCCTGTCCTTGAATGTATTTGATTCTACAAGATGAATTTCTAATAATTAAGATCATTCATTTATCAATGTGGCATTTGTGAAAATTGATTATGGTGCTAAGTTCATCACTAAAGAATGAAATGTTGCTCTGAATTAAAGTATATTTTCTGCTTTAGTATTCTCCATCTCAAATGGGAAACAAAATGGAAATATCATGTCTTATTCATGAAAGTTATACACTAGTGATTAACCTTAGGAAGATGTTGCCTGAGTGTTCATGGGTGTATTTTTCCTGCCAAAGATGAAAGATGTAAGAAACACGGGCGTACCTTTATTGCTCTTTGCAGATACTGCATTTTTTTTTTTTTTTTTTTTTTTTTTTTTTACAAATTGAAGGTTTGTGGAAACTCTGTGTTGAACAAGTCTATCAGTGCCATTTTGCCAATAGCATCTTCTCACTTTTGGTCTCTGTTACATTTTGTTAATTCTAGTAATATTTCGGACTTTTTAAAAATTATTTTAACATCTGTTAGAGTGATCTGTGATCAGTGATCTTTGATGTTACTACTGTACTTGTTTTAGTGTGCCATAGACCATGCTCACATAAGTTGGTGAACTTATTTGATAAATGTTGAGTATGTTCTAATGACTGCTTCACTGATGGTCATTCCCCATCTCTTTCTCTCTCCTCATACCTCCCTATTTGCTGAGACACTAAAATATTAATAATAGGCCAAATAATAACCCTACAATGGCCTCTTAGTGTTCAAGTGAAAGAAAGAGTGCATGTCTATCACTTTAAATCAAAAGCCAAAAATGATTAAGCTTAGTGGAAGCAGGTTGAAAGCTGAGATAGGCCAAAAGCTAGCCTCTAGCCAGTATGTGAATGCAAAGGAAAATTTCTTGAAGAAAATTAAAAGTACTACTCCAGTGAACACAAAAAGGATAAGAAAGTGAAACAGTCTTATTGCTGATATGGAGAAAGTTTTAGTGGTGTGGATAGAAGATAAAACCAACTACAACATTCCCTTAAGCCAAAGCCTAATCTACACCAAGGTCCTAACTCTCTTCAATTCTATGAGGCTGAGAGAGGTGAGGAAGCTGCAGAAGAAACTTAAGAAGCTAGTAGAGTTTGTTTCATTAGGTTTAGGAAAGAAACTATTTACATAACATAATATACTTTAAGATGAAGCAGTGAGTACTGATGTAGAAGCAGCAGCAGTTATCCAGAAGATGTAAGATAATTGATGAAGGTGGATACACTAAACAATGGATTTTCAATGCAGATGAAACAGCAGTTTATTGGGAGAAGATGCCATCTAGTACTATCACAGCTAGAGAGGAGAAGTCAAATCCTGGCTTCAAAGCTTCAAAGAACAAGCTGATTCTCTCTTTAGGGCTAATATAGCTGATGACTTTAAATTTAAGCTAGTGCTCATTTCTTATTCTGTAATTCCAAGGGCCCTAAGAATTATGCTAAACCTACTCTGCCTGTGCTCTATAAATAGAAAAAAGCCTGGATGACAGCACATCTGGTTATAGCATGGTTTACTGAATATTTTAAGCCCACTGTCAAGACCTACTGCTCAGAATAAGAAATTACTTTCAAAATACTACTGTTCATTGACAAGGCACCTAAGCCATGCAAGAGCTCTGATGGAGATATACGAGGAGATGAATGTTGCTTTTGTGCCTGCTAACACAACATCCATTCTGCAAACGGTGGATCAAAGAGTACTTCTACTTTCAAGTCTTACTATTTAAGAAAAACATTTACTAAGGCAATAGCTACCATAAATAATGATTCCTCTGACAGATCTAGGAAAAGGCAATGGAAAATCTTCTGTAAAGAATATATCATTTTAGATACCATTAAGGATATTTGTGAGTTATGGAGAAGGCCAAAATATCATTATTAACAGGAGTTTGGAAGAACTTTTTCCAACTCTCATTGATGACTTTGAGTGGTTTAAAACTTCAGAGGAGAAAATAACTGTAGATGTGGTGGAAATAGCAAGAGAATTAGAACTGAGTCCTGAAGATGTCACTGTATTGCTGCAATCTCATAATAAACCTCGAATGGATGAGGAGTTGCTTTTCATGGATGAGCAAAGAAAGTGGTTTCTTCAGATGAAATCTACTCCTGGTGAAGATACTATGAACATTGTTGAAAAGAAAACATTGAATTTAGAGTATTACATAAACTTAGTTGATGTGGGAGCACACGGTTTGAGAGGATTGGCTCCAATTTTGAAAGTTCTACTGTGAGTGAAACGCTATCAAATAGGACCACATGCTACAGAGAAATCTTTCATGAAAGGAAGAGTCAATCAGTGGAGCTAACTTCATTGTCTTGTTTTGAGAAATTGCCATGGCCACCCTACCCTTCAGTTAACATCACCCCGATCAGTCAGCAGCAATTCACAATGAGGCAAGCCTTTTCACCAACAAAAAGATTATAACTTCCTGAAGGCTCAGATGATCCTTAGAATTTTTTTTTAACAATATCACATTTTTAAATTAAGGTATGTACATTTCTAAAGACAATGTTATCACCTACTAAATAGACTACACTATATTGGAAACATAACTTTTATATGCACTGGGAAACCATAAAATACATGTGGCTTACTTTATTGCCACATTGGCTTTATTTTGGTGGTCTGGAAACAAACCAACAATACATCCAAGGCATGCCTGTTCATGTTAGTTGTTCACAGAAGGAATAGCACAGCTTCCTTCCTGAAGGTTAAGAGGGCAGCCACGTTTAGCAAGTGGAAAGGAATGATGAGAACTAACATTGCACCTAGTAGTGTCAATAATATTGCCAGGTATCATTATAAATGCTTTATTCACTTGGCCTTTTATCTGCAGGTTCTGCATGTATGGATTCAACCAACTGTGGATTGAAAATATTAGGAGAAAAAAATAATAAAAAGTAACAATACAACAGCAAAAAATAATACAAATAAAAAGGAATATAGTACAACTATTTATATGTAACATTTACATTGTATTAGTTATTATAAGTAATCTAGAGATGATTTAAAGTAGGTGGAAGGATATATGTAGGTTATATGCAAATACTAGGCCATTTTGCATCAGGGACGTGAGCAATGTAGATTTTGGTATATGCAGGGGGTCCTAGAACCAATCCTTCATGGATTTTTGAGGGACAACTGTATACTCATTTATTTCACCCTTTCAACATCCCTATGAAGTCCATATACTATTATTAGTTCCCATTTAAAGTGAGGGCAGGGAGACAGAGAGAGATTAAAAACTTGCTCTGGTACACAGAACTAGGAAGTAAGTAGAGAAACCAAGGCTCAATGCCAGGCAGTTTGGCTCCAACGTTCTCACACTAAACCTCTGTGCTATGGGTAGTGCCTCCCTATTGCTCAGAAGGGGGTGTACAATTTGTGTCTCAGGAGTCTAATAGTATTCCAAATGAGAGCAGGGGAAATTGAATGACACCTGAATTGTGATGCTATAAATGCATAAGCAAATTCTGATCCTGCATTTGGGTCTTGCTCTCCTCCTGGGAGGTGACAGACAAGGGACAGAGAAAAAGAACTTTAGCCCAGTGCTTTGTGGAACTTTAGCCCAATACTTAGGTGCTTTCCTTCGTGGTGACCGCAGGAGAAAAAAACCACTTACATTCCCCTGATCCAAAGGTAAGTGTGGGGCTCCCTAACTGTGGGGTGTCTGTGTGTGTACAATTCTGCCTGGTTCAGAGATGAAGCTGTAATGGGCTCACAGGAAGAATTAGACAACATCACCTCCTAGTGTGCTTTTGGCAGATGAACCCCTTTCAGAAAATGTTTAGGAATTTGTTATTATAACTGCCACAAATATTTATTGATATTAAAAGCATGCCCATGAATATTCTTTGAGTAGTTGGGGTTCAGAATTCCTATGAAAGAGAACTCATATTCAATCCATATGATAATTCAGACATGAATAAACTTCTCTAAACGGTACAGATTCCATAACCAATTCTAGATTGGAAGAGATGATGTAGATCCTCCAAAACAAGTAATCACAAATATTTTTCGTCCAGTATCTCTGAAAGATTCACTCTAAAGCTGCACTGCCTAATAATAGTATCCACTGGCCACATGTGACTATTTAACTTAAATTTAAATGAATCAAAATGAAATACAAATTTAAAAGTTAGTTTCTCAATGGCAGTTAGCCGCATGTCAAGTGTTCAAGAGCTACATGTGGCTAGTCACCACCTCATTGTCAGTACAGATAGAGAACATTTCCATAATTGCAGAGCATCCTATTGTACAGTACTACTTAAAGAATAATAACTTGTTCACTATGTGAAAGAGAGGACAGAAGTGGGCGTCACAAAGAGAGGTCAGAGCTGGCAGTGTCACTCCATTCAACGATATCGAGGAAAACAAGAGTCGCAAACCCAGAAGCAGAAGGATTACAGAGCAGCAACATTTATTCTGTGTGGCACAGGACCAGCTAATCAAGTGGGCAGTGGCTCCAAGGTATGTCAAGAGGAATTGCTGTGATATGACCTGTTTATACTCATCAGCAAGCAAACAGTGGAAGGTATCAGAGAAAGACGCTAGATAGTTGCAGACAGAATTATCTACGCATGAAGCTCTCCAATGTGACAAATCTTAGGAGTAGGACATTATGATGATTAACTTATTCTGAGTCATACAGATTTACATATTACACATGAGTTATAAGTTTTCTTTTTTAAATAAAAAGCTTTTCCTTGTTTCTTTCTGATTAGATAAATAATTCATACTTTTTATAAATACCTCAAATAATATAGTGAAGTGTAAGAGGAAAGTAAAGAATCACTTGAAATGTTCAATTACTAGAGAAAACCAGCGAAAGCCTTCTCATGAGATAAATACATACATGCACATATACACATATATTGTTTTTTATTTTATCTTTAACAACTTTGCTTTTTGTTATAGTTTTTCTTGGTATTGGCTTGCTCTCTCCACTAATCCACATGTTCTCACTGTTCACATAGTCAAGTAAAAAATGTTATATAGGTATTTTCTTTACCCATGTAAGAAATTGGACTTATATAATACACACATTGCTGCAATTTGATTTTCTCACATAAAAGTATATCATAAAATGTCCTCAAGGCAACTGAGACGTGTTTAACTCATCTTTGAAAAAGCTTCACATTTCCATGGGATAGATTTTCCTTAATTTTGTCAACAGTTCTCTGCGAGTGCTTTGGCTTCTGGGCAGATTTATCTACATTACAATGAAGTTTATCATAGCATTAGTTTTAATGAAACTTCCTCTCAAATTTTTGCCATACAAATAAGTAACAGAAAATTTGTGTTACTAGATCACAGAAGTGTTTGTTTTTGACATAAACAGGCACTGCCAGGTTATTTCCAAATTCACCTTTTCGCCAGTCATACCTGCATATATGGATTTACTCTTTATCCCCATTAGTGCCAGCACTAATATTATAATATGGACTGTTGTTATTTTATTTTTGATAGTGTGTATAGTTATTGTCCTATTAATATGATTAAAAATTTTAACTTAATTTACAATTTATACCAGTGAGTCTTACATAATTTTGTATTTCATATTTATTTGGTTATTTCCTTTACAAATTGCCAGTTAAAGATTCTTTGCAAACTTTTCTATTAGGTTTTCTTTTGCATATTAACATGTAGGAATTCTTTGCACCAGGGCTATGGTAGTGAACAACTCTTGGGAGCCTTACTGGACTACTATTTACATTATAGTCTCCAGGGATTTACATAAATCACAATGTAATTTATACACACTGGGATCTTGAATTCAGGAAGCCCTAATGAATATTAGAGATAACATAAATAGCATACATACATAAATTACATGAATTGCAATATTTTCCTGAGCTATAATTTGTCCTTGCAATGTATTTATAGCATATATTGCCCTATAATTTTACATTTTATACAAAATTATTTCTATATTTTTTATTGTAAGAAGAAATTTTCCTGTCATACTTTAAAAGATTCCCTGATTTCTATATTTCTTTGGTCTCCTAAAAATCTTCCAACATTTTTGTGATTTTATTTTTACATGTATTCTTTAATTCATCTGAAATATATTTTTATATGGTATGGCGTAGAGTTCTACATAAATTTTTTTCAGACAGTAGTCACTTACTCCAGCCACACGGGTATTAAATTAGCCAGTATTTTCTTGTTGAATTGAATATCCTTCTTTTCATATATTTAAATTTACATATTCTGGAATCTATTTATGAACTCCCTTCTTTCCACTTGTCTTTTGCAAAGTCTATGCCAATTGCATACTGACTTGATGGCAGTGGCTTTCTATTATTTTTAATGCGTGGTGAGGAATATCTCTGCATACTTGTCCTCCAAGTGCCACGTACATAAATTCATCATTAATCCTAGATATTTACTCTTCAGTACAAACTCAAAAGATTGCTTTGTCAAATCAAAACAGACTTTATTTAGAATATAAGTAGGATTTAGAATGTGTATTAATTTTTCTTAGGTTTTCATTTTATTTATATTGAGACCTTGATTTTTCTTCAACTTTTCTCCCTCTTACATTTATGTCAGTTTAATTCAATGATAGCTTATGTACACATTTTAAAGTAAGCTCGATAAAATGTAATATGATAGATAACCAGAGTTTCTTTAAGATTGAGATCTCTGTGCATTGTAAGAATCTTTTAAGAGTTAAAATACTAGTTTCAGACTAGAAGATAGTTTCAATACATAATTTTTTAAAAGATTAATGCACAGAATATATATATAAAAAACAAATAAGAAAAAGATAGATATCCCAATTTATGAAAAAGAATAGGCAAATTCAAATGTAAAATAAGGATATAAGAATGCTTTAGGTGCTCCTGAAAGTACCACTGTTTTCCCTACAAGTCAATATGTTGAAAGATACTACATTTCTACCTCTCTCAACCTAGTTTAATTCTGCCTATTCTAGAACGTTATATAAATGAAATCATATGTTTGTATTCTTTTGTCTCCAAATTTTTTCTCTCAGTATTGGGTTTCTGATGGGTGCAGAATCAGTGGTGGAATTAGTGGGATTGCTTAATTCTTTTTTTTTTATTAGTTTCTTTTTTGGGGATTGCTTAATTCTTTTTGTTCCTCTGTATATATGTCTGATTTCTCTGAGTGCATTTAAAATTTTCTGTTTATCTTTGGTGTGTCTAGGTGTGTGTGTGTTAGTCTGTTTTGTGCTGCTATAAAGGAGTACCCAGACCTGGGTAATTATAAACAAAGGAGGTTTATTTGGGTCATGGTTCTGCAGACTGTACAAGGACTGTGGCACTAGCATCTGCTTCTGGTGAGGGCTTCAGGGAACTTCTAATCAAGGTAGAAGGTGAGAGGGGAGCAGGCATATCCCCTCACAAGGTGAGAAAAGGAGCAAGAGAGAGAGGAGAGAATGTCTGGCTCTTTTAAACAATTAGCTCTCCCATGAACTAATAAAGTGAGAAATCACACATTACTAGGAGGAGGGCATCCAGCCATTCATGAGTGATCTGCCCCCATGACCCAACACCTCCCATCAGGCTCCACTTCCAACACTAGGGATCAAATTTCAACATGAGATTTGGAAGAGCCAAACATCCAAACCCTATCAGGGTGAATATATGTGTGTGTGAGTATGGGGGGGAGGCATTTATTTTCCTTGGAATTCCTAGTCTTTTTAATTTGTAATTTGATATATTTCATTACATTTGGAAAATTTTCAGTTTCTGATGTTTCTTCTGTCCTACTCTCTTTTTCTACTCCTTCTGGAACTACACTCATGTGTACATTGATATTGTCTTGGTTATTCTGTTCATTTTTCTCTTTTTTTTCTTCTTTGTTAGTTGGAATGATTACTATTGAACTATCTTCAATTTTACTGATATATTTTATAAGAATTTTTAATTTTTGATATTATGATTTTTATTTCTTGATTTTTATTTGACACTTGCTTATAGTTTCCATTTTCTGCTTATAATCCTTATTTCATTGTGCATAGTGTTGATATTTTCCACTGGATTTCACATTATTTGGTTACTTTGAAATCTAAGTTCTCTAATGTGTCCAAGAATAGTTCTACTTTTGTAGACTAGTCAGCTATTTTGCATTGTTAGAGTGTCAATGTCATTGTTTGCAGCATTCTATAGTTTATGTTTGCAGCATTCTATATTCTATGTTTGCAACATTTTACATTCTATGTGATAACAGAAGTATGCTGTATATTTATTTTCAGTAAATACTGTCAGAAAGTTTTCCAAAATTATTATAGAAATTTCAACTTCTACCAGCTCTGTATAAGAAAACATAAATTCTAGTCTTACTGTATGTCTTTCACTTCAAATTTTCTTAAAATTGTATTTTTAAATCTATTATGTTCCCTACACCTTTCTAATCATCTTTGCTTTAATACATCCTCTGTTGTTTGATATGTTTATAATAATCCATTCATCATTTCATAGCCATTTGTCCTTACAATATCCAGCATCAATGTAAGTACATGTAACATTAAATTCCTCTTTGTGTTTCATTTGACTGGTGTCATCTGGCTTGCTCTATTATTTCTTCATTTAGTCATTCATTAATTCATTCATTCCATCAACAAATATTCATTGAGAAATGGCATGAACCATACTGCATTGTTCTATGTATCCAACATTGGAGAAAAATAAATCTGTAAACTAATGTCTCCTTCCATGTGGAGGGTTTATTCATAGAAACTTATATGAGCTGACTCTTTAGGCTTATTCCACCTACTGTGTTAATATTAGTTAAGACATTGGGCAAAGGCAGCAACAGGAGAATACTTTATGAAATCACGACAATATTCTAAGCAAGAGATGAAGGTGGCTAGGACCACAGAGATGTAGATATAATGAGACACAGTCGGGTAGGGACTCTGAAGTAAGTGTTTTGCAGTATATGTGTGTTTGGGGGGGGGCAGATTATTAGAAATTGGATTTTAAATATAGTGAATTTGGGATATCTATATTCAAACAGCCAACTGGATGGTCAAGTAGGTAGCTGAATATTTAACCCTGCAATTAAAGGGACAGTTCTAGGATACAGATACTACTTTGAGAATAATTAGCATATAAACAGTATTTGGAGCCTTGAGACTACTTTATATCATTTAAGGAGGGTGTGGATGAAGAATAGAAGCAGTCCAAGGGCTGACACCCAGATCTCCCTATAAATGAGGGATTGGAGTCAGGGGGAAAATTTCATTCTAGCACTTTCCTAGTATTTGCCGGTGTGATATAGCTGCCATTAATTCCAAATTTTCCTTTGTTAACTTACAATTTCTACTTTTCCATTCCATTAATTATCACTTTCTTTTTCTCTGACCATGGATTAAGACTCATATGATTCAGCCTATTTGAAAACAAAATAACTATTTATTTCTTTTTCAAAGATTCTGTTTTGCTCTTACTTTATCTAACCCTCCAAAATGAGACTTTCAGAACATTTTCACTATTCCTTTCTTCTCTCCACACACGTCTGCCAGATGGCGACTTTGAAGAACAGTGGTCCTTCTACCCATCCCTCGCTCTCCTTCGCCAAACTCCTACATTTTGTAGGGTTGCGTGGTACTTAGAGTGTCATCAACAGTATGTCCGTTCTGTTAAAAAGCCCTTATTCCATAATTTTATTGGGCAGTCTTTCATTATCCACTAGATTAATTTTCAACTGTACACGTGTCCACAGCATCATCAAATGAGGTGCTCTTATCTCCTTCATTTTCTACTCCTATACTTCCCCCCATTTGAGGTTTCTGCTTCAGATCACTTCTTTATTTAGTTAAGAATCTTTGCTCAAGTATTTTCCTCAAATAGCTCACATGAATGATATATTCTGTGGTTTCTTGCATGGTCTTAAATTATTTTTTCTCCCAATGCAGGAATACTTGAACAGGCGTGGGAACCTCTGGTTGCAGGGTTTTATATTACACTGTTCTCTGGCCTCCAGTGTTGCCCAGGAGAACCCCAAATGCTAGGTTGTTTTCCTTTTATAAAGAACCTGTACTTTCACTCTGTGCTTGTGTTATTTTACTGTTTGTCCTTATCGTTTGGGAGATTTACAAGATATGCCAAGTGTGTGTCTTTTCTCATCAATACAGCCTGGAACTCAGAGAGCCCTCTCGGTCTATAGATGTAGGCCTTTTTTTTTTTTTTTTCATCACAAATGCATTATCTCTCATTATTTTATTATTGTCTCTCTTCCATCTGTTCCATTTTATCTTTCTGGAATGCCTATCATTTTTATTATGGCTTTTTAGAATCTCTTCTACAGTTTCTTTATTGTCCTTCAGGATTTCTGTCACCTTATATTTTTCCCTTGATCTCCCAGGGCCTGAATTTGGTCTCAAATATGATTGTCTCTTTTTCCAAATATTCTACTTAATAGTTCTTTTCTTTTCTTTTCTTTTCTTTTCTTTTCTTTTCTTTTCTTTCTTTCTTTTTTTTTTTTTTTTTTTTTTTGAGACAGAGTCTCACTCTGTTGCCCGGGTTAGAGTGCTGTGGAGTCAGCCTAGCTCACAGCAACTTCAAACTCCTGGGCTCAGGCAATCTTCTTGCTTCAAACTCTAGGGTAGCTGGGACTACAGGCATGCTCCACCATGCCTTGCTAATTTTTTTCTATATATTTTTAGTTGGCCAATTAATTTCTTTCTATTTTTAGTAGAGACGGGGTCTCCTCTTGCTCAGGCTGGTTTTAAACTCCTGACCTTGAGCTATCCACCCACCTCTGCCTCCCAGAGTGCTAGAATTACAGGCGTGCACCAACATGCCCACCCAATCGACTTAATTATTTGGGAAAAATGGTGTGTGTGTGTGTGTGTGTGTGTGTGTGTGTGTGTGTGTGCGCGCGCACATGCATGCACATTTCTACTGCCCCTAAGTTTCCTGAAGTACTTCTATTTTGATTTTATGTTTCATCTCACTCCTCTAGGAGCTGTATTTCAGTGGGAATATGTTTTGAGTATTGTGACTAAACTTCCTTTGTTGGCCTATTGGACTTTGTGGTATGCTGAAGAGTGCCCACCAAAGATGTCCACAGCCTAATCCCAGGAATCTGTGAATATGTTGCCATACCTGGAAAGGGATTTAGCATATATAATTAAGGATCTTGAGATAGGGGGATTATATGGATGTGCCTGATGATTATCAACGTTCCTTACAAGAGGAATGAAGGAAGAGTTAGTTAGAGATGGTGACACGACAACAGAAAAGAGGGAGAGAAGATGATGTTAGGACAGAGTGAAGGGGTAGAAGAGAAGACAGGCAAAGATGAGAGAGAGCAAGAGAGAGAGAAAGCAAGAGAGAGAGAGATTTGCAGGTGCTACATGGATGGTTTTGAAGATGGATGAAGGTGCCACTAGTCAAGAAATGCAGGCAGCATCAAGAAACTTGGAAAGGTTGTGCTGTGGCGCATGCCTGTAGTTCCAGCTACTTGGGAGGCTGAGGTGAGAGGATCCTTTGAGGCTAGGAGTTTGAGAATGCAGTATGCTATGATCACAGCTGTGAACAGTCACCGTAAATAGCAAGACCCTATCTCTAAAACATAAAATAAAATAAAATAAATAATAAAAATAATATGGAAAAGGGAAGGAAACAGATTCTAACCTAGAGCCTCCAGAAGCAATGCAGCTCTGCTCCCATCTTGATTTTAGCCCTCTGAGATTCATTTTAGACTACTGAGTTTCAGAACTGTAAAATGATACATTTGTGTTGTTATAAGTCATTTGGTTTGTGGCAATTTGCTACACAAGCCATAGGAAATCAATACAAACCCTCTGAGACATGTTGCAACATTTTTTTTTTTCAAGGCATTTGTACTCAGGTTCGGATTTGTGTTTACATTTAGGGTCAGGAGACACAAAGCTGGTAAGTACTGATATAGAAGTAGATAAGACATCAGTCCATGTTTGGGAAGACTGGAGAAAGTGGTTTCCCACCTGGGCTCTACACGTGCAATCTCAAGTCAGTATAGTAACCTGTCCATGGGTTCCACTGTTTTCTGTTCTCTTGATAGTAGGAGAAACTCAACATGCTAACATGTGACAACACTGATTTTCCCTGTGGGGTTTTGAAAGTCTCTGCTTCACTAGCTCTTCTAAGAATCTGCCAATTCCTAGGTGTCGGCCTTGATCTCTGATTCAGTTCTTCATGTGTCTCCTCAACCCTCAGGGGAAGATGCCTCATGCCAGTTTTCTCTTGGGGTCTAACTAGTACCTCAGACTTCATTTCATAGAGTTATGCATTACTTTTAGAAGCTCAGAGGAAGCAAATGACTTGGAATTAGAATTAGACGTATATTTATTTTTTGATGTAAAGCAAATTATAATATTAATGTAATGAAAAATAAAAATTAAAATTGGGAAACCATGGGATGTGAATAGAAAGCCAAATTAATCTAATTGACAAGAAATCCAGAAACAGGCAAAATTCATAAGAGAATTTAAATGATACTTCAAAGCAGTGGGAATTCTATGCAAAAAAAAAAATAGTTGGACACACAATGACACCTCCTGTCATAATAACTAAATATTTAAATATAAAAATATGAACCTTACAAAAGTGATAGTAGAAAATTTGGGAGAATTATATAAATCGTTAGGACAAAGAAAGCTTTTCTATGTGTAATATAATGTTCAAGGCCATAAAAGTAAATAGTGATAAGTCTGAGTAGATTTTTAATAAAACACCTGTAAGGAAAAAACATCACCATCATTCAAGTCTAATATATAAAGAGCTTCCACATATCAGTAGGAAGAAACACTCACAGTCTAAATAATAAATGGGCCATGGATATGAATGACAGCTCCCATTGTAAGCACCACAAATAAAACTTAAAAGATGAAATATGATCAAACTAACTCTAATAAAACAAATTTATATTAAATTATAACAAATATAATTTTTACCTATGACTGTCAAGGACTTTTAAAAGTTTGCTAATTTCCATTTTGGCCATTTTATGTTGCAGAGTCATTCTCAACACTTCTGATGGATTTCTAATTGTGAGATACCAATAGACACGAAACTAGGATTTATTCAACTGTGCACTTTCAATGTTCAAACCATTTCAGAACATAAGCTTAATTTATGCTTAAATAATGAACAAAGGTAGCTAGATATTATCTTGGTGAGAATGTTTACTACACTGTATTTACTAAGGTAGAAACTATTCCAATACATTTACAGAAAATTAATAAATAAATGAAATAAGTTCTATGCCAATTAACTCTCAATCAAAAATTTAATTAATTATAAACAGCTATTCTGGAGTATTCCAGTTAATCAGGGTATTCTAGTTAATCAAGACTCTACTGAAGAGATTTTTTTTCCTCCAATGGAGGCATTTTCTTTTGCTAGCAATGTATTTTCAAACTTGTATATAGTAGTCATAACCATGAGCAAGACATACCAATTAACAAGCTCAAATAGCACAGTATCTACAAATTTATTGCCAACACTCGTTATTTACTTACTTTAAGAAAATTGTCTCTTTCCATGACCATCATTAAAATTCCAGTAAATTAAACCAATATATCTAAAATTCACAAGTATTTAAAAATTCTGTATCTTGACATTTCCATATAACATAATTTCAGTCAAAAGTACTGCACATTACTATATATAAAGTCTTGTTGAAAAATAATTTTTATGAGATGATTATTTATTTAATCATAATAATATTAATAATTATTATTAAAAAATAAGTACAAACTTATATTCTTGCCTTAATAAGTGGTCGTACTTCAGGATTAAAAAAAAAAAACTTTAAAAAAGTATCTTACTTTTCAAATATTTTTCTTTGCTCTGGACATTAGTTTCAATTAAAACTGTGAATATATATTTCAAAAACACAGGGCCAGACATGGTGGCATATGCCTGTAATCCTAGCACTGGGAGACTGAGGGAGGAGGATCCCTTGAGCTAAGGAGTTCAAGACCAGCCTGAGCATGAGACCCCATCTCTACTAAATATAGAAAAATTAGCCAGGCATGGTGGTGTGTGCCTATAGTTTCAGCTGTTTGGGAGGTGAGGCAGGAGGATTGCTTGAGGCCAGGGGTTTGAGGTTGCTGTGAGCTATGATGACACCACTGCACTCTAGCCGGGGAAACAGAGTGAGACTATCTCCAAAAAATAAAAATTTAATAAAATTTAAAAATTTTAAAAGCACAGTAAGTACAGATTGTGAATTTCTGTAATTTTAGTATACTTATAAAATATCATTTTAATGTAAAGCCCAATATTGGATTAAATATGTATTATATACATATGTATATTAAAATTATTGGAATAATCCTGGGCATTTAGATATAATTAAAAATCAGTTGAAGGAATAATAGACTAGTCTCTCCCTCTCTCTTTCTATTTCACTGAAAGTAAAAATAACCATAGTGATATGCGGGCATTTATTTTATAGTAGATATGCTCTTATTTGTGAAAAAGACAGTGAGGGAATATATGGTGTATTAAGATCTCTTTCAAAATATTATAATAGTAATAACAGAAAAGGAATGAATGAGTCTTCTGTCTTAACATATCCAATTGATAGGAAAACACCTGCATTAAATGCAAAGCACTTCTGTCATTGATATGCTTATCATTTTCTCCTGAATGACCTTGAAGCTTAATGAAATTCACATGAAAGATTTTACTATGCGTGTTTAAAGAAAGCAGTTAAAAAGATTCAGATAGCTTTATAAAATTGAATTTCATTTTATTAAAAAATTCCTCTGTTCTCATCTATTGAGAAAGTAAACTGCTCCCATTCAAAGCAGTTTATAAGCAACTTTCATGGTTGATCTTTGTTGTCACATGGTAGTCTTCCCTAGATTGACAAGTGGTGCAATGGCCTTTGAGGACTGATTTCTAAGGATGTTAAGAGCATGAACTTTATTCTTTTTAAATACTTTCTTAAATACAAGCTTCAAAACAAAGTCAACCATTGATCCAATCATTTAAGAAAGAAGGTCTCAGTGTTTGACAATGGGAAACACTACAAAGAACATTAATCTAGTTTACTGTTTTCATTTGACAAAAGGAGAGGTACACAGTTATAGAACAATAAGAAATGTGTACACTCTGTTCAGCAAGGTAAATCTATGAATGGTCACTAGTAGTTAAAGGAATCTTTAGAGTGCCATATACAGACATTTAGAAAATCTAAATGACATCTATTAAATGACATCTATTAATTGCAATCTTTCTATCAGCTTTCAGAACATTTACAGACTTCTTAATTTGTAATTTCTCTATATAGTATAAAAACATAATTTATTTGGGTTTGTAAAAGCTCTAGCACAGCATAAAGCTATTAAATGTATACAAAATAGGTTTTCACTGACTTTGCAGCCTACTCTCCCCACCCTGCTCTAGCTCAGGCAAACTCTTCTGTGGCACTATTTCTAGTTCTGATTCTCATCAAGAAATAAGACCATTTTCTATCAAAGAAGAATGATCATATTTATACAGGAAAAAAAGAGTCACAAGCATAAACCTGAGTTTAATTCTTTATCCTTTCCTGAAAATACAGAAAATGCAAATAAAGAGAATTGTGAACTTACATTAATCAGGTACTATATTGCACAATGCAACATCTCTAGAATCTTTTTATATGATTTATCTACTTGTGATAATAGAAGTGTTTGCATCCATAGAGCTTCTTATGTTTCATAATGCATAGTGTAGAATATGCACATAGCATTGCTGTGCCTAGCCATATTTGAGCCTGAGGCAAAGAAAAAATAAGTAATACTAACTTGTCTGTGCTTAAAATTTGGATAATTTGTTCATTATGTTTTTTTAATTAATTCTTTACAAAATATGTTAATTATTAATATATTAATTAACACATTAACTACCATGTAAGTTGTATTTAACTCACACTAGTTTTGAGCCCAGGACCTTCTGAAGCATATATAACGTCATGCAGTTGGTTTGCAAAATATTACTTGTTGATGTTCTTATTGTTACAATTAATATTGACAAATTAATTCTAAAAATGTGGATTAATTCAAGTAAATACAAGTCAATAAATTTTGTTTTTCATTAAATTAGAAACGATCATTTTGTTTTTGAAGTTTTTAATCTATTTTTGTAAGAAAACACTGTGGCCCCAAGTAAAAAAATAATTTTCTATTATGGCAGTTGATGTGTTAAAAATATTTTTCATTTAAAAGAAAAAATAGACAAATTAGATTACATCAAAATTAACTTTTATACATCAAAGAATACTAATAATAGAGTGAAACAGCAATCACTGAAAGGGAGAAAATACTTGCTAATCACATTTCTTGTAAGAGATTAATATCTAGAATATAAAGCAATTCCTAGATCTCAAAAAAAACAATACACAATTAAACTCAAAAAAATGAGCCAAGGTCTTAAATAGACATTTCTCCAAAGAGGACACACAAATGGCCAATAAGCATATGAAAAGATGCTCAACATTACTAATCATTAGGAAAATGAAAATATTATCCAGACAAAACAAAACAAAACAGAAATAGTAAGTGCTGCCAAGAAAGTGGAGAAACTGGAACTGCTGGTGCGGATGTAAAATGGTGCAGCTTCTATAGAAAACAGTATGGTTTTATCTCAAAAGTAAAAGAAAATTTCCATCTGATTCAACAATTTCACTTTGGGTTTATGCCCCAAAAACTGAAAGCAGGGACTTGAACAGATATTTGCACACTCATGTTGCAGCAGTATTCACAATAGCCAAAAGGTGGAATCAACACAAGTAACCACTTATGGCTGAAAGTGTAAACAAAATGTGGTATATACATACAAAGGAGTATTATTCAGCCTTATAAAAAGGAAATTCTAATGCATGTTATAACAAAACGAAGACATTTCGTTAAGTGAAATAAGCCAGTCACAAAATGACAAATGCTATATGACTATACTTACATGAATTTCCTAGGGTAGTCAAATTCATATATACAATGGAATGGTGGTTGCTGGGGGCTAGGAGAAAAATGAATGGGGCCAAGTTGTTTAATGGATACCAAGTTTCAGTTTTGGAAGATGAAAATATCCAGAGATAAATGGTTGTTAACAGTTACACAGTAACATGAATGTACTTAATGCCACTGAAATGTATAGTCAAAACTAATAAAATAAAATTTATGTTATCTTTTACTATAACTTAAAAAATATTGCATTTAAATATTGCCTACCTCAATTATTGGTTCTACCCCTTCTTCAAATCACTTAAAGTTTGTACATCACAAGAGTGTTTTACTCACCTCACCCTTGTCCTGGCCCTTGATAATTTCAGTGTTTTTATTCATAGATACTATAGTCTGAATGTTTGTGTACCCTCCAAATTCATATGTTGAAACCTAGTCCCCTGTGTCAGAGTATTAAGAGGTGGGATCTTTAGAAGGTGATTAGGTTATGAGGACTGAGTCCTTATGAATGGGATTAGTACCTTTAGAGAAGAGGCCTAGAGAGCCTCTTTGGCCCTTCTACCCTGGGGGACAAATGAGAAAGTGCTTTCTATGAGGAATTAGCCCCACCAGACACTGCATCAGCCAGCACCTTGATCTTGGACTTCTCAGCCTCATGAACTGTGAGAAATAAACATCTGTTGTCTATAAGCCACCCAGTTTATGGTATTTTTGTTATAGCAGCCTGAGTGTACTAAGACAATACAGTATAGTATTAATATAAGATGAAAGGTTCTTATTGCTCCCTATACTCTTTCCCCTACTCTCAAACTTTTATGCTTCGTTCTTTTGTAAAATAGGTTAAAATGTACTTCAGTTACTAGTTGAAAACTCTTTATGTTGGGCTCTAGGTAATAAGTATCCACTGAGATATTGCAATTCTTTATAGAGTTTGATTTCTCTCATGTCTCATCCAAAATTATTTTAGTAGGAATAAATGTTTAAATAATATTTGAAGAGGTTATCCCAAATGCTTTGAGAAACTTCACATTTTGAAAAGACATTGGTCAGCTCCTGGCTTGGTTAACGTTAGTCCGTTTGATCCCTCTATCAACAAAGGAGAACATTTTGAAACTGGCTCTACTTTTTTACTAAATAAACTAAAATATCATCGCATATAAGAGAGAAATAATATTTAAATAACATTTTGATAAGTATAGTCTTTAACATGCATGTGAGGGACTCCATATCAAAAGAGAAGATGGAAATTAAATAAATTTTCAAAGTTTACAAATTGGATATGAGAGTACAGGATTTTTTAGGTGTCCTCAGTGAAAACAATACTACTAATCTCTGAAGTGTAAAATCAAGAATATCTCCAATGACTTAAATTCAGGTTTTTACTTCTGTTTAGTGCCAAATTATTCACAACTACAACACTCATACTAAAGAAAATTTTAAAATACAGATATCAAATGACAAGTGGCAATTTAGAGCACAAAGTTTCTCTTCTGACTGGGTCTACAGATCTTTGCAAAATATCAGAGGTTTTCATAAAAAGGTGAAAAAGAATGAACTTGGATAAAATTAAACAGTTGGTCTTTTTTTTTTTTTTTTTTTTTTTTTGAGACAGAGTCTCGCTTTGTTGTCCAGGCTAGAGTGAGTGCCGTGGCATCAGCCTAGCTCACAGCAACCTCAAACTCCTGGGCTCGAGTGATCCTTCTGCCTCAGCCTCCCGAGTAGCTGGGACTACAGGCATGCGCCACCATGCCCGGCTAATTTTTTATATATATATATCAGTTGGCCAATTGATTTCTTTCTATTTATAGTAGAGACGGGGTCTCGCTCTTGCTCAGGCTGGTTTTGAACTCCTGACCTTGAGCAATCCGCCCGCCTCGGCCTCCCAAGAGCTAGGATTACAGGCGTGAGCCACAGCGCCCGGCCCAGTTGGTCTTTTTTTTACCCTCTCATATCCCAGTTGTCCAGGGCCCTCCTGAATTATCTCTATTTTTTCTTTCATATACATTTAATGAGTGTGTACTTGTGGCAACTACTGTGTGTCAGGCACTACACTAAATATTGAAGACACAATGAAAATTCCCCACATGGAATTTGTATTCTAGTGCTGGAGAAAATATATATCTCAAATACAGCATATCAGATATATGAAATTACAAGTTGTCCTGTATATTTTACTGGAAAAGTATAGGGAGTCATAAGAACAAATAAAGGGGCTCAGAACCAATCAAGGGAGTGCTTGTTATCTTAGCAAATGACTTTGTGTCTAGCTTGAAAATGAGTAAGAGTTAACTTAGGTGGGCAGTCTAAACAGAGGGAACAACATTTGTAAGGGTCTTGAAGAGGAACAAGGAAACTCAATTATAAAGAATCAAATGAGGCCATTGTGTGCCATAGGACGAAAGGAAGGAAGAGATTAGTGAAGATGAAGCTGCACACTGACCTCTAAGGATGACTATATTCAAGACCTCATATTCAAAGGCTTAAGTACAGTCACACTTGGCATACAGACTCTATTTGTCTTCACACAGATAAAGAGAAATGGCACTGGTCCCTCTGGCAAATTAACTTTCTCATTTCTTAAGGTTAGAATTTCTCTAACCTTAAGTTTCCTAACAGCTAAATCTACTGCCCTTCTTTTTCTCCTCCTTGAGAAACCACTGAAGAGCTTGTCCAAAGGCTTCCTAATCATTGTTCCAATGTCTTCAATGTACATATTGAATATGTCATGGGTAGGAAAAAAGGCTAAGATTGGGATGGTGGTGGAGGGTACATGGGGAAGAGGAGCCTTTCTTCTCAACTCTAACAGATGAAGTGAGCATAAGAGAGTTGGATAAAGAATCTTTGCTTTGTAATGTTCAAGTATGTGTCAAAGAAGAGTATATATTATGTTAGAGATTTTTTAAAAAATTAACTGTAGTGATAAATCCTAAAGACTGAGAAGCAAGAGGTGAAACATTTCACATATTAGGAATACACTTTTAACTGATTTTTTGGTAGTCATTTTCTAAAGTGTAAATGGTTCAGTATTAGACTTAAGTACTCAAAATCACAATGCTTAATTTTACAACTGGGGTCAAAATAATTTTTTTTTTAATATTTGAGATTCAGTTTTTATCTCTTAACCTAGATAATTACATACCACAGTACCTTAGGCTAGATGTTGATAATATGTATGTATGTATGTACATACCACATGTACACACATACACAAATAAAGAGATCTCTGGTTGCAAATTACAAGTCAGGACTCTGGACAAGGAGTTTGTGTGAATTGCCAATGGGCATCCACAGATTTAAAATAAATGGATTAAATTTTTTGTACCAAACAAAATCATGACTCAGTATATCTTTTATGAAAAAGGTGAGAAGAGTGAATTTCTTGATTGTGGAGGTGAGGATTATTGGTCTGGTTTCACTCTTTTGTTTTACTTAGTTCTATTAGGGATGGCACAAACAACTCAGCCCCTTAGGCAAATTTTCATAAGTAAAGATCTTAAGCAGGGTTTTAAGAAGGAGTTTCCTGACCATTGTTGATATTCAGGGAAAGAAATAAAGGAAAGGAAAGGAATTCTCATACCTTTCTTCCTCTCTCTGTTTCCCATCTTCTTATCATGCTACCCTCTACTACCAGGGTGCCTTCCTGCTCCCAGGTGCAGATCTTCCATTTTCTTCACCCCCTTTGCCCCTTTGCATCCTTTCTATCTCCTTTTAGTTTCCTTGCCTATAATAAGAAATTAATATTTTTAAATACATTTAACCAATTAAGTGCAGTTATGTATTTTTAAATCTACATGCAGATTTTTTAAATATTCCTATAACTTCTTAAAATACTAAATGATCCTTTAATATATATGCAATTTTTCATAACATTTTCCCTCTGATTCAGTGACTCTTAACAAATAAAAAGGTTGATCATCTCCTTTATATATTTGTAATTTTAATTCACCCCATACTTATTTTTAAATTTCTGTAAATCTGAGGCCTCAGGCTATGGGTATCACATAAACACAATCATTGAAGTATGATGTTCATAGATAATAGACATTTTAAAATATTCAGTTCTTTACTATAATGATTAAATTAATTCATGATTTAATCCTTTTACCTTCTAATATTTTGGACTGTGATGTTTGCTGCATTCACAGTCAATATAATTCTCAGATCCAAATGTGTGTTTTCCTTACTAGAGTGAATACAGCCATCATAATGTGGGCAGCATCACCCCGTGAACACTGGTACCTCTGGACATTGGAGAGTAGAAGCATCATGGGGACATGAATGTGAAGAAGGGGACAGGGAGCACAAGGAAAACAACTGAACTCTCTCAGAGAAATTCTGGAAAAGAATGTTATTCCAATTGTTGTCCAAACTATGGGGAAATTCCACACACACATTTAGAAAAAGCTGTATACAAAGCACAGGGGACGTTACCAATATCAGATAGGTGTTCCTCCAACGTGAGCAGCTGGCTACCTCTGGTGTTGGGGAGAATTCAGGGGAAAGACATATGCTTTCAGAATTCTGGGTTTAACATTGCATATGGGTCTTTCAGAGCTTTGGAGTAAAGCTCTCTCTATCTCACTGGCACGGACGCCATCAGAAACTGGCACGTCCTCGTGTCCACCACTGAGCTGACCAATGAGGCACTTTCCTGCCTTTTGAAGGTTTTCTCTGGTTATAGCTTCCATTCACTAGGAGGTAGTCTTAAATTCAATTATTGGTGGCCTCTTATTTCAGTAATAAGCTGGTGCTTCATGAGCACAGGAGTAGTTAAAGGTCAGGCATGGGCATTTCCCTTTTACCTTCTTTGAAAATTGTAAATGAACTATAAGCTGGCACGGGAGAACAACTGTAACATGCTATAAACATTTTTTTTCCCCATCTTCTCTCTCATTTCTGACCTCACCTGTTCCCTAGCTGACCTCTGGGGGGCTTACTCAGGATGTCAATGAAAATGTAAAGTATGTAAAAAATTAGCTCTTTGAGGAGTATTTCTACACTTACCAAGAGATTTTGGAGAAAAGATTGAAAATACTAAGGAATGAATATATTATGGATAGATTTCATAGACACTGAAAGGCATTCTTGGACGGAAAAGAAAGTATATATATACACGTGTGTGTGTGTGTGTGTGTGTGTGTGTATACATATACACATATTAAAAGATAATGGTAAGACTTCTAGTGTCACAGTGTTTTTATATCTGGAGACCTTGTAAGATATAGTCCGAGACCGTTAGGACTTTGGAGGGCAAAATGCTAAGGAACGGAACCCTGTTTCCAAATCCAAAGGGTGAGATTTTCATTCCAGCCTTTGAGATGGTGCTTAGTTTACTGGCTGTATTTATTGAGATCCATTCTAGAATTACTTTCTTTTAATTTTTTTTTCCCTTTTCTGAGACTGAAATCACGAATCTCTGAAAGTAAATATCAAACTAAAGCAAAAATCAAAAAAGAAAAAAACAAAACAAAACCCAAAACAAAACCGGTTTACCTAACGGGAAGGCTGGAGGGGGTTTGCGTAGGAGAAGCCGCTCCCAAGTGGGGTCAGGCAGATGCGCGAGGAAGAGCGAGTTCCTCGCGTGGGAACTGGGCTCCTTCCAGCCCAGCTCTCGGTTGAGGGGGATGGGGAGGGCTGCCGGCTGTAAGGTCATCTCTCCCGCAGGGTTGGGAGCCGGGTAAACTGTGACTGAAAGAAAGGCTGCGGCACCAGCGGTCAGTTGCCATCCGCGAGCTCATTTTGGGGGCGAATGGTAGCGGCAAAGACGCCGCCGCTCCGGCTCTCACAGGTCCCCTGGTACCGCAGGCGTCCCAACCTGCGCCCCAGGCTGTGGTCCGCAGACAACAACTTCATCTCCCAGCGGGCGAAGCCCGCCCAGCCCTGGCGGCGGCGGTGGGTGCCGCGCCCGGGTGGACTGCACCTTTCCCAAGGGTCGGGGGAGAGGCAGAGTGGAGAGGAGAAGCAGCCTAACTGCGTGGCACTCAAACCACCATTCACAAATGCAAACCCGCGTCCTCCGTGGCTGAACGGTGGCGGCGCGCAGCCCAGCGTCCCTGAGGGGTTGCGGAGAGCACCCGGCAGAGCAGGAAAGGAAGCCGGGTGGCGGCGGGGAAGGAGGGCACTGAGCCTTCCCGCCGGCAGCCCCTCACGCAGTTGCTGGGCCGCGGCGCGGGATTCGCCCGGCTTTTTCCTCACAGCGGCCGGCAGGCTGTGCGCAGCACCGCGCGCCAAGAGCCCTGAGCGTCCTCCGCTGTCTCCCGCGGACTCCCACACCTTAGCGAAGGCTGCCAGCCCCCGCGTCCCCTCCCGCCACGCCCCGCCCTGCCTTAGGGCCCCCTTCCCGCGGCCCCGCGCCCCCGCCCGCTGCGCCCCCGCTGGGGCCAGCCGCGCGCAAACCCCTCCACGCCGTAGCCGGAGCGCCAGCCTCGGCCGGCCTTTCAGACTCGCGGGTGGAGGAGGGGGCCGGGAGGGGGATGAGCGGGGAGGAGGGCTGGAGCCGGGAGGAGGAAATAAATAAATAAAACAATAACCTCCGCGCCAATAAGAGCGAGGGAGAGAGAGAGCCGCGGCCAGAGAGCCTCCCGTGCCTGTTCCCTCGCCTCTGAGAGGCTCTCGGTGCGCGCGCGCGCGCGTGTGTGTGCGTGAGTGTGTATTCGCTGGGACTGGAGCTGGAAAGTTCAAACTAAACGTGTTGCTCTCGCCGGTTGCCGAGGCCGCGGCGGAGGCTGCCCAACTTCTCTGGGCCAAGTGACTGGCGCTGCCCAGCGCCCTTGGCGAGGCAGCGGCCGCTGGGCCCTGCGCCCAGGCGCGGCGGCGGCGGCGGCGGCTCCGCTCACCCCGGGAGGGAGCCCGCGGCCAAGGCTGGACTCTCGCCCCGCCACCTCTACGACTGCCTCCTCAGCCTCTGCGCCTGGCAACCGCCGAACAGGTACGTGGCACTTCCCTTCACGCCTTCTCCCCTAGCACACGCCGCGTGTATCTGTGGCTGCTTCGCTCCTTCCCTTTCCTCGGAGGGGTCATCGTTTGTCAAACTTTACCTCAGCCTCGCGCCCGCCGCGGCCGCCGTCTCTGGCAGCGTGGGCTGGTTCCGCTGAGGAGAACCGCGCGCGGGGGGAGGGTCCGCGGGAAGCGGCGGTTCCCGTCAGGATTAAGGTCGTGCTTCCGAATCCCTCACTCGCAGGTCTTACCTTCCGGGGTGCCCTTTATTATGCTCCCTGTGACGCTCGTGATGGCTTTCCGTGGTCCTTCCGCACGGAAGGACGTCCAAGTTTGCAGAAATATGCCACAAGGAGAGCAGGGGAAGTTTGCAGCCACTTGACTGGAGAGAGGAGTAACCCTTTCTTTGCAGTAGCGGCTCTGATTTGGAAGCGGCGGCGGCGGCGGTGACAGCGGTGACAGCGGCCTGGCCGGTGGCGGCAGCTGCACGTTGTCCCGTCTGTGACTGGGAGACCGAAGAAAAGTGGGGTTGCCGCCTCCGAGAGCGCAACTCGGGAGCTGCCACGGAGACGCTGCGTGAGGGGAAAAAGCTCAGGGCTCCCTGGTCCTTGGTAAATCGTGTTTGGAGACGAATGGGTTTCCTTTTGTGGTATTTATGTGCTTCCTGACAGGCATGCTTAAAAAAATCTCTTTGGAACTTTCAAAGCGCATCGTTTCCATTTCCAGATTAGGTGGACGGCTATAGGACCTCTCAGATAAATGCCCAAGTCAGTATGGCGGGAGCAGTGTGGAAAACTGCAGTGAACAGCCTAGTCCCGTCTTGTTTGCGATACATCGCCTCCTGTGAAACATTTTTTTCTGTGCCTTCGTATTTTAGTGACGATTTGGGGTTCCTTATTATTATTATTATTTTAAGTGAAGTAGGACTTCTTGGTGAAACAAAAATTAAACAGCCACAGTTAAGTTTCTCAGGCAGCGTGCTTGAGCCTTTTGAAGCCACCTGCTGAATTAGTTCATGTTACTTTTCAGAGGTTACCACTTGGTGTAGGAGACGTAGGCATATCCAGCAGATGGAGCAGTGAAAACTGTACTGGAACCTGCATAACCCTCGTTTATACCGATTTAATCACGGTGATGCCAAAAATGTGTATGGAGCTCACTTTAGGAAAGACACTGGATTTTTCTGTCATGTTTGGGTAAAAAAAAAAAAAAAAGTCACCTGAAATATGATTAGAGTAGATCTGTAGGAACTTCAATTCTTTAAGCATTTTCTCCTTTCATAAAACATTTAAAAATAGTTCCTTATACATATCACAACATGTAATATTCATTCTTGTCAGAAATATCAACTGGTCCTGTTACATTTTGTGGTGATTCACAAAGCCATGGAAAAGAATGCATTCTGCCATAATAAAAGTCTGATTATTGTGTTACAGTTTAAAAAGCTATATGAACTTGTATTTAAAAGTAAGAAAACATCCGTTTGGATAGATTTTTAGTATTTTGAATGCAACTGAATGTGCATTTTGCAAAGTTAAAAGAGGTAAATAGACTTATTTCTTAAAGTAATTTACTCTGCTGCAGCTGATATTGAAGGAGAAAAGTTAATAAAACTTTGCTGTAATTCTGGTGAATTGATGCTCCTCCTTCCCAAGAATTACATGAAATTTATATCTGGTGTGACCCAGGCAACATTCATCGTACCTTAAGATACAAAGATAAAAATCTTGAAAATCTACCTTTTTACACTGATACATTATGGTAACAATAATAGCATGGGGAGATAATCTACTTTCCTACATAAATTTAAAAACTTTACAAGCTATCATGCATCTGACAAAAATAGCCTTAAAGTGAACAGAGAAAAAAGAGCTGCCCATTTTACAGACAGAGCAACAAAGGCTTAAGCATCTTGAGTACTTTCTTGCACTGTTTCAGGAAAGACCTATCTCTCAACTCTAGTCTGTTCAACTCCCATCTCTTCTTGCTCCTTTCATTGTATTTTTCTGTAGCTTTTACTGCGCCGTAGAACTCAGTTTAACTAGTCTGGAAAAATCCAATTAAGACTTACTTTAATATCATTATTTAGCAATTTAAAAGTTACAGCAGTACACCAAACATTTTAAGGAATTCAGAGACAGAAAAAATGCTATTGAAAAATGTAGTGCCAGCAAACATTTGAATTAAGCATGCTTTACACTGATGGTACATGTTCTATAAAATATATGTGACTGTTTTCTAAATCATCAGATAATCCCTGTAGCAAAGTACTTAATTGCGTAATCTGAAACTATATATATATATATATATATATATATATATATATATATATATTTACATTCACATAATATCAAGGAAGGCTTGGAACTCCCAGTGTTATAACATAGTATAACTACCTTTCTTAAGGAACTGATTTTATCCTGCCTGTTGCCTCACAGATTAAATGATTATGGATTTTTCTGAATTTATTGTGTTCTAAATTTATGCCTCTTCACACAGGTAAGAACAAAAAGGTTTCAATGTAAGATGCTGAAAGTTTTATTCCATATTTAAATGTTTAAAAATATGAAAACCAGACATTTACTAATTTATTATCACTTATTATACATGTTAAATTCCTCAAATATGATAGTTTATTGACAATTTAAAAATCACCTAATAACAGCAGTGTTGATTAAGTAAAATAGGTTAAAAGTGAGTATATTTTGGTCATTGCTTCTGTGATACATACCTTCAAAGAAAAACAAGTGCATATATATATTTTTCTGTAAATTCAGTATAAATGAAATATTGATAAACAGTATAATTTTGATATAACATTGATTTATGTATATGTTTGGGCATAATATTTTGAAACTTTAAAAAATAATTGCTCAGTACTCTCTTTATACAGTACTGAGCTTCTTCAGTTAAGTTTATTTGACTGACAGAATGGCATAACACACTATGGAAGTTGGGTTGAAGTTTATGGAGGGAAACATTAGGTATCTAGAGACATATATACCTGGTCAGTTTGCAGGAGAACTCTTGGTGGTATTGACAGTAGTTATGTGCTTTGGAAAATAGTTTAATAATTAATTTTAAATTCTTATTTTAAAAACAACATGAACAAAAATGGGTATGTGTTAAATCGTCTATCTATATTTAACCTAAATCTCATGATAATAGTTGAGGCTTGGCAGTGACCAAGTGTTTGTACTTATTATTATAGTGATTTTAATGCACTTTTTGCATTATTTGTATTTTACTTGCATTTCCTCAGTACTTTATTCTGTTATAGCTATATTAGGTAGTTTTTATGCAACACCATAAATTATAGCTTTTGGGTTTAGACTTAAATATATTGCAACTGAATTAAGCTTTTAAAAAGCATATAAGCGGGATTGAGAGATTATGAAGAAGCAGTGAGTTAAGTGTTTTTTACATTAAACTATCTACCAAGAGTTAAAATAGGTTTATCAGTCAGTGAAGATAAAGCAAAAGATGAAACCTTTTATTCCTTAATTTCTATCTTGTTACCTGCTTGTTTCATTTTTCTTGTAATGTGAAGTATGAATGAACATAACTTTTACTTATAATTTATATAGAAAGCATATATATTTGAAGCCTGATTGTTTTTTTGGGAGGCACCATTAGTTCCTAATAATGTAATAAATGCAGTGTAATGTAAAAAAAAATAAGAATTATTCTGGAAGAGTATAGCAGTTAAAATGTATCTTGCAATATAAATCTTAGCAGAAATAATGAGGTTCTCAAGATTTACTCCAAATAATTTTTCCAACTTAGAGAGTACTACTCTAATTTAATCATTATGTGTTAATGATGTATTACGTGCAAATACCTTTACATTTAGGGAATTCTTTTTATTTCAACTAGCACTTCCTTGGATAAAACTCTACAAAGAATAGAACTTAATTATGATGACTATTTTATGACAAATTTGTCTATGATATATATATTCATATATATACATTTCTAATGTGAATACAGTTTTGCTCATACAATATTTAGAGGTAGATTTTATTTTACTGATTATCCCAAATTCTTTTTGAAGTCCTCTAGTCTTCAGATGATTTCCTCTATATGATTGTATAGGGCATTATTAGTTCTGTCATAAGGTTTTAGAGATATTTGGCCATAGAAACCTTATAAGGTAAGCTGCCCTACTATTCACCCAACTGCCATGAAACTTGTGATATTATCTAAGTACAATATATTCTATGATCTGCTTATAATGTTACTTAACTAAAAACACTGGACAAGACAAATATATTTTTTCCTTCCTAGTGGTGAAAAATTATCTTCCATGTTTTAAAGGACCTTTATTTAGAACTTATTACTGAAAAAGGTAGATGGCTCAAAAATTGATATCAACTTAGTGAAAAATTAAGTATTTAGAAGTATCACAGTTACGAATTATTACAATACCATACCTTCTTAATCATTATTTTCAAGAGGCAGAAGATTTGAGAGGATAGAGAATCATAATTAAAGGGTAGAAAACATATCATGAAAGAATTCACTACTTGATAATTAGAGTCTTATTCAACTCTTCATGCTTATTAAAAGTATTATAGTATGTTCAGGAACCTGTTGGCCTTTTACTAACCTTTTGTAATAAATATTGGTCAACATTACTGTATGACAAGGATCTTTGCTGTTAACATCAGATTTAAAATCTTATTATGCAAAATAGACAGTCAGAAAAAAATCACTGCTCTGGGTCTAAAGAATTCACTAAACTAGTGCCCATAAACCCAGAACAGAAAGAGTCCATATGCCATCCTCAGTTGCATGACAGAAGAGGAAGGTGAGTGAAGGAACTTAACACTATAAATGTCTTTTCCCCTATTTGTATCACCAGTTTTCTAAATAAACTTGAGTTTAACATTTTTTTTAAACCTGGACACATTTAATGAGAACTAATCATTGTTACAAATATCAATTCATTAATGGATTATATCAATACTAAATATTTTTGTCTTGTAACTTAATCTGTCATTCATTAAGTGTTAATTAAAGCAGAAAGATTTATTTATATCACCTTTTAAAAAAGTATTTCGGTAGTTATATTTCATCATGCTGATCATCAGCATGGACTGATTTTCAATGGTTAATCTCAAACTAAGAACATCTTGATGTATTTTTTAGGAATTTTATTATTTGGAAGATAAATATTTGTAGGTTTAAGTTGTGATTATATACAAAATGAACAGTAGTATAAATAAACCCATATTCAGTCAATTTGACAACTAGAAATGATAAATGGGCTTTATTTTGTGTGTGTGTGTGTGTGTGTTTTAAATTTCTGTGTTAATATGTACTATCAGTAAAATAGAATATCCTGAGAGGATAATACTGTCTTGTTGAACATAGATTTAAAGGTTAAACGGTTGTATTATTGAAAAACAAACATGCCAAATTACCTTCACCATAAGCGTATTTCCTGAAGTATATTTACCTAAATTTAAAAAACATCCACAAAATTGATAAAAATTATTTAAAGCATAAATACCAAATTAAATGCTCAATAAATATTAGGTTCTGCATATCTTTCATCTCTTATCAAATAAAAAATTGGTGCATTGATTTTTTCCTTTAAGAAAAAGTAGGTGCAAGATAATCTAAGAGATTAACAACTAGAGAATATTTGTTTTGTGATGAGATGCTTATAATTTTTCTTCTTGTTGTCTTACAAATTTTGTTATTTTATGTGGCATTTGATAATTCCTTATGCAGTTATTTTCTTTTTTCAATCAAATTAAATATACTGAAATATCTTGCATTTTTAAGTGTATTACATATAGCTATTGGGTTTCAAAAACATTAAACTTATATTTTGTATGTATCATTATGTATATTGTTGGTATTCCCTAAAATATGAGTCTGACAAGTATTTGTCATTGTGAAGTTCCTTATTCACTCTTTTCACAATAACACTTTTATATACAACTTAGTTATTTTGCGTGTTATATTTGAAATAGAGTTGATAAATATTTCAGTTATTGCCAAGTTCATTTTACTTTGATTCAAAAATATGTTGAAATCATATAAAGTATTAAAAGTCTTAAAATACAGTTTTTATAGAATTATTTGTGTAAATAAAATTTGGTACTCATTCATTCAAAATTTTATTGGTAACTATGTATGAGATTGAAACTAAAAAGGTAGTAATTTCAATATAATTATGAGTCAGTGATGATTCTTTTTATATAATGTAAATATGTAAGAAATCTAATAACATTTTATATAAAACTATTACTCTTTTTGAATCATTATGCATTTTAATATTTTATCTTTACAATTTTATTTTAAGATTTTATTTAAAGATTTTTATGTTAAGATTTTATCTTTAAAACAGTTAAAAATAATTTTAACAAAGAAGAAAACAAATATTTAATGGTTGGCATGCACATATAAAAATAAATTATATAAAAATGAAGAGTTTGTGTGATAACCTATTACAAATTATATAAAAGATAGAAATCTCAATATTGTTTTTATAAATTTGGAGGGGAAAACACCCTTGAAATAATAAACTGCAGAAAACAATATTAATAATAGTTTTGAGTTTTCAAGTCCCTATTACTCATTTTGGCAGGTTTTATGTCCAAATTGCCGTGCTAGTAATATCTACATAGAATGATTTATAACTTTAATTTTTTTAAAAAAATTGGATGAATTCAGCTAGTATTGTCTTGCACAATATTGGTAGTTTCCAATTTTGTCTGTTTAAAGTTTAAATTTGAAGTTACTGAATTTAAAATATCTTGTTCTCATACATTTAAATGAAGAGTGCATTGCACATACCAACAGTGCAAATGAAACAAATTATCATAATGATCATGCTTTTGAGAGAAAAAAACAGAAAGAGATTTGAGATTACAAAGTACTTTGAAACAGAATTCACACTCAAATCAGCTTTACTGTTATTTGGGTATGAATAAGATTATCTGTTAAATGCTGTATTTTGAAACTCTCTGACAATATGATTTGTGAAAAATCTAGATTAAAAATATAATTGCATGATGAGAATTTTTGCTTATTCCTGTTTCTGGAGCTTGATCATTTCATTTTAATTAGTTTTATTTTGAATCACTTTTTGATTAGCAACTCCAGAATCAAATTGTAAAATACTTGCAACTTTTCCTATTTTCGTAGGTCAGCTTTTCATAGCTGCAAAGAAATTATAGAAAACAAATTTTGAAATTTTGTCACAAACACAAAATTAATAATATTGAGAGATAATGGTTTTGCTAGTTATGTAATATCATTATAAGAATTACAACTAATACATCCATTTAAAATTATTTCTGATATTCTAAATAATCACATTAACAGTCTAAAAATATTTCCATTGAGTAATATCAGAAGACTTTTTACTCTTATTAAAAATGTGAATAATATGCAAAACCTTTTAGTAAATAACGTTGCTAATATAAAATCAAGAGAAAAGGCACTTCTAGGCAAAAGTAAAAACAAGACACCTGAGAAATCTCTTAAGATTTTAAAAATAATGGTCAAAAAACAATGGATCAGAAGATAACTCATAATATGAGAGCAAATGCAAAAAGAACCTCTGCCCAAAAGGATAGAATACATCCCAAGCCAGTAGCTTAAATCATATTAACAGGGTGTTTCTAACATACAAACAAAACCAGATCTGAAAGGCAAAGTTTGGTAATACTCTTATGAGTGCCCTTCTGGTAACAAAGTAGATGCTAGTTTTCTGAATACTTGATGCCACAGGTTCTGATGGCATTAGGAGCATATCATATAAATAAAATAAAATATTTTCATTCATATCCATCAAACAAACTTCAGATAATCTGTTTACTCCTGTATGTTTTCTTTAGGGAAAGAGTGTATTTGAAGTGCTTCTGCAGGCTCAAGGCATGAACTCCAAGCTCTTGACTATTGTATTTCAATTACAAATTAATAAATTGATTAAGGAGTTATACATTTATTTCCCTTTTGAATGTTGTTAGTGTGAGTCCCCAAATCTAATTAGCTCTGGAACACCAACATACATAAACCAAATCTGTAAGACCGTGGTCACTGAAATAGTGCCATACCTGAGACTTGTCCATCATTGACTGATAAGAGAAGCCCACATGTCCTCAGTGAGAATTTTTCTTTCACATACTACAATGACAAGACAAGGAGTACAAGAAGACTTGCTCCACTTATTTTAATACTCCCCTTTGTTTAAACAGCATAAAAATAAGGAAAATAAAATTACTGAGGAAATAAAAAAAGGGAAAAGAAAAGTTGGGAGAAATAAGGTCCAAATGAAAACATTTCAAAAATATTGTAACATTTATTAGGGCTTTTAATTATTTACTCTCACAGAACCAAAAATAAAACTATAGCCTTAATAAAATTTAATTATTAAATGAAATTTTAAAGATTGATATAGAAGTCACTTCTTAACATTATGTATTCGATCCATGTATCTTTTTACAATTTACTATTTTACTTACCATATTTTTAAGATTATTTTCTTTATTCACACATTTAGAACTAATTCATCCATTATATTACTGTTCAGTATTCTATTATATGATTATGATTAAATCATGAATTCACTATTCCTTTTCTGACTTCTGAAATATTTCTTAAATGTAATAATACATTAAAATGCAAACTACCAACATAAAATACAAAACAAAACACATAAGTATACAAGATAAATGTTATATTATGTTGTATCACATTTTATATATGTCTACTATGATATACTTATCATAATATTTTGCATACACTTCTAAAAAGTAAAATACAATGCCCTTAAGTATCTTTCACCACAGCATCATTTTTGAGGTCCCATGTTATTTCATTATATGGATTTAGCAAAAGTTATTTAACAATCTCTTATGGTTGGCTATTTCAGTTGTTTAACATGTTCACATTAGAAAGAAAACTAAATGAACAGTTTTATTGTTTGTGTCTTTGTTGACACCTAAAAGGTGTCATTTATTTAAGATAAATCTTCAAAAGTAAAATGATTACATCAGAGGATATGCCTAGATTTTTTAATATTTTTAATGTAATCAGTGTAATGTAATGTCTTTGATAAGCATTTACTTAAATAACTGGAACCTTCATATTGGTGTAGTTGACTCTTAAATGAATCATTGCTTGAAAAAAATAATTTTGATATTTTATTATCATAGATATAACACTGAATACTGCCGAAATCTGAGATTTGATTTTCACTCAAAGCTACGAGATTTCAGGTTATTTATTTAGTATCTCTTAGCTCTAATATCCTCATCTGTAAACTACGGGATTTGTAACATTGCTTACAGAATACTGTCAACACTGACATTTTATCATTATAACTCTGTTTCTAATTTTGGAAGAAAATAAAGTAGCATATAGGAATAAAAACAAGTTTGTGTATTTCCATGATTTATTCAGCATTAACTCATTTGCTACAAATTGTAAGGTTGCGAGATTTTTTTTGATCAGTTTTCTTAGAGCAATGTTTAGTAATACAGCCAATTATTTGAACTGAAGCTCAAATTAGCCTGCAAGTTAACATTCTTTTAGTGTTCCTCAGATAAAGAGTTTCATAGTTGACTGCATAATATTTTAGGACATGGGAACATAAATAGTGTCACATGTATCTGCAATTATTTTCCTATGTTATTTCATCTTATTTTCACTGCAGAAATAATAGGTGTACATGGGTATGTGTGTATATCTACATATATTCTTGCATAAGTTCTATCAATGTATACAGTAGGCCAATATTCCAATACACTTCTAATTTAGGTAAGTTTAACTATACTTAAATAATTGTCAACATTTTGTCACTTAATTTTTAAAATATTTATTCCCAATCACTTTAGTTTCCAGAAAAAAATGTTTTCTTTATGTTTTAATGTTTCTTTAGATTAAATGAATTTTGTAGGTGTTTTACTGTATGCCTACTAAATGAACTTATGAGTTAGATTTGCTCATTTGTTGCTTTAAATCCGGTTATTCTGGCCTCCTACCTGAACCTGATTATCTAGGGCCAGATTCTCAAAAATAATGTATCTTCTTTCAGTGCCTCTCTCCCTCCAGATCTGTAAAAACTAATCTGTCTTTCTAGAGGTTTTTGTCTTTTAAAATATTTTTAATTTTGCTTCCTAAAGAATTTATAGTTAAATTAGCTGTTTAAAGACTTTCAATGTAGTCTACAGAAAGACAAATCTTCAGCAGCAAATCTACTATCAGTCGTTGAACAATAATTCTGATTGCCTGCTATTCTCTTATAGAGTCAGCAAACAGTGAAAAGTTCCCAACGTAGGTGGTAGAAGTCTCAGGTAAGAATGGATTGGTATACTATGGAGAATTTTAGACACATATGACATTTGTGGTTAACCTTTAGTCAGTTTTTCTGCTGTTCTTTTTTTCCCCAGTATATATTTTTTTCCCTTGAATACATGATCTTGCTTAGCTAGAGAAACCTAGAGGCCACAGGATCGCATAAATTCCAATTAGGCTAAAGTGGCTATCAGGGTCATTCCCTTTGTGTCTCCTACCTGTTACAGACTACCACATTTAAAGAAAAATAAACACAAATGATAGCAGGTTAGTTTGTAAATTAAGTGGTCAAGGCCTGAATGCCTTAGCACCATTTTCCTCTCAACAGGCTCAAATACTTTGTGTTTTTCCCAGCAAAACCTGAAAATTGTAATTTCAAAATTACAGTTATATTTTTAAACCCCTCTGCTTACTTTTCTGGAACTGAATGCATTTATATTCCTTATCTGCCCTAAAAGAAAATCATGTGGTACTTTTCAGTTATTTATATCTCAATGCACGTGAGTTTCAGGGGATATGTTACTTTCCCCATTTAAGCTGTTAAGTCTTTTATGAGGCAGAAGTTTGATCTCTGGGCAATGAACTCAGTTGTCTCTGAAGCCCATGCCTGGCTGAACCAAATCTGTCCTCTCCCTGAAGATTGGTCACTTTCCCCTTCCTCTTCTTTTGATCACTCTTACCTTTAAATACTGAAGTCATTCCTCTCACTTCCTTTGATTGAGGTTTCACTTCTAACTTGGCATTTCACCCGCAGCATTCTGTCCTTAGGCTGATCATCCACATGATCATTTTTAGTAAGCACCTAGGTGAATATGATCTTAAGAATAACCGTGTATTTATTAGCACTAAACCTTAGGAGAAAAGCAGCTGCAGTAAACAGAATTAGGGAATTGGGGCAGATTGAAACACAATGTTGGAATTTGTGAGCATTTTTCTATATGGTTTCCTGTATGGAATGCAAGAACTGTTAAAAGATTCATAATATGGAAAATTGTTAACATTTGTTTTTGCAGATGCCAGGGGAATACAAGGTAACAGCATCTAAAAGGATTTGGTTTGGCCGTATGAAATAAGAAAATATAAATTTTTATGTTCTTTGTCTTTTCTTCTCACCACCACACGGAGTAATAATTCATTCACATATCATTACATATATGTCATATTAAATGAAACATTCCTTTATTTGTCAGTAACATTAAGCTTCTTTTCCTCCTATAGCATTGTTTGATCAATAGTACACTTTAACACATCTTATGTCATTCAGTCTCCTTAGGCTTCTAGTGCCTCAGAGCCTGCTCAAAACTTTAAAAAAAGGAAGCAGTGTGACTCTAGACCCAGCCAATCAACCTAATTTTAAAAGGCAAAGTCATTTTCCTGTAACCTAACATTTATGTGGTTTTGACATTTTTCTTCAGGTGTTCACCCAGATTTCACTTCCTTGTTTTAGTTAATTGGGAAGTTAATCACAAGAATTTCTTGATTGCATCTTTGGGAGATGTGGAGAAACAGGTACTGCTTTGAAGGAGATCAAAGCACCAAAAAGATGTATTGACAGGGATGGTGGCTTTGTTAGCTCCCTAAGGCTGTGGCAACAAATTACACAAACTAGGTGACTTAAAAGAACAGAAATTTATCCTCTCATGGTCCTGGTAGCCAGAAGTCAAAAATCAAGGTGTCAGGAGTTTGGTTTTCTCTGGAAGCTGTGAGAAAAAGTCCATTCCATGCCACTCTCCAGGCTGCTAGTCGTGGCCTGGAATCCTCAGTGCTCTTCGGTTTGTACACACATCACTCTAATTTCACTTCCATCTTCATTTGACCTTCTTCACTTCTGTATTTTCTTCTCTGTGTCTGTGTGTATCAAGTCTCCTTCTCCTTACACTTTTAGGACACAAGTCTTTGGATTTAATGCTCACCATGAATCCAAGATGATCTCATGGCAAGATTCTTAATTACATCTGTAAAAATTTTTTTTTTCCAAATAAGGTCACATTCATAGATACTGGGGATTAGGATTTAGGCATATTTTGGGGAGACACTATTCAATTCATAATAGTGGAAAAAGGCAGCCTTGATAGAACTTAATGGATTAACTCTGGACATGCCATTTAGACTGAGTCACCTGCAGAAGTTGTTTCAATAAGTGGATATAAAATATAAACATACAGTTCAACAGGATTGCTAAATCTTTGCCAGAGATAAGAGTTCTTAGGAAAACCTTAGTTCCAAGATGAATTTAATTAAAAGATGTACGCACTAGTAAGAACCTTGAGCACAATTCAGAAAATCTAGCGTAAGACAAGGACAAGGATCAATGTTCCAGGGACAAGTTGTGCTAATGCCACCTATAATGAGATTTTTGAGGCTATGAACTGCTTGAGGAAGGGTTTCCATTAGCCATTCTTGATGCTAAGGATTTCTTTCCTCCAGTCAATTCTACTTAGTAAGTGGGAAAAGCATAGGCTAGAAACCACACAGAATTGTGTTAATGTCTTTGAATAGTCAGCTATTAATATTCTGAACTTGGATATCCTGTTTATTTGTTATTTTTTCTGAACTTTAGTTGTCCCATCTGAAAAGAAGAATAATAAAAATTATTTTTCATTGTTCTTGGGAACAAAAATACCTACTCTCGGGCTGTCCGAAGGACTTTCTGTGGTGATGTAACTGTTCTCTACTGTGCTGTTTAAAACAATAGCCACTAGCAACATGGTGAGAACTTGGAATATATGTAATTTTAATTAACTTAAAGTTATATAGCCACTTATTGGCTATTATATAGGACAGTGCAACTCTGGCACAGTTTCTGGCAAATGAGAAAGGTTCTCTCTCTATGTTCATTCTCTCCTCATTCTTTCTCTACTGATAGCTAGATAAATGTAGATAGATAGGTAGATAAATGCAGTTATTTAAATTTGGATCGACCAGAAACTGGTATATGTGTCTCGAGTTTAGTGAATTTTAATTATTCTTTAGTTAGCACAATAGCTTTTATTCTTTGCAGAACAATGTTGGAAACTAACATTAGTCATATAACCTTTGAAATCATAGCAGTATAAAAAGAAAATTAAATATGAATTATTTCTTCGACTCCCCCTTTCATGATTTAAATAATAAAGTATGAGAACTCAATTTGATATATACTCTGACTTGATTATCACTCAATGATGTGGATTTCAAGCATACAATTATAGTAAAATGTGCATGTTAATTCAAGAAACATCATGCACTTTCCAATGCGCAATTTATGGTTTAACATATTCATTGCTCTCTTAGCCAATTTTTAATGATTTCGTTGTAACTGTTTTGATGGGTGCAGATTTTATGTGGATACAAAACACAAAATTTCATGTATTTTCTTAGAAAGTGTTTGGAAATTGGGGAGAAGAGTATTTGATTATACTCTGAAATCCTCCCCACAAAATCTCAACAAAGATATCCATCTCTTTATAATATGATCTTTAACATATATAACACAAAATTGCTAAATACTCTAGAAAAAAGTCAGAAACACAAAGAGTAGTTGAATTTAGTATACTGTGTTTTGTTTGGGAAAAATTAATACGCAAGAATTAAATTGTGACAAGCATGATTATATAGATATAATTAATAAAATATTAACCAAGATAAGTAGCAACCTCTGTACTACAAAAGCAAGCAGACGAAAATTTATTGACAAGCAAACTATGTGTACTATTTATGTTACCATATACTTAGCCACATATGTACACACATATCCCCCTCAATATATCATGAGAAATTTGTAATGATAGACTATTCTCTGGTTAAAAATAATGTAACAAATTTAGAAATAATTAACCCAAAATGAAAAAAAAACTAAAAGCATAGTTGCAGACTATTTAGAAAATAACAGTAATAACAGTTAGATATAGACACTGTGGTTGTACATAAAATTGTAATAGAAAGGAGTTTAGCATCTTAAATATTTAATTACTAAATAAAAAATAAAGTAAATGAATTCTTTAACTGAAAAATCTGAAAAACATCAACAAAGCAAAATGAAGTCAATTAGAAAGAATGGCTTAATACTTATAAAAGGATAAGTTAATGAATTAGAAGGAAAGCAGAACTTGAAAAAAAATCCAGAAACCCGTTCCTTGAAATCAGTAAGTAAAATACAGAATACTTGTTTGATCAAAAATATGAGAAAATAATATGAAAACAGATGGAATCAGGAATGACAGAGAGAAAAATATGCATCAAATTAATAATATTTTAGGGGCTATACATTAGAATTGTCTCAAAAAGTGGTTAAAAATATAAATTTACCAGTAGGAAGTTTGCTATGGCACTATCCTAAAAAAAGAGTACTATCGCTGGAAAAATTTCTTTAGTAGTCCAGAAGCCTTTGCTATTTTAACTGCAGGTGATTATTGAGAAAGTAGAAATTTTTCCTAATTAATTTTATAAATCAATGTGATTAATGGCACTAAAATTGGAAAAATCCATATGACCATTTAAACAATGCATTTAGTGAATTTTAATGTCCATTTCTAATAAAATACCCAGTATTGCTTAAGCATTATTAGGCAAAGGAATTAGAAAATAGAAAGAACCTAGCAGTGTACAAATTGGAAACAAAGAAGCCATATTATTATATACAGATGATAATAATTGTTGAAAACCTAAAGCAACCAAAATATGATTAAAAACAGCATTCATTCATTAGCCATTTACAAAATAAATAATTGATATTATTTGTAATGCCAAAACATTTATTTGGAAATGTAACAAGAAAATTTAGTAATTACAAACTCAAGCTAAAAATATAAAACATGTAGCTACAAATTCAACAAGACACATACAAGTCCCAGGTGAAAAAAAATTTAAAGCTATAAAAAATAATAAGACTTGAATGGAAGGGCATACCTAAATTGCAGAGTTGTCAGTGTAGGGGCTCTCTCTTCAAAATGTTTGGATGGAATACTGGCTCTAGTGTTGATTGGCTATTTGACCATTGATAAGTTATCTAAATTTTCTGTGCCTCAGTTTTCCCATCTGTAAATTAAAAAATAAAAATATCCCATTTAAAAAGTTTTTTTGTGATGGATAAAAGACATAATGATGTTAAGCATTTGGAAAATCATCTTGCATGTACTAAACATTTAATTACCACTTGCTTTTCCTTCAACTATTTCTATTACTGCTTTTGCTATGGTTAGGAAGTTGAAGATATGAATTCTGTAAAAATTAATCTATGCATTCAATGTAAATTCAAGCAAAAACCTATTAGGATTTTTATTTTGTCAAGTGGTTTTAAAGTACCTGTGGAAAAAAGTATGTAAAACTAGTAAAGGGCTATCGGGCAATATTGGAAGAAGAGTTATACCCTGGTAGATATTAAAATTCATTATACAGCTATACTATTTAAAATAGTATGATTATTGACATAATACAGAGTACAGAAATAAATATATCTATGTATATATGGAATTTTAATATGCAGTAACAAAGCTAATTAACATCAGAGGGAAAAACTAACTTAATAACCAAAGGTAAACATCCTTATAGACAGATAGATATGGAACTTCAGAAAAGAAATATAAACAATCAATAAATATAGACTTTACTTTCCTAGTAACTGAAGAAATGCAACTTAAATATAAATCTTGTATTCCTATTTTGATGGGTGCCTAAAAAATAGACTACTACAATTTCTGTACTTGTGATTATTAGGGATGTGTGTTATCCATAGCCTCCCTGACTCCAGGGTAAGAAACAAAGTTGTAGTATGGGTTTAGGGAAGAATAAAGGTTGGAGAGGGAGAGAAGGTCAAAGACCATAAAAGCTTCGGAAGTTGTTTTTCAGTCATCGTTGCAATAAAGGTTAATAGAATGCTGATCTTACAGTTTGACATGACAGTGTCAAAAGGCCATACTTTGCTTTTGGCCTATTGTTAAATACTCAAAATAGCATGAAAATGCAGTTGTTTCCAACATGTAGGAAAATAGACACATAAAAACTGCTGATCAGGATATAAAAGTATACAGTGTTTCTGCAGGGCAGTTTTACAATATTGTTCAAAACATAAAACGTGGATATTCTTTGTTATAGAAATTTTCTTTATAAAATGTATATTAATGAGATAACCAATCGCACAGAGGTGCAGAGATAAGTATGTGTAAATATCCTTTTCAGAATTATTTATAATAAATAAAGGGGAAATAACCTAGAATAAAGGGAAAATAACCTAGATATCTAGGAATAAAATATTGTTTAGATGAATCCTGTAACATTTGACAGTGGAATTGCCACTCAACCATCAATGGATTTGTCTTCACTGAAATGATAAACTCTGCACAGAGTACTTCAAAGTACAAAAAAAAAAAAGTATATATATGTGCTCAGAGAGAGCTGCCATAAAGGATGGTCAGAAAAATGTTAATAGTAAAAACCTCACCCTCTGTGATATTTTGGGTGATTTATTTATTTTGTACATACTTCTTTGTGAAGATTCTTCAAGAGCAGGTGCTACTGTATTTTTGTTAAATTACTAATACCCTGCCTAATATTTTAACCAATTCTGTTTGTTAGTTAATGTGTTCAGAATCACTTCACCATGATATAATTAGGTTGCAGGCAATAGACATTTTGATTAAAATCAAAGGAAATGAGTATTGCTTATCAAACTGAGGATACCAGGGGAGGGGTGTGTTGCTAACCTGTTAACCCTAGACCCACGGGCCAAGGGACAGTACAGGAGTTGAGAGAGGTACTCAAAAGGGAAGCAAGGGCCAATCACTAAAAATGTGTTTTCCCTGAAATCTAGTAGCAGTAGTTAGATATCACAGCAAATCTGATGGACTGTTATTCTTGTAGCAAACATTACTAATGCAAATTTAACACCAGTGTTACTTTGGAAGGTATTTAATTCTGGCCTCTTTGTTTGTCAGATTCCTCTCATTTTGTCTGAACTCAACTCCACACTTGCAGTCTAGTGAGAGCACAGCCTTTTTCATTGAAGTGGTGATAGCACATACAAGTTCTGCCCTTCCTTGCCTCTGAAAAAGAGGTATTTGTTAACTAATCCAGTATTTCTTGATTATTCCTCATGTGCCAGGCACAGTGCCAGACACTGGGAATTTAGCTTCTGGAAGTCTAGGTAGAGAGGCAGGTGTATGGATAGTAGTTCCAACACAACTGCTAGTGCTAGGATGGAAGGCTGCACAGCGGGCATTTATACAAAATAATATAGAATAAATAAGCACAGGACAGAGTAGATTAGTGGCTGCCTCAGGCTGGGGAGTATGGAGTGGGGATTGGGAAGATGGATGATGCTAATGTGGATCAGATGTTTTTTTGGGATCTTCTAAACTTAGGTTGTGACTCACTTTAAATGGGTATATTTAATGGTATGGGAATTATAATTAAGTAAAGATGTTAACAAAGAAGTCATATGAACAAGCATGTTCCTTGACTCTGGGTGGGTATGGGGACAAGGTCTGGGTATTGTGAGGAAAGGAAGTAGATGAGGGTGACATTTGGGCTTCTGATTGATCAGAATGTAGGATGGGGAGGGAATCAAGCACGTTTGGTCTAAGTATCTGCAGCTGGAAGTGGGGGCCATGAGGCTGGGGAAGGCTGTAAAGACAGAGACTGTACCATGAAGGGCCTTGGTCCAATGGTGAGAAGTTTTTTACATGTGTCACCTAATTTGTGCTCATGAGGTTGGCATCCAATGCTAGATTAATTAGGTCTGCTGTCTTTTTCCATTCGGGGCATTTCCAAGTGAGTGTGTGTGAGATTTACCCAAGCTGCTTGTTTAAAATGCAGGCATCTGAGATCCATTCCCAGAGATTCTGATGCAGAAGCTTATAAGTGGGAGCGATAAATCAGCCTTCATAATTCTGATGAAGGTGGCCTATGCACCAGATTTAGATAGACACTGTTTAGAGAAATCTCTAAAATATATTTATTCATTCATATCCCAAATACTAAATGCCTTGCATAGTGTACAGCCACAGTCATACACATTTAGGTCCTCAAGGCATTAGGTTGTGAGCCAGTTCTCCATCTTTCACATTCAAGTTCAATTAGAATTGTACACTTTAAGAAAAAAAAGTATTCTATATTTTCCATAGAGGTCATGTCATGTTATTTTTAGTACCTAATATATGGTATAAAAAAGAAATAAGATATCATTTGTAAATGCGGAATGGACCAATGAAAATGGTACATACAAAATGAAACTCTATGGTCTGCAATTTTTTTCATAATTATTTACAGATATAATCTTGGAGGACTCTAATAAGGCAAGATCTTTAAGGCTGGAAAGAATTTAGTATAGGATTCAAATTCTATGCTATTCTTCCTGGAGGAAGACATATGTGGATCCATGTTTCCAAAAAAAGATATATTAGGCATAATGCAGTGAACATGCTTTTAAGTAACTTGCTGCATTTCATTTAATCCATGATCACATGCATTGTATTTCTTTTAAGAGATAGATAAATATTAACACTGTAATTGCAAAGCTTTTTTTCCCTTGAGAGTGTTTGCAATGAACTTCTATCGATTTCTGGAGTGATTCTGCAGAAAAATATATCACTGTCTATAGGGAATTAAGTTGTGATGTCTAGTTGTAGAGATACATATGTATTCTACTTAAAGTTTTTTTCCCCTTCAATTAGGTAGGTATTTATTTTTTTCAAGGCTCTTCAAAAGTATGCTTTGGGAAAACCTCATTACAGTTTCAGCCAATGAATGTAACCCATTTTCATTAAATGATATTTTGCTGTATAGTCATAAGTCTCAGTTAATTTTAATTTCTCCCCAACTGTGCTTTTCAAGAGGTAAGTATGATCAAGAAGATGCCTAATTACTGAAAGGATTTGTTAGATGAGGAAACTCCAGGCAAGACTGGACTTTAATAGTCCCAGAGTGTATGAGACAGTCACATTTAGCCTTACAAGCAGGTAAAGTAAGTAATGTGAAACATCTGAAAAAATTTACCTTGTGGAAAAATGTCTTGTACATATGCCAATGTTTATTACTTAAAGTTTCACTATTAGAAAGAGCCTCATTTTGTAAGCCTGGGTTAGAAGAAAATAGCCTTGAGTAAAGTGGAGTTCATTCAGTAGGAAAATGTTTATTTTACATCCCTGTGTATCAACCACAGAGACTTACATGCCATTTTTCAACTATAATCTGTATTATTGTCATCATTTTAACTGATAGAAATTGAGACACAGAGTATAAAGTTATGAACAAGGGGCTACAGTTGGTAAGCAGCCAAGATATATTTAAACTAAGATCTATTTAAATTTTAAACCCAAGCTGTTTGTATACCATGACATATGAGTCTTTGGAGCAAGGGTGTTAATTAATTCAAAGAAGCAAATAAGCTCTGAGTCTGGTTGAAAAGGTGGAAATTAGAGGCCCAAGGACCTTGGTGTACGTAATACCTGCAGCTAATAAGACTGGAAGTATATAAGAGACTGTTTAGCCTAGAGCTCCTTATTTGCTAAATGAGAAACTAAGTTCTCAATCTCAGAAGGTCAGTTCTCAGTCTCAGAAGGTCAGAGGTGCCATTTATGGTTTCCATTGTCAGAAAATTTGAGGAGAGTCAGGATAGAAGAAAATTCAAAAGCCAAAATCCTTTGGCAACAACTAGAAGAGAGTAAGAGTCAGATTGTAAATCCTGTAACAAAGAAATCACTTTTCAGTGTTGTATGAGTGCCATTTAATAAAGGAAATGTAACAAGGAAACTGCCAATTTTGTTTAAGAAGTGATAGTGTAATTTTATTTGTTAGGTTTTTCTGAGAGAGAGAAATCCTGAATGCATCCGTTTTATTTTCTTTTAGAAATGCTGCACTTTCTATGATCTCCACGATAATAGTTTTAAAATATATTATAACAACGTTATCTTTACAATTTTTATGGTGTGAAAAAATAGGTTGTTTTCATAGATAACACATTTAATTTCAGAAAGCATTTTGAGCTGGGAACCAGTGGCTCATGCCTGTAGTCCCAGCTACTCGGAAGGCTGAGGTGGAAGGATCAATGGAGCCTAGGAGTTCAAGGCTTCAGTGAGCCATGATGGTGCCACTGTGCTCCAGCCTGGGTGACAGAGCAAGAACCTGTCTCTAAAAAAACAACAAAATGCATTTTGTTATTTTGTGAGGAAACCATTTTTAATCTGAAATTTTTGATGGTTCCAAGTAGTTTATATAAGAAATTTGATTGTCTTTTCATAACATTATTTAACAGAACTGTGTGTGTATACATACATTTATAATATCTATTTCACTTTGAATTAATTTTTAAAGACATGCATTTAAAGTGAGTTTTGGGGAAACTGAAGTAGTTTTGTTTGATCACTTATGTTCTGTGCAGTATAGGATACTCCCAGTACCTTTTTTTCCCTCACCATTATTTAAAGAACTAAAATACAACCTCTCTCTAACTCTGGAGGCCTCTTAGCCAGTCATTTTCTACAGAATTTAATGCTTCTCATAGTCAATAATCACTTCATTTATCTTATCTAGTAGTTCAGTTAACACATTAAAGTGTGTTATTGTGGGACATTGTCTTTGATACTTTCTCTTTCTGGTGGTGAATCACTTACTTATTACTCTTTTAAAAACAGATAAAACCGAGGTGTATAAGGCAGATGACCTTAAAGTTGGGCAGTTTCATTGGTTCACTTACAGAGTAGGGATTGATATAAACATTGTTGTATGTTTTTGAATTTTTTTTTTACAAAGTTATTATAGTAACCCTAATTCTATAGTTCTCCTTTTAAAAATGTACTTAGAAAAATAAAATGTGATTGATAGCTCAATATTGATTTTGTTTCACCCTTTAATTGTTTAGATGGGAGGACTCCAGCTCTTTCAATAACTGGAACACATCTGTTAAATTTTTAATTATTAGGGGGGTGCTGGGAGTAAAAGATACAACATATGCCAATGTTTTAAATACTTATTTCTAAATTAATGCTTTTAGATGGAGATTCCTTTGGACTTATAAATTCTCTATTTCCACCCTATCTTCTTTTGCACACATGTTTAGTCAGGCAGACTATGTTAGAGAACCCTACTATAGTTTATTTCTAGTAAGGATTATTCATCAACATTAATAAATGTTTTATGGCCTTAAAAGACTTTCTTTTGGGAAAGTGAATCACCCCATGGCATTAAGTGCAACTGAAAGAACAGGTAATAAAGAGCTTGAGATATTATTTTAAGCACTTGGCCTATAAAAAAGAGTTAATAAAAAATACAACATATAATTATGGGATTAAACTAAGGTCCAGAAATATGAAAGACCACATTCATGCAAAAATGCATGTAGAAGTTCATAGCATACCCGAAGAGCTTTGAATTAACAGAAATTCCCCTGAAGAAATTTTTACATGTGCTCCTTTACAGAATATATACATGTATTGTATGTGATCATATTTAATATTTCACTCTGTAAATATTTTCCTTGTAGTCTCTCAGTATATTTTAACATCATTGAAATACATTTTATCATAGCAATTGCTTCCTTCCTTTGCTGATCCAGTCTAAAAAATTTCTCAAACCATTCATTATTCTTTCCTTCACCTCTTAATGAATGTCTTCCAATACTTACCTCAACCCTTTGCAGTAGTTCCAAAGAAGATAGAGGAAAGTAAAGTCTTAAAAGGATTCACTCGTAGATATACAGTACTTTATTAACATGATATAATTTGTCTTTTTAGGAAAAAAGTTCTGTAAACAGATTATTATATATTTTAGTCATATTAGATAATATTTTAAAGACAAAACATTTATAAATGGACTATTTTAATGGAAAGTCATAGTATAATAAAGTTTTCTCCTTTCTTACTCAAAGTTATATTGTGTACATGACTTACAACTTTGGTTATGTTCAAAAGATTCCAAACTTTGGAAAGAATTAGCAGGAGTTTATTAATTCGTAATTGAAATGACTACTGAACAATTATAGTGATGAGGATCAAAGTAATACAAAATTTCTGATTTTATCCAGTTTCAGCATTATCTTTCATTACATTTTATTTGTATTTTTAAGAAGATACAAAACAACAAAATTGAATTTAATCTTTGTATAGCCTTAGCTTATTCCCTGATAATATTTATTTATTTATTTTTTGCCACAGTCTTGCTTCGTTGCCTGGGCTAGAGTGCCATGTTGTCATCATAGCTCACTGCAACCCCAAACTTCTGGGTTCAAGTGATCCTCCTGCCTCAGCCTCCCAGATAGTTGGAACTCTGGTCATACGCCACCACAGCTGGCTAGTTTTTCTATTTTTTGTATAGATGGGGTCTGGTTTTGTTGCTCAGACTGGTCTCAAACTCCTGGCCTCAAGTGATTCCCTCACCTTGGCCTCACAAAGTGAGGATTGCAGGCATGAGGATTGCCTGCAATCCTCATGCCTCACAAAGTGAGGATTGCAATCACAAAGGATTGCAGGCATGAGCCACAAAGCCTGGCCAAAATGTTTAATTATAAATGAAGTAACTCAAAGTCAAACATTTTGGAAGAAATATTCGAAGGTCCGTGACCTCAGAAGTAAAAATCAGCACTGAAATCATTATAGCTTGCCTGTAAATATACTCATGGTATCTTAGTAAATTAGTGGTTGCCATCAAGAAAACCCTTCTAAAGATTTTCCTTTGCTGGGAAGTATAATTCACTTTAGAACAATTCAAATCACAAATCATATTACTTAAGACATTTGTTTTAAAGTTACCCTGCTTCTGGAAAAAAAGCATTTAACTTCAAAGTCAATTATTACCTAAAAATGTATTACTTATTTGTTAATTCATTGATTCAATACATCTTTGTTCAGTGTGTCCCCCTGTGTCAGTAGTTTTGAGGCATGAAGTGGTGAACCAGAGACTTACCTTATCTCATCAACCTTACCTCTGGTTGTAGAGACCCTCTGTACAAAATAAATAAATCAAGAAAGAAAATATCTTTAGTAACAAGCACTGTGAGGTCTTGAATTAGAAAAAAGTAATCAAGTGACTGGCTGGTCATTTCACATTGTTTCATTAGGCAAGCACTTGCTAAAGAGATGCTATCAAGCAGAAACTGGAATGATGAAAAGTTACCATTTACACACATTGGGAGGAAAGGAATCTAGAAAGAGCTGTTAAAGGGCCCTGTGGTGCTATTAGGAGTGGGGAGCAATTATAAATTACGTTCAGTTTAAACCTGGCATTAATGAGGATAAAAATAGATCAGATCCGTGAATATTTAGACCAGGATGATAAATTCTTATAACAGTTAACATTTCCCATTCCATGACTCCAGGAAAGACTTTGCTTATCAGTCGTAGAACTATATTCTTGTAAGTTCTGATGGGTCTTCTGAATCCTCAACAACATGGAGTTCAGGGATTGTACTAGTTTGTGAGGTGAAGCACACAGTTATTGTACTCGTTTTCTCGTGCCTGGGTAAAACTGTGGCCCATATCTTTTTAATTCACCCAGAAAGTATTTTAAATAGCTTCAGTCTGGACCACATAAATTAGAATTTGTAGGCACAGGCCCAGGTAGGGATATCCTAAACGGTTCCCAGATGAACCTTAACATGCAGCCAGGGATTAATATAGGATCCTGTTCCTCTATCTCATGCTGTTTCCTACTTGTCCATTCAGTTAGTATATTATTAAAACAATAATAATAAAAAAATAAGAACCTTCAGATAGCTATAGAATGACCAGCCACCAATGCATACCAAGCTCCATAGTGTTGCTTTTTTGTTGTTAGTTTATTATTTCTTTATTAATATTCTATTTATTCTAGAACTCTGGCCCAGTGTCCTTTTCCTTCAAAGCCCAATCAAATTTTCAGATTGATACACCAATGCTTTCCCGAAGAAATGCAATGAGAACCACATATGTAATTTTAGACTTCTAGTAACCATAATTAAAAGGTATTAAGAAAAAGTTGAAATTAATTCATTTATTCAATCAATATGTCCAAAATATTATAACTTTAATATGTTAACAAATGAGGTATTTTACAGATCTGTTTTTCATCCTATGACCTCAAAATCTGGTGTATACTTTAAATTTCTAATAGTGGCTGCATTTCAAGTGCTCAGTAGCGGCATGTGGCTAGTGCCTGCCAGATTGAGAGTACAGTGTAGACAATTAATCTCATATTTTGATCCTGATCTCTGTTAATGTGCTACTGGAATACATTAAGGCATGCATGATTTAAACTGACTCTGGAATTTAACTTATCTCTGTAATGGTAGAAGTTTGCCTGATTTAGAAATATATTTATTTTTGTTCAGAAAAGGCTTTGAGCCACTGAACAAATCATACCACATAGGACATCCATCGCCAGTACTCACAAGTTCTATTATCGTGCTAAAGTAACAAACAGACACACACATACAGACATACACATGATGTTTGTTATTTACAGATCAATTACTTAGATCTACAGGTAGAGAAGACCAACTTGAATAAACCCCAGAATTCTCAATCAACTCAGAGTGTAATTCTCAAATGGCTGAAGAATTGATTATCTCCTAGTATTTTAAATGTTGTGGCAAAATGGGGTGTTCTCTGAAAATGCAAAATGCATCTTATTGTACCTTTGAAGATTCTCATTATACTCTCTAAACATATTTTTGCTAAATTGGCAGATTCTTAATCCCTAAGAGCACTTTTAACTTCTCAAACCGAAAACCTTATGGTGACAAGTCATGGTGAAATATAAAATTAAAAAATAATAGATAAAAATCCTTTCACTCTTGACTGTACTAAGTATTCAAATGAAACAAGAAAAACATTCAATTTTATGAGGCAATTTGCATATTGGATTCTTTAATCCTTTCATTTCTTCACAAAAGATTAAAGTTGGGTCTATAACATAAATGTATATAAAATGTACAGATAGAACAGAACTTTCAATCTTTTATAACTGAAGTGGAAAAGAGTGTATGTATGTGTGAACTTAATTTGTTTTCCTTTCCCAATAACCAGCTAATTTCTTCCTCGATGCTTCAATTTATGTTAATTTAAAATATTTTATTTTAAAAATAATTTAGGCATATTCTTTGAATGTCAATAAAATAGAAAAGGATAAGGGAACATTTCAATTCTGTAGAAACAAAATGATCCTGTGCTTATTGGTCTATTTATTCAGATTTGTTTAACAGGCTATTAGAAATCAATTCTTTTCCTATAACCTTGCAAATGATATATGGTCATTAATGATGAGATACTTCTTTTGGAGGTCACAAGTTAATGTGGTAGAATATTTTCTAAGTGACTCAAATAAATATAGGGGGAAAATAATAGAAAATAAATCACACAGCAGATTATTCATTCAGGATTGAAGATACATAATATACAACCATATTCAGAAGAAGAGTTATGATGCATGCAAAAATATATGTTCCCTGCAAATAGTAGAATGCACATATCATACCTACTATTGTAAAAAAATAGAAAGGAAAAAACTATATATTATACTCACTGAAGTAACTCTGTTTCTAAATCTAGGTTTTCATTATCTTTGAAACTGTAGTGAAGTGATAGAAAAAAGATACTTAAGACAAAAATTTTGATTTTTTTCTTTATATTTTATCATAAAAATTGAAATATCACACTTAGCCTTAAGAAATGCTCTTTGAGACTGTGCTTTTAAGAATAGGAAAGGGGAAAGGTTTATTCCTTTTACCTGCATTTTTATAGAGGGAATCATCATTTTACTAGTAATTGCTCAATAAGGGAAAAAGAAGCACATTAAAAACGACCAGGTGCTTTTGAAAATTCTGAAAGAATGTAATTTGTTGAAGCAAACACAAAAGGACAGCTAATACTAATTATGGGCCAGATACATTTGTTTAATATTCAATTTAATCTATAATACACCAAAAAATTGCAAATAGATTCTATCTTGTCTCTAGAATTTTATAAGAAGAATGTGTTCTGTATGCTTTTCAAGGCTTTGTTCTTCTGCCTTTGGGACTAAGTCATAAAGTTCAACCAGGAAAGCTTTGTTTCCCAAAGGACACGGCAGGCATTGATAGGGTACTGTTGCTGTAATTCTATAGTGACACCAGATTGGTGACTGACAGAAATCTCTTGGGTGAAAGTGACAAAGCTGTAATATTTTCACAATGGACTGACTGATGTCTTTGGAAGGTCTGTTTGATTTCAAAGGACATTTTATATTTTTCTGTGAAGATGAAAGTATATTAGACCTTTGTGATGAAAACCATCTGACTGCATAATAAGCATTGCAATAAATAAAATTATAGTGTTTCTTTCCTGAGTTATTTATTGCCTGAAGCTGATTAAGAATATTTCAAAGTGTAGATCAAGTACTATTTATTTTTAGAACAAAGTGGTTATGAGGTTATCTGTATTTCTATCTGATTAATAGAGAATAAATTATTTAGAAAATAGAACATGTTGCCTATTCCTATGAAGAGTGAGGAGCATATGTATTTTTATGAGATGTTATATTTATTATTTATAGTTAAAATAATAAATAATAGATTATCACGTAAAGTATTTTGTTTGTATCAAGGTTTGAAACAAAGCATGTAACATTTTAATTCTTCTGCTTAGTTCAGTAGAGGATATCCAGAATTCTTGAAACTTTAGTAAACTAGGCAAATGTGCCAAAAAGTACATTAATTTAATTAAAAATTGTTTTTAAAACTTTGAGAATTTGGAATTCCAAATATATATGTTAAACTGCCAATATATATGATGGATATTTAACATTAGTAAAATATGAGTAATTTTTAGACTGTCACATTCATACTTGTTTATAAGATATATATTTTTTAAGGAGGAACAAGAAACAATTTGTATGTTTACTTTGTTCATATTTTTTAACTGAATAGTTAACATGATGTCATTTTGAAACTGAGAGTTGCTTACCTAAAGTCTCACTGTTTGAAAAATCATACAAATCAGATTAACATGGGTTATGTTTGAAGTATATAAATGTTATACAGTTTAATTTTTTGAAAATATTAGTTATGGTATTATAGCAAAGTATTATTCCTTGCTCAAATACTTAGAAGAAGAAAATCTTTTATTTCTTTATTTCATATATGAAATTAAGAATCAACACAATTTCAAAATGTCTGGGCTTTTAATGATCAAGATTATCATGCTACATTTCTTTTTAAATAGTTTAAAAATAGTGTTCATTTTTCTTTATAGTAAAAATACATCTCACTTTTCTCTGGGCCTCCACTGGATTACCTTCTAATGGCTTCTTAATGGCTGTCCTGATAAATGAGTTGGTATTGTCCAGAAAATTAGAGATAAAATTCTTTGGCACACAGATTCCACTGAAAGATGTAAGAAATATAGTGTGAAATGTTTTTGGCTCAGCAATTTTATCCATGGTAGGAAATAAGGCCTAGAATTGCATCACGGGTCATTTTTTAAGGTTTATCAAAATATTTGAATTTCTACCTTAGATTCTAAATTTATCCTTATCAATTTTAATTATAAGTCACTGTTCATTAATGCAGTGGTTTTCAGCCGGGGCCAGTACTGTACTATAGCATTTCCAAATGCCAGGGGCATTTGGAAATGTGGGAGTACTATTTCAATGGTGGCAGTAATTAGGGAGTATTCCTGGCATGAAAAGTAAAGGGGCAAAGATGCTAACTATCTGACAGTGCTCAGGACAGTCCTGCACTGTATTAGTTTCCTATTGCTGCTGTAACAAATTGCTGCAAATTTCGTAGCTTGAAACAACACTAGTTTGTTGCCTTACATTTATATAGAAGTCCAACAGAGGTCCCACTTGTCCAAAATCAAGGTGTAGTGAGGGCAGTATTTTTTTTCAAGAATTTCTACAGGAGAATCCATTAACTTTCATTTTACAGCTTCCAGAAGACACCTATATTCCTTGGCTAAAGGCTCCCTTCCTCCCTTTTCAAAGCTAGAAACAGTGAATCTAAGTGTTCTGTAGCTATATATCCCTCTGACTACAGCGGGGAAAGATTCATCACTTTTAAGCATCCCTGGGATTAGAATTGACCCACCTGTTTAATCCAGGTTAATTTCTCTATCTCAAAGACCTTAACATAATCATATTTGCAAAGTTTGTTTTGCCATATAAGGTAACAAATTCACAGGTTCCAGGGATTAGGACATTTTACAGGGCAGGGAGTGCTGCCTGTTATTAATACATGCATCATGAAGGATTTCTCATTTTTTCAATAGCTTACCCATTTAGGAACACTTTATTGGAGAGTAGTACATGATAGCCACCCCCCCCTTGCCGTAAGCTGATAACCTTCAGGTTTTTGGTGTTTGCATTTGATGCCACTTAAATAATGCTCAGAATTTGCTCTACTACTTTCATCTACCTATTTTGTTGTTTCTGCGTAAAAGAAGCTAAAGTAGTAACAAGGAAATCATAAGATAAACATGCAGAGATGTACTCAAAATCTGGATTATTCTCTTTAAAAAAATGTCATGGATTGAATTAAAATTCCTTCCCCAGAATGGCTGCCCTTCTTTATTTTTCTGGTCTGATTCCTGGTCTCTCCCTGTATGTAAAAGACAGAGATAGTAGGAATCCATGTTATGCATGTTATACAAGGCAATCTATGGCAGAAGCTATTTTCAAAGATGGTTTAAATGAATTCTCTTCTGTAAGATTTACAATGACACCTTGATATAGCTCTCAGTATTTGTGTTTTGCAGGTAAGGAAACTGAAGTTTGTAATAATCTTGTCCTATAGTGACATACTTAGTTAATGTTGAAGCCAAGTTGGGACTCTGATTTGTGCTCTATTCTTTGGCAGCTATATTAGAGTAGAATCATTGTGGAAATTTATTTATGCTGTTGATTACTCCTTAGATGATATTAGAGTTCCCTGTTTAGTAATGATCTGAAAACAATTTCGAGTTACTAGTTTGAATTATTATACTACTTTATAATGGTATATTGCCTTCTTAAATATATCTTTAGACAATCTATGATTTCATATAGCCCTGAGTAATTCAATGGGCCAAATCTTTAAGTTATACTTTTTTTTCACATATAAAAATATAATTAGCTCTATAAAGCTGGGTCTAGGTTAGATTGCTGAGGAGAGTCAGAACTAGCTAAATTAATCCTGCAGGAATTATATTGCCTTGATCAGCTTTTAGGGGGTGACCATAAGGAGGGAGGAGAGGAAATTTATCGTTGGAGATTTCCCTTGTCTCTGCTGTTCTCTTTTGTCCTATTTGGATTTTTTTAATTAAAATCTATTTTCTGTGTATCAGACCCTGTATAAACTATTTTAGTAAGCATTTTAAAAGCAGCTTCATATTAATAAATTGGAACAAAAACTTTAAATTTTATTACAGGAATAATTGATTATTCAGTGTAATGACAGTATCTTTATAATTGGAGCTTTGAGACAATCAAGAATTTTAAAATCCAAATATTGTAAATGGTTTCTCCTATCTGCATATACAATGACCATTGACTCTTTTGTCCACAGTGATTTTTAACTTGTGATGGTGAAAGAAGAATGTTAAGTAGGTGAAATGTTTTTGGGTGAAAGAAGAATGTTAAGTAGGAAAAAGTAGTCTAATTAAATTAAAATAATTGTGTTTAAAATTGCTTGCTTTGGTATAACTTTTTTCTCTTACTTCTTACTTTAATATTCTTTTGTTGCAACAACTTTCCTTGTACCCTGTGTCAGCACAAGACTGCTAGAAAAAATCTGGGAACAGGTTAGTTCTTGATATGCATTGTTTAAAAAAAGAATAAAATGCATATTTTCCTAAGAGAATAAAAAACATTTTCATATACACATCATATATTAATATATAATATATAAACTATATTCTTATTTTTACTCAGCTTTATTTCAGATTTCTATATATTTTTGCTTGCTTTTTTAAGCATATTTGATAGTATATCCCATGTATTTCTCTTCTTAATTGTAAAAAATGTATAATATTTTAGAAGAATCAGTAATAACATATTCTTTGTTTTATTTGATTTCTATAGGACCACCCTTCAAAAAAGTATTTTTCTTATGTTTGTACCAATGATTGCTACAGAAAATATTTTAATTTATTCAATTCAGCCGATTAAATTTAGAAAGAGAATAACATCGATAGCAATGAAGTCATAAAATAATTGATCAAAGTTAATGAGAAACTTCAACATAAATAATATATACTTTAGGCAATTCTAAGTTTATGGTACATTTCAAAATATGGTTATTTCATATACTTCTCCTTCTAATCTAACTAACACATTAATATTGTCCTGTCACCATTTCCCAAATAGTGATGATTGGGCTTTCATTTGGTAAAACCTTGTGTATCTATACGCCATAGCACTGACTAAGAAAAGGAGGAAAAAATGCATTTGTAATCAGTATGATTTTGTTTCACTTAATCAAAGACTAATTATTATCAAACCAAATGCTTCTAATATGTTTGGTTATTCAGAAAAAAATTAGACAAAAGGTCACCATTTAATTAAGGTTTGCTTAATAAAGATAATTATAATAAATAGTTGCAGTGCTGTTTATGTGCACTTTCCTAAGTTTTAATTTACAAAATCCAGTTGACTTATCATTCATATAACCAGTTTAAGAATGTAAGTGGCACCTTAGATAACATTTGGAAAAATAGACTGCTCTCCCATTCCCACAAGCTCGCTGAGCATGAAATGACCACTGGCACCATGGTGGCCTTGTGTTATCAAGTAACTGGAGTGAAGTTGATAGATCTGCAGTGGCTAGAGTTGGGTTCTAGCTCATAAAACAGACCTTTTCATTCTCTGCTTCATTCTGGTTCAGGAAAGCTACTGTATGTAGAGAACTGTGTACATAAATTTTGGAGTATAATTTCTTGTCACTTCTGGATAACTCTGTTATGAAACTCAGATGGCAAAAGTGAAGGTAATATTCTTAGTATTTACAGCCAAATTATTTTCAATGTATTTTGCAGTATGCCATTAAAAAAAAAATTCCAGTGTTTATGAGTATGATTTCAGTCAGTCTTTTATGTCAAATGCTATATATTTCAAATTGAGATTGATACTTTCATATAACACCTAAGACTGCTTTAGGAATATACATTAAATATGCAATACATTTTTATGATGCTGATGATAACTTAGAACAAATACCATTTGCTCCAAGTATTGATTATTTATTCAGTCATCCAACACATATTTATTGAGAGCCAAACATGTAAAAGGCACCACATTATTGTTTTTTAACCTAACTTCCAATTGGAGCTAGCAGATAAAAAAAACTTGCGTTACTTTGGCAAATGAAGATTTGCATAGAGCATTCATTTAGGCATGCTCTGTATAAAGGAAGGGAGGATTTACGAGAAAAAACAAAAAGAAAAATATACTTCTGTTTCTCATTCTAAATTTCAGCTCTTCAAGACTGTTGTGTGTAAGACAAAGTTGCAAAGAAGCCACAGATAACCCCAACTCCCATTGTAGGATTCCACTTTGAACTGACTTTCATTTTTCCTCCTCTACAGGTCAAAACCTAGTTTGCTAAGTGGGTGGAAAAAAAGTGAAATCTTTGATCACAAGGGTGGTTACAACATTGCCCTTAAAATCTTTCTAAGCATTTCATCCTTTATCTTATGCCTTTCTTGGAATAAGATTGGTGAGTGAGGTAATTCTCAGGGAGTCTCTGAGTGGCTGGGGGATTGTGGCATCCAGTGGCTGTAGGGACACCTTACCTTAGAATACCAATAGATACTATTGGTTTTGAAAGGTGAGACATGAGGAGGAATTTGTCTTCATTGATATTTAAGGATACTCCGTGAGTTTTTCTAATCCATTGAAACATGACTTTCTATCACACTGACACTCTTTTGACAGTAATCTGAATAGGAAACTCAGTGCTAAACATGACAATACATTTTATTTCCTTTGTCTAAAAAGGACTGAGAAAAAATTATGAAAAAGTTTCCTTGACCTACACAATACTGTGTGCTTCCTCTCACCGAAATAATTTATTTTGCCTTTGGGCCTGACACTTTTAACATTATCCCACTGATTTCATTATCCATTTTTTGGAACCATCTGGATTGTGCATATTTGCAGTAATTTTATTTGGCTAAAGGGGTTAATTAAGAAATCTTTAAAATGATAGAAATATAAGAATTATCTTGTAAATGTTTATGAAAAGTTTTATAGTTCTCTTCACTTACTAAAACATTTAACTTATATAATATTACACTCAAGCTAAATTTTTTTACTTAATATTTTTTATTTTAGGTGCTCTGTTATTTTATCATTAACTTTTATGTATTCCCATAGTATTGTGGAGGAATTTTCCTAAAATATTGTATAAAATGTTTTTTACTGATTATACAAGTAATATATATCTATGCTAAATATTTGGGAAAATTTAGAAGAATTATACAAAAAGGAAAGAAATCCAGAGTATAATTTTGTCATGGAGATACAACATTTAGTTTTTATCAAAGTCAAATTTTTGTTCATTTACTTTATTAGCATAGATGTATAACGAAGAGGGAAATTTATTTCAGTACACAATTATTAACTACATACTATGTACCTTCCACAGTGTTATTCACTATAAAAATATAAAGGTGTCTAAAAGAGACTTCACTCTGCACAAATATATAATTTAATTAAGAAAGATGAGACAAAAGAGATATAAGACAATACAATAATTAAGCATCAGTAAAATTAGGTCATGTAGATGGAGGAGAGATGCTTTTATAATAACTTCCAATTAAATTTATGTAGTTTAAGATTATTTTAATGAGCTTTACCAAAAGCACTATTTAATTGTGGTTGTTTTTAAGAACAGTGCTATATAGACAGTCTCTACAAGTTCAGCTCCAAGTTCTTGTCAACAAAAACAGCTGCATTCAATGAAATTTAAAGAGACATTTTCTAAGTTAATCAGCTTGGGGGCTTATGGAGAAGAAAGAGAAAGTGTCTTCTTTAATTTCTTCTAGTCCACTTCATCATCGTATTTATAGTAGTTATAGTATCATAGAGTTACAAGAAATGTTTATAATTATTCCAAATCCTCTATTTTAGAAATGAGCCAGTGGAGGCCCAGAAATATTACCTTGTCCCCTCACATCCTTTCATACAACTGTGACTTTTGAGACTGTAAATTCCATGAGGCCAGGGAATCTTTTTGTTTATTCATTGTATTATTCATTATTCATTGTATTATTATTATTCATTGTAATTATTCATTGTATTATTCATTATATTAGCCACAATAGTACTTGAGAAGTTCTTTAAGTATATGTAATTACATCTCTGAAAGACCACATTCGTTTGTTTAATTTTATATTTTCTCATGCATTTATTAATTCATTAACTTATTTGACATACACTTTTAGAAGTCTTACTCATCACTAAATACCCTGTTCCTGCTAGATGTACAAGAGTAAAATATACATTCTTTGCTTTTGTATAACCCAGAGTCGAAGGTACAGTAGGTATCAGACTTGCAAATAGAGTTTTGGTACAATAGAGTTTGTAAATTCCATGCCTATATCAGCAGTCTGAGTATTATTATCAGTATCTCTCTTTGATACATATTAATCTTGAGAGCATTTATTGCCATAATCTCATATTATTCTTCCCATATTAAAAATATTTTCTACATACTATTTTAGTTAACACAATATATACTAATGGCAATGCAGATAATATATAAAAATGGAAAGTAGCTGAGCTTGGTTGTCTGCACCTCTAGTCCCAGCTACATGGGAGGCTGAGGCAGGAGGATCCCATAATCCCAGGAGTTCGAGTTGAAGTAGGATTGTGCCACTATATTCAGCCTGGGCAACAGAGAGAAAACCTGTCTCTAAAAAAAATAAAAACAATAAATAGAAGGCATCCCCAACCTTTCCTTTTTCTGAATATATTTCTTATTATTTAGATTTTCTTTTACATTCCTCATGATAGTTGTAGATGTGGAACTCTTCGCAAATTTTCAGCTATCTTCTTTGACATTAAGGATGAGCACAAAGAGAGCTGTTGTCTCTTTTCAGCCCATCTGGTCTTCCCAGGGTGTTTTGGAATTACTTTTGGACTTTATGTTAGGTGCTGGCCACCCTGCATAACTCACCAGTCTACAGATGGCCCTCAAAATAGTTGGGACAGTTTCTCCATTCAAGAGTACAGAGATTTTAGTTGTTCTTTCTAAATTCCCTTAATCTTTCTCCCATTTTTCACATATTTTTCTCTATATTTTGTTTATTTGTTTTTCACTAGAAAGAGTTACTTCTGAACTTTTTGTCAATCTGCAGACACTACATAAGAAACCTCCCCCATTCTAATGATGATGTTTCTGTAGTTTCCTGATTCACATCTGTGAAAAATTTTTTATTTTTATTTGAAAATGCTATAGAAGAACTGAAAAAGAGCTATTTATGTATATTTATATTTATACAGGATATTCTAGTATTAAAAATAAGTAAAGCATCCAGAAAATCCCCATGATGAACTATTTAACTTGTGCATATTATATTTTCAAAGAAACTGTCAAGAGAGCAAACAGACAACCCACAGAATGGGAGAAAATTTTTGCAAGCTACACATCCGATATAGGGCTGATAACTAGAATCTATTTAGAACTCAGGAAAATCAGCAAGGAAAAATCAAATAACCCTATCAAAAAGTGGGCAAAGGACATGAACAGAAATTTTTCAAAAGAAGACAGAATAATGGCCAACAAACATATGAAAAAATGCTCAACATCTCTAATCATCAGGGAAATGCAAATTCAAACTGCAATGAGATATCATTTATCTTTAGTAAGAATGGCTTTTATCAAAAAGTCCCCAAACAATAAATGCTGGCGTGGATGGGGAGAGATAGGAACACTCCTACACTGCTGGTGGGACTGCAAACTGGTTCAGCCTCTGTGGAAAGCAATATGGAGATACCTTAAAAGTGATACAAGTAGATCTACCATTTGATCCAGCAATTCCACTACTGGGCATCTACCCAAAAGATCAAATGACACTCTACAAATGGGACACCTGCACTCGAATGTTTATAGCAGCACAGTTCACAATCGCAAAGGTGTGGAAACAACCCAGGTGCCCATCAACACATGAGTGGATTACTAAAATGTGGTATATGTATACCATGGAGTACTATTCAGCTTTAAGAAAGAATGGTGATAAAGCACCTCTTGTATTTTCCTGGATAGAGCTGGAACCATTTCTACTAAATGAAGTATTTCAAGAATGGAAAAACAAGCACCACATGTACTCACCAGCAAATTGGTATTAACGGATCAACTCTTAAGTGGACATATAGCAATAACATTTATCGAGTTTTGGGGAGGAAAGAGGTGGGAGGAGGGGATGGGTATGTACAAACATAATGAAAGAGATGTGCAACGTTTGGGGGATGGTCACGCTTGAAGCTCTGACTCAAGGAGGGGGCATGGGAAATATACGTAACCTTAACATTTGTACCCCTATAATATGTGAAATAAAAAAATTAAAAAAATAAGTAAAGCATCCAGAAAATGCCCCTGATGAACTATTTACGTTGTGCATATCATATTTTGAAAAATATTATAAAGAACTCTTATTTTACTACTCCAAAAGTAATATAAACTGATGCCTTGTGGCTTGAGTTTGGATGAACCAAAGAGTGAAAAGCTGTTTTGTACTGGGGTCATAAAGAGGAATCAGGCCTGTAGCTATATTGGAAAGGAGGGTCCCAATACTCTGCAACAGCTATGGCACCTGCTTAACTCAGAAAACTCTTCAGTATAGACAAGAAAAAGATCCAGAGTGCCAAAATATTTCAACAGTCTGGCCTTTTCTCTACCTGAATGACATTAATCCCTCCAAGAGATTATTGCACCACATGAGCCATTAGAAGCACTTATTTCATACATTCAGTTAACTTTTGTTTTTCATAAATATAGCAATCATTTTTATCAAAATGCTTTGTTATCTTTGATTTTCCCCCCAGCATCATAAATAGGTTGTATACTCATTTTGTAAGTTATTTAGGTAAGCCTTACCAGAGGCAATGGAATAGATGACTCAAAATTATGTACAAAACAATTCAACAGCCTGCTATTTTTGAAAGGTAGACTGTTTTACATAGACAATACAGTGGAATAAATGTTTTTTCACTATTGATAGAACTATACCTTTACTGACACTGTATTCTTATATTAGTTGACATCAATCATTTACTTTAGAAAATATTGTAAAGGTTTTTTAATTGACTTCTGCAGACTCCTTGTGTCCTTGGAACTTTATATGTATTTCATAATATCTGACTTTAGAACTTAGTGTATTAACACAGTATTGGATCTGTATCATATAAATCATTTTATATAACACATACTTCGAAATGTGCACAAATAGGGTCAAGGTTCCTGTGTTCCTTGCTCCCTGCCTTCTTCTTTATATATGTGGACAAAAAAGTGCAAGTCCTGGTATCCTATATTCTATTGATTATGCTGATAATATCAATTAGTCTTTTAATCATTCATACTTTTTAACTGCCTCTGCCTTTAACTTCCTTTTTAACTGCAAGAAGAAAACACCAGCTGCAGGCATTAATATTTTGTTGTACAAGTCACAGGAGGAATTTAGTGGAAATTATTTGACTCTGTTTGTGACAAAACTGAGTAAAGGTAATTTCCATTTTCTAAATTTGTCTCCAAATGCCAACATCTGTCCAGGAAAAAAATTTTTAAAAAGAGAATTTCTCCCAATGTTTGTATTTTTTTCTAAATATAGAACTCTTTTAATGATTTTTAATTTAATAGCTGCTTCTCTGAAAAGGTGTAACTTTATGAATATAACATCTAAATAAAGAAAAATATAATTTATCACTGCAACTAAGTTAGTGTTGTATGAGTAATTACTAACAGATCATTCACATGTAACTTCCTTGCAACCTTTCTAACTTGAGCTCAGGGTTTCACTCTCAGGGCACACACTCTTTGCCCAAGGTAAATTCTTGTTATAAAGAGAATATCCATTTGGCTATTTTGGGGTGAGGATCTAAGGTATTTTAGTCATAAAAGTAATTCAGATTTTAGTGTATGTGTTGTTACTTCAGTCTAGAAGAATTTAGAAGCTGAGGAGTAACTTATACTGGTTTTTTAAGATAAAGTTTTACCAAATTTATAAAGATAGTAATCCAAAGTATAATAGGTTAAGTGGAAAATTCAATATCTGAAGATATATTTCCTGTGTATTTGTAGAAAAAAGTATCCCTGTTGGGAAGAAAAATGTATACATATCTTCTCACATCACAGTTTTGATTATACATTGTAATATAAAATGTTAACTTAAAATAAAATTCTTAAATTCTGAAAAGAAAAAGTAGGCAAGGAAACAACATGTGTTGTTTCTACATGTGTTAGTGTATCACTTAGTTATTTCAGGAAGCAAAGCAAAAATGGTGTGAAATTTTCTACACATAAATATTCAGAAAAGTACCCTTATGCTGTGGTAGGTGTACAGATAACTTGGTAGAACTTCATAAGACTGTAAATCTCTGTGATTCCTCTCTGGGATTCTGATTCAGTTGTATGCAATAGGACTCAACAATCTATACTTTAAACAAATCACATAAGACAGAGACTACCTCAAGACATAGTGATGTGAATAATTTCCCATGTTTTCCATTTATGTGAAATTTCTTTGATTTTAAAATTAAATATATGTCTAAGTATTGATATCACATTTATTTTAGAAATTGACCTCTTTTAATTACACCAGAGGAGGTTTCGTTGTTATTGTTGTTTTACTTTTTTGATGAGTCATCATAAATATCTGGCAATAGTTACCAACATTATCAAGAATAACATGTATTTTCCAAGTGACTGCTATTTGTTTGCTACTTTTCTAACCCTGTGGAAACCAAAATGTTAAGATCTTTGCTTTCTAGTGTTTAATTTGGCTAGGTAATTAAAGCATGTAGATCAAAATGTTAAAGAGACTAAAAGATTGTAAGATGGTATATTCTAAGACTCTCAAGATCCCCTTTGTAAATAGAGAATATTAAATTAGGAATCGGAAAACATGACTTTGGTTATTCTCTGTGCCTTTTAGCAGTTCTTTGCTGTGTGTAAGTCTTTTAACATTTGCACTGAATCTACTTTGTCCCCGTTAAAATTAGTATGAAAATACTTTCCTTTTATAAACCAATACTTTATCACCATATTATTCACATAAATATGTGTAAGAATTTATATGACATATCATACTATAAATAATTTGATAAAAATGTGATAATATGATTATTAAGGGTTTTAAGAGTTAAAGGCTAAAAGATATTAAAAGGCTAAGGTAATCATAGGAGATTATGTGGGAAAATTATTGCAAAGGTAAGATTTCAAGTAGTAAAAAAGTGGTGAGCACAGCTGGTCATGTTATACAAGAAAGTGTATCTCTGAGAGCTACTTTTGGGAAAATTCTCACAAATATTTGTAATATTAAAGTAGAGGTAGTGAGATCTCCTTCATGTTATAATTTAAAGCATTACTGTAATTGTCTGTATGCTCCTTTTATTCTCTGGGTTATTCACTACCTATATATTTATATATAAAACCTAATTGTAAATTAATAGCAATGGAATATTATATGTGCATAAGGGAAGGAATTATGGTCACTAAGGGACACATCAATTTAAATTTTCTTGATTCATTATGAGAAAATCTCAACTCTAACTCTTTATTAACATAAAATTTTATTTTAAATTCATATACATTAATTATATTGAAATAATTTGTAGAGATCATAATCTAGTCTTATTTCTACTAATAGTTCTACTTAGTGCTTATATAGAATTCTTCTGCATCTAAAATGTGGTATATTACTTAATGAATGCTTATCAAATAGGTCTGCAAGTAAAACACCACATTAAAAGCTTTATGTAATGGCACAAAAAATGAGGTGAATTCCTCATGTTTAAGGAGTTTGCAATCTAGTTGTAGGGGTAAGATATGCACCCCAATATCTGTGTGCAGTACAATCACTGTATAATTAACGTTGACAAAGTGAATCACATAAAAGTAATAGCAGTTCAAGAGTGAAAAATGTAAGCTGGACCAGCTAGAGAAAGTAGGAGGCCTGAATCAGGTGTTCAAGGTATGCTTTACATCGACAGGGAGGACATTTCAATATGGGCTGTTGGTATGAGTAAAATGCAGTGATGGTGACATTTGAGTACATAGTAAGGACATTTTTCTCTCGACCAGGCATCAGAGCCCCTGACTTACCATGAAGAAATAAACCCATTTTCTGTGTTAGTTATTCTTTAAGCGCCGGGGCATTCTTATTCTTCCTACCTCCATATTCCTCTCATTTTGCATTGATTCTCTAGTCCCCCTGCCCACATTTCTGAAATGAGCTTTGACCCTTCTTGTGGCTTTCCAGCTACCTGCCTACATTTCTCTCTGTTGCCTTCTTACCTTTAAACCGTCTACCAATCTTTGTCTGCACTTTTTCTTATTAGCTGGTGTATGACAAGTATTGATGCCCCAAATCAAATTTCAAAAATCTCTCCAAAAGAGAATATCACCGTTCAGAGTTTAAGTCTTAACAGTGCCTTTCAGTTTTAAAAATGTGTACATAGACATCAATATAGACATAATATATTACACACATCATTTTATAACATGACAAAATTCAGTTATTACTATTCATTTAAAATTGAATTCATTTTTGTGAATTTTTCCCCACATAATTAAACTTCCTTTGGGCACACCATTATAATAACTTTTTGATATTCTGTGCTATAGATGAGGCTTCTTGACCTACACTTTCCTAATATGAAAATTGGGCTAATAATAGCTCACAAGGTTGTTGTAAGAATGAATTGAGATGACATATGGAAAAACCTTCTTGCATAGTCTCTTGGATTTGGTACATGTTCATGAGAGTTTATTATATGCCTAAATTTCCATTTGCTGAGCTCTGATATATATGGAAATAATTCATGTCTTCCTCTTAGAGCCGTACTGAAAGACATTTGACTGAGGAATAATTAGAAGTTGCAAAACCCATTTGTTCATTGATTAATACTATGACGGAACCTCACACCACCATTTTCAGATCACACATACTCACACACTTACCATATCTCTCCTTCTGAGTAAAACATTCCATATTTTTGAAGATAATTCCCAAGGCACAATAGCATCTCACATATTGTGAGAGTGGATATTGAAGTGAATTGAAATTACTTCAGAACTTCCTGATTTAAAACTCAGAACTGGTGCAATAATGACACAAATGGAAAAAAAAAGGTGTCACAATAGACTTGTTTATTAGGATGTAGAAAATGTGGGTCGTGGAAATATAAAGTTAGTTCTATATATTTTTTACTTGATATTCCAGCAGGCCATCAAAGTGGAAGCATTAAGGAGATATTTGAAAATAAATTTAGAGCTCAGAGGAAAGGACTGCATAAGGCATATATCTGATACACACACACACACACACACACACACACACACACACACACACACACATACGGAATCATATATATGGATATCAGATGCCACAGGACAAATCATGATAATGTATGAACTCTTAAAATTTAATATTAAAAATATGACATATCCTTGAATATTTTCCTACTCATTTGTAAGTATTCTTGAATCTGAGTCTCAATTTTTACACTTGCTGTGTGATATGGATATAGTACTTGCTTTCCTCATCCAGGACCTGGGAAAATCTAAAGCTCTTCTCCTGTTTCTAGAAACAATAGTGTTGAAAGTATCTGAACCAGGATCCAGGGCGTGGATCACATGAAGTCATTGGAAGGCAAATGATTAAGATTCAGTGAGTACTTACCATGTGCCATATAACCCTCTATTTCCATGTATTTACTCATTTGATTTTCACAGGGAAGTTAATACATATGCCACTGTCCTTACAGTTAGTGGCATGAGGCCCTGGGCAGCCTTACTCAAGCTTGAGCTCTGAACCATTAATGACTAGAATGACAAAAATATATGTAGAATGTCCGTGCTAGGAAAATGAAAAAGGAAATCAACAATCAAAGAAAAATGAGTGTCCTGGGCAGTACATTGCCTTGGAAGAATAAAAGAACATTCCTAGCTATATGGTCCTTTGGGGAAGGATTTTGAATCAGAGAGAACACTAGGCAGAAGAAAAAAATTACCAGAATGTTATGAGCAGTTTGAAACCTGTATATAAATGAAGCTGCCTAAGGAAAGACAATTTGTTTTTCACAGAGTATCATAACAATTTCCACTATCTGGATCCTTATACTTTGAGTTGAATGAAATAATTGACCACACAGTTAAAAAACAACTATAGTGTTGTTTAATTATATTTTATAATTTAATAATAAATAATAAAAAACATTTCAAATATTGAATAACATACGCAACTTATCAGTTGATTTCACATACTATATTTTTCTTAACTAAGCATTACATACCTAAAGGGGAGCAAACATGCCTTAGACTTTTCTCTCATATTTATAATGCCAAACATATTGCTCACTGTTATACTAGATACTCACTAAACACTTATTCATTGATAGAATATTTGTATGACATAATCTATGCATCTTTTACTATTTTTAAAGACACTATGAATGGAGTATTTTTTATTTTGCTTACTTTCAAATAGTTTACTGTAATGCAATGTTGCAAATATTAAAAGTCTTTTCATGATTTCATTGATTCTCTGATTCATTCATTCATTCTTCCATTTATTCAATAAGTACTATTACCAAATTCTGTTTCCTGTCATCTACTCAAGGAGATTAATAGGAAATGCTCTGCTTTGTCTGCCTCATAATCAAATTTTCTTCTCTACTGTGTCATTCTCACCAGTTGTTATTTATTGCCTTCAAAAAAAATATTTTCTTAGCCTCTCTTCCCCCTCTACTTACTGTCCCATTGCTTTATTTCTCTTTTCAGCAAAACCCCTTGACTGACTTCTCTTAGCCGTGATCACAAATCACTCTACTCTCAGTTTCTATTTTGCCCATCCCAATCAGGTTTTGCCACACCTATATCTTCAAACTGAAAATCTTAGAATTGCCCACAACTACCACATTGCCAAGTCTAAATGTCACTTCTCAGTCCTTATCTTAATTGCCCCATCTGTAGCATTTGTTTTCTTCCTATCTCACTAGTCACTCTTTCTAGATCTTCTTAAATGATCCTCTCCTAACATATTCTAATATCTGGATTTTGGAGTGCACCAGGGTGCAGTCCTTGGCACTGTTCCTTTCTATCACTCATGACACTGGAAATATAACTATTCCCAAGAAAGAAGTATCTGACCAAGTCAAAAGAAATGATTGTTTGGGCTCCAGTGAAGATTGAAAGCAGAAGCTCTTTTGTAGGAACAAAGATTATAGGCTTGATCTCCAAGAAAAGTTTTGCCAGGAAGAAGGAGTATGTATAGACTAGCCTTTTGAGGAAATGAGACACTTGGTAAAAGAGTGATTTGGGGAATCGACCTCATATGTTAGCCTCTGTATGAAAATAAGCCTGAATTAGTAATAAAGGAGTATAACTTAGAAAGGAGAGCCTGTTAAAATAATGGCTTCTTTTCTTCACATTTAAATTTTTCAAATAAAACTTAGTATGGCTTCTAGGCCCCAAATTTGGCAAAATCAATTTTTTATATATTTATATTTATGTGTATGTGTATGTGGAGGAGAGAGGAGGAGGAAGAAGAGGAAGAGGAGAAAGGGAAAGAGAGGTAATCTGTAGGTACAGGTATGTTGAGGAAAATAGATTCACTAAAGCACATAGTATTGCATGAATTTTGAATACTTATTATATGATGAGAATTTGATGAATTGATTCATTTGGTCTATAAAATATATAACATATGAATTCCACTCATTCTTATAAATTCTAAATTTATATTTTACAGAAGGATCTGTATAAGACTAACCCCACAAAAACACTTTAAACTTCTGCTGCAGCAAAATGCAAGAATTCTCTTATTATCCCCTTTAGCTACTCTAAATTTTAAGCTCTACTAAACACTAATTCATAGTTTAATTACACCAGATAGACAATCTTTAAAACTTGAGTACTTTAAGCTTAGTTTAATATCACTGTATACAACTTTGGGATAATATTGAAAAATGCAAGGAAAATAATTATTTAGCTGGAAAAAAAGTTATTTCCATTTGGGAGCTGATACTGCTCCTTTTCTCTCTCTACTAAAGTGTTCAAAACATATAGGATGACTTAACTAAATTAATTTTTATTCAATTATCTTTATTAAACTACAAATAAAGACTTAGCTCTTCTGAAAGCGCATGTATATGAAAACCCACCTGCTCATAAAACTGTGGATGGGGACGCTGCATCACTGGGTCAGTCCCATGATGTTTTATTTTTTTAAATGATCATATTAGGCCCCAATAACATTATTTAATCATCACCATTTTCTCTCTCCTCTCTTCTTTTCTTCCTCCGACCTTTCTCCCTCCCTCCCTCTGTCCTTTTCTGCATCTGCTTCTTTTAAATGTTATGTCAATTCCCTCACGAATCCGAACTTAGGACTCAAGAAAACCTCATAAAGAAAAGAAAAGGGAGACTCCCCTGCCCTCCCTTCCACCCCCTACCTCAAGCCAGTAGAAAAATCCCAGGAAGGACCCTTATTTACCAGCTTAGGGAGTAGGAGGACTCTGGACTGAACTCAGTGGAAGGTGTATGCGGTGCCCCCTCGTGGCCATGGTGGTGAAGTCCTGTGGATATCTGCTGTTACTGGAGCCCTGGAGCTGAGAGTTTGAACAGGAAGACTGGAGTATTTCTAGTGAATTTCATTAAACTCTCCAGTCTCTCGATTGCTGAATTTTTTTCTTGTCTATCAGTCCCTCCAGAACCCCTCATTCCTTCCCCAGCGTGAGCTTCATATTTAATTATCAAAACTGCTCTTTTACCTAAATCTTTGATGTTCTACATGCTCTACAAATCCACATCCACCAACATGGCGTTGGTGACAGCATTCACTTCTTATATTCTTCCACTGAGACACTGGAATCCATTTGGAGGAAATGACACAGTTGGTAGTCCTCCAGTATAAATGGGAGGAAAAAAAACACACAGTTGGGCACTTGGGAACCATTATACATCCATTGTCTCTAGTTTTAGCTAGATATTTTTCGATGCTCCTGGAGCCATTCATTGCCTTTAACAGCTCATGTTCTCTTTCTCCCTGCAGTGATCTTAAGCCTGCACCAATCTTCAGATCTCTTGGCCCCTTGGTGGATGGACTTTTCCCCCTCATTTACTGAGAACATTCCAAGCATCTGGCATCATCCTCTTACTTTGCTTCATTCTACTCTGCCCTCAACAATACATACAAATGTATGCCCATCTATCCTTTTCTTATCTATTTCCTTTTAGTTACAGAGGACGAGAACTCCTTCAAAGCCAAATCAGTCATCCATACTATTAGTACAAACCTCACCTGCCAACTCCAAGACCTTGCCCAAGTCCTTCCCTCTCTGTCTTGTGACATGAGTTACTTTCCCTATTCTAAGAACATTTTCTCTTTTAAACAATCTGAACTCTGTAATATGTAAAAACAGATACAACCACCCCACCCTTGCATGCACATGCACACAGTCACACCCCCTTCTCCACTCCACAAAGCTCCCCTTGGATCATGCTCCCACATTAGGACTCCTGCTCATTATTCTCATGCAATTTTTTTGGAAGAGCAATTTCCAATCACTGTCTCTCACCTTTCAACCCTCAACCCTGTTCAACCTGCTACCTTCTGGCTTCATACCTTTGCCCACAGAATTGTTTTAGTAGGGTTTTAACCTATTAGCCAAATTGACTGGGCAGCTTCAGTTGTCTTATGCTACTTCATTTTGACTTTTAGCTCTGTTAGCTCCTGTCTTTAAACTCCCTGTTCCCATGGCTTCTGTGATATCACGTTCCAAACTAGACTGGTACCTCTACCATTTCTATTCTGTCTCTTTAAGACACATCATTTTTTATTACTTCTAAAATATCACTGCTTCACATTTTTTTTTGTTTCTGTTACTGTTATATTGATTTTCCCAACCATCATACTTTCTCTGGGATCAGATTGATACTGTAATATCTTGGCTATTTCCACATGGATGCCTTCATTCATAAGTCATCTGGAATTTCCAAAATTGAACCCATCATCTTTTTTCATAAACAGGTAACTACTTCTGTTTTTCTCTTTTCAGTTAGTGGTACTAATAGCTACATGCAGTTCCTGATAATATTAATTCTAATGCCTAGTTAACATTGATTGAGTTCGTAGTAGTGTGTGTGTTACATACACTATGCACAGTACTTTACATGAATCATCTCAGCTGCTCTTAACAATCCTATAAAATAGATGCCACTATATTACCATTCTGTAGTTTTGGAAACTAAGGTTTAAACATGTTAAATAATTTTCCAGAAGTTACTTAGGAAAGAGGAATTGGGATGCTCATTGAGAAGACATGCTGAGTCATTATGATAGCCCGGCTGACAGTCATCTTTGACTTTTCTTTCACCCTCTGTTCCAGACAGCACCATATCTTGTCATTTTACTTCCTCAACATTTCTTGAATGCCTTGTTCAAAGAATCTCCCCAAAATCTCTCCACCCATCAAGATGCTCTTATTTATATGCTTATTATCCCTAAGCTGAAATAGTGCAACAACATTCTTATAGAATTTCAGTTCTCATATCTATTTTCCAGTAGCCTCCAGTGATTAAATAAACAAATTTAAAACTCAAAAGAAATCACACAAATCTGAGGGTGTTCTCTCTTGCTCAAAACAGTTTGATGGTTTCCACTATTTCCAGCTGAATCACTCCTCCTCCATATAACTACAAGTGTGTGTTGAGTGTTGAGCAAGCCTCTGTGCACAGACCTCTCTGGCTGCCTCCACCTCTGGTCCTTTAGGATGGATTTCCCTTTTTTCTTTAGTAATGCAAACTGATAATAGGTCTTGCCATCATTCACTTATGTGCCTTTGTTCTTGCTTTCATGTCCCCTTGGAAGACTTCATCCCAGTCTCTTTCCCCTGAACTGGAATAACTCCCACTGCCCCCTGCCTATTGAATTCTTGCTAGTTCTGACAGCTCACTGCCTCCCCAATGCCTTTCCTTGACTTCCAGAACAAAATAAGGGAACTTTTTTCTTTACTTCCATACTAATGTTTATGTATTTCCATAGACTTGCAAAGACTTGCAACTTTGTTTTATAATTATCTGTTTCTATCTAGACCAGGCCCCTTGAAGTCAGACTCTACATTGTTTTTATATTCTTATTGCCTGGCAGTAGAACTTCATGTTTCCTAAGGGTGTTATTTCATTTCTCTTAAAATACCAGTATAGGTTATGAAGAGGTAAACTTTGAGTTAGATCTTGAATAATGGGTTTACAAATTGATGGAATAAAGAAGCAGCGGCATCAGCCAAAGAAATAGTCATGAAAGTAAATAGACAACCTACAGAATGGGAGAAAATTTTTGCATCCTACGCATCTGATAAAGGGCTGATAACTAGAATATACTTAGAACTCACGAAAATCTGCAAGAAAAAATCAAATAACCCTATTAAAAAGTGGGCAAAGGACTTGAACAGAAATTTTTCTAAAAAAGACAGGAGAATGGCCAACAAACATATGAAAAAATGCTCAACATCTCTAATCATCAGGGAAATGCAAATCAAAACCACAATGAGATATCACTTAACTCCAGTGAGAATGGCTTTTATCAAAAAGTCTCCAAACAATAAATGCTGGCGTGGATGCGGAGAGAGAGGAACACTCCTACACTGCTGGTGGGACTGCAAATTAGTTCAACCTCTGTGGAAAGCAATCTGGAGATACCTTAAAGCGATACATGTGAATCTACCATTTGATCCAGCAATCCCATTACTGGGTATCTACCCAAAACATCCAATGACACTCTACAAAAAAGACACCTGCTCTCAAATGTTTATAGCAGCACAATTCATAATTGCAAGGCTGTGGAAACAGCCCAAGTGCCCATCAATCCAAGAATGGATTAATAAAATGTGGTATATGTATACCATGGAGTATTATTCAGCTCTAAAAAACAACGGTTATAACACATCTTATATTTTCCTGGTTAGAGCTGGAACCCATACTACTAAGTGAAGTATCACAAGAATGGAAAAACAAGCACCACATATACTCACCAGCAAACTGGTATTAACTGAGCAGCACCTAAGTGGACACATAGGTACTACAGTAATAGGGTATTGGGCACGTGGGAGGGGGGCGGGTATATACATACATAATGAGTGAGATGTGCACCATCTGGGGGATGGTCATGCTGGAAACTCAGACTCGTGGGGGGAGGGGGGAATGGGCATTAATTGAAACCTTAAAATCTGTATCCCCATAATATGCCAAAATAAAAAAATAAATAAAAATAAATAAAATAAAGTTAATGTTATTAACAAAGAAAAAAAGAAGTAGTGGTATATTTAAATGTACAATTGACCATCATTGGGATTATTTGAATGTTAGGTTTAATCTTTGCATTTATACTATACTCTGTGAGTTTCTACACTGTGCATTCTATTCTATTTTTTATGAACCATGCATATATTTAGAAGTTGAAATAATGGATTGGGAATGGAAACAAAACTGTTTCCTAAAATCAGTTAATTTTGTGATTAATTATAAAGTATTTTAAAAACAGCAATGGGTGAGATGGCATCTGTGGTTGGCAATGAACATACTGTGGATAATTTATTATTAAAGACCTTTAAAATTTTTAAAACCCAATTAAAAAAATCTTATAATTGAAGGGTAGGAAAAATGCTTCTTTAAAAAGCAACAATAAGATTAAGCAACATCACACAACCTCCGGGCAAATGCTGATCTCACATCGTAATAAATTATCTGCTTATTCTTTGTGTGAGTTAAATATCATTGAAACAACTGCACTTGATAATGCCTCAGGCTGTCATCGTGTTATATTTCTGTACATAATAAAGAATGGGAGAGTTATAGGGGAAAAACTGCAGAAAAGAAAGAAAATATCTTTGTAGGTGGTGTGGGTTTTTTAACTTTATTTTTGTTTTTTTCCTCAGACATTCTGTCAAGGGCACTATCACATGAATTGGTTTGTTCTTAACTATCTTTGGTTCTTGCTACCTCCTTAGAACTAATTATCACTCATTTTTAAGCCTGCCCAATAATACGCCCACATGAAACAGTAAACTAGAGGGAACTTGGATCATATGAAATACTTTTCACAAGGAGCTGTATCCTGTGGCTTTTGCACATGGGTTATTTCCTGTGAATTCGTGAATTGAATGATGATAGCCTCCAAATATCATCTGGTTTATATCTCCTTTCTAAAATAACAAGTAAAGGTTCCTCTTCCATGTTAAACAAAACTAATAGCTAAAATATTTTTCTGTTGTGCAGTGATACAGAGATTGGGTGAAAATTTCAGCAGTAAGGAAAAGATGGAAAAGCAGAATATAGAGCAGTACAGCAGAATCATCACCCTTCAAATGCCCATATGTGTTCTTACTTAAAAATAAAATGCATTTTTGATATAGAGATAGTATTACCAAACTAATTAAATCCTGATATGTTATCCTACATTTTAGTTTTTGTATGATTTGTCTATTGATATTTCTTATGATTTATTTAATTAAATATTTTAAAATCACTTTTGTCTATGAACTTTCTTAGTTTGTTGATAGCTTGAAAGAATATTTTTAAAATTTATACAATTTTTATAATTCAAATATCTGGAGATTAATGAAGTTAAGTTGATTGGATTTTTCAAATATATGCCCATATATGTCCAGTAGTTCCTTTAGTTCCAATACTAATTCTTTAGTATTTTTAATAGTTTTATTTTAGCTGATGATATATCTTATAGGTAAAGGAAAATGTTAAGGAAATTATTTCAAATTGCTTTGATTGGTAGGATACAATATCATGATGTAGTAGGAAGAACTGTTTCAGGGAGAAGTTTGGAGGAGACTATGCCGTTGCTCCCAGAAAAATGTCATTTTCATTGAAAAAAAATGAATAGAAAGTGCTCTTGGAGGTGCGTCAATCATTGTGAAAATGAACTAAGGTTCATTATGAGATGGAAAAAGTGACTACCTCAATCTTAATTCTCTGGTAGAGACTAATAGGATTTTTGGTCCCTTCACTGTACCTATTCTGAAGACACATAGAGTCTGTAAAAGATGAATGAATTTAAAAATTGAAAGGATGCTTGTCTCATTAAATGTTATAAAAGTCTCTATCATTTGTCTATTTCTTTGTAAAGATAGGAAGCTTATTTATGGTAGAAGTTACTCAGCCATCATGTACAAATAGATTTTGGCTTTTCTGTAATTGTTTACTTTTCAATTTAAATACTAGTTGGGGATCATGAGACATTTTGCTAAATTCCCTATTGTCGAAATGAGCTTTCATAGCCAAAATATTGCTATTGTGTATATATATATATATATGTCTATATTTATATATTTGTAAATATTTTCTGTGAGTCTGTTTCATCAACTAGCAAATTTCTGATTGCAGGTACTACTGAGATTTAATGTAAAATGTGGTGATAAAATTTATTTAAGCATTTATAGTAAAACTTCATTAAACCATTTTTTTAGAATTTAGTATTTGTAAGAATTTGTTATTATTGCTAAATTAAGGTTTGCTTGTGTATAAGAAAAAGAGTTTTACTAACATGATGGAACAGAAGGTATGAAACACATGTTCGAGGAAAATACTTTTAAATCACATTTGAAGGCAAAAATCATATTGAAGAATTAAATCACAATTTATAGGCAAAAATATTATGTTAATTAAAATGTATGTATTAGAAACTCATCCCCTTTACTAGGCAACATATCACAATTATTAGTTCAAATATTACTTTTAATACTTTAATGTGATTTTTCAATAATACTTACACTTAAAATATTCTGTAATTGCAAACTATTTTTACCTCAGATTAATCTCCCCAGTTAGTGGAGAATTGACTAATTTTTATCTTTATTTCTCATCAGAAATTTCATGAAATATGAAAGAAGTCATGCATTTATTATTTTTATTTTCACATATTTGCCATCCTTTTCAATTTTTGAGGTGCTAATAAGCAGAAAGAAATGATCAAGTAGGCAACATGATAGAGGGAAAATAATGATTTGAGGTATTACTGTAAAATCAATTCCAGAATAATTAGGTTCTATTGCAGCTGATGCAAAATTTTATTGAAATCATGTACATAGCTATCATCTAGGAAGTGCCAAATATCTGTAACAACTTGATTACTTTTAGAGAAATTAAATTTTCCATCAATATATCTCCTGATACTACTACTCATGTCTAGATGATTAAAGGATCAGCAGGAAGTCTCAATATGCAGATCTTCATTTTCTCTTCCTTGGAGCTCTTGTGGTTTAAAAGATCTCAGCGTTTGCCACCACATTTTTTTTTTTTTTTCTTAATGAACACATACATTACTTGCATGGCTCAAAGATATTTCCATAAAACATGTCTGAAAACAAATGCGTCATCTTTCTGGAGACAAACTGACTTCTCCCAACTCTCCCCTTGCACGTTTGCGTATCTATAGTGAGGCTGGTGGGAATGCAGCAATGATGTGACAAACATAGTCCCTAATGTTCTACAGTTCACAGTCCTGCCCTCCTCACAGGAGCCCTGGCATCCAGCCTCTGGTATCTTCAGGTTTTCCTCCCAAGCCTTGTGAGGGTTCCCTGGAATTTCCAGCCTTCACCAATGAAATAATCTCTGACCTGATTTCCTAGACACTAAGGTTGATCCCTTCTAGCTCATATTTCATGGTTCAAAATCTATCAAAGATTTAAACCAGTGATAAATTATACTTTTTCTGTTTCTCTCCATCATGTAGCCCATTCTATATAGAATGATATATTTTATCACCCCCTCTTTCTTAAAACCATTTTTGTCAAACCAACTCTATTACCATATGACAGACTATCCGTGCTTTCAGTCATGGTGTTACCTGCTTCTGTTGCAATGACCTTATTTCTCTTCACTACCTGGCCATTTGTCACCTAGCTTTTAAGTCCACCTGAAGTTCCACTTACTCTTAGTACACTTTGTGTCTGTAGTAATCATTTGCTTTTACTTTTTCTGTAATCCTATAGAACCTAAGGGGTCCCCTATAGCTAGTGCTTGATTGTTAGTCTACAGTTTGTTGCTCGCTAGATTTATGTGGATAAAATATTAATGATTTTCTATTGCTCTAATGACAAATTAAAGACTTCCTATTATGGCTTACAAGGGTCTTTTCCATCTGACCCCTTTTTGCTGCAATATTAGCATCTCTCAGCCATGCCCTGTACAGCCATGGTCTAGTCAGGCTGAAATCTTAAAATTTTCACAATTATTCTAGACTTCTTCAAGCCCCTAGGCTTTTGTATATGCTGATTCTTCTCCCTGGAATAATCTTATCTCATCCAAACCCAACCCTTTTCTACTTATTGCAAATTTTACACTATTGTTTCACTTCAAATGTCTTAGTTTATCAAGCATGGAGGGACAGATATATCTCTTATGCTCTCTCACCTATGGTCTTCCTCTGTGTTTGCTCACCATTCTATAATATCCCTCCCTTTAAATAGGTGGAGGTAAAGATATGTCAATCCTGACTCAGCGTTTTATTCCCAGCATTTAATACTTGTTTTTTTGAAGGCATAAAAGAATTAAAGTGTAGGGTTTTTTTTTCCTGTAAGTAGATTTTAGGCTTTCTGTGAACCTAAACCATGTCTTTTAATTATATTATATTTAGTCAACTTACCAAAAATGTCCTGAGTAGATGTACTATTTACTTTCACACACAGATATGGTAATAGTTAAATACTAATTCTGAAATACTTTTTTAACATTAATGATATTTGAAAAAATGTATTCTTGCTATACTAATGGATATATTTATTTGCAGTTAAAGTAATCATATGAGAATATAAAAAAGCTTAGGAGAACAAATATTCATGGTTTTAAATGTTTGCTTCCAAGAAATTTTGAGAAAGACACATTATCATCCAGAGTGTGTATGTACATCTGTATGACATTTCTCACAAATAACTTTCTATGAAATAATATTTATATAGACTTTCCTTTATATTTGTGCTATTGATAAGCACATTTACATTCAGCTTATTATTAGTATCTCAAATGTCTTAGGATCTAAATAATAATTTAACTTTTCAGTAACATCTTAGAAAGTATGGTGTTAATCTAGCCTTTGCTGACCTGGGTTTTAATCTAGGTTCTACTCTAAGGTAGCTGTGTGTCCTTGGAAAAGTTCATATAGTTTTTTGCACTTTCATTCTTCTCTTTTGTAAAATATGGATATTAGTTTGGATTATTTTTCAAATCTCTTTCAACTTCTAAAGTTCATTATTATTTAATTAAATTCTGTATATGAAATCAAACATCAGTTGCAAGTATACATGTTAAAATTTTCCCTTTTTTATCAGTGTTGAAATTAAAATAATCATAAAGCTCATACTAAAATTAACAAAAAATATTTTAACACATTTTGAAATAGGAGGCTCTAACTCTGCTATATTATTATAATCCAAATTATTTAGTTATTATAGGTAGTGAGAAGGTTTCCATAAACTAGACTAAGAGAAAAAAATGTGGTTGAAAATCACATATTCCATGTCCTCCTTTTTAATATGTAGGAATTTTGAGTGAAGAAACAGAAATAATGTACCTAATGCACACTTTATATTAGAGGAATTTATTATGGAATGTATTTGCTTATAATAGAGAAAGACTTTGTAATATTAATAATATAACAGTTTGGCAAATATGTATGGACTTTCAATTGGCCTGAATTTCCATTTCTTCCTCTGTTTCGAAAATGGTTTGTTGTCGTTATTTAGATTTCTGTTCAACACACAGTTATTGGGTGCACCCTTTCTGCCATTCCCTGTGGGAAATGTGCAGTTTGTTGGCTGAAGTGGATCTTCAATATTGAAGGAGGAATACGTTCCCTCCCATCAGAACCCTTCCAGCCCAGGATACTTTGAGGAGAAGATGCTCTAGATGCCCAGTGTTTCTGTTCTTTAAAAAGAAGCACAATGTTCCCCCCATGCTACCAGCCTGCCTTAAGAGACTTGGGCAAAATAATTCCGTCTCTTAAATTTAAAATTATGCACTACTTCTAGAACCCAACTTGGTATAGCGATCAGTCGTTGGACCTAATCTTTTCTCTATACTAATTATTTGTTTTATTTCAGTAGCCACATTATTCTTGCTCACCCCATAAAGAACACCCTGCCTAACAGTTTCCTCTAGGTGTGAATCTCGGAGAGGAGAAGTATGAGAATTTGGTCTTTTCCTGCTAGACAGGCTTATGGACTCTTTAAGCACATTTTTCCATCTTCTCCATGACAAATTTAAAACATCTAGACATCAGTACTTTCCATTATATAAAGGAAAAGATAAATTACTCTTTATCAAACAATTGGTGATGAGAGTTTATACTTACTATACAGTATTTCCTTCGCTTCTGATTCTCTTATTCAAGCTTTGTTCAATGACAAGATATATCTGTTCAATGACTGATATTTTGGTGGAGAAAATGGATATGCTGCTTATGTGGATTGTGACAACTTACAGTTTAAGAAAGAGAAGGAGATAGAAGGGAATAGTAGAAGAAAACAGGAAAGAAATAGCAGGGCAGAGAAAAAAATAAAAGAAGTGAAATGCTAAGAAAATGAATTTAAAAAAGGCCAGGAAGGATAGATACTGAAAATATGTTCGTATTCACTTAAGGACAAAGCAGGGAAGAGTCGCCTCCCTTGTTCTGCCACCCAGTCCTAACAGGAGGGTGTTTCCAGCAAATAGCTGGCAGCATATGCAATGTTTTGACTCATGTCTGGAGACAGGTCAATAAAGCAGTTCTTCCTTTTCCAGAAACACACCACTGCACCGAGATGAAATGAGAGATGCTCTGTCCCCCACTCCTGTTCTTCCAACCACAGGCTTGACCTTCATGCCATTTCAATCATCTCTACAGCCACAGAGTGGGAAAATTGTAGCTCTGGCATGCTCTCTCCTTGTTGCCATGACTTTAAAAGCTTCAAAATAAAATTTTTACAAAGGTAGTTTAAATTTAACTCTGCTTCAGTCAATAGATCATAATTTCATAGAACTTGATCGGTTTCACTTTATTTTTTCAAAAAAATAAACATCTTTTGGGCCAACCTATAGCTTGTATTCAGGGAATGATTCAATGCAAAGGAATAAAATTTTTTTTTTTTAGTGTTTTGAAAGATTTTATGTCAAACATATTATTTCCAAAATTAGTGATTGTTAGATTAATTTGATAAAAACTATAAACACAAATCAATTTTAATTTTTCTTTATACTCTTCCCAAAATAAAAGTAATAGTTTATGCCTTGTGAGTAATATCTCATTTTAACTATAGTTGGCTTGCCAATGTTGTATTATGGATCTCAAAGTTATCAGTTCACATAACTTTTACTGAATATAACTTTTAAACCTTTAAGACATATTTCTCTCATCTTGATTGTGGTGTTTTTAATCTCATCTTAATTTTTAATAATGTCTTCTATTGTAAACTAGCCACAATTAAGGATAAAATTATTTTAAGTAACTCACTGTGATATATATTTATATGTTTTGGTTTTAATAAGGCTAAATCAAAGTGTTTAACTCTGTGGCTGGAACTTCACTAATATTTCCACTACAAGTATCACTGAAATAAATAGATATATTGAAGATATATCAATACATAAAAATTTAAAAAACTAAAAAAAGAAACTAGTGAAAAATCATTATTTCCTCTTTGTACAAAATAGATTTTTAGCAGTTCTTTTAAAGAACTCAAAAATTCTTTTAAAGTGCTCAAATTGAGATAATGTGAATAATGAACAGAAATAAAATTATGTTTTTCCTAGACACAGTGAAATATTTTTATTTGAAATTATAGCTTTGTTTCTTAACTAGGTGTGTCTTTTTAAAAATTTAAAAAACCCACAAAAAACAAAACAGAAGAGAATTTATGGTCTTAGAATATTTTTCTACAAATATTTGATTATTATTTAAATAAGGGAATCACATGCTTTCAGTAATTATAATCTATACAAGATATATAATATATCCCAGTATCTACAGTCAGTATTTCTTATCTGATAGAAAGTGAAAATTCTTTGAGAAAGTTATGAAACAAATTGTTCTAGGAGTTAAGAGAAGGTAAATTATTTAGTTTTAGTGTGTGATACAATTTTAGAGTTAACAAGCTGTTCTTATGTCTTTATCGTATAGTTTATGAAATGTAGACCAAAAAGTTATATTTTTTTTCAAAAAGTACTATGACTATATTAAAACTTAATTAATTTTTTTTAATGAGAAGAGAGAATAAGAATAGTAGGAACTCTCAGATAGGTAGGCCAGGCTTAGACATTAATAGGATGTGTCACATAATGGCATTGATTGACCTCAATTTCCACATCTGCCAAATAAGAGTTGTATTGCAGTATTTGTGATGTCCCATTCAGTTCACAATTTTTATGATTATGTAAAAGACTATTAGGAATAAATAAATATGTGTTATGCTTACATGTAAAGTCTAATTTGAAAAGAAATGCGTGAGTTTTTTGTTTTGTTTTGTTTTGTTTTAATTATTAAGTAGAACATGCTTCAAAGTTGATGTGCCCAACTCAAATTTATTTATAATCAGTAGCATCAGCTGGCATATAACAATAAATTTCCTTTTTCAGAGGGATTTTAACATTTCTTCTGTTATATACTGGAAGCTACTTATTTGTTTATCTGTATTATTAAAGGTAGCCTTTGGGCCAAAGCATGTTAAATGATCACAAATCCCAAATTTAATAGAGTAGAAATTGGTGACATTTTATTTCATTTTTTATATCATCATATGATAAGATTCATATTGCATTTTATAATGACTGGAGGACATGATAAAATAGAGCCCATACAATGTGACTAAACTAGGAAGACTGACACCTATAGTAAGAATAGATCACAAATTCATTAATATGGGCTCTCTTTATAATTGAATTATCTACTTTTCTATTTGTTTTATGCAATGTATTATTCAATCAGTGACCATCTGTTAAGGGCATAGTATTTTCTAGATATCAATGTAGGAAAATGGAAGGGGCTAATATGTGAAGTAGATTACAAAAACAGGAACTTGGAATGAATATGAAAGTGAAAGCTCAGAAGAATGACAATGCATTGGACGGTCAAGGTGGGGAGAGGGAATCCTTTTAGAATAGTATGTCTGTACTAAAATTAAATCAGACTAGAAAGACGATTTACTTGTCCTGAGCCTTTTACCATTTATCTTGGAGCAAGAAGGTAAAAATAAAATGGAGACAACAATGGGTACTCATTTGGTCATTGCTAATATTTATCAATAATATTTTTATGCATTATGGAGATTACACATTATAATTTTATTTGGACTGGAAAATAAATATCTATTTATATCTTGTTTCTCCTCCATGCATTTGCAACAGAGATTTCAGTTTGAATTTATATTAGATTGTGCTACATCTGGAAATATCTAATAAACAAGTAGGATGGGCCAACAAGAAAATTGTTTGCATGAATACTGATTTATTTATCACTGGATAAATCATCCTGTGGGAATAAAGCCCCAAGCATAAAGAGCTTGACTTAAAGAGGAAGTCTTAGTTTTCAAAGGGAGGTAGAATTCTGAATGTAGTATGATGACTGACAATTGTATTTATTTCCTGGACGAGCTACCATTGCTCCTGAGATTTACAGAGAAAAAGAGAACTGTAAGTAACACCTGAAACTGTAAGTAACGCCTTTAGAAACTTTATGGAATAGTAGGATGTTTGAGATGTCTCTAAAATAATTTACTAGAAAGAGGAGGAACAGGTCTTTCTAAAGCACCTGTTTAAAAACTGTCATGTAAATAACTTACCTAATGGCATTCATAATTCAAATCATGAATAGTAGCACTAAGATGCCAAGAGCAAAAGGGATCAGGGACTCAATGTAGCCAGAGATCTAGCCATGATGGCTGGCAAATCCTTGCCACGCTCTATAACTTTGTAATGCAGACTGCAATGTCAAGTGGAGTATCTGCAGGGTACGGAGTACAAGTAGCAGCAAGCACCTTGAGGAGGCTTTGGGATCTGCCTTGGTCAGGAACTGTCAAGAACAAGGCTCCATAGTGGCTGAACAGGTGTCAAAACTAACTTGCAGTTGAACTAGTGACATTGTAGTTCTTATAGCTTTTTCTTGAAGTCAGTGTAGCAGAGAGAAAGACAGGATGAAGTAGTGGAAAGAACATGAGGGTTGGTGTAAGGGACTAAGCATTAGTCAAGTATGTTATGAAATGTGAACCTGGGCTTCTCAGTTTCACTGCTATGAATGTTTCAGCCACATGAGCGTGGCATGTTTGGGGAACAGCAGAAAAACTCAAGGGATCATTCTTCAAAACCACTTGTAGATTAGAATATTTTGTTGTTTTTCTTTGCATTTGAGCATCTGACATGTTCTTCATGAGTCTTCATGACTTGATTTCTACCTCTAAGCTAATCTGATTCAAATGTCACTTTCTGGGTGAGGTCTTCTGTGTTCAGCTTACTGAAATTCTAATATTTCACTGTCCTGTTTCTTTCTATCCTTCACCCTAGAATTTGTCACTCTCAAATATATAATTTAATTTACTTATTTATTAATTTTTTGTTTGTCTCCCTACCTTCTAACTCTCACTAGAATGTGCCATAAGGTTATTTGTTTCAGTCTATTTCCTTTGCTGCTGTGTCTCTAGTACCTGGAACATTGCCAGACATAGGGTAGGCACTGGTTAAATATTGATTGACAACATAATACAGAAATGTTAATACTCTGCAAAAACGTTGCCTATTGACTCCAACACAATGGCAAAAATGCTGTGCACTATCAAGTCTGTTTTATCCCTACAGTATTTCTTCCCTTAACCACTGCAGTACTGTCTTGGCTTGTCTTTGTGCTTTAGCCTTCCTTCCTTTACAGAACACTCTCAACAGAGAAATAAAACAGTGAGTGTCTACCCCTGCTCTTCTAAGAGTTCCCATTGCTCTTTGATTAAACCTGGAGTCTTCCCCGGCCATTACCATTTGGCCTTTGCTGACCGGTACTCACACTCTCCCAGTGATTCTGCCTTTTCCTGCCTTGTTGATCTTCTCCACATTGCTTGTACCTGCTGAGTTATTCTACCCTGTGCTATTGGTACTTGCTCTTCTTTCTGTTTGGAGCAAACCTTAATATGGTTAATACAGGGGCTGGTTTCTATATAGCAATAACTCTAAAAACTTTATATTTCCAATTTTAGCATTTTAAGAATGAAGATATATAACTATTAAATATAATGGGAAGAACATGTTAATAGTTTGGATAATTATAGAGATTTATATACGTTTATGAATATCTGTAACTTGGAACCATTTATCATAAAACTTTATTTGTGCATCAAAAGTGTTCAAACATCTACTATACAACTGGCTGGAAAAGTCAAAATAATAAGCTACAGTTATTGTGGTGGGAGAAATATAAAATTAACTCTGGTTTGTTAGATGACTATAATAATATCTAGCATTTTTGGAGTACTTATGTAAAGGGATTATTTATATTACCAATATTTTCACAATAAAATTTTGATGGTGGGATTAGTGCAATCATTTTATACATGTGAAAACTCTAATTCAGGTGGTTTAAATAAAATGCTTCAAGATCCCACATATAGAAAATCAGTTTCTGACTTCAAAACTCATGCTGCCTCTCTAAGATAAAAGAATTCTCAAATGGAAAAAGGAACACTGTGGGGGGTGAGGGGTTAATCAGAGCATTCTGTGGACAGAAAAAGCTTTTCAGAGAAGATGGCATTAAACTGAATGTGGGAGAACCAAGCAGTGCAAAAGTACAGATGATCCTGAGAAAAATGACTCTTTCTGGAAAGCGCAAGTACACCAAAATAGTTAGAACATAGATTCTGAAAGAGAGTAGACAAAAGGGGAGTGGTAAGACAGAGCTACCTGTAGTGCACAGAGATTTGATTTAATCCTGTGGATAACCACATTGTTAACTAAGTACTTCAGCAAAGTTATACATTGACCACAGGGTAAGAAAGATTGGAATGAGGCAGAACTCTCTAGAAAGCCTTGTAACATTCCAGGGGAGACATGATGAGGATCCTAAGACAAGAAAAGAGTATCAGGAAGGAGAGCTAGAGAGAGGCTGAATATGTCTTTAGTGGTTAACATAAATTGGAATTACTTATTGCTTAGATGAGAGGGGTGAGCCAGAGGTAGGAGTTTAAACTGAAACCTAGGCTTGTATGCCATTAAGGAATTAAATAGAAAGAACAGGTTTTAAGAGAAATGCATTTCTTATGTTATTTTTAATTGTTAAGTATCTCAGGAAAGTTTATATACTCATGAAACCATTTGAAATACAAGTTTGGGCCCAACATACAGTTTAACTATGGCTCTGAAGACAATGGCCTGGTTCAGATCCCGGTGTGAACATTTCAAATCTGTGTCACTTTGGGTCAATTACTTGATACCTCTAAACCAGGGGACCTCAAACTTTTTAAACAGGGGGCCAGTTCACTGTCCCTCAGACCGTTGGAGGGCTGGACTATAGTTTAAAAAAACTATGAACAAATTCCTATGCACACTGCACATATCTTATTTTGAAGTAAAAAAACAAATGGGCAAAAACACCTGCATGTGGCCAGCAGGCCGTAGTTTGAGGACGCCTGCTCTAAACCTTAGTATCTTCATCTATCCAGTTGACAAAGTTACAATACCATATACTGCCTCTTTGGGAATTGGATATTATAATCTTTGAAAAGATTATAGAACACTACCTAGCAGGAATATTTGTGCTAGAGGCTACAGTTTTTGTTATCACTCACTATATTGGTTGGTACTATGAAAGACACTTAAGAAGATATATAGACTGATAAGTGGGTTAACAAATTAGTAGGTTAGATTCAATCACCTGGCATGAATGAGATCATCCAGGAACACTGGATAGCAGGAGAGAGGGGAAAACTAACAGTGAAATCCTTGGCAATACCTACATTTAAGAAATAGAAGAAGGAAAAACCAAAAATATGCTCAGGAATCATAGTCTTAGAACTGGAATAAGGCAAGGGAGTGAGTGTTGTTTAAGAAGCCAAAGGAGTTGATTAAGAAGTGAGTGATTAAATATTTAAATAGTGCAGAGGTATAAAGAAAAATGAGGGTAATTTGTCAAATTAGAGGTGGTAGAAGGGTTTCAGTAGAGTGGTAGGGTCAGGAAAGGGTCAGAAACCAGACTGCAGCAGTTCAGAAATTACTGGTGGGTCTGGAAGTAGACACAATGAGAGCAGCCTGGTCATCATTTTTAAAATATAAAGACAGTGCACATAATTGTTGGAAAAGGTCACAGAGGAGCTATGAGGAAAGGGAATCTAAACGGCAAGTGGATGAAATGGTTTTTGAAACTCTTAAAATGTTATGGTCTGGTTGATATCTTGCTATACTCCTTGTGATTAATAAGGTGGTCGATTAAAAATGAGACTAAATACAAATATCAATAGCAATATCACATGTATATTGATTTAAAGAGAGGAATACAGTGTGTTCAAAAGTCATAAGACAGAATGAGCTTATTTTTATGCAATATGTAAGTTACATTTTTATATAGGATGCTCAATGTGTTTTTCTTTACTCTGCGGATGTCTCTTCAATAAAGTGACTTCAAAGTTAAAGCCAACAATTCGATTGTTAATTGGAAAAATATCATAAATACAGCACACTATTTACTTTGAGCTTCCAGATTTTGATGGACATTTCTGTAGGGTGTCTAAGATATATATTTATCTATATATCTATACACATACACACTTGCGCATTAATGATAATGGGGGATTCATTTTGGCAGGTGTGGCAGTGTTGACAGCATAATCTGATTTGTAAGAACAGCAGTGCCATAACTACCGCTGTCCTGTGGCTTGCAGAGTCTTAGGCAGTGGTTTAAGATTTAAAAATCTACTGTTTTCGTGGTTGTGGTAGTAGTGTCTTTGTCATGGTTCTACCGTTACATTTTCGCTATGATCTTGAATATGCCTAGCAGTTCTTATTCCAGCCCTTTTTGAAAATCTAGTTCTTCTTCTTGCTGATTCTGGTAGCTACCCTAAAACTTTTCAATGTATTTCCTTTCTGTTTTAATTAGGGTAAATTAGTGTTTCTTATTTGTAGCTGAGATCCTTCAGTGATAAACTTGTAGTGTTGCTGTCGTCTCTGATGAGAAAGCACACAAAAGTTGCATGTTGCATGTTCTTTTCATGGAAAAAGTAATATGAAAGGAAATATGAATCCAACAAAACTGAAGGAGATCCATGACATTTGTGTATCATAAAAATGTATTACCCTAGAGAAAAGAAAACTGTCTGCAAACAACAACAACAACAACAACAAAATTGTATGTGAATATTTAGAGCAGCTTTATTTGTAGTAGCCCCAAACTGGAAATGACTAAGATGTCCTTCAGTAGGGTGAATAGTTAAGTAAACTGTAGTACTTCCATACCCTGGAACACTACTCTGCAATAAAAAATGAACAAGCCATTGAAACACACAACAGCTTACTTGAATCTCCAGGGAAATGCACTGGTTGTAAAAAGGCAATCCCCCAAAGTTCTGTACTCTGTGATTCCATTGGACAACATTCTTGAAGTGACAACATTATAGAAATGGAGAACAGGCTAATGATTTCCAGGGCTCAAGAATGAAAAATGGGGCGGAGAGAAATAAAAGGCAATACGAGGGGTCTGTGGTGATGAAATGCTCTTTATTTTGACTGTATCTATGCCAATATCCTGGTGGTGATATTGCATCATAGTTTTACAAGATGTTACCCTTGGGAAAATCTGGGTAAAGTGACATGGGATCTCTCCTTCTATTTCTTAAAACTCCATGAGAATCTTTCATTATTTCAAAATAAAGAAGTCTAATGAAAAAGTGCATTTGAAAGTAATACTTACTTATAAGAAAAATACCTGATCTAAATTGACTAAAACCTATCATTTTGATATGTGGATTTTGCAAAACAAAATATGTATAATTACATATTACACATGAGTTCATATTGCAGTAATCTTTTTTAAAAATCATGAGTAATTTGAAGTACCTTTCTTTCTTGGTGCCCTGGAAATAATTCATCCCCTCAATCTCCAGGAGTGAGACAACGAAAATTGGGGAAAAAAATGACTCTTTAAGACTATTACATTCATTCCAAATCAGTGACATTTCATCTAATATGTTGAGTATCAAAGAGAAATGAAGGCTTCACAATTTCCTTTCAACAAGTAAATGAAAGTACTACTAACATCTATCAGTTATATGCATACTGACATAATCAATGAAGAATAATTTTGGGGAACCCATTTTGAAAACTTCAGGGATCATTGATTTTTTTAAAAAATAGAAATGTTACTTTGCTGATGAAAACATCATTTGAAAGAAAAGTTTTAGATTGTTGTGTGCATTGGAAACCAGTACAGGCTTGACATCATATCTGATTTTGGTTAAAAAAGGAAATCCCAACTCCGAGTCATGATTTTTATATAAGCTGCATTTTTCATCAGATATTCTGACAAAAATTTCTTAAAGACATATTTTTTTTGATATCCTGAAATCTGTCAGTGTACTTAATGTCTGGACCTTCTTAAGGGTTTTTATAAGAATTGAAGATGTAATACAGGATTTAATCTTTTAAGAAAATATCTTGGATCACCGGCTTGAAATTCAGAAAAAAATAACGTTTTTCAGGAAAAACAAAACAATAGCATGGTTCCCAGACCAATATAAGGAGAATAAATTCAACCTGTATAATGCTTGGATTATTCGGCTAAATAAGAAGGTGAACTACTTTTATTGAAGGCTTTGTCGGTCATCATTGTAATGGTGCTGAGGACAAATGTGGTCTCCTCTGGCCGAGCTGCCGTTGTACAAGAAGGGATCAGAGAAAGTGTTGATTCAAACTTCCCAGTGTTAGAAAAGTTTAGCCTCATGTAGGCCAGGATTAAAATCAGTAAATATGTGTTCATTTATCTACACACTGCAGACACCTTGAAAAACTGTAAATAATTCCAAATATAAATTCTTAGATGACTTAAATGTGGAATATAAATTCATAATCCTTTCTTATTGACATATATAGAAACACTGAGGATGAACTTGCTGAAGATAATCTCCTTGAATTAAGGAAAAAGGAAATAAAGGGGCATAGCTTCCAATTTGGAGACCCATAGGCCTTTTATGTGAGGCAAGGATCCTTTAGCAATGTGACCAGTAGGAACTCTAGTTTTGTTTTTGATTTTGTTTTGTTAATTCTGTGGATTTTATAGTCAGAGTTTTCTAAATTGTACATATCAAAATAAAAAGTCAAAAATGATCAGATGTTTTTGTTATAAGAAATAAATGATATTATAATGCTGTTTAAGAATATTCCAGTTTTATTTAAAAACACCCTTCATAACTGTGTAAAATATTCTCATGTGTGTCTTTCAGTGTTAGGATCAAATTTGTTATGATATCCCAAAACCTTAACAATGGTTAACTCTGGAGAGTGAGATTGTATAAAACAATTAATTATGTAGCTCTATTAGTTCTGTAATAAAAAGTATAATATGTATGAATATCAAAGATGGCATGTATGTTATCAAGACTAAGTGCAAGACTTAAACATTTCAGCTTCTTTTTCAAGGAAAAAAAACCTTAAAAACCTCAAAGAAATCCATTTTTTGTGCAGAAATAAAATTTGTGGGCTTCTAGTTGTTGTTTTACTTGCAAAGTTAAAGACATAATTACTTATAATTATTATATTATGAATTTTGCCCATGTGAAGAAAAACTTTCTAATGCAGTAAAATAAATTAAGCAAAATATCTAGGTCAAGATTTATTTTATTTTAGCATGGGCACATAATTTTATATAACATTCTATAAAGGAATCAAGGCCGTAGTTGATTAAGAATCACTGAAGAAATACAAAATATTGAAATGGGGTCTTAATCATATAGATACCAACTTTCAGGTTTAAACTCTACTATTTCTAGTTATCAGAATAACAGATCTATTTTAGTTTTCTATGCAATAGCATCATATTTTTCCTTTTCCTTGTTTTCCTATTTTTGTACAAACACTTGCTTACTATGCATAGGCAAAAATATTAATAGATAGTCATTGAAATTTTTATCATGATTCTGTGACCTGATGTCTCATAAGATAAAATAAATCTTGGTGATGAATCAGAGTAAATGTATTATTGTTAAAGAATGGCCCCAAAATGTTATCTATGAATTGGGTGGCATGACACACAAATAAAACATAGACTGAGAGCAGAGACAGCAGCCATTCATTATTTTCATCAATATTTTGGATTAAGGATGTACATATTTCGTCTAATAAAGATTCTCTTTGTATGACTATGAAAATTCTAACACTAAAACATATGATCAAACTATTATAATCTGTAGTCAGAAATGGAAAAGTTAAAAAAAAAGCCAACTCTAGGTAGAGCAAATACTAAAGAAAACTAAACTGCATGAAAATCAATACAGGAAAGATCAGACAAAACCTAGGAGCCCTGGCTCCACTAATCTGCCCAGAGTTAGCAGTGTATATCTGGAGTAAGAGGTTATCTTTCGCTTCTGTTCTTCTCCAAAGTGAGCTGCAATACAAAGAATCCATTTACTAAACACTAATCAATTTGAAAGATATGATAGTCCAGTTTTAAACGTAGAAAATACAAATCTCTTTTGTAGATGAAATATTTAAAACAAAATAATAAAAAAGCACAGGTCAGTAGCTCAGGATTTAAATCTGAATTTGGGCATTAAAATCTCATGTGGCATTGGGGAAGTCACTGATATTTTCTGACCCCGGCATTGTCACTCTGTAAATTAAAGAAGATCAAACAGGAGATTATTAAAATAGCGTTTACAATATAAAATTTTATGATCATCTTAAGGCACTAATATATATGTTATGTTTTTTTCTTTCTAAAGAAGAATACAAACACCTGTAAAATGTAATCTTAATGTGATTGGAATGTGTTTTAATGCAATCATTGCAGTAATAAATATATTACAGTTAAAAATTACTAGAAAGGATGACATTAGCCTTTGCTTATATTATCACTTGTATTTTTAAAGAAGTAAAAATGTAAAAATAACTATAAAATCAGCAATTCATTTATTTACATAGAAGCTTCCTCTATAAAGTGATATGACAACAACTCTTTGTAATTTCAGTAAAGATACAACATATAAAATTTAAGTGTGTTGTGTGTTAAGTTCATTTAGATAAAAAGAAAAATTTAGAGATCCTTAATTAAATGCATTAAATTTTATAAAATGTCTTTTTATGATATAGCATCACTCTTTGGGACATATTTATTAACATTTGATAATTAAAGGTTTAGACTAGATGATTTTGTGAATGTTTACATCTTTCCACATAAACTGTTCAGTAAGAAATCGTTAGCCAAAGTAGTCTAGTACAGATTTTGGTAAGTTCTTTCACTCTATACTGGAAGATCACCTTAGAATTGTGATCCTGAATGGGACTGCCTAGTTTGACATTAGCTTTATTTCAGTGGGGCAGATTCTGGCACAAAAGAAAACAGCAGGTTAAAAAGACATAAGAAACACAGCTATGAGGGAGTTTTATGCTTAAAGGTAAGGAGGAGTGGTTTGAATTTCTAAAAGATGAGAGAATAAGCCACTTAGATCTTTCAAAGTACTGAAATAGTCATTTTTACGTAAAAGCAAGACTCAGAGCTTTAGCGAGTTCAGAGAACTTCTTCCTGGAGCTACTGATATAGCCACACCAGGGATTGTCAGATATTGCAGGGCACTCTGTCAGCTGTCAGGAAATAAATCTCTCTATCAGACAGCAGCAGTCTGAGTTGGAGCTAGTGCTCCACAGCATGTCACCCCGGGAGCTCTCAACATGTTTCGTGAACAAGGGCTCCCTGTTGTACTCTGATTTATGTATATCTGTAAAGTTACTCCTGATATAGTAAAAGGAAGAGGCTGATCAAGGGTCCTATCCCACTCTAATGCTTTCATACTGGTGCCACCTCACTCAACCTATTGTCCATGGCTACAAGGAAACAAAAGCATCACAGACTGTTCCCAGCAGCCCTTTCCTCTCCATGGTGAACCCTTTAAAGGGCCATTGCTAGAAACACCACTCACTTCGTGTGTTAGTAGAGAACAGCAAGTAGTTATATTTGTGTTTTAAAGATTGTCCTGTCAATCGATTGTCCTTTAGCATGTCATATACCTTATCATGTGAGAAATTACTTTATGGCTACCATGGTACATACTTGCTGACAAATTTCACATGTTTCTAAACATGCAACTGGCTTACTTTCCATGACCATTAGCATATGTCTTGTGCCATGATGCATTACCTGATATCTCAGGAGTGATCATAGTTTATCTTCATTTCATTACATTTCCAATGCAACAAGATTGTGTCTGTCCTAGTATTAATGAGTATAAATGTGAATATTATGGTGGTTGCTGTTGAAATTATCATGTGTAATTTACTGAAAGATAAGGATTTGAATAAAATGAAAAGCAGGGCATGATGAATTTTATAACAAAATATTTGCAAGTAAATTTAAGATATATATCAGAGTTTATTTTGCAAAATGACATATAAAAACATCACAGAAAGGCATGAAGTGTAGACTTTAGATTGTAGAATTCAAAGGTATGTATGTGTACATTTTTGAGAGTTTTGTTGTTGCTGTTTATCCCAAATTGTACTGAAACAAGTGGCCCAGTTGCTGAAGAGCATCATTTGATTAGAGTTTTAAACAAAGCAGGAAGTGGTGTAGGATTTCAAAAGTACTAAAAAAATAATGAGTGCTGACAATGTTGAGGAAGACTTGTTATATGTGAGAGAAGAATTATGCAGACCTAGTATAATTATGAAGAATTTTATAGCTGACTTCTTGTTTACACCCCAAATCAACGATTTTAATAATTTTTACACTTACTGTCTAAAAGAATGCTTCATATTTGAAATATGTATGTACATACTTTGCTTTTTCTTAACCTTCCCAAGAGAATAATTCCCTAGAGAACAGAACAAATGCATTATATACCACTGTAAGGAACTAGTCACTTAGAATATTGCTTGAATAGAGTAGCTATTAGAAAATATTTGATAGTAAAAATATACAGTTTGTCCATAGGATTTACCCCCTTATTTGTTTTGAACTTTATGCAGGTATAGTTTATTTTTGTCGTCATAATACCTACTTTCTCCCTGGCACTGCTGCCTTGCTTGGGCTTTTATTTTATTTTTTTATTTTTTTTTTGTATTATAGTGCTTTATATACTAGTAGTCTCAATATTCTGTTCTGAAGGGATAATTTCTTTCTAACTTTACTATGGGTTCTATCTTCCCTTACTCAAGTCAGGAAGATTCATATTACATCATTTATTTTCACTGCACAGTCCTTGGGTAGACTGTGTGAGCTGTACTGAAAATTATGACACCAAGTTACTTTAAAAAAAATTAAACATAGTTTTTTAATCGTTTCATGGTTAAAAAAATGTTTCTTCTCACATCTTCCAAAAAATACTAGAGTAACAAAAAGAAAAATATAATTTAGCCTATAGCATGTGGATACTAAAACTATTGTGTTTTTATTTCCATCTCTGATGTATTGTGTGTTTCTACTGCTGGAGTAAAGAAGCATAATAAAAGACACTCACAATAAAAGCCACCATTTAGTCTCCTTTGTGGAACAATAGAAAGCCAACATTTCCCCTGAATTTGAAGGAGGCTGTGATTGTGACCTTATACAACTATTATTTGGAATGCAAGGATGGTAAGAGGACCAAAAAGGTGCTTAGGGAAGAGCAGTGTGTAGCATTTGCATTTCCACAGGGATTACAGCAAGCTGGAGTAGACCGGGAAGCCAACTAATAGGGGACAGTCATATTACTGTGGGCCTGGTGGCAACAATTGCTTTGCTGTCATGAAAGCTAAAAAGTAATAGTTACATTTGTTGACTATGTTGTGTAGAAATTTTCAAAGTATTGTACTAAAGCTCTGCTCTTAATTTTTATGAAGATTTTAAGTTAGTGTTGATTTTTCAAATTAGTAAATTTATGATATAATACAGAAAAATAAGCTCATTGAGCAGACTTTCTTTCCACATGCTTCTAATGCTCATGCAGAGATAAAGAAACCAACAGCATATGAAAGAACAAAAACTACTTTGGGTATGGTAAACTTATAAATTAAGTGTGATCCGACACAGCTGGTCCATTCGAATTATTGGTAAGGCATGTTGATGGATTTTAAACAAGTCATGAAATGATGACAAATATCAAAAACATTCTAAATGAAAAACTATTTTAGTAATGAATATTTTAAAAACATAACTATTTCAATGAAGTGTTGGTTAGTTTACTTTTAAAAAAAGTAGCAGGCGGTATCATATATTGACTCAACTATGTATATCTATGTATACTTTTCAATCATGCTTAAGATTCTCTTTCCTTTGGCTATTGTTTTAGATTAATTCTAACACCTGACACATGGCTACTAATATAGTACTATTTTTCTTTGTGTAACAGGTTTGATGAGTGTAATATATTTAACATTATTAATTTATATTAATATTTAAGACAATAAGCTAATTATATGTATTAATACCAGATGTACTTTTGAAAGTGAAAACTAGAAATATTGCAAAAGTTATATTTAAGCAATTAAAAATAAAAAATATATAGATCATGAAATTCTCTTAAGCTTCCCATACCTAAATCAGCTTTGTTATGCAAAACTGGTTGATTCATTATGTAGATGCATTAAGATAACATTTGCCTTGGCAAATAACTATTTTGATAGCATTCCCCATCAATAGTTGATAGAACAGGTAAGACTTTAAAACAAATAATTCCTAGGGAAATAACCAATATGGAGAATGTTTGAACTGTTCTTAAAATGGGCGTGTTAAAGAAAAATAATTAGTGGTAGCAGAGATAATATATTGCTGTATGCTATTGCTGGCATCCATAATTATGAGATCTACAGTTTATACTCTTATTTCTTCAATTCTAAGATGTCAGTATCTGTAAAAGGTTTGACCGACTTAAAATCAGCTTTCCTGGGGAAAAAAAACCAGAAATGGCTGGCAAGTTTCTTTGAAATCCATTGTAGGATGCATCTTAACTTAAGAAATGTTACAGTCGACAAAATATTGGTCTTGACTATGAGAAAATGTGGTAATGTGTCTGTATATTTACAATTCATGATGTTCCCAGAGAAACCCACCATATTGCAACTGACAACTTTTCATCCAGAATGAATGTTCTTTACCTAAAGCTATCATACTTTGCCAAGGTTGTTGTAAATAGGTATGTAATAATGAATGGATATAGTCTGATGTAAAATACTTGCATGATCGCTTTTTCTCCGTAGTCAAGTTTAAAAAAATGTGAAATACATTTTAAAACATTTCACTGTATAGTAACATCCTGTCTCTACGTATGAAGAATGCGGTGTGTAGAAAGTTTACACTTTACTTTGAGGAAATCAAAATCAGGAGAATAAAGAAATCATTATAAAATGAATTATTACTACCACAGTTTTTCTCCAGTAAAAGTTTGTCATGAGCATAATTTTAGGTAGAAAATGGAATCTGATTTTGTGGTCTATATTACATTTAGAGTTATGTTCTTGAAACTTGAATTAGCATAGCATCAAGTGAATCAATATGACAAAAAAGGACATTATTAATAAAATAAATCAAACATAGTTATGTTAGGATATGAGGTCTTTTGGGAATAAAAGAGAAATAGCTATATTTTAAAGAAAATATCCCAGTGCCTCCAAAAAAAAATGGAAGAAGGAAAAGAACTAGGTTGTCCATATTACTTTTATACTTTTGCCTTGTTTGTATTATTTATGATGTTTATATAAAATACTTTAAAATTTTTTAGCAGTTCCAAGGTTTATACATGATATTCATACAAAAATTTCTAGAAATACAGAAACTTGCTTATTTTAGGTGAATATTTAAATTGAAATATATTCATTAATTTGATACTTATATTGGGATATATATGTGTATAAATATAAATACATATATGTCTTCTATGTCAGCACAAAATTGCCACTATTGCTTTGATCTTATGGACATATGCAGGAGTAGTAGAATGAAATGAATCCAAATAGTCTTAATTAAGCCTGTCTTGTAGGTTTAATTAGGCATGCACCAGCTTAAAATAAATCTAGCCTATAAAAAAGACATAATGAGTATCTGATCTAATGATTTGATCTTGTTCTGGTTATTCAAATTTTTCTTTATGTGTCTTTGCACTTCTTTGAGTTTGTGTAAAGAAAGTAGCTGTTACTTTCAATAGTTATACTTGTTATACTCTTCTGGTTATACTTGTTATACTTCATGCTATATGTTATGTGTGTGTCTGCAAATAGTAGATTTTGAAATAGTTCATAGAAATAAAATCCCAATGCTACAGTGTTTTGGAAATTTCAGTTGTAAAGGCAATTTTTAAAATTTTGTTATCATATAAATATCAACGTAATATTAAAGGAAATAATTAAAGGAAATAATATAGAAAATTTTCCACATTTTCTACTATCTTCCTGACTTATTTCTGATTTCCATGTCCCCTTTTATCTTGTCTAAAATACACTTATATGTATTTTTTGTATGTGTTTAATTATAATATGAATATAATTTTTATTCTATTTTTTAACTCAATATAAAAATTTAGGGTTCTTATGTAATTTGGTTAGCTTTTATAATATTTTTGAGATGATTTAAAATATTTTTAAACCACTACCCTAATAAAAGGTATTTGGATTTATTTCCTTTGTATGTCATAAAACAGAAATGGAGCTTTTTGAAAACATGTATTTTCCTCTGTAAAAACTATTATAAAATTACATACTTCATATGTTAACGCTTGTTTAACTCTGTTTAAACAAGACATTTTGCATTCATGATTGAAAAACAAAATGATGAAATAAATAGCAGTTACCAAAACAAACAAAAAATCATCAGATGTTCTGTCCAAAGAAAACAATATAGGACATCGTATAATAAAATATTCAGTCATAGGGAAGTGCCACCATAAAAGATAACAGAATGAAGAGGGATAAATTAAGAATTGTGATGAGAATATTTTACATTAGTTTTATTGTACTATATTCACTGTAAGAACAATTTTTTTCTGTATATGTGTTAATGCTTCAGACCTACACAGAAAAGAAAAATCTCAGTTGAGAAACAAATTAGATGGTTACACTATATGTTCTGTACATAAATGGCTTTATCTTACTTTTGATTCTTGCCACCTGTTTAAACATGTCCTTGATATTAATGGTGTAATAGTTGTGTTACTTGAGTTTATATGTGCAAAAAAGCCTATTTATTACTAGTATTACAGGATTTTGATTAATTATATGAAATAAAATGCATCTGTTTTATAATCAATTACATTTACTATGAAGCTATTATATTGGTATAGCATAATGTATTTCTTTGTAACTGTTTAGTGATTCATAATTTGTCTTAGTCTGTGCTGACTGCTGTAACAAAATACCATAGACTGGGTAGCTCCTAAACAACAGACATTTATTTTTCACAGTTTTGGAGGCTGGAAAGTCTAAGATCAAGAAAATAGCTGATTCGGTTCCTGGTGAGGGCTTGTTTCCTAATTCATAGATGGTGCCTTCTGGCTGTGTCCCCACATGATGAAAGGGGCAAGACCTCTGGGACCTCTTTGATAAAGACACTAATCCTATTCATGAGGACTCTACCCTCACAATTTAATCACCTCCCAAAGGCCCATTTCCTAATATGATTAAATTGTTGATTAGGCTTTAATATAGGAATTTGTGGGGGAAGATAGAAATAATCAGACCATAGCATAATTTATTCCTGTGATTTCTAAAATTCTTTACATGTATGTATAAATATATATATACATACACATACATGTAGGTTATGGTAATGGTCTAAATATATTAAGAAGAAATGCTTTGCTTTAAATTATTGTTTCTTTAGAGTTTGTCCTACTTTGATAAACATAAACAATTAATGTGTCCATTGCTCTATGGTGGAAAAACCTGGTTGAAAATCATAGTATGTTTTCTTATCGTATCAACAACTAAGATTTTGTTGAACTTAATTTTCTATGTTTTATATAATGAAACAAATTTTACCAATTCCAAATATAAAATGTACGTTTATTAAGTTTGTTTTACCCCTCTGGGTATTCTAATACTCTCAGTTTTCAGGTGACTATTTTCTATCTATCAAAGAGATACAGTAAACACTTCCTCTACTAGCTATCCTGGTCAACAAGAAGAAGAAGAAATGAATTTGATAAAAGTAAGGTCAATGGATTCTAAAGAAAGACTCAATAAAGATAAGATTAAAATTAATGAGATAAATTGATTAACCAGTACGCAACATAAATTTTTTTTAAAAGGGAGAAAACCCTTTGTATTTACAATAAATATGGAATATCTTCATGGATGGAGATTGTATTTTCAAAATTATAGGAAAAATATCAAACACTTTTTTACTGATAAATTTTCAATCTGGATCATATTGCTAAATTTTGTAATTTACTCACAAAAGTGGTAATAAGCCTCTGGAAATCAATAATTTCAAAATTACTTGAAAGAATAATTCCTAAAATCGATATCAGAAACTTGAAAGAACATGTATAATTTCCAAAGTTTTCTCTCAACACATCATGGGATTACATTAGTCTCAATATCCACATGTCAACTGAGAACTGCTGATCTGGAAAAGTAAACATTTAAGAATAATAAGGAAAAATCTGAAAATGGGAATAGAGAGACAAATTAGTAGGAAAAAAACAGAAAGCCAAAAGCCAAAAAGCTGGCTCTAGCATTTAGAGAGTTTACTTCATGTTCAGGATAGTTTTAAAATCAATTGTCTATTCAATGGAAGGAGGGATATAGGAAAAAGAAATGAATAATGTTGAATCTCCAAATAACAACTTAATTCAATAGAACCTGAGTAGTTAAATGTATGCTAAGTTTATATTATTTATAAATTAGAGTGCCTGTTTATGCATAGAAAAAATTTAAGTAAATATCCAAAGAAAACACAATGCTGTTAGCAAAACTCAGAAATTATAAACTTAAAATTAAAACAATGGATTTTCTAATTAAAATTTAAAACTTCTAAATGGAAAAAAGTAATACATGCATAAATTTTAAAGACTAATGAAATTATATGTGTGTATGTACACATTGATATATTTGTATATATGTATACATAAGCATACGTATATATCTATGAATATGTATAGATACCAGAAAAAGGTATTAATAAACCTAAATGTACAAACATCTATGCAAAGCAATGAAAAAATGTCCAACAACTCATTAGAAAAACGGGTAAAGGAATAGTGTATGGGGTAAGAAGCTTAAGAAAAAGAACCACATCATCTAAAAGATTCAATCTCAAGAAAATTAAATTAAAACATGCAATGATTAGTAATGATTTAAAAGATAAGATTGTATTTACTGTCTGGGAAGGTTTAATTTCATAATACTTTATTTTGATTTAAAATGTGCTTACCAGTTGTTAAATCAATTGTACTGCTTGGATTTGAAATTAGAAAAATATTGGACCAATTTTCAAAGATACATATACAGGCATATTCTCTGCAATGCTGTTTTTAATATTCCTAGACCATATACAAACATACCATCATTATTTGATGGAATGCATATATAAAACACAATCATAAGGTTATTAAAATGAATTGTAAAGATCAAAATGTATTAACTTGGAATGATGGCCTTTCTCTATTTTGTAGTGTAAAAAAGCACATCCTAAAATAGAATGGTGGCATTTTTGTACAGTAAGAATAATAATATGATTATCTATGATCTATATAAGGCAATATATCCAGAAAGTTATCAAAGTATAAATCAGGGTAAGAAAGGAAGGAATTTATTTGTTCAAAGTATAAATCATAATGAGATGTATGAGCCAGAAAGATCATATTTATATAGTGTGATCGGTCCCCAGAGATAGAGAAGTGTTTGGAGACTAAAGGAAGGTGAGAAAGACATGATGATGTGAGTAAGTAGGATTGTCAGGGAAGAGAGTCCTGGGAAAAGTAAGATGCAAATGTAAAGGCCCTGAGGCAGAAATATGTTTGTTGTGGTTTGGGCACATTAAGAAGGAGTAAGTGAGAGAAAGTATTGAGCCCGATAAAGTGAGGTCTACAAAGCTGCTAGAAGGGGGATTGGAAGCCATTAGATAGATTTTGCAGAATCTTGTCATGATACAACCTACTCTTAAGGATCACTGTGGCTTAAAAATGGACATATGGCCCATTATATTTTTAAAGCAGTCCTTAATATCTTTAAAAAACTGTTGTAGTAATCCAGGACAAAGATAGTGGTGGCCTATACTAGGTGATAGTTTTGAAAGTGATGAAAAGTGACAGTATCATGTATGTATGTGTATGTGTATATAATGTAAATAATAGAATATAAACAAAGACATACAAATAAATGTTTGCATTCCATACATAGTTTTCTCTGCCATGCTTTATTCATCAACAAAGTATCTCAGAGATTACTCCATAGTAATATATAAAGACATATCTCGCTCCATTTTGTAGCTTCACAGCTCTTCATTCTGTAGATGTACTAGTTTATATAACCAGTCCCCTACTGATGAACATTTGGGTAATTTTCACTCTGCTTTTACAGATAGTACTGCAATGAATAGCCTTGTGCTTGTATCTTTCCTACTTTTATATTATATCTTTGGGGTAGATCCCTAGAAGTGGGGTTTCTGGGTCAAAAGGTAAATGCAAATGTAACTTTGCTATATATTGCCAAATTTCCCTCTAGATTTGACTCCTGTCTATAACATCCAATATGTTTTTCTTCCTGACTTACTTTTTCATTCTTCTGTTGAAAAGCGCTCTACATTCTTGATGGAAATATTTTGAATATAGAGTCCATGTGGATCACTAATTATTAGGATGTGGATGATGAAAGACAGGAATAAGAAGGTTTTGGATTGTGTGGCTACATATTTCAATTTTATTTTATTTGAATTAAATTTACATTTATTTATGCACACATGGCAACTGGTAGCATGTTGGACAATGCAGATCTAGACAATGAGGGTGAAAAGGGAACAGACTCTGTTGAAGGCTGAGCTCTTGGGCACTCCAAGTTGAGGCCTTCAAACTGGAGACCATGAGGAACCAGCCAAGGAGACTGACAGGAGTGGAGGGCTCAGGAACTGAGAGAACGTTCCTCTGTAGTCCAGGTGAAGAAACCATTTCAGGATGTACACAGGAGCAACTGACCTAATGGGTCAGATGCTGCCAATATGCACATCCAGTGAGGACTCAGAATCAACCACTGGGTGTACAGTGCAGATAAGACCGTGGCCTTGACAAGTGTTTGATGACTATTGTGTAGGGTTATAGGTCCCGACTACACTTGGTTCAGGAGAGAACTCAACCTTTACTTTTGTGTGCGTAGCTCCCTACTTCCTCCTCACTGGGATGCACGATCCTTAAATGTGTATTTTTCTGCCTGTTATGTCTTTGGATGATCAATTGCCTGACACAGTTCTTTTTGTATTTTAAAGTGTTAGAACTAAGTTTTAATCCTAAATGTCCTTTTATTTTTATCACATTCCCATCATTTCAGAAACACACGGATTAGTCAACAACAAATTGTTAAAAAGAGTTAATCAAAATTAGAGTATAATATTTGTGTTATCTCCGCAATTAAAAATAATGATCAGCCAGTAATGTTTAGTCACTTTTATAAACCATTATTATTCTAACTAAGGGAATAGCTTTCTTTCAGGATAATTCAGCCCCAATCAGTTCAACATTTTGACAACTTTATCATTTTGGACCAATGTACTTTTGGCCTTTACCTCCCATTCTTAATCTTGTCAGCACTGTATCCTTCCAGGCTGATCCTTTGAAAACAAATTCTTTGTCCCTTGATTGAGTTATTAAACTGTAAATGTCAAGTTTTTTCCCATTTACAAAGGTTTTTTTATCAATTGGTGACCTAAAAAAGATTAGATGTAATCTTAGATATTAAAACTATCGTTCAGCATGGAAGATCTTTAAAAAGACACATGAATTATAAGTCAGAATTAACTTTAAAAATTCTTAATGAGGAAGTGACATACTTCTTGAGGTTATAATTTGTTCAGTCTTCCAATTTCTTAGCCTATTAGCCTGATTTGACCCTGCAGAAGTAGGTAGATATTTTTATGTTTTTATGAAGTTCATCCAGCAAATCTCTACATCATTGATTGACATACTGGGTTTAGTGAAACCCGAGAGTTTCAGTAGTAATCGAAAGAAACATGAAATTATAAAGCAAACATACACACTAGTAAGAACCTATAGCTTACAAAGAGCTAAAAAAACCCTTCCTCATTAAAAATAATTTTAACCGTCATTTAAAATATATTCTACATAGATTTTTTATATGTCATAGTAATGTGAAAACAATGTGAATAGGATCATGTTATAATTTAAAATTTTCAGAATTCAATCTACAAGCCCAGTTTCTTTCCATGTGTGGACTTAATATATACTAATAAGTATTTATTTTGAAAGCATAAATATGATAGCCTACAAACATTTCCTGTTCAAAACATGAGTTTACTTGCTGTGGATTAGCGCAGTTTTGACTGGAGACTCAATTATTCATTTATTTTAACATGAATGACACAGGATTGGATTGAATAATCTTACTTAAATATTGACTTAAACTGCTGAATGCATAAACATTTTTGCATGTTTTAAAATTTCCTTAACATTTTCTCTCAGAAAATTAGGATTCTGTAAAAAATATATATAAGATTATTAATGTTGGTGGAAACTTAAAAACTGCATGATATATTTGGACTATATTTATGTTTCTGAATGGCACATAAATCATAAATATTACATTTTTATTTTCTATATATATTCTATAATGATTTAACTCTGAAATTCAGCATTTTAGTATGTTGACATCTATATCATTATTATTTAATGTGAATATGATACTTCATAGGATCCAGTTTTTATATTCATTCACTATTTTTTCTCATTTAAAAATTATCATATATCTATATATATTATGTTTTTAAAAATTGAAGTATTGCCTATAATGTGTGATATATCGTGATATTACTTAACTGGGTTGGTTAAAAATTATTCATTTTCTATCACAAATATTTCAGTCCCAAAGTGGCATGATTTAACAGAGGGAACATGGGATCAACCCTGTCAGGAAACTGGTTTGACTCCTTACTAGCTAAGCATATGACCTTGAGACGAGTACTCAGCATTTCTTAGCATTACTTTCCTAATATGCAGTATGAAGATGGTAATCATGGTATCTCTTATTTGGTAGATGAATAAAAAACACACATAAAATGTCAACCTAACATACATTCACCAATTAACAGATGTTAATTTCTATTATTTCTTTGTTATTGTTATTATCATCATGCAAAATTGTGTTCTGTATTAGCCAGATATTTAGTGGCTCCTGTTTTGGTTATAACCATGTGAGAGGGAGGCAAACACTTTTCCAGGTAACAGTGATTTCTGACAAGGAGTAGGATGCTGAGGGGAAATCAGCTATATTCTATGCATATTGAATCTCAAATTAGAAGTCAAAATGCAGTGTTCCTTTCTGACCCTTATTTGTGTTTTAAATGGTGGCTTGGTTCCCAGACATGCCTAGCAAAATATAATGAAGTCAACATGTAACTGCTTTAGTTGAATAGTTGGAGAATTTAAATACCATTGAGAACACTGTTAACAGCAGATAATGTACTATGCTCAAATATCAACAGCTTGCAAATATGTTCTGAAATTCTGACCTCTTTTTTAGTTGTGGATTTCCTATATTATAGATAGGGGTTTTGAATTTCAAAATTCTATGAAAAAATCTATTTCTTAATATGATATGGATATTAACTTTATAAAAATTTAACACAGAAAAATATCACTGGATTACATGAAGCTACACCTGTCCATATGGCTCCATAAATTTTTAAAAAAATTATGATTTAATAATAACAGGTTATATTAAGTGTTAGCCAATCAAGTCAGTTCATTTAAAAATAACTTCTTTGAATGAATCATATAGAGGAAGTATTGGCAATGTAGTGGTAAACAACAATCATTCTCTTCCATTAACCCTCTCAATTGTTATTTGTGCAAAAGCCTTAGCTGCAGAAAACATCAAAGGATTAAATATAGAAGTTATTAGAATGGAAATGAGAGGTTTAAAAGGGAGGTAAAAGAAAACGAACATACAATAGTGGAGTTTGCACAGAAAAAAATATGAACAGACAAAAAGGAAAGTTGAAGTTATACTTGAAGAAAATACTTCTGAATAAAACCATTGAAACAGTGATCAACTCTTTACCTTGAAATTTTTATGTAGAATTATCAAAATACAGACATCCTTTGATATTCTTAAACACCAAGGATTAACAATCATGTGAGCAGGAAGGGAAAAATAATCATTAACCAGGGGCAAGGGTAGTATTGAAAATAAAAAATGTACATACCCATCAATCATAAAGGAGTAGGTTATACACACTCAGTGCTACTGTTGACTGACTTTTAGTAACTGCATCCAGAGCTAGAGATTTTGTTTTGTAGAGGTGGACATTTATTAGGTTATTTATTCTTTAAGCTGCATCCTCTCACAGTGAGATTATAAGAGTTACCTTTGGTAACTTCAGCTATGCTTATTCTCTGTGACAATCTTCAATCTCACGCGAAATGAATCCACTACATTTTGACTTGGGGAGGTGGGAGTGAGGATGTTATAGCATTTGTACTAAAATAGTTCTGTTTTTATTTTTTAAATAAAGCAACTATATCTTAAAACTTTGTAGCTTTTATTACTAAACATTAATCTTATCCCCATTAAAATAGTGAAACACAAGTCAATAGCCTTATAGGCCAACTCAACTGGAAGTCATTTCCATTAATGTCAGGTGGTTTGATTTTAATTTGTGGCTAAGCTAGAGGCACCAAAGAAGGTATATTCTTCCTCTTTGCAGATGGAGGATCACTGAATCTGAAGATATCACTAGATGTATGTCTTCTCCAGGGTCAGCTCATTGTAAAAATATGATATTTTCTTTTAATAATTGTCTTTAATGAAACTCTCACAATATTTAAATATATGCTCTTTTTAAAAAACACAATATGGATAGGAATAGGTTACTGGATATAGAAGGATACATTGACTTTCCTGTGGCTGCTTGGACATTAACAATTTATTTACTCATGAAAATATTCAGGGTTGGTTTATGATAATAACTGGTTGAAACAAAAAAAATATGTATTTCCTTTGTTTCTTAGTACCCTAAATATGCTTGTAAGAATATATGTGTTTAAGATCACTCTGAGTATGTGGAAATTCATTTCTCACCTTATTTGGGAAGTAAAAGGAGTGATATTTTTCCTTGCTTGATGCACACTTAAATATTATTTGGGTTGATCTGATGATTTTTGCTTCATATATAATTTTAATTTTTCAAATTCATGATACATTTGCTCAGTTTTCAGAAATTTATTGTGTTAAGCAAAATATTGATCATTTTCTTATTGTTTTAAAAATTACATAGAAATTGTGCTATTTCATTTAATAGTAAGACACTTAAAATTTTTATTTTTCAGAATTGAATTCAGTGATCATGTAAGCTAGAGAAAGGAGATGAAAATAACCTCTGGATATTCTTCTCATGTGATATTTATTCTGGATGAAGCATTAAGGCAGCTAATAGATGTGCATCACTGTAAGTATTTTCTAATGAATATAGAAAGCTTATTATTTTCTGGTTCAATAATGTTACATATGGTACACTTTCACAGAATTTAAGAATAGTGTAAGTAGTGTAGTAACAGTAGTAGGCACCTGAAATACTAGGTGACAAGAACAGAGTAACTTGAAAAGAAAAAATTATCCTGATTATAGAATCACATAATTATAAATACTTGGTAAAAACAAAGGTGATGGACAAAATCAAAATTATTTACAATGTCAGCATGATCTTTGCTTGAATATATTTATGAGTGATAATTTTCTGATGAAAAAGTAAAATAATTGTAAAGCAATGCCGGGAAGAATAGTCTTATAAATAAGAAATGCAATATGAGTTATAGGATTATAAAAATAACTGAATGAGAAGCCTTTATAAGGTGAGCTGTTTAAATTTTGGTGATATTTTTAAATATATAGAAATAGTGTAGCACCAAATTCAATTAATGGAGTGCTCAATCTGTATCTAATTACATTATCAAGTACTCTTTACTCACAGTATTTGCAATTTAATCATACAAAGCTATTGCATTTATAAAGAGAACAAAAAATCTTGTAAACTGGCCCGAGGGCTTGATTTGATCATATAAATGAAGAAATAGACTTCTCATTTAATATTCCACAGCACTCTACTGTAGTTCAGGGTAAGTGATATTGTGATTGGTAGGCTGATTTCACTGTTAGACTAACAGTTGCCTATACAATGTCTTTCATTTTGTGAATAACAACAAAAAAAAAATACCACCTCAGGGGAGAAATTCAGAGACACTGTATTTAATAGTAAAACCTCCAGACAAGGAGATTGTTTTTAGATTTTTAAATCACTTATAAATATCTTAGCCAATACTAAACTAGAGCCCACAAGCAGGGCATTGAGATTGGTCAGACCTGTGCCCTTGAGGTGGCTACATAGGTTGAATGTCACCCCAGGATACAGTCAAGTATTTCTTGTATTTTGACTTGTTTTGTTAACCAGAAAAATTATTCAGATAATGAAAGCTCTTTTTAAATATCCTATGATATAATATTTTCCCCCAAAAACTGAACATGTAATTTGGAAAAGTCCTTGTGAAGGAAACAATTTAATTTGCATTAGTTTATTCATAAATCTAAAGGTATTTTATTTTCTACTAGCAGTAACTTTCCACTTAAAAATTTGAAAATTTTATTTGTAGTAATATTTTCACTTACATCTAAAACTTGAGTGGTGGACCTAATTTATATTTTGAATGGGTAAGTAAAGGTTTCAGAAAAATTGTAAGGCTTATTTTTTTACCTGAGTTATAATTTTTACTTTTTCATTGTCTTATAAAAATACGTTTTCATAATATGGCTGAATAATGAAATTGATTCAAAGCCAAATTAACACTCAAGACAAAAATCAAATTTACTAAATGTGTTACTTGTTGTATTTAAGGAGTTGAAAGACAATAATTTTTAATATGTCTTTTTAAATATAGTTTCTCTAGGTTAGAGTCATAGAGAAATTTCTATGAAGGTAAATAGTTCTGTGAAATATAGAGACCTTTTTGAATGAAGTGAAATTATTTTCAGTTAATATCCCTTATGACTTCTGACTGAAAGGAATTTTTGTGTTCTTAAAACTTAATGTTTTTCTAAAATGGCTTAGGCCATTTATCAGAAGTATGTTGTTAAATACTGATTTGCAGAAATAATTTTCAATGACATTTATTTATTTATTTAATTTCTTTCTTTTTTTTTTATATTTCAGCATGTTATGGGAGTACAAATGTTAAGGTTACATATATTGCCCATGCCCCCCAAGCCCCCTTAAGTCAGAGCTTCAAGTGTGACCATCCTCCAAACGTTGCACATCTCACTCATAATGTTTGTATATACCCATCCCCTCCTCACCCCTCCCACCCACCCAACACCCGATGAATATTATTCCTATATGTCCACTTAGGTGTTGCTCCGTTAATACCAATTTGCTGGTGAGTACATGTGATGCTTGTTTTTCCATTCTTGAGATACTTCACTTAGTAGAAATGGTTCCAGCTCTATCCAGGAAAATACAATATGTGCTATATCACCATTGTTTCTTAGAGCTGAATAGTACTCCACGGTATACATATACCACATTTTATTAATCCACTCTGGGATTGATGGGTACTTGGGCTGTTTCCACAGCCTTGCAATTATGAATTGTGCTGCTATAAACATTCGAGTGCAGGTGTCCTTTTTGTAGAGTGTCATTGGATCTTTTGGGTAGATGCCCAGTAATGGGATTACTGGATCAAATGGTAGATCTACTTGTATCGCTTTAAGGTATCTCCATATTGCTTTCCACAGAGGTTGAACTAGTTTGCAGTCCCACCAGCAGTGTAAGAGTGTTCCTCTCTCTCCACATCTACGCCAGCATTTATAATTTGGGGATTTTTTGATAAAGGCCATTCTCACTGGAGCTAAGTGATATCTCATTGTGGTTTTGATTTGCATTTCCCTGATGATTAGAGATGTTGAGCATTTTTTCGTATGTTTGTTGGCCATTATTCTGTCTTTTTTGAAAAATTTCTGTTTATGTCCTTTGCCCACTTTTTGATAGGGTTGTTTGATTTTTCCTTGCTAATTTTCCTGAATTCTAAATAGATTCTAGTTATCAGCCCTTTATCATATGTGTAGCTTGCAAAAATTTTCTCCCATTCTGTGGGTTGTCTGTTTGCTCTCTCGACAGGTTCTTTGGCTGTGCAGAAGCTTTTTAATTTGATCAGGTCCCATTTATTTTTGTTGCTGCTGTGATTGCCTTTGGGGTCTTCTTCATAAATTCTTTGCCTAGGCCAATGTCTAGAAGAGTATTTCCAACATTTTCCTTTAGAATTCTAATAGTTTCACACCTAATGTTGAAGTCTGTTACCCAGCATGAGTTGATTTTTGTGAGAGGTGAAAGGTGTGGGTCCTGTTTCAGTCTTCTACATTTAAGACTAAGTGATATTTGAAAACATTCAGTTTATGTAACACCCTTAAATTGCTTAAAAGAATGTTTAGCTTATTGATATAAGCACATGTACACATGTGCTTTTCTTAATAACAGTGATTACAAGGATGGGTATATAGAACTTCATTTATACCAACAAGATAACTTAGTGTAAGAAATTTTTTTTCATAAAGCAAAATGTATCAAGCCCTCTAGTGGCATTAATATATGAGATATTTCTTGTGATGTTTGAACAATAAAAGCAGGTGTTTTTGTTCCTTAAGTGAGGTATTTAACATTTTGTGACATTAGCTATTTTATAAATGCCTATTTGCTCTGTTTGGCAGATAATTTGTATAATACTTTAGGTAGTTTTTTATAAAGATGAAAATCTTTACCTTAGGATAAAAAATTTTAAATGCCTAAACTTAACATTGAAGAAATGAATAGCCCACTAGGTGATAAATCACAATTTTTGTATTAGTAAATGTTATCGTTGGGTCTGACATTAAAAGATATTTATAGTGTGATGATAATACTACTTTTAAAAATGTTACATAATTTACAGACTTAGAAAATATCTTCATTTGAATAAACAACACAATGAAAAATAAACAATAGCTAACTCTTCGCAATTCTTGCTGAGATCTTTGATACTATTTAAAGTCTAAAAGAAGTTAATTGTCTTATTCATACTTAGGGATGTTTCCAGGGAGAATTTTTTTTAATTTGACTTTTATTATAGAAGGCATGTACTTAGAGAGGAGTTAAGTTGGCAGTTCTATAAAATGTATTTCAATTATTAAGGAACAAGTTTTAACTTTATGCCAGCAATATTTGTATTTCTTTCTTAAAAATAATTTTAAATATGAACATATGATGTATATAGCCAGGAGAAACTGAGAACTGTGAAGCAGTAGAAATGGCAAAGTAATATTGCAAAGTTTAAGACACAAAGATGAGTCTCAGAGATTATCTATTCTCAAAGATGAATTCCTTGATTTCCTATCTTTTATTTCAACTTTATTTTAGACTCTGACATTAGGTTCATGGAGTAACTGCTAAATACATTGTGGTTGAAAGAACTGTACTAGGTTTTGGAAGACGTGCATCACTTCTCAGCTTCATACAGTTATCTTTGTTGTGAAATATGAATAATCACAGCCCTACCTTACCTAACATGCCCACCAGCAACTCTGAAGCTAATTATCATTCTTTTGGAAATGTGGACGTTACCACTGTTCCTCACTGAGGAATTTATTTACTTAGCGAATGTATGGTTCTACTCTTCTCCTTATTTGTGCACACTCCTTCTGAGACGTCTCCAGTTAAAATTGATTTAAAACTAAATACTCTTGTTTGCCCATCTACCTACTCTTCATGCTCTAACTCTACCCAACTTCAAATCTGTGTCCTTAAATCTTTAGCCTTCACTCTGATACTAAGTCATTTTGAAATGTGAAGAAGTTGGTGTTTGATATTTGTGTGTCCAAAACATATATTTACACATCTGCTCTCAGGCTATCCTAATTTTTTCTATAGCCCTTGGGTTTGGAGTATCATGATGTATGAGTAAGTGACTTCACAAACACTAACTTCAAAAGGGAACAAAGTAACAGAATATTCTGGAACTTTGCATATTTCCAGACTCAATGCTACATAATATATAGCTCTAGGGAAGTGAAATTTTTGGACTAAAAGTAAATGTAGCCTAGTCACAGCACCTAACTGTACCCTCAGGTCACATAGACTTCCAGGCTCACAATATATTCACTTCTAAATGAATAAATTTTATTACAGAATTTCTGAGATTTCTTCTAATCTAAGAATATTTTGGTTCTAAATCATTTGAACCACTGAAAAGATATCATCCTGCAAAGTAGGGGCAGCAAAATAATGTTTCCAGGTTGTTTTTCCTTGGCATTATAATTTCCTTCCATCTTCCATCTCTTCCTTGGTTGTTTGGAGCTGAGCAGAGCAGGAAACAGCTGAGCTACCAGCTGTCTAAGTAGTCGATTAAGAAAATAACCCCAGATGAAAGTAGTAGTGAAGGCTTTAATCAATTACCACCATGACATAAGCAAGAGACTAAACTGGAGAAAGATACTTCATGGAATGGTTTGGACGGTGGTGCTGGTTGAGGGTCAGGTGGATTGACACCAATGGAATGGTCATCTCATGCCATGGGAGCTCTGAATAAAAGGATCCTGTTCTGTTATGGACCAGGGGCTATGGGAGAGGGAAAGGAGGCAGGACTAGGAGTGGAAAAGTACTGAGTACTGAGTAAGCATGCAAATGTGGTCATGTTTTCCCCATATCCTCATTAAGGAGGTGTTGTTAGCAGAGGTGCTTGCAGAAGGCCTCTGCTGAGGATCCCAGTAAAAGAGGGCGCTGAATGAGAGCACGTGGTCTAGGAATATAGACATGCCTAAGAGTATGGCTGGCCAGAGTACTTGCCTGCAACTCCCTTCAGAGACTGTAGTACAGCTCTCGGTGCACCCAGTCTGGTCCTGGGAGGGCAGTGCTCCCCTGTGAAATTCACCAGGCCCTCGTAATTTCCTGCGGTCAAGCCTGAAAAAGTCATACATAGGGTTTTCGTCTGGAGCCAGATTCTTTGATTATCATCTTACTTGCCCACCCCCTTGTTTTTAAATAAGGGAGTAAAATCCAATAAAAGTGGTCATTTATTTAGAACACTGTGTTATGGTCATGTAGTCTTATTCAGTCAATTTATAATAACTTTACAGAGGCCCTGGCTCTGTGCTTGGTGTGAAGCACCAATTGATATTAAGATAAACCTCACCCTCAAGCAGCTTAGGGTCTATTGAGGAGTCCAGGAGGAAAAATATTTATAAACACTATTAGAATAGCAACATTTTGGCAACATTATAGAGTGCTTAATATATGACAGGCTTGCTCTAAGTGGTTTACTTTATACTCACAATTACTGTTACTTATGCACTGTGGTTGCCTTCCATTTTATGGATATGAGAACAAAGATTGAGTAAGGTTAAGAGGGGTTAAGTAACCTGGCTACTGGTAAATGGTGAAGCTGGATTCAGAGGCAGCACACTTAACCACTGCATTTTACTTCTTTTTAAAAATACCTGACCACTAGAGATATGCATACAATGTCAGGAGAGAACTGAAAAGAGACCCTGGGGTTCCTGCAGTAAGTGGACTAGGGGATGGTACCTAAGTGAAGGGCACTTGGAGTGTGTTGTGGGAGTGGGGCTGGACTTAAAAAGCATCTAAGGCACAAGGGACTACGTGAGTAGAGATGTGAGTGCTGTGGGCTAAATCAGTCTGGTGTTTCAGGAAATAAAGTAAGCAGCAAATAAGCAACGTAAAAGAGGCTGAGGATGTAGGGAAGGATTTGATACAGACAAGGAGATCAATATGCTGAGGTGGCAAGACCAGAAAAACCCAATACATTATTTTATATTGGCTGTTAGTGAAATAGAGCTAGGTAGGGAAGAAACAAAAAATTTCCTATAATTTTTATTTGGATTTGATGAATGATGCCCAAACTGAGGTAAATAATATAGGAGGAGAAGCGAGTGTATGAAAAAGATACTTTTTTGCTTTGAGAATCTTGAGTATGTGCCTGTTGAACTAGCCTGAAAAGGTAGTCTGTGGATAGTTAAATAAGTGAGTCAATAATTGGAAGAGAAATGGAACACCAAGGTGCATGGGTATCTAGTGAGAGGGCAGAGAAAACGGTGACCCACAGTGCAGTATCAAAGGGAAGGCGGTAGCAGAACAAGGAGAGTTGGTGAAGTCCAGTTCAAGGAAGTTTCAAAAATAAAGAAGTTATGATGATAAACTGATGTAAAAGAGAGATCAGTTAAGACCCAAACTAAGCTGATCCTTGGAATTGATCTCTAACAGGTCACAGGTTCACTCGATTTAGCGAGGGCAGGATTAGTAGTGTCTGAGCTGAAGCCAGATGATACTGGAGTGATGTGTGACAAAGCAGGAACAGGTAAGATGAGGAGAGGCGTGAGATTGGACATTAGCTAGAAGAGACAGTGGAAGGAAGGCAGGTTTTCTTTTTCCTTATTGATCATTTGATTAGTTATAATTTTTCTTTCTTTAACAAATGTTTAAAAATACTTATTTTTAATTGACACAATAATTGTACATATTTGTAGAGTATAGTGAGATGTTTCAGTGTACATAATACATTGTGTAATGTTCAAATCAGGGTATTTAGCATTTCTGTCATCTCAAACACTCAAATACTGTGTTTTCCACAGTGGCTGTACTAATTTGTATTGCCACTGACATGGCATAAGATTCCCTCTTTCTCCACATCCTCACAAGAATTTGGTATCTTTTGTCTTTTTAGTAATAGCCATTCTAACTTGGATGAGTTAATAGCTCCTTGTGGTTTTGATTTGCATCTCCTTAATGATTAGCAACATTTAGCATTTTTTTATATACCTGTTTGCCATTGTAAGCCTTCTTTTGAGAAATGCCTATGGTCTTTTGACCATTTTTAAAAGTAGTTTCTGATAATGTTTAATTGGATTATTTGGGTTTTTGGGTTTTGTTTTCAGTTTTATCTTTTTTTTTTTTTTTTCCTGGTATTGACCTGTGTGAGTTCCTTATATACTCTGGTTTTAACCTCTTGTCAGATGTGTAGTTTGCAAATATTTTCTCCAATTCTGTAAGTTTTCCCTTTACTTTGTTGATTATCTCCTTTGCTATGCAGAAGTCCTTTAGTTTGATGAAATCCCATTTGTCAATTTTTGCTTTTGTTGTCTGTGTTTCTGTGTACTTATCCAAAAAAACTTTGTCCAGACCAATGTTATATAGCATTTCCCTTATGTTATCTTCAAATAGTTTTATAGTTTCAGGTTTTACATTTAAGTCTTTAATCCATGTTGAGTTGATTTTTTTTAATATTGTGAGATATAGGAGTCTAGTCTCATTCTTCTACGTGTGAATATCCAGTTGTCCCAGCACCTTCCAAATTGAAAAGTAGGAAGTCAAATTGTCTCTGTTTGCAGACAACATAATCATATATATAGGAACCCTAAAGACTCCATCAAAAAAAACTGTTAGAATTAATAAACTAATTCAGTAAAATGTCAGGATACAAGATCCATATATGAAAATTAGTAGTATTCTATACACCATTAGTGAACTATCTGAAAGTGAGGAAAGCAATCCCATTTACAATAGCTATAAAAAAATAAAATACCTAGGAATAAATTTAGCTTAGGGGATGAAAGATCTCTCTAGTGAAAACTATAAAATGTTGATGAAAGTAATTGAAGAAGACACAAATATATGGAAAGAGGGCCCATGTTCATGGGTTGGAAAAATTAATATAGTTAAAATGCCCATACTACTCAGAGTGATCTACACATTCAATGCAATTCCTATGAACATACCAATGACATACTTCAATAAAATAGACAGAACAATCCTAAAATTTGTTTGGAACCACAAAAGACCCAGAATGGCCAAAGCAGACTGAGCAAAAAGAACAAAGCTGGAAGCATACTACAAGGCTATAGTAAACAAAACAGCATGTAGTGGTAATAAAAACAGACACACAGAACAATGGAACGGAATAGAGAAACTAGAAATAAACTTGCATAGTTACAGCCAACTGATTTTTGGCCAAAGCTCCAATAACACAAATTGGGGAAGGACACACCCTTCCACAGGTGGTACTGGGATTTTTTGTTTGTTTGTTTTTAATGGGAGAGATAAGAAGCATAGAGAGTACCAGGAAAGGGAGAAGTTGAAGATACATGAAAGAGAATAAAACTGAAAGCACAATTATGGAAACATGAGATGCGGGCACACATTGGCCTTAGGGGCAGCTAGCTGCACCAGTTAAAAGGTTGTGTGACTTTCACAGCATCACCTACTTCTCAAAACTTCAATTTCCCTATCTCTAAAATGTAGGTAAAAATAGTGTCACTCTCAGAGGGTTATTATGAGGATTAAGAATTACAAGGCATGTAAAAAATGATTTGCAGTAAGAATTCATTATAATCTTTGCTATTATTTTATTTAAGGCAAATCAGTTGGGCCCAACAATGAAGAGGCCTAGAGATAAGCACATCATTGAGGACTGAAATAAAGGGAAAATGACTGATATTTTTTATGCAAATTTGTAAATATGATACTCAGGGAGATGTTGCCTTATTGTCTCAGTGACTTTAGCAGTCATCAGTTTTCTGAAAATAAAACTAAAAGTAAAAATCAAGACCCTCTTTGGCCCCAAATTAGAAATAAACATCTGGTCAATTCCAAGGCATTTAGCAATATGACCCCTTTTATCTGGTAGATACAAAGATGTTTGGAATACTTTTAGAAATACATTGTGTAGTACATTTTGTTTTCCTTAGGTGAGGTGGAATCATAGTACTCAAATATAAAACATGAGTGGATGCTTTCTTTAGTCCAAGAATTAACAACATAATATAGCCCTTTAAAACAGTTCTGTCTTAGAAAGAATAATAAAAGGTGACATCTCCTTCCTGATCAGTCTTGAACAAAATAACCATGATTTTAATGAATATGAAGATTAAAACAGCAATTATAAACCACACTTGGTATGATGGTTGACAAAATGGTATAGTATGCATACTATGAACCTTACTATGTGAAGCTTGTATACATAGGAATTTCATTGTTAAATATATAAGTAGTCACTAAAGGAAGTTTTCTGCATGGTGCTAAATTGATTTAAATATTTTTTAGAATTCTATTATTTAAAAATACTTGAAGAATTATTATAATCCACATACTTTGTATTTCTCAACTTTGATTATTATTTTTTATCTGTGGGTTAGTCTCAAATTTAGATATAACTGAAAGTAACTTATAGTAAGCCTCAAAAGTACTGATCAAGGTAGGAAATAAAATATTAGTGTTAAAGTAATAGGACCAATTTTCTGTGTATGTTATAAATGGGCATTTTCTTACAGATTATGTGTGTATGTGCCACGTCTTGTCTTAAGATTTTTATATGTAATTCTGTCACTTGTTTCTAAATGAGAACAGTCCTGTGCTTGTTTGGTTACTTTCATTTAACTTGAACCACTCTTTTTCTGATGATTTGGGGTAAAAATAACCTGATTTTCTGTTCTTGTAGAAGTTGAAAGCTGGAAATAATCTCAAGATGTCTTAAATGGAAGCTACACTTAAGGGAATGGTAATGTCATGTCTAAGGATGCCAGTTCCTCAATTTTGTTCTGTTTCAGTATGCCTTACTCATGGTGATTTATGAGCTCTCCTGTGACTCAACATCAGTCGTTATCCTTAATTGTATATAGTATTCATACTAATGTGATTTACCTGCATTCAAAAGCTTTCTACTTTTGCAAAAGCTGGCAGCACATGAACAATTTATACCTCTTTGGAACTATTACTTGTTTGGGGAACCAGCTTCTTTTGGGAAATGACTTTTAATTCATAAATAGGATATTTTTCATCACCTTCAATGGCATAGCTTTTAAGAGAATAGAAAACAGGCTGGTGACACCTTCCTGGGTATGGCATTGCAAGAGGGTCCTATAATTAAGCAAGCAAGGGAAGAAACAGCAACTTCTACCCATTTCCAAGCTTCTGTCCCTATTTTAGATTTACTTGTAGGTTTTTTCTTTTTCTTGACTACTTCTTTGTTGCTTGAAAGAGCTCTTTCTGGTGTCGAGGTTCTTAATATTTACTTTCAAAATGGTGAAAAATGACTATTAGGGTGATAACCTTCACTACAAATAAAGAAGCCTGATCAAATGTATAGTGATATTGAAAGTGGTTGTCCTACACTCAATCTTTCTTGAGGAAAAAAGTGATCGATTTTAATTTGTTACTTTTTAGTGTCAGCACAGTTTTACTATGCAGCTTTAAATATGCACATAAACCGCAATGGTACTAGAACAGAGTAAGTCAAATTTCTTTTGTCAAAGAAGCATGATCTTAACTCATGAGTCACTGTTAAATATAAGTGTAATGTGGAGGAAAAATGAAAATACATTATGAGAGTTTTTTTGCCAATTTGTATAATTTTTCAGTTAAGCAGTCATAAATCAAGGAATATTGTATTTTTTGAGGCTCATTAAAGAGACATTATACATCAGAATAGTGAAGTCGTCAGCATAATGAAATGATGAATGCCTGTAACTATCTGTATGTAAATGATGTGAGACAGATTCAGGGTGTTACAAAGGAGAATAACAATCTCTCTGACAGTTCCCTGTAGGTGCAGTTGCTAGATGCTGGTGACAGATGTTAAATGCAAACCTCTTCAATGGCAAGCACTTATTAGCACTCAGTGGAAACTTGCAATATAAAATAAGACAAATAGCAGATTATATCATTTTAAACAAATTTGTTCAGTAAGGTGTGTTATTGCATTTTAGGAGCTTTCTTTATTGACAAAGGCCGTATTCTAAATTAAACAAAACATAGTGGAAAGGAGAACTGTTATTTTGAAAACTGGTATATAGAATATGTGTGTGTGTTGGAGTGTGCGTGTTTGCATGTGTCTGTGTGTGTATGTGTGTAGGTTTTGTAATACTGGACCATTTCCTTAACTAATATAGGAAATTTTTGATGAAGTGGGTAGTATGTCAAACTTAATCAACTTAGATTTATTTTAAAACTCACCCGTTATCCTATCAAGGAAATGTATCTGTCTCACTTGTATATTTAACTGACGGATTCCTTCACATATACATTTAAATAGCAAGAGTCTTAATATGTATACCCTTTTGTCAACCGTTATATCTACCATGGTTTATGATTTCCATTTTCATCTTCATATTTATTAAAATCATGTTTCTTTTGTTTGAGACTACTCAATTTGTTGATTAACCAGGGCCTTAAATGCTACATTTCAGGTGCTTATTTCATTTACTAAAGAAGAACACGTAATAGATCTAGTAATTTTCTAGAGGTTCTCAATTTTCTATACATTTCTCAGCACCTAGTACAGGTGACAAATGTATAAGTGATTATTAAATGAAGAAGGAAGGGAAGGGGAGAGGAACAAAAGAGGAGACAAGGAGTGGAGGAATTTTTAGTCCAACATGGGTCACTGATGGGTCTGTGGCATTGGCTAAATCTTTCAAACTCTCTCTATGTGCATTTCTTATTTTAAATAAAGATAGTGATTCATATTTTATATCATAGGATTTGGAAAGTACCATAGGAGACAGCATATGTGAAATCACAATTAGGTTGATGATACAGTAAACTATACATATAAACTATTATTATTTAAAAAAACAATGAGGCCGGGCGCTGTGGCTCACGCCTGTAATCCTAGCTCTTGGGAGGCCGAGGCGGGCGGATTGCTCAAGGTCAGGAGTTCAAAACCAGCCTGAGCAAGAGCGAGACCCCGTCTCTACTATAAATAGAAAGAAATTAATTGGCCAACTGATATATATATAAAAAAAAAAATTAGCCGGGCATGGTGGCACATGCCTGTAGTCCCAGCTACTCGGGAGGCTGAGGCAGAAGGATCACTCGAGCCCAGGAGTTTGAGGTTGCTGTGAGCTAGGATGACGCCACGGCACTCACTCTAGCCTGGGCAACAAAGCGAGACTCTGTCTCAAAAAAAAAAATAAATAAATAAAAATTAAAAAACAATGGCAACTTATGCACACTGGGAACAGAGAAAGCGCTTTGGATTGTATAAACAAACATACATAGATAAAGTCATTTTAATACAAATATTCACATACTGTGTGCCTCAGGGAAAGGGGTTGATTATTTTTAATAAAGTTTTGCCATTCCTAGGCCATAGTATTTTGGCACTTTATAAGTTGTGTATGAATTCCTAGGAAGAGAAATGCTATTGATAATGTCACTTAAACACAAGTGAATGTAATGATTTCTTTCCCTGTGTCTTGAAGTTTAAATCTGGTGGCTTAAAATAGTTTTTTCATGAAAGAGGTATTCTTAAATAATCAGTATCTGTTTTACTTTTTTGCATTAGGAATGCTTCAAATTATAGGCATGTGAAAGTTTTATTAACAAATGTATATATTTTGTTGTGATATGAAAAGAACATAATAGTGTAATTTTTAATGATCTCAATATTAAGATTAATGACATTTAAATTGTTAATGGTACATTGAATATGCTACTGCATATATATAATAATTAAGTATTGATTAAATTCCTTGAATATATTTTTTGAAAATTTATATTTCAAAAATTTGAAAATGTCCAGATATAATTTAGAAGTCTGTAATCATGGATAGCTATTCTATAACTAAACTAAAGTTAAAATATTTTAAGATAATATACCATGTTATTTTTTTCATATTCATAACTTGTCAATTTTTCCAATCATTTTGCAAGTTTATTCACTTACCAAAAAGAAATACTCCTATGCTTTTATGTTCTAATCCTTTAACTTAATCCACACACAAACATACAATATGAAAGCATCTAATACACATAACAACAATTTTATAATATGATTCATTTTTCTTCATGACTATTACAAAAGAATCAGATTTTTGTTAATATGAATTCTTACTGATTGTTAATATAATTAAGGTTATACATTTTAATAATAACACATACTTATATAATTTTTATATATAAAAAGTACTTTTAAACATATTATCTCATTTGATCATTGACATGATATGAATCCTTGTCTTTAAATTCTAAGTCTGTTGCTCTTTCTATGCTATCACTGTGCTTCTTGATAAACCTCTTAAAATTTAATTCCATAAAGATATGCACTGCAATTTGTAATACATTTTGCAAAGCCTAAATTATACTATATGGATTAGGACTTATTTAATTTAATTTCTTGTCGCTTATATCACATTTACCTACTTTCCATTTTAAAGGTAGTTAAGACAAATATGAATGTTCAGAGGGATTGATGGGTTCAGAATATTTCCACCATTCTACTGTAATGTTGCCAAAAAATATTTCATATAGACAAAAGACATTTTACCTTAGTATATAATTTTTCCTTAAATTATGTAACATTTATAAACATCACCAGCCTATCATTTACTCCCAATTGAAATAACTTCTGCATTTAAAAAATTATAAGCATTCAGCTTTATTTCAAACTCTAGGCATATGTAATATATACACACTTATACACATACATACAAATACACACATATATATGTATATAAGTTATATGAGAGATATACAGTTTTTTTTCATGTTTTTTTTTTATTTCGGCATATTATGGGGGTACAGATTTTAAGGTTTCAATAAATGCTCATTTCCCCCCCTCCCACCACAAGTCTGAGTCTCCAGCATGACCATCTCCCAGATGGTGCACACCTCACTCATTATATATGTATATATCCGCCCCCCCCCCACCTGCCCAATACCCTATTACTGCACTACCTATGTGACCACTTAGGTGCTGTTCAGTTAATACCAATTTGCTGGTGAGTATATGTGGTGCTTGTTTTTCCATTCTTGGGAAACTTCACTTAATAGTATGGGTTCCAGCTCTAACCAGGAAAATATAAGATGTGCTATATCACCATTGTTTCTTAGAGCTGAATAGTACTCCATGGTATACATATAGCACATTTTATTAATCCATTCTTGGATTGATGGGCACTTGGGCTGTTTCCACAGCCTTGCAATTATGAATTGTGCTGCTATAAACATTTGAGTGCAGGTGTCTTTTTTGTAGAGTGTCTTTGGATCTTTTGGGTAGATGCCCAGCAATGGGATTGCTGGATCAAATGGTAGATTCACTTGTATCGCTTTAAGGTATCTCCATATTGCTTTCCACAGAGGTTGAACTAGTTTGCAGTCCCACCAGCAGTGTAGGAGTATAGAATTTTTTTATTTCCATCTTGATTTCTTCATTTACGAAGTAATCATTTAGTAGGAGGTTGTTTAATTTCCACGTTTTTGTGTAGAAATGAGAGTTTCTGTTAGGGTTGATTTCTACTTTTATTCCACTGTGATCTGAGAAGATACATGGTATGATTTCTATTTTTTTAAATTTCTTGAGATTTACTTTGTGTCCTAGGATATGGTCAATCTTAGAGAATGTCCCGTGAGCTGATGAGAAGAACGTATATTCAGTGGATTTTGGGTAGAATGTCCTATAGATGTCAGTCAGACCAAATTGTTCCAGGGTTTTGTTTAAGTCCATTATTTCTTTATTAATTTTCTATTTGGAGGATCTGTCTTGTGCCGTCAGTGGGGTGTTGAAATCTCTGGTGATTATGGAGTTGCTATTAATCCATTTGCTTAGATCCAGTAAGGTTTGCTTTATGAATCTGGGTGCACCTAAGTTGGGTGCATATATATTCAAAATTGTTATCTCTTCTTGTTGAAGTGTGCCCTTCACCATTATATAATGACCCTCTTTGTCTTTCACTACTTATGTCGGTTTAAAAACTAAATCGTCTGAAATTAGAACTGCCACGCCAGCCTTCTTTTGGCTTGCACTTGCCTGGAATACTGATCTCTACCCTTTTACTTTTAGTCTATATGCATCCTTGCAGGTTAGATGTGTTTCCTGAAGACAGCATATACTTGGCCTGTGTTTTCTTATCCATTCAGCCAGCCTATGTCTCTTGAGTGGAGAGTTTAAGCCATTCACATTTATTGAGAGAACTGATAGGTAAGGTAGATTACTGTTCATCCTGTTGGGTTGGATGTTGTTGCTTTTATTTCTCTCTTGAGCCATTGTATTATCTGGCCTTTAATCTTTGGGTTTTGGTTGTTTTTATATTCGTGAGTTTTTATTATGGTGTTCCGTGCGTAACACTGTTTTGAGTACTTCTTGTAGGACTGGTCTTGTCTTGGTGAATTCTCTGAGCCTTTGCTTGTCTGAGAATGTCTTTATTTCTCCTTCATATATGAAGCTTAGTTTTGCAGGGAATAAGATTCTAGGGTGGGCATTCTTTTGTTTCAGAGGAGTGAGAATGGGGCCCCAGTCTCTCCTTGCTTGTAAAGTCTCATTAGAGAAGTCTGGTGTTATTCGAATTGGCTTTCCCTTGTATGTCACTTGCTTCTTTCGTCTTACAGCTCTTAGAAGGGCCTCTTTAGTTGATATTTTGGTCAGTCCGTGACGTCTTCCTGTTTGCATTGAATCTCCCAGGGGTCCTCTGAGCTTCTTGAACTTTTATATGGAGATTTTGAGCAAGGCCTGGGAAATTTTCCTCTATTATATCTTCAAATAGCTTGTCCAACCCTTGGGTGTTGTCCCCTTCCCCTTCTGGTAACCCTATGACCCTCACATTAGGTTTCTTCACATAATCCCACATCTCTTGTAGGCTTTGCTCTTTTGTTTTTCTGCTCTATCTCTGTGATGGTTTTATTTAGTTGGAGGATGTTATCTTCAATCTCTGAGATTCTTTCTTCTGTTTGATCTACCCTGTTCTTGAGACTTTCCACTGTATTTTGTAGTTCCCTGAATTGATTCTTCATTTCCAGGAGTTCGGTTTAATTTTTCTACATTGTGTCTATTTCTTTAGTGAACTTTTGTTCTAGGTCCTGGAGGCTTTTTGTGGTTTCTTTGTGTTGGTTTTTGAGTTGTTGTTGCAGTTCGGTGAGTGTTCTTATGATCCACATAGGAAATTCCTCTTCTGTCATTTTGGTTGCCTGATTTGGGTTGGTGTCCGTTTCTAGGGGGCTGGTGCTCCTCTTTGGGGGTGTGTTTTCTGTTTGGTTCTTCATATTTCCTGAGTTCCTTCGCTGATTTCTTCCCATGTTGATCAGTTGTTGTCTCTTTCCTTTAGGTTTTTGTTTGGGTATTCACACACCTTGTTTAGTTTCTGAGCCATTAGGTGGTGTCTGTGGGTGAGATTCGACCACTCCCTGTATAATGAGTCAGTGGGTGCCATGATAAGGCTGTGCAGGATGCTGTCCCTGTCAGTAGGTGGCGCTTGCATGGAGGAACAGGCTATGCTGTTGTTTTTGTGTCTTGTTATCAGCTCTTGTTCTGGGCGGAGCTGGGTTGGGAAAGCCTGCCCTCAGGCACCACCAATGCCATTAGCAGGGGTCAAAGTTCTGTTCTCTGTTTCCAGGAAAAGCTGTCAGGGCGGGGCTGGAATGATCCCGCTCAGCCAGAAAGTCTGCTTGTGGGGGTGTGGCTGTCTGAGACCCGCAGTCTGGAGTAGGCCTCACTTCTTTCCACCCTCCCCAACTCTGCAGCTACTCCTGGGCCTCTGCCAGCAGGCCAGACCACATGCCACCAGGCCTTCCCAGATTGTGATGCCAGCGGGTAGGTCCCCTGGGCAGGAACGCCACCTGGGCTGGGCGCACGGCCTCTTTTGGTGGGAGGGTTTGCCCTCTAGTACGCTGATCTGCCCTGGAGGCACACACACCTCAGCAGGCTGTTCACAAATATCCCTTCTGTGCCCCGGGCAATGCTAGACCTTGGTGCATGGGATCTGGTCTGCAGGTCCGACATCTGGGTCCTAGAGTTCAAACTGTATCCCCACCAGAGAGAGGAGTTCCGATCCCAATTCACCTACAGGGAGCACAAGCTGTGTCTGTGTCTCTCAGCCTCTGAGTCGGCACCGTTCTCCTGGGAACACTGTGCCAGCGGCACCTGGGAGGGCTGGCGGGTAGGGAGCTCACAGTCTGAGTTCCCCTTAGTCAGCTGTAGGGTCCCAAAAGGGAAGGTCCCGTTCCCTGGAGGTGCCTCCGGCTGGTGGCTGTATTGTCTCTCTGGGCAGCCGCGGGTAGGGTCCGGGGAGGGGAGGAGGAGGCAATATAGCGCCTGCTGCGTGGCTCGGGTCTGTGCACATGGAGGTGCCCTGAGGGATTTGGGAGTCTGGTCCTGCGTCCGCTACAGGCTCACTGCTAGCTGGTGGTGGCCGTTTTTGTGCTGGTGTCCGCAGGTCTCTCCACCCGCTGGGGAGCCCAGCAGCAGTCCCAAATGCACGGGAGGGGAAAGGTGATTTATCCACCTACCCTTCCCGCTGGCCTCTGGGCTGCTCCGGCGGTCTCAGCTTCCAGTTTTCCTCCGCAGCCTCCTCCCATGGAGTCTCCCGGGGTCTCAGGTACCCCTCCTTCTGGCCCTCGTCTGCTGTATGCTCGCTTTCTTGCTTCTTTTTTCTAATTTCTGCTAGAATCTGTCTTTTCTGCAGAGACACTCTTTCTGGCAGTGTTTCTCATCCGCCATCTTGATCCTCCTCCAGATATACAGTTTAAGGTTTGAGAAATGTGTTGTTAGGGGATTTTGTGCTTGTGTGAACATCATAGAGTGTACTTACACAAGCCCAGATGCCACAGCTTATTACACCCCTAGGCTATATAGTATGGCCTATTGCTCATAGGCTACAAACCTGGACAGCACATTACTGTATTGAATACTGTAAAAAATTGTAACATAATGGTAAGTATTTCTGTATCTAAATATATCTAAATGTAGAAAAGGTACAGTAAAAATATGGTATAAAAATTTTAAAAAATGGTACATTTGTGTAGGCACTGACTGTGAATAGAGCTTGCAGGAATGGAAATTGCCCTGGGTGAGTCAGTAAGTGGTGAGTGAATGTGAAGGTCTTCACTGTACACTACTGTAGATTATATAAACACAGTATACTTGGGCTACACTAAGTTTATTAAAAAATTATTTCCTCAATAATAAATTAAACTTAGTATACAGTAACTCTTTTACTTTACAACTTTTTAAAATTTTTTAAACTTTTTGACTCTTGTAATAACATTTACTTTAAAACACAAACACATTTACAGCTGTACAAAAATATTTTCTTTCTTTGTCTTTATTTGACAAGCTTTTATTCTGTTAATTTATTTTTTTACTTTTTAAACCTTTTTGGTTAAAAACTCAGGCATATACACATGCATTAGCCTAGGCTTACACAGGATGAGGATCATCACTAACACTGTCTTCCACCTCCATCCACGTCTGGTCCCACTGGAAGGTCTCATGGGCAGTAACACACATGGAGCTGTCACCTCCTGTGATAACAGTGCCTTATTCTGGTTACAGTTAGCTTTTTTCTTAATGACTAGAAAGAGTGCATTCTAAAAACAGATAAAAATTACAATATAGTAAATACATAAACCAATAACGTAATTGTTTATTATCATTGTTAAGTATTATGTACTGTGCAAAATTATATGTGTTATACTTTTATATTACTGTCAGTGAAGTAGGTTTGCTTCCACCAGCATCACCACAAACACATGAGTAATATATTGAGTTATGGTGTTATGATAGCTATGATGTCATTAGGAGATAGGAATTTTTCAGCTCCAAATCTTATGGAACCACTATTGTATATGCGGTCCATCATTGATTGAAAAAACATTATGTGGCATGTGAATGTATGTCTGTGTATATATGTATATACACGTTTTTAAATTTAGTTATTTATATTTTTATTTCATAATATTACAGGAATACAAACATTTTGGTTAACTAAATTGCTTTTGTGCCATTTGAGTCAATGTTATAAGTATGACCATCACCCAGATAGTGTGTATTGTATCCATTAGGTGTGAATTTACCCATACTCTCATCCCCCCTCCCACCTGCTGAATTTCCAATGAATGTTATTTCCATATTTGCACATAAATGTTGATCAGTTAGCTCCAATTTAATGGTGAGTACTTGTAGTGTTTGATTTTCCATTCTTGCGATACTTCACTTAGAAGAATGGTCTCCAGTTCTATCCAGGTTAGTACAAGAGGTATTAATTCACCATTTCTTTTTATCAACTGAGTAGTACTCCATGGTATACATATACCATGTTTTATTAATCTGCTTATTTATCGATGGGCACTTGAATTTTTTCTACCTCTTTGCAATTTTGAATTGTGCTGCTATAAATACTTGAGTGCAGGTGTCTTTTTCTAGAAAGTCTCTTTTTTTATTTGGGTAAATACCCAGTAGCGGGATTGCTGGATCAAATGGTAGTTCTACTTTTAGTTCTTTGAGGTATCTCCATACTACTTTTCATAGAGGTTATACTAGTTTGCAGTCCTACCAACAGTGAATGAGTGTTCTTATCTCTCCACATCCCCACCAGCATTTGTTGTTTGGGGACTTTTTGGTAAAAACTATTCTCACTGGAGTTAAGTAATATCTCATTGTAGTTTTGATTTGCATTTCTCTGGTGATTCGAGGTGTTGAACATTTTTTCATGTTTTTTAGCCATTAGTCTATCAAGCTATATTACAAGGCTATATTAATCAAAACAGCATTTGATTGGCACAAGAACAGAGAGATAGACCAACGGATCAGAACAGAGATCCTAGATATAAAATCTTCCTCATATTGCTATCTGATATTTGACAAAACAGACAAAAACATACACTGGGGGAAAGAATCTCTGTTCAACAAATATTTGGGGAAAATTGTATAGCCACATGTACAAGACTGAAACAGGATCATCCCCTCTCACCACTCACAAAAATCAACTCACAATGGATAACAGACTTAAACTTAAGTCATGAAACTATAAGAATTTTAGAAGAAAATGTTGGATAAATTCTGATAGACATTGGCCCAGGCAAAGAATTTAAGAAGACCCCAAAAGCAATTACATCAACAACTAAAATACATAAATGGGACCAGATCAAATTAAAAAGCTTCTGCACAGCGAAGGAAATAATCAATAGGCTGAATAGAGAACCTATAGAACGGGAGGAAATATTTGCATGCTATATATCTGATAAAGGACTGGTAACCAGAATCTGTAAAGAACTCAAGCAAATCAGCAAGAAAAAAAAGTCCTATTAAAAAGTGGACAAAAGACATGAACAGAAACTTTTCACAAGAAGATGTATATGCACTTTTAATAAACTTCAGTTTTGTTAATCAGAATCTAGACAACTCAGGCAGATTGGGATGCTGAGCTAGGAAGCAACTAAAAACCATACATAAATAACTTCAGGATCATCTAGGGAGATGGGAGCCTTGGAGCTTCTGTGGGTATTAATACCAGGACTCAATTAATCACTTTGGGACATTTGTAGTCCTGAATGGTAGAAATGGTAATGGCCTTAGAAATTATGTTGTCTTAGGACCATAACAGTTGAAAATTTTAATAGTTCAAAAATTGAATACTGTCTTAAATTGTTTGGAACTTGCTACCTGGACCACTGTGTAAGAATTAGGAATATGTGAAGTGTGTCATGATCAGTTCTATCTGCCACAGGTGAGGGATGAAAACTTTTAGCATACTTGCTGAGGCTCAAAGACTATAAATCAATTGCCCAAAGTTGCACAGATAGTTAACTCTGAATCCATGACTATAAACAAGGCATCTGACTCATAATCCAGTACTATTTGCTCTGCTCTACTGATAAAGTAGAAATAGTCCCAGTAGGCTTTCTCAGAGTGAGTCCACAGAGACCTTCCACAGAATAAGTGAGAGCATGAAGGAGAGCCATGCAGGGTACAGTTGCTGCTCTGAATTGATGCCCTTGTGGGTTAAATTTACCGATAATCACTTACTCATTTCATGGCATAATTTACTTAACTTTATTCTGAAGCACTGTAACTAGGTACCTTTCCCTTTACATATTATATTTTACTGTACTTTTTGGTTTTGTCTTTTGTTAGAATTCCTAATAGATTGTGCCTGTTTCTCTGTAAGACAAATTCAGGGATTTCTGTATTTTAAATATACTAAAATATTAGTATTCCTTCACTGTGTTCAAGATTAGACACTTCCTGTGGAACATAAAAACTAGATGAAAATGAAAACATTTTCATTCTAATATGTAATATTTACCTAATCAAAATTTGACGTAAATTTTAAAATTGATTAACTTCAAATAGAGGACTAAAACATTTCAGCAAAATATAGACCATCCCAGTACTGCCTTTACTCCACCCCCTCCTCCTTTTTATAAAATCTCGTCTGGCTGATTAATATAACAGAGCACTTCAGCTTTGGTGAAATACACTTATTCAATTTCACTGAAGATTATAGGTTTCAAATAATAAAATTGGATTTTATTGAGGATTGAAGTGTGTAAATAGAACATTTGATTGAATTTAATAAGATGGTACCCCGCTGATGGAGGCAAGTCATTTCCCCTAGTTTTAACTTGATTACGAAGACAAGAAGTTTTATGAGCTACTTTGAATGGAAACATTTCTTTCTGTCTAGAGAGAAAGACTATATTGAGACTAAGAAAAATAAGTAGCACTATTTAGTATTTTTAAATAAAAGTTATGAATGTATGATTATTTTTAAACTTTAGTAGAACTATTTTCTAATATATATTTGTGTCTACTCAATCACTGGAATTAAACATGCATAATATAAAGAAAGTCCAGCAAATAAGTTTGGTTCACTAGCTTTGAATAGCTTTATTTTGCTTACCATTCTTCACCTTATCTATGTAAGTCTGTATTTAATCAAATACAGTGAGATGAGAACATTACTCTTTTTTTCACAAAATGAATTAGTACCTGGTGACTAACTTTGTTATTTAAATGTTTGGTTTTCTTTGCCAATTCTGAGGTTTCATAAAAAGAAACACAAAGCAATTTTTTTTTGCTGTGTTCCAACAGATATACATATGTGTAATCTGTAGATGATGTGCAATAACTTTGAGAAAATGAAAATCTTATACCAAATGTTAATGCAACATCGTAAGTATATTGCAAAATAACATTTAGTTATGAGAAACACCATATTTTTCTTGTCTTTGAATTCCTAAGCAGATTATGCCTGTCCTTCTATAAAATAAAATAATTTAAAAATCATTAATACCAATGATTAATTTTGACATTAAAGCTTTAATTAATTCATTTCTCAAGTGTTTTGTATTTCAGTATAACAAAATAAAAATGTTATTTACCCAAATCCAGCATTGTCCTAATTAATGTCAATATTTTAATTGTTTTATTAGATTAGGGGGCCAACTGAAAATCCTTTTTTTTTACAATTTAATCTTAGCAGAACTTTTTAAAGAGTGTTAGGATATTCTCAAAAAGAATATTTAGAAGCTAAAAGATAAGCTGGATTTACAAAGAGTCATCATTATAAATGTAGAGTGAGGTAAGAAGTACCAGAATTGAAGACTTCATGTTGACTTAAAATTGTAGTAAAGGATTCCAGAACAAGATGAGTTTTAATGTGTCTAAACTCTAAATAGTATTTTGAGTTGATTTAGAATATTATCTTTAAGCAGTTGATTCTAAGTAACTGCAAGGGAAATATACAATATGAATGTAGTAGTACTATTTCAATTATTTGAGAATATTTACAAAGAAATAAAGAGATACAATGAAAGGGCATTACATTAATGGAAAATGTATACCTGTCTATTGGTAATGATTGTTTGCTCTTCTTAATGCTTTGGAGAAAGGTACATTATACAGAGAAAGAGAAGAGTCACTAGAGAGAGAGAAAACTGCATGAGAAGACAAAAATAAGAAAAATGGGGCGGATGGAACCCCTAGATGTACAGCAAAGAAAAAAAAAAACAATTTAGAGATAAAAAAGGAGGTGACAATAGAAATAAAATAAATGCTATGTGAGAAAATAAGTGTGTTTCAAATCCTCTGCTATTATAACGGGGAGCTGTTGAGTGCAAGGATTAGAAACACTGTTTGAAAACAGAGAAATATATAACTGAGAAATGATAGTTTGATATTATAAGGGAGATGAGAAGACAGACTTATAACAAAACCAAACTATATAAAGTGTCTGCTACTCATGGAATACTTAATGTATGCCTGACTAATTGCCCAATAGTTATGTGTCATTTTTAACTGATATATATGGTTACATAAACTCATTCCACTATAGTAGTTTCATTTGATCATTAGAAAAAAACTACAATAACAAAATAGTCGTTATATTAGGAGATTGTTAGTATTCATAGGATCAATATACCATTCTACTCTTTTCAGTTCTGAAAATTATTTGAAGAAAAAAAATTGCTTTGCTTATATGAGTAATTTTGGCAGAAACAATCATCATTCCATGCCTAATATGAGCATCACTTTTATTCAGTGTGAAAATAAAATGACCAAACTTCTACCATAACATCATATTACCTGGTAACATATTGAAATTAAACTCAGAATTGACCTGTGGATCTCATTACCTGTAGGAAGATTAAAATCTTCACTGAATGATACAGGCAAAAATCAGATGCTGAAAAATGAAAATGCAATAAATCAGTTTCAAAAATAAATGAAATCCAAACCAACCATTCTGACCGTTCTTATTTTTCCCCACACTATTGAATTTTATAAGAATCTCAAAAAAAAGTCTTCATCCTCCACTGATTCAAACATTGTTGGTTCTTATTTCTCCCAAATAAATTCCATATAGGTAACAAAGAGCCTCTCTTCTCCCCCAACATTTGTTACAAAGTTGAATAAAAAGAAAGTAACCATAGTTCTTATTATTTTAAGCTTGCATTCAAGGCCTGTATATAAGATATCAAATGAAGAATGATTCCTATATTCTGTTCTATAGCCTAAGTTCTGGAGGGAACTAATTTTGAAAAATATGAAACAGCATATAGATGTGTATAGTAGTAATACCAATAGTAGCAGTAGCAGCAGTAGTAATAAATATAAATTTTACACTATATGATATTTGTGAAAAAGGGAAAATTCATGGAAAATGAAACTCATTTATAAAGGGAAGTTTGGAAATTAAACTTTTACTTGTATACCATGTATACAAACTTTCCCTAACCTAAAATAGCATTTAGGATAATGATTAATTATATTAAATTAAAACATATCAATAAAACATAGATGTATTTGTTTCTAAAATATGTCCATCCCTATGTGAAACGCTTATAAAATCAAGAATGTGTATGTTTAACTAGTTCTAGAATGACTATTAATGAAATCATATAAGCAGTAAACAATTCAATTTACAGAACTTTAATCTGGATATATTATTGCAAGTCATACAGTACATTTTATACACATCATGAGAAAGTAATAGAGTGGTGCAGAGGTGCTAAGTGACTTGTACAAGGTCTGTTATCAGGCAGAATAGAATTATTCTCATTCTCAATTCAGACACATAACATTGTACAACTATCTTTTTTAATGACTTAATCTCAAGATATTTATAAGCAACATATTTTTATTTCTATCTAGGCAATATTTTTGTATAGTCAGTTACATATTATTGTCATTACTGTCATTACAATGAACTCTCAGTTTTGTTTAAGTGAAATTAAATTGCATCATATCACAATTTTAATCAAGATGATAGAACATGTGATAAAGGTTGCAATAACTGCTGCTTAACAAGGCTTTCAAGCATTATCTTTTGATTTGTACGAATCATATTAAAAGAATGACATAAGATTAAAAGAGCTTAAGATGGACATTAGAAAATAATAGGTATATCCCACCTCTTGTGGCAGTTCTGAGGAAAGAAAGTGAGTTGTCAAAATTTTGAGAACCATTCGTGCAACACTATAATTCATAGAGAAGGGAGTATGGCATTGAGTAGGCAGCCTATAGTAGTGTCAAAGAAAAACTCTGAGCAACAACAGCCCCTAGATATTTCTGCAACAGAGAGTTGCCCAGGCTAAAAGTAGGAAGCATTGGCCAGTGTGCTCTCATCCAGTCAGAGTGCCAAGCTGAGAGAGGAAGGCATCATGGGCTAAACGGTCTTTAGTGCAGACAGAGAACGGGAGAGAGAGCAGCAGCTGGCAGTCCTAGTTGGATGACATTCAGTAGTAGGAGACTGCATTCCCATTCCCTCACATCCATGCATTCAGGCTCCAGAAGACACACGGTCCATGTGGCTCTCTCCCTGAAACTGTGTGGTGAAGGCAGTCAGAAAAGACAGCAATGACACTCAACTTCTCTTTCACAGCAAATAAAAGATCTGGACAAAGTTGCCCAAGTTAGTCACAAGACTAGCGAGAGCCACAAATCAAATTAACAGCAGAATGGAAAATCTTGAGCTAATTACAGGAATGCCAGCAATTCATGTATCAAGATAAAAGATGATCCATGTGGAGGACAGATTATAACAGATCAACAAATGAAATAGTGAAGGTATTTAGAGATAAATAGAGGAAACAAATTCCTGAAGTAAACACTGTATCGACAGCTCAGATGAGCATATGGAATACTAGAAACTGGAATGAAGATGTAAGGGTGAAGGGCAAAGATTGAATGAGGACCCGAAAAAATACACCATAAAACATAGTGTGGACTGACATGTGTAGGAAAGGAATACAGGCAAGAGAGCTACAACATTTCTGACCTGTTTCTTTGAGGACCCTAGTGAGAGTGTTTAGTGTAAAGGACTTGGGGACATTTTGCTGTGCATAATAAAATGGGATCTTCCTTTGGCATCTCTTTGAGAAACAATAAAAACTATTTAATTGTTCTTTGATGTTTCATTTGTATGGAGCAAGGCCATTCCTATTGAGTGGAAAACATCCTGAGTAATAACAAAAGCCATTTCAGTTGTACTTTGGTACCACATTGGGGTTTCTGTTTAGATTTTTTAGATATCAATAAATTGATATATAGACATGATCCTTGAGAGCACTTTTACAGTGACCCCTGTTGGAGTACTGTCATGAAAGAGAGGAGGGAGCTACTAAGAGCTATGAAGAGTTTTGGGATAGCTACTCCAATTAAGAGGGAAACGGTAGAAACTACAGTGGTACGGAAATTACAGTGATTGTGTTAATGCACAGGTTAGGACTGGGTTTCAAATGGAGTATTTCATTACTTAGAAAATTGATAAAGCCTAAGAAACTCTCTCATGATGATGCAGGCTATATTTTTTTATTTTTAATTCGACATTCACAAACACTTGATGTTTTATAAAATGAACCAATTCATGGCATTTGCTCTCTTTACCTCACTGATATCAGAGCCTCTGACAATTGGGTGGTTATCCTGGCACAAGGGACAAACCAAATAACCTCTGGTAGAGATTAACTACTAGGAAAAAATAACCACAATGAACATTTGCCAGGGACTGATTTACTATTTACACAGGTCATAGATATATGGCAAAGGGCTAAGAAATGCTGGAGAGGAAGTGAGAGTCTGATGAATCGTGTTACATTTTTTATCAAAGTCATAGAGACTTCTGTTATCCTGGAAGCATGCCTGACTGTCCCAGAGTACAGAGTTGCTTAGAGTTTGCTGCCCAGTTTATTTACTTTTTCATCCCTTATCAAATCAATTATGACAAAAGGCTATAACCATGGAGTGATGGGGGCAATTGTCCACCCATGTAAGCAGGAAGCTCGTGTTTCAGACTAGGGATAACTGAGTTAGGCAGATAGACCAAAATGAGGAAACTGTCTTATCATTTTTCACTAGCATGTCAAAAATTATTGTGCTTAGTATTAACTTTGAAAGAGCTAGAATCCTATGAAATCATAGGAGTCTACTTACTGCATTTAAAGGAAATGTCTTGTGGCATTTAAAAATGTAAATTTGGCACATTTTATTATGGAGGTATTTATTTTCTGTGATTAGATACAAGAACTAGCTCTGTAGTCTTTTATAAATATAGCAATAATTTCCTGACAAATGGTATATAAGAGACAATGTCTATCTTGTATGTGGTTTTATCTCTAGCACTAACAGCACCTGACAAATATAGTGAGTGCTTTATAAAGTTTTGTTGCATAAGTGAATGGATTAAGTTGCATTTGTTGAATAACCACAATAAAAAATATGAGAAAATGGATTTAAAATTCCATATGACTTTTTAAACTAAATTTTAGAACTCAGTATACTTTTAAATTAGGACTGTTTGCATTTTAAATATTAATGTAATATGTTAAACTATATAGTATGTCTTGGCCATTTTTTTTCCTGAATAGTTATTACATATGCCTGTTAACATACCTAAATATTTTAAAGTTTAAAAAATAAGAATTTAGAATTTAGAGCTATCACGATTTAAAAATTCATTTTAATATAGTGAGAGTATTTCAATTTGTATTCAACTTAATGGATTTACATTAGATAAATTAAATAATTAATAAATCTAAATAATATGTATTATCTTTTCTAGAGTTCTCAGATGGTATGTTTTTCATTTGCCCTGAGAAGCACATGCTACATTTTTATCAGTTTTCGTCTATTGATGGGCTTCAGTAAATATTGATTATTAATAAGAATCTGTGGCTTGCTTGCTTTCCTCTAATGGTCTGGAAACTGATCAATTTCTCATATGAATTTAAAAAGTTTAATGGTTGCATGAGAGTTAATGTTGACTTTGTGTCTGCTTATGGGCTAAACAACAGTCATCACACGTTTATATTTCTGGAGCCCACAATTCCTCCTCTGCTATATGTTCTTATACTTAAAATTTGACCCCTGTTTCATTACAGAAACTCTGTTTTTTGGGTGACCATCAATGATTTTATGTAATCTGTCTTTACTCATGTTCTCACTCTGGAATCTCTCCACCTGGCCTGAATTTCTTGGTGAAAATCTGATAGTTAACAGGCATTGGCATTCTCAGGAATGAAGAAAGATAATTCTTGTTCCTGGAGAGCAAACTATTAATAGTAAGAGTGGTAACAGTGATCCTTAATTTTACTCTGTTGGGTTACTAACAATCTCTGCATACATCACAGATTTTAAAGTCAAGATGTCTAAAATCAAATCTCTTCTTTGATTATATTTCCTCCTCTTTTCCACATTATAATGATTAATCACATTATACTTTGCATTCCTGGGGAAGGGCACAATGAGGATAGAGACATCCTGTTTTGCAGATGGAGCAACTGTCTTGGGAGAACAAGATACAGTCTTTATGATCCAGACATCATGATATAATATTGTAAAGGTCCTAAAGCCCTAAAGAGAAAAATGAAACAAAAAGACAGAAGGAAATGGACTAATTGAAGGGCATTGTGATACATATTTATTTATAAAGAGGAATTTTTAAAATCCAAAAGTAAAGAAAAAAAAAAAAACATAGCCATAAAACAATCATGCTGGAAGGATACTTGTGGAGCGCTGCATTCTATCCATTTGGCAGATCCTACTGCAGATGAAGAAATTGTTATCCAAAAGCAATTGTTTTCCCAAATCGTTATCCTGCCTTTCATGGAGAGATTTTTAGCTGTAATTCTGAGTTTTATGCACTAGGTTGCAGAATATTCCTTTAGGAAGAAATAGAATGAGAGTGAGGGGAAGAGAGAAGTAAAAGAAAAGTATTAAATAAAACAAGTATGCAAGTGCAGAGAAACTTTGAGTTTCATTGAAAATGATATCTCATGAAAGGAAATTTACAAATGATGAGATAGGAGGAGAGGAAAAGTTAGGGTATTGTTTTGTCTGTCTTAATTTAAGACAGTTTTAACCTGAGGCAAATACTTCAATGCATGAAAAGTACAAGCAATTATCTTTTTTAGGGAAATGATTTCTACCTTCTACCTGACAGGGATGGAAATTAGAAAATGAAATGAAAAAGAGACTACATTGGGAATGTTGTGCTAGAATGCTGGTGTTTAACTCTCTAGTAAATCTGACAGTTACTCAGCATCTGATAACTACAGTGATAGAAAATAGTCCTGTGTGAACTATGGAAAAGAATAGTGTGTGAACTATGGAAAAGAGCATTCACATTTTATAAAGAGCCATATGTATCAGTTACATAATCATTTTCTAGTCCAGAGGAAAACGGTCTTGATTTAAGAGGACCCAGGAAAATTTCAAATATATGTGATATTTTGTGATAAGATGCAAGGACAATCATAATAAAATATGCTAATTATTTGAAGAGAAAAATCCTAAAATCTATCATGCTGCTATACAGTTCATAATATGTATTCATAATATAAACTAAATATTGTTCAAAACTATAAAAGCAGACACAGGTACATGGTTTTTGCAGTAAACGTATGCATATTTATACTCCTGGACTTCCCCATCTCTTTGAAACAAATATCTGGATAAAAAATAAATGGAAGAAAATTATTCCCATAAATTCTCCCAGTTAGACTCAGAACACACCAGGGCACTCCATCTTTGAGATTTTGATAGAGCTACTGAAGAGATATAAGCTGTAATGAAGTATACTTACTTTTTTTCTTTCAGCAGAAAGCATTTTATGCCATTTAAACTACTCTTTTCTAGCCTTAAGCATCTTATAAATAAGAAATTGTGCAGAAGAAAATTTATATTTTTCCTTAGAATATGCAAGAACTCTGAAATATTAAATGCAAAATTAATGAGAAGTTGATAAAGTATCCAAGACATACATATGTCTATAGGGCATATATACCAGTGGTTATGAATCCCAGCTGCACATTGCAATAGGGTCTGCAAGGTTTTTAATTTAAAAAAAATTTGATATATTATATTTTTACATGTTTATGGGGTACGTGTGAAATTTTTTGCCATGCATAGAATGGGTGACTATCCAGTCAGGGTATTTAGGGTTTTGTTCACCAGAGTATCTATCATTTCTATGTGTAGGGTATATTTCAAGTTCTAGTTTAAAAACAATCAAAAACCTGCATATTACTTCCTCAAAAAACCTCACATATTATCTCAGGTTAGAGATTCAAGCCAAAATAGCATTCAGGGAATAATTTCACTATTTGCTCCTGTAATAAACTATATTCTTCCTGCTCATATGCATGGTCCAGTTCCTCATCTTTGTGCATCTTCCTGCTGCATTTTCCCATTTTATAGCACTCTGTCCTTGAGAGATACTTAATTTCTCTAGCTCTTTCAAGAGGGAGCATACATGCTTTCTCTAAAAGCTCACCCATTTCAACTCATCAGAATCTTTTCTTGTTCTCAATACAAATGGCTCTTGGTTCTGTGATTCTCCTGTGAATCTTTTTCTCTGTATATATCTTCATCCACACACACACAAACATACATCTGTGTTTATCTTCCTCACTGGAGTGGAGTACATATTCTACTTGCTGAGGGTAGACTTCACATCTTAGGTATTCTGTTTACATATCATCTGAAAGAGAGACTTGCACACATAACTGTACCATAGTGTGTATTTATCAAAGTATGGATTTAAGGTCTTTTCCCAATTTAGGATCTTTCCCCCAATTCAAACTCTGGTCTCATTTTCTTTGCTTGGAAGGGTAAGAACAAAGGACACAGTTCTAGGCCTGCCTGGTGTTTAAAATTTCAAACTGAGGCCAATAATAATGCATAGATTATATTACTTTGAATGATTAATAATCATCAGTAAATATTGTCATTAATTATTCTTACCCGAATTCCTTGAACTGCAATCTCATTTTGTACATCTTTTATCCTATTTTTCTTTTTAATTAGAAAAAACAGACCCCCTCCCTTTGCTCTGTGGCATGAACTTTGAAGCTTGTTACAGGAAAACTCTGAGAAAGCATTCTTAGAAAAATTTCAGCTACTGATGCATGAAATCATATTTCAACACAAATCCTAATGTTTCTACCATTCAATATTGTTTTATGTCAACTAGGGAAATATGACATCTTAATTTTCCCATATTCCCCCACCCCCATTTTCTTATCTTGAAAATGAAGAGATTGGGTAGATGATTTCTTAGGCATCTTTCATCTCTGAAATTATAATAGTCTGATATGTTTTTAGCTAACTACATTGTTGGTTCATGTTCAGTTTATCATCTATAGAAACTCAATGATTTCTGTTGCATACAGTGTATGGTTTGTAATTTTTCTCTTCAAATTTGTCAATAATTTTCTTCCTTTTTCTGTTTCAGGTGCATAGAATTGATTTAATTCAAATTCTTCGTTTTTGACATATTATGAACATTGGACACTACATGGCTCCTTTTAACTTAATGCAATTAGAACCTGACTGATAACTTACACCTGCCTGTGTGCTCTTCCTTCATTCTACCCTCCCATTACCACCATCTTGAATTTTGTGTGTATCCATCCATTGCTTTTTTATAATTTTCCTGGGTATATATGTTTATCTATGAAATATATTGTTTACATTTGCTTGCTTTTGAAATTTTTTAGAAAATAATATTCTGCATGTAGTCTTCGTAGGCTTCCGGTATGCAATCAGTAATTTGCTGCTTATATTTATTCATGCTGTTACATATAGCTATAGGTATTGTCCTTTAACCCCACACTGTGGGAATATGAAGCCATCTATTCATTCGCCTATTCATGGTTTGTGATTTGTTTTTGACATTACAATCAGTCTTGGTTTGAAACTTTTTGTGTGTCTTCTAGGACATATATATTGAACTATATGGCACTTGAAAATGTAAAAATTTTTCCTTTATCTGGTCATTTTTTTTCTCATAAATCAACTATTTTGGCTTTGCTCAGAGCAGTGAATTTCTTAGAAAAAATAGTTATAATTATTAAGAAAACATTCAAATATATGACTTTTTTCTAAATAAGGTGTTTGTTTTTATTTGTAAAGAGGTTTCTGCTGAGTTGTCACTTATATTTTCTTCTTTTGCTTTAATGTTTTAAACACAATTCTGTTTTATATTAGGAAATCCTAATAAGTTCATTATAAAACAATTACTTTTCAGAAATTTCCAGAATCTTTACCAAGATATTGTTCTTTCACAACTCAATCATTTGTCAATGATTTGACAATCATTTAAGTTAACAAAATCATTTTGTGATTATAAGGATGTTTATATCAAGAGATAGTCCTGTTTGTATCTTGGTAGAATTAAGCAACTTTCTTTCTTTTTTTTTTTTTTTTTTTACAACATAGCACTTAACTGAAATTAAACAGCATAATTCCTAAAACCTAACCATTTGATAGCAACTATCTAATGGACTGATGCAGGAAATAATTTAAAATTTAAAATGAGGAGCAAAAGAGAAAAAGACCAATTTAAAATAAAGAATTAAGACAAGCATATTCATCAATTATCATTTGGGCACAGTGGAGGAACAGGCCTGAGGGCTATTCAATTTAAAATGTTCCATAGGTACTTTTGGATCCCTGAAGCAAAATATAATAAGGGGTTGGTGTCCCAATTAAAGTATTGGAAATGTCAGCAAGCTGAAGGGGATGGCTTCATATGGTTTGAGAGACAAGTATGCTGGAAAGGCAGTTCTGGCATGAATTAGTTGGAAATATTTCAAGAATAATCAGACTGTTTTTCTTAATTTCTAACTTTTGCTTTCTCTTTATTTCCCTAAAGGGATTTACTTGTCCAGTGCCAAAAAGCACTTATTATGAACTGACAATGGACTAGATCGTGGTGAAATTGTACAGAAACTCAAATATCTGAAAATCCAAAGGTAGATCTGGATAGTGAGCCCTTGAGCAGTTTAATCATTGATTGTACTTTAAAGAGAGATGAAATCAGTATTGTTTCATGTCTTGAAATTCCTGCTGCTTTCTGAAAGAACATAACTTGATGAATTGTTACATTTTCCCTATTGGAACTTAGATATATTAATAGTATGTCTGCAACCACATGCCTGAGTCACCAGTTTCTTAATTGTACCTTTATGAAAAAATTAAGATCATTAAAATTAGAGTAATAATTTTTAAATAATTTATTTGTAATAAATTCATCTGGTAAGTCACACAATTTCGTGTCCACATGTGTTTAGAAAGGAAGATCCCTAATTAATCACAAGGACAGTACTTTGCAGCTTTATCACCTTGGGAAAGTTACTTAACTTTTCTGAGCCTCAATTCTTTAATATGCATGGACAATAACTGTACCCACTTCAAGGAAGTTTTATGAGATTTAATTTGTTAATATATTCCTAGAATTTAGAATACTACATGGCACATAAAGGCATAAGAGTTATTAGTTATTATTTTATAAATCATCATTATTAATATGTGCATTTGATAATTAATCATCATGAATTGGAGCGCTTATCATTTATAATAAAATCTTCTATCATCTATTTCTAACATAAAGCTGTAAATATTGAAGAGAAACAACATGGGAGAAGAAAATTAACTCAAGTCAAAAATAGGCTCTGTCATATTTCACAGTAAATCAGAAGTAGAGAAATCCTTTTAAAGTAAGATAAAGGGGAAAGACATCTGCTATCACAACTTTTATTTTATTTCTTTCTTAGAAAGTAATAAAATAAGGCAGAAAAGAGTTGAAACAAACGAAAAGGAGATTAAATCATCATTTTGGCAGGTAATATCATTAGTGACTTAACAAAATCAACAAAAAATTAAGCAAATAATAGATATTATTAGTGCTAAAACAAAATAAGCATAGACCATATATCATTTGAAATGACAATGATAAATATTTAGAAGACATAAAGTGGAATAATTTGTTTGTAACATGAATGAGGCATATAAAGTACTTGATAATAAATGTAAGGATCACATTTATTGTCTATGTGTTTTTAATGTTCTCTACTTAAAAATCAATAAATGTAAGTTAATTTGAATCAGTTAAAAGCATGAAAATTTCAGGTAGGAAAATTAAATATGTTTTAAAGGTGTCAACTCTGTTAAGGGATGTGTACACATGTATATGTATGTTTATGTATGTAAATAAATAAATGAAAACAAAAAAATCCAAAAAGGATTTTTGTGGGAACTGCATGTAGTAATCTTGCAGCAAGCAATTGCAAGAATAAATATGTGTGACTTCCATTGAAAAGTATGTGAAAAAGTGTAATCAAATGAAACTTCCACTACAACATAATACAGCATTATGTTTTAATGCTTACAATACAATATAAAATGGAAAAATATGAATAGAATACGAATCAACATTTTTTAATTATAAAAAAAGAGTTACTTCTGGGCCTATTTTTAATTATTATACCACTTTTGGATATACTTTGAGCACTTTCCCCTATCCAAGTTCCAAACCCATGGCATTGATAGATAAATTATAAAAAGTGACAAGCAAGATGTGCCACAGACAGCAAATAGAGTAAGGGGAGCCTAACTGAAGCCCTCTATTGTGTCAGTGTCCTAAAGCAGTGAAAATTATATGATGGGAAATTTGGCTCATATACAGTTCAAAATTGTTCCTTATAAGGTGGAGGAATGAAGTAAGATTCATGGCTTGAGTCCAGGGACTTTGGTGTAGTGATCTCCCACGTGTGAATAGGAGGCACAAATAAGAAAGCTGTTAATTGAGTCTGTGGCATATGAGACATGGTAGGATACAGGCCCAAACTTGCAACTAGAGGCTGAAGTAAATCACCGGATCGTGTTTGAATTTTTCAAAATTTCCCCAATATTGCCCAGTCTTCCCCAATATTACTGTAGTGCAGGGAACATGAAACTGCTAGTATAAGACCTCATTTTGCATTCTGAACTTGGGTAGCCAGATGGAATTCATTGTGTAACCACCATGTGAGCCCATAGAGAGAGGTGCTAAGAAAGTAGAAAAAGAAGGACAGGGGACGGTGGGGAGGATTACTTAAAATTTTCCTATAAACTACAATTTCATAACATAAGGACAGATAGTACTATGAATGCCAAATACATTAACAGACAAAACATTAAATCAAAATACCTTGATAGCATGAAAGATTTTAGAATATGTTTATGGTCCCAAAGGGATAAATGCAAGATTAACATCAATAAAATGAAAGAAATTTGTAGAATATAAGCAAATGACAGAAAATATGAATAAATACATAGAAAAATATCATTACCTTTACTAGTACATATTGTAACATTCCATGGTAAGTAAAATAATAGAATTCTCTGAATACAAATATAGATAGAGAATATAGATAGAGAATATATAGATAGAGAAATAATATTTGAAGGAATACTAGCTGAGGATTATGTTTTGTTTTGTTTTGTTTGTTTGTTTTGAGATTCAACAAAATAACTAAGTCCTCACATTGAAAGTGTTTAGCCTGTGAAATAAAATTAGGATCCACTTGGGCACACTGGTATGAAATACAGATGATCAAATATTAGGAAATCTTCAAGGTGCTGAAAAAATAAAGATTACCTATAAACAAATGAACACGGGATTGAAACAGATTTCTCAGCAATAAAATGGATGTCAGAAGATAGTATATAAAACATAAAACTGAAGGAAACTACCCACATAAAATATCTTCTCTACTAAAATATTCAATAATTATACCAAAATAAAGATATTTTTAGACTAGTTCTGAGTAAACCAACAAAGACCTTTTCCAAAAGATTTATTTAATAATATGGCTTAGCAAGGAGAATATTATAGCCATAAAGGATATGATGGTAATCAAGAAAGAGAGGCAAGTATAAAAATTGCTATGAGGTATTGATAATTGTAATTAACATTTGACAAAATATTTACTAAATTTTATGATAAAAAATGAAGAGAAAACACAAGATAAAATAATAATCTTGGATGGTCATGATGGAGATTCAGACTTTTGGGGGGAGGGAGGGAAATGGGCATTTATTGAAACCTTAAAATCTGTACCCCCATAATATGCCAAAATAAAAAAAATTATAAAAAAAAAATAATAATAATCTTGGGTCTTGAATTCAGAAGGAGAGTAAACTTTGAAATCTTTGTTCAAGAGGTGAGCATAAACAATGACTATTGATGAAGTAATCAAGAAATAGCATGAAAGTATACTCAGAAAGGGAAAGGGGAAATAAGAAAAATGTAAAATTAGTTAATGAAAGGATTTTCAAATACAATAAATGTAATCAGGTTAAATTCATCTATTAAAAATCAGACTATCAGATTGATTTGTCTGCAAGAAATTACTGAAAAAGTAAGACCACAGACTCAGAGATGTTTGAACATGACATTTATTGTTACTCAATGCTTGCAGAAAAAGCATTGAGGATGTTGATCAAGAGCCAGTTGATCACTTCTCTACCTTTTGGCTAAGATCCAGTACAAAACTCCTGGGCATATAATTTTATGGGTTCATTTTTATAGGTGAGTAAAAGATCCCCTCTACACTCCTTTCTGGAATTTGTTTGGGATCCACAGAGAAGGAAGCCCTTTGTAATTAGAAGTAAACAAATTATATTATACATTTGAAAAGCAATTAAAGTATACAGTTCTAAACCAGGCATAATTACAATAATGTTGTAAACAGTGTCAACACCACCACCACCAATAAAATACCATAGCAAGTCTCCATTAAAACAGTCACTAATCATTAAAATTTCTAGTAACTGAAATTACAAATTTTCATATCTTGGAAAACACAGATGATTCTAATAGTAAATCTTAAAACTTCTTTTGTAATTTTTAAAAATAATTTTCCAAGCTAAAGATACATATTGAATACGTTTAAGGCTCTATTCAAGTTCTACCATTTTAGTTCAAATATAAGTGTATTATGATTATTTTGGGTCACTCCCCCATATTGGGTCAATGGAGAAAGCCAAATGTCTACATTATTTCTCATAGTCTCAGGAATGGCCTGAATCATCTTTATTGGCCCATGAATGAAATAAAGAATCAATAGATTTTCTAAAAAAAAATCATTGCTCTCAGTAGAAAACTAATAATATAAAGTGAAATGAAGAGTAGAGGAATGGACATTTGAAAAGTTAGTCTGAGAGCAATGTTTTGCCTCAAATTTCCAAGTTAAATATACAGAATACAAGATAACTTTAATATAACATTCAACATATGTTTATTGATTCAAATGGTCAGAGACCTACAAGTAAAATAATCTGTATGGTATAAGTTATTTTTAAAATAAGCATTGCAGATCATATTAAGATAATTTATAAGTACCATTATGAAGAGAATAAATATGAAGCTCATACCTTGACCTTTGACAAAAGTCAAAGATACACATTATGTTTGAGCCCTAGAATGCCAATATATGAAACTAGTGCTTTTCAAGCTACTTTGTGAGAATGATAATATATATTTTTTTGTTAGATCATTCTTTACACATTCTAATAGTTTTCCATGTTTTAAGAAGGGACCCTTTGAAATATTTTTTTCTTCTTTGCCAAAAATAAATATATTGACATAGTTTGGGAAAAAGTATGAAAATACTAAACCATCCAAGAGATGTGTGGATACATTCAAGGAAAGATTGATTTGCATATAGCAACCGACTTTAAAAACAAAATCTACATAGTCGTAAATGTTTTTGGATTTATATTGTAGTATCAGCCTAATCTACTAGGAAGAGGAAGGATCCAATATCACTCTCCACTTTGTATTATTATCACTTCAACTTTAATATGAAAGATTTCTTGGAAATCAAAATTGGAGCTTTATTTTAGTAACCATAGAGGAAGCAACAGTTCTAGAAAGTTCTGTCACCAAAATCCCAGTTGGACATGTTCTGTGTGCCCGAAACTTAACAAAAATTAAAGTTATTTAGAGGAGCAGAAAACTTATTTGTTGTAGGGACTTACACATGTAGATAGAGCCACAGTAAAAATTTATAATGACTATAATTTCTGAAGAAGTAATCAGATTGTACATAATGCAGTATTAAGAAAAAAATCACCATAAAATGATTAGAAAGGACCAAAATGCTTCTGTCCATTATGCATTCTGCAATATGTGAATATTTCTGTATAAAAATCATCTTTTTCATGGTATGAGACACTCTTTATTGAAGCCTTCACTGTGGATAACTCCAAAACTGTCAAAATGCAGTTGTGCACAAGGCCAACAGACTTTCAAAACATTAGAAAAGTTTTCAATTATCTCTCATTTTTAAATGCATTTGATATTTAGCATAACTATTGTAACAAATAATCATTAATTTTACCTAACTCTCCTATAGCATAGATCGAAAGTAAAAATCAAAATAGGTAAAATCAGTTTACTTATTTTTAGGAACATTGAAAGCTTCAATTACACTTCAGTAATCTATAATAATCTTATATTTGGGTTTTAATTTTCTTTTGCAGATGCCTTTTATAAAAATTAATTTAATAAATATATTAGAATTAATAATTTATACAGCTCTCCAATTTTATTTATTTATTCACTTTTTAGAGACAGGGTCTTGCTCACCCAGGCTGGAGTACAGAGGCATGATCATACCTTACTGCAGGCTCAAACTCCTGGGCTCAAATGACCCTCCAACTTCAGCCGCCCAAGTAGCTGAGACTACAGGCACATACCACCCTACCTGATTAATTTTTTTCTATATTTTTAGAGACAGGATGTTGCTATGTTGCACAGGCTGGTCTTGAACTCCTGCCACAAGCAGTCATCTCTCCTCTGCCTCCTCAGTAGCTAGAATTATAGCCGTGAGCCACCTCACCCAGCTATCCAATTTTATTGACAAAATAATTGTCATTATTTGTGACATCACATCTCCCTTAGCAGCATTTTTTTAGACTTAAGAACATATTGTACATTATGAAATGTATCTTTTAATATATTAGGTATTTTAGACTTTGACTTTCAAAATTTGAGATAGCCAAATATTTATTTCCATTTTCTATTTCCCCACACTAAGAATCCATCTAACTAGTAGGTCCTTCTGGTAAATTCAAATACCCTTTCGCCCTTCTCCTAAGAGCAAATAATCATCTCTTAGCTGTTTTATTACGTTGCAGTGTAATATATTATCTTCATGGAAATATTTGAATTTCCATTGTGAAAATTCTCCTTAATGATATATTCCCTGCAAGCAAATATTTTGAAATACTATTAGATGCACTGAGATATAAGTGAAACGAAGGGAATCTTACCTTAGGCAAAATAGAGAATCTTCCCCATTATGTTTAGGTAGTGGGCAACCCTGTCTTTTCTTGCCTTCCATATATGTGCAGATTATCAGATTTGAGAAAAGAATATTTTTTTCATTCTTGAAGTTCTGTAAAAGTAGTCTTTTATAATTCATTCAGAGTCTATGATCTTTAAGGAATCATAGGGAATTACACTACAAAATTTTTGTCATATGTAAGGTGTCAATTAAAGAAACTATTTATTTAGCAGACTGGTCATGGAATAGGATAGTGTCATTACACAGATTGTTATTAAAACTATTCAAGAAAGTTATTCACGTCTTAAAATATGGTACTATTAAAATATTCTAATATATTCTAATCCACTACACAGCTTTTCTGGTCCATGAGAATATACAGAAATACTTGCTGAAAATGCTAACTATATATGGCATAGAGCTGCAAAGGAAGAGTGAATTTAACATGATATCTTTTCCAAATGTATTTATGGCTTTATGATATTGGTTTTATTAAAAATGGTGAAGAGAATCTAGATTTTACAATAGAAGTAATAATATTATTATTCCTTATCCCCCAAGGCATAACAAAAACATTAGCAATGTATAAGCATTAATTAACAGAGCATTTACATCTTCCTTAACATTTCCAGAGTTAGGTCACTTTTGTCTCCTGTCTAGAATAATAAAATCCAATTATGAAACAATCCTTAGCACCATAAATTCTGTTTGCCACTTCTATACACGTCTTTCCTAAGAACATCTCAGATGTCTCCAGTAGCTCTAAATGAAGTAACATCAAGTCTGCATCTACACACTGTGAAATTAAGGCCCTTCAAAGTGCCTTTCTCACCTTAACTCCAGTATTTCTCATAAAGACTAGTATTTTCCAAAGACAGAATTTCACCTCGTATAGAAATTCATCTTTCCTTGTTTTTGCATGGCACTTTCTTATTTCCTCAGTCATTCTTTTTGTTTAAAAAGTTTTTGTGAGGCAGGAGGAGTTCTTTAGTGTAGGAATTTGAGGTTGCAGTGAACTGTGATCACATCACTGTACTCCAGCTTGGGTGACAGAGGGGGACCCTGTCTCAAAAAAAACCAAAACACAGGTTTTTTGTATACATATTTTCAATCCAAATCCTATTCATCATTTTAGGCCCAGCTACATAAGTGTCCATATGAAGCTCCCCTAATGCATCTAGACACGACTTTTCTCTTCTGCTCTGTCCATTGATCATTTACTATTACTTAGAAAGCATTTACTAGAATATACTTTAAAATGTAGGTATTTCCATGCACGTCTTTCTTCCAATATAATTAAGAACTTTAAGGACAACACCTTGGAAATTGTACCATAAATATTTCTGAAAGGAAGGCAAAGAAAACCCAAAAGCTAGACTATTAAATTATCACTTTAACATGCTCATTTTATCATTTAAAAGCATTTACAACTATCTGTGGCAATTAGCATTGCTTAAATTTTAGCCATTTTATTATATGACAATTAAAACCAATTTAGACACGTATTGAGAAACAAATAACCTATAATTCTATTTCCTTAAAAGATTTTAATTCAAAGCTCTGTCTGTAAGAGGAAATAATAAGATTCAGCTAGTTATGTACTTCTGCTTTAGCTAAATCACTGTTTAGAGAAGAGGTGGAAATGCTCAAATGACAAGTTCCCATAATTTTAATTTTTTCAAGTTTATCACCAGTTTGTGGATAGAAGAAAAAAAAATTTTTTACCAAAGTGATGACATATCACATTTATTTCTATTTATTTCTCTCATTTCTAAGTGGTCTTTAAAATAGTGCCACACTTCTCACATGTTCTTGTACATCAAGCATAAAAGGAAAAGGGACTATTTACCCTGCAAAGAGAAGATGCAACAGAAATTCCACCTTCCCCCAATAGACAATTTGAGTCAGTAGACACCAAGCAAAAAAAATATCCTGGATTAATTCTTTGGAGGCTAATTTTATTGCCACTGTTGAATTTACCTTACAGTACCAGAATTGTATTATCACCATTTTCTTTTCCTGAAATATGCCAGGTATTTACAAATGCAGAAGTGGGTGATAGGTGCACCATATTTTATTATTTTACAAATAGTACATTTTCTAGGCTTTTGAGATAATATTTTTAAATTATGTTTGGAACATTTTGAATATAATCTCATTGAAGTAAAAAAATTGGTTTTTCTAGATCCAAATGAAACAGACTGGATATCCTTTATGAGTGCTGCCTCAACTCAATTTAAATTTTTCTTATGACATGCACTCCACTTCATGAACGTAACACTATTCCAAGTGGTTGTTATATGCAGTGATTATTTGACATAAATGTTCTTAATGTTATCACAGACAACTGTATTGATAAATTTCACAAGACCTTAACACCAATGCATCAAACATATTAGCTTAGAAGACTATTTATGACATGTAAGAATGTGCAGTTTAATTCTTTGGCTATCTTTAATTAGCTTCAAACTGCTCCCTTGGAGAATCTTTAATAGAGATTACTCAGGAGAGGAAACAGAAGGAAATAGGGAGTGTATTGGGCACAGGTAAAAATGCAGTACTAGGGAACTCCTTGTGTACTATTCACAGGGTTCCATGGGTAAAGACTCTAAGTGGCTAAAAGCCATTCCCTGAGATGTTTTCAGATGAAACATCTTTATAGGCATGACTGTGCATAGAGAGTTGCACCAGCTGTAGAAATTTCACACCATCTGACTGAACATAGCCTTATCCCTCAGTGTAAATAAACTAACTCAAGATTACTAGCAAATCTGGACCATCCAGATGGCCCCGGCAGACATTTAATTGATAAGACAAGGAAGCAACTATTACTTAGGGTATTTTAATTTTATTTTATGCCATATTTTCATATATGTGTTTATTGAATGAGCTGGAGTAGCTACAAGTGAAATCATGAAACTCTTATTTTTTTCTCATGCCACTGTCTTTCAAACATACAATAGTAGATTTCCCTTTTCTGCTCAGACAATATCTGTGACAGATCTTGTGGCATTTTTGCTTATTTTAGATACTAAAGGTCTAATTTTCAGGAATTTAAAGTGTTCAGTCTTATTTAAATCAAAATGTGAAACTTTCATTCAATTCAGTACTTTTCCCCGCACACCAATTTGAACCTGACACAGGTTTAGAAAACTACATAAATAAAGTGTGCATAATCATTTTCTTCTGTCTTCTCTTTCCACCTCCTTTTGTTTAATAATAATAATTGCCCTTTCATTCTTTTCCTATAGTAAGATCTAAAGGAGAGTTTTCTTAAAGATAAAGGCAGTGCCATAAGTAACTAGTATATTTGTCATCTGGCATTGGTGTCCTAGCTGTAATAAAACCCAAATATGTCTCTATGCCCCCAATGGACTATATTGTGGGTTCTTAAACTCCTCTATAGGGAACTCCCACTGCAACTTTTTGTGCTATCAATATACCTCCAGCTGACCACTCATACTCTCTTCTCACTTCCTGCTTCTGGTATTACATCACAAAAAGACTCCTGATGGAGTCAATGCACTCATATCATCAGCATAATTTTCTAAGATAATTCATATTATTTGCCAGTGTTCTCTTGGACCCTGAAATGAAGTAACTCACTATGTCTCACCTTTTTAAATAGCATTTCTTGCTTCCTATCTAATCCTCTCTTCTTTTCCTTTCTTCTCAGCTTCACTTTTTAAAAAGGTCCAAGCCAGTCATACACCCTTGTACTCCAAACTCTTGGGTGTCTACAATTAAGATCTCTGAGTGATTGATTTAAAGAAGTTGGAAACACAGGAGAGAGATATCTAACATTCTAACAATTCTTTCTGATAAATACTATGCATCTTTTCTTTATTTATAGATAAGCTTTAGGTACATGATGGGATAAAGATTGAAGAATCAGTTCAGGGACAATCCCTTGGCAAAAGCTGAATAGATTATCAAATATTTCTTAGTTATGTTGGGATTTGTTCCAAGCTTTAGACTGTAGCTCACATTGAGACAATAAGTAACATATCTTTGAATATTCTGAGACATATATTTCATTTACATGCTATCAACATGGCAAATATATTTTTTTTCCTTTTCTGTTGTTTTTTGTTTGATATCATCTGATTCTTTACAAAGGCATTTAAGCATTCAACTGAATTCCTTTCTTGAGCCTCAGTAAAAATATTAGGCACTTATTAGAGCTGAATTTTTTTTGATATGACAAATATCTAAGTCCTTATTGAACAGAAATATAATCAGTTACTGAACCATTCATGAACACACAAAATACTTATCTTGATTTGGTAAGAAATTTAAAAACTAAATCAAGTACTCTACATATTATAGCAAAGTACATAATTTGCAATTATGAATTGTGCTGCTATAAACATTTAAGTGCAGATGTCTTTTTTAGAGAATGCCTTTTTTTCCTTTGGGTAGATACCCAGTAGTGCGATTGCTGGATCACATGGTAGTTCTACTTTTAGTTATTTGAGGTATCTACCTACTATTTTCATAGAGATTGTACTAGTTTGCAGTCCCACCAGCAATGTGTGAGTGTTCTTATCTCTGCATCCACACCAACATTTGCTGCTTTGGGACTTTTTGATAAAAGCCATTCTCACTGGAGTTAAATGATATCTTGTTGTGGTTTTGATTGGGCAAGTTACATGTCTTCCTTTTTTCTCATTTTTTTCTTAGCAAAATAGTAATTTCTAAAGCATGGAGTTTTGAGAATTAAACTATATGTGTGGTTTACAGTGCTAGACATACAATAAACACTCGGTTAAAAATATACAATAAACACTCGATTAAAACTAGTAATTTAAAATAAAGAAATTATTAGAAAATTGTATTATTGCTCATGCCAGGTTTTAGTCTGAAACATCAGTTCTCAGTGCACTCATGGCCGATGAATGGCCAGATGCATCAAAGTAAAGCAAGCATGAAAATGAGATATATTAAGGAGAGAAAGATAGGATTACAGAGCAAGAGCAAGATATAGGTTTATAGAGTGGGATGCATACACCACAGATGAGGATCAGACCCATTGTCACAGGAAAGGGAGAGTGAAAGGAAGGGCACAATAAGGGCCTGGTTAAGGTCTGTGTCTTGTTTTATAGTGCCCACATTGGGACCTCCCTGTGGCTCAGATGGAACCACTTTGGTTGGACAGTTAGGAGTTGTATTACTATACATGAGGGTTGTTCTAGGTCAATTTCCGGATTCTATGGTACCTATGCTGCTTGGCCCTTGGGCTAGAGAGTCTTCTGCATTATTTTGCAGCTGGTGCACTAATTTGATTGGCAGATTCTAGGGTATTCCCTCCTCCCCAGGTATGGCAGTCACTCGAGAGATTAGGGTGGGGCAGGACCAAGATGGGGGCCTTCTTCCTAAGTGGGACAGTGGCACCAAAACAACAGTACCCACTTTTGTCCCTAGGAGGCCCGGAATCCCTCACTATCTACCTAACACCCCCACTTCACATCTGAAATGCTGCCCACACTTAAGCAACTTATAGCTGGCAGAGTTCCCTAAGGACTCCATGGAGATCTGAGAAAAAAATTCCTTTAAATTATTATGCAGTTGTTCATTTCCTCCTTCATCACTTAATGTTTGACCTTCTAGATGCTTCTCACTCCAAAAGCACATCAGCAGAATATAAAAGAAGTTACATTCTCTTGCTAGGAGCTAAGTAGCAGATTCCCAACTCTGGTCCCTGTTGACAAAGCTAGCATATCTTTTCCTACACAAAAAGGAGAAATATTAAGAAAGAGAGATGACTTTAGGCTAGAGGAAAATGATCAGAATTTCAGCTTGATAGGAAAGGGTAGTGTGCTAGTTGGAGACAGCATTGATCTGCATGCGACAGACAATTCAACTAAAGGTAGGGGTATTTTTCTCAAGTAAGAAGATGAGCATAGAAAATGATGCCTGGCATTGGTTCATCAACTTGAGGATACTGGGGCTGAAGTTCTCTTTTCTTTTTTTCATACTTTCATGTGAGTATTGACGCTCTAGCCATTAAAACATTATTTAGAAAGCAAAGAAGAAAAAGGAAATGGAAAAGTCAACACCTGTGTTAGTAGAGCAAATTTTATCTCATATGTTCACCTTATTTCCACTTTTATGCCAATATTCAGAACTGTGTCATTTGAACACCCTTTGCTATAAGAGATTCTAGACAAAAGTTTTAGCCTTTGAGCTTCCAGGGCAGAGTGAATGAAGGGGTAAAATGAATAGAAGGTACATTGCATGAACCACAGATTTTCTGCCTCAGAAGCAGACATATTTGTATGACCACAGATGGAAAAAAGAAATTATAGACAACCAAAGGCACAGAGACTTTGGAGAGTGGTGAATAAACTACTTGAGATCAGAAAGTAGTGGTTCTTAATAGACAACCAAAGAAGTTGGGAAACATTTATTTAAAAACATGGGGAAAAGTCTCATGGGAAAGATATAAATAAAGACAGGATTTTAGAAGTTACTCATGGAGTTTATGGTCACAACTCTGAGAGAGAATGCTGAAAGAAAAGAAAGAATTGATGAAGCTATTCCTTGAGAACACCTTTATTGAGGAAATATAGAAGATAATAAGACCAAACAAGGCAAGGTGTGGCCAGACAAGCAAGTTCAAGGTCAAAAGAGCAGTGTCATAGAAGTCCATGCGGTGGAAGAACATCAGGGTCACTATTAAGGAAAATAAAATGAAAAAGTGTCACCTGTGACTTTAGAGAAAGAAATTCTATTAGACTTTCTGGGACATGTCATGATTCATGACTTAAGTTAATTGATGGAAGAGGGTAGCAGCTGGAATGAAATAAATAATTTTATTTTGTAGAGGTATTTTTGTCAAAAAGAAAGGAATCAAATGAGGGTGATCATTAAAAAAGATAACAAGCATAAAGTAAGGGTTTTTTTGTCGTTACTTTTGTATTTTGTTATTGTTATTAATAAGGAAATTTAGCATGTCTGAGAAAAATGCTGGTGGAAATTAGAGATTAAAAAGGAAAAAGGAAGAATGCATAATTTTTCATAGATGTGTTATTTATTTTTAACTATTCAAAGCTCATTAATGAACAGAGTGATATATTTATCAAATATACTTCAGTTGTTTTAATAAGAGGAAATAATATTTATTAAACTATTGCATGCTCCCTGTGTTCCAGTCAAGTTACATAGCTTATCTCATTTGGTGATTGAAAAGTTCCTAAGTACCTGCCTCAAAATGTTGTACTGAGAATGCAATTATTTTTTTTCACCTCAGAGAGAATGCAATTATTAATACATATAAAATGCTTAAAATGGGTCCCCGCATATCATAGGCTGTGTCATTATTGTTATGATTAATAGTAATAGTATAAAAATAGTAACAGTCTTTCACATTGCTATCTTTTACAGAAAATTGAAGCTCATATAATTTAATAAATGGATCTGTAGTAATACAGCTAGAAAGGAACTAAATTAGCATTCTGTCTCAGGCATGTCTGACTCCAAATCCCACTGAATTACAGTAGTGACAAATTCTATTGAATACCTTAAGGAGAGTGTCAGCAGACTGGGTCACAGTCACATGCCTGAGTTCAGGGACAGTTTATAAAAATTAATGAATAATTCAAGACCCAAAGATCAGGTTACTGAGATAAGGTTCTGGTTATCAATATGGGATACAACATGGGAACAAATTCTCAGTGTAAAATGGGTGATTATGGTGAGCTTAAGTGTGAGTCAACAGTAGTCTTAGGGTACTTCCTAGTGTTAGTGAGATGCTCCTTACATCCCTTCTACTCAAATGTTAGATTTGTTCTGGAGACATAAACTGTCCTACACTTGAAGATGGGAGTCAAGTAAATTTAACTTTTAGAAAGAATGACATGGGGCCAGGTGCGGTGGTTCACACCTGTACTCTTAGCACTCTGGGAGGCCAAGGCAGGAGGATTGCTTGAGATCAGGAGTTTGAGACCAGACTGAGCAAGAGCAAGACTCCATCTCTATTAAAAATAGAAAAAAATATCTAGGCATGATGGTGAGCACCTGTAGTCCCAGCTACTCAAGAGGCTGAGGCGGGAGGATTGCTTGAACCCAACAGGTTGCTGTGAGCTAGGCTGATACCACAGCTCTCTAGCCCAGGCAACCAAGCAAGACTCTTATCTCAAAAAAAAAAAAAAAAAAAAAAAAAAAAAAAAGAAAAGAAAAGAAAAGAAAAGAAAAGAAAAGAAAAGAAAAGAAAAGAAAAATTGACATGGAAATGCTAAGAATCAGGTGGTAAGGCATTCAGTACTAAAACTGAATTCTTATATAGAAAAATTAAAAAAAATTAAATGTGAATATAATTCAGCTTGCAATATGCTGAATCACCAATTCATGGATTTTAGGGCAAGATATAGTCATTAATTTTGATCAAAAAGGGTAATTGTTGTCAACCATAGACATGAGCACTCGTTAGTAAAGACCAAATGTAGTTCCTTTATTCTTGTCTTTGCAGACTTTAATGACTGTAAATAGTAATTCTTATGTACTCACCATCAAATTGGTATTAACTGATCAACACTTATGTGCACATGTAGTAGTAACATTCGTTGGATGTCAGGCAGGTGGGAGTGGAGAGGAGGGGATGGGTATTTTCACACCTAATGGGTGCACACCATCTGGGGCATGGACATGCTTGAAACTCTGACTTGGGTGGGGCAAAGGTAATATATGTAACTTAAACATTTGTACCCCTATAAGATGCGGAAATTAAAAAAAAGGAAAAAAAATAACAAAGTGATTGAACAATAAACATTCAAACCAGCTGTAAAAAATAATATAGTCAATATCACCTTGATTCCAAAGCCAGGAAAGGACACAACAAAAAAAAGAAAACTATAGACCTATATCCCTCATGAATATAGATGCAAAAATCCTCAACAAAATTTTAGCAAATAGAATTCAGCAGCACATCAAAAAAATAATTCACCATGACCAGGTGAACTTTATTCCAGGGATGCAAGGCTGGTTCAACATATGCAAATCTATAAATGCAGTTCGCCTCATAAATAAAAGCAAGAACAAAGACCATGTGATTCTCTCAATAGATGCAGAAAAAGCATTTGACAAAGTCCAACACACCTTTATGATAAAAAGTCTTAACAAAATAGTCATAGATGGCTCATACCTTAAAATTATCAAGTCCATTTATGACAAACTCATGGCCAATATCATACTGAATGGGGAAAAATTGAAACCATTTCCACTTTGAACCAGAACTAGACCTAGTTGCCCACTATTTCCACTTCTATTCAACATAGTGCTCAAAGTCTTGCTACAGCAATTAGACAAGAGAGAGGTTTTAAGGGCATCTACAGGGGGCAGATAAGATCAAACTCTCACTCTTTGCCGATTATATGATATTATATCTAGAAAACTCCAAAGATTCATCCAAGAGACTCCTAGAATTGATAAATGAATTCAGTAAAGTCTCAGGTTACAAAATCAATATGCACAAAACTGAGGCATTCATATATGCCAATAATAGTCAAGCCAAAACTCAAAAATGCAATACCTTTTACAATAGCCTCAAAGAAAATTAAATATCTAGGAATATATTTAACAAAAGATGTGAGAGACATATACAGGGAGAACTACAAAGCACTAAGAAAAGAAACTGTGGAAGATGTAAACAAATGGAAAAGTCTACCTTGCTCATGGATTGGTAGAATCAATATCGTTAAAATGTCACTATTCCTAAAGTGATGTATAGAATTAATGCAATCCCTATCAAAGTACCATCATTGTCCTTTACAGATCTAGAAAAAATAATTCTATACTTTGTATGGAAGCAGAGAAGACCTCATATAGCCAAAGCAATCTTAACTAAAAAGAACAAACTTGGAGGTATCAGTCTACCAGATTTCAAGCTATACTACAAGGCTATAATAATTAAAACAGCATATGAATAGCACAAGAACAGAGACACAGAACTTTCGAACAGGACTGAGCATCCAGAGTTGAAACCATCCACATATGGTAATCTAATCTTTGACAAAGCAGACAAAAATATACATTGTGGAAAAGAATCTCTTTTCACTAAATTGTGCTAGGAAAACTGGATAGCTACATGCAGAAGACTAAAACTCGATCCCCACCTCTCACCTCTCACAAAATTCCACTCAATATGGAAAATAGACTTAAACCTGAGGCATGAAACCTTAAGAATTCTAGAAGAAGATGTTGGGAAGATCCTTTCAGACATCGGCCTAGGCAAAGAATTTTTGAAGAACACCCCAAAGCAATCACTGCAGCAACAAAAATAAACAAATGGGATCTGATCAAATTAAAAAGCTTTTGCACAGCCAAGGAAACTATCATTAGAGCAAATAGGCAGCCTACAGAATGAGAGAAAATATTTGCTCTCTACATATCTTATGAAGGGCTGATAACAAGAATCTATCTAGAACTTAAAAGAATCAACAAGAAAAAACCAAACAACCCCATCAAGAAATGGGCAATGGAAATGAACAGAAACTTTTCAAAGAAAGACAGAATGATGGCCAGCAAACGTACTAAAAAATCTCAACATCTCTAATCATTAGAAAAATGCAAATCAAAACCACAATGAGATATCACCTAACCCTAGTGAGATTGGCCTCTATCAAAAAATCCCAAAACAACAAATGCTGGAGAGGATGTGGAGAAACAGGAACACTCTTACACTGTTGGTGGTACTTCAATTTAGTGCAACCTCTGTGGAAAAGAATTTGGAGATACCTCAAAGAGCTAAAAATAGAAATACCATTCAATCCAGCAATAGCACTATTAGACATTTACCCCAAAGAGCTAAAGACATTCTATAATAAAGACATCTGCATCCGAATGTTTATGGCAGTACAATTCACTATTGCAAGGATGTGGAAACAACTCAAGTGCCCGTCAATTCATGAGTGGATTATTAAAATTTGGTATATGTATACAATGGAATATTTCTCAATTATAAGAAATGGCAGTGATCTAGCACCTTTTATATTTTCGTGGATTGAGCTTCAGCCCATTATCCGAAGTGAGGTAACACAAGATCGAAAGAATAGGCTCCACTTGTACTCGCCATCCAATTGGTACTGACTGATTAACACTATGGTACTCACATGGTAATAATATTCTCCAGGGATTAGGAGGTTGGAGGGAGTGCAAATTCACAACTAAAGGACATGGCGAGCATTATAGAGGGGAAGGGAATTCTTCTAACCCTCATTAGGCAGAGGAAAAGACATAAAATGTAACCAAAATGTTTGTACCCTCATAATACCCTGAAATAAATAAATAAATAAATATTAATTCATTTATTTGTTTACCCTTCATTTGACAAACATTTACAAAAAATACTCTGTAAAAACCAACATGTTTAGTAATAAATAATGAGCTATATACCTTTAAGGAACATGGATTCTTCTAGAGGAAAAAAGCCATGTACCTCAGAATTAGAAATATGTCATAATAAAATATATAAATTGCAAAAGTAAAACAAGAAGGTACCCTAGCCCAAGCAATCCGTGCATTCACACTGAGTGTAAGATTTGTTCATATAAAATTTATTTATATACAGAGAGAAAGCTTGAAAAAAAGCAAATGAAACTTCCATTAAAATTTCAAGGACTGTGTATATGTATGTTTAGCAAAAAAGCTGTCAAAACTAATATTTTAAAATTAAATTTAATGCACTCACATGGGAACATACTCTCCTCTTTGATATATGTACACACATATGCAAATAAATTCTTCAGCTATTGATGTTTATCTGTTCATTTAGTATAAATGCTTGCTTCATGAGAATTGAAGCATTAACAATCACAACTTTATCTGAGAGATGAATAAATTAAGGCTAATTAAGTACTTTATTAAAGTAAGAGAAAATACTAAAGTATTAATTATGCTTAAAGTCTCAAACAATAAACTTGAATTATGTGCTGAGCTATTGTTTAAGAATGAGGAAGTTACAAGTCTTGTTCAGATTAAAAAATAAAAAAGTGTCTTATCCATCATCAACTTTTGCTATTGCAATTTCTAAAAATGATGAAGCAAGATGTTTTTATTATACATGTTTAACAAACATTGTATTTACAAAGCAATAGTAATGTCAATTTATATAGTTTGTGTGCTTATATACTAGACAATAATGTCAATGTCAGAAGAAGGATATTAACATTTAAAGTGTACTAATATCTCATTGTTTCTCAGGACATATGGAATGATATTGACTAATATTAGACTTTTTAAAATACTTATACATCGTAAAAGTTCAAAATTAAGCAACAATAAAAATGCTGAGTTTATAATTTCAAATTCAGCACAGAAAAAATATTGGTAAACGTAATAATTATAAATCGACTAATATCTTTCTGAAAAAAGTTCAACTATGTATATGCTTCTTACAAGGAGTATAAATAAAATTTAAGAATATGAAACTTAATGATGTACACTTTCACTGTTACTTTTCAGCTTTATTTAGAAGGTATAAAAAAGAGTATTAAGGCAAGCAAATGAATACAATATATAACTACTGGGAAGTAATCAAACTAAATGTTATTATTTTCAGATAATAAGATTGTTAATATTGAAAATACAGTAGAATTTCCAGACACATTTTAGAAAGGATTTGAGAATTTATATAGGTAACTGAAGGTGATATCAAAAAAGAAAAAAACATTTGTATAAACTAGCACAAACACTGGCCAATGTTATCATGATGAACTTTACTTGTTAACCTATCAGACACTGTTCTAAGCACTTTACAGGTCTGGTGTTTAAAGCATCACAATAACCCTATGAGGCGTGTGCTCCTAACATTTTAGAGACTGACATATGTTTATGTGGAAAATTGGTACCTGATTGAATTGACATTTTAATTCAGGGGAGAATAAATGATGTAGAGTCAACTAGTTAGCAATATTAAAAAAAAATAGAAATGGGATTCCTCCTTCACACCATACTAAAAAATATCTGCAAGGCTGACTCCCTCTCCTCCCTTGTCACTTTTGCAATGATGCATTTCACCTACTAACTTTTTAAAAATTGGAACCTGCTACTATGCCCTGCACACCTGATTTCCCTTATCTGCTCTGTTTTCCTCCATAGAACTCATCTTCTTCCATACTATATGATTTATTTATTTACTATGATTATTGTTTATGGTTTCTGTCCTCTACTGAAAAGTAACTCTAAAAGGCGCCTCATCTCTTTCTTTGACAGATATATCTTAAGTGGCTAGAACAGTCCCTGGCATGTAATAGAGGCTGATTAAGTATTTGTTGAATGACTTACAGGTGTAGGAATCTGACCTGGGATAAATCTACATCAGAATTGATCATTAGACTTGTTGTGAAGCTACTGAGGGCTATATAGATAATTATTACTTTGTTACACATAAACTTGTGTTACAAAAAAATTAATTTCTCTAGAAAATTGGTAAATTATAACTCATTAGATATTAAATAAGCTAGTCTTAAATATAATTAAGAAACCAATACAATGCTTTCTATGTCTTCTATTACCTTTACTGGATATGTTAAATACAATTTTTCAATTAATATTACTATTGTTGGTATATTTTTAAATTATTAATTTCTAAGAGGTTACAGAATCTTCATGCAAAATACTAGGCTAGAAATAAGGGAATATGAACATCAGAGCTGGTATTGTGTCAATTTACCAGATAATCATAGGCACATATTCTATGCAAATTCGGAATGGGCCATGGATGGGTCTGTGTCAAGACCCATGCTCTTAAAAGAAAATAGTAAACACTCAGTGACTATTCGTTGAATGAATTATTATATCAATGAGATAATTATTTATTTTCTATATTTCAGTCTCATTATCAGAAAATGGAAATAATGCCATCTAGTCAATGTTCATCTTATTAAGTTAAGTGGCAATCATAAAACAACATGAATACCATTACCAGTAGAAGGTCAATGTCTTGGCCATCCTTCAAATAGTACTACTTTACATTTTTTCATTTTACAATGTTACTGTTTATCTATAGCAGAGGTTGGATATGTTAACTCTTTAAAACGGCTTTTTTGCTCTGGCATTTTTCACTTCTACAGAATAGATTCATTCTATTATAAGAATATCTTAAACTGTATTTGAGATGTTAATTTCATTTAATTAAAATAATTATTATTTAGATATGCTTTTTAGGATTATAAATAGCATTACTCAAATTTTATTATTATTAGATATTATGTAACTGAAGTTTTTAAAAATAAAAAACAGATGACATGAAATTAAAGTATTTGTGCCTTTGTATTCACTACAGTACTACCTCCTTCGGGAATTTCTATTGTAGGAGGCACATTGTTCTTTTTGGAAAATTCCTATTTTTTACTCCTCTAAACTAAGTAGTTTATTAAGAGAGTTTTAATCATGCTTAAAAACATAATGTGGTTTCTCATTCAATAAATTGTTGGTGGAAAAACTATTTTTAAACAATATCAATATTTCAAAAAAGTATATGTATTAATGCATTGACTATGTCTTTGCTCAATACAGCACATATTTCATAGACATTCTTATATCCATTTCAGATATCGAAGAGAAAATAAAATTCACCACCCTATAAATGGTATCCTCATAGCTTATCTGTTTAACTTAGCTTTCATGCAAATTAATTTTCACCCATAACCCTAATTTTAAAAAGAAAATGTTAGTGTTAAAGAAAAGATGCTTTGTCTAAGTAAGATGTCAAAAATAAAACCAAAGTTCTTACAGTATTTCTCCATATAGAGTAACTTAATCAAAATTTGTAAATGATGAAACTTAGAACATTTTAATAAGCTTTTTCTTTTTTTTATTTTAATAGCACCTCAGCCTTTACTTCCAGTCCATGAAGTCAGTTGAGTATAGTTTTCTTTTTTTCTTCTTTGAATTTGAATATTTCTTTTTTCCATCCTGCAAATCTACATTTTCTTCTTTCCTTCAGAAATTTGTTTTTTTTAAATGGATGTTACCATTACCACAAAGAGACTCATTATAACTTTTAAGCAACATAACTATCTACTCCCCAAAATGAATATATATACATATATATGTGTATAGAAATATAGATCAAACGTTAGTCATTAATATTTAAGATATCAGAAAGAGTGTGTGTTCTCAGGTGCTGATGACAGGTTCAGAGCAGTGCATGGATGAGGTGAAGAAAATCATGCCACTGCAAGTTACTGCATCTATGGATTACCTCTGTGGACATTAACTTTACCTGGAATGATGGTTTATTATATTTCATTTTCACAGATAGTCCAAGACATTTCCTTCTGAATATTTATATCATATTAAGTAATTTATTCATCAAGCATTATTGAATAGTTATGCTTAAAGTGGTTCAAAGAATATTCAGTGAAGAAGTTCAATACCTAGGAAACTTAGTTTTATGATTAAATATAGCAAAAGTAGCAGTAGCACGCTCACCCTGGCAACACATGCATCTCAGATTGGATTAAAGTTCCATAATGTTCAGTTAGCATCTGTAAACATAGCTCAGTTGACATCAAAAGTGATGGTATTGAGGGAAATAATGTGTGATTGGAAATCATTGTCTAAAATGAATGCCTGAGAAGCAAATATTAGTCGAAAGCAATTGGGCTATTGTACCTAACAGCCGTTATTCTCATCTGAGGACATGTAAAGTCATGTTCACAGTCAAGCCAAGTACCGCTTCTCGAAATCATCATTTGAAATACATTTTATTATCTATAAATAAAAGTGGATAAAGAAAATCACTCTTCTTATATCCAAACATATGTCATTGCATCAAGAGACATAGTATAGAATAGGTGAACTGTCATAAGTGAAAGTGTTGGGAGTAGAAAGCCCAAACTAGATTATACTCTAGCCTTGCTGGTGATTAAACCAGTGATATGAAAACACTGCCACCCCATTCTGTACCCCACAAAAATCTCACCACCACAAAGTTTCTGTCATTCCCAGTTTGTTCTTGACCAGCCAAATATCTTCATGTAATCTGTATTTGTAATTTTCTGAGAGATGAATGAAAGCTCAATGGCAGCCACATGTAGTCCTACAAATGGTTCCCAGTTTTAAATGTTGAAAATGCTTTATTAAGTTACTTATAAAATACGTATTGGGGCCGGGCGCGGTGGCTCACGCCTGTAATCCTAGCACTCTGGGAGGCCGAGGCGGGCGGATTGCTCAAGGTCAGGAGTTCAAAACCACCCTGAGCAAGAGCGAGACCCCGTCTCTACTATAAATAGAAACAAATCAATTGGCCAACTAATATATATAGAAAAAATTAGCCGGGCATGGTGGCGCATGCCTGTAGTCCCAGCTACTCGGGAGGCCGAGGCAGGAGGATTGCTTGAGCCCAGGAGTTTGAGGTTGCTGTGAGCTAGGCTGACGCCATGGCACTCACTCTAGCCTGGGCAACAAAGCAAGACTCTGTCTCAAAAAAAAAAAAAAAAAAAAAAAAATACGTATTGGCATTTTCTTGCACATTAACCTTTTCAAATAATTGCTTACTTCTGAGTAGTAATTATCATATTTAAGTTGGGAAAGATAGGAAAAGATGATGGGTTTACTGGAAAAAATCAAGAATATTTAATTAGAAAGGGTATAATGAACACAGCCATATATACATGCATATATATATGTAAATTAAACAAATGTTGATGTCTACCAACATTTATATATCAAAATGCATGTGCATGAATATATGTATAAAAATTACATAAATATCTGTCAACATTTATTTAATTATTTTGCTCTGTTAGTCAAATTAAAAAATCAAATTTGGCCCAATGTTTAAGCCCTGAGGTTATATAAAGTATCTCTGTTCTGTGAATATATAGAACTTATTATTGAGCTTTCCTATTAAATGTGAATTAAGGTTGATAAATTTTCAGTTACTTGATTTGCTTAAACTTTCATCTTAATGACTTTCAGTCACAAAAAATAAATGCATGTTTAATACTTGTATAAATACTAAAGTAGCTGGAGGGAAATTTGGTTTTAAGAATCTGACATTGAAATTATATTTTATTTCATTAGCATGAGTGGTATATTGACAATCTTTCACAAATTAAAAAGGGAAAACAGAACTTCCTTATCTTTTCATTTTAAGAAAGATATTATAAGCCAACTCACTGGAGAGTTGCTACTCAGGCACATATTGATAATTGTTGTTAAATATCCCTAACAAAACATGCCCTTAGTTTTGGCTAAGTAAAACCAATGATTGCTTTTTATGACACTGTGAATATGTTTCATTTTGTTGCATCAAAAAGAATCTGGGCTTTCAACTAGGTATTTTTGTGCACAAACTTCTTAGTTTATTAATTCATTTATTTATTAATTCATTTATTATTAATTCATTTAAAGGAATCAATATGATGTTTAATATATTCTTATGTTAATGTCATTTTATGTCATTACTTAGCATTGATATGAATATATCTTTATATTTGCAAAAAATATATCTATTGGTGTAAACACATATGGGAAAGTATATATGTCCTTAGTATATTTTTTTCTAACACTATGACATCTAATTGGTAAGATCATAGAATTCATTTATTTGAAAGATTCTTCAGCATAAAGAAGACTAGTTATCAATAATTAAAATACATTATAAAAGACATGACAAAGCACAAATTAAATACTGATTGTTGGAAAACATAAAACAGTATGCTAATGACCACATGTCACCAATAGATGGATTTACTTTATGATTTAATTAAGATGCACATTTAAGTTATATAGAGTAAGCTGTATGCTTTAGAAAGAACAATTTGTTTTATTATACACTTATTTAATGGAACAATATTTTATACTAAGAATTAAGAATATATTTTGAAGGCCGGGCGCTGTGGCTCACGCCTGTAATCCTAGCTCTTGGGAGGCCGAGGCGGGCGGATTGCTCAACGTCAGGAGTTTGAAACCAGCCTGAGCAAGAGTGAGACCCCGTCTCTACTATAAATAGAAAGAAATTAATTGGCCAACTGATATATATATAAAAAATTAGCCGGGCATGGTGGCGCATGCCTGTAGTCCCAGCTACCCGGGAGGCTGAGGCAGGAGGATTGCTTGAGCCCAGGAGTTTGAGGTTGCTGTGAGCTAGGCTGACGCCACGGCACTCACTCTAGCCTGGGCAACAAAGCGAGACTCTGTCTCAAAAAAAAAAAAAAAAAAAAAAAAAAAGAATATATTTTGAAATAATTTCATGGAATTAAGTGTATTGTACAAAGATATTACTTTGAAACTGATTCTTTCTAGGACTAGATAATACCAATACTATTTTACTGTTTGATCACCCCTATCATTTTCAAGTAGATATACTCAATACAACAGAAGTCTGAAAAATTTCCTATAACATTTAAACAAAGGATATTACTAGTAATAGCTATCACATATCAAGTGTTACCATCACAATAGCCCAAGGAAGTAATTACATTCATAGGCTCTATATGAGGAAGTCACGACTCAGATAGACGTAGAATAATTTAACAATTCAGCTAAAAATCCACAGCTAATAATGTTTTATATATGTATATATAATTAAGTAACCCTAATTCAGACAAACAATAAGTTAGTATGAAAAGAGTAACATAAGTTGTTTAGTTAGTGGAAAGAATAAGGGAAGATAGAGCAATGTGCATGCTTCCACCTCTTGGTATTTAGTTGAATGCTTAGACGTTTTTTGGAAATGTCTGTAAAGGGAAACTACACACCTCGAAGGCTACCTTACTATTAGACCTATAGAAACGAAATTAAAACTACTGTTAAATGTTGAGTTTCTTTATTATGTACCTATCTCTGCAACAAATTGGTCTTTGGAGCAGCCCAATTCTGTATTTCCCTGGATCTTGGTGTCTTCATAGGTGATAATTAACATTCTTAACCTTAGACACTGAAAAATTTCTTCTCTTCCAGACAGTGTTGTTTGGCTTTAGGTCACTTGAGGAATGTTTGAGATGACTCATGTAATAGTGGAAATACCTTTAGTGTTTAAGACAATTTCAAACAAGTGATTTAAAAACAGAGAAACTACTGATGTGCCAGTCATTGTCCTCTCTACATGCTATGCTGACAAAATAAGCTGAAAAATAAAGCCAAGTCATTTAAAATTAACAAAACAATAATGTGACCACATAATAATTGTAGGTGGGAAGTGACACCTTCTATACTCAAGTCAATATACTCACCAAAAAAAGACCTAACAAAATACCAAAATATGAGATAAGAGATGAAACATTTAAAATACATTAATATTATGATAATTATAATGTTACATATTTATGACAATATTTTTATATTATATAAATATAGGAATATAATATTTTAAATATATATGTATATATATTACATTGATAAAGGATACATTTTCTAAAATTAACTTCAATTTAGTACAGGGCTAAGCTTAAATTAGGAGAAAAAATCTATTTCCTTATATGATGTGATATCAGAGATACTAGAAAAACTGAATATTTCCAGAAGTCTTTACACATTCACTGAATGATGCAAGAATTTCCAAAATAGGTACTATATTCTTTTTTCTTAAGAATTTGAAAGCTTTTAAATGCAGAAAACTGATGTCAATAAAATATGTTGCTATTAGTGATTGACTATCATTTAGTATGAGTGATTGGGATTGGGAAAGCATGCTTTATCCGTCCTTTGGAACGAAAAGTTAAGTATGCTAGAGCACTGGAGAGGTGCTAGAAATCTGATGCTACTAATAGTGCCCAAATAACAACCTGCCTACTTCCCAATTTTAGCAAGGGTTAGCCCTGATGAAACTGAATGAACTGATAAGTTAGTTGTTATGTCAGTTGATGGATACAAATAATTTCAAATATAGAATATAGAGCAAAACCCTTTGTGATATTATTTGATAACCACACTACAAATAATTAATTTTCATTAATTTTAATCATTTGTAAATTCTATCACTAATCTTATTTTAAATTTTGTCCAAAACAAATACATGCTTATCTTAGTTGTGCTTGCTGCTGGTTTGTGCGATACTTCATTATACATCTGTGATTTCCAAAGGAAAAAATATATTAGTTAGAATTATAGATTAACTGCTGACCATGAGACAAGTAAAAGAAAACTAGGATGACTTAAATCATAATTATTAAGACAATCAGAAGGCATTGCTAATTATAAAAACACAATAGCTATGTGACATGTAAAATAAAACTGTAATGGTCTGGGGAAATATTTTGGTGCCAAAAAAAAAAAGATTTGATTGAAATTATGTTAGTCTTAAATTTGCCTTGTTTCCTAGGCAACCATCAATGTTTCATATCAATAGAACAGCATTTCCCAAAGTGAGGTCTGTGGACCCTTGGTGGGAAGTGCTGAAGAAATGACTGACAAAACCCATGGGACACTCCCAGAAAACCTGTGGGTTGCTGCACGGATAAAGGACCCTTAGGTCATATGTGCTCAGTGAGCTCTATCTTTCCTCCCAAGTTTAAAGATTCTCCAAAGGCTTGTAGCACTAAAATATAGTTAACTTTGTGTAACCCAGTGCTTTCCAAACTTATTTGACTTTGGTAATTCTTTTCAAATTAACACATTTAATTTCCATGAAATATATTTTGGGAAAAGCTGTACTAGAGCTATACTAGAGAGCTGCAATAGATAAACCAAATTTGTGCATAGTACCAATTTTTTTTTCTTTTTTCAGCAACTTCATTTCTAATTTTAACTTTATCTTATAATCTTAACATATAAGCCACTCAATAACCCAACTTTTTTAGATCTTCAACAAAATGAATAATGCTCGACTTATGACCATCACTATTACCTACAAAGCAGGGTGTAATTTCTATAGCATGTCCTAGAGCCTGCTCTGAAATATCATTTAAATCCTTCTGTAGTGGTTGACACTTTCAACACTCACTATTTTTTTGAGATTTTTCTTCTCTCTTTGGTGTCATTTATTGGCTAGCTATTATGTGCCCATATTGCAAAGTTTTCCCTGCCAATACTCACACTAACTCTGCAAGGCAGGGTATTATTTTACTTTTGAAAAGATAAGAAAACCAGCTTAAAATAACTCAATTTGCCCGTGAATACTGAGAGGCAGACTAGAATGAACTGGATCCTGTTCTGCAAGCCACAGTGATAGGATGTTCACAGGCCCTATCCACACTTCAGGGCAGGCTCACAGCACGGACTGCAGTTTGGTTGTGAACTCATATTCTCAAGGTTACTTTCAGGGTGTGTATACTTCTCAGGGGCAGGGATATTATTCAGTGTGACACTGCTGCTGTCTATAATAGTGGTTTGCAGTTCTTAGTAGATGCTTGATAAAAGTTTAGTTGACTACTTTGATTCCCATGTATCTGGTGGAAAAATACTACATTGTTTTAATGGGAAGATGGGCTCATATTCAACACTCTCAACTTGCAAATATATGTAAGCTAGGAATTAACTCATGTACATCACACCAATTTCTGTTTTTACACTTGACTGTCATGTACAGAAATTGATATTTGATATTGTGAATAAGCCTATTCTAGGCTGAAGTGAAGACTGATAAATCTAGAAACATCTCAGAAACAGAGTCTGATGTTTATAGAATAGGCTTTGTATCTAGATACTTAAACTGTGAAAAGTTCACAATTAAGAAAATTATTAGGGTCTTAAATGAGAGATATGAAACTTAAAATTTCAGGGTATTTAGCTGCATGTCTATAAGGAAGTTGAGATACATAGATAGTATTTTTTTTCCCCTCTGGGGAGGTTTGTCTTGTAGGGTTAACTGTCTTATAAAGTACGCCTGATTCGGTTATTAAGTAATCTAAAAGGATTATGTTATCAGTGAGAAACTAATGTCCTCATGGAGATTGAATGAAAGCCATACAGTAGTTAGCTAACAATACAAAAATATTTAATACATTCTTTTCTTAGCCCCAAGGACATAAAAATAAGAGGATTATTTGAATTGTGAATTGATGTATTAAGAAGACTATTCTAAAGGGATAGAGTGAGACTAATTTCTGACTGGTGTTTTGCTACTGGGGGTGGTGAATGGGAACGAACTTTACAATAAATAACATAGTGAATGTAGAAAATATTTTCATTTGGAGATGTGTATGAATCAGTTTCCTAGGGCTGCCATAGCAAAGTACTCCAAACTGGTGGCTTAAAAAACGCAGAAATTCATTGCCTGATAGTTATGGAGGCTAGATGTCCGAAATCAAGGTATTGGCATTACCATGTCTCTCTAAAACTGTAGAGGAGTTCTGTTCTTCCTAACTCTAATGGTGGCCAGCAATCCTTCTGCTCTTGGCTTGCAGCTGTAGCTCTCCAATCTCTGCCACTGCGATCACATGGACTTCTGCCCTTCTGTGTCTGCATCTCCACATGGTGTTTCCCTCTTTTTATAAGAATAACAGTTATGTTGGGTTAGGAACCACCCTAATGATACCAATTCAGTACATCTGCAAAGACCCTATTTTAATACAAGGTCCCATTCATAGTCATCAAGGGTTAGAACATCAACATATGTTTCGAGGGGACATAATTCAACCCATAACAGTGCTTTCTCCATCTCTCAGAATCTGATCCACATGGTTTCCAGTTTCTGCTTCTCTCTATTTGTTCTTTTATCCAACTTCTGCTGTTTGATCAGTGCTGAAACACAGAGCCCTTGAAGGTCTTTTGCATACCATAGATTAATTGCACACTCTCTCTGTCTCTCTCTCTGAACAAGAATGCTATGTTACTGGACAACCAATTGGCCAATTACCTTTTATTGTTTAAGGTGTCTTTCTTTGTTAGGACCAACCATTTGGGGCCAGGATAGGCAAGCATGGTGGGCAGGGCAGGGTTTCATGTGGAAGCCAAGTTATGTGGATTAAATATGACGACATAAGCCTGCCCCATCACAAATGGTGAAAGAAATAATTAATATTATCAGTGATTAAAAAAATTTTTTGAGTTAGCTACCCTCTAGGTGTGTGTGTGTGTAAGTACGCACAAGCACAAATTTGTATGTATATTTGATTGGGAAAGCGACAGATATCTCACTTGCTCTCTATATCCTGCTAATTTCTAAAGGGTTTCCCCATAATGCCCATGACACCTACATGCTACCCCACCCTGAAATACCCCAATTCTAACAGAGATCCACTTCCAGCTGGCAAAGGCTATTTATTAGTTCAATAATAGACAAGTTGTTAAGTAGAGAAAAAGATCCTGTGTTCCTTTGCCATTGTTTCAAGCTCTTCCACTTGTTATATCTTACTAGATCCAATTACCCATAGGACACATCCTACAGTAAAGTGAATATTCAATACTAATGATATGCCAGGATTTGTGAGGAGCACTAAAAACACAAAGACCTATATGCTGCAATACGTTACTTGCAGATTATTTATAGTCTTTGGAGGGAGATAGGGAAGTAAATAAATGACTAAACTATGACATGATAAAGAGAAACATGATACAATGGGAAATCCTGAAATCAAGTTTCTTTCTGCTTTACATCAATTCACTGTCAGGCACAGAATATTAGATCTTCCCTTCCCTTTTCCAACTTCCCAAGCCTACTCCCAACAAAACCTGTCTCATCTTCTCTCTGCCCCAAGACACTCAGATCCATTTGTACATCTTATGGACTATTTAGATGGTTTTGATTAGAATAAATAGCTTCTTTACATTGCAACTATTTTACCTGACATCTTGAAATGTATTATTGTTCCTTTATCTATAATTATCTAGTTAATGATATTTCAGACATAGAATTGTATTTACAGTAGATCTTCTTGGTTTTAAGAAGTATAGTACCATCACATTTATCACACTGTGCACTCGAGTTGTATTCTTCTCTCTGTTGATGATTTCAGGAAGGTAGCACCTCCTGAACCACACAAATAATCTCTCTATTGTTGTCTATTATAAGAACTGTAGTTCTTATAATAGACAACAGTTAAATATTGTTATGGCTCCTTAAAATAACTTCTTAGAATAATACCAACTCATACAAGGCACAGGAGTACATCGATCCTTACTTCCTTTGTTCACATTTTCAATCTTTCATCACTGGCTTCTTTGCCTCGTCCTACAAAAATACTGAGTATTTCTCAACCTAAAGGAATAAAAATGGAAAAATTTTCCATACATTCTGTTCCTCCCACAAAGATATCCCTGTCTTTTACAGCCACTTCTCAGGTTATACTCAATACCACTACTTCCTTATACTTACTCACACCCTACTTTTTGAAACTTCACTTCTAACAACCTTTTATCTTTGCTTATTCTTCTTCATATTTGAGTAGGGTCCAGCTAATGACCAACTGCTTCTTAAAACTTACATTCAGCCTTAGGGGGCAGCAGAAAAAGTTAGATAGACTTGGGTTCACATTCTATTTTTACCACTTCCTGAGTGTCCTTTGTTACTTTGTGTCAGACCAAAAAGATTAGGTTAATAATACCTTACTATTTAAAATAATTTTGAGAATAAATAAAAATTAATTGTACAGTGTTTATGTATTCGTAAGACAATTAATAATTTTAGTTTTCTTTTACATTCTTTCCTTTTTCAAATCGTGTGCCCTATGTAATACATAGGCATGAAGGACAGTGCCAACTAATATAAGCTGTACGGATATGTAACATCTGGGAAGGAAACCAGCAGAAGAAAAGGAAATGTTTTGAAAACATTTTTTCCATTTTTAAAACATTTCCAAGGGGAAAATATTGCGAACCCCGAATAAATATTTTACATTTAATTTAATGTATGCTACAATTTTATTTGTTAATAAATAAAATGATGAATTTTACTTAAACAATTTTATTAAAAGTAAACTGTTAGTAAGATTATTGCTATCATGCTTTAAAAATAAGACAACACTCTGGTCACCCACCTTTTCTTCCCTTTTATTTTAAATCATAATTGACTGCACTCTTGAACTGTCCTCCTATCCTCCTCTAATTGCCCTCATCATATTTTCCAAGGCATTTCTTAAAAAATGACATTTTCAAGACATCTTTCTGTATCCATCCAATCAGAGGTAAATTCCTTTTCATTTATATCCTTTTAGTATTCTGCTTATACTTCTCATATGATATTGCTTTTGTCCTGGATATTGTTTGTAGCTTTGCTTTGTTGTTTTCTGGACTTATTCATAGAATTCTGTATTTTAGGATTGGGACCTTTGAATCTGTGGTCAACTAGAAAGTGAGTCTAAAATCCATCTCTAACTCTCATTATTGAATAGACTTAGTAAGTCATAAAACCTTCCTACTCATTATATTCTGCAACCATAAAATGGAATTAATGTCAACCTTGTAGAATTCTTATAAAGATTAAAGATACTACCTGTAAAATAACAATACAGTGCCTGCTGTATAACAGGCCATCAGTAATCATTACTTGTAAGATTCTTGATCTTAGGCACTGTATCTGAACATCTCTTTTCTCCTGTGAAGTTCTTGTCCAGTGAGTGTCTTGCATTTAATTGGAGAAAGGAAGAGTTAGAAAGATGATTGGAGATCTGGGGCTACGACAAGCATATACATAGCTTGCAAAAATAAAAAATACATATGTAAAGATAATGCTTCAGGATTTACAGGAACACAACTTGAAACACTGTAGCCCAACTGTGGAAAGCTGGACCATAATTACAACTGACATAATTCTCCCATTGTAATAAGAAAGGGAAGTGTTATTTTTGAGAAAAGATTTGGTTAGTGGTGAGTTTAGAATGCAAAGTTAGAAAGTGAAAAACAGACTTACTAACATGATAACAGATGCCAATTAATATATAAACTTAGGTTGCTGTTAGTGTGAGAGGACTACTGATCCTACTTTCTTCTTTAAAGTCATAATTATAAAGAATGAAATTACCTAATTTCAGGTAAAACTAAAAACAGAATTTTGTGCATACCAAATAATAGAATGATCTACTAATCAAAAGTCTAATAGTATATTTCCTTTGTACTACTAAGAAAGAATCATTAGTTCATAGAAATTCCCAGAAAAAGGTTTCAGTGCAGGTATGGGGTAGACATTGTAACAACTCTTCACAAAACCACTTAAATCTTTTTTAATCCTGTTAAAATTTTAAGTTTAAATAAGTTAAATAGTCATGAATATGAAATTGGAAAGTCTAAAAAAGAAAATATCTAAGGTGATCAGCTCTCCCCTCTTAAAAGGACAAGACCATAGAAATAGCAGCATCTTATGTAACAAGGGGCTGCATCTGAAAATTCTAATAAAAATGAATACAGGCCGGGTGCGGTGGCTCACGCCTGTAATCCTAGCACTCTGGGAGGCCAAGGCAGGCGGATTGCTCAAGGTCAGGAGTTCAAAACCAGCCTGAGCAAGAACGAGATCCTGTCTCTACTATAAATGGAAAGAAATTAATTGGCCAACTAATATATATATAGAAAAAATCAGCCGGGCATCGTGGCACATGCCTGTAGTCCCAGCTACTTGGGAGGCTGAGGCAGGAGGATCCCTTGATCCCAGGAGTTTGAGGTTGCTGTGAGCTAGGCTGGCGCCACAGCACTCACTCGAGCCTGGGCAACAAAGTGAGACTCTGTCTCAAAAAAAAAAAAAAAATGAATACAATAGAAAGTAATTTTTACATTTCTAATTATGAACAGTTATCAATATAAAAATCAATAAAAAAGGGTTACTACTCACAGAGAGGTACTTCATTGATCATGCTAAATTATAAATTGGCAAGAAAACTTCTGATTGGAGAGTCATATGAGACTGTATGGCTCATATAGATGAATTATATGTTTTATTATGTTTTCTTTTTATTTCTGCAGTGAATATAGAAGGTGGTGAAACTGGAAGCAAAAAAAAAAAACAGCAAAGATACTTTTATTTTCTTTTGCTCTGAAGTTATTTTGCAGGTAGCAAAATGAGGGAACATTAAGATAATAAAAAAGCCCACAGCTGTGAAGAAAAACATTAGAATTTTCAAAGACAAGAGCACATAGTCTGAGAGGTTGTGCCACTAGCACTGCTAAATCTTAGAATTCTGAAGTTCTTTCTTTGTGCAACTTGTGAAGAGGATTAACATACAATATTGTAATTGTTAATAATTAGTAAAAGGGAGTTAAATTGTGTCATCTATAGGCACAAATATATACAAAAGCAATCCTAGACTTATGATGGTTTGACGTAATGATTTTTTTTCTCTTTGGGTTGTTTTAAACACTATATATACATTCGTTATGCTCCTTAACTTATGAAGGGGTCATATCTGGATAAACCCAGCATAAATTGAAAATACCGTGAGTTGAAAATGCACTTTTGACTTACAATATTTTCAATCTCCAGTGGGTCTGTCGGGACATAACCCCGTCATAAGTCAGGGAGTATCTGTACAGTAGTCCTCTCTTTTCCCAGGAGGTACATCCCAAGATCCCCAGTGGATGCTTGAAACTGTGGATAGTACTGAAACCTATATATACTATGATTTTTCCTACACATACATAACTATGATAAAGTTTAATGTGTAAATTAGGCACAGTAATAGCTTAATAATAATGACTAATAATAAAAGAGAACAATTATAACAATATGCTATAATAAAACTTATGTGAATGTGCTCTCTTTCTCAAAATATCTTACTGTACTTTGTTTATCTTTTATCTTCTTGTGATGATGTGAGATGATCCATGCTGAGATGCAGTGAAATGAATCACAAAAGCACTGTCACACAGCAGTAGGCTACTGTTGACCTTCTGATGATACCTCAAAAGGGGATCATCTGCTTTGGGTGATCCTGGATCACGAAGCCATGTCAATGTCAATGGTTGGACATCAGTAGCACACAATGTGGACAACTAATTGGCGGGTAGCATACAGCATGGATGCCCTGAATAAAAGGATGATTCACGTTCCGGGCAGGACAGTGAGGGACAGCATAGGATTTCATCACACCTCTCAGAACTGTGGATTTAAAACTTAAGAATTGTTTATTTCTGGAATTTTCCATTTATTATTTTTGGACCATGGTTGACCATGGATAACTGAAACTATTGAGAGCAAAACCATGGATAAGGGGGGATTCCTGTATGTATGTGTGCATGTGTGTGAGACAAAACATTAATTTGGAAGCATGGATACTAAGAGGCAGCAGCACTTATGGATTCCTAGTAGTGACCACAGCAGAAAGTCACACTTATTGAGCTAAATTTAGACATAGAACTTTCTTCACTTTCAAATAGTATGCTTTAACAAAGCAATGCAAACTGTGCTGGTATTTCCTTTTCCACTCACATTAGTCCTGCATGGCACATTAATTTGTGATCTTCATTTTACAGCACCATTCTGAAGCATTAAGCCATATGCCAGTAGGATCGTAATGACTTTGTTCTGTATCCCAATTTATAAGCACTGTGTATCCTCCTGGGTGTGAAGGGAAGGAAACCATCTCAGAGACGAGACTTCTTCCCTAACCATCCTGGTGTCTCTCCAGCCCTCCCACACACACTTCCTTCCTCTCCACTGCAGTAATATTCCCCTAGGAAGGCCCAGCAGGCTTTTGGGTTCTATTGACAATTACGGGAATAATTTATTTCCAAATGGATGTTAATCTGATAGAAGTAGTCAAATTTTCCCTGAGCTCAGGCAGAAACAAACTTCTTCATGGCAAGTATACTGATTCCATCCACTATTATTGTGATGGGGAAGACAAATTATCCAATTACTAAACACACTGCTCTGGGCAATACAAAATAACATCCTGATTAATCTAACTACATAGGAGAGATACTTCTGTTTAGAACAAGTCCCCTAAAACAAACAATATTGGATTACGAATAAAGATGAGTCACATTTGTTTGGTAATATTTATGGATATTTCAATCCTGAATAAAGAGCCTACTTAAGGTGAGAAATGTTTATATAAATGGCCTTAACATATTATGTAGTTAAAATTATATTCAAGAGTAAAATTGTAAGTACATTCTTAAAATTGTTAGTGAGATAAAATATTGATGGTTTTGGTCTAGTTCATTTGTACTAATTAGAAACTAATTTTACTTTTTCTATCTCTGCATATATATTTAAAATGTGATGTTATAGATCTCTAACTCTATGTTGATATTAGTAAGTGGTCATGATTGACAAGTATTACTGTTTGTCATAAAAGTCAAATGATTCGGTTTTTTTTCTCCTCAAGGAAAGGAAAAAAAGCAATACAAATGTTGGTGCGGACATAAACATTTAAATGTCAATCCAAATTATTAAGGGAATATTTAACCTTTAATGATTTATCTGGGAAATTTTTGACCTTGTGAGAAATAAGACACTGAATAGAATTAAGAAATCAAGCACATAAGGACCTGTAAGGTTGTCAGATACACTCACTTCTGCTAATGATATAACTAGGGAGTCTGTATAACACCAGTCATAGTTTATAACCTTTCCCTCTATAGCCTGCCTGCCCCTCATACCTTCTGGTCTTGATGTGAGATGACAGTCTTGACTGTGATGCTTTGCAATTCTGGACTTGGATTGGGAACATAGTTCCTATCTTTTGACTTTACTTCCTGTTTCCTGCTACTTCCTCATCTTACACCTTCATCTTGGTGTATTTCCAGTACTATCCTGTACACCTGGTCCCAATTCCCGACCTGATTTATTGTTTGATTGTTAACTTCAGAGACGATTAACATGGATATGCAGCAGAATGGACCTTGATCTACTTGCCCTAAGAGTGACTGGAGTCCTTAATCAAAGTTGCAAACTTAATTTTTCCAAAGATTACAAAGGATATGGAATGTCTAAGAATTACATCACAAATGGATTACTCAAAAGATAAATGAAAACATGGTAGTAGAGCCTGAGAAAGGGGAATAATGAACCCTTCCCTCCAGGAAGTTAGCATTCTTAGACTACTGCATGGCATTCAGAGGATGCGGATGGAGCCATCAGAGAGAAAAAGCATAATTGTGCAGCCAGCCAGATGACCTCAGTCAACACAGGCTATCAGTGGAATTGCATATGTCAAACAAAGCCAGATCACCTCAGGTCCAAGGGCCTGTGGACTTTTTAATTTGTGGGTTGGGGAGAGGCTTTAGTCACAGATGAATCTCAGTCAGAATGTCTGTCAAATTACGCTTTTTATGTAATTCAATTTTAGAACAATATTTTCCCAATTTTCCTTAAATATAAGCTTTTCTACATTCTACTGTGTAACACTGATGAGTTATTAAACTTGCCAAGTCCCAATTTCCTTAAATGTAAAAATTAAAAATAAAGGTATCTATGTCACAGGTTGATGATAAAATTCAATCATTTAGCTCATGAAAAATCTCCTAGCAGTGCTTGGTATAGAGTATGCTTAATAATACGTTTTTAAATAGCAAGACTATTAACACATTCTAATTAATGTAACACCAAATCCCAAATAATACGTTCATTTCCATTAAAAAAATTTCTTTCTTTTTGGTTCAGGAATATTTGGGTGAATGGAACAGAATTGTACTTAAACCAGATAGATAGAATGGGGGTCTGATGAAATGGGTTTTCGTCTCTGTTCCTTCATGTACACTCTTTCTGAGTCATGAAAATTACTATTTTGTGGCTTGATAACTAAGGGAAGATTTTAGTGATACAGCCAAGTTTTAAAAAGGTGACTGGGGCCGGGCATGGTGGCTCACGCCTGTAATCCTAGCTCTCTGGGAGGCCTAGGCGGGCGGATTGCTCGAGGTCAGGAGTTCGAAACCATCCTGAGCAAGAGCGAGACCCTGTCTCTACTATAAATAGAAAGAAATTAATTGGCCAACTAATATATACAAAAAAAAAAAAAAAATTAGCCGGGCATGGTGGCGAATGCCTGTAGTCCCAGCTACTTGGGAGGCTGAGGCAGGAGGATTGCTTGAGCCAGGAGTTTGAGGTTGCTGTGAGCTAGGCTGACGCCACGGCACTCACTCTAGCCTGGGCAACAAAGCGAGACTCTGTCTCACAAAAAAAAAAAAAAAAAAAAAAAGGTGACTGGCTTTAGATAGGAACCTTCAGGCAATATTAACAAGGAATCAATACTGACTATGTAAAAGGTCTCATTATCTATGATAGACAATTATGGTGGGAACTCCCAGTGAGCTACAACCCAAGCCCTCATACACTTGTGTAATTCCAAACATACTGACTCTGGGGGTGGCCAAATAATATGCTTTGGCCAATAGGTATAAGCAGCTTGATGCAAGCAGAGGCTTGGTAAGCCTTGCACATTGCAGCTTGCCCTTTCAGAACGTCCCCTCATTGCACCAGTTATGTGCTATAGGGAATCCAAGCTCACCTGCTAGAGGGAAAAAAATACTTGCAGAGATCCTGAAAGATAAAATTCCACATGGAGAAAGGGGTCATGCAAAGAAGAACTGGGCCAAGCATCCAGTGGAGTGCTGCTGCACGAGTCACTTGGCCAGCCAGTAGCATCATGCAGAATGGAAAGACCACCCAGTGAACACACAGCCATATGAGAAATAATACATGCTTGCTGGTGTAAGCTACTGAAGCTTAGAATGATTTATTTCACAGTAATAGGTAAACCCCAACTGGAACCTTATCTTTTAGCTCATATGATGAGATATCAGGGTTAGAGTCCCTTTAACCCTTTTTCCATCCTCAGGATATACTGTCTCATTCCTTATCACCATGACAACTTGCATAGGAGGCTAAATAATTGGAACTCAGACGAGGAAGGAAAAGGGACTAAATTAAACTAGATGATGCAAGTGAGAAAAAGAAGAAAAAGAATGACTGGGGAAAACATTTCCTATAAAACTGGAGTGCAGGGGACACTGTATCACTTAGCATGCTTTGGGTGGTGACATAAAACCCATCTGAAAGTGTCATAACACAAAAAGGGGATTAATTGGCTCAGGAGACCAAAAATGTCTGTGATAGGAGAGTTAAATGAAGCTACCTCCTTTGTTTCTTTCTAGTATTTTCGGTTCTGTGCTTCTCCAAGCGCAGCTTCCTCTTCAGGTGTCTTTCTCCATGAAAAAAAATGACTGCTAGCAGCATAGCTCTTCCTTGACGGGCAGAAGCAAAGGGAGAGACAGCTACTTCCATGATGTCAAACAAAACCCCTTATCTCCCTTGAATTGTTCTATCTTTGCATCAATCATTGAGGCAAGGGGAAAGCCATGCACTCAGTGACTTAGATCTGTTACAGGTGCTTTGCCAAAATAATCACTAGGCAAAGGGAATGCCTTTATCCTAATTGGATGACAGTCACTAATTGTTGATATCTAACAAGAATTACCAGATGTCCCCCAGAAATAAAGAGGTCCTCAGAGCTCTCTATTTTCCCTGTTCTTTCTACTCAACCAAATAAGCATATTAAAGTCTGTTCTTTTGTTACTATAACTTCCTGGCACTAATTGTTTTATTGGGTAGGATGCTTTCAGCTGCAGGTAACAGAAATATGTAATTCTAAGTGACTTACAGTAAAGAAAGTTTATTGGCCTTTGAAATTGAAAAGTTGAGAGCTGAAGTCAACTTTAGGCATTGTTTAATTTGGGTTCAGCTTCCATTTATCTTTGATTTTCTCAGTTTAGCTCCTGTCTGAGTAAGATTACTACTCTCATGGTTGAAAAACAATTGACTCCCCAAAAATGGTTACAGTCCATTGGTCATGAGCATAGCCTTAGCTGCAGACAGCCTGGGTTTACAATTCAGCCTAGCCATTGGCCTTTAGCATTTATTTAGCCTCTGTGTGCTTTGACTAGCTCATACGGATTATTTGAATAAGCATAGATTCTATTTCATGAAATTATTGTGTGAATTCAATATGCTAAATTGTACAATATGCTTAGAATACTTGGCTGGCACATAGTAAGAACGTCATAAATTTTAGCTATTAATATCATTATCTCCTCTTCATATCTAGAGAAAGAGAGACACTTCTCATAACCTTCAAATACAAATCATAAATTTGGCTTGTCTTGGGGCATCTCCAAATCAACAACCATGGCAAGGAGAATGAGATCATTCCGCCTAGCTTAGACCACTCAAAGCATTTGCCTTCCAAACAGCATTCACGATATGGAGGCTGAAATGGGTCTTAGAAAGACAGCTACAATGTCCACTCTTACCCTAGGTAACAATAGTGAAAGGGAAGACAGATGATTTAAACAGAGTTGAAAAAAAACTCCTGAGTATCCATCACCTTGTGTGCACTTTTTGGTATGGAATATATACTTCAGCCCCAAAATAAAAGAGTGTACATTCTATGGGGTTTCCACATGTGCTTAAAAATAAGTCTATTTTTATGTATTATGTAACTGATATCTCCATGATATTGGATCTGGTGCTATGGTTACATGTGGGGCCAATGTTGACCGTGGTTATTGAACTCTAACTACATGTGAAAGAAAACATCAATCAAACTGAGCAAAGAGCATTTCACCAATATACTTACCTGTTAACTTCATAGTTCCAAGGAGTGAAAATGACTCAGCAAGAGTGATAATGCTGTTCAGAATACCCTCTCAAGGATTGAGGGACTTAGGACATTGTGATCTTAACTCCATGGTTGATGAATGAGTATAATTCTTGAGAATGAATGTTTCAACAAAGTCAAGAAGATGCCAGACTGTGTGCTATGTGAGTTTCTTATTAGATCCAGTCACTCAGGGGATCTCTGAGATTAGATGAGAGGAGTGGGGGACAAGAGCTATGCTGTCTGGTGAAATATACAATAGGCAATTTCAGAACCTTGAAGGACACAAAGAATTGGAACTCTAAAGATAGGTGCTTTCATAGCAAAGTAAATGACAAGCACTGTGTCAATGTTAATAAAGGGGTACAGTAGTGCTAACATGGTAAGCCTGCCTGTGAGGTCACTGGCTGGCAATAGCCTTCTCTGCTAATATAGAGAAATAGTCCTGATTCCATATCTCTGTAACCAGTGCTGGAGACCATGCTAGAATTGAGGACATGACTCTTGTGGTTTATACTACTATAAACAACCAGTATTTTATGATTCATGACCTTAGAAGCCTTTGTCACCTCTTTTTAGGTGTTTTCTGGGGGAATTTTTAAGGAAACTAGGATAGCTGTATGCTCTGAAGATTGTTTTTATAACATTTTGAAATTGGATTAAGGTGAACACAGCTATATGGACATAAAACTCCAATTAACATTCAGGTCAAACAATTTATATTATGTTGTTTCCACAATGGCAAGTGAATAAACACATCAAAACTTCCTAATGCACCTCTCCACATTAGAAAAAAAAAAAAAAACTGGGATACTGGAAATTATTAGTTATATTTTGGTAATACATTTGTAAAACATCACATTTTTTTATATTTTAAAAATGATTTTTGAAATTTATAGTAAAATTGGCTTATCAAAGTCTTTGAGAATTTTAATAATACTTTATCAAATCCAGCTGATCCTTAACTAAAATGATAATAAAAAATCCCCTTTTGTGGAACATGAATTAACATCTTCTGGGGGACTAGAATTCAATGGACACATACTGAAATGATATTTTGGTTCATTTTTATTTATATGTGAATGATGACACTGAAAACATTTAAAATAATAACAAAATTGTTGCAAACAGTAAAAATGTTGTGAGGGGGTCATATGTGAAAATTACGATTTTGGAGATGTTCTAGAAAAAGTCAAACCTTATAATAATAAATAATTTATTTTTAAGTTAATATTCTATATTTTCTTTCACTCGCTGGTATTTTGAAATTTTACATATACATATCACAAATATATTCAATTTTAAAATGTGTATTTTATATATACATTTTACATATATATATTTATTATTTTATCAAAAGATTCAAGACATACTTATGCTCCATACAGTATATGCTGTTTAGAGAAGAAGGATGGTACACAAGAGTAACAAAACCAAACTACCATTCTCAAAATGTAGCGTTAGCGCACGTTTGTCTTTTGCTGATACTTCTGGTATTTCCAACTTTTTGGACTCAATCTCCTGTCTGCAAAGTTCTACTTACTAACATACAGAGACATATATTTTCTAGACACACATTCTCTACTGCTGTGCAGTTTCTTCACTCTTGACTGCCTTGAAAAACAGTTTTAAGATTGTTTTCTTTTTTTTCCAGGTCTCAAAATAATGCATTAGGCCAGGCACAGTGGCTCACGCCTGTAATCCTAGTACTCTGGGAGTACTCCCCTAGGCAGGAGGATTGCTTGAGCTCAGGAGTTCGAGACCAACCTGAGCAAGAACGAGACCCTGTCTCCACTATAAAATAGAAAGAAATTAGCCAAACAACTAAAAATAGAAAAAATCAGCTGCGTACGGTGGCACGTGCCTGTAGCCCCAGCTACTTGGGAGGCTGAGGCAGGAGGATTGCTTAAGCCCAGGAGTTTGAGGTTGCTGTGAGCTAGGCTGATGTCACAGCACTCTAGCTTGGGCAACAGAACAAGACTCTGTCTCTAAAAAAAAAAAAAAATAATAATAGAAAGAAAAAGAAAAACCAATGCATTAATCCTCTTCGCTTCTCTTGCTTGGGAAGTGTATGATTATATTTCCTGTGATATGAAAAATTTAAGACAGGAATCCTCGCAGCAAACTATTCTTTTTGTGTAATAACTTTAGTATGTGACTCTATTTTATTCTAGTATTGGCTTATTCAAAAGAAATTATAAGTAATAAAGGGGAAGACTCCATTTTTATGTGTTTAACCATTGACAGCCTTCAGTCCTCATTGCTCCCCTTTCCCCTTGTTCCACATCTGGACCAACCCCGATTTCTCACTGGCAGAACTCTCCAGCTATGCAGATCCTATGTCATGCATGGGCTTGAACCCCTACCCTACACTAACCTCCTAAGCATGATAAACACCTGAGCCACCACCTTGCTTCCCTCTTGCCCTCGGGACAGGAGTGTGTGCCTCCCCCGCTCCTTCTTGAAAGCCCAATCAATTTGCATAATAAACTTCCTTTCATTTCTCCTTGGTGAGTACATGATGTCCTTAGACCCCACCTCAGAATGAATTTTAAATTTTGAGTGGAAGGTTGACAGATGACAACCATTAAGACAGTATAGGACTCTGCAGTTTTAAATATATACATATGTGTATGTCATATATAACATCTGCATGTGTGTGTGTGTGTTTGTGTACAGTTTAGAAGGGGCATAAATCATCTGTTTTGTCTCATTGTCCACTGTCCCCCGTAAAAACCAATATGACAAGCATTGTGTCTCTACACCATCTGTTTGATCCCTGCAATAAGCTTCTATTTTGGCAGCTGTTGCTATAATTGCTAAAAATCACAAATATAATCTGATGAGCTGAGAAGTATCTCTCACAGAGAATTAATTGTTTAACTTTGCTCAAACCAATGGTCTTATAACCTAATTCCATAAAATAATTAAATTCATTTTGTAGAAAAATGTGCAGGGTCTGTTAATTTATAGAAGGTGAATCATCCCAAAGCAGGAAATATCCAAAATTAACCTAGATGAGTAATTTAACTGTCTTTTAGCATATAGTAGATAAATATTATATGGAGCTTATTCAAATAAGATATTAAAATATTTCTCAACAATGAATTGATTCTAAAAGAAGTTCACCAGTAATGTTGATAATGCTTTTTCTTTTTGTTTTAAAAAATCACTTAGATGTGATGAAAGAATGGATGATGAATAGTATAATGCATATTTGTTTAAAAAATTATGTTTGAAATATATTTAAATATGAAGTTTTCACAAGAGGTTATTTTTCTTTTTAAATAATTTTTTTAGTAAAAATCCAGCTTGATAACTGTCACCAAAGATTTCTGAGAGCTTTGAAGATGCAAGAAAGTTTGTCCTCATTCTGTCCTAAGCTAAAAGCAGATTTAGAAAAGAGTCTAAGTGAACATTTCCCAACCCAATTCCTATAGCACATGATGAAATACGCAGCTATCCTACATTCTTCTCTATTGAAATGACATATATTCAAAAACAGGTTTGTGAGAGTTTACCATGTACCAGGCTTACCAAGTACCTTACCCCTGTGTACTCTTTCATTCCTTATGTGAATGCATGAGATAGGTCCCATCATTCCCTGTAATGTCTTTCAGTATGTGAGGATCAGAGGTTAAATAACATCAAGTTCACACAGCCAGCAAGTGGCAAACCTGGGATTTGAATTCAAGAACTCTTGTTCTAAATAATATATTCTTAATCCCTATACATTTATATTTATTATGCATAAAACATCTACATATATATACACATATAGTTAAAAACTGAGGGCTCTGTTAATGCCAGGCCAAACCAATGACAGAAGTTTGATTATTTCATACCATCACTTCCCATACTACTAGAACAAATGTCATGAGAAAGAAAGGCCATTTTTATCCTTACAGATTTCCACTACTTTGAAATTCCAGTAGTAATTGGAAAGATAATTCTAGGTATTTACTACCAGGCCTGAGGTATTCCTAGTTCATGGAGAAAAGCAACTGGTACTTATAATGAGATCCCAATGTCCCGTCCCTGGATAATGAAAACCACAAGGTAGAAAGAAACATAGAGTATACATCATCCAACTCAGTATATACACTTGAGTATCCAATGAGTACCAGGTCCCTATATTTCCCTTACTAAGTATAGGACTATAGTTTGGCTGATAAACAAAGGCACTGGCTTCCTTTCATGCATGGTTCTCTATTATCCTGCCACTTACTCCAGCTGCTCAATGAGGGATACCGAAACTCATCTGTATGCCTTCTCACAATCACCACAATACTCCAAAAAAAAAAAAAAAAAAAAAAAAAGAGCAGTAATGACAACTTGCCAAAATGTAGAATTTTTCAGAATTGAAATAAAAATCTAAAGTAGCAAACACATTAAAGATTTTTAGCATCGTAACTCCAGGGACTGCGAATGCCTCTCTTGCAATGCATAAATACCCATGGCTACACTTAACCTGCTATCAGTTTGTAAATTTTAGGAGGTAGGGACTTCAGTACAAATATTCTTTAGATCCTTTAAAAGAGATCTTGATAATTTTTGGATTGAATGATCTAATTGAATTTTCTGACTTATTCAAAATGGTGTGTAGCCAGAATTTGAAAACCATAATAAGTTATGTTTTTTCATTTTACTAACCTTTTTGGTTATGTACATTATTCATATAAATAAAAATATGAATATGAATAAATTAGGTGGATAAAATACATTTAACACTATTCCTGTTGGCCTCTGGACTGTGTTTCTGCATTTCCACACTGTCAACACCAGATGGTGCACTGTCACATTAACTTTGCTAGGAAAATACTGTGCAATTCCTCCAATCATGGAGGGGTCATTTTATAGATTTTAAAAAACAACACATACAGAGCTTATGTATACTCTGTATTATGAAACAATTCACAGATTCCATTTAGCTATAAAATAAAAATCCTGTATCTTTTTAAAGTAAAAATAGGAAAAGAAAGGAGAATGCATTGTCAAATTTTGGTTTATCATTAAAACATAGTTTTCTCTAATAATAATTTGTAATCTTTTAAAACTCCTTCTTTGTATACGTTAAGCATTAATAATAACTAACAGAATATTTTTCATACTCAGAATAATTTGCATAGTCTGCTTTCTCTCTTTGGTGCTAATTTTTCATATAATGTTTTTATTTAATAGACTTAACATAGATTATCTCTCTTGGCCCAAGGACCTTCTGATTAATCAGGGGTAGAGGAAGTCAGGAATTGGTTATAATCCAGTTTTTTATTCTCTCCACTACATTTCTTCTATCTTGATACCACGATGTTTTATCTAATTTAAGGGTAATTGAGAAAATATTTTTAAAGAGTATTTTATATAATGCAGGCAGTATGTTTTAAGAGTCTCAAATTGTTATTCTCTTTGATTCATAAAAACATAATGGCATCGGTCCTAATTAAAACTAAAAATAAAAACAAAAGAAAATCTTAGACATCAATGTGTATAAAGAAATGTTAATCACAACATGATTTATAATTGGCTAATTCCCATAAAAGCTTAAGTGTTCAATAGTAAGAGATGAGGTGTTATATTTTATCCCACAACGCATAATTCTATGCAACCTTACAAATTATGTTTTCAAAAAATATTTAAAATCATTACAGACCATTGTAAAATGATCACAATTAAAGTGATTTTTTTCAAGGAGAATGATATAGCAACTTGAATACACAGTAAAATCACAATTTTATGAAGCAGATAAAAGGGTGTTTATTTGAACTAGTAGTTATTTAATAGTCCTAGTTAATCACTAAAGTTTTGCTTAGAAGTATCTAGAGGTTAAAGCACATGAAAATATAAGACCACATTTTATAGATGCAAATTACACACAGCCTTGAAAATATAAAAGAGAAGGTATAGAAAAGTAGTCAAATTGAAGAACAAAATCTAAATTAGTTATCTGAAGTCCTGAAAATACCTTCCAAAATATAATTGTTACTTAGAGAATTGAGCTCTCATCAATCAAATGTAAGATCATCTAGCTTAAGGCTATGATTTGCAGAATAAAGATAGGAAAGTATCCTACACTAGCAGGTAAAATCTACTAGCACAGATAAACATGGGCAGGTTCTGCGGTTGAAGATTCAAAGGACATGAAAACATATAGCAGGCTGTGTATAAGAAACCAAATTGTCTATGGCCATACCACCCTATATGTACCCAATCTTGTCTGATCTCAAAAGCTAAGCAGGGTCAGGCATGATTAATACTTGGATAGGGGGAACCAAAAGGTAGATAGCATTATAAGTAATTGTGTCTCATGTGGGCAAAATAATTGTATTTATTTAATTTTTTGATGTGAGATTCATTAAAAATTGTATTTACCCATTTGTATTATAACAATATTGTTAAGTATTAATTGATATGGTATTATTCCCCCACCTCGCTCAATTTCTGTATTTCTGTTTTACTTTGTTAAAAAAATTCCCTCATTTGTACTACTAGACAAAGTAAATTTATTGCCCAAGGAGAAAATAATTAGCATGGAAGCAGAGAAGAAAGGTGACACAGTCTTAATTTTTAAATTTGAAAGCCATTATCCAGACATAAGATAGACATGGAAAAGATGTTGATCTGGTGTTCTGAGAAGGGGTCCTGTGTCCTGGGTTCATGGGCAACATCCATTTGAAGGAAGTGGGTTTTGTGCTCATTTCTCTGATAAGAAGCAGTAGATTAAAAATCCTGTCATAATGTCTAGGCAGAGGGGGCCTGAAGCAGCCACTCACTATCCTAGAGTTCTATGGCAGATGGTCTAAAAGATCAAACTAAAGATTATACTGGATTATTAAAACAATTAAATTTTGCACATTTACATAGTTAGCCACCTCACATTCATTTAACAAAAAAAATATTGACTCCTTAATATGTCTCAGGAGTTATGATGGGTGCTGATAATACCAAGACAGATAAGATACAGTTTTGTTCCTCTTATATTGGGACAGACAGATAATCAAATGAATAAACACCAGAAAAGTACAGAAGCCTTATATAACCCCAGCTATGGCTACATAAGGATCTTGTAGAGTACATTGACCAAGTGTTAAAGGAGACAAAGTAGCTATCCAGTTGGAGGGAAGATGAATGAATGGAGCAGAGTAAAGTAAGTGAACAAAGACAGGCATAGGATGGCATGCAGGTCCAGTGATGTGCAGTGCAGTTGCTGACAGCAGGAGCATAATTAAGAATTGGGAAAGATGAAGCCAGCTATGGGCAAGAGCCCAATGATGGAAAGCTTTGTAAATTATGTTAAAAGCTTGGATTCAATGAACTTGGCTTGAAATAATGAAGCAGCATTTTAAAAAAGAAGAAATATGTCGCTAATTTAGAAGGTAACACTAGTATACATTGTCAATTAAATGGGTTTGAGGAATTAGGAGGAGAAAGGAGATTTGATGGGAAACACATTGAGGATTATATAAATGTTGAGTTTCAGATAATAACTGGCCCCAAACAACTGTATTGATGGATTGTCCATTTGACAAGTATCGATTAAAATGGAATAAGTTAAAGTGAGAAATGAACATTCAGGACACACAATCTAAATACGTAATTTTGAGAAGGAAAATTGAACCCTGAAGTTTCAAAGTAAAAATACATAATAAAAAGCCAATGTGTCACAAAGGTAGGATCCAGTTTGCGACCTCTCAATCTGATATTTTTTATCTGTCAGTTATAGGTCTCTGATCTCCTCTCCCTCTTTTTCTTTCTCCCTCTCTCTCAACACATGCACACACACACACACACACACACACACACACACACACACTCTTTACACATGAAAAGTCAAACATCCAGGGAAATCAGAGACTTCGCCATGATAAATATTGAAACCTATAATAATGTATGTTTTTTAGCCTTACAACTCTATCTATACATTTCTATCCTATGAAAAAATTAAGAACAGTCATTTTGGGAACGTGTGTGTTTCTAAACTTTTGTAGTTGTATTAACCTAGTTTAGGGTTTTTCCCTTTGCCATTAGCTACCTACTCTGTTCCACTGCTGGTTTAGCTCAGCACATTCTTCACACTTCATGATGTATTAATAATTTAGCATATTCAGGAACATGGCTATTTTAAATCCTTCTTTTCAGATTCTGGCTTCCCAAGTAACAGTATCATATAGTAAAATTGAGCAAAGGACATCAGTATTAGCTTCTGTGAGGATTAATCTATAGCCAAGATAGTGAAGAATCTGCCTTCAGGTGAGGAAGAAGCTATTGGAGGCTCAGGGATAAGGAAGTACACCAAATTTCTGCTCTAAATAGAGAGCAGGTCAGAAATCTATGGCCATCATATCATGCCTGGATTCAGACAATGGAGAGAGCGAGAGATCAATTTTCATTGACTAAGAAACAAGAACAACTATTAAGAGGCTGGGCAAAATGACCCTTTAATTCATTGGTTAATTTATTAAAATGCATGATTTGATTGATAGATTTGTTGATTTGTACATTCATTCAACAAATTTGTACTGTGCTCTTAATTTATGCCAAGCAATGTGCTAGGCATTAGAGATATAAAGATTGCTATAACATAGTAAGCTATCATTGAAATGACAGTCAAAACTTAAAACTGTACATTATAATATCATTGAATGAAAACAAAACAACTCATCAAAAATGACAATAAAACCACAAATGTGTATCTTATGTTATGATTTTAATTGTAATCATTATGTATGGTATGGATACAGGATCAAAGAAAAAAGGTGCGGTTTTTGTTACTGAACTCACACATTTTGGCATCATGAAAGACACTTGAGTTTGTTCAATGTGCTTTTATTACTAGATTGTACTTATTAACCTAGTCAAGAGTGAGCTGCTCCTAGAAAGTTTTTCTTTCATCCAGAGAATCAACTCAGCACCCATAGGAGAGGAAAAACCTGAAATAAATAATATTATATTTTGGAAGAATCGTACAAAATGATTAAAAATTAATTTGTATTATACTTTTCTAAAATTCATTCATAAGAGACAAAAGAAATAAATACATATTAGAAAACTGTAATTGTTACTCCTATCTGAGACCAAATTTCTTTTATTAAATATCTAAAAATATATAATTGCAGGTATAATATTAATTCTCTCCTGCTTGGCCAATGAGGGAAGTTCTCAATTTTTTAACTTAATTAGCTGAATTATTCTAACCAAAGTCATGTGGCCACTAACATTGTGAAATATAACAATTAATATTAGAAAAATTAAAGTAATGTATGCCTTTCAAAGAGATCCCAAAATTGAGTTACTTGTGTTTTTATGGCATGGATCTTTAATTAGAAAACACTGGAGCTCAGTTGCTGCATTTTAATTTGCTACATATAACATGTTTTGTATAAACAATATAATCAACTCATTTATGGAAGTGTAGTTGATTTTAGTTCTTTTCCAATCATTATTCAGACAGAGTCTGATAGCTTAGCATCCTGTGTTATATGTGTATGTGTTGGAGAAGACAGGTTTGCAATCGAAACTGATTGTTTGCCCAAACACCATCTGGCCTAACCATTTATAATATGTCAAATGAGACTGCCCAAGGTGTGAGGAAAATCTTAATTTCACATTTATTCAGGTCATATTGGTTGAGGATTCTCTGGCCACAGCTCAAACTGCATTATTATGTTTGTATTTTGATCATAGCCCACATGTTACTTTTCTAAATTCTCTTGAATGCTTTCTTGATTCTTACTTTCCCTTTAATTATTTCAAATACCTTACTATTAAAGGTTTTCACCCACTTTCAATCATAACATTGGTCACCTTGTTACAATAGAGGCTATTATAAGCTTTAGTGTTTAAATATTTTAAAAACCAAATGTCCGTGCATGGACTTTTCTTACATTAATACTAATATAATATTATATTCTAATATAATATAATATTATCTAATATAATATAATATATTATAATTATATATAATATAATAATATCTAATATAATATATTCTAATATAATATTCTAATATTAATAATAATAGATAATTATCTATTATAGTGAAGTTTCAGTATGCATAGATAAATATGTACAAATAATATAAAGAGATATTTTAAAATGCATCACTGACCAATATAAAGAAAAGTACTTATGGTTATTGTGACATTTTGAAAAATGTAGTTATTAATACATACTTATTTATGCACAAAGTTGATATTTTAACTGAAAGTTAATGAACTCAGAACTTCTCAAGTACCTGAACAAATATTTAAATAAAACTAATAAAATAAACATTTCACTTTGCATTAGGCACTTTTGCCAGAACACTAAATGCTGAAAATTTCTCAAAATTAAATACTGAGAAATTCTTTAAAAACTGCATTAGATTTAAATTCACTTAAAAAGTTCTACAAGGATGTTTACTATTTTAGCTAAAAGAATGATTAAAAGTAGTACCCAGAAATAATATTTTGTAAAAATACAGTACTTTAATATTCTGAGAAGAATGTGTTATATGTTCTGATGAATTCAATGCCAAAGTATATTGGGAAGAGAAAGGTTTTTATGTAGAAATTGATTCCTATTTTTAAAATTAAAATTACATATTAATTTAAATGAATATGATAGTGTTTTTGTCAAACTGTTTTATTTCTTTTGGTAATTTCTTAATTATTGGTCAAATGAAACCTCCAGTGGCAATTTTCCAGAAGATATCATGACATTTAAGAATGTGAATGTTCATAATTCACTTAACAGTTTATATTTTCTGAACAAGTTATAAAATGCTAGTTCCATGATCATCATTGCTAATTAAGGAAAATATCATTATTCATCAAAGTTAAATGTTTAAATTAAAATTTCAATCTGAAAGAAAATAAGATTTAATTTGGAAGTATATAGCATTTGTTAGATCTCACAATATAACAATATCATATTATATTAATTATATGTATGTACAGAGACAAAGCCCAGCAGAATTCCATGATAATAGCGTGTTTCCAAGGTTGAGGACTTTCAATGGTAAAGTCACCACTGCTTTGGCGATGAATAGCAAAACAAGCTATGGAGAAAGGCAAGATATTTATGTTTTTGGTGAATAAAATATACCAAAACAGAACCATAGTCCTGGATTCATCTGATATATGAAATGTTAAAACTCCATAATTGATAGAGTAGTTCGAATTATATATTTCTATAAGTTTTGTATATTTCAGAATAACCTTGACAAAATCAGTATAACATATAGTATTTTTCAATTAATCATTTTGAATATATAGAAGCTACTTATTATATTATTCCTGGATATACAAAACTATTTATGTTTTGGAGTCCTAACATGAAAATTTTTTTCTAAATTAATTCAAGAGCAGTTGTAAAATAAGCTGCATAATTTAGTTCAATTCTTAAGATAATTTTGTGGTTCATTTTGGCTTTAAAATCTTTTCCCCATAACTACATAGAAATTATTCTTCAAAGATTATTAGACTAGCAGATATATCCTATTTTAAGGGAACTGTAATTACATGGTAAAGATAGGTGATAGTTGATTTTTTAAACTCACTCATATCATATAAAAACCTAGATATTAAATGAAGTTGAAACTTTTTAAATTTTAATTACATAATGAGGATATTTATGAAAGATTTTACAGAGCAGTTATTTATCAAGTTTCCTAATTTCATATTTAGATATCCTATTTTTGTTATACTAGAATTAATTTCATTGTTATGTCTGAAATAGTCAGTTTCCATACAGGTAGCTATTAGATACTTCATGAATGATCTATTGACTTAAATATCAAGGAAAGAAAAGGAGGAAAAAAGAAAATCTAATCTTTTACTTCTTTCATAAATAGCAGTCATTAGCTGTGAATGAGGTTTTGATATACAAACTCATGCTCCTTTGAATCTAAGTAAAACATAATTCTTTACCACAGTTCACTCTAAATAAATAAACTTATTATAGCAAAAATGCAATTAACTATTTAATTATCTATGTGATCATTTTCATTTTGGTAGATTTTAGACATGTCATATTCAAGTACCTATTTGATTTTTAAATTATATACCTTTTGTAGTGATCAAGTATTATTCTTTACCTATTCAATTAAATGTTCTTTTGAAAAGCAACAAAAAGCAACAAAAATATAAACTGCTCATAATAATAATGAACCTGATGTGTCTAAGAATAAAGCTTTCATGAATGCTAATCAAAAACTTAAAAGAAAGAACCAATGCATAAAGAAAATCTAATTCTCTTTTGTTGATTTTGAAGATGTGTTTTGAACAAATTGCTTTTTCAATAGAAGCCAGGTTTCCTTTTTTCCTTCAGCCTATGGTTATGACAATTCAGTCTGCTATTACAGACATGATTGTGAGGTTTGAAATAGTGTTAAAATTTCACTGCAAGATCAATTTATATAAGAGATTGCATGCTATGAGGTGAACATTTTCTTTAATATACTGAATGTTAGTCTTCTTTGAACAGTAAAATGAAAATTACTAAAAAATTTATAGAATAATTGGACATTATTTTATTTGTAGTTTTTGTTTATTTGAAAGCCTTTTTCTAAAAATCTACTAAAAGAATAAACTACTGTAACTTGATTTGCTTATAGAGAATATTTTTAAATGAAATGTGCATATATTTTTTTAAAATTTTAATATGGAATTTCACTTTTCTTTCTTTCTACACATTAGGCTAGAATTTGGTGATAGTATAATAGTTATTAAAGAAATAAGAGGAAACTTAACATATAGCAATTAAGAAAATATTATAATATAGTATATAACTGGTTTCTCATTTTGAGTACCTATAATTTACGTGTCACAGTTTCTGCCTAATTTTATATATATATGTTGGTAGCAAAAGGTTTGAGAAAACTGATAGGCTGAAAATCTCTTGCTAAATTGGCATTATGATTTTCCTCAGTGAATTGTTCTTCACTGACTGCTTGAGTTGCTTTTGAATGGTTCATATCATAACAGCAGAAACTCTTGACTGAAGCACTTCCATAGAGCCAGGCAAGGCCATCTGTAAGTACAAGTGCTAGAGGTATAGGAAATAGATGCTTAAACAAAATATATATGAATAAACTTACATTGACTATGCTAATAATGGAGAGAAGCTTTTTTGGAAAGCTATTATTTCTTAAAATAAATTTGCACTCTATGGTTTAAAATATTTTCTTTCTTCTCACTATATTTATTATTTTTAATATACCAAACTAGTTGTTTTTCTCTAGGGATTGTATCTCAGTTTACTCTTGCTGACATTTTTAAACTCATTAATTTTGAGATAAATCAAATTTAAGTTAAAGTTTTACTCTTCCAACCTATGCATTCTACATATCTTTTGTTCTCATATTCTGTATTTTATGATAAAAATTTTAAATGTAATTTTATGTCATAGAAAATGTATATTTATGAACTTCAAATATATATCACATTTTGTTGTCATTATAAAATTATAAATAACATGTTCCAGGATACACTAGTTTAAAAATTGTGTGAGGAACCAAAGATTGAAAGGCCATTGGAAATATTTTGGATAATATTTGGCATATTGTTTTTCAGACTAAAATGGAAACATTTAATTATAAATATTTAAAAGTATGATAAAAATATTAGCCTCTAGATTTATAAAAATTCCAGAAGAATCTTCCAGAAGGAAGATTTCATTAACATATTTTATAAGATTAGAATTTTGTCAGTGAGAATCTCCAATAAAAAAAGAAATTTGTCTAAAAATAATAAGATCAAATTTTTATTTGAATTTATTCTTATTGAAAAATAATAAGATCAAATTGGTCTGAAGCCCAGAAAAATTCTGGCACCAACTCCATCAAGGTAGAATTTTTACATTTTTCTTTTTTGTAAGAATCTATACCAAAATACATTTACAGAAAATATACTGATATTCCCTCTTGAATTGATGCTGATTGTATTTATTTCATAGTTTAGGAAACAAAGCTTCAGTGTAAAGATTTCAGAGTGAATGCTTACCTCATATCTTTGGAAACTGAACTGCCAAATGGTTATTGAAATGTTTGCATCATGTTGTTTATCAGGTCGTTTTCTCTTGGTATATAAAAATAGCAAGCTTGGACAAAGTGAACATATTTTCAAAAGACAATAAAAGCCGGGAATGGAGAGGGTTTATATCTAAGGAGAAAGTAGGCAATAAACTGAAATATAGAGAAGATATAGAGACTGGCAGAGAGGGAGAGAGGGAGATAACATATATTTTAAAAAATAATAAGAAATGGAAAGAGATTTTTCTATCACAGAAAATCAAGGGTCTAGACCCTAAAATGGGACTCCGCACAGTCCAGTGTTCTTTCGTCATGGAGCATACGAGACACTGCACTCCCCATTGGCCCAACTTTTTGGTTCCCACTCCCAGCCAAATAAGTAGGATGAGTGCTGACTCTCGGTACAAGGTCTGTGCACAGCTCAGAAGTAGTTTCTGATCTAATAGAATTATAGAGTAAGAGCTTAGATACCCTCTTCCTTCCTCCTAGCCCAAATGTAGGGTTTGAAGCCTGCCTAGGATAAGGCTGTCAGATTCAAAAAATAAAAATACTGGAAACACACATACATTTGAATTTTAGATAAGCAATACATAATTTTTTAGTATATCACATGTAATATTTGAGACATATTATATTAAATTTTTTTATTCTTTATTTGAAATTCAAATTTAATAGTATATTCTCTGTTTTATTTGGCAACACTAGACTGGAGAGAAGGCTGTTTCAACCATAAAGGCATTTGCCCAGCCAGCCTCAGGAAAACAGGAGCCTATTTCACTATTTTGTTATTGGCTTCACAGAGAAGCTGAGAGATGGGCCTTTTTCAACCCTTAGGCTGGCAGGCCAGCATTAAAACTGGGCTTTCTGAGGAAAAGAAGCTCACTGTGCTTGGGAGTGTGCAGGTTTGATGTTTTGAGAAAAGAAGGGAGGGAAAGAGGCAGGCAGATCAACCCTCCCAGAAAACAGAAGACCAGTGCATGCTTTGGAAAGGATCTTCCTCACAATCCTATCAGTGGAGTGAGTCAAGCACTCCTCTTACAAAGGAATGAGTAAGGAAGGCATTGGCCAAAGTGGGTGTTGGAGCACTCTTCACTTACTTCCTTGAGAAGGCACAAGAGTCAGCAGAGGTTTCCTCTTTGTAACCAATGGAGGGATTGTGAGTTTACAAATACAACTATGTAGCAGATATTTTGAAAGTACACATTCTTTTCCATTTGTTTTGTGTTGCTACTGTAATGAATATAACGCTCAATACCTGTTGGTATCTTGAATGTTTGCTATTTTACAGGATGGACTTTAGGGTAACTATTTATAACTTGAAAATTACTTCAGAATTATTTCAGATAAACTTTGTTGATTATCTGTTTTATATTGAATTGTCTTTAAAGACTAGAAAATACTTTAAAATTTCAGATTTACCTCCAGCTGGCTTGTCCCTAAGCCCTGGAAATTTGGGGTTCCTAATATAGTTTCCTAATATAGAAAAATAATATCTAAATTCTGCCTTCTTCAAAGATGCAAAGTGAAAATAAATGAAATCATATTCATAAACATCTGTGCAGTGTCCCAACATCAAAGATTTAGACAAATATTAAGATACATGTCTTTTTTGTCCTGATGAAGGTAAAGGTAGAGAAAAAGCACTGTGAATAAAGATATAAATTATATTATAAATAAAACAAACACAGAAAATAACCTTTTCAGGCAAATATTTTTCTTTTTAAAGGTACCACACCATCCACTATTTTGAATTTAAAAAAGTGTGTTCTCATAAGTATATGTTTTAAACAAATGATTTCATTTCAGTTATTTTCTTCCTCTTCTAAAATTTGACATTAAAATTATTAGAATTTTATTTCTTACAGTTTTTCAAGGAGGTTTCCGTGCATCTCTCAATTTGTTGCTCCATATAATGTTTCTTTGTTCTCTAAGCCTGCCCTGTCAGCTAAAATGTATTGGGGGAAAAAAATTCCCTGTTCTTTCCTTCTCTTTGATTGAGTTATCCTTTTCTAGGCAAAGCGTTGTTTGCTTTTATGCTCCTTGCTTGGCTTCCAGCAGCTCTCCCCATAGATGCCGCCACAGCACTGCCAGGAGCTCAAAATCCCCACCAGGAGGAGATCAAACCTCCACAACAGGGACTCTACAAGACGGGTCAGGTTCCAGTCTGCTCTGCAAACCCAGTCTACATCACACAAAAATGTTATTACTCACTTGGAATTCTTTTCCTGTGCATTGTCTCCACTTTTAAACTCATTTCTAAGTCAAGTTCATATCCAGCTATGAATTCCTGGGACTTGCTTTCCTCTCACTTCTTTTATGTTGTATGTACTTACTTCAGATTAAGATTTAAGTTCAACTTTCAATCTGTGCTTCCGCTAGAAGAGTTTAGCTCCATACAAAATAAAAACGGATCATGTATTTTATTCTCAAGATTAGTGTACATTATGAATGTCAAATCCTTGCATTCTAGCGAATTCAAATACTATTTAATATATAGGAAGGGCAGAGAAGGAAATAAGTTATCAATGACCTACCTGTCAAAGATAAGCAATTTTAATTATTTTGACATATAAGGCTGATTGTATACATTTTTATTTAATATTGTTTGATACTAGTTTTCTCATATCATTAAAAAGTATTTTTAATGGCCAAATAAAAGTTTATCATGTAATTTTCTGTATTTAATTTACCTAGATTTGAATTGGTGGTCATGGAAATGTATATTAATTTCAGTTCCCCAGATAGAAAGAATAGTTGATATTAAACTTATTTGAGAGTAAAACCTTGACCGACTTTATATATCCTTAGGTTGTATTCCTACATATGGATTATTTCATCCTCTTATGGACTCTTTATTTGAAGGTATCTGATATGTGTAAAGAAATGACATTAGAGAAAAAAATTGAGTGACTATTTCATCCAGCTTTGCAGTGTTTGTAAGTGTCTATATTAAGAACTTTTAAAGTTTGACTATCCAAATATGAAGGAGTCTTATTCATCTTTTAATTATAATTTATTTAGTTAATAATAAGGTTGAATATTTTCCACTTGTTTATTCGCCACTTGTTTGTTTATTTGGGGGTATTGATTTAAATAACATGAATGCTTACTAACTCCAGTCTCAGTACTGTGTGTTGAAGTCCACTATGAATTTACCCATTGATATTTTTGTTTATTGTATAAATTTTTATAAATGGGACATTTATTATAACTATAGGTTGTAGGTTTCATTCATTGAAAACTGAACAGTCTGCTGTCTCTTAAATCCATAATATTTCCTTTGAATTTTCTTCCAAAAACCTAAAAGTTTTGCACCAAAATTACATGAAGAAGACAGCATATAAGATTACTTAATTGTCAAAACTTGGTTTGATAGAAATTTTTCATATGTGTTTCAATTTTTCCATAAAAAGTTTAATGTGCATACACACACAGACACACACACACACACAGACACACACACACACACACACACACACACACACAGAGGCATTGTTTCTGAAGGCCAGGCCAATTCAGGCACCAATTCAATAAAAGTAGTATTTTTACATTTTTTCTGTTTTGTAAGAATCAGTACCAAAATACATTTACAGAAAATATACTGAAATACTTTTCTTAAATTGATGCTGATTGTATTCATTTCACAGTTTAAGAAACAAGGCTTTGATGTAAGCATTTCAGAGTGAATACTTACCATGTATCTTCAGAAACTAAACTGCCAAACTGTTATTGAAATGCTTTCATCAAATCGCTGATCAGATCGTTTTCTCCTGGCATATAAAAATAGCAAGCTTGGACAAGGTGAATGTATTTTCAAAGGATGGTAAAACCTGGGAATGGAGTGGGGTTATATCTTAGGAGAAATTAGGCAATAGCCTGAAATGTAGAGAAGAGACAGATGGGCATAGAGGGAGAGAGGGAGATAATATGTATCTTAAAGAATGATGGAAAATAGAAAGAGATTTTTCTATCACAGAAAACCAAGGCTTTAGGCAGCCAAGCCCTAAACTGGAACTATGCACTATCTAATGCTTTTTGATCGTGAGGCATGCTAGACATGACACTGATTGGCCCAACTTTTTGATCCTCACTCTTAACCATCTAAATAAGGTTGGGGGCTGACTCTTTATACAAGCTCTGCTTTCTCCAATAACAGCTCAGAATTGGTTTCTGATCTTTTCTCCTAGACTTGCATAAAATTTTCCTTCCAACAGGAGAAATAAAACAACACAGAACTGAATCTAGAAACTTAGCAGGTTCAGGCAAAGCTCTACAGTCAGAATGGCTATTTTAGGCTGAGCAATTCTGAGCACACTATGAAGCTTTTGACACTAGGAACAAAGTGTAAAATGAAGGGATTAATGGCTAATACACCTATAGGAAGTGAGTTATATATAATAAGTATGCAAAAGAAGATAGAATGATAGATAATGTGGCTTATTCACTAAACAAAGAGTGCACGGCATACATTTCTTTTGTATAAAATAATGCTTTATGTTTATGTTTAAACGTATGTCTAGTTTACCACATATTCTTAAAATGCACAAAAAATTGTTTGGACTTATAGTCATAAAATTCCTGAAAGAAAGAAAATATAATCAACATGACCATGGATTGCCCAATAAAACCTACCTCTCATATGTAAATGTTAATAATAGACTTTAAATAATTCTCTGAGGATTTTTATTGAGTTTTAAAAGTTTAATTTCCCAATGCAAAAACGTGTGTTTGATATTAAGTGAAAGCAGTAACAGATATGTTAGGTAACTCTTATACAGATAACTCAAGATATGAGGGAACTAAGCGTATATATTTCATTAGAGATATTGGATATAGTAAATTAGCAATTATTTTAAAACGAGCTCTCTCAATCTAATTTTAAAAATAAATGCAACTGGATTCTCACTTATAGGAAGATGGAGGAGATATATTTTTCCTAGACTTCCTTCTAATTAAAACCCTAGACATTATAGGTAAAACAAATATAAGAACATTTTGCAAGATGGAGAAAAGAATTCAGACCAGCTAATGATGTTGGAACCTGAGGGAAAATGCAGTGGTGAGTTTCCTGGATTATCCTAGGATCTCCCATATCTGAATCTTATTGCTGAAGAATTCAGCTACTTAGAGATACCAGTAGGTGCAGACAAAACTATACCCAACAAAAGCATGTTCTTTCTAGGCAAAGGACCAGGAAAAGGACAGCCCAAAAAGGCATAATATATTAGACAATAATCCATCATTATCCCAAATGTCACAAGAAATACAAAAACAAAAACAAATTTTTGCCCTAACCCCATTCCCGCCAATGAAAGTGCATTGGAAAGCCAACAGTCCCTTCCTGGTGAAGCTAGAATGAGATGCTCCCCAAATCTGCTGATTAGTGCCAGAGAAGACCCAATAAGAAACCTTTTTTTTTTTTTTTGTCTCTTCTATGCTGATAAATGTGCCCATACCAGTTTTCTCCTCACTCCCCACCCATGGTATCAGTTTAGATGATGTGAAGACCATAGACGTGCACCCTCACCACACAGTAGCAAGGCACCCTGCCCTCCGCTTTGATTGGGTCAAAGGAATCCTCGTGGAGAATCCCTTCAGGTGTTATTGAAGCCTGACCAAGAGGGGACATGAACTTCTAATTCTACCTGGTGGTAATGATGGAGCCCCCCCCTCCCTTTCTCCTTCTGCTACAATAGAATCAGAGCAAGCCAGGTGAAACAGACAGTTTGAATAAAAGTCTCTTAAACTAATTGGAAATGTCCGGTTTTGAATGGAAAATCCCTTGTCATACTAAGAGCCAGGAAGATCTAAAATTGAATGAAAATGACAATCAACAGATACAAATACATGATAACAGATATAGAATTACCCAAAAAAGTTGTGAAACCGTCACAATAAAATATTCCAGTGAGTACTTACAAATAGAAAGTGCCAAGAAAGAGACAGACATGTGACAGAAAGAATACATTCCTCTTCCTTTAAGCCATCCAGCTGTAATTTGTTAGGGCAGCTCTAAGAAGCTAATACAATGAAGAATCCTTATAGTGATGGAAATGTTCTATATTTCCAGTTTACCAATGTTAATATCATGATTATAATATTATACAATAGATTTATTTCTAAGATGTTACCATTGGGAAAACTGGGTAAAGGGTGCCTGGGATCTTTTTGTATTGTTTAGCACAAATGGATGTCAATGTACAATTCTCTCAAAATTTTGAGAAACAATGTATAAAAGGGTATGATAATTATTTCGGGGTTACACAATCTGGATGGGTTAATGGCACCCAAAGTGCCTCTAGTTTATAGTATACCTTCATCCAAATAATTACTTCTAAGGATTAAGAAACCAGCCTAGTATGTTTGCATTATTATCTTAAGTCATTACCTGGAATTATTCATCTTCTAGCAAAACACTGTGAGAGCCTCACACACAAGCTATGCAGAGAATTTTAATGACTAACTATAATTTATCATTTTCAGTCTGCTAGAAGAAACTGGTAAATACATAAGTATGTATTTCTCATAAAAAAGAATTTGTGGCTATATTATAAAATATAGAAGTAAAATAACAAGAAAAAGAAATAAATAGAAGTAGAAAAATAAGTATAGGAAAAATAAGAGGATGCCAAAGTTAAAACTTTTGTATTTAGCATAAAAAACATCAGAGAGTTAGCAATACTTGAGAAAGTTACGCTGCTATTTTTTTCAAGAGAAGAAACATATACATATGTAAAGATATTTAAAATGTATACATTAGTCAATATTCTTATCTTAGGAAACTGAAACTTAAAAATAAGTTTCTTAATTAAATATGTCAAGTTTAGTTACAATTTAAAGTATTCTATTTAAAATATATTCAGTCCAATTTAAGTAGTAATTATTTCAATTCAGGAAGAGAAAACCTGCTAAATATTTAAATGCCAAATATGTCAGTGATAGTTTCTGTTCATATTTTCAGACCTTTGTCCTAGAATAAAGGAACAATCTGCACAACCTTAAAATGTCATATTTTATATTGGCTTTAATAGTAGGCAATTAAAAGGCATAATGAAGACTAGAAAATGTATTTTAAAATTACCCAAAGAGAAAAACCATGCTAATTTTAACTTAAAATGCTTCATTTAAACACCAAAAATTAGAAATAGAGATGGTCCAATTTATTAAGATATTTAAAATAATCTTATAAAACTATGTCACACAATTTGCAAAAGTTGGCATCTCTAAAGAAAAAAAGCTCAGGAGTTCTGTCTTTCAAAATGTAAAGTGACTTTCTGTAGATATATAACTGTCATCTGTAATGTTTTTCAACACATTACTCTGAAGATTCTTGTCAAGGACATCCATGAGCTTAAAAACAAAGCATAAAGATTTTTATATTTATTAAGAATAAAATTAATGAAAAGATATGGCATATTAAGACCAAAATAAATATAGAGTGAGCATTTTAAATTTATGTATTTGGATATACACACATTTTATTTTTTTTTAATTTATTGACTGATTTATTTTTTTGAGATGGGGTTTCACTCTGTCTCCCAGGCTGGAGTGCAGTGGTGTCATCTAGCTCACTGCAACCTCAAACTCCTGGGCTCGAGCAACATCCCTGCTTAAGCCTCCCAAGTAGCTGGGACTACAGAGGTGTCCCATGATCACACCTAATATTTTAAAAATTTTTTGTAGAGATGGTGTCTTGGTCTATTGCCCAGATTGGTCTTAAACTCCTGAGCTCAGCTAATCTTCCTGCCTCTGCCTCTAAAAGTGCTGAGATTACAGGCATGAGCCACCCCACCTAGCCATTGAATAATAAAGATTACCTTTTCATGGTATGTGAAATACAACACAAAAGTCAGCACTGAAAAAAAGTGATCATCCATCATTTCATTTTAAAAATAAAATAGTATCGAACACAAGGACTGTTTGGAGAATAAGATTTTTATCTGTCCTTAATTTCTTAAATTATTTGGGTACTCTTTTGTTCTCAGTTTATTTTCTTATAAAATTGAGATGATCCTGTCTTCAGGAGAATGTGTTCAGACTTAGATAAATGATAGATATAAAAATAATATATGAGATATGATTATCAATAGTATTATTATTTGAAATGGACAAGCAGTGATGTGAGAAAAGAATGATAAAAAGGTGTATCATTGCTGTAAGAGTTGGTGGGACTTGAAAACAAAACAAACACTAATAAATTTGAGGAAACCTTATAAGAAAGCTTGCCTATCTGTTCATCACTTGTGCTTTAAAACCTGGACACCCACCATCTTTCATGCTCTTCCTCCATCCACAGACTGATTGCACAGGCCCTCAAGAATGTGGAACTGTTATATGGCAGAAGCCTCTCACCCTGAATAACAATATGGAAATGAACACCAGAATTACCTGGAATTAACCACTGTAACTAAATGAGAAATAAACTTTAATTATGTTAAATCACTGAAATTTCAGGTTTGTGATGTGGAGCTGCTATACTACCTCAACTGTTTTACCAGCTTCAAGGAGTATGAAGAACTATCATATATAATGAGTAGCACCAATATCAAAATTATGGTCCTGTCTCTAAATATGAAAGCATAAACCATAAAAGGAAACAGTCATCCAACAGCAAAACTCATTATGAGATTTGTAATATGTCAGGCATGAATGCTAGACTATGGTCAAATGTAAATTAAAGGCTTAAGTTATGTCACCCTAAGACAAGCATATTAACTGATTCTTATGGATTCCTGTCAATGCAGCACTTTCTTTTCTAGTCTTAGTCTAAGGCATGAACTCTAACAAGTAGCATTTATTTTTCACCCCTTTTTCTTAATGTGTGGTTTTTAGCAAAACAAAATCACATTTTCTACATTCTAGTACACATTAACATTTTATGGCTAATAGTATTAAGTGGTATTTCAGAATTATTGCTATCAATAATTATTATTTATATTTTATTACTGCATTTCAATCCTTTTGGCTCACGGCTTTATAGCAATCTCTGAGTAAGATCAACATCTCTGAACATTTCTAAGAAATCTTTCAGCCCCTGCCTTCCTACCCTTTTCATCGGTCACTGTGAATATTCCTACATATTTTTGCTTATGTGTTCTTTCTTGTATCAAAAAAGGGAACACAGAAATAAGATGGAATCAATTATAAAGAGATATAATTTTTCTATAGATTGATGTGTTAATTCTCTAAGAATAGACTATTCTTAATGAACAAAATTTTACTCAAATCAGAGAATATGTGATTTTGCAATTTTTCAACACTTAGCCATTAGGAAAGGATGTTTTAGGCAGGGATCACCATCAGGAATCCAACTTATAGTAATATGTCTCATTTTTTCAATAAATGTTGCATATCAGTCTCCATGCTACTGATTTTATATGCCTAACTTCTAAGTTTTTATTAAATATTATTTTCTAAATTTACAGGGCCGGGCCCCAGTGGCTCACTGCCTGTAATCCTAGCACTCTGGTTGGCCAAGGCGGGTGGATTGCTCAAGGTCAGGAGTTCAAAACCAGCCTGAGCAAGAGTGAGACCCCGTCTCTACTATAAATAGAAAGAAATTAATTGGGCAACTAATATATATAGAAAAAATTAGCCAGGCATGGTGGCTCACGCCTGTAGTCCTAGCTACTCGGGAGGCTGAGGCAGTAGGATTGCTTGAACCCAGGAGTTAGAGGTTGCTGTGAGCTAGGCTGACACCATGGCACTCACTCTAGCCTGGGCAACAAAGTGAGACTCTGTCTCAAAAAAAAATAAATAAAAATAAAAATAAATAAATAAATAAATATACAGGTGAAGTAGCTATACCTCACTGAGATTAAATAATTTGGTGAAGACTAGGAAGGGACAGAATCAGGATTTGAACTCATATCTCAGTTTCCAAATCCAATGCTCTTTTTCTTGACCTCTCTTCTATAGAATTGGTTGTTCTGCTTCTTTTCAATAACTAACAATGTATGATCAGATCAGTTGAGTTTATGCACATTTGATAACAGATTTGTGATAGATGTAGTAGACACCAAGATAAGTGCTCAAGCTGCAAAGATACAGTGGAAGTCCTCAGCCTGAAGAAAATTCACATAAAGAAACAATTACGTTGTGATGGGATATGTGAATAGAAGTTACAGAGAAGGCACAGATGCTATACAGATAAGGTAGTGATTCACTTGATATCTGAGATTTTCAAGGAATGTTTCAGGGTGACAGCAGCCCCTGAGCAGGAATTAGAGGGTAGCTGGGAACCCAGCAGGCCAACAGAAGAGATGTGCATGCAGCCGAAGAAGAGAAGAAAACTAAAACAGAAAAGCATGGGGTCTAATCATGTCAAGCCTATCTGCTATGTTAAGAAATTTGAACTTTTATCCTGTGCAAGAGAGGAAACAATGAAAAATTTTACTCAAAAGAATACCTAGAAAAGACTTTTGAGGTAGGAAATCACTGTCAGCAACAGCAAGTATGGGGCCTAGGTGGTGAAACTAGTTGGGCCATTATAACAGATTATAGATGATGAAGGGCTGATCAGTTGATGAGTATCTATGTATGTTTCCATGTATCCCATTCATCAATCCATTTATCTTCTGCTGTATTCAAAAAAACCTGGACTCATGAACAAAATCTGGGACATTAAGAAGAAGATAAATCTTTGAGAGACATAGGAGTGAAATTAAGACATTTTGGAGACATGAAACTTCCAAGTAGAGGTCTATGACAGAGAGGTGAGAGTCAAATTTCACAGAAAAGCAGCCTGAAAAATAAATATGGGACTTAGAGATACATGCGGTTGTTGCAACCAAGGGCAAAGATTATATCACCATGGAGTTATGTTAGAAAGAGAAACATAACATGAAAGGACTGGATGGAGTACTGAAAAGGGACACAGGGACAAGGACGAAAGAGGAAGGAGCCTAGGAAAGAGCTCTCAGCAAGGAAGACAGAGACCCACGAAGGTCATGCAGGGAAGCAAGAAAGACGCATTCACAAGACTGTGAATTGCCAATAATGTCAAAAGCCATGGGGAGTTGGACAACAGCATACATTGGTCTCACGAAACAGAAAATCATTTGATAAACCACTCTCCATGGCAGTACTAATGGCAGAAGCTAGATTACAGTTAATTGAGTAGTTAGTGAAAACTAGAAAGTGAAGTATTAATGCAAATTAACTGTTTTCACACCTTGTTTTATAGCACTTCACTTTAATTCTCTTTGCAGATATTTTATAGATATAAACAATATATTTTGTATAATTTTTATATTATATTTAAAATTTTATATTATAGTAAAAATTTTATATTTTATATAATTTTATATATAAATAATTTACATATATATAAAAACAATATATATTCATTATATATAAATTGAAATATTGTGGCAACCCTGTGTTGACAAATCTATTGGTATCATTTTTGCAACAGCATGTGCTCCCTTCGTGTCTCTGTGTCACATTTTGGTAATTCTTGAAATATTTCAAACTTTTTCATTATTACTCTGTTATGGCATTCTGTGATGGGTGATCTTTGAGGTTACTAACAGAACTGTTTTGGAGCACTACACACTGCGCCTATATAAAACAGTGAACTTAATCAATAAATGGTTTCTGTGTCCTGACTGCTCCACCAACTGGCCTTTCTCCTATCTCTGTCCCTCTCCTTGGACCTTCCTATTTGCCGAGACACACCAATACTGAAATTAGGCCGATTAATAATTCCACAATTGACTCTTAATTGTTTAAGTGAAAGGAATAATTGTACATTGCTCACTGTAAATCAAAAGCTAAAAATGATTAAGCTAAGTGAGGAAGGCATGTTGAAAGCCAAGGTAGGCCAAAAGCTAGGCCTCTTGTGTCAATTAGTTAGCCGACTTGTGAATGCAAAGGGGAAGTTCTTGAAGGAAATTAAAAGTGCTTCTCCAGTGAATGTGTAAATGATATGAAAGCAAAATAGCCTAAGCAAAATATGGAGAAAGTTTTAGAGGTCTGGGTAGAAGATCAAACCAGCCACAGCATTCCCTCAGGGGAAAACCTAATCTAGATCAAGGCCCTAAATGTCTTCAATTTTATGAAGGCTGAGAGAGATCTGAAAGTTGCAGAAGAAAAGTTAGAAGCTAGCATAGGTTTGTTCTTAAAGTTTAAGGAAAGATGCCATCTTCATAACATGAAAGTGAAAGGTGAAGTAGCAAGTGCTGAGGCAGAAGCTACAGCAAGTTATGCAGAAGATCTAGCTGAGATCATTAATGAAGGCGGCTACATTCAACAACAGATCTTCAATGTAGAGGAAACAGCCTTGTATTGGAAGAAGATGCCATTTGGGATTTTCATCGCTAGAAAGAAGTCTATACCTGGCTTCAAAGGACAGGCTGACTGTCTTGTTAGGGATTGATACAGCTGGTGAGTTTAGGTCGAAGCCAATGCTCATTTACCATTCTGAAAAATCCTAAGGCCCTTAAGAGTTATTCTTATAATTATTCTGCCTGTGTTCTATAAATGGAACAACAGAGCCTGGATGACAGCACATTTGTGTATAGCATATTTACTGCTTAATGACAATGTACCTAGTCACCCAAGAGCTCCGATGGAGATGTACCAGGAGATTAATATGGTTTTTGTGCTTGTTAACACAACATTGCAGCTCATGAATCAGAGAATAATTTCAACTTTCAAGCCTTATTATTTAAGAAATACATTTTTTTAAGGCTATAGCTGCCATAGATAGGGATTCCTCTGATAGAGCCTGGGAAAGTAAATTGAAACATTTCTGGAAAGGATAACCATTCTAGATGCCATCAAGATCATTTGTGATGCATGGGAGGAGGTTAAAATATCAGCATTGAAAAGAATTTGGAAGAAGTTGATTCTAATCTTCATGGGAGACCTTGAGGGATTCCAGACTTTAGTGGAAGAAGTAATTGCAGATGTGGTGGAAATAGCAAGAGAATTAGAACTAAAAGTGGAGCCTGATGTTCAGACAGAATTACTACAATCTAATGATAAAACTTGAATGGATGAGTGGTTGCTTCTTATGGATAAGCAAAGAAAGTGATTTCTTGAGATGGAATCTACTCCTGGTGAAGATGATATGAACATTGTTGAAATGACAACAAAGGATTTAAAATATTACATAAGCTTAGTTGTTAAACCAGCAGCTGGGTTTGAGAGGATGGACTCCAATTTTGTAAGAACTTCTACTGTGGGTAAAATACTATCAAACAACATCACATGCTGTAAGGAAATCTCTCATGAAAGGAAGAATGGATCAATGTGACAGACATCATTGTTATCTTAAGAAATTGCCATTGCCACCTCCATAGTCAGCAACCAGCATCCTGATCAGTCAGCAGCCATCAGCATCTAGGCAAGACCCTCCACAGCAGCAAGATTATGACTTTTTGAAGGCAATGATCACTAGCATCTTTTTTTTTTTTAGCAATAAAGTCTTTTTAAATTTTTAAATTAAGGTGTGTATATTTTTTAGACATAATGCTATGCACATTTAATTTACTATGGTATAGTATAAAAATAATTTTTATTTGCCTTGGAAACCAAGAAAATCATGTGACTTGCTCTGTAGGGTATTTGCTTAATCTCAGGGATCTGGAACCAAATTTTCACTATGACCAAGGAATGCCTGTGTAATGGGAATGAAATACATTAATAGGGAGTAGAAAAAAAGAGTAGCAGCTAGAGGGAAGCACAGAGTAAAGTGAGAATTTTTTCTTGGCTTCATTTGTCTACATGGGAACCATTTATTGCTCTGTTCATTCATTTTATGAGAAGAGAGAATAAGGGAGAGTTGGCAGACAAAGAGACATTGCACATAGAATAAAGCCAAATTAATTATTATCAAAGAATTACCTAGATGAAAATTTAGGAAATAGGATGAAAGTGTATTAGAGAGATTATCCCTGAGGAAGGAGAATTCATCTTCTGAGAGCAGATTATAGGTTCAAATGTGCAATCAAAGGTAAAATAGGTATAGGTTTTGGTGAATATCTGTGGTAAATAGTGAGGAATGAACCTACTTTCTCAAAATAAGCAATAATTCATTTTTGGCAATAGGGGTGATGCCTGATAGTTTGAGGATATTGATAAAGTCCAAGTCACCTTTTTCTTTGGAATAATTACTGAACTGTTCCTTTTCTTCCACAAGTAACATGACATCACCTTGAATACAATTGACTCTACTAAGAGCCTTCATGTATGTATAATAATAGTGGTTACATCAAAATTATTTTCTAAAAATATCCAGACTGCTCTTAACTGATATAACTGAAATAATATATCACAATATTTTCAAAGAGAGATATATTTGGCATTATTCATATCACATTAATAACAAATATATTAAACTTTTATTTTTAGGGAAGTAAAATCTACCTATTTTCATTTAGATTTTATGCAAGCATAATTTATACTACATATAACATATACTGCATTTGTACTACATATAACGTTTTTCCAACCCACAACGACCTTTAAAAATTGTTAATAAAGACTATCTGGAGTTATTTAGAAAACTCCTTAGTTTCTAAGTGTGAGAGAAAGTCACATTTATTATTTCTATAAGCAGTTGGTCTGTTGGCATAGTAAAAAGTGATAGACATTTCTTCAACCATCAATTACCAGTAAAATAATTATAGAATTTCCTTTAATGTTTGTAATGTTTTAATTGAAGTAAAAATGTGAAAATGTGCTTCAGGGTAATGTAGTATTTTAATTATTTATGGACAAAGATATTTATGTACTTTGATGAGAGCCCATTTATCTAATCTGTGGCATTTCTTTATTATATAGAGAGCATTTTTAGAATAAAAAATAGTTTTTTTTCCACTGCAGTGTTTTGCAACAAGCATACTTTACTATATATAATCCTTGGGGTTCCCTAAATTGGGCAAGAAGTAAAGAAGCACCTTAAAGGAACAGAAAATAAGGATGGTTGAAATATTTTGAGAAATGAGTTTCAAAAGTTTATACACAAAATCTCTTTTTGATATCCTTGTTTCAAAAATGATGCATAAAACTTGATATGATATAGGGAAGTATGAACATGCTGTTGATATTTAGATGTGTGCAGGTCTATCAATTTTATTGAAAAGTTAATCCAAATCATTTATTGATTACTTTCAATTTCTCGCATATTATCAGTTAACTTCTTGAAAAGTCCTCTCTTACTTAAAATTGTACTCTTTTCAGTAAAAGGAGAGTTTGTGGTTCTTAAATATTCATGAGGCTCAATAGTTTCACAACAAATCAAATTTAATTAAATGATGCATTTCCTCCACTTACAAAAGGTTTATTAAAGGTTTATTTGCTCATGCAAATTAAAGTGTTAGAGTAAAAATCCACATGAAACTTGGCACTAACAATTAAAAAAAAATATTGAAAGATTTCTCGCCTCACTGCAATACCTTGCTATGTTTAAACTGCTCAGCTTGTCATTTAGAATCTTTAATGAAACCAGGGAGGAGGCTATTTATTTGCATAATAGGACATAATTTGCTGTGGTGAGGTTTTAATTATTTATAGGCTGTCTGAAATATTTAAAATGGCATCACTAAGGAGCATGAAGTGTTGGATAATGCCTTCATTTCAGGTTTCCTGCCGTTCCTTTTATGGGTCAAGCGATTTATTTCTAATTAGCATACCAGGCTAGTGGCTTTAAAAACATAAGGAAAACAAATTGGTTTCAGTATGTTTGCAGCTTGAGTAGTTGGAGACGGCCAAGGGTCACTGACAGAGACTGAGTAGAGTTAAGAGATGGAGCCAGAAGTCAACCCAGCACATGGAAATCACTGACTCAACAAAGCCATACGTTCATTTGTGCACACTGTTTACTATATGTATTAGTTTCTCTTTGGGAGGTAGTGGGTTATAGCTAATGGATTTTATGTTAATTGTCTCTTAAACTATTTTTTACCATCAACATATTTCTTACTGGAAATGATGTTTGAGCAAAAGAAAATATTCCATTTCCTTGGATGAAAGATAGAGTAGTGTTTCTGCACATAGGGAAAAATAGAGCAGTTTCAGAGTAAGATTTAACATTTAAGTATATTCAGTTTCATTTATATACACGAACAAGAACCTGTGCTTAAGACACAAGTGTTCATTTTTTAATATACTTTATGGGAACTCAGATATGAGAAGTGCTCAATTAGTAGAGTACACTAAAATTGTTAGAATTTCTAAACCATCTCTATTGTGCATTGTTTATGTTATAGATAAAATGAAAAAAAAAAAACAAGCCCAGTTAGCTATCATTTATAAGGTCTCTTATTTCATAATAAATGGACTTTAATGTTTTCCACTTTTGATTTTAAATATAATAATTTTCATCAAAGCCATTTAAGAATGGTCATGTCTTAAGCATCATTGGATAGCCAGGAAAAACATGTTTATTGCAAGGGTTTCCAATATTTGCATGATGCTCTTAATTTCCCCACCATCATGCACTTAGATTGAAAGTGGTGATAGTGTGCTGTTGTCAAACATTCTCTCATACTCACCTTCTGGCCTGAAAACATGGATAGAGAAATTGCTGCCAGATGTCAAGAAACAGCCTTTGGGCATTACATAGAATGTTCTCTGTGCCCTTTCAAGTAGTAGACAGATGCTGTATTCAGAGAGAGGGTTTTTATAATTACAATTCACGTGGCCCAAGTGGTTGGTCAAGGCCATAAAGGAGTCTGCAGGTTTACGGAGAATTTTTTCCAATCACTGTATCCTGCAGGTAACACACAGTTACAATGAATTATGCTGTGGTTCCTAAAGGTATAGCCATAAATTATTATTTAAATATTTTTTATGTATCCACTGGATACAGATAGCAGTAGACAGCAAATAATAGATGATAAAGAAATCATAGTCTCAACATAAAAAAAAGCTTATAATTTAGCTAACGATAAAGTGAAAATTGATAGGAAACATATTGAAATATTTATATTCTTCAGTGTACATAGAAATTATGTAGACTTTTGTTATCTACTGATAAAATTGCAAGTAAAATACTAGTCAGAATCAAGAGTGTGGTGAAGTGTGGTGGCTGGCCAATAAACGATTTGAAGAAAACAGGATCCTGAAAATGGTGGAAAAATAGATTTGAAAGGATGAAGAGATACTTAGATTTATCAGAATAACCCTAGTTTTAAAGTGTTCTTTTTATTAAATCATATCATATTAAATTATGTTTTTCAAAGCTCAAAAAAATCATCAATTTCATATGATTGAGACTAGTCAGTTATTCATTAAAAAACTTGATCCTTGATACTACAGCTATAAGGAAAAACTATAGTAGTCTTGGTTGTTGTATGAGATACCATAGTTTTTAAATCTTTTGATAAGTAGTTTAAAAGTAACTATACTTTGTTTTAATAAACTTTATTTTTTGAGTAGTTTTAGGTTCACAGTAAAATTGACCAACAGAAAGTATTGAGAATTCCCATATATTCCCTGCCCGGAACACCCACAGTCTTCCTCACCACCAACATCCCCCCAAAACTGGAACATTTGTTGCAATTAAGAAGTCTATATTGAAACATCATTATCACCCAAAGTCTATAGTCACCATGAGGGTTTGGTCTAAATGTACATTCTATGAGTTTTTACAAGTGTATAGTAACATGCATCCACCATTGCAGCACCATACAGAACAGTTTCACTGCCCTAAAAGTCCTCTGCTCTCTGCCTATGCTTCCCTCCTCTCTTTAGCTCCTAGCAACCACTGATCTTTTTTACTGTCTCCATAGTTTTGCCTTTGCAGAATGTCATATAGTTGGAATCATACAGCGGGTAGCCTTTTCAGGTTTTCTTTCACCTGGTAATATACCTTTAAGATTCCTCCATGTCTTTTCACGGATTGATAGTACATTTCTTTTTAGACTTGATTAATAGTCTGCTGTCTGAATGGACCAGCTTATTTATGCATTAACCTACCAAAGGACATCTTGGTTGTTTCTAAGTTTTGAGGATTATGAGCAAAGCTGCTATAGGTATCCATGCACAGAGTTTTGTATGGACATATGTTTTCAACTCATTTGAATAAATATCAAGTAGTGCAATTGTTGTATTGCATGGTAAGAGAATTTTGTAAGAAACTGCAAAGCTGTATTCCAAAGTGGCTGTACCATTTTGCTTTCCCAAACTGTAATGAAGGGGAGTTCTTGCTGTTCCACATCCCTGTCAGCATTTGCTGTTGTCAGTGGTTTGGATTTCTGCCATTCTAATAGGTATGTATTGATACCTCATTGTTGTCTTAATTCGCATTTCCCTAATGATATATGATATTGATTCTTTTTTCTGTGCTTATTTTCCATCTGCATATCTTCTTTGATGAGATGTCCAGATCTTTCATGCATTTTTCAATCGGGTTGTTTATTTTCTTATTTTTGAGTTTTTAAAGTTTGTTGTATATTGTGAGTGTGGGTTGTCTTCTCATTCTGTTGAAGTTACTCTACTTTTCATAATGTATTTATAATGAAAAACTCAGGATCTTGTCCCAAAGGAACAAAATACCCGAATACTCGCTTTGCAACTAAGGAAACCATGTCAGGGTGCTGATACCTTTTTTGTTATGGTTCCTACCTTTCACCCCAACATTGAGACTCAGTCTAATAGGTGTGGGATGAGAGAAAAATTATATATTAGCAACAAAGTACCCTTTCTTCACACCAGAACATAAAAATAAACTTATTCTAGGTTATTTTTCAGAAGATAATTCTTATAGTAAACCATTAAGAAATAAAATTGGCATAACTGGGGTTATCTAAGGACCTCTGGCTACCAAGGGTTCAGTTTAACTAGTCTGTGTCAGGCAAACTGTGGGGTTGGCAGGTGCCCAACACATTCACCCAAATCCAAGGGACGCAGTCAAAGCTACTGTGTCATCAAACACATGGCTACTGGGACAAACCTTTGTGAGAATTAATACTCACAGTGGGAACACATACAAAAAATGTGGTCCAGTGGAGTACCCACATGTGTTTGTGTGAATGTGTGTATGTTTAATCCAGAAAGTGTAAAAGTGTTCATTAATTTATCATAAGAGGTCTTAGGCATTCTTTTGAAGAATTCAAATTTAGAGATATACCTCAGTTTCGGTGTAAATAATTTAAATTCTTGGACCTAAAACCAACTTACTAAATGTTTCCATTATTCATATTTATGTACAGGAAAAATACATCACAAACCTACAAGTCTCCCTTTCTTTCAACTTCCTTGCTAACGTGTGAAGACTATGGATAGTTTTATAAAAACCTCACTAAATTTTTAGTTCAATGTTTAGATAAGGGGCCAATGTGGAGTCAAGTATATATTACTGTTATAACACAAAAAATAATTATCACATTGTTGCATATTCATATTTAAAGAACCTATTTCTTGCCAGGTGTGATGGCTCATGCCTGCAATTCTAGCACTCTGGGAGGCTGAGGCAGGAGTATTGCTTGAGCTTAGGAGTTCAAGACCAGCCTGAGCAAGAGCAAGACTCCGTCTCTACAAAAATAGAAAAATTACCAAGGCTGATGTGTGCACCTGTAGTCCCAGTTAGTCTTCGGGAGGCTGAAGCAGGAGGTTCACTTGAGCCCAGAAGTTTGAGGTTGCAGTAAGCTATGATAACGCCATTCCACTCTAGCCAGGACGACTGTGTCTCAAAAAATGAAATGAAATGAAAAAGAATAGATTATTATTTCTCAACTCTGAAAGAAGAAAGCAAACTAAATCTTGATATGGTGTTGACTTAAATGTTCTAGGTAATTTTTCAGAGAAAATAGATAGAATAGTTTGACAATAAAGCCAAATGAATGAATTTTTAGTTAAGTGATATTAATCAGAAAAGAAGTGGCATAAGATTTGAAAAAACAATTAGAGATCAGCTATGATAATCAGAGAACAAACAACCCTGAAGTATCCTCTCTTTAATTTCCATTAATTAGAAAAAATAATGATATTTAATGTTTCCAATTAGATTATACTATTTACTTCTAGAGCCTTGAGAAAAAATTTCTCTGTAATTGTTATAAATTATTTCTACTTTTGTGTATATGTAATTTTTTTAATGAGGTCACTCAGGTTGGGTGTTATTGTTCCAATACTTGAAATGTCAGCACATTTTTTATAAAAGTTGAATTTTATAGACAGACTCAATTAATTAAATATATATTCTGATAGTACCAGAAATCCTTCTTGCACTTACAACTTTTAAAAACTGAATTCCTTGCCATTTTTTAATTGCTGTTTTCTTATTGTGGAATAATTCTATGCTTAATCTAGTTTTATTTGTATTTTTATTACATTAATAGAAGAAGTTATTTTTCCCAAGGAAATTTGGTCAACCTCTATTCCTGCCATATTGTAATTACATTATATACAAAAATAATTTTATGTAAAATCACAAATATGATCACCTGACACTTATTATACTACTTTATTTTTTTAGTGCAGGTTGTTTGTTTATGTTCTGGTTCCCCTATATATCTCCCCTTTCTGTCCTATACCCTAATAACTCCTTTCTACCACCACAGACTCATCTTATACCCATGTCATTCCTTTTTACCAGGAGAGGTTACCCATGGTGACTACCTTGTATGTACTTCCTCATAATTTTCCGTGCTATTCTCATCATACATAAAAATATATATACTAGACATATATAAGGCTTTAAAATTAGTTTTATAAGGCAATGGAATCATAGTATATATGATTTTACATTTTGCTTTTCTCCCTTAACTATACATTGTAGGAATATTTCCAAGTCAACTGCCTGACTTTGGTTTTAATAACTGCATAATATTTCATTCTGTGGATAAACTATACGTTATTCAACCTTTCCTTTGTTCATTGGCATTCATTATTGTCTTCAGTTTTTGCCACTTGGAACAATGCTGTGATAAATATGTTTTTCAACTATCATATGGAGCTTTTATTTTCATTACATATGCTCCCAGAACTAGAATTGTTGAATCAAAGAAAATATTTTCTTACAGTATTCTGAATTGCTTCTCCCAAAGGTTGCATTAATAATAATTTAAATTTTCACTAACAATGATAAGACCACCTTTTCCACAAATGTTTGCCAGCATAAGTTTTAGTTTTTAATTTATTTTCTACCTAATGACTGGAAAGCGATATCTCATTTTGCTTTAATTTGGCTTAACCCAATAGCTAATATGTTTGAATATATTTTTATGTACTTTCTAATCAGTTTAATTTGATGTTTTATAAATTGCTTATTCCTTTCATTTCTCCATTTTCTATTAAAATTTTATATAACTTGGTCAATTTTAAAAGACCCGTCTGCACTAGAATGTTTATAGCTGCACAATTCACAATTGCAAAGACATGGAAACAACCCAAGTGCCCATCAATATATGAGTGGATTAATAAAATGTGGTATATGTATATCATGGAGTTCTACTCAGCCACAAAAACAATGGTGATGTAGCACCTCTTGTATTATCCTGGATAAAGCTGGAGCCCATTCTACTAAGTGAAGTATAGCAAGAATGGAAAAACAAGCACCACATGTACTCACCATCAAATTGGTATTAACTGAACAACACTTATGTGCACATATAGTAGTAGCATTCATCGGGTGTCAGGCAGGTGGGAGGGGGAAGGAGGGGATGGGTATATTCTCACTTAATGGGTGTGGTGTGCACCATCTGAGAGATGGATACGCTTGAAGCTCTGACGCGGGTGGGGAGAAGGCAATATATATAACCTAAACATTTGTACTCCTATAATATGCTGAAATAGAAAATAAAAGTATTAAAAAAAATTTAAAAAGTAGCTTGCCATGGTGGCACACACCTGTAGTCCCAGCTACTATGTCGGGAGGCCAAGGCAGGAAGATTGCTTGAGCCCAGGAATTTGAGGTTGCTGTGACCTAGGCTGATGCCACAGCACTCTAACCCAGGGTACAGAGTAAGACTCTGTCTCAAAAAAAAAACAAAACAAAACAAAACAAAAAAAACAACTTTTATATTTATTTATACATGAGTATTTACTGCAAGTCCTGGATTTCCATTCTTGGTAATGAAATTCTTCCCAGCCTCTGGAGTGTAGCTATAGAATCCATATTTTACAGGTCTTATTTTGTTCATTGTTTCACACACTTTATAGCATATATAGCATGCATGTAATGGTTGAAAATAGTAAAAAGAACCCACTTGCACACCTCCCCACTTTAGCTGCTAAACTTTCTCCCAATCATATCCGATCCTTATCCTCCAAGCAAATAAACAGTGTCTTGCATTTTTGTGTCAATAATCCCTTTGTTTTTGTTCATAATTTTAAAATGTATATACATATTTCTGAACAGTGTATTTTTGATTCTATTTTGAGCCCTAATATTAATGGATTCATGTAGTGTATAAAATGCTCTGCAGAATTTTTTCAATATTCTGCTTGTGGAATGCTATTTTTACTATTGTGTGATATTCTGTATTTTGAATATAGACATATTTTTGTAAGATTTTAGTTATTTTGTTTTTCACATTTTAGTTTTAATTCATATATCCTTTAATTTTGCATGCAGTTAAAGATAAATATACATTTCTATTTCTTCCCACATGAATAATCAATTGTGCAGTTTATTAAGGTATTGACCTTTCCTACAGAAAGGAAACATTAATTTTGTCATGTACTAAATATTTAGGAATCTCTCTTCATGTTTTCCATTCTGTGCCATTGCTGTTTTTATGTATTCCCATATCTGTATCACACTGATTTGAGGACTGTAGCTTTGAAGCACAATCTAGATTCTGTCAAGGAAAGTTCATGTGTCCATATAAAACACACACACACACACACACACACACACACCACACACAGAAAGGTGCAACTATTTTCGCGGCTATTTTTGACATTTGTTCTTCCATACAAATTTTAAGATTATTTTACAAAATTTAAATATTAATAACTACAACAACAAAACCTGTTCTGATTCTAACTGGAAATTCTTTAAATTCTTATGCTGAACTGGGTTGAATTCATTTCTAAAAAAAATTTTGCTTAGTAATCATGTAATTATTGTTTTGATCAATGTTTTGCATTTTATGTGTTAACCTTTAATTAGATGTTTGGTTTGTGTATTAATAAGTGAGAACGGTTTGATGTTTTCATTTTTATATCAAGATTACAGTAGATCATAAAATGTACACTTTGTATATATTTCTAGAATAAGATGCATGCTAAATAAAATGGAAGCAATGGCATTTTTAAGGGTTATGTCAGTCTCATCTGTAAACTCAGCTGTTCTAAATGACTTTTTCAATGGTATATATTTAATTCAATCTTCTTCCCACTCTCTACTCTGGTAATAGAGCTACTCAAGTGTTCTAATCCTTCTTAAGTTAATATTAGAATCCGAAACAGAAACCATCCATTCTTTCTAATATTTCAGATTGGTTGCCATCAATAATTATAGAATTTTCTCCATTTTTAATTTGTCTCATATTGGTACTTATTTCTCTGTTCTTATTTCTAATATACCTCTTTAGCTTCCTTCTTTTTTTCTATTAATCAGGCTTGCAAAGTATTTAATCTTGCAAACATATTTAGGAATTATACACATCCTGCTGGGGTTTTTCTTACAATAATTTCAGGTTTTAACCTTATTAATTCTTCCACATCCTTTGCTTTATTAATCCATAGTTCACTTTCCAATTTCTTCTATTTGTACTAAATTTTACTTTTCCATCTTTCTTCTTTAATAGGGAAAACATTTTAGGGCATAAATATTATTCTTAGTACAGCTTTCACAGTGTCTCATTGTTTTGGGTAGGAAGTGTTAGCCTTTTATTAAATTCCTGCTAGTTAGTGATTTCCTTTTCATTCAAGAGCAATTTAATCTGGTTCTAGTTGCTTTAATTTCCAAGTAAAAATGTTGGGTTTGTTTATAACCTGCTTTTAAAGAAAGTTGTTAAGTTTTTGTTTGTGACCAACTACCCGACTACATGATAGATTTATAAAACCTTCCATTGACACAAGAATACACACACACACACACACACATACACACACATTCCTGTCATCCTTCCAGAATTCTATATGTATATAGTAAATCAAATGTCTTGACTATACTATTAATTTCTTCCTATCTTTTATATTTTAAATATACTAAATCTTTTCAATTCCCAAAGAATTTTGTTTAAGCATGTAAATATATTTTATTTCTATCACATTCTGGAATATAGATGCCACGTTGTTTGGTAAATACAACTTTGTGAGATATAAATCATCCTGGTCTTTGTGCCACCTTTTATCATTACACAGTTTTCTTGTTTATACTGCTTAGTGTTTTTAACATTATGATTTTTCAGAAAATAAATAACACTACAGCTCTCATTTTATTTGCATTTGTATGTTATCATTTTCTTCATCTTTATATTTCCAACATTATCGCTTAGTTTTAATTATTTTTCTAATGAGAAGTATACAGATAAATAGTTTTTCATTTGACAGCCTGGATATTTAAAAGTAAAATTGCATCATTTTACTAGAATGACTGACTGACATGGATTTATTCTTTACATCTTACTTAAAATTTATTAATTAATTAATTTCTTAATTAATTTGTATTGTGGTTTGCTCTTTTGTTGTTTATTAGATTTTGTACTTTAGGCCTCTCATTTTTCAGTCCAATCCATTTATTTCTCCTTGTTAATTTAGAAGTTCTATACATTGTTATATGATCATCTTTCTCTTATTTTAACTCTCATTAAATACATATTTCTCTGATTTTTAAAACAAAATATTCCCCCCCAAATATAAAGTGATTCTCAAATCCCTATTTTCTTCCTACTCTATACCCCCCTACCCCCAAACTTCAGCTTCAGGCAGAAGAAACCAGAAGGATGTGTTTACTTGTCTCCTGCCCACCCCTCTCCCCCACTCTGTATATCATATGAAACAATTGGATGATTTTGTCTTGTTGTCAACCCAAACCTACCCAATATCTAGGTTTTCTTGGTGTCTGTAGTATATTGTGTTGTGGCCCATTATTAGAATTTCCTTTGCAGTCTGTCCTGCTATTTCACTATTTTTCTTTATGACTTAAACTATACATTCTTAGGGCACACACCACGGTGCATGTGGGTGTGTGTCTGTGCACGCATGTGTGTTTATTGAAGGGGCAGAAGGCTCAGAGTTTGTGATTACTTCTTCCTTGCTCTTTTTAGGTCTCTATTCTAGGCCATTTATTGTTTGGTTACACTCTTCTGTATTGCTTTCCTTAAATGACACCCCTGTGTTGCTTACTTTACTGTACAAATTCTACCTTTAAAACTTTGTTTTTGGGGGGAGGGGGGGAAATGGGCATTTATTGAAACCTTAAAATCTGTACCCCCATAATATGCCAAAATAAAATATAATTAAAAAAAAAAAACAAAAAACAAAAAAAAACTTTGTTTTTCTCAAATAGGAAGACTATATGACCTAGCATAGGATTCTAGTGTGGATCTCTGATTCCTTCAGAGACTACAGATGCTATGCTACTGCCTTCTAGCTTCAAAAGTAGTAAAGGATAACCCAATTAGATTATTTTCATTTTGTAGCCATCTTGTCCTTTCTCCTCATATGACTGTAAGCTTTCCTGTCTACTCTTATAGTTCAGTAATTTTCATATGATATAGGCAGGTGAAAGTTTTTCTCATCAATCCAGTCTGGTCTGTGTTTTGTTCTTTCAACCTGCAGACTCAACTCTTTCTTTACCTCAGGAAATCTTCCTGTGTTGTTTAGTGCATCTCCTACACTTGTCTTTATCTCTTCCTTCTGGAATTCCTATTATTTATATGTTAGATATCCAGGTCATATCATTTTGTCTTTTCCCTCAAGATTTCTTTCTCTTTATGTTTTGTGCTAGACTTTGATATATTTCTTTCATTTGAACTTCCAGTCAATTTTGTTTCCCTCTGATGATTCACAATACATTTTGTTATTTGGAAAATCATGGATTTATTGTTACAGTTTTTGGGCATTTTGTTATTGTTGTTGTTGTTCTGTACACGAATCTCCTTAGTAATCTTATTACTTTTTTGTCTTTGTGTATGACAGAATTCTTCTTTTTCTAGTTGCTTCCTGCACTGATGCTCTCCCTCTCTGTGCCTATAGAATCCCCTGGGCTCTATCTTTCATCCTCAGTCCCCCACTGAGGGAGGGGGGGATGTCCAACTCACCTAGCAGAAGTCCAGCAGTAATTAGACTCAAAGGAAGTAGGTTTGAAGTTGGTGTTCCATTTGTGTTCCATTCACCATCTTACCGAAATCTTCTCTATTGCTGCATTATTACACTGATCTAAAATATTTTGTTTGTGTTCTGCAGAGCTTTTAGAAACATGAGCAAAAGTTGATCAAAATTAATTTAAAAAGAAGGAAAAAATTATATTTGTATATGAATTTCAACATCATATGTTCATCATGCAAATCTTTCACTCAATACATTCTTAGGCATAGGCAAGAGAACTATTAATACACACACACACACACACACACAGATGATAGATCATTTATTTCTAGAGAATTGTGGTAAATGTCCCATAAGCTTTTTCTGTATCCTGGAGTTAGAAGAGTATCCATTAAATTTTTAAATATTTTAATAACACATAAAAATGTTATACAGTTCCCCTTCTCAGAGTGACTATTCGTTTTTTAATTAAGAAAATATTTAATTGCTTGCTTTGAATTTCAGAATTATTAGATCATGGAAGCAAGTTCTAATTTACTCAGTATGTCCTGAAATACTATTTTAATTCTTATAATGGGTTGAGGTGAGCATTGCAGCATGAATGGAAGTCTAATAAACCAACTAAATGGTCAAAAATCCAACTTAAAGAGCTACCACAATCAAAATTATGTTAAAATATCTGGAATGATTTCAGACCTGGCTCATTTGAAAAAAAATAAAATTCTAGTTGTTGCTGCCTTATGTCCTTTTGCTTCTTATTCATTTGACAATATAATGTCTTTTGAAAATGTTAGTCTCTTTATTTTTTGAAATATCATACTTAAAGTGAAATGAATTTTATTTCTTTTCTGTATACAATTAAGATAAAACTTTAACTAAATGTTATTTTTAGCTATATATATTTTTTTGCTTTGGTTCACTAAACTGAAGTTCAAGTTCATTATCCTAAGTTTCCTCCTTCTGGTTTTATGCCTTTATCCCAGTGTCTTGAATGGCAGTGAGAACTTAAGGGATGGGGGACTATTCATCATGCATAAGAAGCCCTTCTTCCTCTCTCTGATTCTGGTGTTCTTAATCAGCAGTGTGTACAATGCAAGAACAGAAGGAAAATAAGACAATAGCTCAAATGCAGAGATAGAACAGTGTACCTTATGAGGTAAAACTATATTGATAGCATAGTGGTAAATAGAAATCAGCAAGAAGTTGTTCTCTGCAGACAGTGGACAAATCAGAGCTGGGCACAGTACTTGCAATGGTGAGGCCTGGATCAGTAGAAGCCCTTGAGTATTAGCCATCATTATCATTATTATAGTAGCTGATGTTTAATGGGTTTTTATTACATGCCAGACATTGTGATGAGTGCTTTATATTTTTCTGCATTATAACCATATGAACCACGTGATAAGTTTGTTTGCATCTTTTTATAGAGGAGGCAAGTTCATAGAGTTTATGAACAGTAAAACCAGAATTAAAATCTGGGTATTTTGCATCCTGATCCTTCCTTATTGACAGTATGCTATACCCTCTTCATCATTTTCACTCTCAGCACAATCAAGACAGTATAATGCACAGTGGGAAACTTGTGGATCTCATTCTATTACTATTAAATTGCTATGATCATGGCCGGGCGCAGTGGCTCACGCTTGTAATCCTAGCACTCTGGGAGGCCAAAGCGGGCGGATTGCTCAAGGTCAGGAGTTCAAAACCAGCCTGAGCGAGACCCCGTCTCTACTATAAAAATAGAAAGAAATTAATTGGCCAACTAATATATATATATATAAAATTAGCCGGGCATGGTGTCTCGTGCCTGTAGTCCTAGCAACTTGGGAGGCTGAGGCAGTAGGATTGCTTAAGCCCAGGAGTTTGAGGTTGCTGTGAGCTAGGCTGACGCCACGGCACTCACTCTAGCCTAGGCAAGAAAGCGAGACTCTGTCTCAAAAAAAAAAAGAAAAAATTGCTATGATCAGAAGCAGTGAGGATGCATAGAGGAAGAGCACTGATACAGGGTCATCTTCTGCAGTCCTGGGAAATGAATGAGAACAGGTGTATTTTCCCAATAATAAGTTAATATGTATAAGATCACTAGTAAAAGTATGAAGTATCTAGAGAATGACCAAATAAGTTAATACATAATTATAATTTTTATTTTACCTAAATAAACTTTTAATTTTGAACACCAGTGAGAATGTTGCCAAAACATCATCCTTCCAAATTTTCCAGATGAGAAGTTTAAATAATTTAGGTCAAACTATCAGCATGTTATGACCCATATTAAATAGTCTCCTTTAAAAAGCTTCAGATTAAATATGTTGAAAGGCAAGTTTGTGTGTACATGTATTTAAGATTGTGTTTGTATATATACATACATACATGTGTATATATATGTGTATAAAATAAATGGATTAATGAATGTACAAATCACAGTTAAATTAATCCATGTATATACAAAAGTTGCCAGTGATTTCCAAGAGGACTTTATGAATATTCAGTATATTTTCATATTTTACAATAGAAATCTGTGACATGAAGGACTCTTTTAATACTCTAGTACTTACGAGTTGTGAAGTAGATATAATAAGTACTTAGAATGCTGAACATCATAAATCTTTATTATCAACCCAATTAACTTAATTGTTTTTATCCAAGTGTGGACACGTTTGAATAATTACAGTATAATAATTTTCCTACACAATATATTCTTTTTGATGATTGCTCTTCTGTTGCTTATATGGAAGATATTCCTAAAAACTAGAAAGAAATTTCTAAATGGTAATTTCGATTTTAGTTCAGATTTTGCCTAGTGACTGAAGTAATCATTTTTTTTCATATACTTGCCTTTCTTAGCAGTTATAGTCCACTATCTAGTTTCAGCTATTACTTGTATATCAATTACACCAGAGCTTTATTTACAACTGCCTGCATTGTTCTACCTTCTCCCAGATCTCTCTCACACATCCCTAACAAAACCTGTCCAAAATTCAACTCAATTTACCCTACCACCAGTCTTATTTTTACTCTAGACTAAATATCATATTCAATCCCAATTTCTTCTGGTGAAGACCCTCCTTAAAGACTTCACATCAGTTTACATACCTCCGCCCTGCCCCCTCTCCAACCACCCTTCCATTGTGTTCATGGTGTCTTACTGTCCATTATGGCTAAACGACTAATAATCGTACACATGTGAAAAACTAAAACATTAAAAATAGATATAAAACAGGCAAGTAGATAAATGGCCTTAGAGAAAACAGATAAATCCAGGAAGAGAATATATTTTTTATATTATAAAGTGTATTCTCAAGGTTAGAACAATAGTTACATTGTAAAATTTTAGACTATCAGAAATAGAGAGAAAATCCCATAAGTTTCCAGATAAAAATTAGATCCCATAGAAAGGATTAGGTTTCAAGTTGTTATTTATAAGACCTTTCAACAACAATATTGGTATCTAGTGACTGTGGAAAAATATCCTAACACTTGCAAGGTAAAACAATTTTCAACCTGGACTTCTATACTCTGCCAATCTATTGATTAAGTGTGAAAAGAGAATAAAGATATTTTCAGATATGCCAGTTTTCAAACATGTTACTTCCTCTTCAGATTGCTCAAGAAATCACAAAGAGATAGTCTCAAGCCAAAAATGAATAAACAAACAAACAAACAAAGGAAAGGAAAGGAAGCTATGGGACAGGGGACACTGGGCTTCAACATGGGAGGGAAGTGAAAGTAATTATTTCTCCGGGTGATGTTTAGGAAGTCTCGGTGTGATATGAAAGGATCCCAGTGACACTGTGCAACATTCCTTAAAAGAAGTGAGGTCAGAGATAGAGGGATTTTTGCTCCATGTTTTTGACCACACCATAAAACTCCATTTCTGTCAGTGTTTGGGAGGAATCAGTGGTGAGTACATGGAGAAATAAGTCAAAACACACACACAAAACAAAACAAAGACTTCTTAACTGAAAGATATACACAAAACAGCTATATTTTTTAAAAATCATAAATATTGTACATGATTCACTTATGAATAATATTTTATAGGGAAAAACTATGAACTCTGATTATTGACTTAGCTAAAAATTGTGGTAGACCTCTATTGGGACACTGAGAGGAGCAGAAGCGTGGAAGAAATGAGAGATAAAGAGCTAAATACTACTTTATGTAGGAGGACACTGCACAGTGCCTAAAATTGAGAAATCAAGAAATATTAGTTTTAGCACATTATTTAGAAATATGGTGGCAAATACCGTAAAAATCAGGCCATGTTGAAAGCATTTAGTAGATTTAGGCAACTTACTGTTTACTAAAATACTATTTGACTTGTCAAACTATGTATTTATTTGACAACAATACCAGTAAATAGAAACAAAGAAAAAATTAAGTATCTTTTTTATGAATGTCAACTTAAAACATATCTCAAAGTTTAACTTGAATCTGACAAGACAATTTTTTAAAATTATGTTTTGGGGCAACAAATACCTTTCCAACACTAGTTTCCATCCAGTGGAAATAAAAATTAATAGCATCATTATAGTGATGCTAAGCACATTTTAAAATATGCTTATTTTAATACATATGATTTTGTGTGTGTGTGTGTGTGTGTATATATATATATATATATATACACACACACATATTTGTATTCAGATATGTAGAAATAGATGAAATGAAACAGCTCCCAGCTTGGATGTCATAAGAAATACATTGCCTCTACGTCTTGGTCTTCCCAAATCTCTGACTACACATTTCAGTTCTCTACTCATCTACATTACCTGCTGTATTCGTATCCCCTGAGATCTTATTAAATAAGCGCCTAACTAACTGATAAATAAACTATTTTATGTAAGATGCACAAAGGAGCTAATTATGGCATGGTAACTTTATGTTGTAGCATGTTTTCATTTCGACAGGTTAGACGCTGAAGAGAGAGTTCCAATACTGAGGATTACAGGAGCTGGGGTAGTGTGGAATCTGTTCTTGGCAGAAGGGTTCCTTAGCCCAGTCAGCTCAAGCTGCTACATACAGGGCAGGTGCTATATCCTGCGTACACCCTATTGTATAATTATTATTAAAGAGCACACCAGGCAAAAATACATTGCATTTTTTAAATTAAAGACAGATTGCTCTGGAGTATATTTTTCTGCAAAACTAAGGATTCCTTTATCTTTTAACCTTGTACCCTCCAAGCAGACACACTGGGATATTTCATAGCGATCTCCCTTTTCTGACTGTTCAGCTTATCATGTTACCATTTATTTAATAAATGTTCACTGATTGCCTACATGTGTTGGGTTTGTTGCAGGAACTTGAAGCATGGGTATTGGAGACTCTTCTCTGAAGCAAGTATTTAGACTGAACTTTAAGAAATGATAAATAAATAAATAAATAATGTGATATTAAGTTTACTATTTAAGATGCTAAGTTTATTTAATATAATTTCTTTTCTAGCATATCAAGCTTTTTTAAATTTCAGAGAAATGACAACAAAGATTTTAAGTTTTCTATTTGTTTCCTCTATGTATGTGCATTTTCTATTCTTGATTTGGAATCTACCCAGGGCATTCAAAATTAACTATCAAACTTATTCTATGTGATAAATCACAAAGAAACCTGCTTTAACAGACAAAGAGAACTTTTCTAAAATTTATGTGAAACATATGGCTGTTAACATTCTCAGTTGCTGTTATTCCCTTTTGAAAAGTCTAGTACAAAGCTATTTTAGTAGGTTATATGTAAAACTTGATTGTTAAAAATATCCATGTCTCTTCTGGCTAGCAACTGTTTTATGATATAAACAACTTTTTCTTTTTGTAGTAAAATACTGTTAATAAAAGAAGTATGTGATATTATTTCATTAATATATTTATCTGAGTTTTTTTTTTTTACTTAAAAATAGGAACTGAACTAATCATGGAACCATGCTAGAGCAAAATCAGCACATGAAGTTTTACAGAAACGAGTCCAAAGAAATATTTCAAAATTTAAAGTCTCTAGTTTTATCCATGAAATAGTCATATTTTTAACATCTGTCAATCAAATAAAGAACCACATGACTGAAGAATTTGAGTCTAAACGTTTCAACATGCCCTACTCAAAATTTCAGATGTGAATGATAAATGGTTATATGCTAGTATATTACTGGCCTCTGAGTGGAGGTATCTTCAGCTTTTTTTGTGATTATAGAAAAGAATTTCAGGGCACCATGTAAGCCAAGCAAACAGCTTTTATTGAAAATGAAAGTAATGCTCAGCTCGAAAAGAGCAGCTGCACCAAAAGGAAGAGGGTTTTGGTCTTATGGAGTTTAACTAATTGAGGGAAGGAATATTTAAAGCTAAAGGGTTAGTTTTTACTAAGAATTTTGGTAGTAATTCCCAGAATTGGATTCCTTTCAATTTTCATACCATATATAGATATTTTGGAACTGTCATGGCGATTTGGAGGGCAGACAAATTTTAAACCAGATGCAAATGATATTGTAATGAGCCAAAGTTTATATAAGGTGACCTAGATAACTGACAAGCCAATTGAAGCCAGTTCTTGTCTGTGGCTACCAAACCCCCCTTAGTTAGACATTAGCACCTGCACCCACTCTGCCAGCCTCTGATCTGGTCTGAACCCTGTCTCCTACTCTCCTGCTCTAATGAGTATATTTTACTTAATCATTGGTATAAAAATTAGAAAGAATAGTATTTATAACATTATTATGGCAAAAATTTAAGACTAAATGCCAATCTTTACATTGTATAATTCCAGTATTTTCTTTGTAGATGAGTTTTAAAATTTGTTTCTAAAACCATGAAATTCATTAGTTCATAAAATTTAAAGATGCTTTGAAGTTACACAGCTCCATATTACTCCAAGAGAAAAATCCTCTACTCATCATTTCGTACATGTGGTTTTCCAAATAATTAAATAACTTATGTTCTTAGAATTCAACTATAATTTAGACAACCAATTCTTTTTAAGAATCACTTAATTATTTTTAATTATTGTGGTAATTATTAATTGCTTTATGAGTATTTTTTCTGATAATGAAAAATACTTATTTTAACTTACATTCACAGAGCTTAGTTTTCTCCTATGGAAAAGAAAAAATAAATCCACACTTGCCAGCCAAATCCCTAAAAAAATGGATTTCTTCTCACCCAGTTAAACATTATCAGATATCTCAGTCATTCCCTGTTTTTTGCCAGGCACCCAGGAGTACTTGTTATCCTCTTCTAGACACCCTTCTGATTATAGTATCTTTTAAACCTTAAATGCAAATGAATTTTTAAAATCTATCAAAACTGAGAAATCTAACATTCCCGACATTTCTAGTATTCCACTTACCAGAAACTGAATCCTATGTCAGTATTGTTAAATAAATTTGTGTTTGTATTTAGTTTGTTAGAATTTTTAAGTCATTCTATTAATATTTATTTATTATTGAGTTTTTCTAGCATGGCTGAATTTGCTTTTAATACAAATATTTAGTTTTATAAAATTTGTACATAATGTATTGTATCTGATTGGAGAAATCTTAGTTTCTGTATGAATACTGCTATTGAATAACAGTATTTCTTTAAATGTCAGCTAGGATTCTCACATATGACTTCTGGAGTAGTTCCTTCATAAAGTAGTGCTAGATTATTTTGATGATCTTAGTTGAAATATTGCTAGAGGTCAAGAGAATGAAAGGATACATATTTACGATAATTCACCAAGCTGTTCCCAAGAGTGTATTTTTGAGTTATCTTATGGTGATATACTAATTCTCTCAATGACTAGATTTTGGTGACCCAAATAATCTTTCTCCAATTGTATATTTAACCTTCGAACCAAAAATGGAGTTCAGAATCAACCTCACAAAGCTGTACCTGGCCTTCTTAGCATAGATTAAATTTCACAGTTTCTCTTTTCCTACAGCGTTGTCCTTTACATAACGTACAGTCATGCACCACATAGCAATGTTTTGGTCAATAACAGACTGCATATACGATGGTGGCCCCATAAGATTATAATGTGATACTTTTACTGTAACTTTTATATGTTTAGATACATACTTTCCTTTGTGTTACAGTTGCCTACAGTATTGAGTATGGTAACTGGCTGTACAGGTTTGTAGCCTAGGAGCAATAGACTACCAGTGGTCCCCAACTTTTTTGGCAGCAGGGACCAGTTTTATGGAGGACACTTTTTTCAAAGACTGAGAATGATGGCGGGATGGTGAGCGATAGGAAGCAGCTGTAAATAGAGATGAAGCTTCACTCGCTCATCTGATGCTCACTTTCTGCTGTGCAGCCTGGTTCCTAACAGGCCACAGACAGGGGTTTGGGGACCACAGGGATATACCATATAGCCTATATGTGTAGTAGACTATACTATCTAGGTTTGTGTCAGCACATTCTATGATGTTGGCACAATGATGAAATTACCTAATGATGCATTTCTCAGAATATTATCTTGTTGCCTGTTTGCATTATAATTCTTTTTGAGTGTTTCCTTGACCAGATTGGCTCCATGATAACAAGGATCCTACCATTTGAATCTTACAATACAAAGTTGTTTTAGTTCAAGTTCCAGTTAAATATTTGTTGAATAAATAAATGAGTGAATGGATAGTTGAATCAATGGATAGAGGAATAAAAGTTGCTTAAACTTTGAATAAATTTGAGTATCTTTAAAGAATACTAAACATATATACCTTATAGTAGTTCAAACTTTGCAAATGAAAATTTAAAGATCACTGTGTTTCATCCAGATAAAAGTTTATGAGTGATGAAAAGGTTCACAATTAAATCATTTTATAAACTTAAACACTAGCTTGTTTATATTTACATGAAATTTGGAATTAAGATTAGATACATAAATATGGTCAGTTTCCTTAGATATCAGTTAATGTGTCGATAAGGAGCTGACTTATTCATAAATAAATTATGAAGACCAGAAATAGCACTATATTTTAAAAGAATATTTTTAAGGGAAACCTTTCACAAAGATCATATAACTTGCCTTTACTTATAGATAATTGTATTGTTAAATGTAACAGTCATATAGAAAATGAAAAACTTAAATGCACAGTGCAAATAATTATGATAAAATACACCCCTGTAACCACTGCCCATGAGGAAACAGAATGCTACTAGGATAGCATGCCAACATGCCCTGTGCTCCCCTTCCCAATCACAACAAGTTCTCCTGCCTTAAAAAAATCACCTCTACTCTGACTTTTATTCTGATAATAATTTACTTTATTTTGTTTATATTTTAAAGCCCTAAATTTGCAATCCTTCCACCTAAGAATATATCACCTTTGCTATATTTTAGTTTTGCTGATTTTTCAAGTTTACATAAATGGAATTAATCATACAGGATGTATTCTTTTGGTTTACTTTATTCTTGTGAGATTTGCCCAGGTTGCAGTATGTGCAGCTGTAGATTTATATTTTTGTAATATTGTAATATTCCAATATAGAATATACCATAATTGATTTACTTATTCAAATGAGGGACATTTGATTTATGTCCATTTTCTGTCCATGATAAATAATGCTGCACAGATCATTCTTATAAATGTCTTCCAGAGCATATGCTACCCTATTTTTGTTGGGAATATACCTTTGAGTAAGTCACAGGGATTAATTTCTTTGCCTGTAGTGCATAAAGCCAAACTGTTTTCTAAAGTGGTTGTACTAGTTCACACCCCCACCAGTAATGCACAGGAGTGCATTTTACTCTGCTCCCCTGCCAAAGTATGGTATTGCCAGTCCTTTTAATTTTTGCTTCCCTGCAGTGTGTGGTTTTATCTGTTTCACTTATTAAATCCAGGCTAATATTAAATTCAGGCTAATATGTACTGAAATGTTATTAAATTTAGAAAAGCATCCATTTCTAGCTTTATTACTTCCTCTAAAGTTTAAATAAAAGTAATGCTTGTAAATTATTTAATTTTTAACTCTCAATAAATGAGCACATCTATTTTCTGAAGTATTTGTCCCTTAATCTATGTATACCTTTGTCAGATCAAATGTCAGCTTTTAGAATATAAATGCAAATTATAGAGTACCCTGTTAACCTTCCCGTGAGTTATTTTAATTTGGTTTGAATCGCTCTGCATTTTATTAAGGTACTTTTTTTCCTATGCAAATAATTCCACTAGGAGAAATAAGTACACAGAACTTTGGTATAGTTTTCTCATTATGATTTGCCACAAAATGCGTTGACATTTTAAAAAGTTGTCTGAAATATCTTCCCATTATATCCCCTGAAGTTGTAGTACAGAGTTTTATGGGCATTTTACTGTTTATGCTTCCTCTAATGCCTAGTGATTCTTGGCCCTCTTAGAATAAAGCAGTATTAAGCGTGCGTGCGTGTGGACACACACACACACACACACACCTGTGAGCTTCATATAAGCAGTGAAATTTGTTGTCAATAGGCTTTGGGAGTTCTTGCTATTCCTTTCTAGAAATACAAAAATGCCAAAATGAGGAAGGCTTTGCCTCTGGAGTAATATTTCCTAAGCAAGCTGTTTTAGGTTCTTCAGAACAGTTTCATCAGTGTTGTTTGTAAGAAATCTTGTTTTTGCCCAAGGATAAACACATGACCATTGGGGCTCTGCAAACCAGTGCACAGAAGGGTAGGGCAGGGACTGTTTTCCGTTCCCAGCTCACTAGACACTTCCACAGATGTTGAGATTTCTAGATTATGCTGTTTCCTCACGCTCACTGACCTGCTTCAGTTTTCTATGCTATGCTTTCATCTGTTGGCTTCAAAGTCATGATGTGTCTACTAGCGTTTCATCTTCCAAAAGTGTCTTGAAATATCTTTCCCTTAACACTTCCTGATTTACTCTGTTGTGTAGAGTCATCTTTTTTCCCCCTTTACTGTCCCTTTAATGAGATTTTATTAAAGAGAAGTGATAAACTCATGTTGTCAACACACCTTATTGGTTTCACACAGAACCTCATGGGTTTCATATAGAACTTCATTGCTTTCACAAAGCTACAGTCCCCAAACCCCAGCTGTGGACCAGTACTGGTCCATGGCCTGTTAGGAACCAGGCACAACAGGAGGTGAGCGGCGGGGGGTAAGCAAAGCCTCATTTGTATTTACAGCCACTCCCCACTCCCCACCACTCACATCACAGCCTGAGTTCCACCTCCTATCAGATCAGCCGCAGTATTAGATTCTCATAGGAGCACAGCCCCTACTGTAAACTGCACATGCAAGGGATCTAGGTTGTGGGCTCTTTGTGAGAATCTAATACCTAATGATCTGAGGTGGAGCTGAGGCGGTGATGCTAGGGCTGAGTAACAACTGCAAACACAAATTATCATTAGCAGAAAGGTTTGACTCTACAGAGACCATAATAAATCAGTTGCTTGCAGACTCATGTCAAATCCCTATCAGTGAGTGGCAAGTGACGATTAAGCTGCATCTGGTGGCAGGCTTTACAGTGGGAAGTGAGTTGATGCACTTCAGTTGTACAGCTGCATCTGGTGGCAGGCTTTAAGTCAGAATCAGACACTTATTTTAGTCCATGCATGGCCTGTCCATTATTTTATTTACCACTTCCATCTGTGCCTCTTTCCTACACTGTGCACTATCTCAATCACAGTTGGCTTTTGGTAAACCAAAACTGTGCCTGAAAACAACCGTCACTGGAGAGCTTCTTTGAAAAGGGGGAAAGACCCAATGATGAGACAGCAAAAGACTCTAAGACCACCAACAAAATAAAAGTTGCATTTAAAAGAAAATAGCAAGAGTCCTATTTAAATTATCGGTTCATTGCGATAGGTGATTCACGTTCTCCAAGCCCGCTTTGTATAATATGTGGTGACCAGCTATCCAACAAAGCCATGAAATCTTCAAAACTGCTTTGCCACATGGATACCAAGTACCCTGCATTAAAAGACAAGCCTTTTTAGTGTTTCAAAAGAAAAAAAAAAAAACCATGAACATAAAGAACAGAAGCAATTATTGAAGGCCATCACTTTGTCAGATGTATCTGCACTGAGTATCATTCTTAGTGGCTCACTGCATTGCTAAAGCTAAGAAATCTTTTACTGCTAGTGAAGAGTTGATCCTGCCTGCTTCTAAGGAGATTTGTAGTTAACTTTTAGAAGAGGCTGCAATTCAAAAGGTGGCATGTGTTCCTCTTTTGGCTAGCATCATAACTAGATGAATTGAGGCAATAGCAGAGGATATAGGCCCACAGTTGTTAGAGAGGATTAATGAGTCACCATGGTACACAATCCAGGTTGACAAGTCTACCAGTTTTGACAAGGCAACAATGCTTGTTTTTGTGAGATATATTTTTCAGGAAGATGTGCATAAGGATATGTTATGTTTACTTTTGTTGCCAACCAACACCACAGCTGCAGAACTCTTCAAGTCTTTGAATGATTATATATCAGGAGAACTGAATTGGTCATTTTGTGTGAATACATGCACGGACGGAGCGGATGCCATGACTGGATGACCTTCTGGTTTCACTACTAGAGTCAAGAAGGTTGCTTCTGAATATGAGACTACTCACTGTGTCATCCATAGAGAAATGCTGGCTAGTCAAAAAATGTCACATGAAACTAAACAGTGTTTGGCAGGATGTGGTTAAAATTATCAACCACATTAAAATATGTGCCCTTAACTCAACGTCTGTTCACGCAGCTCTGTGAGGAGATGGACACAGAGCACACACATCTTCTCTTACACACAGAAGTAATATGGCTTTCTAAAGGTAGATCACTGGCGAGAGTTTTTGAATTACTAGAGCCATTCCAGAGATTTCTTTTAGAAAAACAGTCACCACTGGCAGCACATTTCAGTGACACAGAACGGGTCGCAAAACTTGCTTACTTGTCTGATGTGTTCAACCTGCTCAATGAACTCAATCTGTCACTTCAGGGGAGAATGCCAACTGTGTTCAAGTCAGCAGATAAAGTGGCTGAATTCAGAGCCAACTGGAATTATGGAGGTGATGAGTGAATATTGGGATTTTTGACATGTTTCAAACATTAGCAGAGAATCTGAAAGAGACTGAGCCATGGCCTTCTTTCTCCCAGCTGATGCATGAGCACCTATCTTAGCTTTCAAAAGAGTTTGAGCATTACTTCCCAACCACAAAGACCCCCCACACTGGGAAGGAATGGATCTGCAACCAATTTGTGAAGAAGCCAGGTAAATCGACCTTGTCCGTGCTAGAAGCTGATCAACTGCTTGAAATTGCAAATGACGGTGGCCTTAATAGTATGTCTGAGACAACTTCAAATCTCCATAAGTTCTGGATTAAAGTCAAGGCAGAATATCCTGCCACAAAAGCCCTGAAAAGCCTACTTCCATTTCCAACATCCTATCTTAGTGAAGCAGGGTTTTCTGCAGTGACAGCAAACAGCAAAATAAGATTATGGAGTAGACTGGACATAGGTAACACATTTTAGGTGTCATTGTCTCCCATCACTCCCAGAAGGGACTGTCTAGTTGCAGGCAAACAAGCTCAGGGCTCCCATTGATTATGCATTATGGTGAGTTGTATTATTATTTCATTAAATATTAGATGTAATAATAATAGAAATAAAGTACACACTAAATATAATGTGCTTGAATCATCCTGAAACCATCCTCCCTGCCCCATTCCATGGAAAAATCATCTTCTGTGAAACCGGTCCCTGGTGCCAAAATGATTGGGGAACACTTTCATTAAGAACCTCATTTGGAAGAGGGAAGACTTAGTGAATCAAGCAAATGCCTTCTTCAACAGACATTTTGTTTACCTATTAAAAGATCATAATGATTTGACAAACAATACCATTCTCACATTTGAGAATATTGTAATATACAACATTGTATATGTTATAATATACAATTGTTGTAATATACAACTGGGTTATACTTTATCACATTTTGCATGCGATTTTGATAGGTATACTTACAAGTTAATGCATTCTTTTTAAATGCATTCTTTGTTGCTTCTGATGGCAGAGGTACATTTTGTTATACAATGTTTTTTGAAACACATTTCTGTTCTTTATGCTAAACAATAGAGCAACTTTTATAGCATAGGTATTAAGCTAAATGTAAATACTTTCCAGGGATGAGCTATAATATCTTTTGGGACTAGAACCTTTGGGGAGTGGGTTAACTTCGATAACTTTCTCATTTTTCTCCTCTCATTCCAATCTCATATATTACACAAGTAATAATAAAGGAATTAATCTTATGTGAAATGTTCACTCAAAATATATGAGAATACATGGAAGAAGCATGAAAGCAGCCTCCTGCCCATGCACCCTCTGCACCACTGTGCACATTCTCCCTCTCTCCCTCCATCTCTCCCAACTCCCTTGTGCAGAGGTAGAAATTTTTATCCTTCTTCTCCTTTATCTATACATTTCCATAAGTCATTATTATTTTATGCCATTCAAAAATGTATCATCCTGTGTTGCATTTCCCTTACACATATACTTTGAAGAACTCCCATGTCTGTTCACATAAACGTACCCTTCTTTTTAATATCTATTTTTTATTGTAATTTGTTTTATTTGTATTTATGCCTTTTATTTTGTGCTTCCTATAGGTGTGCTTTCTTGTTAGTAGTTATGCTTATCATTTGTATTTAATTAGATTTTCCTTTTTTTCTGTTTTGTTTAGTATTTTGAAATTATGTACCTCACTTTTTTTAATTTATTTTTTTTATTTTGGCATATTATGGGGGTACAGATTTTAAGGTTTCAATTAATGCCCTTTCCCCCTTCCCCCACAAGTCTGAGTTTCCAGCATGACCATCCCCCAGATGGTGCACATCTCACTCATTATATATGTATATACCTGCCCCCCTCCCCCCTCCCATGTGCCCAATACCCTATTACTGTAGTACCTATGTGTCCACTTAGGTGCTGCTGAGTTAATACCAGTTTGCTGGCGAGTATATGTGGTGCTTGTTTTTCCATTCTTGGGATACTTCACTTAGTAGTATGAGTTCCAGCTCTAACCAGGAAAATATAAGATGTGCTATATCACCATTGTTTCTTAGAGCTGAATAATACTCCATAGTATACACATACCACATTTTATTAATCCATTCTTGGATTGATGGGCACTTGGGCTGTTTCCACAGCCTTGCAATTATGAATTGTGCTGCTATAAACATTTGAGTGCAGGTGTCTTTTTTGTAGAGTGTCATTGGTTTGATCTTTTGGGTAGATGCCCAGTAATGGGATTGCTGCATCAAATGGTAGATTCATATGTATCGCTTTAAGGTATCTCCATATTGCTTTCCACAGAGGTTGAACTAGTTTGCAGTCCCACCAGCAGTGTAGGAGTGTTCCTCTCTCTCTGCATCCACGCCAGCATTTATTGTTTGGAGACTTTTTGATAAAGGCCATTCTCACTGGAGTTAAGTGATATCTCATTGTGGCTTTGATTTGCATTTCCCTGATGATTAGAGATGTTGAGCATTTTTTCATATGTTTGTTGGCAATTCTTCTGTCTTTTTTAGAAAAGTTTCTGTTCAAGTCCTTTACCTCACTTTTTATTCTCTAAAATTATGTATCTCATTTTTTCATTCTCTAAAATGGTATCATTATATTTAACACATATAATTAAACTTTTGTTTAAATCCACATCTAGATTTGATTGGCATCTATCTTCCCTGCAGCCATAATCTTCAAACACTCTCCCTGTTCTCACTCCAGATTCTCCAGTTTTGACATTGGGGTTATTGGAAGTTATCAAAGCCTCATAGCACCATTATTGCATTGTCTTGTTCCTCTGTTTTTTTCTGTACTTATCATTGTTTCTTTGGTTGTAAATCGTCCTGTGGGTGGAAGATTTTTCAGTGTCTCCTGTGCAAAACCATTTGTGTTCAAATCCTTTTTGAATGCTAGTTTGACAGGGAATAGGATTCTATTTTCAAATCAATTTTTTTTCATAAGTGTGAAGAGAGTTTGACATTGTCATCAGTGTCCAATGTTGCTGAGAATAATTCTTATAATTGTGAAGCATATCTGACTATTTCTCCTTTGTCACATTCCTCATTTAATTTTTATCTTTTTCCTAAGTCATTATATTTTTAGGTATTTCCTGAGTCTTACATTTTTGTTCATCTCTCATGTTCAAAACCTCATATGTCTGAAAATACCTTCCCATTGTTTTTACACTTTAACGCCATAGCTGACCATGAAATAATGAAGAACCATTTTTTGTTAAATAATTTAAAAATTCAGTTGTGATATATAGCATTGAATGATGATCATTGATGCTTTTTTTTTGTTGACATCCTTTATAGTTTATTTTCTCTGCTAGTATGCTAGTAGAAGCATTTTTCCTTTGATTAAGATTTTCCCCAAGATATGCACAGATGTGGATCTCTTTCTATTTGTTTTTCCTTTTACATGAGCCTTTTCATTTTACCAAGCACATATTGTTTTTTCGGCCCACTAAACTTGTCTTAAGTTATGCAGCCTGTTATTGCTTCTCTTCTGTTGGTTCTCTTTTCTTCTTTTGTAACACCTATAATTATCGGGCTTGAGTTCTGTTAATTGTACTCCATAGCTATCTGCTGCTTTCTCAACATATTCATCTTTCCCCCCCTTTTTTTTCTGAATTTAAAGTACATTTCTTAAATATATTGTATACTGTTTTGATTTTTTGGAGTATCTTTTCTACTCTAATCAGCTGTTCAAATTTTTTTAAACTATTTCTTTCTCTCTCTCTTTCTTATTCCCCATCTCAAACAGAAACATACAAACACAACATTCCTATGAACACACATCCTACTTAGAAAAAAGAAACTGGGTACTTGGTGATAAATACAGAAAAATATATTTAGTTTGATTCTTCTAATTGTCTTTATTGTTTGACAGAAATTGCAAATGCCTCCTTGTTCTGAGTGTGAGGTGACAAAAAAAAGATAGAAAAATAAAAAAATAAGCAATTTATTAACAGCAAAGTTAGCAGTCTTTTCCTTTATAATTGGTACTTTTCATTGTTGAAGATATTACTTTTTACTTCAAAAACATAAAGTTTTTTCCTACTAATATTGTAGGTTTGTTTTGTTTTTATTGTTTATTTGCTTACATTTAGGTTTATATCCTGCAAGAAATTATGTTTGTAGTATGAGGCATCAATCAATTCTATTTATTTTCCACTTATTGAATAGTTTATCCTTTCATATCGACATATAATGACATTTCTATTGTGTAACATGGATCTTTTCTGAGCTCTCTCTTGGTTTGTATTTTAATTAACTTCAGGCCAATAGCTACTATTTAAATACAGTACTCTAGCTTAATATTTGTTAAAGAAAACTTACATATCTCAGGCTAAATGCCCACACCTTGTTCTGTTTCCAATTTGTCTTGGATAGTTAGCCAAACAAATTTTAATATCAGATGTATACGTCCTGTAAAAGGGATCTGTTGGGATTACGAATGAAAATAGATTTATTTCATAGAATAATTTTTAATATTTAACATCTTTATGATAATTTAAAAATATGTTAATAGCAATATTTATGCAGAAATTACAATGCGCCAGGTGCTTTGTTAATGTGTTTATTAATGTGTATTTATTTAATTCTCATAAAATGTAATCAGATAGGCATAATATTATTTCATTTTGCAAACAAGAAAACTGAGGCAGAGAGAGTTTGTGAGTCTGGCTTCACTTCACACAGCTAGAATGTGGTGAAGCTGTAGTTCAACTCATGTTGTTTGGCTTTACAGTCCAAGCTCTGATAGTGACAGTACTATGCTATGCTGTCTCCTAATTCTGCCTCCTAATATCCTATTATATTGACATTTTTTTCTCATTTTTTAATCTTCACACATTGGAATGCAAACTATGTAAGAACAGAGATTGCCCCCCCACACTTATGCACCCCTAGCTCCTAGAACAGTTCCTGACACATCTTAAATACCCAGTAAACTTTTCATGCAATTAATGAATTTCAAATGTTATACATCTTAAAATGAAAAAACCCTGAACTGCTGAATTTTCTAGAACTTCTTAGAAAGATTCATTTTTCTATTCATGTTATCTTTGCAATGTATCAATAAATAGTACGTTATCTTTATTTTTAAAGCAGATTCAATCATTATTCACGTATGCATTTTCAAAGTATTATACATTTCTACCTGCCACTTTGAAGATATTATACTATTATTGCATCCTACCATATGTTACAAATAAAAGCCTGAAACAAAACATTTTTCATGCCTCTGGTATGAATTATGAAGAATTTCATTCCTTCAATATGTTTCCCCAAGACTGATACACTAGGACCTAAGGATTCTTAATGTACTCGGCTTTTCTCAGACAGTTATTGCATCCCTGTGGTTTATTCCATGAAAACTTTATAAATTTTGGTATCAGACGCATTTTTTTCATCATCTGATGTAAATACATGTTAATTTATTCTTTCAGGTAAAAAAAAAAAAAAAGACATCTCCTATTCTAATAGCTCTTCTCCCTTTTCCTGGAACCAGTTTCCCCATTCTGTATAGAATATTGATTATTAGCATCTTAGCCTAGAAGGCATCTTCTAAGATCACTACCTTGACTGATTTATTTGTGGTAAAGTTCATTGATGTATTCATGATTATACATCTAATTCATGACAGACCTGAGTTCTTTCTCAGATTAATAATTTTCTACTCCTTCACTTATACTTTTTGTAAGATTCTTAAACTTCACACAGTCTGATTTTTATTTTTATTTTTTACTGGTTGTTTAATTTGTTCAAATTTCTAATTTTTCACTGCTTAAACACAGCACATTGTTTTATCTCTCTTTACCTTCTGATATTCTTAATCCATTTTAAGCTTTTAAAAGATATATAAAGATATTTCTTACTGATTGCAATTTGGAAAACACAATTATTTACTTGACCTTCATGCAAGGACCAAATTAAGACAGAAGCATTGCTGAGTCTAGTGCTGGAGATAACTAAGAACAGTAAGAATATTGTCTCTGCACTACCTAAATGATCTCACTATTGAATGAGACAGAGAAACACATAAGAAAGGTAAATCATGAAGCATGATACTCATTGCCATAGGGTGGTTGGTGTCATACACTTTGCTGGGTCCAAGGAATGGGCTGATATGACATTCTAGAATGGGTAAGGCATTCTCAAGGGAAAAGTGGGAAATAGTTCTACAAATAGAGGGCCTGAAGTATACAAGTATAATGGAGGCAGCAGAGGGCAGGAGGTCTGAGGAAATGGTGACACAGTATGACTGGAGGAAAGATTAAGGTAGAAAGATAAGTATAGGATTAGATTTTGATGAGTCTCTCTCGCCTCCTTGAGCATGCTATCATTTAATCATATGTTGTGTTGTTTTTATTTTTTTTAAGTTTTATATATGGAATATTTTAAAAATAAGAACTTTTTTTAAAAATTTAAAACTTAGTATATTATGTCCTACATCCTAGTTCAAATAAAATTTTGTGGGATATCCTGGGAACTTATTTAAAATATTGTTTTTGTGGTAAAATTGGTTTGTAATTTGGGGCAACTCATTAATCAACTGTGAAACCCAATCCATTTCTAATCTGGGAACTTCCTTTAATTATTAGTAAAAATTATTTTTGTCCACCACTTAAAATGTTTAAGTTAAATGATGTTCCCTGGCCTTTGAAAAATGCTTTTTTTCTTGTCCTTGGCTTTTTGATATGTCTTTCAGGTCGGAGACTATTGCCGTCTGGACCAGTCTTCTATGGTGCTAAACACTTCCGTAGGTCAACTCCACAAACCAAGAGCTGTAATAGTTTTCCTCTGCCTTGTCTGCTGTGTCATTGCTCGAGGTCACCCTTAATGGAATGACCTTGATATTTAGGAATATGCTTTAAGAAACACATGCACTCTACTCTGAAACCTCAACACCATATTATTAGCATAATCACTGTATATTTTCTGATTCAGTGTAAAACGGTAACAGCAATCATGCTTTACCATTATCAGGAATCACTTCATTTGGAAAATAAATGCTTACAATTGCAGGCTCTTCATGATTACTGAATCTCATTTCTACTGGATAAAATGTGATTATTAGGCAATTTTCCTGTGATGATCCCTCACTCACCTACTTTGTACTGCTGAGAACTGATGATTTACCAACATTTTGAATCCTCATGAACTTGTACATCATATAATACCCGTTATGTTATCTTTATCTTGTGGTTTTATCATAATTTAACTTTACTTCTATGGAAGAGGTCAGCATGATCTTTCATGGATAAATAGAAACTTGATGTTGTTCTGTTTGGATGTATTCTCATACGGTAGAATGAGAACTTACATCCAGAGCCTATTTCTATCTTTCTCTTTATGGAAAAAATGGCCATATCCCAACTCAACAGTAGTGAGACTTGGGGATTTTATTGCTAATAATTTGTACATACATAAATAAATTGAATTTTTTTATTTTGCAAAATATTGGTGGGAGAGTCTTTGTTGGAAACATGAAGGAAATAATATGATTTCTACTGCATGATACTGGATTCCCTGGGAATGAAATAACTTTTGTTGAGCAACTGTAATTAGAGATCAGTGATCTGAAAAAGCTAATTAGCCAAGATCAATGTTGATGGTATTCTAAAAGTTTGTTTCATATCAGTCTTGGAGTGTTTATGTCATGGGAGATTTTCAGCACATTAAATATCAGCACTTTCATTAGATAAAGTTTATAAAACTCAAATATCATCCAGTAATTTCATAGTTGGCAAAAGCAATATAAAGCTGGAATTTACTTTAATTACAATTCTTTCCCTACATGTTAAAGCTATTTTAACCTTTAGCAGCATACAATTATTACAGAATAGACCATTTTTAATGATTCATTATGTATGAGGTCATTTGACAATGCAATTAGCTTTGTGATGAAAATTTCTATTCTTTTGATCATTCTGTACCTATAATGAATGAGGGGAGTTTTACATCTAATTTCCTGAAATTAGAAGATTAAAGATAGAAACAGACTCTTGTATTTAAATGAGACACAAAAATGACTAGATTTCATTAGTCCATTAGCTGTGCACCCTGGATTTGCAGAACTTTGTGGTGATACTCTTTTTTCTCATTATTCATTCAACAGATCCATTGGTACTACTGTTCTATCTGCTCCTATTATCCCTGAAATTTTCAAAGTGTGCTTTTGATTGTGATCTGAAGATTAAAGAATAGGTCTTGCAAGTTCTCAGGAATGACATGCATCAGTGCATTGTGCACAAGACTAAGAAATGAAGGCACAAAAACTAGAACAGAATTTCTGAAACCTATATAAATGGTGCAATGTGCAGTAGAAACTAGTTTTTTATTGTTTTTGTTTGTTTTACTTTTTGAGTATTTTACTATTGGCCAGATATTTACATCCAGTTAAGTCATATTTTGTTCTGATTTCCAAGCTTTTTGTTGAATACTACTTAATCACTAAGGCATTATATTTTCTATTTAAAATGGATTTCAAACCAAGGGCACCATTTATAGTCAATGAAATTTATATGGACTTTTATTCTCCATCTAGAAAATACAAAAAGAGATTCAATTGATGTGGAAACAAGATAAAATCAGTTCTAGATCTATTAAGATTTGGTTAAAGATTGAAACAGAGTTGAGGCACATCATATAAGTCTTTGTGATTTAAGCTAATACTCTCAAGTTACTTATTTTAGGCTCATCACAAGAAAACATAATTTTATATTGGACTAAGTGATGGTTTATCTTAGACATTTTAAGGCTAGATTTGTTTTTAGATTAAGTTTTATTGTTACTTTGCTGAATTTGCCAAACAAATATACAATGAAACATCTTTAATGTGGTTTACATCAAAAGTATATAAAATAATTTTTACAAATACATTTGTGAAAACTATTAAATACTCCTATTATCCTCTTCATAAACAAAAATACCATTTCTCTATGTTCTAGAGATTGTTTTTCTTTTAAAGATAGATGGTTATTACTGTGACTATTTTTACATTGGCAAATAGAATAAATAAAAAAAAACCTCTCTTAACAAAGTACAGCCTGCTTATTATTAAAAATAATATAAAGAAAATTAATACAGTATATAATTCAAAAGTTGATCATATGGGATTTTTTGTACTTTAAAAATGTTTGACCTTACATGTAACTGCATCTGATACTTTGAAATTTTCAGTGAAGCCACCCTGGGACATTAACTGAATTTCTACATCTGCCCCAAACTCTAAGACTTATGTAACCACAACTCTATGTGGAAAAATACAAGAAAAGTTTTTCATCCTTGGATAAATCAGCAGAGAGGAATTATTTTTTCCTCTTTATTTGTTTGTTTTGGAAGAGGAGATATGAATCTTTTGTCCTAGCAGAAACAGAACTCTAACATTTTAAGTTGCATGAGCAAGTTATATTTATATATAAAAAGTTAAATAAAATATATTTAATTATATTGACTAAATTTTGTAATTAAAATCTTAACATTAAAAGTTAATCTACAATATAGATTATTTGGACCCAAAGACAAAGTAGAATTAAAGTCCAAGTATTTTTTTTATAAATAAAAAGCACAATACATACATTTATAGTCAAAATGAACTAGGTAGGAGATGATTTCACTTCAGACCTTGTTTTAGTTCTGCACATAGTCAAAAATCACTGAAACTTTCAAAAGAATCTGCTTTGATCAAACAACCCAGGTGCGTAGTTAAGAGCTATTACTGCAAACCTACCTGTATAGTTCTTTAAGGTTGCTGTAACAAAGTACCACAAACTAAGTCTTAAAATAACCTAGATTTATTCTCTCACAGTTCTGGATGCTAGAAGTTTGAAAACAAGGCATGGAAAGGACTGTGTTTACTCGGAAGGCTCTAGGAAAGAATCCTGTGCCTCTTCTAGCTTCTGGTGGCCCCCGACAATCCTTGGTGCCCCCCAGTTTACAGTTGCATTACTCCAATCTCTGCGTCTGACTTTAGAAGGCCATCTTATCTGTGTGTGTGTCTCTGTGTATGTCCTTTCATTTTTCTTATAAATACACAGGTTTTTAGGGCCCATCCTAATCTAGTATGACCTTACATTAACTTAATTAAAGTGGTAAAGATCCTATTTCCAAATAAGAGTACATTTGCAGGTACTGGGGTTTAGGATAGAAATAGATATTTTGGGGTACACAATTCAATCCACTTCACCATCCTATTTAGAGACTCATGAATAACAGTTTGAGTTCTTGTTGCTCTGTTGCTCCAATCCACCACGATATAATGAAGTGGAGATTTCCACAGTCCAGGGCTCTTTTGTCTCCCTGCTTTGTCTACATCCACTTTTTGTAAGATTGTTAGAGATCTGGACATCAATTAAATCTCTCATCACTCATTCCCCATGATAGATCTCCTCTTGCTTCTATATATCTGCTGCCTGTTAATTTACTACAGTTCAGAGGTGCCTGAATCTATAACGTAAGAGCCAGGCCAGTTCCATGAGAGGTAGTTACAGGCCCTTGGCCCCTGTTTTTTTTCTTTTCCATTTTGATACTCTCACAAAATAATAGGTAGAATGATCAGCTATTCCCCAACATATACACACCAAGGGAAGTGGAGATACACTTTTGGTTGGAGATAGTCAGGACATATGTTGTAATTACGTACATGTAAAAATTCAAAACACCATCCAAAATAAGATCAGAGAGAAAAAAATCAATATTCAATTGGAAAGTTATGCCACATTGTGCAGCATTTTCTGATGTTCTCGGTTTATAATATTAATCATTGAAGCAGTACAATATTTACAAATGTCCCTAAGAAAGGAGGTCTCTAGGCCATGTATATATACAACCCATACTTGCTCATTTGAGATAATTAATGAATCATTTTGATGATTACATGAGTATGTGAATTAATCCTATAAATTGAGGCAAGGCTTCATTTTAATATAATTCTTATAAAACTTGTAAATGTCCTTTTACTATTTTTATAATTGCTTAGAACTTGGCTTGTAAAAGTTGTATGACCTTCCTTCATTTAGCACTCCTGGAAAACTTTCTTTCTAATGTCTAATGAATAAATACTCCTTTCCTTCTAGAAATGTATGTATGTACACACATAACATACACACATACAATAGCAAAACTGCTTTCAATAATTTGACTTTTATATATCAGTCCATTTCTTAACTAGTTTTATCTTCACAGATCTAATTATAGCTTTTAATAATTTAAATGATTATTTATTACTCCAAAAGGAAATATTATTACATATAATAAAGCCATTTTCTTCATTCACAATAATGACTTTGTTAGCTACAAAATATAGCAAGTAGAAAATAAAATTCATTGTGTTTTTATTTCTTTCTATTTTATTTTCAATTTGTTGGTTTAATCTTTTGTGGTCTTCCTAAAGCAGGGGTGTGCTTGAGCTTCTGTTACATATAAAGACTAGTCAATACTGAAATAATAATTTTTAAAACTCTGCATTAAGTTTATTCTGTTTAATTAGTGATGTCTTTGAATGCTTTTACAAAAGCATGCATAAAGAGTTTCACTAACTGAGCTACTACAAATCTTTAAGCAAGCATCACATTTTGATGAGTTGGACAAAAGGATATGTGATGATTATTCTTTGGAGAATGAAGAGTTAATGAATTGATACTGTTTTAAATTTGAATTATAGTTTCCAAAATATTGTTTGATGTTATTTTTAAAGCAGCTTTATTCTTATATCACAAGTAGTTGTTAAATAAATGATGCACTAGATGTAAAATTGCAGATTTAAAAAAAAAAAGATTTTGAGATAAAGACACACTGAAAAAATTTAACATGGTCCTTTTTGAAAAAGTTTGGGAGCCATTAAAGTCTCAATACAAACAAAATCCATAGGACCCTTTGCCCAACACTTTATATAGTTAGCATTACTATTATATGCCAGCAATTATTAATACTAAATAAGTGATAGCTCATTTAAAAAACTGAAAATAACAATTATGTTGTAATCTTCCAGTGAATCAGTTTTCCAAAAATAAATGTTTTTATGATAAACAATAAATAGTAGCTATTCGTGAGCTCCTCATTCCTCATTTGCTATTATGCAATAGATAAATGACTTGAAATTGTTGTCTGTAGACTTCAAACAAATACCCATTCTTACTCAATTGGCTGGAACAATTTTGAGTATTCTTGAAACAGGTCGTGTAATGTTAGTAATACAAACTGCCATAAATAAGGATGAATCTTGTATGCCATTACCACAAAACCATCAATCAGTGGTCTAATGCAATGCGTCTCTTAATTACCTAGGAAATTTTCTGTTCTTGTGATATGTAATCTCTCAAACAAGGTCTTAGCCTGGAGAGCACCAGGAGCATCTCTGTTTTAATAGTGAGAGCACACAGATTTGATATCAAAACTACTGACAGATCTCTTTGCTTGGAATGTTCGACATGGGTTGGCTATTCAATTATGAAAGCTGTTAAGAGAAGTACTCCAAGTGGAATTCATGCATTTGGTAGAAATAGCAGAAGTTCTGATAAAACATTGATAATGCGCCCTTGGCTATCTCTGCTGCTTTGCCCCTGGACACTGGCAGCCTGGGCAGTGCATGAATGTTTGCTTTGAATATTGACTTTGTCTTTATTTCCTGTTTCTCACTCATATTTTGAACATTCCTGATTATCATTGTATCTTATTGCTAAGAATGGATATTATAAGAAATATGGTTCGATGTTGTCTACTGGGAAACCATTTGAAGATACCAAAATTCCTTTTAAAAAGAAAGAGAGAGTGAGATGGAAGGAAAAAGATGGAAGCTATATTATATTATGTTTAATTTTAAAATGAAGGGGGTTCCTTTTGCTTCATGTGGAAAAGTATGTCACAATCAAAAGGGTGTAACACAGGGCTGGACAAAGTAAGGAGGAAAAAGTCTGGAAACAAAGGAGTCACCTTACTCAATAGCTGTTAACAGAGTTCCCTTTCTTTGCTAATGATTAGGGCACACCCAGGTCAGACAGGATGCTGAGTTGGTAACCTGAGTGGAATAATCACCATGTGTGCTGGTGTGTATGCTGGCTCATGCAGCCTGACTTGTGAGCAGTGCTCACATCACCTAGGTGCCTGATGACTCAGGCTCTGGGTCTCAGTTCCTTTTGTAACACACTACCACCACCACCACCACGTAGATGTAATGCTGAGTTCCTAGGGAATGAAAGTCCCGCATTATGCACATTCAGCTGGTACAAAGAGGAAAAGAAATATATGTGGTTATGAGGAGGAAGAAATTCCATGCACTAGAAATTTATTAATTTGCACATTGGCAAACTGCAAAGATAGACATCAAAATGGAAATGAATCCTGTGGATTTCTACATATAAGTGCAAATTAGGCAAGCACTACTAGTCCTGTCATGTATGAGGGTGAAACATATGGCATTCAACTCTCCCCTACACAAGGGATAAGAAATATATTTTTCTTCTGATATTAACTTATGCACTGATTCACTCTTCAACATTTTTCTTTGTAATAAGCAGATACTTAATTTGGGAGCTGGTGTATTCACTTATTTTTAATATAACTTTTTAATGAAAATTTTTGAGAGTAAGTGAATGTTTTAAATCTTTCAATACTTGCTTGTTTTTGCAAAGACGATACTTTGTTGAGAGTTGGCAATGATTTTTCTTTCTAGCAAAGTATAGGGTACTATTGATAACTTTGGTCAGTTAAGGGAAATATTTAATATTTCTGCTAAAGATGTCATTTAGAAAAGAGATAGATATGAATTCAACATTGTTGATGACTTTCTGTTTGATATTAGATGGAGGAACAAATATGAGGAAAATATTGCTTTTGTAAGAATCATTGCCCCTATAAAGAAGGCTGGGGAAATTGTTCTATCATTCATTTTTTAATTCACTTATTTAATTATGTGATAAATATTTGTTGAGTGCCTACTTTATGCAAATAGTACTAAATGCTGGAGATGTAGAATTGAAGTAAGAAGATCCATTATGATTTGTTTGAAGACACAGATGTTAGATGCATAATTGCAAATTCAGAGATTATAATTGCTATGCATGTTAGGAAAGAGAAGTTCAGTGAAGAGAATGACACAGGGGATCCAAGAAGGCTTCCTTCAGGACTTTGAACAGAGCACAGAAGGATTCACAGGAATGCTCTGTGCAAGGCTGGAAAGGAAGGAGAGCAGAGCTCTTTGGGCAAGGGGAACAGTATGTGCAAAGCTCTCCGGCTAGGAGGAGCTGGCACTTTTAAAGAAATGAAGGAAGGGATGTAGCCAGAAAGCAGAACATAGACTGGGGATGGCCCACAGCATGGTGTAGGGCTTTAAAATCATGTCATGGATTTTGTTCTCTTTTGTATATTGCAAAGAGAAGCATTAAAGAGTTTTAAACATACCATAAGAGATAGTTTTAAAGCTAGAAAATATCTTGGGATCATATAGAGCAATTTTTCAACTAAAACAGCCGATGCCTTTAAGAGAGGAAATGTTTTTCCCAAATTCCCAATGCAAGTTAGTGGTGAATGTAGAAATATCTTTTCTAAACTCCCCAGAAGGCTTTCAGTGGAGGCTTATATGTACAACTTAAGAGGCCCTGGCATCTTCTCTTCCACAGACAAGTTAAACTGGGAGGAGTGGTATAAACAGTATTATTTTTATGGGAAGACTGCTGTAATAATTTATGTGAAATTGTTTGGTCAAAAGTAATGGTAATGTCAAAGAATGCTCTGTATATAATTATATTATATAATATAATTTTATGCACACTAGTATCTGAGATCCATCTGTAAGAGGAATATATGTTTTCTCTACCTTCCATTTCCCACATTAATCATCTCATTCATTCCCCAATATATTTTAATTTTAATTATCTCATTTAGGAGTAATAAATTATAGGTGAATCACATGATTATGTGGACATCATCATTTAAGAAATATTAAAATCTGGACTAAGAGGAAGTGTTGTATCTTTTTTTTTTTTTTTTTTGAGACAGAGTCTCGCTTTGTTGTCCAGGCTAGAGTGAGTGCCGTGGCGTCAGCCTAGCTCACAGCAACCTCAAACTCCTGGGCTTGAGTGATCCTTCTGCCTCAGCCTCCCGAGTAGCTGGGACTACAGGCATGCGCCACCATGCCCGGCTAATTTTTTATATATATATATCAGTTGGCCAATTGATTTCTTTCTATTTATAGTAGAGACGGGGTCTCGCTCTTGCTCAGGCTGGTTTTGAACTCCTGACCTTGAGCAATCCGCCCGCCTCAGCCTCCCAAGAGCTAGGATTACAGGCGTGAGCCACAGCGCCCGGCGGAAGTGTTGTATCTTATTTGAGGGTACTGGCTCTGAATCCTGACTCTGGGCTTAAAATACAACTCCATATCCCCTGCAATTGGGACCTTGGAAAAACTACTTAACCTCCTTATTCTGCTCATACATACACATACATATAAAATATGTATAGATAGCTTTCAAGTATTAAAATGATTGATTAAGTAAATTAATAAATTAATAAAATTACTTAGTAGATATTCTGACATATAGTGAGCACATGATAAATATTAACTAGTATGGGTAGTATTATTAGAAAAGACAGACTTTAAAAAATTAACCACGTGGATAGGATAGAGATCAGCATCCATAAGGAAACTGGTCCCAGAAACCCTGGATATTGAATCTCAGAACTCCTGATCTTGAATCTCAGTCTTGATCTTGAATCTATCATCTCACTTGGCCATTGAGGAATAGATTGAGTCCCTTGACTATATATATGTGGTTAAAACAAACAAACCAACAAACCAAAACCCAAGGCCCTTTTTTCCTTTAGCCAAGACAATTAGAATTGATTATAGATAAATTATGTTATTAAATGAATATAAAATGTTCCTTACCTTCACTTCACAACATACATGTACACACCCAGACATAAAGTGTTTTTCAAAATAAAAATAGCTGATCTTTATTTTAGCTGATGCATTATAAAACACTGGTTGAATCATCATAGCTAATGTGATAACCAACAAAACAGGATCTTTATCCTTTAAACATGGCTGTTGAAGATATTGGCGAATGGAAAGACATAGTTGATAAAATTCTCACACTTTTTGTCTAAGCAAATTTTGATTAATATTATTGTCAAACCAGTTGATACAATTAGACAATCACAAAACCTGCTTCACAGGCCTGCCCATCCATCTGGGCCATTAAAGTCATCTTCTTTATTCTATTTGATACACTCAGCTCTGCAAGGCAGATGTGCTATCTTAGACTTATGTTGTCCCTGCCTGTATAGCCGCTAAAACTGATGGAGAAAGAGATTGTTTGCTAGAATACTACCAAAGACTCTGGGCCTCATCTTCTATGACCTTTTTGACTTTTATGACTCGGTTTCTGAAATTAACTGGCATAATTTACTAGGATAATAGGTTGCTTTCACATGGCTTTTACAATACAAGTGAAACACCATGACCATAGGCTGTGAGACTTTACTGCTTCAGACAGACTTCCCTAATGTTTTTTCAAAAACTCCCTTGTATCTAAAAGCTCCAAATGTCTGCTTCTACATCTGCATTTTTCTTCCACATCTAAAATTTGCACCTTGCTCTGCCCTTGTCTCTCTTATACAATTCTTCCCATATTTTATTATAGTACCAGGTTACTTTATACTAAAACTTCCCCTACCACCCAAGCCCAAATAATGCCTGCAGCCTCTGTATTCTTGGAGAAATGTCTTCCTGCATTTCTAATTTAGTTAATGCTACTAAATTAACATTTCATAGGTAGGTTGTGTTTCTTCCCTAAGTCAAACCTAATTTCCTAATGAACCAGGATTATTACATATACTTCTTTGTATTCATAGGAACATTTAGCAAGACTCAGTTTACCTCAAAGATCCTAGAATTAAAGATTATAGTTTGATTATTAATATCTATTTAATTGATTGCTGGGTCTCTTCTACTTTATCCTTCCTATCTGAAAAATTGTAGAAAGTGAAGCTTATCCTGAAACCTGGTGAATCCACCAAGTTGCTTGTTGCTATTTTATCATTCAGTAGCTGGATATAACTTTGACACAGACTAGAAAGGAAGGGAAAAAGTTTTTGTATTTACATATCATTCGGCTGTGTGAATAGAAAACTATTCTTATAAACCCCCAAAAGAGTGTTTTTCACATTTTTCATATTTAAAGTGCATGAAGTCAGTAAATTCACGAGTAAACATAGAGCTTGTTCTTTTGAGAACAGCATCTCGGGGTTTAGTCTACCAAATCATACTACATATGCAAATGTTGTTTGAATGCAATTTAGCTGCATGCTAAGCAGTACAGAAATCTCAAGGGTCAAAGATTTGAAAAATGTTTGCAGCATGAAAATCATAGAGGCAAATGTTTGATGTACAGATGTGTGTACTAAAATAGGTCACGGTTAGATGGTTTCATCTATTTTATTCAATCCCTTATTTGGAATTGTTTACTAGGATTTTTTTAGGATGTGTGATTTTGGTTTCAGTTCTATGAAGAATTCAAAATGGTGTTTCAGAGTCAATATTAGCCCAAAATACAGTGTATATTTACTATGTGGATGGTAGGGGTTTTATAGAATTCTCTAGGAACACTAGAATAAATTTAATTCAAAACAGTGTGCTATCTCATGCTCATTCTCTCTCTCTCTCTCTCTCTCTCTCTCTCTCTCTCATTAGGTGTGTTTCCGCACTTTAAGAGGCCTGTCATAACATAAATTTCTCTGGAGTTATATTAGTTTTACTTCTCTAGCTGAGGAACATAGTTGTGTTAACTTCATCATAAATGTTTTTCGATTAGCATTAGTTTAAATTCAGACTTGTAGTATGTCCTTTCACTAAAGGATTTCCCATTTGTAATGTGTCACCAACTACATAGCTCAGTGATATATCATCATAGTTAGGCACAGGTTTTGAAATTTAATATTAAATACTAAAAAAAATAATTAAATAGAATATAATAGGTATCCTCAATAAATTTATTCTAAAAGAAAAATAGCCAGAAAGCCAGCAACACTAAAAGTTTCCACTACTTTTGCTATTGGGATAATTTTATTTTATTTAGTCATTCACCAAACATTTATTGAGTCTGCACATTTTGGTGGAAACAGGGATAAAATAAGGAACAAGGCAGTTTTGATCCCTGCTCTGAGGCAGGTGCAATCTAGAAACATGAAAGGAGTTTTCAAAGATGAAAACAAAGGAAATGTGATAGAAAACTCATGGGCTAAGAGGGCATAAGATCAAATTTTTAACTTCATAAAGGGCTATATATGAAAGAATTATATACAATAGAAACCTCTCTTCAATTAATTCTTTATCATAAGCCTCTTTCCTAAACCACATTCTTACCAAGCATTCTCCTAGAACTTGATCTTGATAGTAGCATTTTGATCAAATTTACAAAGCTCCCCTAAAATCCACATGTTAACAAATACAATAAACGAGTTTCCCTGGTCTTTTAACGAGTTGAACACTGAACTATTCAAACTATTTGCACAAATAGTTTGTGTTAGTTAAATATATTAAATATGCCCTGAAATGTATCATAAATACATATGTTAAATATGTCCTGAAATGTATAACAAATAGTTAAATATGCATAAATATGCATATTTAACAAATAGATAAATATGCCCTGAAATGTATCATAAAAGTACTATAAAATGTTCCTAATTCAAAACTTCTTAAAAGAACAAGAATACTATTTTAAGGGACCAAACTGAATTATGAAATAGTCTCATTTTTCTGAGGAAACAAACTTCATAAGATACATATGTGGGTTATGTCAAAACTTTGAATTAACTTCATTGATTGGAATTTTCAAAATGAAGCCAGCTTTATTTTCACAAGGTGTCCCCACATATTCATTTTTGTCTGTAGAATGAGTATGTTCTATCAGAACTATTCACATTTGGCATAGACTATATTTTTATCCATTATCAAAAGCCTGCATTTTCAGACTAAGAAAATAGATGATTAAAACAAATTCTCATATAGATATAAATCATTTTTTATATCAATTTACAAATCTATATCAATTTACAAATCTAAATTTTCATTTCAGCTGTATACTTATAAAATTAGAAAAATATATAATTTTCAGTAAGGATTTTAGTTGTCATTTATACATAAAACTATTAACTAGAGTCATTACACATATAAAAGTTGTTCATTCAGCCTGTAAGAAAATGTACAGATTAGAGGAAACTGTAGCTGAGGCAATTTTTACATGCTTTCTAATTTTATCTATGTACTTCAAATGTAAGTAATACTTCTAGAAGCGCATGCTGGTTTATAGTTGATTCTTTCTATTGTTTCATGTGATTGTTTTATTAAATCAGTTTTATTGAGATATAATTTATATGCACTAAAATTCACCCTTTTTAGCTGTGTAGTTCAATGAATCCTCACAAATGTGTGCAGTGACTTAACTACCATCACCATAATCAAGTCATAGAACATTTCAATTACCCCAAAAAATCTCTCGGTGTCCCTTTATAGTCAGCCCTGTGGCCCTGTCCCTACCCCAGAAAACACAGATATGTTATTTCTCCCTATAGTTTTGGCTTTTTCAAAATTACACTGTATTTTTGAATAAAGTTTTAGTCTGGGGCATATCATACATTATTATGCACATATGTAAAATGTTATTTCAAAGTAAAAAGCATATATTAATACTTACAGAAAATTGTCTGTATTGATTTTGTACAGTACTGCTTTCCTTAGGTGCTTATTAACCTCTTTCTTTTAAATGTTTTTATTTTCCATTTCACCTGGCAATTGCTGATTTCTTCATGTGCCTTTATTTTCTCCTTGTTTGTTTTACAAAAATATCGATTATGTGATTTATACTTTGTTGGAATATCCATATGCTATTATTAATCTAATCAGTAAACAGACTTGTTAATTTCTTGATACAAAGCCACTGAAAAACAGAAACTGTCTCTGGATATCAGGCACACAATAAAAAATAATCTAGGATCTGAAGTTCTTTTCTTTTCTTTTTCTTTTTCTTTTTTTTTTTTTTCTTTTTTGAGACAGAGCCTCCCTCTATTGCCGGAGCTAGAGTGCCATGGTATCAGCCTAACTCACAGCAACCTCAAATTCCTGGGCTCAATCCATCCTCCAGCCTCAGCCTCCCGTGTAGCTGGGACTATAGGCATGCACCACCACACTCGGCTAATTTTTTCTTTTTTCTTTTAGTTGCCCAGCTAATTTCTTTCTATTTTTTTAGTAGAGATGTGGTCTTTCTCTTGCTAAGGCTGGTCTTAAACTGCTGACCTCAAGTGGTCCTCCGACTTTGGCCTCCCAGATTGCTAGGATTACAGGTGTGAGCCACCATACACAACCCCTGAAGTTCTTTTTTTTTTTTTTTTTGAGACAGAGTCTCGCTTTGTTGCCCAGGCTAGATTGAGTGCCGTGGCGTCAGCCTAGCTCACAGCAACCTCAAACTCCTGGGCTCGAGTGATCCTTCTGCCTCAGCCTCCCGAGTAGCTGGGACTACAGGCATGCGCCACCATGCCCGGCTAATTTTTTATATATATATCAGTTGGCCAATTAATTTCTTTCTATTTATAGTAGAGACGGGGTCTCGCTCTTGCTCAGGCTGGTTTTGAACTCCTGACCTTGAGCAATCCGCCCGCCTCGGCCTCCCAAGAGCTAGGATTACAGGCGTGAGCCACAGCGCCCGGCCTCCTGAAGTTCTTAATGGCATGTTTTTTATAAATTATGTGGGACAGAGAAGTTTATTGATTTTTTACATGTAAGTAGGGGAATTTTTAAAGAAACAGGCATTCTCTACAAATCTTTATCAAGGAAATACAGCAATTATTTGCAATATTTTGGCATTTGAGTCCCTTTTTTCATGTATTCAAACTATTTGTAATAGACTTGAATTAATTAATAGACACAAACTGACATTAAATAAATAAAATAATTTATAACACAATAACCCTCACAGACCAAAAATACAAGTAAATGCTATATATAAAACCTTTGACAGTTGTTACACAGTTGTTGCACTATTGGTTTGGTAGCTTTTCAGCTCTATGTTATTGCTTGAATAGAAGGTTTACTTTTACAATAAGGTTTTCCTATGTGCAAATAAAATGTAGCAGTCAAAAATATAGATTTTAAAATATATTTGATATATTTGCATATTTTAGTAGCCTGGTGATCTTTCTCTAGTGCTGGTGGTCTCCCTTCTTTTCCTCCTCACTGCAGTGCTCCCAGATCAGACAGAAATTATTACTTACCACTAGCATAGATGTCTCTTGCATAATGTTTACAATTTGCTAGTTGCAGCTGCATTGGTGCTCTGGTAAATCCATTCAAACAGCCATGGCCAGGACTTGGTCTTAGGTCTTCAAATATTTTTCAGTTACTTACAATTCTTTAATATCTGTAAACAAACTGGTTAAACAAGAAAAACACACACACACACACAACATGTTTAAAAAGTTAATGTTTAGTTTTAGTTAATTTTTTCAAAATGTATTCATTTAAATCAATTATTAATTGGGCAGTACTAAGTTCAGGAATACAACAGGGAAATAAGAAGCCCTCATTGAAGTTGCTTTCCAGTGAGGGAAACAGCAGAATAAATAAAATATCAAAATAGCCAATAAATAAACAAGATAAAGATCATGTTATGTTTAAAGGAAATAAAACATGGAGTAAGAGTAATTGGGAAAGATACTTACTCTAAGAACATAGCATTTTAGTGAAATGCCAGACTTGGAAAGATATAGGCAAAGGGATAAGAAGTATCAAAATCTCAAACACAGAAAAGTCTGAGTGAGATCAAGGAACAGAAAGTAGACTAGTGTAGATGGTGGCTTGGGTGCAAAAAAAAAACATGGACTAAATTTGGAAAGGCAGGAAAAAGTCACATTCTTCAAAGCCACTATAGACCCTAACAAAGAACTTCAATTTTACTTTACAAGTGGTGAGAAATAAGTGAAGGATTTGAAGGGAGAATTGTGTGAAAGTATTTGAATTACATTTTTATAAAATCACTCTATATGCTGTGTAGAGGATGGATGAGGAAGATCAAGAGGAAAACTGTAAAAATGGTGAGTTCTGGAACTAATAATTGACAAGGAGGATGGAGAAATGCATATATATTCAAGATCTTGGTAAAGGGTGATCTTTGGGTGATGAGTAAATGAGGAAATCAAAGCAGTGAATGGTTTTATCATTAAACATATAGAAACCTGAGGATGAGATATGTCTGAGGTGGAGATCAGGAGCTCCATTTGACCATGATAAGTTTGAAAGGACTGCTAGACATTTAGACACAGAAGTCAAGGAAGCATGTTGATATTTTGGTCGAGGACTCTGAATGTAATATGACAGCAAGTGTCATTAAGTGGTATACAAATGCAGAGAACTTAACAGACATGAGAACAGATCTCAGGAGGGAATGAACTCTGAGACCCTCTGATAGAAGTCCAGTGGAGGAGGAGGAGGAAGAGCAAAAACCAGAGGTGGAAGAAAACTAAGAGAGCATAGTCTCTTAAAAACCGCTTGAGTGTTTTAGGAAGGAGAAGGTAGTCAAATGTGTTAAGACTGCAGTTCCCAAGCCACGGGCAGTGCACCAGTACTGGTCCATGGCCTGTCAGGAACCAGGCCACACAGCAGGAGATGAGAGATGGGCAAAGCTCCATCCATATTTATAGCCACACCCCATAGCTCCCATCACTGCCTGAGCTCCACCTCCTGTCAGATCAGCCAGGGCATTAGATTCTCATCAGAGTGTGAACCCTACTATAAACTGTGCATGTGAGGGTTCTAAGTTGTGTACTCCTTATGAGAATCTAATACCTGCTGATCTGAGGTGGAGCTGAGATGGTGATGCTAGCGCTGGGGAGCAGCTGCAAATACAGATTATCATTAGTGGAGAGGTTTGACTGCACAATAAATGCAATGAGCTTGAATCACCCTGAAGCCATCCTTACCCCACCCATCCATGGAAAAGTTGTCTTCTATGAAACCAGTCTCCAGTGCCAAAAAGATTGGGGACAGCTGTGTTAAGAGATTGAATAAAAGTTAAAGATGCCCATTGGAGTTGGCAAGATGAAGACCCAAGGATCACTGCCAATGGAGGCGCAGATTGGGAAGACAAAGCCATCAGCCTGTTATTGAAGAATGAAGTGTGAGTGGGTGAGAAGTGCACTATGTAGACTGGAGAAAGAAACCCAGACAATTTTTCTTGACAAAATTTTCAGTAAAGATATTGGGGAAACACACAGCAACCTATTTTAAGACTGAATAAATCAAAGCACACAGTTAGGTTGGTTGGAGTCATTCATTAGAGAGGGAGAGCTTAGTGCTATAGGAAATATGGGTAGTTGAAGGACAAAGGTTCCCCAAAAAAGCGAGAAGAGACTTCACAGTACGTGAAAAATTTGATCTTTACAGGAGTAAACTAAGATGAAACTAATGAAATCAGTAAAATAATTTTGCTTAAAAATATTTGTCTTCTAAATAGACAGTGTTGTTCTAGTACAGAGGAAAGCCCAACGATTTTGAAGCAAACTACCATATGGACTGAATTTTAACTGTACCACTGATGTTCTGTGTTTGTGGCCCTTCGCTTAACTGTTTTATGTGTTAGTGATAATGCATGTAAATTAAGTGGCATGTCATAGAGACTAAACAAGTTAAAGGTGTTCTCCAGTATTAGATTTGTAATTGTTTAATAGTAGTATTTCCTGAGTTTAATACACTGTGCACATGCTTTATTAATTTGGTGTTGTTATTTAGAAATATTAATAGAATTTTCAAAAAAAAAACTTCTAAATTTCATAGAATGATTTAAGTAACATGTTTTAGTTTCTTTGAGAAAAGCAAAGATTTCTATTACCTTGTTATCAGGTGAAATTGTAGGTTGGTGTAATCTATCAGGTTTGCTAAGTGACAGTTTATAATATGCAACAAGGTCTCATATTCTGTGTGCCTAAAAATTTATGACCATATCTACTGGCAACTATGAAAAATCAGCTAAAGCCATAGCACTTTGATTAAGCACTGTTCTATGAAGCAAGAAAATAGATAAATTGAACAAGCCCTTATTTATAGATTGCGTGGTATAACCGGCAGCTCTCTGTATCTAAATAATTTTCAGTTTTCCTTTTAATAACTCCTTGGGATTCTTAAAAACATTGTATTGCCAATAGACTACTTTTTTCTTTAAGGCACATTTATGATACAGTAGTTCAAGATGTAACATGGTAATATTCTAACATAGTCAACACCTGATTATCCCTATCTATTTGCCTTTGTACAATCTTATATTTGTTGCTAATTATGTTTACACATGTTAATATCTGTAGCTACTCTGTTTACATCCTTATTTTTTTATTTTTTTTTTTTTGCTTTCTATTTTGTCTAAGAGAAACCAAACAATTTACTCCCTTAGTCTGATTAAATACCACTTGAATGAAGTTGATTTTCTTGTTGAACAGGAAAAATAAAGTACTTTCAAAATATATAAAATTATATGAGAAAATTAAACAAAGTGGCCATCCAGGGACTGGAGCCCTGATTCGTGACTCCTGACTAAACTGCACTTTCTTTAACATAAGTGACTTTTGAATGTACATGAATTAAATATGATAAAATAAAAATATTTTTAAATTAGGTGTTACATTCATTGATAATTAAGTAGAAGTCATGCCCTTTATCTTTATGTGTCCGAGGTTACCACCAGTATTCATGCACAAAAAAATAGTTCCTATCTCTGGACCTCATTACATAATGAAAGGAAAGGTAACTTTGCTCCAAATGTGAGTACTACAGAACTCTCGTGACTTGTGATTGATTCTAAACTATTATAAAAATAAATTACGTTACTACTGTCTGATGTTATGAAGACTGAATCAAACAGTTCATTAATATATTTCTCCATGATTGTATTTTAAATATTTTTTGTTATGTGTACCCAAAATAAGGGATGAAAAACTGATTAACTATGGGAAAATAGCTAAATCTCTGTTAATATATACTCTGGGGGGAAAAGGATTTACTGATCAAAATTTAAATTATAGCCTGACATATCTAATTTGTATTCTCTGTTATTTAAGTAAACAATTGCCTCTCTTAGATGTCATATAACGATAAAATTATACCTTATAAATACTTATTTCTCTCTTATAAAATGAAGAGGTACATCAAGACCAGTAAAATGATTCATAGACAAATATAGAGGCTACTTTGAATTAATCTATAAGTCACTAAAACTCCTTTTTAAGTAATTTGTAATTTTACATGGTACATAATCTGAAAATTCAGTTGTTCCCATCCTTTCCACTAAAATAGCTAATTTATAAAATAGGTATTCAGAGAAAATTATATCTATTCGTCATACATACATGTATGAGGAAGAGCTAACAAGAAATATCGGGAAAACTTTAACCCATTACAAACATTGTTTAATTTGTAACCATTTATTCAAATGTGACTAATTTTGAGCACAAAAGTGTTCTGTACTGAAGCTTTTTGATTAGGGGATCTGTAATGGAGAGGGCAAGGGCAGAAAGAATTTAATCAACATAATTTATAGAGCATTCTAGTAATAAAGTACATATTTTGTTTCCTTTTAAGAAAATAGATTTTTTAAATGTAGAATCTTCAACGATTTATATATTTAGGAAATATTACAATTGTATTTTGCAGAATTATCTCTCAGAAACTTCAATATATCAACATTCTATACATTAGTTTCAGCTCATACAATCACTATGATATATTTTAAATACTTTATAATTCACAATTTTCACATGCTTAATGTGAACATCTCAGGCTAAAAGTGAGTATGGTTAAATAACTGACTAAATGAGCTGTATTGCATTTTTTTGGTTGAAATTTCTAGAGATAATAGTAGATCCACATGAGAGATCCCCTGTACTCTCTATACAATTTTGCCAAATGGTAAGATTTTGAGGACTATGCTGTAATATCATAACCAGGATACTGACATTAATACAATCCAGCAATCTTATTTAGATTTTCCACATTTTACATGTACTCATCTATTTGTGTGTGTGTACTTCTATACAATTTTATCTCATGTGTAGGCTCACATAATTACCAATAGAGTCACGATACTGAATAAAGTATGTGCTGCATAATGATGTTTCAATCAAGGACAGATTGCATATACAATGGTTATCCTATAGGATTATAATTCTGTATTTCTTGCTGTACTTTTTTTTATAGAAGAAGTATCCAAACATCTAGATATGTTTAGATACACAAGTACTTAACCACTATATTACAGTTGCCTACAGGATTGAGTACAGTTACATGGTGTACAGGTTTATAGTCTAGGAGCAATAAGCTATAACCATGTAGCCTAGGTGTGCTGTAGGCCACACCATCTAGGTTTGGGTAAGTGCACTCTGATGTACACATGATGACACAATTGCCTAATGATGCATTTCTCAAAATGTATCCCTGTCATTCAGTGATGCATGACTGTGGCTCCATCACCACAAAGATCCCTCATGTTGTTCTTTTATATCCACACCCAAATCCCTCATAGTTCTCCTCTGAAACCACCTATCATTTGTTTAACCATTCACCTGGTTGTTTCCAATTTTTGGCTGTTGTGAAAAAAATGGTGTAAGCATACTTTACAGCAGGTAAAGTTTTGAGAAGGTTTTTGAATGAAAATAAAATTTCATTTCTCTGGGATAAGTGCCAAAGAATGAAATTCCTGGGTCTTATTGTACTTGGATGGCTAGTTTAATTATAAGCTGCCAATCTGTTTTCCAGAGTGGCTGTACCAATTGGCATTACCCACATGCAATATGAGTATCCAGTATAAATAAGTGCCATGAATGAAAAATAAAACAAGACATAGAGGATGAGGGGGGAGTGTTGTGTTTAGTAGGGTGGTAAAAAGATAACTATATAACTTGATATTGAAGTACAGATGTGACCCAACATGAGTAGTAAAATAAGTGATATCCCTGAAAAAGTATTTGCAGAAGAGAAAACAGCAAGTGCAAAGGCCCTGTTTAAGGAATAGCAAAGAGGCAGCCCTATTATCATTCCAGATACCTCATTTCTACTAATATAGCTTATTTTGATACTAACAAACTTTTTTTCTCAAATTTTTATTCAAAATCGAACTACTGACTAAACTTCTTGGAACATACTGTGTGTCTTTGTTAAATGGTTCTCCTGTAATTAAACAAATTATTTTTTCAAGCCAAGTTTTTTAGAAGATTACTTTTACTCCTGTAATTGCATTCATCTCTGCAGTATGTCAGAACTTTTTTGTATTCTATTCTGATTCTAATTCTGTTACCATATTTTATGTCCATATTTTATGCTACTATTTGGATAGATCTTGGGTAAAAAACAATTTAGTAACTCTACCAAGTATCTTATATTTAAAACATTTTGAAATGTATATGTGCATGTTCATGTACCTAAAATTATGTGGTAATTATGCTAGCAAATAAAAAGTAAAGTCTACTCTATTGATTATTTCATCATTAAATACAACCATGCATAGTATATTTTCAATTGATTTCAAATTTATCCAATCATTTTTCACATCTATCATAGGGTTTGTCTTCTAATGGACTAAGCTGAAAGCAATGTAGTCGTATCAAAGACGTAACTCAGCACACTGTTGAAGAATGTGTGCTTTGGTGATAGAATCAATTATTTTATTATGTGAGAAACATCTCCCAATTTCACATATAAACATTTGACCCTTCAGTAAAGTCAAGCATAGTGAATATATCTAAATTGGTCCCTTATGTAAAGTGTTTTTGTGGAAATTAAATGATTTTCATTTCACTTTTCTTAGAACACAGATAAGTAACAGAACCGTGTTTGTGAAAGAGCCATGGTCTGCAGCTTCCTGTAGTGAAACCAGATGAGAGTGTAACATTGACTAGGTGGTAACCTTGAACAGTTTAAATCTCCGAGATTCGGTCTCTTCAAAGTTACAATGACAAAGTTGGTCCACTTGATTTCTGAGGTTCCTTCAACCCTGAATAAAAACATCTAGGAGAGAAGGATATTTGCCAAACCCATTTAATTGGGTTATAAAATAAGAATAAATTCTTACCCCAAATTATGAATACTAACCATATAATGGTTTTATAACTCATAAATAATACTAAAAAAACTTCTACATTCTTTAAGAATCATACTTTTTATGGTAGCAAACATTTTCTTAAATTAAATCTAGAAGAAGGGATTATATTAGGTTATAAGAACTAAAGATAAGTTTTAGAATCTATTTTTTAGAGCTTAGCCTAAGACACTTTCAAAACTGCAGGAGCTTATGAGGAAAAAAATTGATCTGTGTGGTAAAACAAAAAAACTTGTAATATAACTTATGTAGGTCATGGTAAATCCTGACTACAAAGCAACACAGATGATGATAATTCATAAAATATTTAATAATTGAATTGGAGGTAGTTTTGTTTCCTATTTATAAATTCATGGGCATGTGATTGAATAGAAAAATTTTTCTAGCCTGAAAACAGGCAAATTTTTCTAGCCTAAAAACTGAAGGTTTTTTCTTTATTCCAGTCAGATCAAGAGCTCATTTGGACGTGGTCCTCAAATCAGTAACCTGTAGGTTGCCAACTGTGCATTGCCCTTTTGTATTTATCAACCTCACCCTGGATGAAAAGTCCAGTTCCTAGATCAAAGGTGTTAGAAGCAACCAGGAGGTTTCCTCAGTGTGTTTAATGTAATGTTTTATCTAGTGAAAACTAAGCTCCAGAAAATGTAAACATAACTGCTGGGTATAGGTAGGTAATCTGTTTCCTCTTTTAAGTCCGTATCTGTCCACAGAGTGTAAATGAATTTGTCTTCATGTGTTTAAGTACAGCCATCTTGGATAAAGAGAAAATTGATAATAAGCTACATATTTCTGGGTAAACAAAAGAAAGAAATTGTGCCAATAATAGGGAGAGCCGATTAATTTCAGTGGTTGTGCACAAATAGCCAAGTGGAAAGATAGAAGAGGTTTGCCCAGATTTCTATTAATAAGTACTGACTGGTCTTCAGAAATTCGGTCTTGCATCTCCTGAGAACTAAAACCTCTGACTAACTCTTTTCTGTGTTAGCCTTTAATTAGGCCCTGATGATTTAGGGCCACCTAGGGCTACAGTGATCAACTCCAGATTACCTCCTAGTTTGCAACTGAGACACAAGTCAATAAGAGCTAACGAATTTGATACAGAATGTTTTAATTTTAGTGTTTATATCTTTACTAGGGAAAGTATAATCACATATACAGCAGTAGTTTGTGTTCTTCTAGTAAAGAATCATTTTACAGTAGAATATTCTTTATTCATGACAGATTCTTGGCCTATTTCATGAAAAGACTTCTGCAGCTTTTTTATTTTTGTATGCATGTATACAAATTAACCCAGATCATATAATTTTTAAATGTTATTTGCTGTCTTTAATATTTCTTAAAATTTAAATAGACATTAGGTTATATTTTTGAACTGAATGTATTATATTATTTTCAATTGCTGCTGTCAAATTCAAGTTAAAGGTTTTCCACAAATTGAGTGGCTTAAGCAATCTTATAGTTTTGGAGGGCAAATGTCCAAAATGAGTCTTGCTGAGCTAAAAATCAATTTGTCCATATTCCTTCTGCAGCCTCTAGGGGAGAATCCATTTCCTTGCTATTTCTAGCTTCTAGAAGTGCCCCCTTCTCTCTTTAAAACCAGCAGTGCCCAATCAAGTCTTTGCTCAGTCTCCATCAATCTGACATTGACTCTTCTGCCTCCTTCCACTTTAAGGACTCTACTGATTACGCTGGGCCCACTCAGATAATCCAAAGTAATCTCTCATCAGATGATTAGCAACCACAAATTCCATCTGCAAACTTAGTTCTTCTTTGCCATATAATCGAACATATTCACAGGTTCTAGGGATTAGGATGTGGGCAGTTTTGGGAGACCGTTATTCTGTCTACTACAGATGTCTCGTTTGTGGATATGTCATTTGGGGATATATTCAAGGACATAAATCCTATCATGGTGGTTTATATTATAAAGGTGTTTATATTTCCCATATAATAAGTCTGAAGGGACAAGCTGATGTGCATTGCACGTTGTTAGCAACATCACAGGTAGTTTTATCCCTCTACTCTACCCTGGGAAACGTGACTTTCATACTTTTCCAACATGCTCATATTCTCAGCAGAAAGAAAAGGCAAGGAGAAATGACAACTAGTCATGCTTTAAAATATTTTTCCAGCAAACCTACTTGGTTACCTCTGCTTACCCTTTATTGGCCCGAGCCAGCTTATATGGATAATTGTAGTTGCAAAGCAGGCAGGAGAGATTAGTACTTTTTACATAGGCACATTGTCACTTAGAACAAAAGTCATTGCTTTATTACTAAGAAAGACAGAAAGGATGTTAGATAGGCAAAGAGGAGTATTTGTTTCTTCTTTTACAGACACATGACAGAAAATCTCGCTGAGGGATTTAGGAAAACACACTATCTATAATATAATATGCTCTTAAAATAGTTTCAGCTATACAAAGAAATACCAAAAATTCTGTTATTGTCATACTTTGTATACCAACTATATTAAATCTAAAGGTTTTATTTAATAGCAAATTGTTCTTTAGACATGTGCTCCATATCTTCTGCTCTGGTGATTCCCAAAATAATAGCATGTGTGAAAATCACTTGGGAACTTAATTGAAAATTTTAAATTCCCAGTCTTCACCAAAGATTCTGATTCAAAAGGTCTCAGAGGGCCCTGCATTTTAACAAGCACCCCTGGTATTTCTGATGCAGGTGGTCTGCAAACTTTGCTTTGATACTGTTAAAAAAAAAAGAAAAGAAATCCCCAGTGAGCACACCTGCACTCAATTTAACATGTGTTTATTGAGTACGTGCTAGAGAATAGTGCTCACCGTCATGAGGGGTATATAGAAACAGAACTTATCCCTGTTCTTAAGAAGCCTCCCAGCTTCCAGGGAAGCAGTGCGTGGACTACTTTAACTGTGGAGTGTGAAAAGGACTATGAGAAGAGCGAATAACAGTGAGTTTATTTTCCTCCCTAGCATCTATCACAATTAATTCTTACACATTTGTGTGATTATTTAATTAAAGTATTTACCACTGAACTATAAGTACTACAAACAATAGCAGATAACATTCTCTCACCATTGCATTTTTTTTGTAAGTAACAAAATGCTTTACACTTGGTAGGAACGCAAAACTATGTGATAAATGACTGTCAAATGAACATGTTCATTTTACAGTGCATGTTCAGAATAAAGTTGAAACACATTAATTGGGAAAACCAAAAAGCCTACATAAAGGAGGAGATCGGGAATTTCTCAAGAAGCAGAAACAGAGGGAAAGAGCTTTCCTGATTGAGAGAGCAGGAGCATCTAAGGTGGGGATAATGAGAAAAGTGTGTGACCAATCAGGAAACTTAGAATAGAGTTGTTTACTCTTTCTTTTCTGGGTTTTTTGTTTGTTTGTTTTGTTTATTGAATTCTAAAACATCTGCATGATCGGTTTTGTTTTAAGAGGAAAATTAAGCCTAACATACAACAAGGTTTTGAGTTAATATTTACCTCAAGCAATCTTCCTGCCTTGGTCTGGCAGAATGCTGGGATTACAGGTGTGAGCCACCGAGCCTGGGCAAAAGTCAGCTTCATGTAAACTTTTTACCTGAAGTTTAGGTGGATGAATTATGACGTAACAATGAAACAGCTGTGTCTTTTATAACAGAATATATATTTCAATTATTTCTTTCATTTTCTTCTTTTCTCTCCCATCTTTTTTTGACATAAAGACACATCGAAAAATTAGTTTAAAGGATGGTGAAAATGATAAAATGAAAGAGGCATATGATCTAATAAAGAAAATTAAGGATATTTAATATGTATGGCTAAGAGAAATGATGACGAATGGGTGGATATTAAAATTATATATAAATACTTACAATAGTGAGTTATAAAGGAGAAGGAAGATTTATTTTAGCTAGCTGAGGTCTTAGAACTAGGAATAATGATCTGAAGTTTTAAAAAGATAAAAATTTAAGTATAATGAAAAATGTTTCTGTCATTGAGAACAATTAGAAAGAATATTCTTCCCTGTAGACATGAGCACTAGAGATGATCAAAAACAGACAAGATAAAACCTTTGGGGACCTAATAGAGAGAAAGCCACTTTATAATGTTCTATTTCCTGATCTAGAGAAGACTTTCTTCTATAATATATCTTTAATCATTTGAAAAAGAAATTAATGATCCATGAAATGGGAATACTTATTTCAATAGGTAGGTTATTCTACAGACTTTGAAAAGATCTGTGGTTGAGGGCAAAACTCCCATTGCCTTTCTGGGTCCTATATTTCTAAGTCAGCTGCTATATCCTACCAAAATATCCTCTCTGTTCTTCCTTTTTCCATGAGAATTTTTAATAAAGGACTATTTTATAAAATGAAGCAAATGTAAAAGTTTCCTTCACTTCACCTTATAGTATTTTTATCTATCTAATATATTTCTATTTCTCACCAAATATTTCAATTCTTCCTCCAGGTTGAATAAGGTCATGCTATGAATGTATGATGGAACATATAGGTATATAAGTACAAGGTCACAGTGATGTTTTTCAAATTGCTTAGTTTAAGATCTCCATTGAATATGGCTAATATGTTTAGTGGTTCTGATCAAATTAGATGATTAGCAAATTGTCTAAGTGGATTCCATGCACACATAGACACATGCAGACATGCACACACTCATACAAGCACACATGTACACATATATCTCTATCACCTTTCTTATATAACTTCTTTTATCTTTTTTTTACAATACACTGTATAATGTATGCAGTAATCCTAGAGCAGAAGAATAATATATATTAGTGTCATTAGTGTTTTAAAAATATTGTAATGGTTTGTATGCTGAAATAATGACGTGACTTAAGGCTAAGAATTCAGCTTCTTGTAATGATCCAGTATAAGTAAATGACAAAAGTCAGAATACGAGTTTTAGCAATGGAAAACTGTGAAAACAAGAGAATCTAAGATTTATTTCAAGATGAAGCCATAGAATAATCAGATTGATTATTTATAGGAGACTTGCAACAAAAAGACTCAGAGAGCACCAAGTTTCCTAGGCTTGTTAACTGTTTAGAGTAACTAAGACTATATGGGAATGGGGAATTGAGTAGGGAGACGAACATACCTGCTTTGATACTTGGCTGTTTTCTTTTATTGTATATAAAGTAAGGTAGTTGGATATAGCCATTCAAAATATTTCTTAAACATTTGTTTGTCTCTTGTCTCTGTTTAGGCAAAACTTAAAATTACTAAAATAAATCTCAGTATCTTTTTAGGTTCTAATTATTGATGAGCCCCAAAGAGATAACCATTTCATAATTTCATATTATTTTGCTATGTACCAAAGAATCACACTATATACATATATGTACATATATACATACATATAGAGCAGTTATATATGATATATTCTCTATCTGTGTATAACATAGGAAGATCACAGTAGTCCTGCCACACTAAAGATTTCAAACTTACATTGCCTTGCTGCTCCTAGAATTCTGCTGTTCTCAGCAGACTGCTAGCTACTATCAGTATTTTTAGTAATCCTGAATCTTTCCTTCAATTTCAGAAATTTAGGGGTCTAAATTACTTTATAAATTCATGGCTCAAACAGCCGTCACAGATACTAGTAGTCCAGGAAATAGATGGTTTCGATCTGTTTTAGTACTCAGAGGGTTCAATTCTGAGTATTTGTGCAATTTGTGATATTTCCATTGTAACTCTCTTGTCCCCGTTAGGCAGTGCACTTCAGTCTTTAATTAGGCACTTACATCCCCAGCGTAGCCTGCCTTCTGCTCATCCTGAACTCCCAGAGAGCAGTAATTGTCTTGTCTTCTTAGCAAGTCTTAACCATCTTCTCCTTCTCATCCTTCTTCTTCTCTTTTCCTCTGTCTTCATTGTTCTCTAATTAAAACAGATAGAAAAAAAAGGAAATACAAAGCAATAGATATTCATCTTTTCTATAGTCAGTCTAAGAGTGGCCAAATTCTGTGCCCATCTCCACCTTCTATAAGGGTCCAAGTTGACCCACATTAATATGGTAATTGGAAGTTGCCACACTATCATTTTTATCTTGTTCAAAAGACCATTTCATGCTATATCTTTATGATTTATTAACTTCTTAGCATTACACTAATTTTTATATAATCCTAACATTTCAGATACATCGATTTCTTTGTTCTTTAAACATTTTAAATAATTTATAAATTTTTATCAATTAGAAATAAACCTAAACCTAATATTACACAACATACTAATAAGCAAAGAGATACATTTTTAATTTCAACATATAAATGGAAATAATCACAGATACACCCAGGAACATCATGTTACATGATGTATGAAAAGTGTCACCAGTTTTGACTTCTTTGAATGTTATTAATCTGCCATTCTTGGAATCACAGATACCATGATTTATATTTAATAAACTGACTAGGTTGAGTGTTATAATGAATTCAATATTTTGCATATTATTAACACTCTGTGCTAAATAAGAAGATATGTATACACCCATATGTACACAGTCCTCTAGGTAATAGTGCAGTATGAGCGGTGGTTTCAATTCCAAAGCATTGTTACATATCTACCTAGCTTTCTCTGTGCTTAAGAAAAAAAATAAAAGACTGTCATTCAAAGGGTTATCTTAACAAACCTTGAAAATCCGATAGAAGCTAAATTCATGAACATTGTGTGATAAATACTTTTATGAAAAGAATGTATTAAGAAATTAAAGATTCATATCATATACCGATAAAAGAGAAACAAATGTCAGTCACCCAATATATTTAATAAGAAACCACAAATATTATCTGTGCAATAGTCATTGGTGAGGTTTGTTTGTTTTTCTTCAAAGGGAAAGATCCTAGAATTCTTGCAGCTAGCACTGTTCATAGGGTTTTCAAGTATTTTTTCCTTTGATTAGATATTGGAATATTCTCAGCTTTCTCTTTGAGAAATTCTGAAAATAACTTTTAAGCTCAAAGGTAATTTATAAGAATCCATTATCTTTTTTCTCTTTTTATTAAGCTTTTGATTTGAAGAAGAAATATTAATAGGAAGATAGCTTCACATATCCTCTCTTAAGGAGACCTTTTGGGGGTGAAATTATTGAAGAAATTAGGCATAACTCAGATCTATATCTTTCTGATATTGCTGCAATTGTTGGAGGACTCCAGACTCCAAAGCTCTTTGGGATTTTAGCCAAGGAGTTTTGTTTATGCATTTGTTTTTCTTCCCAAGGCATATGTTAATGACTAAAAGGATTCTCAAATCATCCTTTCACATTTATTTCTTTAGAGGAGTTTATTTTAATATATTCTTTGTTGCTTATGGAGGTAATTGAAGATGTAAATAAAAATTTGCCCCACATTAATTTTTAATATATACTTTTTCAATATGTACAAAAAGATATTATTTAATCTTTAGAGATATGACAATATTTGTCAATAATTTGTTCTGAAATTTTAAGTTTTCTGGTTGAGATTGTTTCCCCAAGCTATAAGAAAATTTATATTACTGTAATAGAATAAAATGTTTGATCTGAATTTTCAGAGTTGGATGGTTGCTTCAGTCATTTTGAATACTATTTATTAATAACCAAATATTGAACAAAACAAAACACAAAAAGAAATAAGGTACGCATATACTCTTTCATTTATGGAGAGATGAAGTAAAGGGAAATATTAAAGCGCATATGTTTACCTAATCCCTAAATATTTAAATTTACAAAAAACTATTCAAAGGTATTTGAAATTTTTAATCCCATAGTTGAAATAAAATGTCAATTAGATATAATTTCATATGTGTGATGTGAGAAAACATTGGCTACGTTTTTAAAAATCCCTGAGAAATCATAAATAGAAAAATAAGATAATTATAAAATAGTTTTGGAGAGTGAAAATAGTTGTTTAAGCTGTTTGATACTATATAGGGATGTGCTAAGAATAAGGGCTTTAGAGTTAGGCCTGTATTAAAATCTTTCTCTGACAGTTTTATTAAATAATCAAGATAAATTTGGACAAGCACATATACATCAAAAATTCAGTTTCTAATTGTGTAAAATGAGCAATATTGTACCTGTTTTATGTAACTGGCACAAATTTCAGTCAACAGATATTCAAAAAATGTTTCTCCATTCTTCTGCAACAGTTAATTTCTAATATTATCTCCTAATACTTTGAATATTAAAAACTTCATATCAGAAAAATTAAAGATTCACACCTCACCTACTCTACCAGGATTACATCCAAGTTATGGAGGGCATGGGGCCAGCCAGTGTGGGAGATGAGATCAGAGCTGGTACCTAGTGTGGCTTCTCTGCAGGGTATATAGACAGTAGTCTCTGAAGGACAGTACACTTGCACCAGCAGGTGCTATGTAGGAAAGCTCAGAAATCTTCTGTTTTATCAAGAGTCCCTTTCTTCCCTCCCATAAATATTCACAATGATGCTACCTCTGCCTGCCACGGACTCTCAAGATTAAATTTGTTTTACACTGCATCCCTGTGTTTCAGATTGGGTTCCCTGAAAACAAACTCAAGATGGTGAGTTGAGCACAGAAGGGAAATTGTCCTTAAGGAATGCTACCAGGTAGACAGACACCTATAAGAAAGTACAAAGGGCAGGTGGGCAGAGGGAGGAGCTGATCTTCAACGTGATTGCAACTGATTCTCCAAAGAACTCTAGAGCTGGGATGGACTTTCAGAATTGGCCCAAATTGAGATTACGGAGCTGATACAACTGCTTGCCTTGGCCTGTCATCACTAGGGGCTACCTTTATAAACCTAGGGCAGATCTCTGCAGCTGAGGACTATGCCCAGTGAGGGACACAGCTGTGAGTCACCAAAGGCTGACAGTCCTAGCAGCTGGGGGTGGGGGAGGTGCATTGGCTCCAATGAAGAGCTTTCAGCAGAGCTCCCTAGTGTAAACATTGGTGTGCTCCTCGATTCAGATCCTCTCAGATACCTTTGATTCTTGGAGTAATTTGCCCCACCTCAGAAGACTTTCTCCAGGATTGTGGTTGGTTTTGCTCCCTGGGAAATTTACAAGAAAGTTTTGAGATAGTTCAGTTTTCATTGGTTCTTTGATGATCATAAAGGTCCCTATCTCAGCCTCTTTCTCCCAACTGCACAACCCTTATATCTCTTGGCTGTTCTGGAGTCCTACTGCTATTCCAAAAGCCCTTTGAGCTGAGTGAATCTCTAGGAGGTGACTCACAGCGGTCTTTCTAAAGAATCTGGGCTGTCTTCTGCACCTGCATCATGCCCAGTGCGGGGATTTCTGGGAAGCCTTGCTTGCTTTCTCCTCCTCTTGCTTTAGTGCTTGCTGTCCTGGCTTTTCCTTTGCCTCTGCCCCATACTAATGAGTCCTTTATCAAACCTGAAGTTGGGTCTTCATCTAGTTAGTGTCAAGGCTTTAGCAGTATAAAAGGCTAAACTTTTGAAGTTTGAAGTGCTTTTCCTTTGTCTTTCAGCTTTTTCTTTGTTGAGGCAATGAATGCTACTGAATAAATGGGTGGAAGATGACAGAAGATAATAAAATGCAGAAAGGGAGGGAGGCATACTTCAAAATATTATCAATATTATTCCTCTACGCACCTATAAAGTTTTAGATGCAAATAATAAAATATATTTAAGGTGCTCTGTTTTCTCTAGTAGTAGTAGTAATAGGAATTTCTTCTTTAAAAATATCACATGAAAAAATGACACTACCTCTTGTGGTAATGGTATATGTTAAGTCAAAAACACTTCTCAAAGCAAGAAAGAAACAATAAAGGGCAGAAGTAGTTTTTTAAAGAGATTGTACTTTTAAGTCTAATAAAGTCAGATAAACATTCTTAAGTAAAAACCTTAAAATTTCATTAATAAACTGAAGGGTTAAGTTAACAGTATTTTTAAATGTTCATGAGATATATTTACAAAGGAAGAACTTCCAGGTCAATTATATTTAAAGGTAAATACATGCAAAATATATGTACATCTCAATTGATTTAATCAGTATTTTAGTGATGTACATTTTCTGATAATTCATTCTGAATGGCTACATATGAATTTTTTCCAGGATTACGATAAATTAGATGCCACAATATGAAAAATTATACAAGTCACTTTATATTTCATTATTAATTGGGTGTTTCTCCAGCAGTCAAGCCAGTCTCATTTGTTGGAATGGAATGCCATTGCTTAATGTATCTAATAATGTCTTCTAAGGATGAAATTACTCACATGGGAGAGTCTGAAGAATAAGATCAATGAACTTATATTAGTGTAAATTATCACTGATTAATGAATGCAACATTGAGGATTAAAATTTACTTAGAATTTAAACTTACTGCCAGTTTTACAAGTTTTGGATAAGTATGCCAAATATTGAAAACAGCAATCATAATAATCTGATATTTATACCTGGTAAAGTATGGTTAAAAGGGAAATTAAGAAGTATACATGTTAGATAAGAAATATTAATTTAAAGTAAAGTTGATTAGGAATAAAAGTATATATAAAAGGATTTCTTGTGTATTTTTCACAGCATATGATCTGCCCCAAATTGAGGCTAAAATTACTGTTTTGGAGTTGCAATTAGTAGCTTAAAAGGGTTTACTGTAGTTTTCAAATGTGCCTAAATTCTATCGTGCAGTTAGCTCATACTGAAAGAAATGAATCAGTGTAAAAATATTTATTTTTAATTAATTAAAAGTTATTAAATGGAGAATTAAATGACTAAGATGTTTGTTACTACCTTCCATTTTCTTAAGCACGTAATTAATCACCTCACCAGTATAAATGAATTGGGTGATAATCTCCTTGAAGTTCAAAGAAGGAAAGGATGTTAGGTGCTTGGAGAATGGAAGGGAGGGCGCAATTTTACTTTTCTTCTGGTATTTTTTTAAAGGGTGCATTTTCTCTGTTAAATGTATTGTTCTCTAATTGATACAGTTTTTAAGTAGGATCATTTAGGTTTAAGTTCCTTTCAATCAACATTACCCATTTTATTTTCATCAAAACTTTCCAATTCAAATTTTCATGCCTGAAAAAGACAAAACAAAACAAAATTCCTTCTTAGTGTGTTTTTCTATCTTAGACAATATGTTAAGCTTCTTCTCACAGACTCAATAAATGTATTCAAGCTCCTTTGTTTTTAAGAGTCCAAAACCAGCCTTGCTCCTTGCAGAAGTCTTGGAATGACTTCATGGACAAGAGATAAAATATCCTCCTGTTTGCCAAAAACTGAATAAGATGACCATTTGAGGAATATCTGTTTCCTCAAGTCTTCCATGCAGGCGTGAATGGATGACTTAAAATTTTCTGGGTAACATTCACCGCTGTATATTTATTTCACTTCAGTCACATAAAAGTAATGGGTTTTCCTGTTTCTTGACCTATTATGACCTTCCACATGTCCTTGTCATTGTACCTGTTATTCTCTTGGCTTAAATGTCCGGACTCTTATCATAAATGACTTCAAATTCTCAACTTCTTTTTAAATACCCACATAAAAGGTAACTCCCCCTTAAAACTCTGTCTTTGTCTTTTTTCAATATCTGTGTGTGTGTGTGTGTGCACGCGTGCGAGTTTGACATACTTTCTGTAAATCTTTATATATACCACTTTTAGAGATATATAAAAATGCATAACTGTTCCAGTGGTTGGTTTGCCAAACTCTCACACTTTACATTTTCTGCTTACTACATTGTGGCTCTCTAGAAAAGGGTAATCTTCCATTTCTCTTTATATTCTTAGATTTACATACAGCCTCACAAATGGAAGGCACTTAAAAATACTGAGAAGTGAATGAGTAGTCAAATTATGTCTCAATTTATGTTAAGTTCTATTTTATCACATTCTGTTAAAAGTTCTTGTATTTGGTAACTTGTTCAAAGGATAGCATTTTTTTAGAAAGCAGTTTTTTAAATCTTAACTTGTAGTTTTACTTAATTGCTATTTAGCAAGATAACTTCAAAATAGATTCCATCATAAAATCAGCTAGATCATTTACCTGAAAAAAATATGGCAAAGCTTGGAGTGTTTCAAAATGGCAAAGCTTAAAATGTTTCAGTAAAGCTGTTGAGCCAAATGTCTTCTGATTGATGAAAGATTCTCACAGTGATATCCAATGGAAATAAAATTTAGAAAAAAGTATAGAAAGAAGCAGTATGTGCTTTTTTTCCTCTTTGTAGTTTCTTCCTCAAGTTAAAATAAAGGGGGAAAAATGCTACCTCCCTTTAGTTATCACTATAAAAACATTTTGTATATATGCTTTTTAAGAGATGAATATAAATAATTTTTTTTAAAAATACCAGCTAAATTTAAGGGGTAGAGATAAAATCATACATTTTTTGAAAAAGGTTTTGGATTTAATCTATAAAGCATTAGAATAAATTAAAACTAAATTCACATGACTAAGAATAAGTGGTATTAGATAAAGTACTGATTTATAGTAATGAAAGATATAGTAGTAATCTTTTTATCATTTTCACTAGCTATGTATATATTTTAAATCCACATTATATACATAATTTATATAGTCTAATATTCTCCAAATGTGAGGAACAAAGAAAATCAGCTCATAAAAGATTTTATAATGTATACTATTAGATGTTTTAGTATGTATTTACAGTTTTTCAAAAATGACGATAATTGAGAGAAAAATAAGCTGTTTTCCAAATTTACAATAGTGCTTATATCCCAAGAACATATAAACACATCAGGGATCAGCTTGCTTTAGTTAAATACTCACAGTTTAGAATAGAGTTAATATTAACTCAATAAATATTTATGTTTTAGACATCAGATATTTATTTCTCAATTACTGCATTTTCCAATCATAGTCATTGTCTTATATAGTTGTCACAAAAACTCTCTGATGTGATTTCACACGTAAGTAATTAAGCTAGTGCAAGCAACGGGAACCCATATCTGGCTGACTTCAGAGTTCAAGCCTTTCACCAGATATGCATCTTCTTGAGGCAATGCAGAAAGTATACTGTCTTGCCATCAATGTTCTATGAACCAAAAGCTATAAAGTGAGGATAAACCACAAGACTGGAAGGAAGTGTCAACAAAAAAGAAGCCATACTCTGTAAAATAATTTAAAGAGCTTTATTCTGGGCCAAATTTGAGGACCCAAAATTTGATGACCTGGAGCCACACCCAAGATCCCTTGAGCAAGTGGTCTCTCTGTTGTTTGGTTACAGTTGGTTTTTTATACATTTCAGGGAGACAGGGATTACAGGTGAAATCGTAAATCAATACATGGAAGGTATACATTGGTTTGGCCTGAAAAGGTGAGACATTTTGAAATGGAGGCTTACAAGTCAAAGGTGGGTTTAGGGACTCTAGTTGACAATTGGCTTGAAAGAGTTAGGCTTTGTCCAAAAAACCAGGAATCACTGGAAAGGAATGCTTGAGTTAAGATAAGGGTCTTCTGTCTTTCAAGTGATGCTATACCTGAATCAGGTTGGGAAGTAAACCACAGCATAAAAACCTGTTTACTGAGATTTTATCATTTGTAGGTGTGACTCACCAGGCCCCCTTAGAAAGGAATTTGGGCAAAAGAAAAAGATCTGAGTTTAGTCCTCAGAAGGAAGGGAGGAAGGAAGGAAGAAAAGAGGGGAGGAATAAACAAAATAAATGCAGAGAAGAGGAAACTGAGCATATAAGAATACTCAATGTTAGAGAACAATAGGAGGAAGAGAGCTCAGGAAAAAAATTAAAAAAAGAGAAATAGGAAATTAAAAAAAGATTTGTTTTAAAGCAGCCAAGGAGGCAAAGTTTAAAACTGAGTGTTGCTAAAAAAAACAGCTGAGCAAAATGAGATGAGGAATTTGTGTTACTATATTAGTCCCTAGGGAGTTCTCAGTTTTATGTAACACTTGGAATTCTAATCACAATAGAAGATCATAAAGGGGAAATGGAAAAATCACAAATGTAACATCCATAGAATAACAGTAAGCCTAGAGTTTCTATCTGTATATATACATGCTGTCATTGCGCTTAATGATAGATGGAATTTGAGCATGCAGTGTCAGTGAATAAAGCATGTTATTGTTCAGATTAAAGTTTCAAGACCTGTCATCATATTGTAGAGATTCACATTAAAGGTAGGACCTGAAAAATTATGTAGAAATGCAAATGCTATAGAAATCATGATTCTAGACTCTGTTTTCCTTCTAAAAACGTATTCCATGCTGAGATGCTCATAGGTATTACTGTTTAAAAAAGAAAAAAAAAAAAGGTTCTGTATCTTAAATGTAGATGTACATTAGGAAAATATAAATTTGTAATTGTTTCCCAGACTTACTTTGCCATGACAACTTTTTTTTTTTTTTTTTTTTTTTTTTTTTTTGAGACAGAGTCTCGCTTTGTTGCCAGGCTAGAGTGAGTGCCGTGGCATCAGCCTAGCTCACAGCAACCTCAAACTCCTGGGCTCAAGCGATCCTCCTGCCTCAGCCTCCCTAGTAGCTGGGACTACAGGCATGCACTACCATGCCTGGCTAATTTTTTCTATGTATATTAGTTGGCCAATTAATTTCTTTTTTATTTATAGTAGAGACGAGGTCTTGCTCTTGCTCAGGCTGGTTTCGAATTCCTGACCTGGAGCAATCCTCCCGACTCGGCCTCCCAGAGTGCTAGGATTACAGGCGTGAGCCACCACGCCCGGCCTAGCCACCACGCCCGGCCTGCCATGACAACTTTTTGAATATTACCACAGGACAGACTTTGGGAAGTATTATTCTGAAGGATAAGCAGGATGAGGAGTTGAGCTGGTGGGCAGTTCACCGGTGACATTCACGATGACTGGGAAAACCAACATATGCAGGGGGAGGAGTCCATGGAGGACTCTGGTCTCAATATATTTAACATTATATAAATACATGTTATGCCTGAGAACTTTGGTTGTATGAAAGAGTTATTTGTTAGTGTAGCTGATTTACCTGAGAGAAATTTAAATGAGTTTCAAATGTAATAATTTTAAAAATACAATTTCATGGGAAATATTAAAATGTTTGGGTTTGTTGTATCATCCCAGGCTAGCAAGATATACTCTAGATTTTTTTAAACAGTGGAATAACCTACAAAGTTTACCCAGTTTCTCTTTATAATATTTTTCACTTAGTAAGATAAAAACAAATATGCATTTCATGCCTATTTACAAGGAGAAAAATACTTTTAATTGCCCTCAATAATTAGAAATATTTTAGAAAATTTTTTATTTAAATTATCATAAATTATCATTTATTTAAATTATCATTAATGATACCATCTTTCAAATGTGTCCCTTTATGTTAATTTTTACAAATCAATTCCTGGATTTCATTGTATGGACAAAAATTACAAATATAAAAAAATTATTTTAACTAGGCCTCTTTAGTTGTTTTAGAGGCAATTCATTCTGGCAACATTTATTGAGTCATAGAACGTATCAGGAAATACATAATTATATGCCCTTTTCTAGAGGCAGAAATCAACGACTTATTAAATTATGTTTGTACTATTGTAACTATGTCATTTTAGGGTAAAACTTACACTTTCTAGGCCAAAGCTTAATTTAAATATTTGAGAATGAAATTATTTATTCAGACTGAAAACATATAGTACACAGCGCACAATTAGGCCCCAAGAAAACAACTGTGAAGAATAAAAGGCTTCTACCTCATAGTGCTTATGTGCTATTAGGAGTTAACCAGCAAAAACCAAATAGTGTGATCAGTACTATTTCAATCACATATTTTGAGATGAGGACAAGCACTTTCTATATATGTAAATAGTTAATTTTAAAATATAAACTAAAATTAACTGCAGCTATGTATTTTTATAAATACCTGCAGCTATGTGTTTTTGTGAGGAAGTTCTTGAGGATCAGACAATGATCAGAAGCAAAAAGTAAAACATAGAGGTTTTTAATTCTGTAAGTGTATATCATTAGCTAAATTATGCATGTGCATGAGTAAGTAAATTACAATAATTCTAGCTGTTATGACAAATAAGGCCCAAATCTTAACGGCTTAATACAAAAGATGTTTTCTTGCTCAGATAATAATCCAATACAAGCATTTCTGATTGGCAGGTAGTCTTCATGTGATGCAAACAGGCTTATAGAGTCAAAGACCTCCCTAGTTGTAGATCTCTCCCTCTGCATCCTTCATTTGGTAGACTGGGGAATGGAACATTAAAGGGAAAAAAAATATATTTCTTCTCGCATTCTGTTGCAAAGAAGGATGGAAAATATAATCCCTGAATCTATGTTAAGAAAGACAAGCACTGAAGTTGTGTAGACAGTGGGTGCTCATTCCCACAGAGTGTGTGTACCAGTCAAGCTAATTCTTTGGAGCAGGTTTTCTACTTTTCCTTTCTTAAGAGGTTAATAGTCCAAAAGTAAAAGTAGGACTAATTGCCATTTTGCCATGACAGAAATCACCCTTAGTGAAATATATTGGCCATCTCAATGAGTTATTCATTCACCATGTTTCCTGATTTACTCCTCTGTGCTGTGGACACAATTTGGACAAACTGTGTGATCTACAGAGGGAAAACAAACGCAAATTCCCTGCCATCATAAAGCTTAAGTTCTAGGGAGGAAGAAAAGTGTAAAAAAAAAGAAATGCAGAATGAAAAAAAATTAAGACTGAGTCATGGCAAAAAAAAAAAAATTATAAAGAACGATGAGAGAATGTGTTATAAGTTGAATTGTGTTTTCTGTAAAATGCATGTGTTGGAGTCCTAACCCCCAGTACCTCAGAATGTGACTGCATTTAGAGATAAGGCCTTTAAGGAAGTAATTCAGGCTAAATGGGGTCATATGGGTGGGACTTAATCCAATGTGACTGGCATCCTTAAAGACAAAGGACATTTGAATACCCAGAAAGGCACCAGGAGCATACACCCATATAGGCACAGCCATGTGAAGAGATGGCAAGAGAGCCACCATATGCAAACCCAGGAGGAGGCCTGAGAGGAAACCAAGAGAAAACTGTGAAAATAGTAAATACCTGTTGTTTAAACCACCCAGTGTCTGTTACGGCAACCCCAGCGAAATAATACAGAGAACATGAAAGGGGTCTTGCTTTTATACTGGGTAACAAGGAAAGACCTTTATGGGATGTGACATAAAAGCTGAAACCTGAAAGCTGAAAGTGAGTGTAACAAGGTGAGAGTGTCTAGAAGATTCCAGGCAGAGGACATGGAATACCCAGCGGCCAATGGTAGGAGAAAACTTGAAGTCTATAGAAACACTAGGAATTATGTCTTCATTTATGTATGGAAAATTTAAGAAATTATTAACCAAGAGGTGCTAAGTTTTAGCAAAGATGAAAAAGAAAAGGAAGAAAGCGCCTGAGAGAATAAATACTAACAATTTCTTCAATTTACAACAAATATTATTATGGATTAATTTATCAAAATCTTTAAATTGAGCATTTTACAATTCCACATTGTGATTATCATTCCATATTTTCCAGGGTTTATGGATGAAAATAATTCATTTAATTGCTATATAAAATATAAAATAATTTTGAATAATGAGTGATAAATGGTACCCTAATATATAATTTTAATTAAAATAAATAAAATTAAAGACATAAATACTTAGAGTAAAAGGAATCAAACACTAATAGAGTTTGATTTTATTTTAAAGTATGTGTGAAAATTTAGCAATAAATAAGTTTAACCATGTTATATAACTTTATGTTTAGTTGCAACTGATTCTTTTAAGTTTCTTTTAGGTTTTGCATTATTTCATTATGATGCTGTTTAATTCACTTATTTATATTTCCAATTTGAAATTATTTATCTTTCATTAGTTCAAGCTCATGTAGCTAAAGCATGTGTAGCCAACAATATAAACATTGCATCATTGAGCATTTTGTTCTTCAAAAAAAAAAAATTCAGGAAAAATAACACTAGATGGGTTTCTGAAATTCTTAGAATGCCTAGTAGTTTATGTGAGTTTTGTTTAAATAATGAATAACATGCAAAGGAAACAATGACTAGAGTAAAATGTCAATTCCATCCTTATGACAGCCTATGGCATTACTTTCCTTCTACAAAAACCTCAAGTGGTCTTCCAGTACCATTGTTCTGGAAAAAGGATATGAGAAGGAGGGGGCTAATGGGAACTTTTAAATCATTATCGGCAAGTAGGGCCCAATTTGTGGACTTTCAGTTGAGTTGCTGAATCAAAAATGAGCCGCGAAAGAACATGGCAAATTTGGTATCATAAAAGGACAATGGCTTTTTATGAGCTCTCAAGATGAAGATTGCCAATGTTCCTATAAAAACCAAAAACCAAATCTAAGTTCTTCTAAAACATCTGCAATATGCACTTAGTGCTCTTTTAATTTGAGACAGGCAGAAACCAACCTCTGCCTTGGGTTTTTCAAAAGAGATATTCATGAGGCTGCCAACTGGCTGGTGATATATAACCTGAATCTAATCATGATGAAATATCAAACAAACCTAAATTGAGGAACATTCTATAAGATAACTAGGCTCTATTTTTCAAACATGCAAACATTACAAAAGATAAAAAGCCTAAGAGACTGTTTCAGATTAAAACAGACTAGAACTAAATGACAAGTAAATGTATTATTTCATCCTGAACTGAAGCTTGTACTGATGGGGAAAAAATACTATCAAGGTTATTGTTAGGAAAAAAAAAATAACAAAATTGGAATATGGACTATAGTTGGATAAAAGTGTTTTATCAATGTCATTGCAGTTTGGGTCTTTCAGAAGCAAACACTGAGGTAGACAGTATATTAGTAGGTATGTAGAATACTAAGTAGGAATCAACACCTGTGGATGGATTATGTGGAGAAACAAGGCAAAAGGTGATGGAGTCTCAACCATAAAGGTTTGGCCAATTCCATGGAAAGTTCTAGAGCATATATAACCATTCAGGCTATGTGACTCACATTGAGCCAGAATACCCCTTCTGTGATCAGTGATTGGATGTGGACTGCCCCAGGAACAACATGCCCTTAGCCAAGATTGCTCTCTGTGGATGAGGCAAACCCTGAACGAACAAAGTGACATTCGATAAACCCCTGACACACTCCCAGCAGCTGGGGCAGGAAGTTCTTCCTTCCTTATAGGGGGATCTGTTGGATGCATCTCCATGTCTATGACATGTTCCTTTTCTTGAATTTAATGCTGGTACTATGTTCAAGAATATCCTTGTTTTTAAGAAATATACACAAAGACACAGTATTCAAGTCATGTTTGAAATTATATAAAGAAAAAGGTTAAATTAAAAAAAAATTGAAAGCTAAATGGCAAATGTCAAGCTTACACAACATAAACCTGGTCTGAAATTTTCTTCGAGGTGCTGTATTCTGCGGTTTCATTTGCAAATGGGCAAATTTTACAATGGAGAAAAAGAGTTAAAGAAAAGGCTTCATTATATTCCATTCACTTCAATAAATTAGGAAGGATTATGTACATGACCTTATATTATTTAGTGTGCAAGGATAAACAACTTCCTCAAAAAATTAAAACATGACAGAGCAACAGCATATATAATGAGTAGACTACAAAACAGTAAATAACAAAGGCACAACAGAATCATAAGGACAGAAATAGTTTCACAGAGGATATTTGGGAGAGATGGCATTTGAATTAGGACTGCAAAGAGAAAGGGATGAAGTCTTACATACCAATGGGGAGAGTGGCTGATATTACAGAATACACATACACATATTTTTGCACACATACACAAAAATCTAAAAGAAAACTCTCAATTCTATTTTGCTACAAATTATGTCTGTAAATATAAACTAAAATGTGATATATATACTAAGAAAAATATCTATGTCAAATATTATATATTCCCAAAAGTACTTTCAAATTGTTATAGAATTAAATGATTTATTGACTTATAAAATAAATTTATTATATATCTGTAGATTTTTCACCTAATGATATAAAACCTAAAGGATGTTCTGTTTGTTAGTCAAGACAACCAAACCAATTAACTAAATAAATAAATAAAGCAATTAACATCCTCCTTTTTCCCAGCAAAAGTAAAAAAGCTGAAAGATAGCAGTTTTTAGGAAGAAAGTTAATTCCTATTTGCAATTAATACCTTGCACTGCCATTGTTACCATTTCTCTGGTGCAAGTTCTAGACTGCATTAACAGTAGCAAGACTGAATAGCACAGAGAATTTCTAACAGGCTCTGTCACAGTCAATAAAAAACCCACAAGAATTTGGTGTCTTGATCTTATGTATTTTTTTTTTCTTCAGCTATAAAGGAAATTAAGTGGACTGTCTATCCCATTTCCCTCCTGGGTACAGGTTGCAATAATATTTGTGTTTGACAAAAGGCTTTCTATCTTTCATAAGGACATAGTACCTAATTTATCAAACAATATATTTTGCAATTCTCAGCTGGAACATATATCAAAGAATGAACAGGTTTGAAATAAAGTAAAATGATACAAAAGGAAAAAAAGCAGCATGATCCAGAGAGAAAAACATTTTAAAAAAAAGATTCATGTCAGTTATATATGTTGCTCATCTCCCTGATATAAACCTCCTTAGCACCCTAGTTTTTCACCTTTTTTCATATCCACAATAGATAAAATTCAGCTGAGGGTGATAATAATTGATCTTCTTTTACTAGGTATGTAATCAAATAGTGACAATTCCTGGTTACTATCACTACAAAAATGTATGATTATAGGCTATATCATAGAAAATACATGATTACTGCATTCTAGGATCTCTCCTCAAAAAGCAACTGATCCTCTAGATCAGGGCCAGTTCACTGTCCCTCAGAACGTTGGAGGGCTGGACTATAGTTTTAAAAAAACTATGAACAAATTCCTATGCACACTGCACATATCTTATTTTGAAGTGAAAAAACAAACGGGCAAAAACACCCACATGTGGCCCGCGGGCCATAGTTTGAGGGCACCTGCTCTAGATCATTAAAGAGTCAACATTCAGTGCAAATAACCATTAGCATGGAACATACAAGATAGGGAAAAATCCTAACCTTTTTTTTATTTAACAAAAAATGTTACTATATTACTTATCTTTGTGCCTTACTATCTTCCCTGAGTTTCCTTTTCCACCCTGAGTAGCTCTGTGTGTGTAATTATGTGTGCATATCTGTGTGTGTGTGTGCTCAGTGATTGTGTGAATCTGTCTCTCTGTGTGAAAAATCTAAAACATTTGACAGTCATTGGGTTTGTGGAAAGGGAGATATGACCTTTAACTAGTATTTCCTTCTAGTGAGATATAATTATGCAATGTAGAGAATAACTGTATCTGTAACTATATGGAGATATATATATGTATATAGAGAGATATGTGGATATATATGTATACATGGATAAAATTTTGGATCGATAAAGACTTTTGGAAAATAATACTGAATTTTTAGTCTATTAACTGGTATCCTTCTTGTTCAAACTAGCCAAATGCTTTTATTATTGCTTTTTATTTTATAAATTTGTTCTTCATGTAGATTCTCAGTGAGCAACAATAAACATGAAAACAGCATAGAGCTTTTCATTTCCAAGAGAAGAACACTTAAAGACGTACTTGTCAACAAAACATGTTGGCATTAATACTTTTGACAAATGTAGATTGAACTCCTACCATGAAAGATACTGTGCTAAATTATAGGAATATAGATAGATTCTGACATGCATCTGAAAATCCAGTCAATACGCTAAGACATGACCATAACTAAAGGGAAGGCAGAAAGCATTCAGTGCAGCAGGATGATGATGTTTAGGAAGAAGAACAGGTCTTTTATATAGTATTAATACTCAACATACAGTAGGCATTGTTCTGTCTGTTTTCTATGCATTTGCTTATTTAATTCTCACAACACTAGGAGATCAATACTACTATTACTCCTGCTTTATGAAAGAGAAAATTGTGCCTTAGAGACATTGCATAATTCCCTCAAGTTCACAATAGCCACTCAATGATGAAGCCAGGGATCTACCTTTGGCTTGTCTGACTAATTCCTATAATACATATAGTTTTATTGCAGGTATTCAGTAATTTGATTTAATGAATAAGAGAAATACAGTGATATGCAGAGCTTTCAACAAGCAGGCCAAGGAGGACTTGAGTGGTAGACTAAGTTATTTGGAGAACTGGAAAAGAAGAGAATACATGGTTCTAATTATGTGAATAGGGATAGAAGTATGCACAGAGCAGAGAAAGGAAAGAAGTAAGGATGATTCAAATGATCCAGTTTTGGGAAACTTGATGCTATGATGCTATTAATGGAAAAATGTTCACAAAAGAGGAGAAAGATTAAAAGAGAAGATGGCTTTTGTTTTCAGTCCATTACATTTGAGGTTTAAGTGAAGCAGAAATGAAGTCATAAAAGCCATTGTTAAAAAAAATCTATTCTTTATTACTAGCAATATCTAATATCAAATTACTCAATAAAATATATAAGGATATATCATAAAAGGAACCTCACTAAATCCTGTTTCTACTCCTTATCTCCTCAGTATGACTGGCTAGCAAGTAAGAAGAACTTAAAAAAAACACTCTGTAAATATCTACAATCTGTGGTCTTTAACCAACCTGTCTATTTAAAAAATGATATTATTTCTAATGAACACTTCAGTGTCATTATTTCAGAGAACGTAAATGTCAGAAATTATCATCAAATTCAAAGTTATGGTCCTCTCCTAGGGCTTCATTAAGCAAATTTTAAATGAATAAAATTTGGTGTGATTAATAATATCAACATTTATGGAATTCCTCAAGAAAACATTTGTGGTTTATCATTTCTAGTGAAATAAACAAAAATTGCTTCTAGCTGAGTTTTGTGGGTTGCACTATTACATTTGGATGCAAATAGGAAAACTATAAATTTAGATTTTATAATATAATTGAACTAAGTAAGTAGTTAATATATTTAGCCATATTAGTTATTAACAGATGAGAAAATATAATGTTGATTTTATACTTTGGGAGTATGTCCTAGTAACAAAAATTGTCTTTTCCTCAATTACATACTTAGAATTGCCTCAATTAATTAAACAGGCTATGTCTAATCTCATTAATTAATATAATTTTTCACACTTTTTTCCTAGAGTGTTTATACTCCAACAATAACATAGCTGAAACACTGTTCCCCTAAGGTAAATGAAGAAGGTTTCTTGTTTATGTTTTTCTAGATATAAAACAAAGTCTTTGCTGTCATTAAACTATACCAGCCAATGTTACTTTGCAAAAGAGGACGAAGCTGAGACCCCCAGTATATTATATTGTCCATGGTGGTATTTTGTAGTTTTCCTATATAAAGTACAGCTTCGTTAATACTGTTGATCCTTCACATGAGAACTTTACAAACTGATTTTTAGTTGATATCAGTATTGTAGAACCTATTTATAGGATTTAGCAACTATGGTTATATAGAGTATATTCATGCATCATTTAATGATGGGGATATGTTCTGAGAAGTGTCCTTAGGTGATTTAGGTGATTTTTTCATTGTGCAAACATCATAGAGTGCATTTACACAAATCTGAATGATTACCTACTACACACCTCGGCTTTATGGGCTAGCCTATTGCTCCTAGGCTACAGACCTGTACAGCATGGTACTGTACTCAATAATGTAGGCAGTTGTAACACAATAGTATTTGTGTATCTAAACATATCTAAATGTGGAAAAGGCATAGTAAAAATACAGTATTATAATCTTAGGGGACCACCGTTGGATATATGGTCTGTTGTTGACCAAAACATCCTTATGCAGCACATGATTGTATTTAACTTAGTCATAGTCCTTAGCTGATTTGAATATTGCTGGACAAACATAGAAGTTTATGTTATCCTTAAAAGTCCTTTCTAACTTTGCTATTCTTCTCCCAGTTTAGCAGACTCTGTCATGGTTACCTCATGGAAGTCACTTGAGAACGCTCCCTTGTTTAAGGGCTTTGATATGGTAGTACAATAACTTCGCTTTTTAAACATTTTGATAATAAAAGTGTTAATAATTTCATATGTGAGCTCATATCATGAAATGTAATGACCAAAACTATGTCATTGTATTAAGGACATTGTCTTTTAGATGATAATGGATGGTTAAACAAATAATTACTGAATAGTTTACAAACTTACAGGAAAGTAAGACTACAGCAAGGTATATCCTTTTACATCTCTTTATAAGGTGGCCCTGTTTTCTGGCTTCCATCTTCTTCTTTGCTTACTTCTATGGTAGAGGGGTAGCACCCTCTCCTCAGAGGGTAATTTATTTGACCTAGCACTACCACCTGAGTTCAAGTTTGTGTAAATGCACTCTATGATATTTGCACAATGATGAAATCATCTAGACATAATTTCTGTGTGTTAATATTGGGGGTGAATAAAGAAGGCAGCCTTGCTATGCTGCACTAAAAACCTTTTAAATCTGCTCTCTATTTATAAATCTAGCTTTGTATTGTCTCCCGTCTCCTTTGAGACAGCCCATCAGTCAACAATAAAGCATTTTCTGAAGTGTGGATTATTCAATATTGAATATTGCTGCTTATAAGGATGCAACACAGTAGGTCAGGGTACTTGTATTTCTTCTCTGAGCCCTTTAAGCTTCTATTAAAGCATAAAGTAAAGTGATATGCCCTGCCTTTTTGTCAATAACCAATCTGTAATCCTGATCTTGTATAGGCGAATTTCTGGGAAACAGAATACACACCTGTACACACACATCTTATGAGAACAAACATATATTTTTAAACAAGTACATTTACATTTGTACTATATATTTAAGAAAATTTTAATTTAATGTTTTAAACCAAATAATCTCATCTTTGCTTTAACTTTGCACAGGGCCCAATGTAAGTATATATTTTTAAAAAATGTTCTCTCAGAGATGAATTCAATACTTTGCTAAGAAAAAGGGGAGAATGAAATTTTTCTTAACATTTCCCTGATTACTCTCTTAGCTCCTTGAGTGCTTATTATCTTTATCAATCATTTAATTACTTTGGCATTTAATAGTTAATGTCTTTATATTGCTATTTAAACATTTCATGAGAGAGTTTAGAATGGTAGCCAAAAAAGACTGGAATTTGGGGTCACACGTACTTAATTTCAAATCCCAGAGTTGCTAATGATTATGAGGAAAACATTAGGCAATTCCTGTAGTTTCTACAGTTTTCATTCCTGTAGTTCATAATTTATTAAGGGGGATGAATACAGTCTACTTCTTATGGCTGATGTGAATTAAAAGTAATGTGCATAAATCACATAGCCTAATGCCTGGCAAATAGTAGAATTTAGTAAATGGTGACTATCATAGTTATTGAGGTTGTTATGATGATTACCATATTTCTCATTATGCAAAAAAATGTTCTTTAAGAACTCAGCCAGTCTTATATTTGGTTTATGTCCTCGACAACACGATAATACCACTAGCCACCTGCTAAGAAATAAATGAATACATGAATAAAATAGTTTCAGAAATTCTTCATAAATCTACTTTAGCAAGTGAATAACTGCAAGGTGAATATCTCATTTTATTTTAAGTGGTTTTTCGATATCAGTCATCATTAGGATCAGCCCTCCCTGAGGCCACTAGCTTTTGACCATGACCTCTTTAGCTAGTAGAGCTTATCAAGAATCATTCATTTTATGATATTGTGATATCTTTCTGGGAAGTTCAATTTGCCAGAACTTCTAAATCATCAATCATTTAGCTTACTCCATACCCAGTTTAGATTATATAACACCCCCTAATGTACTTAATATTTTTATGTACCCAAATAATGTGAGCAGTATATTCATTATGATTTCTGAGGAATAATTTAATCAGAGAATTGAGAAATGATTGCTTTTACCCAGTTGCTGCACTATCCAAAATAATCGCATTTCTCAACTTATCTCCACATCTCCATGAAGTTTTTCTTTACATTATAAAGTTAATGAAATTTGGCATCGCACCAAGATAGTAATCATGCTATTCTTAATTGCCAGCCATCTGGAAATAGTTCAGATTTTACCCCTTCATGCCTATAGTTTTGAAAATGTCTTTAAAAACGTCGCCTTGGAAAATGTGGCAAACCTCCTCTTTTTCAATTGTGCATGCCATTTTAGATCCCTCTACAACTATTTGGTGTCTATAAAGTAGAATGCGAATATCAGGATTTTAAAGACCTGCAGTTTTATGTGAACTTGGACAGGTGTTGCTGGTCAAATTGCCTGGAATGCAGAGTCTGAGACCAAGATTAGCAGGTAGGAAGTCTAGCCAGTCCTTCCCCTGTGAAAGAAAGAAAGGAAGCAGGATTGGACAGAGGAATAATTTAGGCTGTGATGCAGTGTAAACAAAGCCTCAGCTGACCTCAGGACATTCTGATTCTTGGGTGACCCTTGAAAGTTGTCCTAAATTAAGGGGTACAGGGATGGGGGATCAGGCTTCTATATTCTTCATGGACCAGTCAATAGATGTACTTATGCCTGGAACAGGGAGGTCACCTAGAATGAGGCAACTCTCTTCAGCTGAGGACAATTTCAGGAGAAGGCTGATGGGCCAAAGGCATTGCACATGGCAGCTGGAGAATTAAGCCCTTCCATCCTAAAGAGGAACACAAGTGGTGCAGCGTTCACTACAGTACTATTCTAGATTCCACAGGGTGTTTGGATAATTGTGATGTAGCTTTAAATGCCTTGGTTAATCGTCTATAATTAGTAAAAGGAATAAAGGCATCTTGAAGCTTCTCAATACTATTGGTTATCTGAACATTATGCGAAGATCTTAGACCTATTTTATAAAAGTATTTTATATTACAAGCATTAAAAGTATTTTGATTACAACAATCATATTCAGGGTCTTTAGACATTATTGCATAATCCCTAATTCTTTTTCTCAGATCATTCAGGTTTTGATCACTTCTAAATTTGGACAAGTGTTTAAATAGAGTACTTTGCTGAATATTTAATGTATTCAATGTTTATTTTTGAGGAAAGTGTGAGATCTTTTTTCTAGTAATTCTGTAGCTTACTTCTGTGGCCAGAAGATTAGTCAGGCTTTTATATTTTTGTATTATAAGACCAACTTTGTCTCATATATCTATTGTGTCTTTTGGCAAGTGATATGTGCTTTCCAGTTTGCCTCAAAATTGGGTTCACTGTTATCTATTGCTAAGAAGCAAACTTAGATTATTGGTGAAGTTTCAAAGGAAACCAAATTTGCTAACTTAAGGCCAAGTTTTATCAACATTAATAAGCTTAGAAGAGTTAGGAAATTCTCTTTTTTATAGTTGTGTTATCCACTGTTAAAAACACCAAGGCATTTAGAAGACCTTGCTGATTCTTCATGGTTATAATACAAAGGCGCATCCTGTCTGCACTAGTTCATTGCCTCTGGTGTCACAGCAGAAAAAGGCAAGACAGAGAATGCATATAAATATATTAAGTAAGAAAAGAAGGCAGGGAAATCTTTTACATTAATATAAGTTGTTTTAAAGGAACCATTTGGTAAAATGGACTAATAAAACCTAATTTGTGTAATAAAATACACATAGAAGAGAAAAATAGGACTGTCTCTTTCTTGACTATCCTTCAGTTATTTCAGAACTATTTTCTTTTAATTGAAACGAAATTATTGCTCTTTCATCGCAGCCTAAAAGGCTTTAAAATTATAAACAATATTGCATCTGACTGAATCGTTATCCTAATGGGATATTCATCAAAAGCCTATGAAGATTCACAATGAGAGGCTTTTATAACTGAAATCAAGTGTTATGTATAATGGCAGTTTCAATACATGTGATCTTTTCTCAAGAATTGGCTTGGCTTGAAAATATAGAAGTCTTACTTTGATTAAAAAGAGCATTACTATGGGCATGACAAATGATTGGAGTACTCTGAATATACTGCATGATAAGCTGAGTATGACTGATTCTGAGTGGTGCTCGGGATGTCCTCATTCTTCTCACCCAATCTCCCAAGTGCACACTAATCAAATCTAAGTCTATTTCTGCTCTCTCTTCATTAATGTTTTTAATTTAGAGACTGAGAAGATATAATCCAAGAATCAACTGGATTTAGCTTTTCAAATCATTTTTTAAAGTATATTCTTTATAAATACCTGAAGTCGCCTAGCATTAATGAATGCCAAGTCACATTTTCTAAAACTTTCCTAATCCTTTTTCATAGATACTGTCCTAAGAAGTGCTTAGTACTTGGGAGTAAAAGGCTTTCCTACATAAACCACAATGTAAAATTTTTTGACTCTATCAAGGGATAATTGTGTGAGTAAAAACAAAGGATTGTATTGTCAAATCAGTCTTGTGCAAATCAGATTATCACCCAATATCAAGCTTTACTAATAATTTCAAGGAAACAATTGGTCAGTATGATAAACAGGGAGATAAATGGGGGTTGTTTGAATGTTTTATTATTTCTTATATTCTTTAGAAAATAACAAATTGAATTAAACTATTGGAGCACAAATTAAACCAGTCAATTTCATTTTTATTCTTTATCCAATCTGGCATAGGGCAAAGTTTGCTAATTAAGATTGATTTTTAGATGAAATTCTAATTTTATTTTATCTATACATTTTAATTTTCCTCTTCTTTATTCCCCCACTTTTTTGGATACCTGATTATTGATTATTTCTTAAATTTGCAGCATATAAACTTAAGTCATGCTAACTCATAGATCATCTCTTTTAAAGTAGAAATAGAAATGTGTCAGTAATTTCTGTGTGCCAGATTTCTTTAAATTTTAGACATTTCAAATCTTACTTTAATCCTTTCAAGATATTTTATTGCTAAGTTTATGCTATGTATATTGCCATATTTAATTAAGGATCCTGGAGTTCCATAAACGTTTGTACTATAAATCTTGGAGGCAAAAAGGCTTGTTCTGATGAAGATTTAACAATTATTTGAAAACTTGCCAAAAAGAAAAGTTTTTATTCAGAGTTAAAGTAACAATGAAAAATACTGTTTTTAAAATATTTTAAATGCCGATTTTAATGGACCTAGCCACAAAATAAATAGGTGATTCTATTTGTATAATATTTTTTCTGTATGATATCAAGAGCCAATGTTGTAGAGCCTTTTCTTCAAACTTATAAGCAGTATTTTTTATTCGGTAATATTTATCTCAAGAAATTTATTATCATTTCAATTTCACCTCTTTATTGTTGCCACCCAATTATTGAATACAATTTTACTAATGTTTGGTGCAGAAGACTTCATATTCAAATGCAACTTTCTAGGACTTTATTAGCTAAACAGCACTAAAAATAATAAAGTCTCCTTTCATCTCCAAAAAACATTTCTCAGGAGAGGCTGTCAGGTTGAATAAGAAGTAGACATTTTTATTTGGTAATTTTCTGAAAATAATTACAGGATTTAATGTCCCCAAAACAGAATATTAATCAGATATAGATTAAAATGACCAAACCTGAGACCTATGAACAAATATTTCACATCTGTTTGCAGATTATAATGACAACAATTCATAAGGTGTTGACTGAAAATGCAGCATCAGGGACTCCACACTTAGTGATAAACATAAATTAAACCAGCCTGGGCCCAGCGCCCGGGGATCCAATCAAGCAAACAAAACTGAGCAAAGAAATTCCTAAGAATAAGAGCTAAAGACACTGATATGATTAAGGATGTGGCAAGGTCTTTACCGATTTTGAAAAGATTTACATAACCCCATTCAATGATATTGGGTAGCTGACCCAAAACATGATCCATTTGTTCTTGGAGGTAAGACTATCTGATAGCATTGGAAGGAATTCTCACATTAATTCAAGTATGTGTATGCACACGTCCACAGAGTCAGTGGTCAGCAGTCTTGTCTGGACATCCTGCTTTCTGAGTTGAAGGCCTACTTCCCTAGACTCTGGTTTTGGGCTTCCTTTCTCATGTCTAAGTCCCAATGTCCATTTTATCTCTGTGGCTCTGAGACTTCTCAAACCTACAAATGATTGAGTTTCCTTTTCCCCTCCATTAAGATGTACAGTCTTCTACTGACTGTGATAATGGCTGCAACCTATTTCAACCCTAGACATATGCTAAGAGAGAGGGGCTTTTTCTGTGCTGATGGTTTAAAGACAGGCAGCGGATATTGATTTGTGTTGACCAATGGTGACGTCCGTATCAGCATAGCTAATACATTCAGGAGCCGCAATGTGGATCATAACCACATGGGCAATAGAGTCAGGATACAGGCCGTATTTTATATCTCTACATAAAATATTAGAAATAGATTTATTAGATTGAAAATGTAACTTTATTTCCTATAAATGGGGATAAAACGTGGGCTTTATGTCAAGTATAAGATATTTTCTTACAACAAAAGAAAATTTCAAACTCGTGCAATGATCTCTTGTCTCAAATTTGCAGAGAGTAAATAAAGGAATTCTAATAACAAAAACACTTATGTAGTCCAACTTCCTCATTGCATAGCTATATGAAACTGAGGGTCATAGGTATTAAATGCTTTTCCCGAGGACCTAATAAATGGCTATTGACATTTGCCACGTCTAGAACTTAAACTTAGGGAGTCCAATTTCAGGACATTTTCCATTATGCTGTAATGAATAGATGAAGCCAGACTGCCTGAATTCAAATATTGGCTCTGCCATTTCTAATGAAATACCAGTAAGAAAATTAATTAATATCTCTTTATCTTGTTTTTTTCTTCTGCAAAATGAAGATAATATACCTTGTACAAAGCATGCTTATGAGGATTAAATCAAGTCAAATAAAGCACTTACTTTGATACAGTAAACACTCAAAAACTGTTGGCTAATATTATAAGTTATAATTATAAATATAAATTTAAAACTGTCCCTACATAAATAGCTATACATACCTTCTTAGAATGCATACATTCATAGAGATATACCTTAATTATTTAGAAGCTAGAAATAAAGGTATTGTATAAGATAGTTTGGTAAATCAGAAGGTACAATGAATCCATAGGTTTAGGTGATGTTTCTTTTAATAACATGAGCCATAGAAACCCTCCTAGAATGACACTTATTGCAAGTAGAATCTGCACAACAGTTCTTCCAAGGAATGTAACTAGTGCTGGATCATGGCCAACTAAGTAGCATGCATAGTTTGGTGTTTCCCCCTACAAAACAAGTGGCCTGATAGTAATTCTAATTATTCTATCTGAACTATATAACAAGAAGGAAAATGTGTACCACATGTAATATCAGTTAAAAATGTGAGGGTTTCTTTTGGCTTGTGTAACATTTTATGACTTAATTTTGGAAGAATATTAGAACCCTATTGTGCTACTGCAATAAAAGTGCCATTGTAGGTTTTTACAAAATATGGTACTATGTAAAAGTAAGTGAATAAAAACAATTATCAGTTAAATGGGCAATTCTGTTATTTCAAAATTATATGAGACCATGGAATAATGTAACTGCCTCACTCCTTAGCTAAATTGAGAAATAATTGGGTGTTTATTAGCAACTGTTAGATGTAGGATATTGCATTTTTTAACCATGCATGGTGTGGGAAAAGGAATATGTTATGAGTCATGCGCAAAAATACATGTATTTAGTTTCATTGACTTTTTTTTTTTTTTTTTTTGAGACAGAGTCTCACTTTGTTGCCCAGGCTAGAGTGAGTGCCGTGGCATCAGCCTAGCTCACAGCAACCTCAAACTCCTGGGCTCGAGTGATCCTTCTGCCTCAGCCTCCCGGGTAGCTGGGACTACAGGCATGCGCCACCATGCCCGGCTAATTTTTTATATATATATCAGTTGGCCAATTAATTTCTTTCTATTTATAGTAGAGACGGGGTCTCGCTCTTGCTCAGGCTGGTTTTGAACTCCTGACCTTGAGCAATCCGCCCGCCTCGGCCTCCCAAGAGCTAGGATTACAGGCGTGAGCCACAGCGCCCGGCAGTTTCATTGACTTTTAATCCAAGCATTTAAACCAAAAATTTTGAAAATAGGCATATATTATTCATGGTACAGCTTTCTAGCCAGTTGGAATTCTGAGTCACTGTATCTTTCTGTCTAAATATCAGTCATTTCCTATCCCTTACAATCACCTCTTATAATAATTTAGCCAAGAAGATGCATTAGTCCTAGACATTAATTGAAGTTTGTGTCATAATTTTCATAATGACAAGTATTTTATGCAAATGCCTTCAATCTGTTAAACTTCTCTGCATATAGTCTTCACTGATGGTCCTTTGTGTTTTTAAAACATATGGCAATGATTTAGAGACATGTAGTCTATTTGATACATCAATATTTAGACCAGTAGAACTACTGCTCAGTTTTAACAGCTTGCCTGGGTTTGTGTGAAAAGTCATGCTTTAAACTCAAATTAACTTTATAGTTTAATCCGCCAAGAAATCAACTACTGTGAAGTATCAAATGTTTACACAATGCTCTGTGTGTGTGTGTGTGTGTGTCTGTTTATGTGTGTGTGGTATTTTAAATACATCCTCATAAATCCGTCCAATTTAGTAAGTAATCTCTTTAGTAGAAACCTTTCTCAAGTTTTCATTCACTTTTTCTGAAGTTTCATCTGGGCGTCTCCCATAGTTATTGGTTTGAGCAAGCTGCTTAGACTCACTGATCTGAGTTAGCATAGCTGAGTTAATAATATAGCTGGTGAGTTGGGCATGTCCCTTAGATGTGTTAGAGATAACTCTAATATGTGAGAATTGGCATGCAGGAAGACAAGATGGAGTATGTAAGAGTTCTTATACAACTATACCCAATGTTTCAGCTTAGCCCTTTAGCATATTAACAAGTATGAATAAAATATAATATTTTATGAAAACACTCCACCATAAGAAAATATTAGTTGTGCCACAGGGAAATTGTAACTGTGATCTTCCTAATATCTGTTTGTACTAAAGTCCCACATGGATGTCCTTCCAGGTCTCTTATATGCTGACTCCAGTGCCACTCTCTGACATAAACTCTTCTTCTTTGCTTCCAGGCTTTCTGTTGTGCCTTGGTCATGTTTTTCATCTGTCTGCTGCCTTTTCCAGTCACTTGAGTTGAGTACAGGTCTCTCGTCCCCACAGAACTGCCCTAAATTCCACAGGCATCACTTCCAGACACTGAAAAGGAAAATCTTTCATACACTTTTGTCTGAACATTTTCTACCAACCCCACCATCCCTTACACCAACCAAGTAAAATCTCTGGTTTCCAGGGAAGAATACATTGGTATTCCCGAAGACAAGGGAGATGGGGGTCCTTGGTATCCTGTTTTCCCATCTATATCAGAAGTTGTTCTTTACACTAACCATGGACTCTTAGTGAAAACGTTGAACTCTTAAGGCAATAACTAGGAAATTTAACATTATTATTTAATTATAAGATTAATATCCTAATATTTAGGATTCCTTTTGATGAAATAATGAAACAAAATTTATGAACAGGGTACAGATACAGTTTATTGAGAAAACAAATTTGCCTCATGTTATAGATTTTTCTGAGAACACTGTCTTCCTCTGAAAATATAAAGCTAGATCTGAGAAGTGCTGTTGTTTTGAGCAGATGTTGCTTCAAAGCTTAGAATGATGATTATTTATTATTTTTTGTGAGTCTAAGTGTTGCTGGCCTGGACAAATGGGGGTCAGTATGGGATAATACAACCAAAATGTTTGTATACAAGGAGGCATGAAAAATGTGGGCCATTTATGTAGTCCATCTATAAAATTGTACTAGGGATGAAAGCCTTGGGAAACTAGAATAAGAAAGCAAAATGTGAATTTCAGAGCACAAACTTTTTATGGGCCTGAGTCCACACAGGACATCTGAGGATAGGAGTTTGGGTCAGCTCTAATTAAATTTATTGATGTCCGAAGCTGACAAAGAACAAATTATATGTAGGTTTTATGAGAGTACACTCGACATTTTTTCTGAAATTGCCTTTAATAATAGGTTTGTTTTTTAATGTGTGGATCAATGGAATATTTCTATACACTTGTCTCAAATCACTAATTTATTTCATTTCACAATATTTTCTCTAGTGCCAAAAAAATCCTAAGAATTACTTTCTTAAAATCTGAATAATCTCCTCAAATATAAATTTTTATAAAAAAAAAAGAAATACAATTTTTAATCTTCCCTTAAACATCCAAACTCTGTGGAATAACGAAAGTGTGATATAAGGCCCACCTAGTTGACAGACATTGCCATGTGCCATTTTTGAAGCACGGGCCTCAATGTTATTTTGCTTATAAAAACAAACAACAAAACCTGCTCAAATGTTGTCTATCAAAAGTTAAATGATGCCGGCTTTAAAAAACAGCTCAAGCAAATCAACAAAGTTTTCTGTATTTAAAGTTAAATATAAAGAAAGTAAAAAATGTTAAAACCTTTTCAATATATTGAAATCCACAAAAAGAAAATAATGAAAATAGTTAGATATTATCTTATGATAGAATTTTAAAGAGTAATGTGTATTTTCTAAAATATAATATAAACATACCACAGTTGCAGATACATCTGAATTTTCTTTAGTCATTTGCTCATCATATCAATTTATATTAACTGTGAATCATAATAAGCAATATCTAGTACATCCTTTGTATTTCATTGTTATTTGGCAATAAAACATTTTTATAATCATTGGCAATAATTACATATATTAAGGGCAAAGTAAAATAGTTCTTAATTATATTCAAATGAAAATACATTTACAAGAGGAAAAGGGGAGAGCAAAGAAATTAAGGTGATTACAAGCAGGAAATAAAATTAATATTAAAACAATGGACAGTGATAAATTTCCTAAAACAGACAAACATGAGGGAGTGATTTTTTTAAAAGGAAACAAAGTAAAAACTATAGATAGATGAATTATTATGCAATTAACATGTGAAGCAGAACCATATAACACAAATAAATAAACTTTGCAGAGCTGAAACTTTGAAGAGTAAGTCATGCTATAAAGAAAGGAGTTAAGATACATAAGCCCTCTGAAACCTTTTCCAGTTTAACAGGCTATGTCTCTCAGTGTCAATTCTAGTCAATATTAGAATATCTCTGCATGAAAACCTCTTCGGTAACTAGATGCCATGGGACCTGGAAAGCAGAACAGCATCTCCTGTAAGTGCCATTCAGCCTCCCCTTCCTATCTGTTGTTGTTAGGTCTCACTTTCAAACCAACAGGGGAGAAGGGAAAAGTAAGAACAATGTTGCAGAGAGTGTCTGGAAAAGGGAGGAGAAGGAGCAGAGGGATGGACGAGCAAATGAAGGAAATAAAATAGAGGTGATGGTAGCATTGTTACCACCACTGTCAGAGTCCATACCTTCTCTGCTGTCCAGATGATAGAGAGATCTCTGGAAAGATCCAAGGGCCGTCAATTTAAATTGTTTCTTTTCTGCCATTAGCTAGTTTTGAAATATTCAAAACTCTCAGAATGTTTTGCTGTTCGATTCCATATTTCATTATAATTTAGCTTACAGCTTCCCAGTAGCTGATTTCCGTCAGGCCTCTGGGAATCTCGATCTGTACCTGCACAGCTTGGCACTTGGCTGAGGACTGTCCTAAGGGGCCCCTATGCAGAGTCCTGGACGCCCTCCTTTGCATAGCTCATTTCTCCATAGCGCTCTGGCCCACCAATTCCACTGGCCTCAGCAGCCCCCATTTCTGATTTCATCTGCAGCTCAGTGAAAGTCGCTAAGACCTCTGTGTTCTGTTGGGGCTCCCTTGTCTGAAACACAACCTGTAAAGTGCCTTCCCACAGAAAGGCCAAGCAATAGTGGGGATTGCACCGTTCTTTCCCTTCCTTAAAGAATCCAAGTCCTGTGCTGCCTATTTCTTCTCGAAAATTTGTATACAGTTGCTTCATGTATTATGTTCAATTTTATAATTGGCTTTAGCAAGAATGTGTGTCATGTTCCAGTTACTCAGTTACAGCCAGAAGTCTCATTTTAAATTCATAGTTAAGCATTTTACATTACTACATTCTGAAAGGATCAAGAACTAGAGATCTTATCCCCTCCTTTAATTTTTCTATACATGGTAAGAAAATTATCTGTATTGTTTAATGTCTTTTATTAATTACAAATGGCATAATTGTCCTCCCTGAATGCCAAGGCGATATTATATCACTCATTTTTTTAAAATGTGTTTGCATTTCCATCATACAATTTATGTGACAATTGCTTTTCCCTCTATAGTCAAAGCTAACATGGACTAGTAATTCAATTAGTGAAATATCCATATCTGTTTTCACTGTTTCCTGTAAATTTCTCAAAGGGCTCATTATGGAAGCATTATCTCTGCCAGGGACCTAATTATTTGCCTTCATATTCTAAGCAATTTACCTTTCATCTTTAATCGTGGCTTCCTTGAACTTCTGCTTCTGTTGTATTCACTTCAATTTTATGTAATTCGTGTTAGGTCATGCCATTCCACTGGATTTTCATTTTCTGGGTTTCCTGTGCTTTTTCTTCATTGCTCCCTTACAATTAATAGTGATCACTTTTCACCTCTAGTATATTTATATCTCAAAAGTATACCTTCTTATTGAGCATCTTTTTAATTAGCTCAAGTATTTTCTTTATGCCCTTCTTCATATTCAGGGACATCTGGCTAAGAACCAGCTCTTCATATACTTAAAATCAATTTTACTTACACTAATTAATATTTCATTTTAAAATTCTCACTCCTGATTCACTTAGAATTATAATATTTTCAGTAATCATACTGTTTGCTTTATGATATACAATATACAGTGTTTATCTTCCTCTTTGGTCTTGAAACATAAGGTACTCGATCTGCCACCTGACTCCCAATCCCAGGGATTAAGCTCATAAATTAATCCCAAAGTTTAATGTTGGATGTTGACTTGATTACAACAGACACTAGGCTTTCAAGGCAGTTTACTTGATTTCTTAAGTGTTATAGAAAAGTATAAGAATGGCTGTACCCGTTTTTTCCCGCTTTAATGTCATCCTTCTTCTGCTTTAAGTGCTACTTTCCTCTTTCTAGTTCCTTTATGTTCTGCCCACCTTCCTTCCCTCCCTTTCTTCCTTCCTACCATCTCTTTCTTTCATCTCATTTAAAACTTACAACTATTCCACAAGAAAATATCCCTCTTTAATGTAGAAATTGAGATATCAGTTCATTACCAAAGTTATACACTGAGTAATTGGGAAAATCAAAAGTCAGACCGAGTTTTGTGTGGTTCCTAATTCCATGCTCTCAACCACCACCATGTATTATTTGCAAACTAAACTGACATATGTAGAAACTACATTCAAATGTAATAAAATCCATCCAGGATAAATGATACTTCTTCATTGACCAGTAAAGCCTGTTCCTAATTTTCAAATCAATGTTAATGGCTTAAACAATATAATTATAAATGTTGCAACAATACAAAATCATTATTTAGGACTGCAGAAAATCATATTTTATAATAGAATCACTATAAAGCTGAGAAACTGGTTCATCTTTCAATTTGGCTTTCATCTCAATATGTGAACATTCCATCTAGACAGGAATCTATGCTGTGACCACCAGTGGTTCTTTTTTATTATTTCAAAATATTAAGGGAGTATAAATGTTTCTGTTACATGGATAGTTTTTGTAATGCTTGAGTCAAGGTTATGCGTATACCCATCTCCCAAAATACCAGAGGTTCTTTATAAGTCAATGGAACGCATGTCAAATATATAATAAAACAAGAAAATTTGTTCCACCCAAACATCCATCCATGAATGCATTTGTCCATTCATATACCCATTTATTTACTTAGTAAATATGGATTGATCAACCATTATTTGTCAAATACTTGATTATGCTATGAGAATATAACAGAAAACCTAACAAAGGCATTCTCTGCCTGCCCTTAATGAACTTTCAGTTTATAATAAAAAACTCTACAGAAAAAGTTTTTCATTCACACAGGAGTAAGATTACATCTCAGTATCAGTTTATTGAGTTCTAAAATTAATATTCTCTGTACTTGACATCTTTTTTTACCGGAAAATCTAATATGTATTTTTTAAGCATCCCTTGGACTTCTCACATTTTGATTAAGTAACCTAATTATGGCAATAATTTTCATTCATCACTGTTTCCAGTAAGGATGGTGAGAATGTTTTTTTAACTGTACCACTCTTAATTTTTAAGGTTAGTTATTCTTCTGGATATGAAGAGTATTTGTGAATACATAGTAACCCTCTTATAGCTCTCTTCTCTGAGAATTTGAGTGGGATTTATCATATAATAAGTGCCCTTGGATTCTCTCCAAGGGGTTTTATACTCTCAGAAGTTCTGAGAGGCCCTCAATAAGAGTTTTCAACACAAATGTAATCATTTCCTAAGAAATCTAAGTAAAAAAAAATGTTCCTTCAACACCTTTATTATGACATTGTGTTTCCACATTCTATTTGATAACTTTATTGAAGAAAATGAATGTAACTCTTTATTGAAAATCTTAATAAGTTAGAATTGAGTCACTAGAATTTTAAAAAAGAAATTATTTATAAAAAAGTATAACAATTATTTTTCTACCATAAAGTAATATATTCTGGAATTTCAGAGAGGCCTAGGTGACTTCATCAGATAGCAAAAAGATTATACAATGTAGAAGGAATATTTAAAATTAGCGTGATAATGGTGGTTTAATTATATTAAGAAAACAAATTTACAAAATGACAGAAAAAGTGAGAATCCCAGACTTCATAGCTCCCTTTAAAGAGAGATTTTATAAATATGTTTCTATATAAAAAGGAAGAAAAGGAAGAAAAAAAATAGTCATAGTTCAGCAGTCAGCCAACTTTTTCTCTAAAGGGGCTGGCCAGTCGTACTATTTTAGGTTTTGGGGCTTTATGGTTTCTGTTGAAACTACTTGACTCTGGGACTATAGCTTTAAAGCAGCCACAGAGCTGGGGTATAGATGTGGCTGGCGCACGTTAACAAGTGAGTATGGCTGTGCTACAATGAAGCTTTACCCAGGTGAACAGGAGGCACCACATTTGGCTTCATAGTTTGCCAATGCCTGCACTAAGTGGATATGGGCATTTTAAATATAGTCTAAATGATGGAAAACATGTTTGGAGATGTGGGCCTAGCAATGTCATAAATTACACAATTGATGTCAAAAATAAACTGTATACAACATTAGTCTCCAGAGGAAGTGCATTAAAAATGTGAAATATTTGAGTAAATAATATGGCAGAATTTGTTTTAATATCTTCTTTTTTTTTACTTTTTTTTATTTCAGCATATTATGGGGGTATAAATTTTAAGGTTTCAAATAATGCCCTTTCTCCCCCTCGCCCCACAAGTCTGAGTTTCCAGAGTGACCATCCCCCAGATGATGCACATCTCAATCATTATGTATATATACACCCGCTCCCCCCTCCCACCTGCCCAGTGCCCTGTTACTGTAGTCCTACGTGTCCACTTAGGTGCTGCTCAGTTAATACCAGTTTGCTGGTGATTATATATGGTGCTTGTTTTTCCATTCTTGGGATACTTCACTTAGTAGTATGGGTTCCATTTCTAACCAGGAAAATATAAGATGTGCTATATCACCGTTGTTTATTAGAGCTGAATAATATCATCTTTAGAAGTACTTTTTGTTGCTGTTTTGTTAATAAGTCTGTAAATAGTTTTATACATTATTAATGCTGCATTTTGTTTCATTCACAAAAGAACATCTACTCTATTACCATTTTTAAAAGTAATGGATAAATAATGCAATCACCATTTGTTCTTATTTCTTTAATAAAGTTTTAATATTTATAGTGGAGATTTTTTCTTCTCTGGGAGAAGGCTAGGTGGTTTTTTGAATGACATTATTTTTAAATAAAAAAAGTTATTCCAAAGAAAAACTATAAAGGAAATTCTAATGGTCACTTTTTCAACCAGCTATATCTGTTTATCTCAGCTTTAGTATATATAAATCCTCAAATAACTGCAGGTTTTATTGACTCTCCTATCAGAACATTGATTTGCTTTTTATATCTGGGTTTATTTTGAGTAACTTTGTATATGCAGAACTTTCATTTCTAGAGATTAATTGAAAAATAATCACATTTGACTTACATACTTTAATATGCACCCATCCCTATTATTGATTATCTAGTGCTTCAGTTGAATAAGGCATAAACCACTTGCTTTCCATTCCCCACTACCACTATTTGACTCCAGACCTTTGATTTATAATCTCTTTGTCTCCTATTCTCTCAGCTTCTTTTTGAATTCCCTAATCCTATCTGCTGATAATTTTTGCAGAACTACATAAATGAAGCCTAAAACCTTTGCCTGACTTTCAAAGATGTCTCGTACTTATGCTGAATTTATTTCCCTGATCTTTTAAACTGCTTCTAATGTCTTGAACACTTGAGCTTTCCCCAAGAATTTCCTTCCTTCACTGTCTGACTTTGAAACTCTGTGCCTTCATGTAGTTTAGATCAAACATGATCCCTTGATTCCCATGATCCCCTTGTCTGATCACAGCAAAGTATTCATATTATATTTAGGTCTAGAAGTCAAGACTGATCCCTACAGGCTGACATCACAGAGAGGAAGATAGTGTTCTGCAGAGACCAAGCTCTGTCCTATAATACTGCTGCGGGGTCTCAGTCTCAGAACACCTCAAAGGAGGAGCTGGTGTCCTCTAATTATGAAGCTGAAAAGCCCCTGTGAAACAGTGGGTCCCTCCCTGGAGTGTAACATCTGGCTCCGAGATCCCTGGATACCCCAGCCAGTACTGCTTTTAAAGCTTGCAATGTGTTGTCTGGTCATTTGTCTTTGTTTGCCCAACAACTTCATATTGCCAAATAGTGTAGGTTTATAGACTGTAGATATCCAGGGTAAATGAGAAGGATTGCATATTAATTGTGATTAAAACACAGCAGGGATTTGGGTCTGGCCCATCTCCCTTGGTGTTCTAGCATTTGGCAGCAATAGATGAGCGTTAATAATCGAAATACCATGGGGGTGGAGAGAAGCAGTAGAAAATAAACGCTGGGTAAGAATCTCTGGTGGAGCCTGAGTGACAGCTGAGGAGCCTCCTCTGTTCTTTTATCAATAACCTAAGTTTTGCCCTCTTGTCCAGTGGAAGTTAGAAGCCAGGCCAAATAACCGTATTCAGTGGCTGCCTCATTAGTGGCCCCTTTCTGGGGAGAGGTGAGCAAATTCCAGGCCCCAAGTGAGACTTGTCAAAACTGTAAGAGTCTAGGACTTACAGTGAACTAGAGCAAGATCATCTCACTGGCTTTGACCAAAATATGGGGAAATTGACCATAGGTGGCCTTTTCAAATTATATATGTTTATGAAAGAATTATTCAACTACAAAAAATAAATATCCAATTTGAAATCATAGAACTTATCTAAACCAAATCTTCCTAATGTCTAACATATATGCACATATCTCTTTGGGATAAGGGTGAAAGACCACAGCTCAGTGCTTAACCTCCAGAGGGTTCCTGTAGTGGTCCCTGAGCTGCAATCTAGATATGGGATCTCACTCTCTTTCACTTTCTCCTCTGAGAGATTCCTGAGCCATCCTTTTGTGCCAGGTATGAAAGGTCTCCTCAGATTGAATTCCAGAGTTTCTAAACAGATTTAATCTGCAAGTGTTCAGAGAAGAAAGGGACACATGTACCCTAACAGCAAGAGCAAGCATCATTGACTTATAGAAGCTTAGGGCTTTATAATCACTGAACGCTTAATTTATTGATACCAGATATGATTACCACATGATTTCTGTTGCCATACATATCTAGTTGGTTGTACATTTTTTCATATATGCAAAGTGAGCGATCCTACCGTATTGATTCTCTGTGTGATTAATCACATCTCTCTCTCAGACACCCCATTCATCTGGCAGTGGTTTTACTTAGACGGAAATTATACAACCCTAATATGCTGATCCTGATCAAATATAGCATTTATTCCTAGACTCAGGTGGCTCATACAGGTATTGAGAAAGTATTAGGACCAGAACATGGACTCAGGGTTTTATTTAACACACACCATTATGAAACTTCAAGAACTTTAATACACATAGAAAATGGGTATGCATCAAAAGACACCAAACCTGTAATTTGCTTTATGCTTTCTTTTATCTTCTTCTTCTCTTTCTCTTTACCAACCCAGTTTGGCTAGTGATGCCTACAAATGAGGGTGGCTTACTTGTACTGACATGGAAGCTTCTTAGGATTTGAGGCCATGTTTTCAGAAATTTTGTATGGTGCAATCTTGTATCATTGGTATCTATTTATTACATTCATGCCTGAATGCATGACATTTAAAACACATGTCTCTTAAAATACATCACAAGATACAGAAAAATTCCCGATTGAAAAAGATCCATGTTAGTTGAAATAGGCATCTCCATCCACTAGTAAAACCTAAAATGCATTTCAGGCGCTTTAAATAAAGACACCAAACTGCTGAAATTTGGAATTATGCTTTATTTTCATCATTGTTATTACTGTTGTTATTATTACATGATGCACTTGTTTTACTGTTAGAATTTATTTTTAAAATTCAAAATTATCATCTAGATAAAAAAATAAAATGAATTTTTAAAAGGATTAATGAAAAAGTTAGTGTTACAATAGTAAAACAGTTTTAAAAAGTTAAGTGAAGCTGCTAAGGAAAACATTCAATATCTGTGATCAAAAGCAGTTACAATAGATTGAACAGCAAAGAATATTTGTATTTCTTTATATTCTCAACGTTTTGCCAATTCTGTGACTTTTACTCCAGAAATAACCCTACAAGCTACCTTACCATCCACTATTTATTTATTGAGACAGACATCACCCCAGCTAGAGTGCAGTGGTGTCATCATAACACACTACAACCTCCAACTTTTGGGCTCACGTGATTCTCCTGCATCAGCCTCCCTAGTAGCTGTGACTACAGCCATGCATGTGCTACCATGCCTGGCTATTTTTTTCTACTTTTTAGTAGAGACAGGGTCTCACTCTTGCTTAGGCTGGTCTTGAACTCCTGACCTCAAGCAATCATCCTGCCTCGGCCTCCCAGAGTGTTAGAAATATAGACGTGAGCCACCACACCCAGAATTACCACCCACATTTATTGTTCAAAATATATTTTAGGCCCTGGTTACAAAGCCATCTATTGGGTATTTTTTAAATTATCTTTCCTGTCTTACCCATTATTCAAACTGTGGACAAAGTTATTTTTACTAGGTTCAGACCAATTTTTCTATTGCTTATGGTATAGTTCCAAATCAAGGCATTCAAAGTACTCTTATGATTTGCTCCAATACACCTGGCTACATGTTTCCCACACACACAACACACCCATTGGTGCCACACACACTCCAGTGATGTCACTCTACTCTTTTCTGAGCACATCTTGCAGTTTTCCCATCACTGTCTTTGCTTGTATGCTTATTTAGAATGTGCTTTCTTCTTCCATTGTCAAAATCCTATCCATCTCTCAACCCTAAAGTAACATCATATCTCTTCCATAAAGCCCTTACCATATACCTGTAGGCAGAATTTACCTTAACTTACTTTGAAATTTTATTATATCCGATAAATTTTTCATATTACAGCTACTTGTGTCTATATAACTGACTCAATTTTAGTTGTTTCTGAGTAGGAGAAAAATGCCTTGTAAACTTCTGAGTTCCTCTATATACGTCAGCACAACCGCTAATAGTACCATAAAACTTAACTAATATTTAAAGTAAGAATACAGGAGTCAGAAGGGATCATGTAGCCTAAATTCCTAATATGGAGAACCAGGACCCAGAAAGCATATTTTTTAAAGTAATTGATATGTGAAAGTAGAACCTGGTAACTTGTCTGCCAAGACATTGCTCTTTCCATGATACCTTTTGATTAATACATGATTTAATACTTTCTCTAATACAAGTTCTAGACTGTCACTGTACCCTAGAACTTTATGCGATCATGGAAATATTTTATTTCTGCATAGTGCAATATGGTCGTCACTAGCTACATACAGCTCTTAAGTATATGAAGTGTGTCCAGTGTAATTGAGAAACTAAATCAGTGATTTTCATTAAGTTTAGTTAAATTTAAATAACCACATGTGGCTAGTGGCTACTGCATTGAACAGTGAAGTAGACTGTAAGAACATTTTCCAAAAAAAAAGAGCATGTTTTCTCTGGAAATAGGGAATATGCTACTACCAAAAATTTTGTGGTCAAGAAGAAAAATGTTACATTTTCCTTTTGATTTTAAAGAAAATTTTTTCACAGTGCAGAAATGTTTAACCTGCCTTATTCAATGGAATACTGTTATTAGATATTTTACCTGGCACATAACAAATGGCAGCTCATAGAAACCAAATTGTAAGTAAGGAATTTGCAGTTGTGAAAGTTAACATGCACCCGGTAATTAAGATGACTTTATTCAGTTTTTTACAATTAGGAGAATGGTCATTAATCAGGAATATTTCCAATAAAGGAGGGGAGCCTGGGCTTTTACAGAGGCAGGTAGACAAAGGGAGTCATGAGGAAGGATGGAGATGATCTTAACTGAGTAATTGAGGAAGGATGCAGGTAGAAACATGCAAGAGCAGAGTGGTCTTTGCCCAGCCATTTCTTGGAACATAAAAGTTTGAGGGAATTTTGAAATCATCTCTGCTTTCCATGAAGATAGAAATATACAGGTAAATACACACACATACACACACACATACAATTTCAGGAAGAATTCAAATTTCATAAATTTTATCTATTTATATATTCTCACTCCTACCCAAACATCTGTGGAGAGTGAGAGGTAGACACTTTTGCTCCTGTTGTTTCCTACCCAAATTTTTGTGTGTCTAGGAGAAATTGAGTTATATATTTTATAATTTAAATGAACTATCTAGTATTTAGAATCAAATTCTGAAATATTTATTGAGCATCAGTTATATGCCATAGTAAGTAACTTAAAATATTTTTGTTTCATTTTGTTCTATGAATAGTTGCCACTTTAACAAACAGGAAATTAAAGCTAATATAGTTTAAGTAATGGATTCTACTTAGATTTGGACCTTCTATTTCCATATATGTAGTTAGAAATTAGTAATGTCAACATTCTGTACCAAAATGTCATCTAGGATAACTTCAGCCCTGTGATTATAGATACTAATTGACTTGGACTTTGGGATTGGTGGGTAATCTAATGCACACCCTGAGATTTCTGCAAATGCCAGTGCACTTAGTATCTGTGGTCATATCAAATTTTGAGCTCCTGTTTCAGACAAATTACTTCTGTTTATGGAACATTTTACCATACTCTGTGTTTATATATTTATTCTAAAACATATTAAACTAAATTTGGATATTAGGTCCTTTCCTTACATTACACCGTAACACACACATACACTCTTCCACTCACTCTCTTATGTAAGTAGAACAATGTCTGTGGATATGACTCTGATATTTCTTATTGAAATTTCTATCTTGAGAGATTTTTATTTATACTGAATTTGATTAATACATTGTTCATTCATTGATTGTGGTTCTGAACATATTAATCTGAAATATTATTTCTTGTAGCTTATACATTTTTAGGGGGAAAGTTGTGTGTATATTATTTCCATATACATGTAAGCAATTAAGATTAATAGTTAAAGTTGTAACTATATCAATGTGGATGAAAAAATTTCCTTGTTAAAAAAAATATATATATATAAAATAAATATCTTAAAAAGAAAACAAGATATTATGAAAGTATTATATTATTACTGATTTTCCTATCTAGGATTTTTTTCTCTTTCCAATTCTTGGCTTTTTTTTTTTTTTTTTTTTTTTTTTGGCTTCATGGGCTCTCAAACTGACCTTATTGTTTCTCCCTTCCTGGTGATTAGTAGCAAAATGCTCAGCCAGCACAAAGCATTGCAGAACATTCTTTATTCAGGCTAGGCACAGAATTTGCCATTTTTCGTTTCAGATGTGCTCAAAATGATGGTTTATATTGACTTTTTTTTAATATCAAGTAATTTTATTTCTTTAGAATTCTATTGTTGAAAGAATATTGATATTTCAAAATAAAAAATATCAAAGGGGGGGTAACTGTTTCCTTACATTAATGACATCTTAGTGATGAAATTTATATTTTAAAGTAAGTCCCAAAACATTTTCCAAAAGTTCTGTTTAAAATTAGTAAACATGATATCTGAATTTAGTAAAAGGAGGGACTAATATTTTAAATATTAGTATTCAAAAATAGTCTAAATAATTCTTTAATCATTTACCATAGTTTCTAAAATGAAGAAACAACTTTATTGATTAGAAATTACAAAATGGATTCAAACAGAAACTGCTCATGTTATTTCTTAAATGGGGTTAGCCAAAGTTGTTTCAATTTTAGTCATGTTGGACAAGTTTCTTTACCTTTCTGGCCTCATTTTCTTCATGCAGTAACTTAATGGTACCCAAGATTTTAGTTATAGTGAATGAATTAATAATGGAAATAATTTAAAACAGTACCTAGGAACTACTTAAAAACATTAAGATTATTATCTAATTCAACCAGATTCTTTTATAGAAGAAACAAATTTTAGGAATGTTATAAAATTTGCCAGTATTTTCACAACTAGTAAACAAAACTCTAGTACTAAGACTTAGCTTTCCTCTGAATAATTACAATACTTCTAAAATAAAGGCATGCATGATGGAAGCACAAAGTAGGAAACAGCAAGTCTTCCTGAGAATGGGATCCGGGGAAGCTTCGTGGAAGTAGTAGCTAAAAAATTAGATGGGAATTCCCAGCACATGTAAAAGTCCCATGAGGCATGAAGGCTGGCCCTCCCAAACATTTACAGGGCCCTGAGTAAGAGTACAAACAGAGGAGGTTCACATACTACAGGTCTTAGTATACCTATTATAAACAGGTAAATAAAATCCATTTCTGTGTTTTCTTACTTAACAGTACATGTTTTTATCATAACGTGGAAGATCAGATCAGGATCAAATTCAGAATTTTTAGCCTCCGTGGGGTTCCACAGGACATCACATCAGTATCGGGAGATATAGATGTCTTCATTGGTCCCCTCCCCACCTCAGTCTTAACAACTTCAGCCCAGCCCATATGTCTAAGCTCTGTATTCCTGTTCCCCAAACAAATGCTCCTTAGACATTTCTCAGGCCTAGGAGTAAGCACTCCAGCAATCTGTCCTCAGAAGGAAAGACCTGAAAAAGAGGTTCAAACAGATTGTCGGTGCTGCCTCAGGTGTGTTGAGGGGATTATACTTTTGGAGCAGACGTGTGGTAGGCTCTGGGTTGTCATATCCTGAATGTCCTGGACGTTCCTTGCACCACAGAAAGGGGTATAGCAGGAGGAAGGGAAGAAAAAGAGGCCAAGGTACATAGGGGTCCCCATGGCTTAATCTAAAGTGGGCATAGCATGGCATGTGTGGGATCTAGAAGTTATTCTGAATCAATACGGAGACAACCTTGGAAGGGGCTGAGTCTCAAGGCAGAGGGAACAAAAAGCTATTACAATAGTCCAACCTACCAGAATTATGAGAGTGGCAGTGGTGAGAGAGAAAGGGCAGTTGCATTCCAGAGACATTTAAGTTGTATGGGCAATAACATTCAAGAACCAACCAAATCCCAGAGGAAAAGGAACAGTTTGGAAACTAGGATGAATCCTAACTCTCTTTGTAGGGAGGCTGGCAAATGGAAATATAACTTAATTCTAGAATTGTCTGCCACACTATGCTGTCTCTAAGATTGAAAAGCAATCCGTATTGAAGTATGGTTATAATTTTACAGCTTGATTTTGGTCTAGTAAAATGAAAGCTAATTACTATAGTTATATTTTTTCAAGCATTGCTTGCCTGAGAAATACATTCTTTGGAGTCATGTTTATGTTTCTAGTTATGTATACTGAAAAGACATAAATGTATATAATTTATTTTGGTGTAGGCAATTTTAATCCCCTCAAAACATAAGTAGTTATGTTTATTCAAAATACTATTAGTTATAAATTATCAGATTAACTCCCTGTTATTTTCCCTAGTTCACTGAGTTTGTTGCAAACAGTCCCCTGAAATCATCTTGACCCTATAAACTGTAGATGAAATTCTTTCAACTCACAATACACCCAGTCTAAACAGGACTCTCTGAAATCAAAATGAATGGTCTTTAAACCAAGGCTATGCCAATGATAACTACTGCATTGGAAAGAAATTGTTTAATTATTTATGTAAATTTAATTATACCAGTTTAAGTAGAGATTTGTCATAAATATTTGTCAAAAAAGATAATTATTTGAATGGCATTACCTCTGATAAAGCAATGTAAACAGACTATACTAATTAGGAAATAAAATGCATGTGCCGTGAACTTAATATGAAATTTTCAATTATGATATTCGGTTGTGTAACTTGATAAAGTAGAGTTTATTATTGCTGCCCTCATTAAAATAAACCCTCCTTATAGCACTTATAATGTTGGACTCCTACAGATAACATTATAATGAGGAGATGATGCATTTTGATTGAGTCACCACAAGGGAGAAATTTAATTTAATTAAACTGGTCTTCATTAAAGTATTGCATTCAAGTGAAGTAATTATATGGCACATACAGTATGGAAGAAATCCTCCTGCTTAAAAGGGAGAACATTCAAAACAGACCAGGCATGATTTTATTACAGAGCCCCTCTTTCAATGATTAACCTTTAACTTGAACATAATGCTGTCACAGACAGAGTAACATGCCTTCATAGTTTGTTTTTTAAAATAAATAATATCTTATATGTATAAATATAGCTATATCACATGTATACAGATAAATACACATGCACATATATACCTATCTGTGTATATACACAAATAACATATGTAAAACTGATAAAAATATGTGCCATATCAGTGTTTATACCTAAATAAGCAAAACATATATATACACATATATATGTATATACATACATATGTTTCTTAGAGACATATTATCTATATATCTACCATAATTATTGAATATACCTATCATTCTGGAATAACCAGTTTATAAACTTAATGTTGTTAAAAGATTTAAAAAATGTACAAGGTGGATGGAGGTAGGTAAGTAGAGTTAAAATTTTAAATTGTGGGATCACTTTTATAGGGCACTAATACCATTCCTGAGGGGTCCACCCTCATGACTTAAATTAGGTCCTAATATCATTTCATTAGGGATTAAGATTTCAACATAGGAATTTGGGGAGGGGAGGAACATACATTCAGCCTTGTTGCCTCTTAATCTATAAATCCTTCCTCATTTCTTCAGCTACCCTCTTGGCCACTTTTTATGAGTTGCCTTCCCTGGATCTTTCTCCATTGCTGAGAGGTCTCCATATTTTTTTCCCTGATCTGTCTGTGTTCAATCATTAATATACTAAAAATATTAAAGGCTGAGTTAAGCCTAGCTGAGTGATGTTGTGCCAGTCGTGACGTTTTTCTGAGTAACACTATTTTGAAATTGAGACAATTATATTGATTTATCCAGGGCCAGGCACAAGTTTCTGGAACAGAATATAATACTTACCTTTCCTACTCAGCATGATGTCTACTTTTAAGTCTATGTGAATCATTTTCAAATCTGCTGTCTTCTAACAAGGATCCAAATCATATTTCTATTGGGTTTCTTGACTCAATAGAATATACTGCTATACAGTATAGAATATACAGTATACCCAATATACTGCTTGTATATCCAGTAAGCATCTTAAAGTAGCATGTCTTAAGTCAAATCTCTTTTCTTTCCTTCATAAACTTAATATATTACCCCTCTAGGGTTCTTTCTTGGTTAGTAACATCATTATTTACCTGGTAACCCAAACCAGAATCTTAGTTCTCTCTCTCTATCTCTTGTACTCAAAGCGCATATCAAATGGACCATCAGGTCATATACTTCATACTTGCAGATTTTCTCTTTGTTTTCTGTATACATTTCTGTTCCCATTAGCAGTGCCTTAGTCTGGGCTTTTGTCATCTAATGGCATGGCTGTTGTCAGCACCAGCTTCATCATTGTGCAACTGGTGTAGTCACACAGGGCCTCATACTCAGAAAGACTCAGCACTTGGGTTTCATGCTCTGAGATCACCATCTTAAAATTCTCAACAATTTCGTCTTTGAATTTGGGTTTCTTAAGTGAAGTGTGAAGAGACAAAGGAATATGGTCTGCTGCATCCCTGCCTCCTTGAGAAAGGTTCTCATGTACTTGGTCTACCTCTTGGTAGTCCAGTGACCACCCCTACCCAGTGATCCTTACTGCCTCTATCTCAGGTGGGGCCCTGAGAGCTGGCACCAGGAGGGTCTGGAGTGGGCACCTGTCCCATGACCTCTCAGGACAGGGCGTGACAATATCTGGGAATGTTCAGTAAGTGGCTTGTCAGGGATGAGCCTCTCACCTGTCTCCATCCTGGTATGGCATACGGGTTGTAATTCCATGGGGGTGCTGTCTCCTGTGGGTTGGGCAGCAGGCCTTAGGAAGGGAAGATTGACTTCCCCGCCCTGGTCAGTACATAGCCCTTGTCCAGAGGCATGTAGAAGGGGTCCCTGAGCAGCGGTGGGCACAGTTCACCAAGTTGCAGATCTACACTCTTCTCCTCCAGTACCTCCAACACTCAAGGGAGTAAACAGTAAACAGCAAATACAAAACACCATGACACATCAAAAGGAGAGACATAAGAAAGGAAAACCCAGTGCTACATGTCTCACATTTAACACTTTTTTCCACCTGTATTTGAATAGACGCCTCTCAGCCTTTTGTGTCATCAGCCCTGACTCTTGAAGTAAAGGTCTAACTCCTTTCCATGATTCTGACCTCCCTGCTCTCTAGTCCAGCCTAACATGTGTTCTTTCACATACTTCCCCTGTTTAAAACCTTCATCCACATTCAATCCTATCTATTTTGTGCAGGAAAAGTTTCACCAACTTGATCACAATGATGGTGCTTCATGGCACTGGGCATGCCAGCCACCACCTGCCTGCCAGAGGCATGGACCATGATCTCCTGCTCATAGCAGGATCAGTTTCTCAAACTGTCTGCAGTTTCCTCCTTCCCTTATCATATTTTATACCTAGAATGCTACCTCTATCCTAGCACCACCCATTTCCAACTACTGAAATCCTCTTCAGCATGCAGCTCCTTGTTAAAATGCCTCTATCTCTGTGAAACATCTCTCTGCCTTCCCCAATCATGTCCCCATGGTTGAAACAAAACATTCCTTTCCCTCTTCCTTCCTTCATGTTCTTTACCTTCTATATTGTTGATTTGGGTACTGTCTTCCTTGTGTGTAACCCTTCAGTCCACAAGCGCATATTATAATCATTTGTATGCATACAGGCCTAAAATAACACATTAAATTTAGTGAGGCTTCAGGGTAGGTCCTTGGCTCCCAATTGCGTGCTCATTACAATCAATGCCATTTCACTGCCAATCAAATGAAGTCCAAAATTTTTTAGACTTCAGAATTGCGTATAATTATTAAAATAGGGAAAGGATGCAGAAGTACTTGATTTGTTAACTATAAAACCCTACTTTCATTTGATTAACCATAATAAAAGTGACTTTTTTGATTATTCTATTCTATTTCATTTCATGATAAAGTCTAATCAACCCCTTTTAAATACATATTTACTTGTTTCCAAGATGACACATTTGAAGATTTATTATAATTGGGGGTACAAAATCATATTTTTGTATAAGAATTCCAACCTGTTTTTCATGGAAAAGATTTGGTTTTAATGTGTTTATCAACATTATATTTAAAAATATATTTCTTTTTTATAAGAATTTCTGAATAAGTTTATTCAGATTAATTTATAATTTTTAGTATAAGAGATATATTTCCAATGATTTATTGATAATTCAACTACTGTCACAGCTATTTAGAAAATAACCGTGATCCATAGGTGTTCATAATATTTCTGAAGTAACATGATATAATATATTTAAATTTTAAATGGTGCTCGTCTATGTTTCCACCAAGCCCTGGTAGAAATGTCTACTTTAGCACTTGTATTCTATACCCATTTATTTTAACTTTTTATTTATGGCATAAATATATATTTGAGGAGTTTTGAAAACATACATTTTAAATTTTCCTATTGCTTATATGTCTCTGGCCATTAGACTCTATAGAGAGCAGTGTGCACAAATCACCATGTTTTCTTCCTTTGTACATAGTCAAAGCCCCCTTCCTTCCAGCACCATTCATTCCACAGGAGGCTTAAAAGCTTCTGTATTTTCTAAAATGTTAATCGCTTAATTTCTTAAAAGATACAAATAGAAATCAAAATAAGAGCTATTTCTATTCACCATACAATGATACAGTTTTATTTTTTCTTCCAGTTTCCTTGGCATACAGTAAAATAAATGTTTTATAATAATGCTAAATATTTCAAGTAAAAACTAAACAGGTTGAATGTGCAGATATGTCTGTAGGAAAATAGAGATACTGATAATGATCAGATTTTAAGCTTTATGTGAAGATGACAACTTGTAGTTTTTTAAATTGCTTTACTTAGCAGAATCTTGTTTGAACCTCATAAAAACTGTTAGATAGTTCAGTGTTGTTGCAGAAGAAAAAATTGAGGTTCAAGGAGGATATTTGGTTTGCTCAAACTAAACAAGTTTGAGCAAAGATCTAGAATTCCAACTCAAGTCTTTTGACACAAGATCCAGTTCTCTTCCACTATGTCATATGGCTAACTGTTATTAGAGACATTTTCTCTCCACCTCTTTTCTGATTTATCAGGCTAATTTATCAGTGCTTCAAGAAATGAATAGAAGAGTATGAGAATAATATCTGAAGACATAACATACACTTAACCTTCCCACAAATACCACACCCTTTGTATATATTGAATGCAGGACATATCATTTTTAGGTTTCCCAGAAGTATATTTAAAGGATGTTTTCTAATAATACAATTTGATTTTAGTTCATTATGAAAATTGCTGCTTATAAAATACCCTAACAGTCATAATTTCTTCATTTTTCTCAGTGAACATTGACAAAAATGTATAATGGGTTTTTTTGTTTTTGTTTATTTTTGAGACAGTTTTGCTTTGTTGCCCAGGCTACAGTGAGTGCCGTGGCGTCAGCCTAGCTCACAGCAACCTCAAACTCCTGGGCTCAAGCAATCCTACTGCCTCAGCCTCCTGAGTAGCTGGGACTACAGGCATGCACCACCATGCCTAGCTAATTTTTCTATATATATTAGTTGGCCAATTAATTTCTTTCTATTTATAGTAGAGATGGGGTCTCACTCTTGCTCAGGCAGGTTTAGAACTCCTGACCTCAAGCAATCTGCCCGCCTCGGCCTCCCAGAGTGCTAGGATTACAGTGCTAGGATTACAGGCTAGGATTACACTGCACCCAGCCAAAAAATGTCTAATGGTCTTGATCTTGCCCATATGACTTTCTGCATATTCATGTATCAATTATATAAATCCCAATCTCTTCCTCATTTCCAAAATGGAGATAATAACACCTATATTAAGAAATAAATGTAATTACATATATATAAAAGCATAATTCTTGAACAATAATAAATGTTCAATAAATGATAGTTTAAAAAATATAATGACTATAGCAGAAGATGTCAGCTAACTCAAGTCAAGTTCTAATAAACACGTTATAGGATGAAGCACGGCAGATATTTTTAATGTTTGATGCACATTGTTTTGCATTTGACTTTTAAAAAATTGCATTCAAATAGCTTAACATAAATGTAAACTAAAAAATCAGATTTCATATAAATTACACAAAATTCATTTCTTATTATATGAGCCAAACTACTTAAAAGCTTTTACTATTTGGGGATTTAGTTTATTCTATGAGAAAAGAATGACCTTTTCTACAATGTTAATCTTTCATCAAATTATTTTTATAAGCCTTATATCCTAAAATAATATCAGTTAACAGTGTTATGATATTTGAAAATATGTCAAATCAAGAATTCTGTATTTTTTAGAATATTCTGGTTAAATTGATATTAAGTTACTTTGTACTTGAAATTGTATTTTACCCATGTATAATACCCTATATTTATAAAATGAATATTCTTTTAAGAATGAGATGTATCTATATCTAATTGCTGATTCTACTGCATTCCTCCTACAAATATTTAATTTTCTAGCTCAAAAGGCTATTCATTGTTTTCTAATTAACTTTGCCTAATTAACTTTGTCTTTTCCTTAATTCTTTATCACTAAGTATATACACTATGTCTTGAGAGAACTTGTTAAATTTTTGATAAATAAGTTAAAAATGCAAAGGTGGAGACATTTTTATAATGAGTGATGAGAATCTTTCTAAATACTCTTATTTTTTATTTTATCCCAGAAGTGAAATTATGCCTAACTGTCCAATTACATTGAGCTCACAGTTTTGCTGACAGTGGCATTAGTTCCCTGTTTGTCACTCTGAAAACACACTTACAAATTCTAAAAAAGAAATCAGTTTTACAAATTCAACACCAAGATGGAATCATGTGGTCCACATGCTTCAATATATTTTGCTATTATTTATTTTTCAAATACAGTCATTCAGAAATGGAGCTTATCTGTTTTCAGCTAAGCTTGCCCAGATACTCTACCCTCTGCCCATCTCTGTTCCTAATGTGTGCAGTTTCTGTAGTGGGGACCAAAAAAATCATTCATTACAGATCTTTTTTGTGGAGTCTGATATGTCATGGCTTTTTAATGTCACCTGAATTTCTGCATTTACAACATTCATGAGCATGAGCAAACTCTTCTTCCCATTGACTCGTAGTACTAGCAAGTATGTCTGATGGGTAACTTACAGAGCAAGGACAACCTGTCTATAGATTTAACTTCTTCCAAGAGCCTTGCAGGAGAAAAGCTCATCTTTCTTCTTATTCAACATACACATGTCTTCCAAACCCAAAGTCTAAAGCTTCAGTCTTCATAATTTGTTATTAGTTGTATTGGCCAACCATATCATTATCAATTATTTTTCTGAATTATACTAGCGCAAATAAATTAATAAGAGTTTTGGTTTGGGTTTTGTTTTTTAATAAGGAATTAGATTAAATAGAATTAAATATATAAATATAGAATAAATATTCTATAAAATATATATATAGAATAAATATAAATAAATTAAAATAAATATAGAATAGAAAAGACTACTGACATTTTCCCACATAATTCATATGTACATTTAGCACTACATTTGACGTGGGGCTGTCTGTTTTTTCTGATGATTTGCTAGTTGTAAGGGTTATATCTATAGGCCTCGTGTATGGCCAAGGATTATTCAAGACATGGCTCACATTGGTATTTCTTCATTCATTCTGTTGTCTGCTGTCTTTCCTTCTTGATATGTCAGTTCCTTCTTGCTGCTATTCTCCATCTGTCTACTTGAACTTACTCTCTAACTTCCAGGGCTCTCAGCTTGTTGCTTCAATTAACTTTTCAATGGACCCCCTTGCAGCTCTCATGGTTTCCTGCTGGTGTTTCCACTTTCCTTCAGCTTTTTATCACTGTGCTTGCCTTTCCTCCCTTTCTGTTTATCAGTAGTCAGCTGGTTGAACTATTGTTTGGAGCACTATGGATTTCCTGCTGATTTTATCACTAATTCCCCACTGATCTTTTGTTACAGTTTTATTTCATTTTCTACCCAATTCTGTCTTCAGGATGCTGGCATTATTTTGTAAGACCCAGTGCAAGGAGAGCAACTTTTCCAAGAATTCTTAATCTAGAGGCTATTTAGTTCCTTTCTCTATTAGAATTTACCAAGACTGAAGTATATTTCCCACTGTGTCTACTGGGGAAAAATATATTTGCTTTTGACAAGGTGTTGCTGTGATGTTAGTGCTTCAATTTCAAAATATTCCCCTAGTGACTTGTTAAACAACCATCATCTTTTGCAGACTTCATTCTGTTATCCTAGAGGTGGTTACCTTAAAGAGAATTGGTATTACTTATTATTTACATTTTAAGAAGAGCGAGCCTGGTGTTTCTTTGTCTGATCTAGCAGTCTTCTGAGGGGTTACTACAAGGTCCTATTCTCTCAAGAGTAGTCTTCATAGTCTACATCTAAAGTAAATTCTTCTCATTATTGATTTTTGTATTTTTTATGTTGGTCGTCATGTAAGAATTGCAAGGGACCCCTCCAAGACCCATGAGTCCCTAGAGGCCAATATTAAGTTTCATATCAACTCTTGGTGTTGATTTCCTGGTACACACATAAACACACACACACACACACACACACACACACAAAAAAAAAAAAAAAAAAAAAAAAAAAAAAAAAAAAAAAAAAAAACACCAGAAAACTTCCAAAGCCTAAAAATAATATAAGAATAAATAAAAAGATTTTTTTTTCAGTCTCTTGAGGAAATAATTTCTTTAAAAAGTTAGCTTTAAAAATAGACTACCTTAAGCTCAGAAATTTCAAATGTATTCATTATGAAAAACTTTGGGCCAGATGCACTAATATAAGTAATATAAAAAAAATGTAACCAATGCAAAAGAGTAGAATGTAACTGTAGAAGTATAAGCTGTATAGTATTTAAGTATAATAAAAATTGATGTGAGCTTTGGAAGTAGACATTTTTTCTGTTTAAATCTAGACTCCACCACGTTTTGGCAATATAATCTCAAGCAAGGCAATACTAATTAACTGTGGTTTGGAGCACATTAATGATTTTCAAAGGTTTTTTTGTCTGCTTATTGTATAAGCAAATCTTTCTAAAATTATGCATAATATCTGCATATTTATTTTAACACAGAAAGTCAGAGCTACTCTAGTGGGAGTAGGAGTGGGAGGCCCAGGGTTCTAAGGATCTTTCTTCAGCTTCTCCTGCAAGGTGGCTCTGAAAAGCTTTTGCATTTCCCTAAACTTCTGTAGAACACAGTTTGAAAGCATTTGAAAACATCTGGACTGGATAATATATCGTTGTGTTAACTACTAAATACAACAAATTATGCTATTGTTTATACCTTTTATCATTGTATTTCAGATGTGGGTCCATCTCTAAGACTATAAAGATCTGCCACTTTAGTGAGACCTTCCTCACTTAAGTGGAGAGTGCTAATGACAAATGCTCAGGTCCCCACGCCTTCCTCCCAACGACTGTGTCTCCCTACCAGGAGCCATGGTTCTTCCAGGACGAAGCCCACTGTGGGCTTTAGCACTGCCTAAGCATTCACCAAAAAAGCCTGCCACTCATCTGCATTGTTTCTCATCATCCTGGCATTCACATTCATGGGGCTCGGCCTGTGCCCTAATCTCCTCTTCCTTCTGCTCCTCCAAAGGTGTCAGAACTCCTCAACTATCCCCTGTGCAATTCCCTTACTTACACCATCTCCTTGCCCTTCTCTCCCATCCTTGAATTAACCTTATAAAATGTTAACCAAAATTACGATTTCTGCCAATACCTCTACCTGAAGATATATATATATATGTATGTATATATATATATATATTTACTTTATATGTATGACGTCTATGCTCAAATGACTCCTAATCTCTATTTAGTGGCCCTTCTATGTTTTTCTTAGTTTTTTTTTTCATGTTCCCATTCTCATAAATAATTATTGCATACCTTCTTCTGTTCATATAAATGCCTAACACCTCCTTCTCCATTAACATCTCCATCTCCATCAGCTGGTGACATTAATTCCTATGTAACTGAATTCCACATGTCCCCATCAACAGGTACCTAAATTCCTCCATATTCCCCTCTACCTTCCAGTTCTATAGATCAACACTCTATCTTCCTATCTCCATTAGATCTCATCTTTCTCTTCTACCCAGTGATTGCCTCCCTTCTATGTCATACATCAGTTCTTTTTTCTCTACTGGATCATGCCCACCAGCCTGCAAAACCATGATAAATCTCTCTTAGGTGAAAAATTACTCATTGATCCAGATATTGCTTCATTTCTGTGCTGCCAAATTTCATCAGAACTCTTTGAAGGAGTTGTCTATATTCACTACACACCATTCCTTTGAAATAGCTCTTGAAATAACTTCACCAAAATTTCTAGTATTGAGGTCACTGACTGCTCTCAGAATTATTAAATTCAGTGTTTAATTCTCTGTTCTTGTCTTTTTTGACACTGCTGCTCACCCCCTTTTGAGACAATGTATTTGCTTCTTGCTATTCCTTTGCTCTCATTTCTTTTCTTCCTTCACTCATCATTTAAGTTTTCTTTGCTAGTTTCTTTTCATCTTTCTAACTTCTTTAACATTGAAGTACCTTCCTTGAGACTTGTCCATTTTCATCTACTTAACCCCTATGTGATCTCATCTAGGCATATGCCTTTATAAACCATTTTCAAGATTTTTCTCTCCAGCCTGCACCTCCCCCCAAACACTAGATTCATATATCCAATTGCACTTGGATGTCTGATAGACATCTCAAATGTAACCTACCTAAACCAAACTGCTGACTCTCCCCATCCATAAAACATGGTCCATTACAATCATTCACCATCTTAGTAAATGGCAGCTTTATCCAGTTGGGTTCTGAAATCAAATCCTTTAGAAAACCCCTGAATTTGTCTTTTTCTCTAGTATCCCACATCCAATCCATCACAAAATAGTCTGTCACTTCAGAGTATATCTAGAGTCCTATTAGTTATCCCTACAACCAACAAAAGCTCCCCTACTCAAGCCCCCACAAAAATCTTATCTGGGTTCTTTCAATATTCTCTTTTAATAATTTTCTGTTTTTTCCCTTGGGCTACTACAGTATATGTTAGTCCACCAGCCAAAGTGACACTGTTCACATGTGGGTTGATTTATCATACCTACAACAAAAATCTTTCAATGGTGCCCCACTTCATTAACAGTAAAAGCTAAAATCATTTTAATGAGCTATTATTGAGGTGTCTATATGATTTACCATCCAAACCCAGACAATCTTTATAGTGGAAGGAGGATTAGTAATAATCACTCCCAGGCAACATGTGTAGGTAGGCACAGTCCCAGACAAATTGGATGTGTTCTTCTACCTGCAAGTCCCTATACAATCTATTCAAGCCTCTGCAGTGAACTTGACCTCATCTCTATCCTCCTTCCCTCTCCCTTGCACACTCTTATCACTTGTACACAGTACTCTTGCACCTCCTAGAAACTGCCATGCTCTTGCATCAGGGTTATCTGCTCTTGCGCATCTCTTGCCATTGCCTTCCTTCACTGTCTGCAGATCTCACTCTCTAATTTCCTTTATGTTTCTGCTCAAATGTCACCTTACTAGAAAGATTGCCTCAGACATCCTACCTAGATAGTGTCCTTCACCCACCCCTGGCATGGCCTTACTCCTTTGTCTTCTTTTATATTTTGTACATATCATTTATTATTATCTGATATATTTCTAATGGATTTGTTTAATATGGCCTGCCCTGCCTATGAGGGTGAAAGTTAAAGTGCGGGGACTTTGTCTATTTTGCTCTCTAGAATAGGTTCTGAAACAGCAAATATGCTTAATTAATATTGTCAAATTAATGAATAAAAAGTTTCTGTTTCATACCACATCAGTTCTGATCTTCTAACTTTCTGACATTGATCAGATCATAAAACATCAGCTCATAGTGCACCAATTCACATAATTCTCACTCATGCAGAGAAAGCCAATACAATTTGATAATGTGGAAGATTTTTTTGTTTCCTTTTACTGATTGATATATGTTTATACACACATACAAATACACATATACACACATATATGTATATATTCTTTGAAATTTTTAGTATTATAGCTCGTTTTCAGAGGACTATGCTTGTATTGCACATTCATTCATATTTCCTATTATACATTTTTAAAAACACACAATCTAGTGTATTTTCTTTCCCTTTCTTGTTTTATGATTTGCCAAATTATTCTGGGTCCAAAAGTATTTGTTGATTAATTGGTTGAACAAATTCATATTACACATGCACTTCCCAGTTAGGAAAATCAATTTTAATTCAGAAAGATTATTTCATGAATGTCAAATTACAGCAAGAGAACAGAATAGTTTCCATAGACTGAGGGGAAGAAAAAGGTCTAATTTCAAACTTAGATGAAACCCATTTTATTTCGTTCCATTTCCCAAGTCATAGCCCCAAAGCAATACTTTTGTCAGCCCATTAAAGAAGTCTATTTTCATGATCATCTTATGTTCTAGCAGACACTTTATCTTGGATACAATCAGAAAATCATATTTGTTATTTTATTTCACCATTTATACCTACATGTTAACTTCAACTTCACTTCATCTTACTTTCTAAGGCATTTCATTGGTTTCACTTTCTACCTTATATAATTGATTTCACATTTATGACATATTGTCCAATATTCTCCAACTTAAGTCTAATTTTGATTAACTCTCTATAAATCAATTTGTTGCTATAAATCCATTAATATTTAGCATTATCAAAAGTATATTCTTGAATATATGTCTTACTCCCATATTTCATTAACATTAATAAGTAGGTTATTAGGAAACTTCAGAACTTTAAATTAGGTTTGTAAAATTGGAATAAATTTTTAAAACACTTGAATTTCCAGTTGGCTCAGCTTTGTTTATATGGTAATAATATAAATTACTTCATCCCTGTAATTGAATTGCTGGTAGATTTAAAGTTTATTTCCTTTGAGGTGTAAATAGTTTACCAGACACTACACACTGCAGTGTGGTTTCTAAGTTAAACCAACCAGATAAATTAAGCAAAAGAGTCAGTAAGAAAATCTAGATTCAAAAACAAAGAGCTAATAATAGAGCAATATGTCATCCTTACATTATTTTGAATTAAATCTTTTTAATTGATGGAAATGATGTTTTTATGCAATAGAAATCAGATTTTGAATTAATGAAACATATTGAAAAATATATTTCATTAATTCAATAGACAATATAATGCAAAATGTAAAAATGATAACACTGAGAAGATTGTGGTCAATTTTAATTTCCTTTTCATAACTCTTACATTGCTAGTGTTATTTTACAATGAAAATGTATTAACTCTGTCATCAAACATTTTTTCTCTCTCTCCTCCCCAACCAAAAACAAATAAAGAGAGGAAACAAACAAAATGTCAGTTTATCACATCCTGGTGATAGATTTTACCTCCTAAACAGCTACTGAAGTTTAGTGGTTACAAATTCTATTTTTATGTTATAGGATCATCCTAACAAATCTCTTGGTCTTCAACCATGATCATCTCTAATCCATCCTACTATAGACAATACATCATTCTACAATGTGGAATAAATATGTCACCTCACAGCTTACAATCTTTTTGTGTTTGGCCTCCAGTTGCTTTCAAGATAGAATTTAAATTCCTTATTATGTTATTATGGCATAATGGTCCCTGTCTTCCTCATAGGCACTAATGTTCCAGGCATCACGAAGCACTTGGCGGTAACAATGTGTCCTTCTTTCTTGGCATCCGATGCCTCGCACAAGGAATTCCTCCCCCTGTGCATGCCCATCCAATTTGTTGTTCTTCAGAAATCGTCTGAGGCTTCTCCTCCTTACCACTATCTCCTTGATCAGTCCTAACCTTACTGAGTTAAGTGACTCAGCTAGACCTGCCATATCCTGGCTAACACTATGTTATAATCCTTGATTTTCTTTTCTATCTATGCATTAAGTTATGAGCTTTCCAAAGACAGCTTTGCCATCTATCACCTGTTTCTAACTATTGGGTACTAATAAGAATATGCTCAATAAATAGATGAAGAATGAATGTTGAATGAATTAGTGTCCCTTATGCTGCTATTAGGGTATCTCTGCAAAGATAAATCACTCTGCAGGAAATAATCTAGGTAAGCAAAGGCTCCCAAAAGATGTATATTAGCGGTATGACTGATAGATATTAAATATGCTAAAAGTGTGTGAGATCATGTTACACTAATAGAAAATTGTTGCCTATAATCCTGAAGATGAACAAAATATTATGGTATTATTAGTCTCACCAAAGAGTATAACAATGATAGATGCTCCCTTTATAGTCAGAGAACTTTGCACAATCTGAATTTTACTTTAGTACCAATATTCTCATACTCAACATTTGGAATTTGATGATAGCTGGTATATAGTTTGCTTGTATTCTATTTCTTAATTGTATGCATATTCCTATTATAAATATCTGGAAAACAATAGCGTGTGTCCCCCAAAATAAGACAGGGTCTTATATTTATTTTTCTTCAAGAAGACACCCTAGGGCTTATTTTCAGGGGATGTGTTATTATTATTTTTTTTTAAGTATGGTACAACAATTTACATTTATTCAGATATAGTTAAGTCATCTTCTGGAACATCATCATAACTCTCCAAACCCCGAATTCCATCCTGAATTTCTTGCAACTCTATTTCCTTTAGAACCATTGGCCCCACTCTCTCATGTCGAGCAATAGAGCTCTCATGGGGGAGATGAGAAGGGCTGTTCGCCTTCTTTACCGCTCCTCGACGAAATGCATGGGTTGTGCAGATACGCTGTGTAGCCACGTCTATCACTAGGTCTTATTTTCGGGGTAGGGCTTATATTGTGCAAATGCTTAGAAATCCTGCTAGGGCTTATTTTATGGGTGGGTCTTATTTTCAGGGAAACACTGTATTATCAAATTAAAAAATAATTTATTAAATCCTTAGCAAATTATTGTTCTATCGAGGTAGGAATAAATGGAATCACACAAACAGGTTTGAAATCTATTACTTATAGTAAAACATTTATCATCTATTGAAATATCATCCATTTTTAAATATACATTAAGAGCTAGCCTAAATACACTATTGTTCTTAATTAATTTTTGCTGTTGTTTGTGGTTTGGCAATTTTCCATGATTTGCATATCATTTTGCTTATGTCTATCTATTTTAGAATACCTGTTTATTATATTTTACATCCTAAAGGGTATTACTGCCCAAGGGCATGTGATAGCTGCTATAAATCACAGGCAGGCAGGTACTATGTACATTTTTAAAATGATATGTTGAAATGATCCTCAGTTTGGCTTAGGCGTTTCCTTTGATTCATTTGTTTTTTGAAACACTGTCTTCAGTTGTTCTAGATTGTCAGTGATTTTATGCATGAGTGAAGATTGCATCTAACTCATTCTCAGTTTTGGCCTGACTCATTAAGAGAAACGATTTCATGTACAGATGTGAAAGGCAACTGCACTTTTCCTAGGGCCTGCTGTGCCAGCTGGAAAGCTTTTTCTCCAAAACAATCAGACAAGATGACTATAAAGAAAATGAGTGACAGGTCTACACAGCATGCAGGCAAACCTGTAGAGCTTATATGCATATCAGATATTACAGGAAACAACTTATGTAGTTTTAGTCATATTGTTGACAGACTACTTCTGCTCAACTTGAGACACGTTGAACTATACAATATACACTGACATAATGCTGAGAAGCAAATTACATACTCTTTTTGAAAGGTTTGTGATACCATGCTGGTAAACAAAAGTCTGTCCTTATTACCACAATGTCTAATATATCCTTTTAGAAGTGGCAGAATCCCAGGGGACAGGTAGTTTGAAGAATATGAACCCCAAGAAGCACGCTCTAAGCCATAAAGCTCTTATCTGTCAATATCATACACAGTAAATGTGTTAAAAAAGAGCATAATGGTGTGCTATTTTTATTGCTGAGACATCAGTCTTCTTTATGTTTACATTAGGGACTTGTTAAGGTGCAGAATGTTTTGCCCACTAAATGTCTATATGAGACAAGACTGTCAACTCAGCTGTAAACAGAGGGCACACTTCCTAGAAAAATCTCTGAAATTGGCTATATAACTATAAACAATGGAAAGCCTTCTCAATTCCTATCTTTAGTTGATAATTGTTTAAGGATTTGAAAGCAAATGCAGATGTAAATGTGATCTTTAAAAATCTTGTTAGGTTTACCTTAATATTGTATTATTTTCCTTCCATTTTTACTAAGATTGAATCTATACTGAACAATGGCCATAAAACAACCATTAGTAATCTCTTCTGCCCAATGGAATCACAATACATAAAACACGCTCTGGGGATTATTATAAAACAGTAAATGTTTGGTATAATTTTTCTGGGATTAAGAAGGTGGCTCCTATTCCAGTGTTCAGTAAAAAAAAGTTGCTTTCCGTAGTTTTTATAAATTTTCCACATCTAAAACTTAAAGAGACTTTGGAATTTGTGTTATATTTGCTATGGTCTGAATGTTTACATCCCCCCAAAATGCATATGCTGAAATCCTAATCCCCCAAGTGATAGTATTAGGAGGTGGGGTTCTAGGAGGTGATTAGGTCATGAGGGTGTTGCTCTCATAATTTAGAGTAGTGTCCTTATCAGAGAGAGCATAGGGTACCAGCTTGCCCCTTGCACCAAGTGAGGACACAGTGACGAGGTACCATCTGTGAACAAGAAAGTGGGCTCTCACCAGACTCTGAAACACCAGTACCATGATCTTGGACTTCTCAGCCTCCAGTAATGTGGGAAATAAATTTCTGTTGTTTATAAACTACCCAGTCTATGGTATTTGACTATAGCAGCTCAGGCAGACTAAGACAATATTGTTGAGGGAAAAAAATAGAATAAGACCTTTGAAAAATGATTTGCCCGTGGGAGGGTGGGAAATGAGGAAAGGAAGAGAGGGCCAATGCCATTAAATGTCTGTATGTTAGCCTTAGTATTCCTTTCCCCAGTCCCTGACACCTCATGGCCACCTCGGGTACTGATGGCCTTGGCCACAAAAACCACCAGATATGCTCTTTACATTTCAATGCCATTTAGTGCTATGAAACAGCATAGCTAAGCAGAATCAATAAGTAACCATAAGTGGTACTTGTTAATTTGTCATTAAATAAGGTTTAGGGGGGAAAAAGTTAACTATGATGCATTTCAACAATTGAAGCCCCAGGATCTTTATGATATTTCATAAAACTAGGAAAAAAATTACAATGTAGTAGAACTATTCAAGAACAACACTGTCATTTGTTTATTTTGAGTTCTAAGTCTTCACTGTTACATGTGGAAATCTTGTTCTGGGCCAGATTAAAATGAAACCTTGAAAAGTTTTTTCTGTTTTAAAGCTACTTCAAAAACAATTTTTGTAATGGCTTATCTCACAAAGAAAACAATAGTCTGTTAGAAAATAGAAATTCAGACAGAACTATCACGTTATTTTAATACCTTAAGTCTAAATGGACAATGTTTGTGTCTTAGGAATTATTTAAATCACCACTTTTTATATTGTTCATCAGATAAATGTCTTTCACAAATGAAAAATTGTGATTATTTTTTAAAGAAAGGAGTTATATGAAATTTTTATTCAAAAAATATTTGAATGCTAGTAGTATAGGTGCTTAATCAGAAATCAAACCTTTCTCTTTTTGCTCAATTAGCCAAGACTTTTCAGGGCTAAGTAAACATGTGACAGAAGCAAATAAATGTTATAGATGTCTTTTACTCCTTTTGTAGTGAGAATAGTTAGAGGTTTTTCAATTCATTGGTATTAGGATTTAACATGCTCCTTTGTGTCTTAACATATTGAAAATGTTTTAGTTTGTTATTGCAGGAAGGTCTAGCTCCTATAAGATGTCATATATCAAGAAGGCAAACAGCAATAGATGGAAACAGACCAAGCTAGAACAAGACCTATCTCTCCACCAGGGATATCCAAAGATACGTGGCCTCTCCTCCCACCTCCCATTTCCTCTGTCAACCCCTAATACTGTATGAGGGACTTTGAGAAGAAATAGTAAGGGAGTTTCACAATTTTAGATGAAAGTTCTCTCCTCCTCTCCCACTCCAAGTGTAAAGGTAGAAAGGGGTGTCAAAGAGCAGAACAGTGTCCCTTCTCCCTCTTGAAGCCAAGGGTCTGATAACCATAGGGGAGGGAATGATTACATGGAAGTTGAGGCCAAACTGCACTTGGTTTAATAATTAAAATGGACAAGAAAGATGGAGTCTGCCTAAGAGTTCATGGTAAAACCGAATTGAGAATCTTCAACCTGTTATGCTTTTATTCCTTAATCAAATGGAAATTTCACACAAAATTTGAAGCTGTTATAAAAAATTAAGTGTCTATTAATGGGGAAGAATTATAGCATATTAGAACTGAAAAAGAACAACATCACTTACCCTAGGACTTAATTTTGGAGATGAGAAAGTTGAGAAAGTTTGAATGAATTACCCAAATTTACAAGATTAAATCAAAGCTGGTTCTAGAAGTTAGATGATCTGACTTATAGTTCAGTGCTGAGTGTTGTTAAGAGGTCTTTGTAATGGGACTTGAAAAGCGTGGGCATTGTGAATCTGAAAATATACTTTAATTCGTTGTCTCCTGTTGGCATCTCCTTCCAAACTCAGATGAGTTCTAAAGTAATGTATGATAAGTTTAAACTAGGTAGTATTTTACTTTAAATCATTTATCTGCCACCTTTCAATAAAACATCCTTAATTATTGGTAACATATTACAGTGAATGGGTGAATATATTTTATTAATTGTATAAACATAGTTCAGAATATCTAAGTCTCCATTTGTACACTGAGAAAAATAAATTAAGTGATAATATATTCTCTATGCCTTTTATAGGGAAAATGTTATAATAATTTTAACCAGTTATGTGCCAAGTATGCTAAATTCTTTAAATTAATAGCCGTGAACTACTTATGAAGCAGGTAACATTGATATATCCACTTAACAGATGAAGAAGCTGAGGCTTAGAGAGGTTAGTGGGCTCAAGAATGCAAAGTATGTGAGCAGGATTCAACCTCAAGCTGCCCTATTCCAGATTCTTCAGGCTTACCCAGCACACTACCACTCTCGGTACTCTTTGAATTTTATAAGGAAACTGCATGTACTAAAAGGGAAAGTTTAAAACATATATTTAACACTGAAGTAACAGCCTTTTAAAGTGTACAGTTTGTATTTTAAGTGCATTATTTCCTATGCTCATTTCATGTTTTTTTTTTCTCTTGACCTTTGTCTGTATTAAGAGAAAATATATGTACTAGAATGCTATTTTGAAACTGTGGGAGACCATGAGGCAATCAGTGCAAATTCTATATAAAAACTTGAATTAAACATAAGGAAGAACAACATGCAATAAAAATATTAAAAGACATTACAGACATAATGGAAGTGTCAACACAAAGGAGGGGTTTTAGGATGAGAAGACTTAAGAGTTGTTTTGCCAGTAGTATGAGACAATTGGTTTCTTCACAGCCCCTCCAGCCCACAATTTCTGCCTCACACACGCTTGTTCTTACTGAGTTATTGCAGGGTATTTATTACTAGGAACACAAGCAGTATTTTGATTTGGAGCCATAATGCAAACCCAAATTTGGCACAGTATATTCAGACATCACTTTAAACTTGGAAAATTACGACTTTAATTAAAGATTCAGCATAAAGCTAGCAAGATAATAAATCTGAAATTGATTCTTTGGTGTGGGTTACATTCCTGCGACCTCAACGGTCATATCCTCTCTCTCTGTGCTTACCACAGTTCCTCCCTCCTCACCCTCCTCCTTGAGTGGTTTTCTTCTCTTCCCTCCTCTGGTCTCATATTATTAAAGAGCTCAGAATCTTAGAATCAATGAAAAAAAAAATATTTTTACTAAGACATAAAGAAAAAAAAATCTCTGAAACCTATTAGGAAAACATATACAGCCCTCAGATTAAAATGAAAGAAATAGATTGAGTCACAGCTGAATGTAGTTTTATTTATTATTATAACATCTTTTTAAAAATATTATTCAGTGTAAGCTAGAATTGTTTTGGTGGATAACCTCATTTTCAGCCTAAATGAAGATGAATTAACAAGAAAGTTAGGAATTTTAACTTTGCGATTAAAACTGAGTTTGAACTCCTCTCAGTTTACAATATAAGTTTTGAATTTACTTTTTGGTATGTGGCCTTCCTGCATGTTGTATTAATATTAACTAATGACTGACTCTTCCACATTAGTTATTAAACTTCTGGAATACCTAAGTCTTTTTTTCCCCTTCCCACTTTTACATTTTCTAGCTCTTTCCATGTGACAGTCATGTCTTTCCATTAAGGTAAAAAGAAATAGGACTTAAAGATGTGAGTCAATGAATTGGTGCAGATTTGGGGGAGAATGTGAATAGAAATCAGGTAGAAGGAAATAATGCATTCATTTTCCTGGGATTGCATATATGAACAACTGAGGAAGTTAATAAAAAGGGAGTAGAGCTAAAAAGTCAGAACTAAAAAGAAAATCCTAAGAAGTTTCTCTCTAAAGCTGAGGCTGTCATTCCTTAAAATATTGCAGCTTGGTACATGGGAGATCTCAGAACAGTGGGTGCTCTTACAGTTCCAGTGCATGCTTCAGTACCCTGGAGTGATGGGATGTCTGGAGGACAGAGGGACTGCCATGCGGGTTTCTGTGGAAAAGAAAGCCCACACATGTCAATCACTCTCATTCGGAAAAACTTATACTTGTTCCCCAAATTCTTTTTAAACACAAATCCAGTAAATTTCAACTTATATCCAAAAATCAAAATAAACTTACGTGTGCATGCAAACAATAACTAAAAAAAGTAAAATAAAATATCTATTTAGCTGGTATCTTGGGCTTTATATCTTTTACAATGTTAATGGCATTGTTCCTGCAGTGATAATTATGGGTGATAAATTCTGACACACAGATTATACAGTATTGTGTACATTTGTAAAATGGTCTGCAGAGACCAAAAGTAATAAGTACTAGAGTAGAGGAATTATTTGATTTAAAAGAATCGTTTAAAAGAAAAATCCTTAAGATACTCAACACTTTGAAATGAAACGTCAAAGAACATGTGTCACATTGTCAAAAACACTAAGACAGGCATCTAAGCAAATACAAACGTTAAAGCAACTTAAAACACATTAATTGAAGGCTATTTCCTAACGAAAATTGTTTCTTCCAGCTGAAATATTGGAGCTGAATTCAACATTTCATTTCTATGACTTGTGTAAATTCATGATATATTTTCTTTCCCCTCAAGTCACTCTGTCCCAAGCAGCTCTTCCTTTCTGTCATTTGCTATATAGGAAATGCACCACCCGGTTCCATTATGGGGAAAATAATGTGTAGAACTTGATTGTAATTCACTTTAAACTTGAAGACTTAGTGTTGAAATTTGCCTATGGCAGTTTCAGAATACATTTTAAAGGTTCAACCTTATTTGAAGGAAGCATTTTGTGTATTTTCACATCCCCTCCAGGATATCAGATTGATGACACCAGGGCCACCAAAATGCCATCAGGACAATCACAGCAGTCACTTTTCACTTGATACCTGAAAAGCTCAAATGTTTCATTATGGAAAGTAACTACACCAGAGCACTTGATAAAATGTTTCTGGACAAAAAAAAAATATATATATTTAATTTAAATCCGTAATTTTATGCAATGTATCTCTATCTGAGACTAAGTTTTTTCAGCCCCAAAGACAAACTACACAGCTGGTATTCTTATATTAGGGGTGCATTAGTGTCTTTAGTACAACTATATTGCATTTAGGATGCTACATGAATACACAATTACATTTTGTGCATTAATCTATTAAAAGCCATTTTAAATGAATTTTGAATATTGGCAAATGATATATCATTTAATAACCAGTCTAAATCATATTCTTTTCATTGTCCTGCTGTGCATCTTAATGGAGTGGGGGCAAGCAGGATATTAGAGTAGTTAATGAACAATATTTTTATATTTACTTCATTAAAACACTCTAATAAATTCCTTCTTCATGAAGAATAGGCAGGAAAAGTATTCCTTTAGGAGCTAAAGGGCAGTAGTATTTAAGAAAATATTTGAATTTGAGAACATTACCTACAATATGTCCATGTGCCCTTTGTGATACAATTGAATAAAACATCACTAATAATTTCACTCTTTCTTTAACCTGATATAGCAACATGTTTTGAAAATAAAACATATTGAATAAAAGCCCCACACACCAAGGACATAAATTTCTTCACATAATCACCAACACCAGGCTCTGATTATAAAGATCAAATTTATATCCCCCAAGTAGGGAGGGGACATATTTCATGGCCCCAGTATTCCACCCATTCAGAACACTGCAGTATAATCATCTTTAGGCTCTTCTTGTCAATAGCATAGTGCTTAGCCTTTCATCCACTTCCTGATGTCTGGAGACATGTTATCTACTGCTGTCCCAGGTTTAAAACTTGTCTTATATCATTTACATCAGTTAGGATTGCATTTAGTTGCAAGTAACGACGACAAAAAAAAAGAGTGACTTGAACATTTGGAGCTAAATTTTTCCACAGAACTTATGAGAAACACAATGGCATTGTTTCAGCTATTTGGACTGTCATATGGATCAAGGTTCTTTCTATCTATTAGCCATCAGTAATTACTAGCTTTTCTCCTCCATGCTTTTTGCATTATGATCCCATCTCCAGACATCATCATATTCACAAGGAGAAAGCAATTTATAGGGGAAGGGACAGGTACCAGAGAGCAGGCTAGAGGAAAAATCTGGAAGTGCCCCATCACACTTCCTCTTACATGTCATTGAACAGAACTGGGTCACATGCTTACTCTAAATTACAAGGAAGACTGGGGACTATTTCCTTTTCCTTAGAGGGAGAGGCAAGCATGATATAGGTCTGTTAGATTGGCTGTGATTTTGCCAATCAAGAGCTCAAGTTAGTCTTATTGTTGCCTGTGCATTTCTTTTGCTGCTTGTTGTTCTCTCTTGTCTTCTTATCAGGTGTGATTTTGGAGAGGTGTTGTCCCTGTTCATTGGATCCTTGCTTGGTAAAATCTCAAGCAGGGATGGTGTGACAGAGTGGCATGGACAGTTAGCATTTCCACACAGCAGCTTTTATTGCAGGCTTCAAAGAGCAAGTACATTTCCAGAGGGGAAAAGGGTATGTCTCTGTGAGTGGAGAAGACATTGGGGTCTTACCACACTTCTGCTTTTATGTCTATATCTTATGCTATGCTAAATGGTGGGTGGGATATCCATCATGTGTTTGAGAGAAGGGTGGAGAGTTCTTAGAGCCAAGGGCTCACCCCAATTTTCTTCTTATAGGGTTAGGGTTAACTTCCAGGGGTTGCTACAAAATTTATACACTGTCTTGGCACTGGTGGGTGTGGTTTTCAGTATGCTAATGTATGTTAATGGGGAAAGGTTACCTTTGGATATGAGCTCCTAGTTTCTGTGCACACTCCTGGCCAGGAAAAGTCCCTAACCTCAAGTTCTTGCTGTTGTGGGTTTGATTCTAGATGCTCATTGGCTGCCTCATTTTTGGCCCCACCTCTTCTTTTCCTGTTCTTAGCACTGCCAACCCACACCTGTCCCTCACATTCTGTTGATGAAGCAGGCTGGGACATTCTGTGCTCTGTGGAGAGACAGTTTATTACTAGACTGTCTAGGTAGTGGACAGCAGTCGAGGCATAAGTAGACAGTGCTGGTTCTTAGAGGTCTACCTCTAAGTTACAGAGATTTCACTGGTAGGAGGAGGTTCCTATAGCAGAATCCAAGCCTGAATTCGGGAACTGGGGAAAGTCCATGCTTACAAGGCGGAGCTCCATAACTTACTCAAGGACAGAAGACGAACACAACTGTGATGATACAGGGCTAATAGTGGTTGTATACCATGGAGCCTCACTTCTATCGTGAGGAATCCTCCTTAGATCAACAGTTTATCCCATAAAGCATTGCCTTGACCCTAGCAGTGGATACATTTTCTTATAGCTGTCTCCAGTGGACAGCATGCCTTTTTCTACTACTCCAAAATCTTTATGATTGCTCTTTGGCATTACCTGTCTATGAAAATTCCATTTCATTGTTCACTCAAAATTGTTTAACAAAATTCCCACTTTGGAACCTCAATGTTTTATAAGATCTGTATATATCCAACCTTGTGGTTTGCTGACCTCCAAACACTCCCTTCTTTTCTGCCAACTTGTGTAACTAGCTCAGAGTTTTACTATTTAACCCACATTCTGCCACCTATAAATTCCTATGGAGGACTCATCCAAGTCTCTGATCCGAGTCTCCTGTCCCATAGGAGCAATCCCTGTCACCACACAATAGATGACACCCACATTTCCTCTCTTGCACTCACTCCCTGCTGTTCCTCAAAAGACCTCAAAGACCTTGAATTCGGAACCCTTGTGTCTGTGCAAAACCTCTTTTGCTTCCTCCCCTCTTGTGTCTTGAGTCCCCCTGAACACTATCATTCTTAATCTCTTTGTCCTTCTTCACCATCCACCAAACCAACCTTCATCTTTGGTTCACTGGTACCTTCTATTTACTCTTGACTTTCTCATCACACTTTGGGAGTGATGGTAATATTGGAGTTGGAAAATATATTTGTATGTGTCGAAGGCCTACTTTGCAGAGCACACTGCTGGAACATTTGCACGTGTTATTTAATTTGATCCTCAGAATTGTGGATATAGTCCTTAAAAATCTTTTCAACCTCTTTCTCTAGTTAAATGGGGCATGTCCCTGGCTACAGTGCAGCCCTGTACATAACCAGGTCCCACAACCATTCTTTTTATTCTGACCCCTTTCTTCATCAAAATCAAGTTTCATGACTTCAAAGTTTAATGTCATAGTTTATCATGAAAAATGAATCTCTCCACTTTCTCCCTTTCAGTGTCCACTGTGAGCCTCTGTATCCAAACTGTTGAAATAACCATTTTATTGGGCTTTTCTACTCCAGCATTTTTCACTCTATTCCTTTTGTCTATTCTTTTGTATTTTTTATCTTCTTAAAACTCCAATTTAAATGTATATCTCAGTTATTCTTCATCCTTCCATCATGCCCACTTCCCTGTTATATTCATATTCACCTCTTTATGCTGCACTGAAGGCTTTCTGCAAGTCAACCCACATCTCTCTTCCCAGCATCATCCTCCTCATTCCTATGTATCTATCTGGTGTCTGGACCACTCCCTCCCCCTTTCATTCTCCTGCCTGTGTTCCTCTGGTCTTGCCTTTCCTCAGTTTAAAATGACAAAGCCTTCAATAGCCACTAGCTGAAATGTATTATTTTATTTAAGGCACAGATTAAATGCAACTTTTTTTATTTTCTTCCCATCCTAACTTAATGCATTCTGAGTCTCTGCCTTATTCTTCTATGATACTTTATGCTTCTCATATGGCACTTATCAAATACTTCTTTGGAAATGATACTAGAAAGTATTCCTTGTATATACATTATCACATTGTCTTTTAAGCCAGCTAAAAATAAGGAAAATGTTCATGTACATTTTCAAAGTTGCATGTAGCTTATGATCAACAAAAAATTTTGAATAAGTGTTTAATGTTAAAAAATAGTTAAAAATATCTCAACTAGTTAAGATCATCTAACACTAAGAACTCAAATGGAGCATTGGTGACTCTAGACAAGGTATGAAGTCACCAAAAATAAAATGTCAATAGCAAGATGAGACTAAAATCATGAAAATTGCAAAGTACAACATTTTTCATGTAGTAACATTGGGCAGGAAAGGTAGAAAAAGTTATATACAATCTCATCTCTCAGTTATTAGAAAGTTCCTCTAAAATCCTCTACATATAGGTGGCTATGAAGTTGTAGAACTCACCAAAGGAATAAAATCTACCTCTTCTGTCGAATAATCCAAATGCTTAGAAACACTCAAATCAACATGACATTGCACAAGAGCATGGGCAGGATAGAGGCTGGGGGAAATGTATATATTAATAAAATATAGATGTTTCCAAATATACGATATGTTCTTTATGTCAGTGGTTCTTGGACCACCAGCAGCATGTAAGAAAAGGTTTAGAAATGTCCCCTGACCAACTGACTTAGAAACTATGAGGGTGGGATGCAGTATCCTGTGTTTGAACAGCCCCTCCAGGTGATTCTGGTATATATTGAAGTTTTAAAACCATTGACTTCATTAACCAGTGGAGTATCCTTCTGCTTATTTACAAACTCACCCCCAAATTATAGAGCATGATGTACAGGCATACCTCTGGGCTATTGTGGATTCGATTCCAGACCTTAGCAATAAAGTAAAGAACATGATAAAGCAAGTCACACAAAGTTTTTGGTTTCCCAGTGCATATAAAAGCTGTGTTTACACTATAATCTATTAAGTGTGCAGTGGCATTATGTCTAGAAAAAACAATGCACATACCATAATTAAAAGAACACTTTATTGCTAAAAAATGTTAACAAAGTGAGCATATGCTGTTGGAAAAATGGCACCCATAGATTTGCTTTACATAAGGTTGTCAGAACCTTCAATTTGTAAAAAACACAACATCTGCAACGCACCATAAAATGAAGCATGCCTATATATAGTTAGAAGATAGTTAAGAAAAAAAAAATCTATTCATCCTCTCAGAGAAAAATCTAAATTTTCACTAAAGTAATGACTTGGTAACAGTTGAATGGAATGCTAAGAATGAAATGGAATAAACTTATTTATCCAGCTGATTGGAAAGTACTTACTGAGCACCTGCGCCCTTCAGGTTCTGTCTGTTCACTACACACCTCATCTCCACTTCCAGCCTCATTAGACAGTGAGCCCCAGAGGTCAAGGACTGTGTCTATTCTGCTAATCATCAGGCACAGTGAGGATGTGTGCATTAGATATTTGTAGAACACATAGATTCAAGACAGCCAAATATAAACAAGACAAATGTGTTTCCTGCCCCATGGAACATATTATAGTCAGGAATTAGAGACTAACAAATAGCATTAACATTTCTAACTGAAAAGTTTGAACTGTGTGCCCTGAAAGAGACGAAGCAAGCAGGCTTTAGATGGGTGGTCAGAGAAGGCCCTGTCAAGGAGTTGACGCTTAAGCTGAGATCCGGAATGTCAGAAACAGTCAGTCTGGGGACAATCCGAAAGGAGAGCTTCCTTGGCAGAGAGTAAAGAATGTGCAAAGGCCCTGAATGAGAGGAGAGCCAGTGTTATTATAAGAACTGTGTGTCTGTGCTTAATTAGAGAGTGAGGGGTTGATGGGAAATGAAGTTGGGAGTTTGCAAAGGGTCAGAAGATTCAGGGGTTTTTGAGCCAAGGCAAAGAGTTGACTGAAAAAAAATAAATAAATAAACTCACTCTCCTTTAACATCAAATGATGCTTTAAGGTGATAGAAGATAATTCATACTTCTTCAAACTGTGATTGTTCTTAAGGAAAGAGTAGTTAAGAGTGAAAGGGGGGAAATCTAATTATTAGGTGCTGAGTTTTTATTGCTGAAGAATGCAATTTAGTGCCAGGTTTCACATTATAATTCTGCAAGTGTCCCGTTATCGGTCAATATATGTCAGACAGAAAGCTTAGGTCTGCCCAGCCTCTTGGCATTCCTTGTAACATCAGAAGAATTTTAACATTTTGGGCATGCAAGTTCAAAACGCCGGCTTTTACCATCTGCTCCTTAAGATGGAGAATTGGGCACCTCAGAGAGTTAGTATAAACCTGCTTGAAAAATACGTAGAAGATTGGAGACAAAGAATACTGTTGGCTAAAGATGTTGTTCCCTTCACTCTCGCCAACCTTGGAAAGGCTGTGTGTGCCCAGTATTAGAAGCTGGGTTTCATGGTCCTTGAAGACAGGCAGAGCCTAAACACAGAACATCTTTGTCTATGATTCCTTTAGCTCTTAACTGAGTTACTACAATTGATGCTAGATGACTGAATATTGTCTTGAACTTGAAAAGGAGAAATGGGGAGCAACATTTTCCACCGGGATTTCATAATGTTATTTTAAAAGGTCCCAGCTGTTTTCTTTTAAATATTGAGCAAACTATTCTTGTGGAACGCTCATACAAATAAAACCAACATGGTTTACTTGTCTATAAATAATGTTTATTCCTTCAGTCTTCTTAAAATCGTTTTGCAAGTTTGAGATTTCATCACAGAAAACGCTGTCAGTCACAAGCAGTACAATGCCCCCTTTCACCCTTTCAGTGTCAGGGCATGCCATGCTGTTGTTTGTAATACAATTAAATAATATAAGGGCAATTTAATCCATTGCCACAGCTAACTCCTTATTGCTAACCTTTTTTAAAAATTCTGTATTATTTCTATATTTAAAAAGTGTGGTCCTTTTTAGAGAGCATGACACATTCTCATTTATGTTCTTGTCTGCTTTTTAAAATAACCATTGCATTTCTGTTTTCCATATATTGTTAGGATTTTTTTCCTTTTATTTTTTTGTTTGTTTGTTTTTGTTTTTTTAAAGGAAAGCAATGCTTGCATACATTAACTTTGTACTTTGCAAAGCATCAGAGTTATAGTGCAACCCAGGGAATATTATCATCCTCAGGTTAAATTTCTAGGGGTTAAATTGTATTTGAAACTGAAAATGATTCAAGTTTTGTGAATTCTAGATCTTCTTTTTGAGGTTATTTTTTTTTCAGCAAGATGAAATAATGATCTAAAAAATATGCATTTTTATAATACTACTATTAGCATTTTCATATCTGAATTGTCCTTAGAAGTTTTCAAATAAAGAGTAGTGACATACTTGCTATTGAGGAAAGACAAACTAAGTCTCCTGACAGTTTCATGACTTTATGATAATGTTTTTGATGTGCCTCATTAAAGAAATCAAAATGCTTAGTTTGGTCAGTAAAGTATAGCATGAATCAACCCATATAAATTAAATGGTGCTTGATTAAAATAACTCTGATAAAATAGGCATTGATAATTTTTAAAGAATCTATTCTCTTTTAATGATAAAAGGACAGTAATACACCTTGATTTTACCACATTTAATCCTTGTCATGAGGAAATTTCAAATATGTTATAATTCAGTATGATGGTGTTCATTATAATGATATACTATACCTAAAGCATCAAATAAGTAATCCAATTTTATCAAGCAGACATTAATTTGAAACAAAATATAAATCAGCAAAATAATCAAGAGGTCAATCTTTATTATCTGTTGTTTAGTATTATGTCGTTTTTTGGGGGTTTTGTGTTTTTTTTCTTTTGCTATCAAGCTGTCTTTGAATATGTTTCTAAACAATTGTCAGAAGTCATGTAAACACTAAAGAAATTAGCATTATTAAAAATCAGGCTGATTAATCATGGTAACATAAATTGAAAGTTTGCAAATATGATAGTTAATGAATGAACATCCTACATATTCTCTGGTACTATAAGTGGAAAAAAAAGAGGGGTCCGGTATGCACTCAAGACTATATAAAGGGTCTTATGATATAAACCATATTAAAATAGATTCCTAGTGACTAATGATAAGTTCTGTACATAGCTGGTCTGCTTTACCCATCTAATTATTTTCTATTCAGTAATTTCATTTTCAATTACATTGTAAATATTTAACAACAGAGAAAATTAACATTTCAAGTTTTAAACATTATGGAAATGGATTAGCTCCAAATTACACAGTTTTCACTCTTCTATTTATTTTCACCCCATACCAATTTTTTTTAATTCCCTCATCTGCTTTCACTATATACTCACTTAACAAAACTAATAAATTAGATGAGGGAAACCAATGGAAAAACTAAGTAGAATGAACATTGGCTAATCCAAAAATTAATTTTTGAACCAAATAGGATTATTACCTCAGGATAACAACAGCTAAATCTATCCTTTAAACAAAAGATAACTTTTCTTTCATTTGGAACATTTTATATTAGCAACAATTTCTCTACCTGTTCATAAACCATTGCTATTTAAAAATCACATTACATTATATGGCTAGCATTGTATCCTAGTAAGTAAATATATTTCATTCCTAACTTAACTTTAAATTGCTCCCTTTACACCAACCAGGCAAATAAATTTTGGCTCCATAAATCCATGGTGGTTTTGCTCAATCAAGCACCAGGTATTTTTTTGTTTTGTGTCTTGCAATGCTTGCCTTTTACCTGAAAGGTCTTCATTTCTGTGCCTCAAGTTCTGTGATAAAATGAGACCAACATGAGAATAGAAAGCGTTGGCTATTTGGCCAAATCAAATCTACCCTCTTCACACCTACAATAATTACAGTCACCACACCCTTCTCTCAGTGGTCTACTTCTTAGCTAAGTGTTCCCAGGACATACCATTTTTAATAACTAAATTTTCTTCCTATTATTAACTTATTCACCCAGTTTCCTATCTGTCAATTTCCAACTCATCCAGCTACAATATGGTGCCCTAGTAGGCATCTGAATTTTATAGCTACTTCCCTCGATGCAATCCAAGTTGTTTCTGTGACCAAAACTTTACCATCAAGAGTCACAAATATCTCTCATCTTTTCCTAAAACATCTCTTACTCTGAGACATATATATATATATATATATATATATATATATATATATAACTCCACTAAACCTACTCCAAAATCTATTCTTATTTCCTCTTCTGACTCTATTCTTTGTCATCAGCTTCACAAAGGATTCTTACCCACATTTCCTGCTTTATATTTTCTGGGGGAAAGACAGATTAAAAAGTAGACTATAATTTAAGCATGTTTCAGTTGTTCATTTAGATGACTATTATTAACCAAAGGTTCTTCTAACATACGTGGCTATTTATCAGTAGTTTAATAATCTATATTTTGCCTTTGCCTCAATCTCATAATAAATTAAGCTAAAAAAATTCACTCTCCAAAAGAAAATATTTTATGTTCTCGTTTATTTTCTTCTCTGATACTATTCCTTTTTTAGGAGTAATGTTATAGATGCCATTTATTGGGAGCCTCCTGGGCCTTGGGAACTGCTCAGTGATTTATGTTACCAATTTAATTCTTACAATATCTCTATAAGTAAGAATTGCTATTTTTACTCATTTGTAATCTAGAGTCCCCAAGGAAACAGGAGCTCAGAGAGGTTAAACAACTTGCCAAAGATATCACAGCCAGTAAATGGTAGAGGCAGTATGTCTGTCCTGCTCTACCAGAGGCAAAAGCCCATGTTCTTTCTACTCTATAATATGTGCCTTAACTTAATTAAAAATTATCAGTTTATTACAACAAAATATATATGAAAACATACTTTATGGGTTTTAGAAAGTCCTAAAACTGCTTTCTATTTACTCCTGTGAACTTCTCAAACTTGTATTTATGAACAGATATTTGGATGTGCAAATTTTATTTGTTTGTATTTCTTCTTCTTCTTCTTCCCTCCTCCCCTAACATATCACTTAGGTCAATAAATCTTGTTTTTAAATATGTCTTATTTACAAATCAAGATGTTTTCTTCTATCTAAAATATCACTACAAATTTCTCTATCTTAGAAAAACATGACATTCTGGCCTTTGTCAGTAACAGCATTAACATTGACTCAAGTCCATTCTATTTTCACCTAAAATGTTAAGAAAACTCATGTGCAAAGGAGCAAAGAGTGTGGAGCATGACATTCATTAGAATGCAATTGACATTTTTGCTGAAAATAAAACTTTCTAAAATATATCTCAGCACTTTTTGATAAGAGTACGTACATATAAAGGCTCGAAGCATTTATAGTGTTAGTTTAAAAGAAGGGGGATTATGCCATTTCTGACAGTTTAGGAAGTCATGATCTAGACAGCCATGTCAGATTATCATTTTAACAGGTTTAACTCCCCCTTCATGGTCTTAGAACTTGAAGCGGAATCACCTATGAGGAGAAACAGGCTTCATTAGTCTAAATCCTCTCAACATCATTTAGAGATGATTTGTTTCCCACAACCAGGGTTATATACATGATTTCTCTTGCATTATCCAATAAATAGCATTTTACAGGGTGTAATTATAGTACCCTGATACATTGTGGGATAGAGTCCTTTGTTAATCTAAGATGCTTTATATCACTTCATTTGCATGCTATAAATATTGTTTCATGAAAAGTGGTTTTAGAGCTGGCTGCTGTACTTCCTCAGTTTTTACATCCTTTATACACACACATTAACTTGTCTTAAGAATCAGCTTAAAATATCTTTCCTCATTTTAGCTAGTATAACGTGGATCAAAATAGAGGCATCTAGAGCATTGACTTAATATTGAAATTTTGCTAGAGTGCTTTCCAAGTCAGTAATTGCAACCTCTCCCTGAAGTATATAGTATTATATTGATCCCAGATTCATCACTCACGGCTAGTCAACCACTTGGCTCTATTGACAGTGACAGTAGAATGTACAGCAGGTAGGAAGCATTAGAGTACTTATGGTTTCCCTCTGGTTTCACACTTAGTGTTTTCCAATTTGACATCACGAGTGGCTGCTGAAATCACGAGTAGTGGGGAGAGAGAACAGTTGGGAGGATGGTTGTATGAGGAGATGTTCCTGTAAAAGGTTTTTTTTGTTTTTGTAATTTGTGATTATTCAGCTATTGTAAACTAAATATTTCAAATTCTTTTATCTATGCTTACATATGTTAGAAGAACAAAGTTCCATTTCTACTGGTCTATTTAGTTCCCATTTGGGGAGTAACAGTTGAGAAAAATTATCATGAAGAAATACTGGATATATCTTTACTTAAGAGTATCATCTCTTCTCGCTTTCTTCTCACCTTTTCTGCCCTCTGTCTCTCACAGAATAGACATTAGATAAGTCTATGCCCATCAATTTGATAGATGCCACCACAAAACTCTCAACCAAGGCCTTTTTGATCAAATATACTCTGAGTCACAGGTAGGCGCCAAGCGCTGTTTTCTACTGGAGGTCATCATAAACAATCCTTTCAGTGAGAATTCTGTTAAAAATAACTCAAGGTATTTTGTAGCATTTTTTGTTTGTTTTTTTTTCAACAAATCCTGTGTGTATGGGTGGGGGGATGTTTGCATATCCATTGAACCACATATTGGGGAAACAAAGAGGCATAACATAGACTTCCCATGCTTAGTTACTTATACCCTAATGGGATATGGGGGAGAATTGTACACAGATAATAAGAGCATAACATAATAGGCTATAAGAAAAATAATATATGTATTATTTTATTACAGCACAAAAGATAAAACATATTATCTAGAGATTGGGGGAAAACTCCTCCTATTTTATAGGCTGAAACCTCATCTCATTAATTTAGTCAGAACTACAGTTGGTAGTGCTAAATTTCTGAGCTGATAAGCACCATGTAAGGACAAAGTTATCAAAAGTACACTCTTGAGAATCATAGATATCGAGAGTGGACATTTTTACAAAATACTTTTCAGTGGAAGAGATGTCCTTTTTAAAAATAAGCAGTAATAATTTATAAGATTTCTAGATTACCTGAATCAGTATCTTTCTACAATAGTAAATAGGCAATAAAACATTCTCCTTATGCTGATAATAATGGTCTTTATCATATTTCAGTACTGACACTAAGATTCAACTGAAATTCTTGGTCAATTTCTCTCTCTCAAAAAAAGGCTACATATAAATTATGCCCAAACTGAAATTATTATTTTTGGCACTATTTATCATCCAGATGGATGACAGTAAGCAACTCTATTCAACAGGTTGACTAATTTATTTGTCTTAGGGGTACAATTTGCAGATTATTTATCCTGGCAAACCCACTAGGAAGCAGTCTGCTCAAGATTTTCTTTTCCACAAGAGTCACATTAAAGTTCTTTAATGCTGGAAGCAGATGACTGACAGCTTAAGCCCAGACTCTTCTAGGAAATGACACCTTTTCTTTTCCTTCCTTCTTTCCATCCATCCATCCATCCATCCATCCATCCATCCATCCATCCATCCTTCCTTCCTTCCTTCCTTCCTTCCTTCCTTCTTTTCCTCCCTTCCTTCCATCCTTCTTCTAGAACTAAGGTTCAGAGTTCAGCACTGAGGAGGTCCCAGCTTATTTGACAAACACAACCTTATCCCTGCCCACGGGCCATCTTGTAAGACACTTCATTAAAATGTGAAACAGCTTTGGAATTAGGTGGGGTTTTGTTCAAGAGCGAGCTTTGACTTATTAACAAAAAAATCTGTACTGCTTTTAAACCTTATTGAGACTCATTTTTTTAATCTGATACAGGAAGACAATAATTTTTACTTCACAGGGCTCTTGTGGAATTAAAATAATAATATCAAAATTGACTTTAGCTGTATCTGGCCCATGAGAAGCACTTGGTTAATTTTATAACCTCTCCTTCATGTGAAAAATGTGGTGCTTTGTTTATTAGCTAAGGAGAGCTATGTAACCCTACATTTTCCTTTGAAGCTGTCAGAATGTACAGTTTGTGTTCCATGGCGCTAACATTTTATGGATTGCAATTAATGTGACAATCATCTATCCTATCGCATTTCATATTTACCTTTTGGTTTACTCCCTGTGTTTATTTTACTGTTTCTGTTTGTTACTGGAAATACTGAAAGAATTTGGATATAAAAAGTAAGTGAGAATAACTCCCCTAGGTCTCAATTTTCATAAATATTTATAATGAATGATATCTCCTATATCTTTTGGGTCTAGAAATCTTTGGTTCTCATTTAACATGTTAATAGCTTATTTTCAGTGTGATTTTTCTCATATTTCAAGCACTATCGTTTGTGTATTCTCTCTGATGATGGCTGAAAACTCAAGTTGAGTGAATGATTCTCTATAATTCCAAAATCATTTAATGCTTCGTCACTCCAAGGAGTTTCCCATATGGTTATGGGGGAAACTATGTACACATATAAAACTGGGCAATGCAAGTGTTAAGCAGCAGCACTATTACTGCACATCATGATGTGCTAAATGAGTGTGATGAGCAGATGTTGCTGGGCATTTCAGTGAGAAGAATTGATCAGAGGAGGTATCAATGATAAGGCAATATTTGAGTCAAATCATAAAGGATACATTATATTTTAATTAAGAAAAAGAGTAAGGATATTTTAGGTATAGAAATGCTGGGAACAAAAATATAGAAATTATGATGCCTTAATCATACTCAGGGAAGAATTAATGTATCACTTTGGAATATAGTATTTGTGCAGAATATTCTTTCTCCTACTGTGCTTGGTAAAGAATTCTATTCCCATGAGATATTCTATGAAAAAAGAGAAAAAAGTTTGTGATTGCATAAGTTAGAGAAATGTTTAATAAATATAAACACAGTCCTTTACTGCAGGACTTTTCAGAGCCATGAGTCTACAAGGAAATTTTTCATGCTTATGTAATCCTATAAACTTTCTTTGAGGAGCATTTATTAATATCTCTTGAGAGGAGCAAGGGAATTGCTGGTAAAGAATAATGAGAGATAAGGTTAGAAAGGTAATTTGGAGACTGTGGGGGGCCTTGCCTGCTAGATTAAGGTATCTGAGCATAAACTTGTGAAAAGTGGCCATAATAGGACTTGAAAACATGGACTCTGCCAGTTGGTCTCCACCAAACTGCACCACTTCCTGGTTGGCTGATGTCAAGAAAGTTGCTTAGCTGATCCCTGTTTAAGAACCCAATTGGATATTTGTTTACTACCAGTTCCTTTGCAAAACTGTTGTGAGAGTTAAATGAGTTAATAGAAAGAAGCTGCTGTGATCAGAGCCTGGCACACAGCAAACAGCCTAAAAGCACTAAGTATCATTAACAGAAAGTGATTTAAAAATCTTGAACAAATAAATGGCATTATGAGAGAAGTGTTCTAGCAAAATGAATCTTTTATCAAAGAAGAAATCTTCCATTACAACTCTGGCTGTGGTTGTAGGAAGCGAAAAAAGGATAGAATTTCATATTGTGAAAATGCTACTTGCAACATCATTATAAATGGAAAGAGTTCCTTACAGGCCTGGAATTCAAATCTCTTTTGAAAATGTTGGTATGCTGTAGACCTACCATTCCATCCAGGATCGCACTACTAGGTATCTACCAAAAGGAAAAGAAGACATAAAAAAGACACCTGCATCCAACTGTTTATTGTAGCACAATTCACAGTTGCAAAGATATCAACTTAGGTGCCCAACAACTGATAAGTAAAGAAAATATGGTATATGTGTATATACCTTGGAGTAGTACTACACAACATAAAAAAGAATGAAATATACTCTGGGAGGCCAAGGTGGGTGGATCCTTTGAGCTCTGGAGTTCGAGAACAGCCTGAGCAAGAGTGAGGCCCTGTCTCTACTGGGAATGGAAAGAGATTAGCTGGACAACTAAAAATATATGGAAAAAATTAGCCAGGCATGTTAGCACATGCCTGTAACCCCAGTTAGCCAGGAGGCTGAGACAGAAGAATTGCTTGAGCTCAGAAGTTTGAGGTTGCTGTGGGCTAGGCTGACACCACGGCACTCTAGCCTGGACACTCTGTCTCAAAAAAAAAAAAAAAAAAAAGGCAATACAATGATGCTATTTTGCAGCAACTTGGATGGAACTGGAGGCTTTTATCCTAAGTATCTCAGGAATGGAAAAAAAAAAAAAACACATATCACATGTTCTCAAAGCTGGAGCTAAACAAGGGTATATATGGTTATAAACTGGTGTAATGGACATTGAAAATTAAGAAGGGGGACAGTTGGAGGGAGTTGAGGGATAAAATCTTGTCTATCAGGTACAACATACATTATTCTGGTGATGGGCACACTGAAAGTCCTGACTTCAGCATTATATAATTCATCCATGTAACAAAAACGTTTACCTCTCAAATCTATTGAAATTTGAAAACAGAAAACATTAGTGTGTAACTGCTTTAAGATGAGGACGTTTTATTTGACTCAATGGTACCTTATAAATATTTCCCCAAAATATCATGTGTGTGTTGTGTGAAAGTAGAATGTGTGTGTATATTGTACATAATTTTTCAGGGCACAGGATTTTTTCACAGCTTCTTATTAAGTCTGCTGCTTCACTTTGAGGCTTTATTTTGGCTCTTCACCCTGTCATTTCTGTGGTGTTTGTAATACCTTATGATTTAATTGGAAATTAGAACTGACTTTTTAATGAAAAAAGTTTCCAATAAGATATTTTTAAAAAGTTAATTTTTCTAATCCTTGGCATTGAGTGCTATTTTTTCCTCCAGTGTACAGCATTACTTGGAATACATTAATACAGACTGAAGTTTATTAAATATAATAAGATTTTAGTTTAGTAGAAGAAAACCATTAACAGTTCAAAAATTAATCATTTTTATTTTATTAGAGAAAAAATTAGTACTCAACACATTTACTTTCAGACATATTGTAAAAGAAGAATGTGAAGCAAAACTGTATTTCTAGAGCACAGAGGATAGTAAAATAGGAATAATGTCTAAACAGTATTATTGGAGTAATAGAGAGTAAAGATGTTTTACTCTCTTTAAAGATCTATATCATTTGATTGATAAAGCTGAAATACATCTTTGAATAATAATTTTATTTTATGTACTCTGGACTTAAATAGTTATAAATTTCTCTTTCAGGAAAAAATATGAAATTGACATTAGAATAAATAGTAATAGTTAAATTTACTCCACTCCAATATGTATATTAAAAGTGTTATTTAAAGTATACATGAGTATAGCAGAAACAATTTCAACTAATAGAATTCTAAAACAAGTGTCGCTAATATAAATATATTATAAATGTGCTATTAAGTCTATATTTTAAGTGAATCTTTTAATGTTCATAATTTAGGTGATTTTATTAAGGTTGTTTTCACATGTTACACTGTTTGCTAAGCAAGCCAGTGTGAATCAGTTCTGAAATACACTCAAGTTTTGGCTAGAACTAATTCCCTACTTTTAGAACTCTGAAGATGAAGTGCCCTCTTTGACCACATGATTGGCATCACTTTAGTTGGAGTGGTACAGAATAAAACGGGACAAACCTATTCATTTTCATTCCACAACAGGTACTTTTTTAAAACCATATTACCTTAAATGTAGGCAGGTAGAAGAAAAAGAAAATGTCTTTCATGAACAGATATTATTGACTAAAGCTGGTTAGTCATGTTTACTTATCAGTATCTTATAGCCAAAAAAATGAAATGTGTAAAAAAAATTTTTTATATATAATTGTTTCCATCAAAAGAAATGGGAAATGTCACTTAATTTACTCTATTCTCCCTGTGTAAGATACAGACTACTTTCCATGTTCATGATACATCTTCATGACAAGTTTATCTTTATAAATTATTTTTGGTGTCTTTCAGGTAACCCAATGATTGATATGCTTTGTTCTTTATAACCTGTTTACTAGGCAACAGTAACCTGAAATAACACTTCTGCTTTTTAATCATAGAAACATACCAAAGAAAACAAATTGACCAAGGAAATCTAGGTTCAGAAAATTTCTCAGTTGATACTATATGTTCTTTTGCACAACTGAAGACTTAGGAAGCAGCAGGACCTATGTGAATACCATCCACCTGATAGCCAAAGTATACAGCACACATGAGAATGATTACAGAGTTGATTCCAAAGGAACTATTCTGCCATTCTGATTTCAGATGGAAGAGATGAGGGAGGAGAAAAGAAAACATTAGTGGGAGTCTAGAATATCTGGGTATTTTTGCTTTCTCCCTATGATATTGCATAGAAAACACCCCTTAATTTTGACCCACTTCATTTTCCTTTGAAAGAGATAAGTTTGAAGGCAAGTGACCTAACACTCTAATGTGTTTACAATTAGACAGATTTTTTATATAGAATCCTTCTTGTGACTTTTGTTTATGCTAAATATCAAATTATATCACTTAGGTCTTGCCGTGTTCTTAATGAAGACTGTTCTGGACATGCATCTTAGCATATTTGAATTAATAAATCTTCTGCTAGGTAGTGACCTTGAGTTTAGCATTCATGCAGACAAAGCATATTTGTTATACCTTGATGCTTCTGCCTTTGTGCTTATAAAAATTACCTCATTAACACTTCATAGGAGCACTAAACTAGTTATAAACTAGAAAACAGATGCAAAATCTGTTAAATATTCTGAAAATATTTCATAATATTTTCCTTTCCTCAGTATATTTTTTACCTCAAATAATTGCCAGATACAATGCATGTGTGTGTGTTTGTGTGTGTGTGTGTGTGTGTGTGTTATTTTCAAGCAACACTCTAAAGTGTCATATAGAGTTTTTGTGTAGACTGCTTTGAGAATCAGATTCTTTGGTGAGTTACAACATATCTGATTATTAATTTTCATCCTATGGTATCCATTACAGCTGAACTTTTCTATATGAAATCATGCCTTTCACTGAAAATTTTAATTCAATATATTAAACACCAAATAGCTAATACTAGGTACTTAGTAGGTGACTCTGCCTTTTAGGACTATGAGTGTCAAGTCTTAGTTATTTTTGCACTGCTATAGCAGAATACCACAGACTGGGTAATGTATAGAGAACAGAAATTTATTTCTCACATTTCTGGACAACAGAAGTCCAAGATCAGCATGGCAGCATCTGGCGAGAGCCTTCTTGCAGCATCTTCACATGGTGGAAAGCAGAAGGGCAGAGGGGGCGAGCTCCCTGGGTCTAGCCTTTTTATAAAGATCATCTAATGCCATTCATGAGGGAGGAGCCCTCATGGCCTGATTGTCTTTTAAAGGTCCCACCTGTTAATACATTGTCAACTCCTGAATTTTAGAGGGGACACATTTCAACTATAGCAGGGTATATGGTCTCCTCCGGGACTCAGTTTCTTACATTTCCCCCAGCTGAATGGTCAAGAGAGCTTTTTCCAGACAGTGGGCTTGACAGGTTCTCTGTATGAGAAAATCAGTCCTGTTAGGCATCCCCAGACTTGCTCTCTGTGCTTTATAAATATAGAAAGCATGCATGAATGGGGAGGGATTTTAAATGCGTTATATTCTTTAATATTTTTCAATATTGAATCAATTCACATCAATGACAATCAACTGGTTATTTTAGGGAGGTTTCAGATACTCCTCAGGGAAGGGCAGATGTGGACAGTTGCCCCTGAGACTTGATGTGGCTCTGCGTTTCTCACTGTGCTCAAGCTTGCAGGCAATGACATGGCAATTCTTTTCTCATCAGTTGCTTCTGTTTGTCTATTAATAGCATGGTGATTGAAGGTGTGCTCTAGAGCAAGACCTTCTGGGTCTAAATCCTTTTAATACTCCTTTGGATGACTTTTGCAAGTCATTCAGCTTCTCTGTGTTTCAATTGCATCACCTATAAAATGGTTGTTGTTGGAATTAAGTGGGTTACTACAAATACGGTGTCTAAAGCAAGTCTTCACACACAGGAAGCCCTTAGTGTTACATTATTGTTACTATGATAATTCACTAGGTCATATCTGTACACACAGCAGTAAGACAGCACTTCTTCTGTCACTGGAAACGCCTCTCTCTACAAAACATGTTCTCTCTGGTTAACTACAATAGCCAGGTAGCCATAGAAAAAAGGCCAGGGTTTTTGAGGTCTTTAGAATGGCCCCATAAATAGCAACCATTTTCCCCACACAGCTTCCAAACAATTATGAGAAAGAAAATGAAACTGTGGCAGATTGAGGCCAAAACATATCTGTTATTAATTGGTAAAGAAGAATCTGCCCCAGTGTAAGACTAAATTCTTTCTCTCCAGGAGAGGATTGCTCACAAGAAGGAGAAATATAGAACTCAGTGGAGTGCAGACAGTTCATTCTTCCCAAATTCACTGCTCTGACAATTTTTCTACCTCCTGTGTGATGAGGTAATGGGGGAGAGGACAGCGGGGATTGTTCTATTTATCAATGTACTTGCACATGGAAGGAAATATCATTCAGGAATGGAAAAGAAGTTCTTCACTTTGAACAGGTGTATGGGATGTGAGAAAGCTGCCTGATCTTCTGCCATGAAATGCTTAACCCAACTACAATAGTCCCAGAGAGACATGTTTTCATTTGGTGGATGTTCACAAAGGCATTATTCACATTTTTCCTATGTTGAACATAAAGTCATAAACATAGCAAAGCTCTAGGTACTACAAAAATATACATATTAACATATGACTTTGTCAACTACCATCCGGGAGAAGTGATTCTAGGGCATTTTGCATATATTGATGTGTCCTCTGTTATTTGAAATGCTCTTTTTGGTTTTTACTCCTATCATGAGAAAACAGGTGACTATTTAATACTATTTTATTGTTCTTCTGTTCTTTATTCTCTCCAGGACTTGTGTGTTCTGTTCCTTTACCCTGGGCATTCTGAGAAAAGTCCTGTGTCTATTCACAATATTTCACCTTCAATATGGAGGAAGTGTATATTGGTAGTGAGTTGTAGTTCAAACATGTAGTTTGAGATGCTACATTTCAGGTAAAGAAGAAATTGCCTGATGTTCTTTCAGTAATAATCAGTCCCTCCCAAATCAATAGTAGGTCAATATCCTTGAAAGGTGGGTTGGTGTTTGTACTATAAACTTGAATACCTTTATTTTTTTTCTTCATAAATGAAGCAATGTCTGCAAAGACTATGGATCTATATCTGACCACCAAGCTCCAATTGATAATACGGATATTGATTTTGTAAGCCCTTCTTATTAGTCTCAGAATGAGGAATCAATGTCTTCAGTCATTGTATGATAAGAAAAACATAGACAACAAGAAACTTCTGTGAGCAGAGGAGAAATTCTCTTGCCAACACTTCAAAGTTATAGTAGCCTACACAGAATCTATATATATATATACTATGACAGGAAGGTCAAGTAAAGAAATGTGGGTGAATTTTGTCATCAGTTTCAAACTTGACTGCACCATATAAAACAGTATTAAAAATCAAACTTGTCTTCAGGCAGGGTTGGAAGATTAACTGCAAATATTCATAATAATTACTTCAACCAATTTCTTAATATTCTAGCTTCACCTTTCAGTTATATGTTCATTGATCCTGTGTGCATTTGTTATCACATTTCTAGAATGGAATAGAATGAGAACAGAAATCCTCATAAATACAGAGGACTCTTTTCTCATGCTTTGGTTTCTCTAGCATGTATTTCAGTTTCTTGATAAATGTCTGTGTATATTGATGGTATCTTGGAGGAAGATTGGAAGAATAAGTAATTTTAGGGTATCATCAGATTATGACAATTGTTAAAATGTAATAAGTTACCATTTTCCAGGTTCTAGGCCAAGTTATTTACAAGCATTGCTCATTTAATCACCACAAGTACCTTATGCTACACTAGGCATAAGAACTCTGATGGTTCATAATTGAACAAGCTATGTAGCAAGCAAGTAAGTGATGTGCTATTGTTTAATCCCAGGGATTTTCCCCAGATGTTCCTCTACCTGGAATGCTCTTCCCCAGATTATCTGTGCCTTATTTCTCAGTAAGATTTGTCCTTAAATACCACTATCTCAGTGAGCCAAGCCAATTTAGGACAACAACTCCCTCTCCCCACTCTATTTTTCTTTTGAGTTTTATTTATCTCCATTGTATTTATCACCATTTAACATTCTATGGGATTTAATTATTTCATTTCGTTTATTGATTTTTTTCTTCTAAACTGGAATATGATAGGGTTTTATTTTTCTAGTCAAAAGTTCACATTTCTTGAACTTGAATTATCTAGAAAGTAGTAGACACTTAACAAGTAACAGTTAAATGAATGAATTTAGCCTAAATAGGCTGAGTCAGTTCAGTAGTGGTGAGGCATTAGCAATTTTTAGCACAATGTTCAAAGCACATTGTCTCAGTAATTAGTTGAACAATGACGTCTTTTTTCAGGTTCTGTCCAATAAGATTTTGCATTCTTTGTTTTTTATATTGAGTTGTATATATTTTTGTCACTGTGAATGTATCTATCAAGTTATTGAATTGTAGAAATATCTGGAGACTGTATTCACACATGGTAGTATATTCTTAAGAGAACAAAGCAACCCTCCAAGGCACAGGAAGGTTGTGGATTTTATACTGACGTCTTGATATAACTTCTCCAAATGAATGTGGAGAAAGCTTGACTGCATCTGAGTTAACATATTTAAACTGTTTTGTATTCAGACTTCCAATGTAGACTGGTAACAAGTTAATGATTTGTGTTTCAAGCACTGTAGGAAGTTGGTTCCTAGGAAGTTGTTTCCTTCAACATCTGCACATGCTTATTGCCTTAGGGAAGACATAAACAGAAACCATGTTGGTAAATCCACATTGCAAATGATTTTAGAGGCTCCCCGCCCCTATTTGATAGTGTCTTTTTTGTTGGGGGGAGCTGTATGCATTATACAAACACACACAAATGTAGAAAGAGATAGAGTAGTAGATCATGCCAGGGGAAAGCAACCTCGCAGTCTACCCCCTGAGCATACCTTTAAATGGCACTTTTCATGTTTTCTACCTAATGTGTGTTTGACAATATAGAATCTGAAAGCTTTTTGTAAACAGTTAAAATATCATTTCCATATAGTTTCCCAAATAGAAGAAAAGCTATATGCTATTAAGAAGTATTTTCAAACATGTATTATGTTGAAATAAAACTTCCCTAAAGGTATGGATACAGAGCAAATGTATACACAGTTATATCAGACCAAAACAATGGAAAATATATTGTTAGCCTATATAGAGAATGATTCTCCAGTGGATTTTCAGCACACACAAAAAAATTCATTCTAGAATATATTCAGAAATTTGAAAGTGATTCAACACCATAGGAATTTAAAAAGTATTTTCAAAAATAATGAAAACATTACATATTTTCAATGCCATTGGCCACTATTTTAAAACTGAAAAGTCAGTTTTTAGTTGTTTCTAATGATTTACCTTTTTTCAGAAAGTAAGCCTTTTAAAAATATTTTCTTTACTAAAATATCATTTAATTTGCCTTGCCTTGTGTTTATAGAGCTACTAGTTAATTAAAAAGTCTTTGGAAATAATTATTGGTTACCAACATCAAACATTTATTATAGTAATACATTACTTCTTATTTTAACAACCTATAATCAGAAACTAATGGAATTAATGAATAAACTTCATAAATGCAGAGATTTGGGCAATATAGATAATGCTTTCAAAGCATCACTTAATACTTGCTTGGTTTTTATACTTGGCTTTCTGTTACAATTTGATGAATTCACCTAGTAGTCTAGGATTGATGATTCCTTTTTTTAATTAGCAAGATAAACACTAAATTTATAATAGATTTCACTTGTGATTTACAATATAGGAACTAAAGTGGGGTTTGTTTTCCTTGCTAGTTGCCTGGTTTTTGTGTGTATGTTAAACTCTCGTAGTTGCTTATGTTTTTTTCTAGCAAAATATTTGATCTTCAACTCCTTAAAACTTTAATATATACATACAGGAAGATTGAAGCTAGATACATATGGTATAATATTTTTACATAATGAAAATATATTTATAATTTTTTAAAGACCCGTGATGATAAACAATAACCAAATGCTGGCAGAAAGCAAATATTTATAATGCCACATGGATTAACGCTTTCAGAAACAACCTCTCTATGTGGTCTTCTTGTGAGTCATTCTCGATTTTTGATCTCTCTTATAATCCACTAATCCTTGTAAAATCATATTTTGAAAAGTATTTAAGTATTCCCTGAAATCTATATGTGGATTTAAGAATATCCTTAGTTTGTAGGAGGTTAACAATAAAGAGGTCTTTGCTGAGTTATACCTAGAATTTATCCTGTTAAATAAACAAATCCTGAAAAATGCATTAAGTCCAAAGATGAGACAAGAGGACTCTAAAGGCAGGAGTTAGTGTAAGGTGAGGGGTCCCTGTAGGAAGTTGGGTGTCCTAGGGTAAAAAAGCAGCCCTTGAAGGAAAATACAGACTTTCATTAGAGAAAGCAGACAATAAACAATTGAGGCACAATGGCCTCATTAAGATCATAGGGGCTGCTGAACTAAATGTGCTAGAAATGTATTTAATCTTAAGAATAGGCCAGGCACAGTGGCTCAGGCCTGTAATTTAAGTAAATTGGGAAGCTGAGGCAAGAGGATTACTTGAGGTCAGGATTTTGAAGCCAGTCTTGGCAACATAGAACCCCCCCTCTCTAAAAAAATAAATAAATAAATAAATAAAAATTAAAAAAAAATTAAAAACTAGCCAGGCATGGTGGCCTGTGCCTGTGACCCCAGCTACTCAGGAAGCTAAAGATTGCTTTAGCCCAGGAGGTTGAGACTGTAGTGACCTGTTTGCTCACTGCCGTCCAGCCTGGGTGACAGAGCAAAATCCAGAGGAGCTGAGCCATTGCCAACATCCTATAAAGACTTTTTTCAACCATCTGTTTATTCAAATGTGTTTGTTGAATATTGAATGTCTCCTGTACCCCAGACATTGTGTGAGGCTCGAAGAATAGAGAGACACCTGGTGAAAGAAGCCAGGCTCTAAGCCTCAGTGAGGGCACAGGCAAGTGAGAGAGAATACATAGAGCTTGGTGTGGCATAATGCTCCCAAGGTGTGGTGGCCACACCAGCAGTGGCACAATGGCCTGGGAATTTGTGAGAAATATATATTTCTGGGCTGCACTCCAGACCTACTGAACCTGAAGGCTTGTAAGTAGATTCCAGCAGTCCCCGTGCTTAATAAGCCCTCAGCTGCACAGTGGTCTAGTTTGACAACTACTGGTATAATGAATGGAAACACAAGATGGATATTAGACAAACCTCTGATGGTTATGGTACATTCGACCTCAAAGAAAATACTTAACCTTTCTGAGACTCATATCCCCGTTTTTGTCAAATAAGAATACTTTAAAGTTGATTTTATTTTTCTGATAGTAGAATTGGATATTTGCAAAACATGTGACACTTAACCTGGCAAATATTAAGTATAGGTATTTATATAATTTCTTGATAAACTTAATAGTTTAAATGAGGAAGGTGATTTTATTGTCCATGAAGTTTTCAGAAGCCAAAAATTATTTTCCATTTTTTATTTTAAATAAAATTGAAGTTTATCATCACGAGAATATTACTTTATTTCAGGAATGAACCTAGTTTGTGATTACAAATTCCGTTAGAAATGCAACTGGACTATTCACTGATTTTTAACTCTGTATGAATTAATGTAGTTGTTGTAAACAGATTGGTACTACTTATTTCACACAATATACACAATAAAAAACACCACTACAGCCCATATTGGGATGTCTTACTTCCCCTCTATGACTCCAAATCACCTTAAGTAAACTTTTGTTAAAGTATAACGTATGCACAAATAATGTGCCAAGTTTAAAGAATTTTCATAAACTAAACCTACTCATATAATCAGCCCCTCAATAAAAACCAGAGAAAGTCCTTCTTATTTATTATTCCTACCTCTCTTCCCACCTCCCCCTTCAAGTGTAACCACTGTCTTCAATTCTAATGTGATAGATTCGTTTCATCAGATTTAAACTGGATATAAACTGAATCCTACGTTTAGAAGTTTTGTGAATCTTGTGTCTGTTCACTCAGTATTGTGTTTTTGAGATCATGCATGTTTTTTGCATGTAGCAGTATTTATGAATAATTCATTCTTACTGCTCTTAATCCCAAATAATTTTTAATGAATAATAAAAGGAACATATGTGAGGAGTTTCATCCAAGAATCATTCCACAGAAGAGAAGGCCAAAAAGGGATTTTAGAACATCCAAGGTAGTCCAGGACCTTAATATGTTTGAATTTCTACTTTAAGATTTCACTCTGAATAGAGTGTTATTATGTTCCCCCACACAGTCAGGATAGACTTTTTGGTATTTCTTTAGAGTCTATTCTTGTTAACAAACAGTCTCAAATGAGGAAAGTGCTCTGTGTAAAATGAGCCCCATGGGTACAATATGCATTTACTAAGACCTCACCTAATTACTCACCTCCAAACTCCACCCTCCAGGAAATTAAGAGTATTAAATGAGATACTTGGAAATGATTTCATATCATCATCAATTAATACCTTAGCAATAATAGTAAAACATTAGTTCTTGTTCTTTTTTAACTTGTCCCTAAACATTTTGAAGTGCAATTAAATATTTGCAACCAGGATGTTGTGATAGGTAAGAGGAGCCCTTTCCAAGCAATTGATTCCAGGGCCCAGAATTTAACTTTACATTTCTGACACCAACACAACCATGTGTTCTCTCTTCCTTTGTGTTTCATTGCAAGCCTTATAAATGATCATTATTGAAAAAGACATCTTGAGGCAAATTGCACAGAACATTTAAATATACTTGCCTCCTGTAGAAACGTCCTAAGAATCAAATTTTAGTAACCACCACTTAACTTTTGTGGTATCTGTAAGGTAAATTTGGATTCTAGCAGCAGTTCCTTTATGTTAACATTACTAGATAATGTCATGCCATTGCAATTTAGATTTAATCAGACACATTCACTTCAGAGCCAAATGTTTTTCATTTGGATTTTTCTGTTGTCATATCAAATATTAGCTGATGTTTCAGTCTTCTCATAGACACCATGACACAAATCTATACAAATCAGCATTATGGATGAGAATGATATGTAAATCAATTCAATATCCATAATCAATGCATATTCAAAATGATGTTACGGTGTGCCATAAAATAGCATTTGTTATTTAAAGTATCCAGTATCTGGAGGAAAAATGCATTTTATACCTTATAATTAAATATAGGAAGAATCAGCAGTAAAAAATTTATTCAAACATATTCAATATGGTTTAAGTTGTTTATAATTTTGCATTATCCATCCCCATAGATTTAGAAAGTAATATTTCTACATTTGTATTATTGCACTGTTGAAGAAAATTAAATTATAAATACATATTTTAATAATTTATTTGCATATTTTAATTCTCCAGCATGTCCTATCTCTCAAATCAGGAACAAATATAAAAACCTCAATAGACAAAACTAAAATGCAAATGTACAAAATAACTATACAATGAGTTGGTTTGGTAAGTGATCAAATGTAAAGATATTTATATCTATGCCATGACATCAAACAAATATGCCATAACATTTGACATGACATTTACCTGTACCTTAATTGTAAATGATTACTTTTGAAAAGGTGTAATAGAACGTTTTTAATGAAGGCACTGCAGTCATGTGAAATTTTCACAACATCTTAAAAATGAAGCTATTAAATTTCATTATTGTAGAAATTCAGGATAGTCTTTTGATTCATAGTTGTTACCATTATATTGCAATTAAATGGATTAACATATCTATTTAGAGTTTCCTTGACTATCAGTGTACATATTTTTTCAAAATTGTTTTTAAGTTGGACACTGTTATTCACTGTTTATACCTAAGTGGAAAAGTTTATGCATTATTTAATTTCATTTAAAAATACAGATAATGAGGTGTGTTGCTTACACAATTATCAAAACTTAATGTGATTGAAATTAGTTTTAGGAATGTAAAAAATAAATAGATGGATAAATTAACAAAATAAATAATTTTCAGCTGAAATGTTCAAGATATTTTTGGCTTTATTTAGGTCCACATCTTATAAATTTCATCAACATCAAATTTTGTCAATTTGAAGACTTTATTTCCAAATTCTTGTGTTAATTTCCTTGTAAGCTAATTTCTTCACCGATCTTAGTTATATTCTATGGTGTGCTTTTTTCCTTGTCTTAATTTTAGATTAACAACATGAGGAAAAGCTTGTGAACTACTGGTCACATGTAAGAAAGTGACCAGTAGTTCCACTGAGGGCTCTCTAAAACCTCCTAATATGTATGTTCTTATATGCTTGAAGGGAGACATCCACTCTAATTCATTCTTGCCATATAGTTAGTCATGTCCAAAACTGTAATTTCAGAGTTCTCTAAGATATACCAGTATTATTAATATTAATAACTAATAAATTTATATAAAATGTCAGGTATTTTTCTAAGAAAGAAAGTCAGAAAGCTAATCAGTAACAGAACTAAGATTTAAACCCAATTTTGTCTCGTTTTGTTAAGGATGAAAAGGATTATGATGAATCATTATATCGCTAACATTATACTCTACCACCAAAAATTCTTTTATTGTTTATCAGCTTTTTTTGTGAATAAAATGAGAAAATTCAGACATTGTTTTCAATACATGTAGTCGAGAGACTTGAAACTTTGTACAGTTTCTTCATCTACTCCTACACCCTCCATAGAAATGAAAATTGAAAACTAAATTTTAAAAGCTCTCTGATATCACTCTATTCTACCAATATCATCTGATAGTATCCTAGAATGTCCTTTTTTTTTAGTTTTTTTTTTTTTTGGTTTTTAGTTTTAGTTTTTAGTTTTTTAGTTTTTTCAGCATATTATGGGGGTACAAATGTTAAGGTTACATATATTGCTCTTGCTCCCCCTTCCCCTACAGTCAGAGCTTCAAGCGTGTCCATCCCCCAGTTGGTGCGCATCACACTCATTATGTATGTATATGCCCATACCCCCCCCCACCTGCCCAACACCCAACAGATGTTATAGAATGTCTTTTTGATGGGGATTATAGGAGATAAAATAAAATGGCCAACTCCTGTCACTATATGTGTTTGTGAGTACATGCAATTGTGTGTATGTGTGTGCACAGTGCTTAGAAAACTTTGAAATATTCAGAAAAAAGATTCCTAAATTCATGAAGGCTCTACTAGAAAGTATGTATGTCCTTAGCAATGTTAAAACTCCAGAAGCTATTCTTTTGTCTCGTTAGAGATTGTGGTATGAAAGGCTAGAATTTATGGAACAAAAATTGTAGAACATGTCAAATTTTACGTAAATAGTGTTGAATAGAATTGCAGTCATTAAAATAGAGAATAGTATTAGGATCACTATACGACCTGGCCAGTTAAGAGGTGGCCTTAGACCAGCATCATCGGGATCATCTAGGAACTTTTTGAAATGCAGAATCTCAGGTCCCACCTCTGTCCCACTGAGTTGGAATCTACATTTAACAATTTCCTCATGTGATTTGTATTCACATTAAAGTCTGATGAGTTCAAGTCTAGAGAAAGTAAAAATCTTAAGTATATTTAGGTAAAAGACTGATTCATGACTGTATTTTCGCAGGCTGTGCTGCATTACTAATGAGGAAAAGAATCATTTCAGTTTTATCACAAAATATACCCAGATAATTTAATTTAGGCTTTCAAGGTGGGTGGTCCACTGATGATGTCTCAAAGGCAGAGGAAAAGAAGACAAAATGTAAAAAGGAGAAGTTTATTTGCAGAGGTCCATCTTTTACATCATGATAACTGGGCAGCAGGAAAGAGTAGCAAGTAACCATGAAGGCAGACAAAACTCAAAGCCAAGATAAATGGAAAATTATGTGCTGGCTTGTGGAGTTAGAACAATTTGATACAGACAAACATGGAATCTAGGCATCCCAGACAGGATGGCAAACATGATAAAAACTAGATTTTTATTTGGCAAACAGGATTGGGAGGCAGCTCAGGTGTGGGACAGCTGAAAAGGTAGTTTTACTTCTATGTCTTTGAAAAGGATTTTGTCTAATTAATATGACAAATTTGCAAAAATGTATGTTTTATTGATTCATTATAACTTTCCAAGTACTAATTATAAGTTATATTTCTATATGTGGATATAGATATGACTATGATATAGATATAAATTTAGATCCAAATATAAATAATATTTGAGTGTTTGTGAGAGCACACGTTGTCTTTGGTTTGTCTCTTCACCTCTTACATGGGGTTTCCTGTAAGGATGTGTAAAGTAGATGAATTTCCAAGCATAATTTTTTTACTATAATGTTATCCTCAGGGTCAATGTTACATGAAAGACCTATAGGTAAAAACAACACATTATTTGTTTCTTTTTTGTTATGTTTTTAAATGATTAAATAACTGTCTTTGCCTGAGATTAATGCTAATTTGAAGCATGAAAAAAAAGCATTGGTTTTAAGATTTGGGTTATTACTAGCGAAATCCATAGTGATAAATAAGATTTGTCTATTTTCTTACCATCTATCTGGTAGTACAGTGTGCCACAAGTTATCATTATTATTATAATACTTTTGTTCCTACAAAAATACTAATGATAATAGTGAACTCACACTGAGAACTCACTGAACTCATCAGTGCTGGGCTAAGCACTTTGCAAGGAGTTCTCATTTAACTTCGCAACCAAGCTATGGAATAGATTCTATGATTAGCACCATTTAATAGATCAGGTAAGTAGAACAGCTAATAAAGAACATTGCCAGTCTTCAGGCCCAGCCCTCAGACATAAGGGATTATGCTCATAAACAGGGCATGATGCTATCTCTTGAAATGTGCTATAAGAAAACATTTAAAGGAATTCATTGAAAGTAAGATACTGGAAAACAGTAGAAACCATATGGCTCATAGGCCAGTACCTCGAAATATTATTAGCTATTAATATTACAGTATAGTAATTATAGCATATATATAACTATACTATATGAATAGTAGAGTAACATAAATAATCTTATTGTTTATAAGTCATCTGTGATTTTTGTTTCTAAGATGAACTAGTGTGCTGGTTTTTCATAAGTCTTGCTATTAAAAAGAAAGGCACCCCCATTTCACTTTCATTCTATCAAATTTTCCTTGTCATGACAGGCTAGAGAAGTGAAACCTATGGTCTAGAGGCATTTTATGAGGGAGAGGAGGAAATCTTTCCAACTTATAGAAGCTTACAAAGGAATTTGATATATTCCCAAATTGAAGAACCGAGCCCATTAAAACTAAACATTTTACATAAACTATGAAACTTTTCATTGTGATAGATTGTTATTATGCCCCAGCATGCAAATATTTCTTTTGTACTGTGCAAATAGCAGTAGTCTTAGAAATTTATGCATATAATGAAAGGAACTACTACAATAACAGGTCACTTCACCTTACATTCTGTGAGGAGATCTATTGAAAATTTCTGTCAAGTGAAATGTCTCTGGTGTTTTGTTCTTCAATATAATGGGATTCATTTTTGCAGAATATTTAAAGGTACACAAGTGTAGCTATAGCAACATGAGGGTGATCACTTTGTTTCCTAAACCACATGTTTGTCTGTAACTAGGCAGAGGCATATTTCTTGAGATATGTTGAACTGTGAATCTGAAATAAGGTACCAATTTTCAGTCTCGATTTCACTCTCCTTAAATTAGAATATAACTATCATTTTAATATGGAAAATCCATCATATTACCACAGTGCTGTGAAGGAATCTTCTGTATTTGGCCGTCTCTTCTGCAATTTTTTAATACTAAGTGAGCATATACTTGCATCTATAAATAACTGAGTATATAAAATCACTGAACACGCAGCAGAGCACTGTTGAAACCCAGGTGTTAAGAACTTGGGTTTTTTTTTTTTTTTTTTTGTCATTTGATATTTATGTTCACAGGTAAAACGTTAGTCACATCCAAAATGTCAAATAATGTAAAAAAAACTGTTTTGTTTATTGAAAAAACGTAAGCAAAGGAAATCAGGAAGAGTTGTGGGATTTGTGGCCTCAAGGAAAAAGAAAGTTACAGAGATAGTGTAGAGAAGCCACACTATGAGGTAGGCCTTTCTCCTTCTGTTTCTGCCAGAAACCACTTAGCTTGTTAGAAGTGGAGACCCGTGTGTGGGGATCTGGAGAAATGAGGAGAGAGAGAGAGCAGGCAACGCTTGTGTGTTGTATGCTTTCCCTTCCAATTCAAAGTCAAGTTCTACTGGTACTTTTGATAGTAGCTCACTTTTGAGAGACAGTAGACTTATAGGGAACTTTCAAATTAGCTGTTGATAGGTGGACATGAACTTTTATTTTATTTTGTTTTTTCCCATGCTCCAAAGACTTTGTGTCTGCAATCCAAGTGCATGTGAGCAAGTACTTTGGGACTCTGAAAGGTTCATGGACATTTTTGTCAGACAGTGTAAACTTCTTAAAAATGCAGTGTTCAGGCTGTTATCACTAATGAGCCTTGTCCCGTTCCTCATATTCTAAAAAAATGAGCCTTTAAGTTTCAAATACCAACAACAATCATCAATTATGATCTATAGGAAGAAGTTGAATTAAATATTATCAAGTTAAAACAGAAAATATAACAACACAGATCTGAATTGAAGCTACTTCTCTGCTAAGCTTTGTTTATTTTTTTTTATTTTTTTTTTTTATTTTTATTTTTTTTTTTATTTTGGCATATTATGGGGGTACAGATTTTAAGGTTTCAATAAATGCCCATTTCCCCCCCTCCCCCCAAAAGTCTGAGTCTCCATCATGACCATCCCCCAGATGGTGCACATCTCACTCATTATGTATGTATATACCCGCCCCCCTCCCCCCTCCCACCTCCCCAATACCCTATTACTGTAGCACCTGTGTGTCCACTTAGATGCTACTCAGTTAATACCAGTTTGCTGGAGAATATATCTGGTGCTTGTTTTTCCACTCGAATGTTTATAGCAGCACAATTCATAATCGCAAGGCTATGGAAACAGCCCAAGTGCCCATCAATCCAAGAATGGATTAATAAAATGTGGTATATGTATACCGTGGAGTACTATTCAGCTCTAAGAAACAACGGTGATATAGCACATCTTATATTTTCATGGTTAGAGCTGGAACCCATACTACTAAGTGAAGTATCCCAAGAATGGAAAAAAAAGCTTTGTTTATTTTTAATTGCATATAGTTGGCCTTATTTGTTTAATAGCTCGTTTTTCATTATAAGGTCAAAGTTTGCCTTTGCCTACATTTTGAAAATACAAGAGTTCATGAAAAATATTACTCATAAACCTACATCATACCTAGTTAATACTAATTTATTACTTTAAGATAATTCTAAAACATGTTTAGCCTTATATAATCTGTATAAAAACAATTATTTCATACTTTATTTTCAGTTAGTAGCTTTGTCATTATATTAACAATATTCTTTAAACATCTTACTAAGCATCATTCTCTCTCATATTTTATAATAATTTACAACCTCTTATTCTGGATATTTAAACATTTAAGATGTATCGAAGGCAAAATTATAACAGATGTAGTTTAGGGTTCTACTTCATTTTTATTTAAGATTCTAGAATTGGGCAGCACATCATTCTATCAAATGGAATGTGTGTTCCCATGAGCTGAGCAAAGGAGGTTGGCTTTATAGGCAGGCAGGGTCTGAAAATAGAAAAATGGTGAACAAAAAAGTGGATCGGTCATTTCAAAGTTATTTTCTTTATAAGGGTAAAAGTGAAGGAACTTCTTTATGCTTACTCAAGTTGACTGGAATCTCCTGGGTTGTTTTTTAGGAAAACTGTCCCTTTTCAAAGTTTGGTTTGCTTAACATGGCAGCTAGCACAAGTTACTCCATTCTGGTTTGGTCTTATTGGTTGGGAACTAGTGCAGGAGGCTAGTCTAAAATGAGAGCCTTCCATAAACTGTGTTTAACAGATGCTAAAGTCAGTCATACTATTTCACATTATATGCTGTATATGTCACACTCATTTTAAAGCTGTGATCCCCAACCCCTGGGATGTGGGCGGTACCCATCTGTGGCCTGTTAAGAATTGACTGCACAGCAGGAGGTGAGTGGAACTTCATCTGTATTAACAGCCGCTCCACTGCCTGAGCTCCACCTCCTGTCAGATCAGCAGTAGCATTAGATTCTGTATTATGGTGGGTTGTATAAATCATTTCATTATATATTACAATGTAATAATAATAGAAATGAAGTGCACAATAAATACAATGCACTTGAATCATCCCAAAACCATACTCTTCCCTTCCATCCATAGAAAAATTGTCTTCCATGAAATCCGTCCCTGGGGCAAAAAAGGTGGAGGACAGGTGTTTTAAAACAAATACAAGAGCATAGTTTTCTTCCTTCTATTCAATTCCACTTGTGTTTTACCCTACTCATAAACTTCTCTTGGGAAAGAACCAATTTGACACCAATGTCTGGCCGCCTCTCAGTCCACATGGGAACAGAGAGCAACAGCCTTACTTGTCTACCAGGGAATTTTTAAAGATATATTTTTGAAATATTTCTCATGTCTTTCTGTGATACTTAAAGTTCTCTGCTTCCCTCCATCCTCAGACCAACTACCATTCAAACTGCTTCTTGTCAATTCCCCTAAAGATTTATACCTTCACTGAGAGAATGCATAGCTTATGCATTCCATAGTTTATGCATTCCAAAGTCTTCCAAAGCTTATTTAGCTACTATTATTACCATTGATTTCAGGAAAAGATAGGGAAAATAGCTAGAGTTGGCTAGGGGAATAAATGTATAAATATATACAAAAAGAGAAAATTCTCTCTGCTTTGTCATTAATAGACCTTATGGGATTAAAACATATACATAAGCCTCTTCAGATTTACAGTATTTTCTTCCAATGGGTAATTTTAATGTTTAATATATATAATCATGTTCTACACTATTAGAAGGCAAACCTCAGAATTTATTATTGCAAGGTAAATATGAACCTGAGACCCAAGTCTCCTCAAGTCTACTAAAGACACCTATTTTCTCAGTGCTTTTTGTGCCAAAATAAGTATAACAAAATTATCCACAGATCTAAAGAACAGCTGGGGTTTTTGGCATCCCAGAAGATATGTAGGGGAGCCCTCTCCTTCAGAGGGTGCAGGTTAGCTGCCCTCTCCCCCTCTGCCTGTTTAGTAAGAACTTCATGTTTCAGTAACTATAACCCCGTCTGCCTTGCATTAGAAGTGCTCAGCACTGCAGGAGGATGGGAGATCTGTGGAATTAAACTGCTCTGTGTTTCTCCCACCTAAGCCTTGCTTTTATATCTAGCTGGAATTTCATGTCCCACGTTTCACTTATTTATCCACAAGAGGCCATATCAATCAGAGACTGGGTCTTATGCAACTGAAACTTAACATTTGATGCAGGTAACTTATGAAAGTGTATCAACCCTAGAGAAGTATTTTGAAGCTCAGAATTTCTTAATAATTTTGCTACCAAAAGACATTTTCTTTTGGCTTTCAGAGTTTAGAGAATACAGTTGCAGATATCAATTTAATTCCATATTGATGTGCCTATTATATGCAAAACATTCTGCTAGGTCTGTTGAAGGATTCACAAAATGAATCTATATTCATTATATAGTCTTTACTTTAAACTAATAACTAATTTTTTTTAGCATTTGCTTTGTTTCAGGCATTGTACTTGCATGCAATATTTCATTTAATCTAATTCTCATAATACTGTCAGGTGATAGACACCTTTATTATTCAGATTTATAAGTATAAAAAGGAGACAAAAAAGGTTAAATAACTTTCCAAATATCATAATTTGATATATAAAAGGTGTTCAGTAAAGTGTGTGTAGACATTATGTCTGTGCTTTTAACTATCATACTGTTTTCCTGTCTTCAAGGTCTTAACCAATAGGTAAGGAAGGCAAGAATAAAAAGAGCAAAGCTAAAATATAGGCACAAAAATGCTATAAGGAATGAGAAAAAATGCTATGAAAGCACTATTATGGGGCAGTTAACTTGGTCTGAAGTAGGAGAGGTTGAGGAAAGATTTAGAGAAATAAAGCAACCTTTGCAGCCAGACTTGGAGGTTCAAATAGAACTTCTGTTGCTAAAACAAGTGTACTTGGTAGCGATGTTGGTTGAGGTCAGGAAGGAAAGAGAGGGCAAAGCTCAAAGAGCATCGAAACTGTGAGAATAGCATGAACTGAGGCTTAGGGAGGTAAAAATTACACATGGCTCCTTCCAGGAATGGTTAAGTAGGCAAGTGTTGGATCTATGGAGGTAGATGGGGCCATACAAATGTTTTTGTTAAATGGTTTTGGATGCACTGAATGCCAAGTCAGTGCATCAGCAGTGACTTTTTGAAAGGCTCTTCTGTAATCCAGTTGTGTGTGTCTCAATGATCACAGTAAACATTATCAAAAGTAACATGTGACAAAGTTCTTACTTTTTGCAAACTGTTTTTGACTATTTTAGGAAATCCCCTATTCTGGGAAAAATACTGATAGGTAGAAAACTGAAGAAGTGAGAATAATTCTTAGGACTTAGGTAAAGTGGTAGCACCTGGAACAGGAGTGGGACATTCCTATTACTCTACAAGTTAAGAACTTTGACAATCATGTATGACACTAAATTGTTTTCTATTTTGGATTTTCACCCCCAAATTTTAGAATGGAAAAACTCATTTCTTTTCACAGATATAACTTCTTCAACTTCCATCTTGTTCTCTATAGCTAAAACTGTGATCCTGTGCTTATGACTGGAGAAGAATACTTACATTTTAAGATACTCCTTCTATATTCAACAAATAAAACTATGACTCTTCATTTCATATATTTATTCTGTTCAAACAAACTCCAATGCTAATATTAGAATATTGGTTACTTCTGAACAATCAGTATCTACTCAAGATCTCTTGAAGCTAGAATTGTATATTTATAAATAGCTTTTGAGAACCTTAAAACATGGCCTAAATTACATTTAATCTTATCATTTAAGTCATCTTCACTCATATATTTTCATAATCATTTTTATTGCTTTGTTTTGTTCCTGCTGAAAGAGAATAATAGTTGTGTTCAAAATGATGAAGAAATTATTTATAGTGTATTATTTGCTATGTGTGAAAATATTCAATTTAAATATAATAGGGTTAAAATTTTGGATTTGAATCTCTTGGCTTTTAAGTTATGCTCAAAAGATATATAAATGAATAATATATCAAAAATCTTTTGTCAATAAGGCCATAGTTAGAAATATATATTGATTACAGATGCTCTCAAATTGTGATGGGTTACATTCAGATAAACCCATTGTAAGTTGAAAATACAATAAGATGAAACTGTGTTCCCTCAACTTCATTGTAAGTTGAGAAGCCTACTAAATGCATATGACTTTTACACCAAAATAAATTTAAAAAAAAATCATAAGTTGAACCCTAAGAAGCCAAGGACCATTTGTCTGTATTTTTCTTCAGATAACTGAAAAATAGAGTAGAATACTATGAGCTTATATATCATTTACCTATGAGTTTTTAATACGTCCATAAATGTGTAACATGCTAATCTTGGATTCATTATTACATGTAAACTCCTGCAGATATGCTGGTGATAGTTTTTATCATTAAAAAAAAAAAACCTCTCATGGGAAAGAATCATCATTAATTTATTAGTACTTTAGGTGCTTCTGATATCCTGTAGGTAGTCCATTTCTACAACCTGTTTTCCTTAGAAAAATATATTATGAACCATAGTGTAAATTGAAATCACAAGAAAGTAGGAAAATAAAGAGTTGCAGGTTTAGAACCTTTCTTTGATATGCTCAAGGAGAGTAACTTCAGACAATTATTCCTAGAGTCTATTTCCTGATTATCTTTCACTCTCAAGTCTTACTCCTGTGAAAGAACAAACTTTCAACAAATTGAGTTCTAAAGATCCAATTGGCTTTTATTAGTAATTCATGAACTGGGCAGCATTCATTCTGCAAAATAGACAGGAGCTCCCTGCCTGAGACAGGAAGGGTGTTATTTTCCTTGCATGGGTTAAAAGAGAGAGGAGACTTCTTTATCATGCTGGCTCAGCTCCACTGGACCCCTTTTGATTGTTTTTTGTGAATCTCCTAGGTTTTTTTGTTTGTTTGTTTGTTGCTTTGTTTAGGGGTGTGTATGTGTGTATGGGTGTTGTTTTTGGTTTTCTTCTCCTTCAGAAAACTGGCCTGTTTGGGGATCTGGCTATCATCTCTCTCCTGATTTCCCAGGTCAGATCATACAAGTAAACAACTTTTAGGTTTTGGTTTGGTTATATGAGACCCTAGCATGAGTGACTCCATTTTAGGTTGGTCTGTTGGGCCTAGTGAAGGAGCCCAATCCAAATCAGTGGCCATAAATTTTTTTAACATTATTTTACTCAATATTTATCATGCACTCTTATTGCATTTCTTGTGGTTCCCTGAAAGATTTGATAGATTAATTTTTGCTCTATTATGATGCCTTTTCTCCTCAGAGAACTTAGTACACACTTCTCTTAGGACTTGTGACCCTAACACTTGCCATATTTATTGGTTAAATATCTGTCTTTCCCATCAACCTGTGAGTACCTTCCCCCCCTGCCAAGAGCTGGAGCTGTCATATATCCATTTTTGTATCTCTACCACCTCCCATGGAGTATTACACATAACAGAGATTACAGACAAGCAGGCAATTTTGCTTAAAAATATCAAACAAAGCATAACATGAAAGAAATCATGAACTTTAGTTTGCTTAATGTCAGATCAACAATATTGAGTATCAAAGTGAACATATTTGAGAAACGTGGCAAAATCCCAAACATAAATTAGCAGGGAGAAACATATTTGAATGTGTTTTAAATTTTACCATGTAGGTGACTGGGCTAGAAGCTAGACTTGCTACAGTGTTATTTAAATATTGGAAGGTAACTGTTGCTGAGATGCTACTTGATTTTACTTAAATCACCTGTCTGAGCATAGCAACTGAGTAGGTAGAGGTTGATGGATTGGTTTATTATGAGTAAATTGAGCATGGAACAATCTAAATTGATCATTAAAAAGACAAAATCCTGAACCATCCATGCTGTGGCTGTTTGAATTCTGTGCTAGAGACATGGCCAAAGTAGGAAGAAAAAAATATATATAGATTTTTTTAAACATTTCAGAAAAACATTTTCAACACATCTTTGTTAGACAACAGTACATAAAGACATTTTCAATGACCAGATAAAAACCAAATGTGGCAACTGACAGCATACATTATCCTTTAAAACATTTCAGGCTATATTACTTTTCCTTTTCATTTTGTGTTTGTCATAAATCTACTGTCAGGGGGAATTTTAAAGGTTGTTTCTATTTTTATGTTAAGCATTTCTTGTTATGCAGTGTGTGCTCTTGCTCTATAACCTTCACTCAGGAATTTTCCTACTTTTAGCCATATATCTCTTCTTATAAACTATGCTGATGTTATTTTCGTTTAGATTTACAACTCATTCTCTCCTTCTAGTAAATATATTTTGTTAAATGTAGCTCAGCTTTCATTTCTTGAAGTAGACTAGGACTAGCTCTTTTTCTTTTCCATTTTTTACAGAAGCCAGATTATATAGGTAATATTCATCTATTTGTGAGTTCTCAGTTTTCTATGTAGTAATGTGAGCCTTTTGTTGGGAACAGTGCTTTGTCATCTTCTGTGATTATATACACATTGATAAAAATGAGAGTTAGGAATATCAGTCCTCTTGTTCCCTTTTTAAAAGTAAAATAATCTTATTCCTTTATTTTATTAACAGAGCGCTATGCTTTTAATTTTGGCCATGGGAAAAACATAGTTTAAGGAAAAAACTAAACAAAAAGCAATTGATACACTAGCCCAACATCTAGGACTTACCATTACTTACATTTTGATAAATATACCTACAGTGTTTTTTTTTTTTATGAATAAATATTTTTCTCAGGTTCCTTTTGGTGGTGGTTCTTGGAGCATTCTCTACATTTAGTTTTTAACCTACTCTTTTGGTTTAAACTATATTTACACATTTTTAATTGCTGTATAATATTGCATTATAATATGAATATACATAACTTAGGTAACCAGTTTCCTATTGCTGAACTTTTAAGTTGTTTTCAATTTTTTAATATTGTCAACAAACTTTGATAATGAACATTCTTTCATTAAATTTTGAACAATGCCGTGAATATTTGGTAGAATTTACCATTTTTAGAAATGGTATAAGAGAGGATTTTTCTCTATACATTCAAATACAGGATGCATTTATTTTTTATATTTAAATATGTCTTATAAGGCTGACAATAAAGAAACTACTTCTTAAGATCTTTTGAAAGATATTTCACAGTGCAAAAAGATTGCAATTCAATGAGTCACTTTTACCTACTAGTACATATACTTGAAAATCCTAAGAGGTCTATATTCTAGACATTCATATAACATCAGATAAATAAACATTGAAAAATCTATATAAAGGAGAAGTTCCTTTTAATTCCATTTTTCTGGCAATAGCCATAAAATACTAATATAAATGTTACTTATTTATGTACTTATTAAGACTGACAGCCTTGGTACCAAGCTAATTATGGTTTGTAGTCAGAGGACATGTTTTATGCATGGCTTCTGCATTTAGAAAACTGTGAAACAGGTTTTGCACCTTAATGAAGAGAAGCTCAGTGTCCTCCCAGCTCCTCTGTTTTGAAGGACACGGGATTATTTCATATGGTGGCTATATAAATGAACAGTTCTTCCCAATGTTGTAGTATGCTGTGCCCAAGAAAATCTCAGTGATCCTATCTTTTGATATCTCGGAGTAAAGCTACTCAGAGTTATATAAATGGTGACATGCAGGTGATAAAATGAAATAATCTTCTTACTATTGTGAAATGGGAATAAATATATTTATTGTTTAAATATAGTCATGTCCAAAGTATTAAAAATATATTAAAATTATGAAGTGCTCATTAGAAAATGCAATAAACTGTTGCCTTTTCTTTCTCAGTGTCATGATGGCCAGAAGGCCTAATTAACTCTGGGAGCAGTGGCCTCACAGGCAGGATTGTTCTAGAGAGGATAAACCTCACTAAAGAAAGGGCTGAGACTCATTAGCTTCTAAACTGCTATTCAGACCTAATTCCTATTAAATAAGGGCATATTTGTGATAACAAGCAAAAATGTTTACCTTTTGCCCATATTTAATTAGCCTAATGGTTTTTATAACAACGTTGTTTATTCCTTATACTTCTTAGGCAGAGAATGGCCATAGAGCCTTCTCTTTGCTTATTACCTTTCATTGTTTTCACTTATGATAAAACAAGTTCCTCCCTGGCTAATGCCCTTGATGATTGCCTTTATTAAACCCTAATGACTTGCAAAATATTCAAGTGAAATATAATTTTTAAATTCTATTAATCTAGATACCTATTATCTTCTTTAAAATGAATCAAATAGGTTCCCTGCAGCCCCATTATTATGATTCCATTTCTCTTTAGCATAACCACTTTTTTCCTCCAATGAGTTTTTTTTTTTATTAATAAATCTATACTTTAGGATAAACCCGACTTCCTTCCATAGTTGGTACTTAAGAGTTAGCCGTCCACCTCTTTGCCAGCACATCACCCATTTGAAGGATGCATAGTGTTTTCCACCTGGGCATCAGACTCAAAAGTTAATGCTCAGAGATAATGCAGGGAGACAGAATAAATGAGCAAGGTGAGCATCTGCTTCACAATAGGGAAGAGTAGTAGGTGTGGAATGCCTCCCTAGAAAGGCATTACATGTCAATTTCCTAAGCTTAGTGAAGCCTACATAAACATGTGTTCAAGCCGGACCTCAGCAGTAGTTGTCATTTGTAAGACTTTAGTTCCTTCCAAATTCCCAGGTTACCCTTACCTAGGCTTACTGGTATATCTTGGTATCTTTTAATTTGTCTCAGAACATATGCTGACTGTTGTCCACATTCATGACTGGCATTTCCAAATCTAACCACTTGGTGGACAAAATCAGCCTCATATTTTTTTTTTTTCTATTTAAAAAAGTAATAATAAAGCAAATCCATTTATTGTCTGAGTTACTTCTTTTTGACTGTAAACAGACTTTATTTCCCACAAACTTCAAAAGGTTGTACTACGTCTTTAATATAATTATATTTAACAATCCTTTTCAATATTGCATGAGAAGAACTTTTAAGATCATGTTCATTCTTTATGAACTTCTGAATTTTAGTGTAAATCTGGCATTCTGAATTGTATGGGAACCCTGTCAGCTTTGCCCAGGTATAGATAAACATGCTACATAAACACTTGTTTCGCCCACATTATCATAATTTACTATGGTAGTTCCCCATACAAAATATATTTTTAATTTTCTAAATATATAATCCAGAGTTTTCCTCCTCTTGGCTTTGCATCCAGGGGTGGGGAACCTGTGGCCTTCTGATTTTAAGATTCTTCTTTTTTAAACACCAAAGAAGCAAGAAAATCTTCATCTTTTTCTGCTGCACCCCTTTTAATAAAAGCATTTGTTCTGCAAAATTTGAATTCAATCAAAAAGCCACACTTAAGGACCTAGAAGGACACATTTCACCTTAAGGCCACAGCTTCCACACCCCTACTTTTCATGCCAATACACACCTAATAAATATCTGTATTTTCTCCTAGTTCTGCATTAATACACAGCAGATCTGTGTGTAGGAAAAATTTCACTGATCCTGCTAGAAATGGTTTATTTCCAACCTTGAGTTTCATACATACTTACATATTTCTTAAAGATAATTCCTTATTCTCACCTCTATCCTTCTCCCACTCCAAGCCCTGGAATCTTATTTTCATGAGTTTACTGTGAAATAAGTGCTAATCTAGGTAAGTGTAGCACAGACAGACCAGGAAAGGCAAATACTACCGATGATATGATGACTGTCCCTTAGCTCAACCACCAACTGCTCATTCCATTTCTCAGACAAGGGGAAACTACAAGGAAAATGAGACAGAGCAAACATGGAAGAGTTCATTTCCCTGATACACCATGAGACATTTTGCATAATATTTCTTCGGTCTTACAATAGAGCATAAAGAAGAATGAGAAGGTTGCCACTTACTTGATGGAATGTGGCATGGCTTCTGTATGTTGAGGGCTCCAGAAAATACAATTGGATATATCACATGGTGGTGGTGCTACTCTGTGTTTTTGCAGCTTCATGTGGATGAGAGGCAGTGTCCATGGGGGAAAACGGCTGTGATAGTTTTGGGAACCTTAGGTAAAGGCATCCTTGGCAATTATTAATACATTCGTTTTGTAGAACATAACAAATTGCCACACACTTGTCATTTTAAAATAACAGAAATTTATTTTCTCCCAGTTCTTGAGGGCAGAAGTCCACAATTAAGGTTTCATCAGGCGTGATTCCTTCTTAGGGGATCAGAGAGAGAATCTCTTCTACACTTCTCTTCTAGCTTCTAGTGCTGTCCAGCAATCCTTGTCCGTTCCTTAGCTTATCCAAGGAGTTATGCAGTCTCTCTCACTGACTTCACAAATAAGGCCACATTCCCAGGTGCCAGGATTAGGACTTTAACATATCTTTTTGGGCAGACTCAATTTACTCCACAACAGCAATGTTGAAGAGATCTTTCTCTGTTTAAAAAGCAGTAGAATCCCTTGTGGCAAACATTCCTGTGGAGACAAACAATAAAATGCCATGTGACAGCTACAAGAAAAGCTTGCTTTCTCTCTCTTTATATCCAAACTTGGGTCTTTAAGGACGATTCTGATTAAGATTGGAAGGAACTAATATATTATGTTGAACTATATGAAATTGCCGATTTGGGGAGGCCCAGAAGAGGCAATATTGGCAGTTTCTTAGGATTCAATCTAATAGCAAGTAAACTAAGAAAATCATTACAAATTAAGAATGGGGTCATTTTTATGACCCCGAATTGGCATTTTTATATTGCAAAAAATAGAGGATTGCGTTACATGAGGTAAATGATTGCTTTTTTACCTGAAAAAAGAAAATTAAATATAGTGTATAGTAGAACTCACTCTTATTAGACATTTTTAAGATTTACAGAAAAACTTAAGTCATGTATATTCAATAGATGTTTGAAAACCGATTCCACTAGACAATAAACTTTTGCCTGAGTTAGGCCTGATGTGAATAAATACATTTTTGACACTATATTTTTACTTCATAATAATCAAGAGTAAAAGCAAGGTGAGTTGAAAGGATTTAAAATCCTGTATAAGCCTGTGAATTAACTTCAAACCTTTTTAGTGATAAGCCAGATATCATTCTATTTATTTACCCTTAGGATTTGCATAGTGATTTTTTTCCCTCTCAACATTTATCTAAATTGAGCAGCATCAAATTTATTTCTGATCGCTTTTCCAATTTTTCAAAGTAATTTATATTCTAATACTATTTTATAGGAGACTGGCTGGCCCAACTGCTGTCCTCCTGGATTTGCATTGATATTGTTTTGGAATTTGTAATGTCGTCTCCTAGACTTGACTTGATTTGATTGAATTAATTTAATCTTAGATCTCACTACACTGCTGTTTCTAGCAGCTTAAAATATATTGCCAAAAATATCTTCATATACTAACTTACGTTTGTTTGGGAGGATTCACTCATGAAACAGTCAATGTAGCTAAGATCTGTTTTTGAAAATAGTCCTTTGATGTCATTACTTTGTTTTATCAGTTTAGTGAACAAACCCTCATGCAAAATTCATTGAAAAACAATTGACATGATGGGATCTAAGCAAAATAAGGGTTACTCTGATATACAGATCTGATTGTTGGTTTTGGTTGGGGATACTTTTGAGACTTGTTTAAAACTTCCTGGAAAGTTTGACCTAGAAAACAAAAGTAAAACAAATAACAGAGACCCGGTAGAAAAAGTAATGAATGGATTTCTGTAACTATAATAAAAAATCATCCTATATGTTAAACAAGCATAGAGTTCAAACATATTTTTAGCAAAAAATATTGCTTTAAGTTTCTACTGAAAATTGAGACTATCAATTATCCACTAACATTTAGGCATTAGAAAACACAAAACAAAAGGAAGCAAAATGTTTTGTTTGGAGTGTTTGGTGATCACTTGCTGCTTACTCTTTGCATTAAATAAATTTATATTTTATTGCTCCTTCAGTTGCACATTCTGGCAGCTTGAAATGTGTTACCAGGAGCGAGGAGTTTCATTAGGAAGTGCCTAGAGGCGACATGGAGTGATAGTCATAAATAAGAGAAGCTGTGTGACTCTGACCTCGTCAGACTACTGTGGACAAAAACATCTTAAGCCATAGCTCTTCTTTCTTTTCAACTGATGCTGGTCTCTGTGCACATTTTTAGGAAATTTATTGAGTAGTGGGAGAACTGTTTTTCTGATGGAAAAGTTAGACAATATCCAAAGTCAAAGTCCGTTTGAGTTAAAAGGACTATCTGTGCCTATTTTGAAAAATTAGACAAATAGTGTACTTCCGACTTTTTTTTCTCAGAGTTTGTACCCTGAGGTTAGATTTCAGAGTAAATGACAACAACCTTTGCTTATCTGTTATGTCTTCTTAGCAGTATCTACCAAATCATTGAGATGTGCATATAACAAGGGACATTAATTTCCCCAATGATAAATCCCAAATCACTAGGACCATTTAATTAGATTCTTGTTTTTGAGTAGTATCTGTTACTGCACTGAAGGGAATTTCCATGAAAACTCTTTGATGGAGTTTTCAACATACCATACGTGAAAGACAGATTTAGGGGGAAAATAGAGACTAATGTATATGTTACCTTATACTCACTAGGAAAAAAAGTCATCACACTTACAAATTTGATAGCAATAAGAGATAATACCTATGTAATGTGAAAATGCCTACATAAAAAATACTGAAAACCAAAATGACTAACAAATTGTTACTCCAGAGAAAATGACCTGTTACTATTAATATTTGGATTAAAGTACTTCAGAGGGCTGTCTGGCATTTGAAACTTTGGATCAGTCTGACAAAACATTAAGAAGCTACTAGAAGATAATGTTGTCCTACCATGGGCAATGGATTTTCATAGAATTTTGGCTCTGATCATGTGAAGATGTTGTCTACCATTGTTATTCAGTAAAAATATAAATTATTATATACATTATAGACACGAAAGGCATTTTAAGGGAACTAAATAACATAACTTTGATAGTCTTTTTATATATACGTCTTTACATTTATGATAAGCATTCAAAATTTTTACATTTTAATTTATTTCCCAATGATGTTGGGCAACTTATAGAATTAAATTATGCTTTACCACTTACATTCTCAAACATATGTTTTGGGAGGATGGTTTTAATCAAGAAAAAATTTCTCTCTTTTCTTTTTCTAAATTCTCTAGAACCTGGAGTATGGTTTTAGTAGAATGATTCTATAATAACATCCTTGATGAGTGGGGACTTTGCTTGGGCTCAAATTTTGGATCCACTCTACTTGTTGAGTGACCTTAAGTAATTAACTTAGCTGAGATCTAGTTTTACTAATTTCTAAAATGAGAGTATCAATAATAAACTGCTTCAAAGGATTTTGTGAGATTTGAATGAGATATATAGGTAATGAATTTAGCCTAGTGCACAATAGATATTCAATGTATGTTGTACATTCTTTACAACAATATAAGGCAAGTTACAGTCACAGTTGTCTGGCAATCTAATAACTAGATTGTGGAAATCTTGAAGATGATTTGCTTTATTTTCCTTTTTTGTAGTTAACACTTAAATGATTAATCAGAAGAATAAATGTGACTCAATGGAAATTATTAATTCATCCTTCCATCTCACTAAATTATCTGTCATTTGCTTGCACACATTTGCACAATTAAATGACTTTGGGAGTAATAGAGTGGTTTAGTGTGAGATTAGACGTTTTAATATTTTGTATAAACTTTTAAAAAAACACTTGCTTCATAATAAAGACCAGTTAATAATATAAAGGAGATTTGTGGAGAACATTAATATTTTATCTGTGAGTATTGGCAATTAAAATATATTTCTTACAACATTAATGGACAATCTTTTCCTGAATATTTTCTGCCTTTATAGTTTGCCTCCAAAATCCAAATTATCTTTCAGATGCTTATTTTTTTCTTTTACATAATGCTTTAACACTTTCCCAACTTCTGGGTAAAATTTTAAAATTATTTCCCCAATGGTTGCCAAATATACATCATCATTTCCTCCAGTTTTTGTTCACTGTTTTCTTCCTTCCCCATTTTTCTCAACCTAGCCAAGACCCACTAATTCTTCTTGACCTCATTCGAATTCCAACTCTTCTTCCTTTTCTAGTGATACTTATACCCTGTACTGTAAAATCAGTCATATGTCATCTTTTAGAAAATCTACCTGAATGTCATTTCATGTTATTATCTTTTTCTAATCTTTATTTGCATCTTTTATGTCACCCATAGGACCTGACACATTTCTATGCGATATGGAGCAAGCAATGGGCTCACTGCACAGAAGCCAATAATATGGCATAGGCTTTTGGTAACTGGGGCAGGTTTCATAGGCATAGGGTAAGGAGACACAATGTGATTGGATCATGCCATGATGTGATGCCTAGGCTTGCTTCTTAATTCGGTCCCTGTTCCTCCATATGAGCACTTTGGTCCTACTTGTGGTTGACTTTTTAGTTTCAGTTGGCTCTGGAGTCATGAATCAGGCACACTTTGTTCATCTGGGCATGCTCAGGTTATATAACCTCCAACCTGGGGGATCATGGCAACCAAAAAACCACTCCTCATTTTCTTATTCAAAGTAGAACAAGATTGGGCTGATTCTGTAGTTACATATGCATGTAGTAAGAAGGCGATATATAAAACAATTTGCATAGTAGATTATGTGTTAAATATTCCATAGTAGGGCATTGGAGGTATGTGGGAGGGAAGATAGGTGAAGGTGAAAAGAAGATATATTTTATCAGTGATAATTATTGATTCCACATTTTCAAAAAATAATTTAGAAAAATATGTATCGTATTTTGTTTTCATAAACAGTACAGGATCACATCCAGCAATGTCCCTGATTAACATGATGACAATCTTTGACTTTTTTTTTTAGATATCGAAAAATATGTTTCTTATTGACATGTACTTATTGAGAAAGATAAAAAGAGGGTGAAATTTCCTTTTGTGTACATTTATAATTTCACTCTGAAAGACAGAGATTGTTTTGACTAACTTCATTATAACTTATTTGGAAAAAAGAACAGTTACTAAGTCATCTGGTTAGAAAACTGAGAACAATTCCTTTAAGTTGTTCATTTTAGAGGTGAAGATTATCGATGTCACCTTTTAAAAATAAAGGTTTATAATGTATGTAATCACTACAAATTTAATGATAAAGGTCAAGAAATTTGAGATTTGTGGCCTAGATTTTATTTATTCATTTAATTTTTAAAGACAAAGTCTTTTTTTTTATTTCAGCATATTATGGGGGTACAAATGTTAAGGTTACGTACATTGCCCTTGCCTCCCCTCCCCCTCAAGTCAGAGCTCAAGGGTGTCCATCCCCTAGGTGGTACACATCCTACTCACTATGCATGTAAATACCCATCCCCTCCTCCCCCCTCCCACCTGCCCAACACCCGATAAATGTTGTTTTATTTTTAGCATTTTGGTTACATTTTATATCTTTGTCTCTCCCTAGCAAGGGTTAGAGGTATGCTCTTCCCCTTCACAATGCTAAGAAACGACAGTAAGCTAGCACCACCTATATTATCCTGGATTAAGTTTAAGCCCATTATCCAAAGTGAGGCAACACAAGATCAGAATAATGGGCTCCATATGTACTCACCATCAAATTGGTACTGACTGATTAACACTATGGTGCTCAAAGAGTGGTGATGTTCACCAGGGGTTGGGGGGTAGAACTACATCTGAGGGATGTGGAGAGACAAAGTCTTGCTGTGTCACCTAGGCTGGAGTGTAATGGCAAGATGATAGCTCACCATAACCTTCAACTTCTGAGCTCAAGCCATCCTACTGCCTCAGCCTAGGACTACAAGTGCACCACCATGCCCCACTAATTTTTGTTTGTTTGTTTTTGGTAGAGATGGGGTCTATAATTGCCCAGGCTAGTCTTGAGCTCCTGGCTTCAAGCAATCCTCCAGTCTCAGACTCCCAAAGTGGTGGGATTACAGGCTTAAGCCACCATGTGTTTCCTTAGATTTTGTTATTTTATCTTTGAAATATACAATTCTTAAGGGGATGACTCTCTAACTTGTAAAATCTATGATTGGATTATAAGTCTTTGAATTTAGATGTACCGTTTTCAAACATCCAAGATCATAGCATGGACTTTACAGTTGCCGTTGCAGCAAAAACCACCTGCGTCTCCTTGTCAATTTTCTTTTACTATCTATATTTTATCTTGTTGAACTAAATGTATTTCTATAAAGTATATCAAGGTCTTTGGGGAATTATGAAGCATAAACAAATAGATGGGAAGAGAGAGAAATAAATAGCAAATAAAATAAATGTTGGAGAGGTGGATGTATTCAGAAATGTGAATTCCTGCTGCAGTTCATAAGATTTATTAGGCAAGGTTGTTCAAGAGTTGGTATTCACTATTGTAGCCTACTCTATAGTTATGGTACTTGGAGCTTATGATATATCTTCTATTTGTATTTTTTAAGATCCTATGTCATCATTCAAGAACCTTTAAAAACATTAACAACAATGGCAAACTAGCAATGCCAAAGGCATATACTCTGTTGCAAAAGAGTCCTTGATTATAAATTTGAGTAGTATCAATAATAGGACATTCTAGGAGCTGTTCTATTGCCTTTCTATTGCCTATTCCTATTTTAATAGGGACTATCACTACTATAACGTATTCAGATACTTTTGCTCCAATTTTCTTCTTTCAGTACTTCTTTGTTAATAATTTATATATATGTGTGTGTGTTACATAAGATATGTATATATGTGTGTGTGTGTATATGTATATATACATATACACATATATATACATATACAGTGTGTGTGTATATGTATATATATGTGTATATGTATATATACATATACACACACACACACACACACACACTCACACACTGGAATATAGCCCCTGATTATTGCCCAGGTAAGTCTAGAATATACTTAATATTGAAGAGAAGCTCATTTTTTGCAAAAACAGAAAAGCTATTAGAAATGATGTCAACTTTCATAATTAGAAAATTAATAAGCACCTGAGAATATATAAAATTAAAATCCAATAATTTAAATTACTGTTCTCTATCATCTTAGCAATAAAACTATGTATATTTTGAATTCTTCAAGCAATGAATACTATAGGCATGGCCTAGAAATTTAGACAGAATAGATAGGTAGATTGATAACATGGATAAATACACATACACTTCTACACATAAATGTCTTCAAACTTATATATACTCTTAAGTATATTTCTCATCATCCCTATTTCTTAATTTTATCCATTATGAAAAATACAGGTTTTAATATAAAATACTAGTTACTTTGACAATATTCCTTTAATAAAATATAATTTTCAAAGCATTATTTTGAGTCAAGTTTAGGAAAAGACTATAACTAATTACTTAGAAAAGATGAAGAGCATAGTTCAGAATGAAAGAAGATTAGCAGGTTTTATTTGTTTGTTTTTGCTTTCCTTTTTATGGGAACCCTTGGTGACAGGGAATTTATAACTTCCTCTCTCTTAATTACACATACCTATTGCCATGCCTTTTTTTTTTTTTCATAGAGTTGACAACCATGTAACTGACTGAAAGGCCATCAGATAGCATCAAATTTCAGCAGAAATTTCAGTACTCTCTGGGCTGGAATTCTTCTGTTCCCTTTGCCACACACTGCTGGACACAATTATAATTGCTGTGAATTGTTGTGATCACCCTGTAATAAACAATGCTTAATTGGTCCTCATTGTTAGTAGAAAAAACCTTAAATTTCTTAACATGCCCCTGAAATATCTAGTTCTTATTGATGTCTGAGTTATGTTCCTTGACTGTCTCTGGCTCATTGTGTATTCCAGCCAAGCTAATATATTTTTATTTCCACCCAAGAAATGCACCACACTCTCTCTCACCTCCATACATTTACATATGCTGTTTCCTGTGCTGGCAGTCACTTTCACTTCCACTAACATATGTTTTCTTCACATGGCTGTTTGTTGCTCATCATTCAGGTATCAATCTAGTTTCATCTTCCTTGAGAAACCATAGAACTCTCGTTCTTTCGCTGTCTATTCTGTTATGATGGAATTGTGAGAGTACTGGTCTGAATTCCCCATAAGTTTCCAAATCAATGAGTCTATTTGGATAACTCTTGAATTCCCAGTCCCTAGCAGATTTTGCCTTCAAAGTAGTGCATTTAGCAAATATTTGTGGAATAAATGAAAACTGCCATGTCTTCTGGAAAAATGCAAAAGCATATACTTAGGCATATTTAATATTCATTTAATCAATTAACCACTGTTTTTTTTTTCCAATAAGTATTTTCTGAATAAATTTTACCATTTCTGGTGTATAAGGGTTTCATTAGCCACCTTTGACTAATGAAAAAGAAAAGCAGTTGATTCCTGCATAGGAACATCTTAGAAGTTTTAGATTGTTTAGAGGTAATAGGGACATTATATGTTCTAAGTAATATAAATTAATTTAGTATATATGTAGGCTATAATTTAAAAAGTATTAGTAAATAAATACTGTAAAATAGTATATGATATATAAACATATATATATATATATAAATCTCAAAAATAATAGTTTAACTCTTTGCTATTTTTCACAGCCCAAATTTAATAATTCATTCACCTATTGTTCTGCAAAGGTTAATGTGTTTGTATTTATGAAGTAAAAAAGAATCACTTATGTGGTTCATAGTGAAACTTGATCTTCTGTTTAATGTTCAAAATCCTCAGATGCAGGCTGAAATACTTGTGTGTATTTTATGGAATTTGATATTTCAAGGAAATGAGTGGACTCTAGAGTATTCAGTTGCTCTAACTGCTGTAAGAGATCTTTGTCTTAGTTTAATAGCCCAGCTTTAGAAATTCATGGAAATGTTCTTATAAGAAGCAAAGCAGCAACAGGAAAAAAATAGTTTAATAGGAATGAGCTATGTGACTAGAATTGTGGGTTTTAGAATAATACATTAGGTCTGTAATCAATTATGGATGAAATGTCTGGTCCATATTTTTCCACATCATCTACCAGCACAGCATCCCTCATGCCAAAATTGATTATGGAAGTAGCACCTCTCTGTCATAACTGTCTGGACCAAGAAAAGTACAATATCTGCAGAACAGCAATTAGCATCAGCAATCAATCATTCTGAGGCTGTGTTTTCTAGAATTTATCTGGGGAAAAAAAGGCATCCAATTGACTGTGGATATGGGGTGGTGTTTGTGTAGCGCACATACACACATGTGCACAAACAAGCTGATATTTATTTGTGATCTGTTGAATTGAAAACCTGACATTTTTTGCTTATGTCTGAAAGCAGAACAAATCAGTCCAGTTAAACCCCTGTAAATAGGAATATGTCATCCCAGTGAAACAGGGGAAAACATGTACGAGTACTTTTGGAGTGTTTTTGAAGGTTAACAATCCCCATTGGCATGTATAGATTTATTAGCCTAGTTAATGCAAGTTTACTATGCTTCTTTCCATTGTTCTTCTTTAAATATCATATAGTTATACTCTGTAAAACTTCACTTCAAATATTGTCTTATTTTTAAAGAATATGTAAATTTTTGGTTAAAATAGCATCAAAAAAGAGTAAATCTTTACAAAACTAAGTTGATATTACTAGAGCTAATATTTTCATTACTTTAGTAGATAAAATATCTGGAATTTTCCTAAATGTAATTTAGTCTATAAAATAATACTGTTACTGTTAATATAATTATGAGTTTATAGATGACTCAAAGAAAAAATTATAATTAGTATAATTTAAATATTTGGCAATCATGATTTTGTGGAATCATGCATAATTTGTCCATGCCTAATTCGTGTATAAATTATGAGGATTTATTCCCTGTTAATTCTTAGATTTAGACAAGAAGGTAACAAAGTTTAAGAAAACCATTTCTTGCATAGTTTTAATACTTAAAATTAAGTCTTTCACAATCATTCTTTCTTCTGACAAGACCTAGATGCATTTGTCACAGTTTATAATGATAAATGTGAATGATGGACATAGGCGTCAGAGAAAACTTACACAGATGCAATGCACCCCAAAATGCATTTCCAGTTTCTTAACCTGCTGGATATTTAACATTCATCAGACAAAAGCCCTGTTGTCTAAGAACCTACAATATGACAGCACCCCTTCCTGCATCCTATGTCATCAGTGTGTCCTGGGAGCCATACCACCACTGGGGGAGGGCCTTCTGAAACAGGATAGGTACTTTCTGGTTAGGGGTCAGGTAAAAGTTCATGATGGAAGTGGTTCCTCTAATGTTATTCCTTTTATTAGTAATGGTTCCTACAATTCCTGCATTCTACCCACTACATAAGCATCCTTTGGAATAACTCCAATAATTGGTGTCTTTAACAGATGTTCTATTTCAGCATTCAGAGGCTTCCTCTACTAACAAGTGAATAGCAAGGAAAAAAAAAAAGATCCTATTTTTTTCATCTTTGTGTCCAGTACAGGGTCTAGCACATCAGCAAGCAGCCAATATTTTTGTTTGGGTTATTTGTTTAAATCTTTAACAATATGTGCTTTGCTAAATTATCCTTGCTACCACAAGATTTATATCTCCTGTCAGTACTAACCTGCTCTTTAACATAATTAAGGCAATGGCTGAGCCTAATAAGCATTGCTTAACAATTGGTAATTTGTATATTGTATTTGAAAATGCAACTTTTCACCAAGCTTTTATGGATTAAAAAAATGCACATGTGAACATACTAATTTCATAAAGCCAACAAAGACAAATAATTAAAAAAGCTTTATGACAGGCTTCACCTAAATTCAAAGGAGACTTTAAAGAAAATATTGTTTCCCAGCTGTTTTCATCATATGATGTGCTAACATGTCTTTTAACCTTCAATGGCTCTAAGCACAGATATAATCAATAGGCACTTGTTCGTTCAATCATGAAATGAAAATAATGATTTTATTTGCAATTTACCTATTAAGCTTTCGGCCTCTTCAATGACAGACAATCAGGCAGATGTGTTTTAGGCATAGGCTAAATGTAAAGCTGGGTCTGAAGAGCCAGGATCCAAATTACACAGTTTGGGTTTAGTTGCCTGCATAGTTGTTGCATTAACTTCTGATTCCTGTTGGAACAAACCACCACAGACTTCATGGCTTAACACACATTTATTAGGTTCTGATTTCAGAAATCTAAAGTGGATGATTGGGGCTGAGTTCCTTCTGGGGGCTCCTGCAGGGCTGAGAACCAGCAGCCACATGTGGCCCTCCAGATCCCCAAATTTGACCTCTCGACAGAATCCTTTATTAAAAGGATTTATTCTGTAAAATTTGGATTCAGTCAAAAGGCTGCACTCAAGGATCCAGAAGGCCACATGTGGCCCCAAGCCTGCAGATTCCCCATCCCTGCAAGGAAAATCTATCCCTTGCCTTTTGCAACTTCTAGAATTTGCCCACATCCCTTGGTTGGTGGCCCTGCATCCTTCTAACCTTCATCTCCATGTTCTCCTGCCTCACTCTTACAAGAACTCTTAAGATTATGTTGGTCTTACCCAGATATTCCAAGATAAATTCCCTATTTCAAGATCCTTAGTTTAATCGCACCTGAAACATCCTTTTTGCCAGATAAAGGGACATGTTCTCGGGTTTCATGGATTAGATTGTGGACATTTTTATGAAGGGCCATTATTCAGTCTACTACAGTTGATTATTTTTTAGGTTTATTTGTTTGTTCAGGAAAGGAATTTCTCCCAGGTGAAGGCAACTTAGATGTCCCTTCTGTTAACACTTGGCCTGTCAGGTATCCTTAGGGAAGGGAGAAGCACCAGTGAAAGAGATAAGAATGGGACCAGTACTGCCCATCTGGAAAATTCATAACCATCAGAGCATTTTCTTTTATTTTTATTTGGAATAGAAGAATAAATTCCACTCCATTTAGATCTTTATTTAGTCACTTTTGCTCTTACATTGTGGAACAAATAGCCAAATTACCTTAAGACATTTTTTTTCCAGATAGGGCTGAAAGGAATGAATTGTCAACTCTTTATTTTGCTATTAATACTTCCTGAAATGTTCAGAAGTTGTTATGAACATAAATTACTACAAATTTCTTATGCCCAATTTGATTTGAAAATGAATATTTAAAAGGATTAGCAATATCTCTTATAAACCTAAAATGTTTATTTTGCCTAAAAATGTTTTTTGGTTTTTGCCAGTGTCAGTAGATTTCTTCATTATTTATGTTTAAACTGTGACTTAGAAAATTTTATGTATCTTTAACTGTTTATCAGTGATGCAAATTTCTGTTTCCTTTCTGTGGAATCCTTGTTTTCTTAGATGACAACTTTCATTCAGGTTGGAAATCACTAAGACTTTTTAACATACTATAGTAAAAAGGCTTCCTCTTAACAAGAACTTTTTTCTACACTTTATCCCCATTCTCTATGACTCAAAAAAAAAATTGAAAGAAATAAATATCCCACTTTGTCTTTTAACTTCAAGAATATAAATAGGGAGTATCTTACTATTTACTTTGTTGCTAACTATATGAATATTATTTTAATATTTCAAAATAATGCAGCAGGTCCTCGAATAAACTCGTTTCAGTCAATGTCATTTTGTCATAATGTTGGGAAGAAAAAAAAAATGGATCCCAGCTGGGCCTCTGTCTGTGTGTATTTCTCTGGGGGCTCCAGTTTCCTCCCACATCCCAAAGCTGTGCCACCAAATGCACTGGTGTGTCCCCACCATCCCCGTGTCAGTGGGTGTGGGTGTGAGCACCCTGCGATGGGACAGGGATGGCTGCTGGGCCCTGAGCTGCAGGATGGGCTCTGGCCACCCTGACTCTGACTGGACTAAGTGGGCAAACACTTGTTTTTATTAGTCATTCGTAGATGTGTATATAGCTCACATTTATTTCAGTGTTTAATATTGGAAGCGCTTTGGTCTTTTTTTTTTTTTAGAAGTTTGGTGATATTTTTGTGACCAGAAATATGCCCTAGAAACTTAACACTTGTTTAAATCAAGTAGCCATTGTTTAAATTTGTTCCTTGTATTTCCTTTCACTTAAAATCACAGTTTCCAAGAACTTACTGATAATAAGTGAGGATTCACTGTACAACTTCTTTACATTTTTTTTTATTACCACAAACATTTTCTTATCTTGATGGTTAAGATATAACCCAGAGTGTTTTATGATATATAGTAAAAACTTTTCAAGGAAAAATCTTCCACATTTTTCAAAACTAAGGTTAAATTAGTGTGGCATACATTGAAAATGCATGTTTCATTTAATGACTGTTGTCATTTAATGTTCAATATTTTCCTCAAATCTTGAAATTGTCAAAAACACTTTTGGGAGTGGTCATGTGATAAAATCATCATGTGCTAGAAATATAGAAATAGAATTTTCAAATAAAAAAGGGTGAGGTTTTTGAAATACTTTGTATTTGCCTTAATCAAGATGTGAAATGCGTTCCACTTGATCCTTTTAAATTGTTTCTATGACATTTGCTACAGTGGTCATTGAATTAGATAGTAATAGCCGAATGTGTATTTGGATCCTTTCCGTTTTGCAGAAATAAAGAAATTGTGTTGGCTACTTTTCTGTTTTATGAGCCTCTGCAGGAACAAATGTGCTCATAAAATGTACATTAAGAGTTCTTCAATTATATTCCTATTTCCTTTAGCACCCCAGCCTCTTAATAAGCTTTTTCAGGAGTTTCTGGTCTATATTCATTTAATTTCTTCAGCATTCTTCAGAAGCTTTCATCATGATTTAAATGAAATCCTTTTACAAGGTGCAATAGAATTATAACCAAGTGCATTCGCTAAGTATAATTCCTTATAGGAACTTATTTTCCACATTGGAAGAAAAATTACTTTGCATTTAACATATTAACTCTTTTCAATTTTTAATAAAATGAATATGCATACATACATACATGCACAGGCACACATGCATACATAAGTGTATATTTCAATCATGAGGTAATTTGTTCCCAAGACTATCTAGTGGACACCCTGGTTTTATACATTGCTCAAGCAGCTATTCATGTACCTTAAGCTAGGCGAGGACAAGTACAACACTAGAACTCTGATTTCTTTACTCCTGGTTAAGTGCATTTTCTGGTAAACTATGCTGTCTATTTGACAAAGTATATCATGAACAATATAAAAATTATAGCCTGAAAGCATGTTATGAACTTCAGCTAGAGGCCGTATTAACTCTTTCCAGTACGAAACTTTTGGCATTTCTTCAACTTTCCACTTGAGTTGTCATGGAGGCCTGTCACTTGCCTGACATATTGGCAGCACATGCCTCACACTGTATGAGGCCAGGCAGGATATGATTTTTTAGTTCTATGGTTACTTGTGTATATCTCATTATTTTATTTACGATTACTAGATAACACACAAGTGATGATATAATAAATGTGTATCACATTGATTATGATTATATCCCCATTTCTTTTCTTCATTGCTCATTTCTTCAACATCTGCTAATTTCTGAGTTTTCAAGGTATGATCATTTCACCATCTAGATTTGGTTCTTGGGCCTGTCTTCTCCCAATGTTAATAGTTTTTCATCAATTTCTTTTTACCTTTTGCTTTCTTGAGAGATTTTATTATTTAAATTCTTGCATTTAAATATATTTTTCTTGTTTAAGTTTTGTAGTAATCTCCTTTTTCCCTTTCAAGCTTCATTTTGGAATGTATGAACTTTAAACTGAAGTTTCAATATTATAGTTTTCTAGCACTGGCCAAAAAACTTACTTTTTAAAATGACCTTACCAGATGTTCACTAATTCATTAATAAAATAATTAGGACTAATAAAATAACACAAGGTTGATAGTACAGTGTAATATTTGAGATCTGACACAGGAGGCATTTAAATCTCAGGTCAGCCACACATTTACGTATGTTGAGAAAATGACTTTGCTGCTTGTAATTTTAATTTTATTCTATATATAATAGAGACAATAATATCTATCTTACAAGAATATTATAAGAATTCATAAGACAATCTTTATATAGGGCTTGACAAAAATTCTAGAACACATGGTATCTTCATGACACAGTGGCTACTTATTTTCATCTCGCCTGATTTTAAACTTTTTAAAGCCTTGTCATCTGAATATGTTATTTATTTCCTTGTGGATCTGTTTATTATCTATAATGCCTTCCCCCCAGATGCAACACACATGATGGCAGGAATGTAGGTTTTATTCACTATTATATCGTCAGTGCTTAGGACTATGCCTGGTGCATTATAGCACAATGAATAAATGTGAAATGAATGAATAAATTCAAATTAGCCATTTAAAATATTAGGTAATTCTCTTCAGACATTTTCAAGACTAGTTTATAAGCATTGATCTTTTTGGAATAATTTAGATACAAGTTTTCCCAATCCAAAACAAACTTTGAGATTTTATTTACAACGCTTTGTTACTCATTTGCTTGTATCTCTTTTTTGAAATAAAAATTATGATGGTTGTTAAATATCAGCAAAGAATTTAACACAATTAGTAGGCACTCCATAAACATTAACTATTATTAGTCATTAAGTAGTTTTGATATAAATATGTTTAAAATAGTTTCTGTGAACAATTAAATGAATTTCTAAAAATTATTGATAGATATTTTATCAAAACAAGAGTTGAAAAATAAAATAGTTTGGTCTTTTATCATAACAAAGTAAGCAGCTATTTTATGTGTCTAATACTTTAAGGCATGGACAACTTCACTTTTAAACTATAACAGAAGATGTTTCAGTTCTTTGATTACTAATAAGCATGCTATGTCACTTCTCATTTTGCAAGGTACATCATTACTAGAGAATTTTTATAAAAACAGCCATCAATAACGATGACTTTAGATACATCCCAAATGAGTTAATTAAAATGACAGCAGAATTCCACTTACAATCTTGCTGTAAATGAACAGCAGATATTCATTCTGAGCTTGAACATGTTACCTTATAAAGTGCCCAGTATACAATACAACAGAAATTAAACGGAAATAATTAATACTTTAAACAATGTTAAAAAAGGGTAACTGCTATTTGTTCTCATTAGAGGTGTTAATGCACATTAAGTGTATCTTATTATAAAATAGCAGCAGCTGCCAATATAGTAGTAATATCTTTGAAATTATTAAATGCAGATTAACTAGATACAGTAGTTTAAATGTAGAAGTAGCTGTATTGAAATTGTATAATTGATAAATGTGTTGAAAATAATGAACTGAATAAATTTCTAACTATATTTAGAATTACTTCACAGTTTTCATGTATATAATGACTCACTAGATGGTGTCATATAAAATTAAAAATACATTAACCTGAAGTATATTTTTAAAACAAAAATTCTTAACTATGAAATGTTTAGGGTTGTGATACTAAACTTGAGTTACAGAAATGTGGTGTACATTTCAAATATTCTCAGTAATATTTGTAGATAACTATCAATTTTTATATTCATCAAAGATATTTTTGTTGGAGTTTGTTTTTTGTAGTGCTTAATGGGTCATTATGAAAGAATGTAAGAGTACCATTGAAATGCGTTTGCTACATTAAATGAAATAATTTTTCATACAAATGGGTGATCCAGGGTTATTTTGCAATTTAATATTAAATATGATAGAGTATATGATTCTTCAATGAGCTTGTTAAAAATAACAAAATTTTGATTATTTAACAGAAACATCACTTAATCATTTGAAATATTAAATGTGCTGACATATTTATACCATTTTCATCAAGAAAGACATTTATTGTTCCTCTTATGTCATTTTCATTAACTTGTATAAGATATGCTTATATAACTTAACTAAAATGTAACAAGAGTCTCAGGCTTTCACAAATGCAATTTACAGAAGAGCAAAAGATAAGCCAGTGCTCTCTATCATACTGAAATGAATCATCATTGATAACCACACTTCTTCCTCTCTCTGCTTAGCTTGTTGTCTTTTTTCTTCCTAATGTACTTGCAGATGATGAGTAATTTGAAACAAATTCTGTCCCTACAATTGTACATACTGCTGCATTCTCATCTTCCTGACAAACTAGATTCAGGCTGAGTGGAGTAAAAAACTTGCACAGAACTTAAACTTTCTTATCATAGGAGAGTGAATGTTTGGATAGGACTTGTTTTCTATTTATTGGCTGGGCAGTGATTTAGGGAGGTGAGAGAGGGGACAATACAACTACCTAGTGCTCCAGCATATACATTCAGTATAGATCCCTTATTCTAATCAGAAATGCTGATTAAAAAGATAAAATGTATACAATGCTCAGCAGAGAAGCAGACAATAAATGGTAACTGTTACTATTATTTCATTAACATTTTTACTAATATTGCAATTACTATTGTTAATTTTGTCTTAGCTATTGAAATTACTTCCTTTCTCCCCTGGTGAACTATGCCCATTGTCTCTTGCCAGATGGAGACGTGGAAATTAGACATTGAAGCCCATTTTCTCCCATCCAAGTACTAAGCAGACCCAACCCTGCTTAGCTTCCAAGATCAGACGAGATCAGGTGCTTGCAAATTTAGCAAGCTCTTTTGCTTGCTAAATTTCATTCATCTATTTCCTAAACATTTATTGATAGACACTGTTTGAGGTCATATAGATACCAATATAAAAAGGAAATGATTCTTGTCTGAAATAAGCTTTGAGTTCCACATATATCATCTTCATTGCAACCAGGGAATAAGTATTTTTACATTCAATATGTACATGGCCGTATGGGAACTCTGAAGTAGGAATGCTTTATTGCCTGGGGAGATCATTGAAGTCCCTTTGGACTCTTCTGCATGGAATAGACGTTCAGCATCTGCATGTAGGTAAACAGACATTCTTAGCTGAGTAAGCAACAAGAGTACAGATGAGATAAGAAAGAGCATGCCATATTTAGGGAATGGAGTGACTAGAGCAGTCACTGACTAAATAAATATTTTAAACATTTCTTTTCAACAAGACTTTGATCCTTATTTTCTGCCTATGAAATTGGTTGGTACCTAATGCTGCTGGTGTTGCTCAGACTTGGGTATCATTCACACATTGCTCACTGGAAAGACTGGAACCTCTGACATTCATGGGTGGTTCTATCTTGATGAGGGTCTTAGGTTCTCTGGGCTAGTTTTCCCCCAGTGAATGATTAGAGTCCTAACCTGCTCTCAGGGATGTAGGGAATATATATCTCTGAGAAATATAAGATATAAGAAATTTGGGGGGGAAAGGTTGTATCATTAAAATTTGAAAAAGCATTATTTCATCATACTGGTTTTGTAAGTACCTTCAGCTATTAATTTTATTCATAGGTTTCCTTGTGGCAGAGCTCATTGAGGTAAGCACTAATTTCTAAAGGTGCAATGTATTTAGTAATGACAAAGATACAAATAATAATCCTGTCAATGATTCAGAGAGGAAAATGGATACCTTGAGACAAGGCAATTTTGCAATTCTCATGCTTGCAAAGAAAAATACTACCATAATTCCCTGGTAACAGAGAGTTTAATTTCTAATTTATTTTCTAAATCTTGACTTTTTAAACAGTAGCTATGTGATTGTTTGGAGTCATCAGGACAATCCTAATTCTCTTCTGGTTTTGCACCCAATAGATTTAATCCAAGGATTCTTTGAAGTCAGTTGGAGATCCACATGCAAACATGTGTTTCTTGCCTTGATCACAATGCAGAATTGATTCTTACTACCTAAGGGGGAAAATACTCAGCTCAAGCAAAGCAGAAAGATTTATCGGTTTATAAATGAGCTTCAGTGAAAAGCTTTAACATACATGGAATGACACCATGCTTTAAAAATATATAAACATTTAGGGGGAAAATGTTACCTATATTCTCTACTAGAAACAAATATTGTGGTTATGATTAGATTTTTTTGTTTTGTCTTATTTTTAATAGACAATGTAGATTACAAATGCCTGGATATTTTTTTTTTTGGAGTAGGCAAATAACCCAGAATTTAAAATATTATACTTTGTATCTGGGGTTTGCAAACTAAGGCTCACAGGCCAAATGTGACCATCACTTGTTTTGTATGGCCTATAAGCTAAGAATGGATTTTACATTTGTAAATGGTTGGAAAAAAAAGAAGAATATTTTGTGACTTGTGAAAATTATGCAAAATTCACATTTTAGTGTTCATATATAAAGTTTTATTGGATCAGAGCCACTTTCATTTATTTGCATATTGTCTGTGACTATATTTGTACTATAGCAGCAATGATGAGTAGTTGGGACAGAGACAATACAGACTGTAAATCCTGAAAGATTTACCATGTGGCCCTATGCAGAAAATGTTTGCCAATCCCTGCCTGAAAGTAAAGGAACTATATTCAGAGACATTCAGAATGGCTCAAGAGAATTCACAATGCATTAACTTTTATGTAACTTCATCTCATAAGTTTTCAGTTAACTAATATGAATAAAATTTCATGAAAACAAAAGAAAACAATAATTTTATTTGACTTCTACTTTGTTGTTATTTTTTTTAAGAGTGCTTTTTGTTTTTGTGGGGGTTTTTTTGTTGTTGTTGTTGTTTTGTTGTTTTGTTTTGTTTTGTTTTTGAGCCTGAGAGTGGATAGTTTGCAGTCATAGGAACAAACAGACTCATGAGATTGGGCAAGAACAGAAAATGTATTTACCCAAGAATGGGCAAGAGGAATTAAGCACAAGAAATAACCAACAGCTAGCAGATGACTGGCATTAACAGCAGTAAGGAGAGATGAGGCAACTATATGCCATCATCCTTTCCCCACTGTTAGCATCCAAAAAGTCAACTATCATATACTTCAGAAATTAGAGTTGCAATCCTCAACTCTGAAGTAAGTGTTATATCTTTCATAAACAGATAATAAAAACTAAAACAGGTTAACCTTTAAGTACCAGAACTAAATCTTCTGATAATAAATCCACTTTATCTCACACTGAATTTCAATGTAATCTCCACAGTGGGCAAAAATATATAGTTGCTGAATATAAAGTTGGGAACAAAAGTTCCAAAGAAAACCAATGGACACTATAGCACCTCACTGCAGGGCTTAGGGACTGAATACTCTCAAATGGTTGAAAGTACACTTAGGTAAATAAGAATGGTATTCTTAATGGGTCTACTTCCTATCTTCCTAATAATAAATCACATTATTTAGGTGAGATGGCTGGGCGGGGAACTGTATCATGTTATCAATTTATGTAGTAGAGCCTTTTGTTTTTTGAAAAACTGAAATTATTTTTTTAGTATTTCTTCTATGCTAAATCTGAATAGGAAAATTTACTCTTTTATAGAAAATATATAGACTCATGCTCTGAAAAAAATTTAAAAGTTATTTATTAGTTCCATTTTAATTTTTGACAAGACTCATGCTCTCTTATAAGTAAAAATAAAAAGGTGGAGGAACAAAAAGTTTTCCCAATTACTTTTTATCAGTTCTCCCTGGAAAATGATGGCCTGCGTTTTTTATACTGTATCCTTTCTCACTTTTCACAATCAGGAGCTACTTGGAAAATCTAATTTTCTGGTTGCCAATTATTCAGTATAGCTTTTAGTTTGTAGAAATATACATCTCCCTCTTTTCACATGCATGCTCTTCTGAGCACAACAGTACATTGTACTGAAGCATGAGAGAGAATCATCTCTTATCTACTATGGCAGTGGAAAATGCCTTGGAGAGACTTTTCAGAGCTTTATCTCTACTCCTGGGAACTCTGTTGCCTGCCTGTTTGTAACCTGGGACTCCCTGGACATCTACTTTTTAAATATTTCTCAGGGCCATCTTCATCTTCACCCCCGAGGGTGGTCAACAACCACACAAAGAAAGCAAGTGAATAGAAAAATGCAAAAAAGTCACACTTTGGCTTAAATAAGTAATATTGTATCATTATCAAAATAGATACAAAACTAGTATTATTTTAGCTACCACATTTCTAATTTTTCTATTATCCCAGCTCCTTATTTTGCATATTTTTGTCAATTCCAGGCAGATTTAAAGGCATCAGGAATCGGTGGAGTTCCCACCATTTCTGGACGGGGAGCTGACTGGCAGCAGTCTGATTAGAGTGCTGGCAGTGTGTGACCAGAGGTAAGAAGGGTCCTTCAAGTAGGAACATGATACTCCTATTTTCACAGTTACATTTGTGAAAACAACTTACTATTTTTACTAAAGCATCTTAGTGCTAGCTTCAGGAGTGAGGATGTGGAGTGTTTTAATTGATTTTTTTGAAATTGTGCTTGTAGAGCAAGGTGGCTGTTTTTCCTTAGGATTTGTTTTATTCCAAGTGTGGGGTATGTAGGAAGTAGATGGTGAACACTGTGGAAAGGAGGCTACATGCTCTGCCCAAGCCATCTCCAGTCATTGCTACTCTGAGCATGCGCTGCTTGAGAGATGATTTTGTTAAAGCATTTTGAAAGCAAGAATAAATTATGGTGACATATCTCTTAATTCTTTCTTAAGATATACTCATGTTTTTATATCAGGGAATTAAGTCTATGTCATGATGGTCTATTATTCGTTGCATCCTATAAAATAATTAATAATTTCCATTACAAGGAAATGCATTGTATCATTCTTTAGTATGCCCCCAGGCCATGGGTGGAAAATTAGATTTCGAAGAGTGCTGTAGAAAAGTTCAGTAAAGTTTCTATGTCCATCGTGATGTTAGGCATTATTTAATTATTATGTGTTTCTTACCTATGTGACACTTGTGCTGCACCTCTTTGCTCAGACTTCTCCTGCTCAATCTTCAGATTAAAAAACTTACAATAGTAGGCATCAAAATTATAAAGTTAAAGAATAACAAGCACATGTATCTGTCATACTTTTTAAGAACTAGCACATTCTGTATATATGAGGGCGCTGTGTTCTCCCAGAGGGACATCCTTCTGTATCCCCTAGAAGGTTCCCTAGCATATGTGATCATTATTAGCTTAATTTTACTTGTGGTTTTAGCATATATGTATGTATCCATCAAAATATACTGTCTTTATCTTTTCATTACATAAATGTTATACTTCTTTACTTTCTTTTTTGTTTAACCTGCTTATGATTTATGATTAATGATTATTTCTGTTAATGTGTCAGCTAATGTTCACTGATTTCCATTGCTCTACTTTATAATTGTAAGAGATTTTTATCCATTGACCAGTGTACAAATATTTTTTCACAGTACTTTTGTACTATGAGTTTGGTATGTGTGTATATGCAGGGTTTTCTTTAGAAGCAAAGGAATAAAATTTCAAAGGAATAGGATATGTATATTTTTAACCTAAGAAGACAGTTTGAGCCATTTTTATTTATTTATTAAATGGTATAAGACAATTTGGTTTTTACTGCTCTTTGAGTCAGTTTTTTTAAGTTTATTTTTCTATGAATTCATTCATTTTGTCTGATTTTATTGGCATATAGTTGCTCATAAAATTAGTCTTTCTTAATTTTTAAACTTTATGTCTATAAATATAGGCATTTCCTTTTTCATTTTTGCCTTTGATTAATATTACAAGAGATTTGCCAGTTTTATCAATATTTTCAAAAAATTGGCTTTTTACTTAGTTAAAAATCTCGTGTAAATATAGATTTTTAAATTCCACACAGTATAATTCTCTTATTTAGTATTGTCATCCTCCATATTTTGGAGGGTTTATTTTAGTACTCTTTCTCTAATTTTATAAAGTAGGTATTGTTGATTTTCATGTTACTTTCTTTTCTAACAGAAGCATTAAGTGTGATTTTTTTTTTTAAGGCACTTTAGTAGTTATTGTATGTTTGGGTTACCACATAGTATTCAACATTTTCCCAATTATAATTTTGACTTGGTCAAGATGAGTTATTTGAAAATGTATTTTTAAATTTTCAAATGTATAAGTTTTTAAAGTTATTCTTTGTGATTGATTTCTAACTTAGAATATCAAATAATATTTTTTAAAAATTTGTTAAAAATCATTTTATGGCCTAGTGTGAGGACGACTTTGGTAAACATTCTTTGTCTGCTTGCAAAAAACCAATGGTGCTCTTCAGTTGTTGGGGACAATGTTCTACATGATTAACAAAGCAAACCTACTAATTATCTTTAAAATTATCTAAAGCTTCACTACCATTTTTGTTTTATTAGTTTAGCAATTATTAAGTGACAGATTTTAAAAATCTATTGGGTTAATGGTAAATTTGTAAATTTCTCTGTGAAGATCTCGCATTTTTTGGTTCATAAGTGTTCAAAACATGATATTAGATGCCTATAACCAGTATATCTCAGTGTATTAAGCATTTTATTATTATGTATTGATACTTTTTGTATCTAGGAACTTTTTTTTTGCCACACAGTTATTTTTCTCTGAGATTAATGTATCCACAAACCTTTCTTTTATTTAGTGTGTTTTTATATTTTTTTTCTATTAATCTTGATATATCATGTTTTAGGCTTGTTGCTTAAAGTGTATAAAACTAGATTTCTTTATGGAACATGATCTTTGTATTTTGTGGATAATTTCACTTAATTAATTTTGGCCATTATTTTATTTGAGTTTATTTTTATCCACTTGGTTTGAGTCTCTCCCTAGCCTGCTCACCAATTTTATTTGATCACTAATATACTATCTCAGATAGTCTTTAAAAAGTCCATTAGTACAAATCAGTTGTTGATAAATCCTTTCAGGTATTTTGCCCCAAAATTTATTTTTTGTCCTCATTTTTGAAAAACATAATGCTACATTCTAGGTTAGTAGATCTTTCCCCAGTATTTTAAATGTAGGTTTTTTATGTTCATACTTTAAACTCAATTCAGTTAAATTTTAAATATTTACAAACATATGTTTTCTTACCTTTATTATTCTGGAGAGAAGTCACAACTAAGTTACTCTTTGGCTCATGTCTCGTCTCTGTGGCTGCTATTAAGTCCTTCTCTTTGACTTTGTTCTAAAGTTTCACTAAGTTGCATTCAAGTAATAATTTATTTTACTGCTTGGAATTAGTATGCTTTCTGAATATGAAAATTTATATCTTTCATTTGTTTTTAAAAATTCAAAATCATTATCTATTGGAAAGATATCTCTATCCCATTCTCTCTCTCTGGCTTTTATGTCTTTCTGGGATTCCAAGTAGATACCTGTTATCCTTTATCATGTTCTTTTCCAGTTTTCTTAATCACATTTCCATATTTTATATCTACATATATTTCATCTCCACAATTAGTTCAATTTTTTTCAGATTGATCAGTTTATTGATTCTCTTCTCTGATTCATCTAATCTGATGTTCAACCTGTTTGTTGAAAGCTTTATTTCAAGTGGTGAATTTCTTTTTATAGATATTCTACTTGTTTTTTCAAAGTAAAATATTTATTTTCCAGTTTATTTTTTTTTCATTTTTAGTAAATATTTTCAATTTTTAAAACATTGAAAATACTATTTTATATTCTGTAGCCAATTGATACAATACATTGAATGTTTATAAATCTGCTTCTGTTTTTTTAAAACATATTTTTGGTTATTATTTTCCTGGCAGTTCTTAAATGTGATGGTTTGTTTTTTCTAATTTTTACCATTGCTATTTGGTAAATTCACTTGTATTCATTGGAACTTCCTAAGAGAAATATTTCAGATTAGGTTTGCTAATGACTTTATCAGGAGAGGGCTTGCATTTGTTTCTGCCACTTTCACAATTACTATCACAGAAGCAGTTTAGCGAAAAATTTTAAGTTAAACATTTTTGATCCATCAAGGTAGTGCAAATTTAGGCTCCAAATCCATGTGAGGGTTATCAGTTCTCATGAGATGTTTTGATTTTTAATTTCTATCTAAGGTCCACACCAGGTTTCTTGACCTTGATACTGTTGATATGTGGGGTTGGTAGATTCTTTGTTGTGGTCAGGGACTGTTTCACAGAGTTTAAAATGTTAATAGAATTCCTGGATTATATCTACTGGATACCGGTAGCACAGTAGCACCTCCCCAAGTAATGACAACCAAAAATGTCACCAGATGTTGCCATCTGTCTCCTGGGTAGAGGGAAATTTTCCCTGAATTGACAATCATTGATCAAGACCAAGCTAAACATATTTTTTCACTGGTTGTCCTTTTCAGTGTGTGTGTATGCATGTTTATTTTTTCCTTTCTAATTCACTGTTGTTATTTTCTCTTTTCTCCCTCCCTCCCTCCCTCCCTCCCTCCCTCCCTCCCTTCCCCCACCCCTCCCTCCCTCTTTCCTTTCCTTCCTTTCCTCTCTCCTCCCTCCCTCCTTTCCTTCCTTCCCCCTCCCCTCCCTCCCTCTTTCCTTTCCTTCCTTTCCTCTCTCCTCCCTCCCTCCCTTTCTTTCTTTGGCATTGTTGCAAGAAAGAGAAGTTACATGTTTGTGTGTTTGTACCTCTTTAAATGTAAGCTAGTGCTGTTTTAAAGACAGTCAAATATTTTGCTTTGTAGGATGCCAAGATATTTAAAAGAGGAATAATTAGTTTTTAAGAAATGAAATATCTCCATAAATTATGTCACAGTTCAAAGAAGTATTTTAGAGTAACTAATATGTACCTGGTATTATTAATATTCTTAGTTAAATCTTTTTTAAAAAATTTAGCATGTTGGTCTTAATATTGTTTGTAAATAGACAAGAGTCAATCATATCATCACTATAGTAATAGTAAAATACTTAGAACTCTGTAAATAGAAATGCGTATAGGGAGCATGTAATAAATGAGGAATGAACTTCACACTACATCAGAAGGTACCGATCATCTATTATATGCCTAGCATAGACAGGTATACAAAAGTAAACAAAATAAATAATATCCTTGCCCTCATGTAAATTATATTCTGTTAAGAAGAGCCAATCAGCCAATTAGTAAATTAATATAGCATATGTCAGATGATGAAATACACTTCGGAGAAGAATCAAATTTTGTTAGGGAGATGGAGAGTCTTAGGGGGTGGTGCTTTTCATGTGGGTCTTCAGGGCTTGCTAATTGGTGCTATCTAAGCTGAAAAATGAAGAAGTTGAGGAAGCAAACCATGAAGATTGCTGGGGAAAGGATCTTTCACCCTCACTACTCCTAGTCCATCATTTAGAAGTAAAAAAATAAATAAAACATTACCAAAGTTGACTTTTGAAAATATAAGCTGTTTTACTCTGGATTGAAAACATGAAAGTAATTACATAAAAACACAAACACACACTTGCAGTCTAAAATAGTTACCCCATTGTGGCGTGGACCAAATACAGAAGAAGAATTTATAAATGTATAAATAGGCCACATAGTTAATGAATAGAATTTTGCAAAATATTTTTTATTTCAGAATTTCTTTGGTCTATAAGATTTCTTTAGAGACTAGTTGGTAGATCCTAAAGTTTTTTTATGTAAAAGAAAAATGTATGTGTCTGTTTTTATACCAATACTATGCTATTTTGTCCACATGTATAAAAACATCACATGTACCCCATAAATATGTATAATTATTATGTATTAAGAAAAATAAATTGATGCCATATTAGAATGAAGTAGATGAATTTTCCTCCAGGGACATCAAGAATGAAGATTAGGGTGACTGCAGAAGTTGAAATAAATGAAGGGTGCATTTCTCATGCAGAAAACTTTCAAATCCTTTAGCTTTTTCTTAAGATGTTTATCTGCATATATGTCTGTAAAATTTGCATACTGCTAAAAGAAAAAAATAAAGAAAAATCTGAGGCGCAATAAAAATTTTTAGGAGTTTATTTGAGCAAAGCAACAATTCATGAATTAAGAAGCATCAAACCAAAAGAGGGTAGAGCTCACTGATGAGGAAGCTTCAGAAACAAATATTTATGGGGCACATATGGGAAGTAAAATAATGAAAATATTTGATTGGTTACAGCTATAAAATTGCCTGTTTTGGTTTACCTTGTTGACAATCATATGTTAGTTGGCTGTTTTGATTGGCTAAGGCTAAGTTTTGCTTTTCTCTAACACAAGCATATACCAGAAATGACCAAAGTAAGTTTTGCTTGTAGTTGCAATTTAAGCAAGGTCAAGGCTACTTGTGAGGCCTAGCTGGTTTTGTTTGCTCAGAAACTTTCCAGCTTTGTTCTTTAACTTTGCTTTTTTTTTTTTTTTTTTTGCTTTGTTACAAAATAACTCATAAATTGTGTACTAAATGTAAAAAATAACACTTAGATTTTCTCATCTTTGTTTCTAGCATAGCAAACATATGCCGAATTTTGCCTTCCAGATTCCATTTCGTTTCATTCCCGGCAACGCACCCACCGTCTTGAGTGGCTTTCCCCTCCTTCCTGCAGCCCCCACCAGCACATAGATGTGCTTAATAGAACATGATTGTTGGCAACTCTAGGGGTGGGGCCTAGGGAAGAGACCTAGTTAATGAGCAATGATTAACTCAGGAGTAGACATTACGCCTGCCTTGGCCTAATCAAAGTGTAGCTCAGTAATTCTCGTTAATTGCTGGGTGGAAGAGACCCATGTTAAAGGAAACACTAACAAAAGTCTTATGACCGCAGGAGGACAGTGTTCCAAGAATGCAGGAAACATCAAGAAGAAATTAAGCCTGCGCTACCTGCTATAACAGATGAACTCAAAATCTCTGGAACTTCATATAACAGATACATATTTATCGATTTATTTATTTAAGGCAGAGTCTCACTCTGTAGCCCAGGCTAGAGCACAGTGGTGTCATCATAGCTCCCTGCAACCCCAAACTCCTTGGCTTCAGTGACCCTCCTGCCTCAGCCTCCTGAGTAGCTGGGATAGAAATTTATTTTGAACTCACATAAATACCAGTTGGTGTGGATGTTGGTGGTGGTGCTTTTGCTCCATGAACCTAGGCTGATGAAGGACCTATATGCAACAACTAGTCTTCTAAGGTTGGCATCCAGCTTGCAAATGGGGAGAGAGGCTGGGAGATAGTGCTTGAGAGGTTTTAAAGGGCCATGCACACATTCATACATCCTTTTCACACACATTCTGTTCGCCCAAATCCAACTGAGTGTTCAGGAGAAAAATGTAAACCAGCTTGGTGAGGAGTTAAGCAGTCTATGTTTCATAAAGGACACAAACCTAAAAGATGTATATTCACACCATCATTTGAGCCCTGGATCAAGTCACACTTAAAGCTAGCATCACCCTGAACTATTCAGTTACTTAATCTAACAAATTATTTCTTCAATCAATCTGAATTGAATTCAGTAACGTCATTCACCTGCATCATAAAAATTCCTAACAATACACATAGCGACATAATATAAAATATGAATAATAGGTTGTTGATACGTTGGTATTGGAAGGAATGCATGCACCTGCTTATACTCCAGAAATCATATATGCCTGGCATGTTAAATATTTCTACTCACTGCTTTCTTTATGTTTTGTAGGTGGGTATAGCTGCTTACAAGCAAACTCCACACTAGGCTGGGGACACTCTTATAAACTTTATTAGTCACTGGAAATGGGTGTATGGAGAAAAAGTGTAGCGACTTGACATTACAGATGTTGCTTCAGGGATGTAGTATAATATTACTAAATATCCTCCTTCAAGTATGCAGTGATAACTAAGGTGGAAGTGTCCTGGCAACTTATGTGGGGACTTTGTAATTGAAGATAAAAGTCCTATTGCTTTTGGTGACAGTAGAAACTCAGGAGTTCATGCTATGTAAAGCGTATGCTTTAAAACCAGGTAACTTTATCCTTTTACTGCCACTGAGTGGCCTATGTGATCTTGTGCCAGCTACCAAACCTCAGAGAGCCTCAGCCTCCTCACCATGTATGTAATGAAGTGATCACCTCACTTGGATGATTCTCACACATAATATATTATTAATATATATAAAATGCCTAGTAGAGTGGGTGTTTAATACATTGTAGCTATTGTTCAGAGTAATTCTACTACTAGAGGGAAGCTCAGAGATGTCCTAGGTGGTGGCTTGTTTTGTGGTGGAGACAAAGTATATATGCCCTTCAAGTTTCCTCCATTTGGAATACTAAGACGCGAGGACCAAGTTCTGCCCACAGTTCATTTAAGGAATGACTCCAACTGCCCAGTGCAATTGAATGGCCCAGAATGGTGGACTTTGAAAAAATAAGACAGTGGGCTCTGGAGTCTTCTCATATACTTTACTCTTTGAACTCCCAGATACAAGGTGGAGACACAATTACATATTTACATTAACTTATTTTCCCTTTCTCAGTAGAAGAGGAAAATCACCAGAGGGGTTTTATAAAATGGTAAAGTAACTTGAACTTTGAACTTTGTCCTGTATGATCTCTTTTCAAGGTAGTAGAAAACTGAAAAAGCCTCCTTTTCTTCCATGGCCAAGGACTGTTGATTACTCTTCTATATTCAGCAATCTTGGGTTGAGCTGTATTGATGAAGTATTCTTAAGTCTGTAAGAAAAAAACATAGATGATCAGTTGGAGAATTAGAAAGAGGAGGTAATTGCTTTGTCCTTTTTAAAGGATAAAGATTCTAAAGATTGAAAAATGGAAATGGAATCTCACTCAAACATTAATAATAAAATAATTAGGAAAATAACTATAGATATAAGTGAAATAATAATGTCCTCTTTCTATCCTCCATTTTTCTTTCATATTTCAAGAGTCTGTCTTTTCACACTAACTATTTCAAAAGCCTGTCACAACCAGAACTATATATTTCTTAGTATATATTCTATACCTAGGATAATTGTGTGCTTAGCCTTCAAATTACCATTTCAATTACAATGCAAATGGACACATGCAAGCAATTTTATTTAAATGTATTACCTTTCTTTGCCTATTGCATTGTCATGGAGCCACTCTCTTCTATTTGCATTTCTGTGGCATTCAGGAACCAATATTTGCAATTATAGGGAATGAGAAATTGTGATTTGGCCCATAGAAGTTGGCTTCTTTTAATATTCTTTTTCCACTGTTAAATTCTGAATGATATCATCATTTCTGTTTCTATCATTTACATTTTTTCATTACCTGTAAGCAATTCCAAATATAATATACTTTTTGGATTAAAGAGGCTTCATGGTTCTTTCATAGTTATACATGTCAAATTTTTCGCACTTCTGGTTTTTACATTTTCTGTCATTGGAAAGAGGCGAATATGGTTTCTGAAAAATTCATATTTTATGCTATATTTAATTTTTTCAAGCCATCTAGTTCAATTCCTTCTTTCCCACTCTGAAGAACACTATGTGCCATCTAAACAATCACAATTTAAGGTTGAAAAGTGAGGAAATTTTAATAGCTCCATTTTCACTCTAAGTTTTGGCATTTAAAAATATGTATACTTTTTCTAACTTTTGTAAAATAAAAATTCCTGCTTTGTATAGTTTTTGCTTTTAACTCCAAATTTGAAAAACAAGACAAGTGGGGTATATAATGGGTATACTATCATAAAATGACTATCCAAAGTGCCACCACTAATCAGCAGCTAAGCCAGTAACTGAGCTAAAACTCAGACTTTGTTCCTCTCTGCCAGACAGATTTTTGTAGTTTCTACATCTGAGTTATTTTAATTAATGAAATCAAGTTGTGTATTTTCTTTTTCACCAGAGAAGACAATAATGCTTTGAATCTGTTAATTGCATATAAGAGCCAGTTGTGAGTGATAATGTGGTCTCTTGATATTCAGTATTCACAGATTTGCACTGAAAATTCTCAACATAGAGAACTCTGTGTGGGAGAATTACTGGGAAAACAGAAAATCCCTCCCACCAAAATTCTTGTTTTCAATATAATTTCATTATACTTAGGCAGTATTTGCATATCTTCTTTTACTACTAACCTTAGCTGCAGAATGCTTAAAGACCAATCACTGAATTCTATAGAATAGCTTAGTGTTGAATGTTGACTAATCAAACATAAACCCTATTTTTTAAAATTTTACTACAACGATCAAGTCATTTAATATCTTCATGTATCCTTCTATTGATCATGTGAAAATAACAGCATTTCTCACCTCTCTACTGCAGGCAATTTAATAAATTATTAATATTTATTGAGTATCTTAAGCTACTGCCTTAAAATGTGTACACTAATAGATAGTGGTATGTGAGAAAAAAAAAAAAAGGCTTCAAGGATGACCTCACCTGTGTTATAACGTTGACCTCTGCACAAACTCAGATAATGGCTGATGGCTTTTTCCACGAAACCATAGTTAATATATGTTTCTCCAACCCACTGCTCCTAACAATCTCCTTTGCTTTTCAAGGAAACCCATCAATACACTTTAGAGGCACTTCATCATTATCCCTTCTACTCTTTGTGAATAGTCAGTAAGAATATATTTGAGGCCTTCTAGGGCTATATCCATTTCCCACTTTCCTCTTAAATTGTCTCTTGCAGTTAAATAGAAGGAAATGAGCTAGCTAAGTGCACAGCTTACATGTACTCAATCAAAAATGAAATTTTACCTAACTCTTGATCATCCAGGCTCTGGAGGGGGGAATTCAGAGACATGAGAGCCACAGTCAGAGATTAGTGACTATCAAACACTATGTATTCAAATAAAGTGACTTCCTATTTATATTATGCATATTTTATGTTAATGAAAATATTGTATTTCCATTATGTATAATTTTGATTTTAATTTAATTTTAAATACAATTTTCTACATAGTTATTTCCCATATAATATAATTCAAGGACTATAGCAGAAACATACAGCTATATACAGGTCATAAAAATAATTTTAATATGCAAGAAATATTGCATCAATACTTAGAGTGAGGTGCTATTAGAGAACACCAGAACTTTGAGTCATTCACTTGGAAAACGAAATAACATGCTTTAGCTATGCTGAGACATTAATGTGTGCACACCTAAAACAATAATATGTTGGAACTCATTGACCGTTTATTGAATGCTCACCATGGGCTGATCACTATGCTTAGAATTGGATGTACAAAGATCAATGGGAAGCAATCCTTTCTCTCAAGGAGTAACAAACATATAAATAATATTATAGGACAAAAGTACTAAGTGTAGTAAGAGAGCTATTGGAGCACACCGAAATCGGGAAAGGAATCTCAGAAGAATGGGTAGGAATTTTCCATGTAAATAAGAGTAGGGAGGGACTTTTAGGGCAAAGAAGTGATTAAAAAAAATTAAAACACATGGTATTCTCCCAGAACAATATGTTCCAATGAATTTGTTAGGGGAAGGGAATATGAGAGAAATTGAGTGAATAAATAATGAGGCTGGAAAAGGTAGATTGGGGTCAGATTTCGAGGAACCTGAATATCATAATAAGAAATTTAGACTTCAGCCTCCAGGTAATGAAGAGGCATCAGAAGATTTTAAGCCATAGTGTTGATCAGTGGTCCTTAAGGAGGTGTAGGGAGTGGGAAGTGCTTTTGTCTTCCAGGGGTCATTTGGCAGTGTATAGGGACATTTTAGGTTGTCAACACCGGATGTGCTACTGGCATCTAGCAGATAGAAGCCAGGGATGCTGCTATGATCCCACGCTGCACAGGGCAGCCTCCATAAGAATTATCTGCTCTACAATGCCAGTAATGCTGCTGTTGTAAAATGCTGATGTAGCCAATGGGGCAGTTTAGAAGAAGTCTACACAGTGGACTGCCCTATTAACAGGCCATTGCTATAGTTCAAGCAGAAAACAATGAAAACCAGAATTAAGGGACTAAAAGTACTTCAAAGGAGATCTAATAGATAAATACTTAAAAATATGCAACTTTATGGCTTATGCAATACAGATTTTGAGATAGAAGGAAAACTAAAAAATGACTGAGTTTTTCAAACTTGGATGACTTGGGGAGGTTGTGGAGCTAGTTAAGTTGGGGAAATTACAGAAATTTAATTTATGATGTGCTGAGTTTGGGATTTCTGTGGGTTTATCACATTGAGACATATGGTGGCCAATTAAACTCAAAGAGCTGGGATTCTAGAAAATAGTTCATTGATTCAGTCAAACATCAAACATTCCCAGAGTGTTTTAATCCAGGCAAGTAGAATCATGAAATAATAAATACGACATAACAGATACCCACATTCAACTTATCATACTCTTCAGTTAGGAAAATAGATAAAGTTATAGAAATATAGATGGCATTTGTCATTTTTTTCCTAAGAAATTACTAACCAAATTAGTAACAAGTTTTTAAGATAATATTAAAATGAAATAACAATGGTGTGGTGAAATAGGCAATCTCATACAATTCTGATGGGAGTGTTATCTAGTATAATATCTTCAAATGGTAATTTAGCAACATATTTGAGAAGCTCGTCTTTTGGCCAAGTCATTAAAATTCTATAAAATAGGCCAGGCACAGTGGCTCACACCTCTAATCCTAGTACTTTGGGAGCTGAGATGGAAGGATTGTTTGAGGTCAAGAGTTTGAGACCAGCCTGAGCAAGAGCAAGATCTTGTCTCTACTAAAAATAGAAAATTAGCCGGGAGTCATGGCACATGCCTATAGTCCCAACTACTAGGGAGGCTGAGGCAGGAGGATTGCTTGAGCCCAGGAGTTTGAGGTTGCTGATGCCACAGTACTCTACTCAGGGTAATGAAGTGAAATTGTCTCAAAAAAAAAAGTCTATAAAATAACCAGAAATGAATTAAAACTTTCATGTGACAGGATATATATCAAAATATTATTTATAAAAGTGAATAATGAGAATGCCCCTAAATTGTTGTATTGTGAAATCAATTATGATTTCATGAGAGTTAACATTAAGTAGACATTAAAAGAATGGCTAGTGGCATCCGAAAATATCTGTGGTTTAAGGCTAAGTGGAAAAAAATAATCCAATTATTTAAGTATATCTTACAGGTAGATAAACATATGAAATGAAAAATAATTTTAAATTGATTATATGAAGGTGATGGAATAAAATGATACAAATATCACTTTTTAAATATTGTTATTTTCTGTGTTATATGACAAATGATTGGAATACAAAAGCCTTTATGCAAAGATACGGTGTTTGAACTGTATCTTGAAAGCAACCGGAAGCTAGTGAAAGATATAGGGATGTTATTACACACAAACACACACACACACATAGACACACATACACACAAAATACTACACACTATAATTTTAGAGCTAAGTCTAATACATATAGTTCTGTGTATACACATATACAAATGTTTGTGAGGCCATTGTAATTTACATATTCTGACTTAGTTTTTTGTTGTTGTTGTTTTTTTTAACTGAGACTTTGAATTCATTGAGACATAAGTTCAACTTAACGAAATACACATGTAAGAAAAAAGGCACAGAAAGAATTAGAAAATGGCAAATCTACAAAAGGCAACAGGCAGGCATAAAAGAGCAAACAGATAATTTGGAAAGTTAAGGGAAATGCTATGATTGCAACTAGAGGTTCTTTGTTAAGTCCAAAACAAGTTTTCCATGCCTAAAACACAAGCAGCTTTACGTTTCTGGGGGTGGGGGGCATAAAACCAATTGACCAATTTTCCTTTAAATTCATAGATCATCAAATTCAATTGGATAATCAACACCTCTTTGGGATCATGCTGTTCTTCAGCATTTCCTGAGATGAACAATTTTATCCTTCTCCTAAAATCTCTCCCCAACCCTCCCATCTGTTAGTCACCAGTGTGTCCTTTCCTCACACTTAATGGAGAAATAAATGGAAGTCGCTGGATGGTAGTCTCCTAGTGGCTCACTCTGTCTGCAAACTTACTTCCATCTAAACCAGTCTTTTCCATCTTCTTGTTAAAAGTCCTCTCAAATGTTCTGGACCTTATTCCCCAACCTTATTCAAAGAGTTCTCTCCCTTCATTGTCCATCTCTTACTTGTCTTAAAAGCACATTCTACATTTACACTTGACCTTGTTCCTCCCTTCTCATTAACTCCTCTCACCACCCCAAACTGAATTCTGTCCCCAACAATCCACTGAAACTTGTTTCATCAGGGTCAAAAATGAATATTGCAATATCCTGTATGTCCTGATTACCTTATGGTAGATTTTCTAGCAGCTTTCAACGCAGTTATTTGCTTCCTCCTTCTGGAAGCACTTCCACAGAGCCACACCAATCTTTTGACTTTGCCAGATCTTGCATTAGCATCCTTTTTTGTCTTTCCTCCACCTGGTCTTTGCAGATACCATCTACTTATTCACAATTTTTAATTTTATAATGCCAGCCTAGACCTCTTTTGTGATTTTTAGGTGTGTTTATACAATTGAGTTTCCCTGGATGTCTCATAGTCACCTCCAATATAGTGTGTCCAAACCTGAACCCTTCAAGCTCCCTAAACTGGTTTCTCCCCCATCATAGTAAATGGAATCATCCATCCAAACAGTAGTATAAACCAGCTACTAAAGATTTATTATTTTGAGCCCCTTTTAGACACTCCCCGAATAAAATCCAAATATGTGGGTTCTACCTCCATGCTATCTTCCATCAAGCTGTGCTTCCCCATCTCTACTGATGTCATCTCTGTCTATGCCAATATCATTTTTTTGCCTGATTCCTGCTATACCCTACTAACCAATCTTCCTGTTTCAATCATACCTTCCCTCCCCTGACTTGACCTGAGTTTCATTATCTACCCAGAAACTAAAGTGATCTTTGAAAAATATGAATCAGATCACGTTGCTCCTCTGCTAGTTTCTTTCCTGGCTCTCTACTAAACTTAACATGATGTGCAGTCTGTCTCCCCAGTTTTCAAGGCCATTCTTGGATCCCTAATCCACTTCTCTAACTTCAGTGTCGGTTCCTACATCCTCCTTCACAGCCCTCTGCCCGGGACACACAAAGGGAAGTCTTTTCTGCCTCCAGGCTTTTAATTTTGCTTTTCCATGTGCCTAGAATGCTTTTCTCTGGCCTCTTCAGACTGCCTCTCTTTCTATAACTTGAAATACACATCTTGATTAATATAGTCAAGCATTTTTTTTGTTTTCATTTCAATGCATTGTTTATTCGTTCCTATCAGTGAAAATCATAAATTATATTTATTTATTACTGTATTTCTTTATTGTCTTTCTTGACATCTAGAATGTTATTCCCTTAGGGCAGGAACATTGTCTTGTGCAAAATTGTATGCGTGGTATCTACAAGAATACCTGACACAATCAAGTGTAAGGTTGATCTTTTTCCAGTAAATGGTTAATGAAATAGTGTAAGTAAAATAACTGAATAGGACATGTTAGGACATCTGGAGTTATATACTGAATTTGCTAATGTTATCTTTAGTAGACTGTATGCTACATGTTTCTCTTGGCTTCTGCCAAATAAATAAGGAACTGCATTTTAATTACCTATAACTTACAAATTTGTGTCAGATTTGAAGTGATTTAAAATATTATAATAACCTGGGATATTCTCATATATATTAATTCATATGACAAATAATTGTATTTGTATTTTGATGATAAAATTACAACCATTCGTCTTGAACATGGCACTGATTTGAACAGAATTTTATTCAAAACATGAAGAGAATTTGGCTCCTGTCTCTGTGATTTAATATCAGACAGTTTACATTGAGAGCTCACTTGTAGTATGTCTTTTGGGTAGCAGCTGCAGCTGTGGTTTGCAGGGGCAACTGCTGTTCATATTTCTGTCTCTTCACCTGAGAAGCTATACTTTGTCTTTGTTGCCATTGAATCATGACCACTTAGATTACTGCATGCTCCATGATGCTGCCATCTCCTAGTACTAAATAGCATACGCTGTCTTGTTCAAAGTTGTATTTCAACACTATGTTTCCCCTCTACATGGTCGATGAATTACTTTTGCTCCTAACACTACATTCCTTGAGTTGTAAGAGTTTTAGAAGCATAATAATACCAGTGATGAGGATGGCAATGAAGATGATGATGAATTTAGTGGTGGTGTTGATGCTTTTATGGTAAGGATGGTGGCAAATGAAATGTGTCTTGATTCTCTACACACACTAAACCCTGGCTATGATACTATTTGGATGACTTTAATTAACATTTGCTTAATTAATCAAAGTAAGAGAGATGCTTCTCTAATCAATTAAGGATATATTTTAAAGAAGGATCAGAACACATCTGGCTCTCAAATTCTGGGTTTTCTTCAATCATCAGCCTCATCTCTATGGTTCTTATTTAGTAATACTTCCCCTTGCCTTCCAGTGGGCCACACAAAAAAGAATATTTTAGTTAGAAAGGAAACACTTTTCATTCACTAATTGTGATTTAAATGCTATACACTATGAGAATTGCCAGTACTGTGCTAAATGCTTATTCAACAATTATAACATATAGTATTTCTTTAATTTTTAATTTATGCATGTTAATGAGTTGCCAACATGGAAACTACATATTTTATTTTTTATCCTTAGTATTACACAAATATGCTTCAACCTTTTTTCTTAAAGGAAATTCTATACTCTCTACTATAATTAAAAAGCTTATGTTTCTGTAAAAATATTCTTACCTAGCTCAAAATTGTAAAGTAAACAAAAATAATTACACATATGTTTCTGTTTGGTTTGTTTGTAGTTTTAAGAAAATTTAATTATAGAGAACTGGTTTAGCCTACATTTTCATCATAGTAATGTATCTATCCATTTGTCGATTTTCAATAATATCTTAAGCAGTCATGAACTTTCCATTCAGCCAAATAATTTCCATTTACCTATCTGTTCTTTTCCTTTGGCATTTTCTCTATTTCATTTAAAGAAATTGTTACAGTAGGTGTTTTATACCAGGAGAGGTCACATATTTTTTATTAAATTTGACTTTAGAAATTGGTCTATTTCTGAAAATGTAAATTTGAAACATAAATGTTGATAATTGCTAAAAGACCAGGTTCAGTGGCATGTACTAGCAATCCCAGATATTTGGGACGCTGAGGCAGGTAGATCACTTGAGTCTAAGAGTTCAAGGCCAGCCTGGACAACATAAGAAGACCCCATCTCAAAAAAAAAAAAAAAAGCAGAAACTAAAAACATTAGAATTTGTTCTGTTGTTTGATTTTTGGCAATTTTAACTGTCATTGTATCTTTAGTGGACTAAGTAGCATTTTTTTTTTTTTTTTTTTTTTTGAGACAGAGTCTCACTTTGTTGCCCAGGCTAGAGTGAGTGCCGTGGCGTCAGCCTAGCTCACAGCAACCTCAAACTCCTGGGCTCGAGTGATCCTTCTGCCTCAGCCTCCCAGGTAGCTGGGACTACAGGCATGCGCCACCATGCCCGGCTAATTTTTTTTATATATGTATCAGTTGGCCAATTAATTTCTTTCTATTTATAGTAGAGACGGGGTCTCGCTCTTGCTCAGGCTGGTTTTGAACTCCTGACCTTGAGCAATCCGCCCGCCTCGGCCTCCCAAGAGCTAGGTAAGTAGCATTTTTTATTTGCTTCCAGGAGATAGGTAGAAGCCAAGACAGTTGTTAAATTTACATATTAATACTTGACGTAGTATGATTTAATTTGTGGGTTGAACACATGGGGTCCTATAAATTATTTAACTATAAATTTTTGGATATATTACATAAAGATTGTGCCTTTATAAAACTATGCAAATTATGTTCTGGTAATTATTATTTCATAATGCTGAGTTTCATATGTCTCTTTCTTCACTGTTCATGGATATATAATTGTTCTTTTAATTTCAATGATTAATTTCTTCTGAGGCCTTGCATATTTAATATATATTCTCAACATGCCATTTCTTAAGTGACTTGAAATTTTATATTATTTTGAATCATACAACAGGATTCTCAAACAATAAATGCCAACTATTAGAATCCTTTGCATTCCCAAAGAGACAAATGTTAACAATGATTCAGTCAACATGTTTTTGCTAAAATTCTATTTTGGGATTAGTGGTGATAGAGAATACTATAAATTAAGAATAAAATATATAGATAACCATAGCTATTTCATATTTGAAGAGATCTCTTCATATTCTTTCTTTTTATAAATGTGTAGCTAAGTTTAAGAAAAGTAAAGTGACTTGTTCAAGACCACATAAGCAAGAGACTTAGGGTTAGAACCATAGTATCTTGTTCAACAGAGTCAGAAAACATCTAAGTTGGAGAAGAATTACAGGAATCTTCCATCTTGATCTAAAGTTATTAAGCAAAATTATTTTAGTCTAAATTCCTTACCTGTACTTCCCAGGATGAAGACTAGTGAGATGCAATGAGAAGAACAAAGACCTTTCAATAATAATAGATCTCAGTTTGAACATCAGCCCAGACAGTGACCATGTGCCCTTGCACAAGTTTTTAATATCTCAGAGTTTTTGTTTCTTCATCAGTAAAACAGATTTTGTGTTTCAGAGATAATAAAAGGTGTACAGTTTAAGGCACTGTCAGAATCTAAAGATTTTTCAATCAATGCTAATTTTCTTTTTTTTTTTTTTCCCAATGTGGTGCAATTACATTTACAGACAGTCTTGCCTTCCTAGCTAAGGGATGTAAGTAACAATTAGATGTAAGTGGAAGAACAGGTGAAAAGAAGCCACCCTAAAGAAATGATTCATTTTGTTCCCAAAATGTATGCTAAGGAAATAAGAGGAAGCTTTCTAAATTCACAAGAATTCATTGGTAGAAGTGATTTTATAACTGACCAACAACAGAGTTAGTTAGACTGATAAGGAGATAGAAAGGGACTAATTAGAGTAGAACAAACTAAATCATAATCCCATGTACTTCCCACTTCTATTAATACAATCCACAATCCTTGTATAAAAAGCATTTTGATTGGCAACTCACTAATTTTTTGGAAGGAAGGTACTCTGTATACATAACATGCAATTAGAGTCATAAATAGGGCCTTGAGATTTCATATACCTTAGTATATATTTCCCCCATTTTGAAGTAGAACCACATTTTATGCTGAGAAATATGAGAACATATTTGTTTATGACACTGTGTAGAATAGAATATTCTGTAATTTCTTTTATTGCATTTGAGGCCACTCCATTGAGCATATTGAAGTACTTGCAAAATACAATTCTTGAAATTCTCTTTTAACCTTGATGGCACTGCTAGCCATGAAGATCAATCCTGACTACTACCTGGAATGCATGTGTGACTGAGAGTCCTATCCTCCATCCAAGAGCAAATGGAAACGTGGTCCTGGAATTGCACTTATTTGATGGATATTTTCAATGAATATTAATGTTAAAATTAAAGAATAAATATAAGGAAGTTACAGCTTACAGTGGGAAACATAGATTGAAAAGGGACATCGCCTTTGAACAGTGAAAAACACATACAAAATCTGTGATCTTACTTTTATTACCATTTCAAAATAAAATTATGCTTAGATCTGCTCACCTCTATATCTCACCTCTCTCTATATATAACCTGGGATAACTGATTGTTCTGCGTCAGCCTCTTACTCATTTATTTCAAACAAAAAGAAAAAAACAAAACAAAACACTTTGGGCATCTGAAGATTCCCAAGTTTAGAAACAATAGCTTTTTTAGAAAAGTCTTTTCCAGAAAATTTTTATTTTTTTCTGTTTTTCAAGTCATCATCAAACTGTCAAATATTTAGACTGCCCACATAGTGCCAGTCATCTGAAAGAAAGCCGAGCAAATTTAATCAATACAGGCAATCATTAGGGTGTTTTGTCTGCATGGCAAATCCAAACATCTGTGCACATTTGAACATATGAATGTTACTAAAATATCTGGAGAACCAATTGAATTTTTACAGTTGTAACAAGAATATGTTTTTCCATTTGACACAGACTCACATTGTCAGGTTTATGCAGCCCTTCTTTAATTGATTTAATAATCTGTCATTATTTCATACTTCTTGGTAGTTTAAAGACTGCACATTTTTCCTAACTTATAATTCATTTGGATAAACTATTGCTTTAAGTAGAGTTATTTTAACTAGTTTGGTGAGATATACAGTCCATAAAATCACAGCAAATATGTTTTAGTATATAAACTAAGAAAAAATAACATTTAGGTAATACATTAGCATGAAGTTGCATAAGACAACTAGAGAATAACCAACTCTCTTCTTCCAACTACTGTCTTGAGTGGGATGAACATTTTATTCCTGTATAGTTCAATGCTCTAAGGGATATCTTTATAGTTTTACAGAGTTAATTGAAATATTGATAGTCAAAAGTACCAGTATACCTCCTTCTACCAGCAATGTGCTCTGTTATGTTTTATGTACCACTTAGGTCTTACTGAAGAACATACCTGAATAATTTACTAAATACTATGAAAATAAGACAACTAAGATATATTCCTGACCAATATTCCAGGTCTAGTTATATGTTTAGGTTGACAGTTTAATACTGAGTTATAATCCAGAAAAGATGAAATGTTCTAGCTTAAGTTTTGAGGTGTCTCACTCTTTTTGGAGGGACGTGAGTAGTGGCTGGCTCCTGGCCCACATCACAGACCTGGTGAACATATTGGGCAAAGAAGACAATCATTAATCAGGAACTTCACCTGCCTGAGTCTCGGGGATGGAGAATTTCCATTTACCCTTTGAGAAGTCCTCTGCCATATGCTATTTGGAAAGGCTTGTCTCCTCTAGGTGCATTCCCCTCACATCTAAAGGTAGCATTATCATTTTCAAAGTGGGAGATTAGTCTTTGCTAGTTATTATATTCTAGTCATATGGTTACCAGCTGTTTCACTTCATCTGAGATACTATATAGAATTATTTCTTGGCATGCATGATTTCAGTGCTATAACTAGGAAATCTCCAGACCAGCAAGGATATATTGGTCACCCTAAGTCTAGAATAGGTTCATTTCCTGAGGTCTTTTTATAATTTGCCAGTCATTGAGTAGATTTTTAAAGTGTTTTTCTTTTTCCTTGTAATATAAAGTTTTGTCATGTGCGTGCTCTCTGAATTTTTAAAATTAAGTTTTTCATTAGTGAAACCATAGAAACCAATACCTGACAAATAAATTTCAATTAAAAAGAAAAAATTTTCCTAAAAAGAAAATAAAATTACCCTTTGTTGAGAAGAAAGCCAGGTGTTGATACCATTGCTTAGATCTCTGCCATTTATGCTCTCTACCTAAAGATAAAAGGTTTCTTAATCTTTTCTTCTGGAAAAATAAAAGATCCACTTCCCTTTTACACAAACTGCCTTCCAAACCTCCTTCCTAGACTTCTTGAATAAAATAGGGAAGTAAATCAGATGGCTTAGTAGGAGCTGCAACCTAAGCTGTGGGCACCTTGGCTTTATTAGCTCTCACTTGGAATGAATGTGGACATGACTGCTCTGTCATCCTCAAGTCCTCCCCAAGTGGACCGTTTCCACCATACACCATCTCCTACAGCAGAAAGCATTGCCAGTACAAAGAGGGGGTGTGGATGCAAGTCACTGACATATACCTATAATTCTGACACTTAATTAACCTACCCTCTATCTCTTAGTGATTTCAATATCAAAACTATCCACAATACCCATATGTTGATTACACTGTTTAAAAAAAAAAGAGAGAGAGACTTCTCCTTTTTGAACCAGTTTTTCCCACCTCTCACATATAAATGACCTTAAATATTGGGAACAAAGTAAAAAAAAAAAAAAAAAAAAGCTTGTCTGATTAAAGATACTGTAATTATTTTGGCATAAATATAACACTTGCCCCTGTGCGTGTGTGTGTATGTGTGTGTGTGTGTGTGTGTATGTGTGTGTCTGTATATATATATGGCAAATCAGAATCAGATATTATCCAAGCTAAATGACCTTGGATATTATTTTTATTTCTATACATTTAGGATATTTGGGGCTTGTGATCAAATACCACTTTCCAGTTGATACCTTACTGGCAAGCTCTCTACCTATTGGCTTGCTCTCAGCACCATTCCATCATCCACAAGATGAACGCCAAGAATCTCAAGTCTTTTCTGTTTTCTTCATCATTTGTTCTTCCAAGTTTGGATGTGGTAGGTCAGTGTCAAAATTATATTGTGCCTCTTTTGGTTCTTCAAAGATAGCTAGAATTCTAAAAGTGACCATTTTTAAAAAATTTTTATTTTAGCGTATTATGGGGATACAAGTGTTAAGGTTACATATATTGCCCACGCCCCACCCTCCCCCCTCGAGTAAGAGTTTCAAGCGTGTCCATCCTCCAAACGTTGCACATCTTACTTGTTGCGGTTGTATATACCCATCCCCTCCTCCGCCCTCCCACCCACCCGACACCGATAGATGTTATTCCTATATGTCTACTTAGGTGTTGATCTGTTAATACCAATTTGCTGGTGAGTACATGTGGTGCCTGTTTTTCCATTCTTGAGATACTTCACTTAGTAGAATGGGTCCCAGCTCTATCCAGGAATATACAAGAGGTGCTACATCACCATTATTTCTTAAAGCTGAGTAGTACTCCATGGTATACATATACCACATTTTATTAATCCACTCATGAATAATTGATGGGCACTTGGGTTGTTTCCACAGCTTTGCAATTATGAATTGTGCTGCTATAAACATTCGAGTGCAGGTGTCTTTTTCATAAAGTGACTTTTGATCTTTTGGATAGATGCCCAATAGTGGAATTGATCAAATAGATCAAATGGTAGATCTATTTGTATTGCTTTGAGGTATCTCCATATTGCTATCCACAGAGGTTGAGCTAGTTTGCAGTCCCACCAGCAGTGCAGGAGTGTTCCTCTAATTGTACTTCATCTATGCACTATTTTATACTTAACAAGTATAACATACTTGTTAACTATAACAAATATAAAATACTTGTTAAGTATAAAATATTCCTGAAAAATAAAAATCTTTTACCATTATTATTATCATTGGACATTAATTATCTTCATTAACATTATCAAATAACATTTCCTAGAACATGATATAGGAGGAATCACTATGGTAAAAGTGACAGAAAAAAAATGAATAAAATGAAGAAGTAGAATCAGAGGTAAATAACATGTCAAAGGTCACACAGAAGCATTTTAAACCCAAATCTTCTGACACCCAGGCCAATCCCTGAAACCAGTAGAAGGTATTAACTATCATCACTGCCCTTGTTGCTGGTACTGCATTTCCTCAGTAATAAGGTTGATTCACACACCTGACTCCATGAATCTCTGGCTCCTACCAGTGTTATTCTATGATGATGTTTTCCTCCCTAGATTTCTGACCTAGCCAGTGTCTAGACTTTGTTCTTTTATGACTAATTCCTCAATACCCACCACCAAGTATCCCTATTGCAAATGCTCTATTCACAACTTATTCACAATTCTATTTACAGACAGATGTTCGAATATTAACCTCTCTGTCCTTGTTCTTAAAATAAATACGCAAAGAACTTAAATGTATTTATTTTTTTATCAATAGCCTGTTATTCAGCTAATTTAATATTCTATATTTTCTTCTGTAAAGGAATATTAAACAAATATATATTTTAAAAGATTAACTTTGATAATTTTTTTATCTTTCTTTCTCCTCCCTCCCTCTTTCCCTCCCTCCCATCCTTCCTTTTTCATGAGGTATAATATTTCCTAACAAATTGGTGTAAGTATTGGATAGTTCACTAAAATCCCACTGGGAATAAAAATCAATGTAAACAGTTACTTACATGTTACTAAACATGTATTCTAGGTTTCTTTAAGCATAAAAGTCTCCAACTATTTTTAGAGAATATTACTTACATAGAGAATGAGAAAGTGAAAGACAATTTTCTGCCTATGTAAAGGATGTAATTCCCATTAATTCCTTTCAATGAAGCATAAAAAGGTGACTAACCAAGCAAAACAACTAGTCAGCTTCCTTACCAAGCTGTCTTGAGCTGAACAAATTACTTATAGTTTAATTCCATATTTCTATATGGATAAATGCCTATTAGGAACTTAGGTCCATTCATAAAAACAATGTCTATGAAAGCCCAAATTAATTCTTTACCATTGTTAGGTTTTTGCTTTCCTTAGGAATCTTGTCGTGAACTATAAATTAATTTTAGTTAGATGTAATATACTTTCACCTCTTTTTTTAAACTTGTTTAAAATGTACAGTTGTTATAATTGATCTTGCCTAATTGAATCCTACGTTGAGTGTAGACCTTCTTAATCTAATTTAGATTATAAACCCAGTTAGTCTTCAGGGATTTTATAGACCTCATTACATTCTTCCATAGATTTTACTCCTCTTTCTTTCTTCTCTGGAGAACCTAGTCAATCAATGTTACCACAAAAAAAAAAAAAAAAAAAAATGACATTGGGTATTTTATCCACCTTGTTTTGAACACATGCTCCTGCTTGCAGTGAGCTATCTGCAAGAGAGTTTCATCTGCTTATTTTATTCTATATGTTATCGCATATTTACCTTATTCCATCCCACTCAGTATCTTGCATGGAGTCTTGGAAATGCTATCACTTACAAGTCATTCAAGAGATGATGTTCCCTACTCTGATGAAATACTGAAGATCTGTGAACATTACTTTTAACCTTTTCCCCCTCTTACTTAAATATGAAATATAAATTGTGACAATCTACTCTTATTGAAATGTCTTCACCTATTGTGATTATCCAGCTGATGTTCATATTTACTCTATCTAATACATAATGCATACATCAGTATTTAACGTTCCTTTTTGAAGATGGGTTTGAGTGAGGACATTGTATTAATAACTATTTAGTTTTCTCTTTTCATCATATTCTCTCTGTTGGTCCTCACGTACATGTCAGCATTGGACATAAAACCTGCTTTTACAGAGTTCACAATCAAGTAGAGGGGATAAAATAGTTACACAAATTGTTTAATAGAAGAACAAATGTAAGAGATGTGCCAGAGTTGTAGAATAACAACGTATCTTCTGTTTCTCCAGTGTCCTTTCAGTCCTCATCTTGGCTCTGACACCAGTTTGGAAAATCAAGAGTCACGTGTGATCCTAGTTGCAATGCGCCTGGCTGGCTGTCCTTGTCATTATCCCATTCTGGCCTTTAGCCAGACTATTTGCATGTCCTTATCCCACAAATAAGTCAACTCATTCCTTGTGCAGGCATTGCTAACCATATGCTCCTACCCATCTCTGGAAGTCTTGCTAGAGTAATTTAGGCAGAAGCAGTTATTGTTAAATCAAGAGTTTACCATCTTGAGAAAGACAATGACTAGTGACCCTGTAGAATCATGAGCTATTGCTTATTCATTGCCAGCACTGTCTTCTCCTTGAATCTCTATCAGTATCATGCTGACTTTGGAAATTTGGACAACAGGAGTTAGGGTTTATGAGGCAGGCCAGCTGGTTTTGAAGAGCCAGATGCTCTAAAATATTTCCATGCCTCTTAAAGCATTGCTGATAATGCTGTAGCTCAGGAGGGCTGCCGGCCACATGTGGGTTAGGAATGAAGTAGAGCAGTGGGATGTGTTCTGAAGGAGTGTCGTTCTAAATGTAATATTAGTTATAATAAAATGATATTAACAAGTGGAATCACTTTCAGAGCTTTACTATGTCTGACAATAAATTTAGTTTTATCTTAACATCAGTCTCACAACCACATAATAGGCAGAGGCTAATAGTTAACCCTGTTTTACTGCTGAAGAAATTGAGACTTAATGAGAGCACAAAATATTCCCCAAATTTCACAATGTGGAAATGACAGAGAACTAAAATTTAAATCCAGACAAGGCTAACTCTAGAATGAGGGATCTAAGCACGTGTCCTGTAATACAGTGGAGTTGAAATTTTTTGAGAACACTTTAGCCATTGCAGCCAAATTTAAAATATGTGAATAAATGCTGTTGTAAGCATTTTTTAAACCATGCAAAACTCTTTTTCTTTCAAGATTAATTGATGAATGAATCCTTTGAGAATACTGTTAAGGAAGGAGAGGATACTGCATTAAAATAAAATCAGCAATTGTAATCATTTCATTTGAACTTAGATGTGAGATTCTACTTTATTATTTTTCAGCTTATTATAGTTGATCTACTGTATAAGAGTACTGTTTTTAATTTATCCCATAGTAAACTGAACTCTTTTTATTCACAATACTTCTGACACCAAATGTGTACATTTTTTCCCTTACACCAACTAATTCTCCAACTCTCTGGAAACCAGCTGGTTGTCCTACAATTCAATTCAATTTTGGCACTAATTACCCAAAGTTAATGCAGACCCCACAGGTGAAGGGCTCAGTCCCACAAGACTGATCATATCTCAGAAACTATGGCAAGTCTGGTCCACCACACTTCTGACCTATGAGCTATGAAATTGGGGGTACCCATGACCCCATCCTTCAGGTTCAATATTTGCTTGAATAGCTTATAAAACTCAAAGTAGTTTACTTACTATTACTGGGTTATTTTAAAGGAAACAACTCAGAAACAGCCAAATAGAAGAGATACAGAGGGCAAAGTATGGTAGAAGGTGATGCATGGAATTTATAACACAATACAGATGCTCCTCAACTTATGATGGGGTTTAATCCCCATAAACCGATAGTAAGTTGAAAATATTGTAAGTTCAAAATACATTTACCACACCTATCCTACCAAACGTCATGTTTTATCATAGCCGGCCCTAAGCATGCTCAGAACACTTACATTAGCCGACAGTTGGGCAAAATCATTTGGCAACACAGTACAGTGTAGAGTATTGGTTGTTTCTTCTCGGGATAGCACGGCTGACTGGGACTTGAGCTTTGTCACCGCTGCCACAGACCAGCATTGCAAGAGAATTGTATTTCATATCACTTGCCCAGGAAAAGATCAAAAATCAAAGTTTGAGGTACTGTTTGTACTGAAAGCACATTGTTTTTGCATAATAGTAAAGTTGAAAAATTATAAGTTGAACCATCCTAAGTTGCAGACCATCTGTATCATATAAAGTCACAACTGGATTGATTTTATTGAATATTTTTAAAATATTTATGATATTTTATACCAATAGTTATCATTTAACCCTACTTAGCAATTCAAAGTTAAAGCCACTAAGCTAGTATAAGCACATTACAAGCTTTGCCACATATTATTTTCTATTTTTTTGAAGCATGACAAGGAAAGAAAAGCAATGTTAATTTTCTTTATATTATTGACTTTCATTAAACTCATAATTATTGAACGCCTACTATAATATATGTTAGGCATGGTACTAGGCATGGAAACTACAAAGATGAGTATGTTACCATCCTTTCCATTAAATGGAAAAAGCATAAGTACACTATAAGCCTTATGTCAAAGCAAGCCACCTGCCGTGGGGCTATAGGGCACCTGACATCACCCTGGAGGGAGAACAGAGGTGGTGGAATGAAAAGATTAGAGGAAGTTCCTGCAGCAGACGTATTGCAAAAGATGAGCAGGAGCTGTGTGAAAAAATTGGGTGACAAAATTCCAGGCATAAGAAAAGATACTGTGTGGGGCACACACTGTGCTTTCCCAAAGCTGCAGAATGGCTAGAGAAGAATTTCAACATTTCCAGGAGGAGAGGAAGTTGGTTAAAACTGAAAAGAGAAAGGTAGGCTGGAGCAGATTGCATTTGGCATTTTATATCACGTTAAACAGTTTTAATTTTACACTGCAAAAATGGAAAGGCACTGAAGATTTGCAACAGGGCAGGACATGATCAGATTTATAATTGAAAAGATGATCTCTGGGAATAGACAGCCTCAAGCCTGGAGAATAGTTGGAGGGAAGCCAGACTGAAGATGCAGGTACCAGCTAAGAGGCTGCTTGAGTAATACAAGGGGAAACGATGGGACCTGAGCAGAGAGCAAGGCAGTGAGTAGGAAGCAGGGATGATATATTTACAGCTATTTAACAGGTAGAATCAGAGACTTGGCAGCTAAATGGATTGAGAGAGTGAGGTGGTAGGAACATGTCTCAGAAGACGCTCAAGCCTCTGGCAGGGCCATCCCTTTTGAAGTTGGCACAATCACAGAGACTGGCACAGAGAAGGAGGAACAAGTTGGTGAGCAAAATGATTAATTCAACTGTGGAAATGTTGGAAAAAAACAGCTTTCAGTGGGAAATTCATGAGGAGCAGTACAGTGAACAATAAAAACACATTTTTGTTGAAAACTCAAAGACCAAAATAAAACTTAAATGGTTACAGGAATAGATAAGGCTATTAATATTAACTCACTAATGAGTTTAATTGGAAACACCCATGTGAATTAAGACTTTAAATTTACAGCCTATTTATTGAGTGATGTAAAGAAATGAGAGGAAAGTTGGGCATTTACAATGAAATTATGTATAAAATTGTGTCATAAACATGTGGATAATGGGTGTGGCTAGAAATATGACATTATTTCCTGGTTTTCACTTCATTCAAGTACTTAGCCACTGATTAGGCTGCCTTTACTATTTCATTTTTCTTATTGTTTGCCAAATCTAATTGTTATTCTGCTAATAAATCAATCATTTTATCAGTTATACAAAAATATAAGTTTATATTAAAATTTTCAGAAAAATGGCATGAATCTAATATCCTCTTTTATGTTCATTCTTGCAACAAATATTCACTGAGTATAGAAATAGGATATGGTGGTAGAAAGCCTAGATTTCAAGTTAGAAGTTGCCAAGGATCAAACTCTGACTCCAAATTTATAATCTCTGTGACTTTGGACAACTTACTTAAGTTATCTGTGATTCAGTTACTGCATCTGCAAGATGAAGTTAGTAATGCCTACCACAAAAGGTAAATGTATATGTTGGCAAATGTGTATAAGGTGTTTAGGACAGTGTTTGGCATATAGTAATCACTGAATAAATATCATCATTATTATTGCTACTATACTAAATCCTATTTTAGGAGTTTTAAATATAAACACTAATGAGACACTATTGTATTAGGCTATATTACTTTTTTAAAAATTATGCATTAATGCATTAGTTAGATGTGTTTAGAGAACTCATATGTCCCTTCCTTTGAAAACTAAAAACTTTTTGAATTTCAAGACAGGTTCTCACTCTGTTGCCTGGGCTAGCTAGAGTGCCGTGACATCATTATAGCTCATTATAACCTCAGCTCCTGGGCTCAAGCGATCCTTCTGCCTCAGCCTCTCCCCGCGTAGCTGAGACTACAGCCATGCACTAACATGGACCTGGCTATTTTTTCTATTTTTTCATAGAGATGGAGTCTCACTGTGCTCAAGCTGGCCTAGAACTCCTGGCCTCAAGCAATCCTCCCGCCCCAGTGCTAGGATTACAGGTGTAAGCCACCACACCTGGCTAGAAATTGTGTTTAATGATATTTTTGATATTTAGAATTTATAAGAATAAAGGATGCTTTCCTTATTTCATAGAAAACCATGATACTCTAATTTAATGAAAGAGAACTTTGAAAAGTGAGTATCCTGAGCTTTGCAGATACGGTATCAAAATGCTTTTCTTATCACATATTTTAGAAATAATTCCCTGGAACAATTTATTTTCTGGTTAAAATATTTTTTTTAGTCTAATTTACTTTACATAATCAGCTTTTTAAGTCTAAAGTATTCAAAACACTTTTAGCCAGATATTTGAATAACACACTGTATGGAAAGATTTTTCCTTTTTCTGTTTTCACATTTATTGTTACCATGTCTCCTGAGAGTGCTTCTTAGAAAACTGAGTGGAAATCTGATTTTCTTCCATTTAGTTTTAAACTCTGTGCTTTCCAAGCTAGATCCACGCACATCGGTAAGGTAAGGCAGGACAAAGGTAACTTTCAAAGATGGCATAGGAACTGGCTAAAGTTTGCCTACCCTGGAATTTCCTACCCTAATATGTAGAAAACTGCATGTTTTCTTTCCAAAATAAACAATATTACGCATCCTTAAACCAGTTGGAGAATGCACAATGGGATCCCCACTGAAATAATAACTTAGCAGTAAGCATTAGTGTTCAAAAAGATGAAGTTTAGTCAATCTCTGCAAGTTTACTCTAGAGAATCAACTCACTGGTAGAAGATTTTCTATGAAACATAATTTCTCAATGTATGGCCTGGGGAACCTTAGGCTTCCTCAATCTCCTTGTGGGGAGTATTGAAACTCAAAACTATGTCTAATAAAAATGCTAGACTTCCATGTCAGGCCAGTATAGACTCCTAAAAAAAAAAACTAAGACACGATTTGCCTTTTTCATTCACTGGTGTACAGTGAGTTTTCCAGAGACTATATTATGATAACACAACATAGAAATTGACTTGCGAAAATATAATGCCATTCTCATGTTTTGGTCTTAAAAATGTAGTTATTTTTCATAAACATTTTATGTCAACATGTATAGAATTATTAATATTACTTTTAAATTAAATATTTTTATATCCTCTCAGTTTTAATTTATACTATAGAATAGAAAGGACCTACCTAGACAACAATTCTTTGGGGTTTCCAATAATTTTAAGAATGAAAAAATCAAAATGAAACCCATGTTTGAGATCTGCTATATGTTATGTATAAATAATAACAATGACATTTATTGAGTGTTAATAAGTCAGGCACTGACCTAAGTGCTTTTTAACTTATTAATTGATATAATTCTCATGGGAAACCCATGTAAACATTTTATTATTGTTATTCCTTACTTACCCATGAAAAAAATGAGCCATGGAATGGCTTCAAGATCACATACCTAGTGAAGAGGGCTGCCCCCAGAGTCTGCACTTGAACTACTGCCTCTCAGAAAAATGATAATCATCTCCCATCAAAATACGATCTTTGGTATTCTGGGATCAAATCATTTGAAATCTATTTTCATAAAATGTTATTTAAGACATAATATGTTTCATCTATGGAGTATCATATCTCTACCTATAAGAGTAGGTATTCTGTATCCCAATTCAGAAAGTGTGTTTAGTTCCGTTCAACAGTATTAATATATTAATTGGTTGCTAGATGGATCTTAGATTGTGCTGTTGAAACTAAAGATTAGTAAGCTAAATCCTTTCTTCAAGAAGTTCACATCTAGCAAGGGAATGAACAGGAACACATATAGTCTTCCATAATGGAATTTGATTAGTTTTACATTCTAGCACAGGAAGACAGTATTTCATGGAGGTTATATCCATGACCTTTGAAGTCAGAGAGGTTCCTATAAAAAATTTCATTTGGAAATTTACTCTTATGTCATTTGGCAAGTTTGTTAACATTATTAAGCCTCAATTTCCTAATAGTTACAGTGATGTTTAAATGAGCTACTAAGGATAAATCAATACCTTCACATAGTTACATGTTTAGTAAGGGTTGATCATTATGACTATATGGGCAAAGTGCTCCTCGAGGACTGAAACCATTATTGATTTGTTAAAAAGGTGTGGGGATGCATATATAAAATAGATATTTATATTTTCTTTATAAATATAATTTTTGGGTGGACTGAGGCCCTGAGCTGAACTTATTTATAAGCTGATTGAAAAGAAAACATTGAGATTAAAAGCAAGTCAATATTTAGATCCTGTTTTAAAAGGAATTCAGTTCAAGAGAGAAAGTAATTGGATAAAAAACATCTACCATTCATACAAATATCTGTCCCTCAATAAAAAAAAAAATGAGTGAGTTTCCATCCATAACAATCATTTCCAAGTGGAATAATGTACTATTGATAGATAGAGCTAATAACTGGAAGCAAGTTTTATTGGGAAAGTATCTTTAACTAGAACAATCAACAGGTACAAACAGCCTAAAGATTTATTAGAAAATATTCATTGATGCTGTTTTTTCTCTTTTGACCTCAAATAAAATATTAATGATAAATCTTAATTTATCATTAAGCATTTAGCATCACAGATTCATGAAAATCCCTTCTCTTGGGTAAGAGGACCCTCATGGGTACCAGTGATGACTGTGCCTGGACAAACAACAGCTGTGTTAGGTTCCTGAGCAGGGAAGTCACGATGAAATTTGTTCTCTCAGAAGATTAGGCCAGGAAAACAGCTGCAAGGCTCTTGCTCTAATTCTTTAGATTATGACATTCTATAGAATTCCATTGTTGAAATGGCAAGTAAAGAAGAAGCAAAGCAAAGAGAATCTGCAAAGGAAAGACTCACAAAACTTGATGCTCTGGACTTAAATGATGAAAAAAAAAGAGCCTCCTCACAGGTCAGTCAGCGTTTCTAGATATCACCTGTAAAGTCAGTGTATTAAGGAAGCAGTTTGCAGAAGGAGAATGAACTCAATACTGGACAAAAGCTTGAGTTCAAAGTAATCCCAACAAGTTAAATGTTGTGTGTTAAGTAGTAAATAAAGAACTTAGGTGTAAAGTAAGTACTGGGGACTTAAATGGAGTCCCCTGTACCAGAAAAACAAAGATCGAAGTCAGTTAAACAAGAGACTGGCCCAAGTTGAATGAGTGGGTTAGAAAGATGACAGTGTACCGCTATCACATATCCATTTTCTGTAAATCGGATTCTATCATCTTTTCACACAATTTCAATGCACTCCTGTGCTGCAGAGCAGTGTGCTAGAATATAGTCTGAGCCTATTTGAACTGTCATATAAAGAGGCAAAAAGAGTGTACAGGTTTATTAAACATTTAGAAATAAATAATCTCAAGAAACAAACATATTTGTAATGAATCTAGAGTTACTCATATCTCTACCGTCTACCTGTATTCAATGAGCTTCACTATAATTACATTATGTTGGGACATTCTAGAAAGTAGCTCCATCCTCCTACGGAAAAATAACTAGCACATTCTCCTATTTGGATAGGGATGAGAATGGCAGCTTCTGACAGTGGGAGCAAAAAATAATGGGCTTCACTATTTATTTGTTGAAATTGTCTGAGAAGAAAGAGTGACAAGTAAGCCTCTAACACACTTAGCTCCAGCATGGAACTCCTACCATTTCCCTTATGTGGCCAATGTTTAATGATGCTATGTACTTATGAGACATTTTGACCTTGGTTATTTTTAACTGTGAAATACCTAGATCATATTATGTATAAGAAATATTGACTGGGAATCAAATTTATGGAAAGAAATATCACCCTTTGGGTTGAAAAATTGACCACTACTAGAATATAATTTCTGAAAATGCAGCCTGAAGGCAATTCACTGGAGGGTGATTTTTCAGTGCAGTACGGAAGTTTTCACAGCATTCCAGCAGTCTCTCTCTTTCTTTCTTTATTTCTTTTGTATAACCTCTAAGGCACATTTTTGTTCTACATATGCTTTAACTTCATTACTTCTTAAGATATCTTCTTTAGTTCACAGAGTCATATGACCTCCCTGATTGAGAAACAACTATTAGGCACAGTTTTTAAATGGATAATTTTCAAACCAGTGTAAATATCTGAAATCTAATTTTGGTCTATAATGAGAGACACTGTGTACTATCTTGTGCACAACTTAATGGGCTTCCTAAATAATTTCCCAGTTTCTAGTGTTTCTCCATTCTAAAGGATCCAAGCACTGCTGTCAGGATTTTCTTTCTAAAGCATGACATTGGCCATGTCATTCAGCTCAAAAACCTGCAGTGGCTTCCTACTGTTTTTTGAATAAAGTAGAAAATTCTTAGACTGGCATTCAAGGATATTCTCATTGAATCCAAAAATGCATTTCCTAGTTATTCCCTTAAACAGGACACAGTCTCCTTCTCTGTGTGTTTGCTTACTGTGATGATTTTAATATTAGATTTTGTAACATTGTAGCCAAAGGTGAAATTAGACATAGGTATCCCTTAGGAGCAGTTTTTAATATTAAGTAGGATGCAAAATTTTTAATGTTTCCAACATTCTCTGTAGATCAGTGTAAAGTACACATGCTTTAATGGAGAAAGAAAGTGTGAGGGGACCAGAGGAGAGAGAGATCTACCCATTTATTTACTTACAAAGTAATTATGCTGTAAATCCAATCAAATGAGAATATCATGAAGTGGATTTTGGATATAGACTTCATTCAACAATTTTTTTTTTCTTTTTTTCCTCTGGGACACTTTGCCATAATAATTTATGTTGGGATGTTAAATATTAATGTTTTATATGTTAATGATATCTCTTTGCTATATTAAATTATTAAATCTATTATATAAATATTAAAAGTCCATATCCTATGAAGTGATATAGATCACAATACATACCAATATTTAAAACTAAAATCAGTAAAACCAAATAAAATAAAACCTGTTTTAGCATGGTACCAACCAGGATTCCATGTTACATTCAAATGTTACATTTTACATTTTGGTCCCTTCATTATGGGCTATGGAGATTAACAATGTTTACATATTTGTTTATGTTCAAAATTAAGCCTTTTGGGTTCAGTTTTTTTGTATTTTAATATTTTGATCAAGTTAGTATAAAAATTTATTTTGTTCATCCATTAATATTTTATTTGTCCCTTCTTTACCTTACCAATTATGTGACGATATATTCTCAGTGTTGTCCTTAATACAGGTGGTATCAAATAGTCTATTGGGTTAAAGTGGCCGGTTTATTAACTTCTTTGTCCTCAATTTCCTCATCTGTAAAATGGTAATAAAAATATACAACTCAGATGTTGTGAAGAATACATATTAAATGATTTTGTTAATTTATATGATAACATTACATTATTTTATATATCTGGTAAAACCTTTGCTCCAATTGACTTTAATTTCATCCTATATATGGAAATACTTTTCCTATAATTTTGCTTCTCAAAAAGACAGTATAAAAATAGGTATTAAGCAATATAGTTTTGAATTTCATAATTTCTGAGTGACTATTTGAAAAAGAAAATATCCAACAGATCAATGTCTATAAATATTCAAAATGAAGGGAATTTTGCTGTGATTATTTTATAAACCTTCTCATCTCTTAGAGATCGTGGTTTCATATAGTCTGCAATATTCTCTGAGAGACTCTGGTTCTGAAACCCAATACTGGCAGAGTGTACATATATCTGTGTATGTATAAACACACCCTAACACTTATGTCTATTTAAGTATTAAAAGTCAACTTTAGTATTCAATTTTTTGTACTTCTCATTGAAAATCCTTCCTCCTTATACACTGACTTGGGTCTTCCTCTTACATGATCTCAGAGTAATGAATTCATCAGGTATTAAAGCAAATCTCACCTGTCTTGCCTGCTAGATTCTCAGATCCTTAAGGCCAGCTTTGTTTTCACCCCTGGGCCCCACTACGAGAACCATGCCTATGCCTTTATCGGTGCTCACTGCTCATGACTGAATAAACTTCCCATAAATCTTGGCAGTCCTGAATTATTTAATAAACATATATTCAATGAATATAGACAATTATTATGAAATGATATAGACAATGCCAGCATTTTGTATATGAAAACAATCTGCATGCCTTCCTGATTTGTCCTGAGTCTACAGAGGACTTTCAATTGAGTCTATAGACTCCTCTATACTCTGCCTTCAGGAGGCATCTGTCTCCTAAATCAATTTACTCCCTCTCAGGCTAAAATCAAACCTAGCCCATTCTGCTAGCTGCCAGATATATTTCTCCTTTTTTTCCCCTCTATGCAAAATGAAATTTATCCCCTTCCTTTCCCAGGAGACGAGTCTTTTACTGTTACCTTCTAACTATTCATTAATTGCTCACTGCACTGCTACCTGACTTCTTCCAAATACTCCTTGAAAACTGTTTTTCACTCATAATCCAGAAACCCAGTATGGATTCTCTAATCTGTATCCTTCTTGCTCTTTTTCTAAATTTAGCTCTTTTCCTGACTTCTACTTTGCTCCTTTATGAGGGTTCTTATGCTATCTAGCTGAGAAACACTAATTGAATTATTTTCCTCTGTGCATTAAATGCCCTGTCCCAACATTTCCTTAATCTATGACCTTGGCTAAGTTACTGGGGTATGTATTTTCTTATCTGTATAATGGGGATAATAATAGCATCTACTTCAATGAGATTATCCATATATAGAACTTAGTGTGTGCTTAGAATATAGTAAGAATATTAAAATACTTAAGAATAAAGGCATATTGTTAAAAACATGTAGAGCCATGTGTACATGATGTTTAAGTGAACATCTTGCTGTGGGGACCATACAGTCCTTGTATTGCTCTGGACGCTATATTGAATGAGAGGAAGAGATGCCCTGGAGTGGTCAACAAGCCTATTTTCTTAGACTTGCTGTGAATAAGTAGCATTATACTTTAGAATGCAAGTATTTTTTTTTGAAATTGCTTTCCAAAGTATGGCTTTTACATAATAATGGGTTATTTTTCCTCCTGCCTGCCACTCCTAAAAAAGAGGGGAAAGCAGTAAAGAAATACTTTGAGTAATTCCTTGCCAAAAAAAAAGACCCTAATTAAAACAAATCTTAGTTATTGCATACAATCAGGCATAAGGTAGTTTATATTTAATACTGATTGCTGGGCTTGGATAGTTTGTAAAATGTTTGGATGAGGCCTCATTTTTTTAAAAATCACCTTCAATTCTTGGTTTATTCATTAATTTATTTCACAAATATTTATTAAACATCTAATATGTATTTGGCACTGTAGCAGCTGCTTGTAATACAGTGGTAAGCATACAACTCTTCTTTTGTCAAAGAGCTTACCATCTGTAAATACTTCACAATTAATCTATAGCTTTCCATAAAAATTGATGAGAAACATTTCTTGAAAACTGATGTGGAAACCATGTATGCTAAAGTTCTTTTTTTCCTCTATTATATAATTTTCAAAAATACTGCTGCTTAAAGTATACAGATACATCCAAATAAAGCCATTAATTTATGAATTAGAGGAAACATTGACAATTTTTGTTTCTTATTTACAAATTTGATTTTGAACAATATATTTAGACTCATAATATGACATAAAATACCTTTAATTTTCCCATCATTCTGGTAAAGTTACTCTACTATTCGTCTACAGAATGTTATGGCTAATAAGAGCCTATTCTGGATTTGACTGATTTTGAGTATAAATTCTGACCATAAATTTGCTCACACGAGTTAAATTGCCAATCAGGCTTGGCAGAAATCAGAATGTATGAATGGAATATACATAAATATATATGTACAACCAGTAAAAACAGTCTTATATAATTTGTGACTCTATTATTCCTGACTGTTGCAGTACAAGAATGAGAAGTGGTTTATAAGAATGTATAACTGGTCTTTCTCAGATGCATGTTCACAATCTATTTTTTCTGTTTCAGTGATGTGTAACTATAGCCCCCAATCTATGAAGCATATGTATATTTAAAATAAGTTTCCAAATATTATGATAAAAACAAGAAGCAAGCTGTTATTTCACTCACTTTTGCATTGTTTATAAGGTTGGAGGGTTGGAGAAAGGATTTTTAAAGGCATCCATAATTTCTATGTATTTTTCTTAGTTCTAGCCCAATATGTGTTGAATACAACAAAAAGCATTTTCGAAGGCTGAAGCTTATGCTTTTCAAACATACATCTCTCAAATCTGCTTAAGATGTTACTATGCAACCCAGTTTTATTTTTTTCATCAATTTGCATTTTTAGATGTGTTTCTCTCCTGGCCAGGTTATTAGAGTTGGCGGCTGCATGGTATAGATAGCGAGCCCTGCTGTATGTAGGTGTCTTTGTGGAAATCACCTGGGGCCGAGAGTTCTGCTTTTCTCACCTTATCATATCTGGAACACAGATTTGCTCCGCTCGTCATATTTTGGCATCTGTGAATCACCGTCATGTTGTCATATTCGCAGTTACAAAGTAGCCGATGGGAAAGGAGCCAACTACTTGAGGCATTTGCAATGAAAAAAAAAAAAAAAAGTCTGATTTCAGCATTATTCATTGGAAATGCTATTTGTGAAAGCATTAACTTCAGTTTCTGAGATGCTGGCAATAACTTTAATAGGCAATGCATAATCCTGCTCTTTTAGAAGAAATGTTCCTATGTGCTGAACAGTGAAGGAACCAGTAATTATTAAGAAACCACAGGTAAAATGGCAGGTTTAGGAGCCCAGAAGTGAGTAATTATCCATCATTTACTTATATGTTATCAACAGTATAATACCTACTAATTAGTTGGACAATCAGCAAGTCATATCAATTTAGATGATTTATGGTAATTCTCTCAACCATGTTTGTCCCCTATAGTGTTTTCTCTTCATAAACACATAAATATAAGTGGGCAAAAATAAAACTAAATTTCAAAATTATATTTAATAACAACAAAGGAACTCAGGATGTATCCTGAAAAATTAGAACAAATAAGTTTGTAAAAATAAATAGTTTACAAGAAAATTTTAAAGAAAAGGAAAATCTATCATAAGTATAAGCAAAGACTATACAAAAAATAATTTTAAATTATTATAATATATTATTCTTTTTCCACTCTACCTTTTTAGTAAAGGCTTCTCAGAAAGTGTTAGGTTCTCATCTTTCCACACCTATCACTATATATTTTTTTAGTTGAAAGAGAAACCATTTCTTATATCCTCCATGGAGACATGGCACAAACACAAGAAAAAATAAATACTAAGCATTTTTTTTTACTTTACTGTACAGTGTCTAACTACATTTAGGTTGTGCCAACTCAATTGAATTTATGAATATTTTCAAAAAATTTTTACTGGTAATTTTATACAAGGTTTGCTGTTGTTGGTGAAGGATTTGTGGTGACAAGACAGCAGTGTTAAGGCAAATACAAGAAAAGGCATTCATTTGCAAAGAAGTATGAAGCTTATTTCCTTAAGTCAGCATTTATAAAAAAAAAAATTGTGTCAAGAAACACTAGCGCTGGTGGTATACTTTGAGAAAGAAATCTCAAAGGCCTGTAGTTCAATATTTTGCAGAATTCTGTACACTCAAGTTTCACTAAGTGATTCATAATGAACGTTAGTATTTAAAAGTATTTGTGAAATCCTTCAACAAAAACATGTTTGCAAAAAACCACAAGTATTTTCCAAATATTTTAGGCTGTAGACTTTTTCTTTCCTTAACAAATAGTATCCCAGGGACTACATTTTGGTAGAGAAGTCCATTAAATGAAAAAATTCATTATGACCGTTTTGAAAGACCCAAATCTCTTTCAAAGCAAAAGAACAATGAGATAGATCTTTATCCTAAAGCAAACAGGTTTTTACTTTTTTCCCTGAATTTTGTTCTGAAAAAAGGAGTCATATTAATAACATGTGTTTTCATAATTCAGAACACCCCCCCCTTTTACTAACAGGAATGTCAGTTTTTTCAGATTTTTACAAGGGAGGTGTCTGATTTTTTATTTTTTTCAGAAGGTGGTATCAGGTAAGCATTAATGATGTATGGGGATATGTAAACCATTTTGCAGAACTATATTCATACTAAATAGGATGATCTTTTGAAACATAACAAAGATTCATGTCCCTAATATGAAAAGAGTTTCTACAAATAAATGTGAAATGGACCAAGAGTCCAACAAAAAATATAAGCAAAAAAACTATGAATAGGCAATTTCTAGAAGGCAAAATATAAACAGCCTGTATATAAAAAGACGTTGCCTTCATTAGTGTACATGAGTTACAAATTAGAGTGATAATGAGAGAGCATTTTTTTTTTTTTTACTTATCAGATTGCCAAATTTTAATGCATTCAAATCCAGAACTGGTGAAAACTTGGGGAAATCAGTATCATTAACTCATAAGTTGGGGTTATGTAGTATTATAATTTCTAAATGAATAATCTGTCAACATTTAATATAATTTTAGTAAAGTTATGAATCTATATATATATCCTCTGTTTCAGCACATTTAATTCTATAGCAATAAAACAAATACATAAAAATGTATAAATTCCTTTGTGGCTGAAATCTTCAACCTCTGTGTTCTCTCAGCTTCCTGCCCTTCGCAGCCTCCATACCTGGCTGAACCCTGGGTTTACAGTATTCACACACAAACAGAACTCCTCTCCCAATGCTCACAGGATCAGAATGGCTGGCAACAGAAGGGCCAATATCAGAAAGATGCTGGGTCCAGGGAGGCACTCCTCTCTGACACTTTGCCCTCAGAGTAGAAATCAGTTTCCTGGCCCAAACTCCTTTAACCCTCATGATAACTTTTCTTTCAGGAACACTTTGCTTTTTTCTGCAATCTGGCCTTGGTCTGTGACAGTCCAGACATCAAACTTTGTATAGCATTATAATTCCAAGATAGGGAGGTAGGTGGGAGCTCAGGGGCTGTGCCCTTTGCTGCGCAGAGAGACTCTCACATCTTATGCAAGTAAATTCATGGGAGGAGGTTCACATCCAACCACACCTGCATCTGGCCCCTTTTGTACCAAACCTAATCATATTGAGGAAGAGCTTATGTTCAACCAACTCTATCTATTGTCAGACTCTTGTCCCAGAAAATTTCCTGCTAAAATAATGTGTGGTTATAGATATTTTCACATCGAGACTGTCTCATGATGTCTTTAGACCAAGTCCTCTTTCCATACAGATCTGGAAGGGATTGTTTTTCTGTCCTCTTTTACCTACTCAAACTCATACATAGGAGCCACGCATGGTCACTCTCTCCTGCTGGCAACAGCTTCTCCAGGCCCCCAGCCCCCCATGCTCATCAGCTAAATCCCTGCCTAAATGTGTCCTATACTGGATCCTCTTTCTCTGCTCAGTTTCTAATCTTTAAGTCCCCTGGAGTTAGCCCTCTACTATTCTTTTCCCTTCTCATAGGTGAGATCATTCATATTCCTGCTGCCAAATTGAATCTTTATTTTTACATTGAAATGTTTGTTTCTAGCCCAGTGATTCTCAACCAAGAGCCATTTTGCCCCCACCCTGCCCAATTCAGCAATGTTTGGAAACATTTTTGTTTGTCACAGCTGGGTGCAGGAGATACTGTCATGCAGTAGACAGAAGCAAAGGATGCTGTGAAACATCCCGCAATGCACACATGCACAGGACAGTCCCCGCAACAAAGAAATACCTGGAAGTAAATGTCAGTAGTGCCGAGGATGAGAAACACTGTAGGCTGAACATGGTACTCAGTTCTAAACTCATATCCACCATTGGCACTTAAATGTCAACATGTGCCTCATATTGATAGAGCTAAAATACAAATCTGTATTTTCCTCCCCAATTTTGTTTTTTCCTCTCTCAATTCCATGTTGGTAAATGGTAACATAATCTATTTTGCCTCCCTGAAACCTAGGACTTGTCTTAATTCCTACCTTTCTCATACTTTCACATCCAATCCATCAGCTCTACCTCCAAAATTTATTCTGGCATCATCTATTTCTCTGCATCTCCATTGAGGCCATCATGCCAGGTGCCCCTCTCACCTCTTGCCTGATCAACTACATGCAATAGCCTCTTAGCTGTTCTCTCGACTTCTGCCCTAGACCCCTACTATCCATTCTTGTATCCCCTGAGGAATTCTTTTAAAAACATAAATTGGGTCACATCACTCCTTCTCCCGAACCCTAATGTCATCCCTTTGCACTTAGAAAATGGGTTTCAGTGTCTTTAGCCATACCACCCTGAATGCACCTGATCTTGTCTGATCTTGGAAGCTAAGCAGGGTCGGGCCTGGCTAGTACTTGGATGGGAGAAAATGGGCTTCAATGTCTAAATCTGTTCCCATGATCCTTGTCCAGACCGTAGTCACAAGCCTTCTCCTGGGGAGGGAGATTTCTTCTCACAGGTTCCAACCTTTTGTTCTCCCTGCAAGCTCTTGTCTTTCATTTCCATCTTCCTGGGATGCTCTGCTGCCAGATGCTTCCAGACTGGCTGCTGCTTGTTATCCATTCCTGTGTTGTAGCAGATGTCACAACTTCTGAAGGCCCTTTCATGAACATATAAAATAAAATGGACTCTTGTCACCCACTGGCACTATGATGTCATCCTGTCTTATTTTATTCATAGTACTTATGAGTGCTTTGTCCATTTTGTTACGGTTCTCAAAACTGTAGCTTAAAGCATTCATGATGTCATTGTCCTGTACTTCCCCTTAGTTGGTGTTCAATAAATGTCAATTAATGGTGATTTTCAGTAATACAAATAATTAGAAAATAGGCATCACTCATTAAAATTACTGATGCTGAAGTATAGTCTAGAGGCAATAATTCTAGAGATGAATAAAAAATTTACAAAACAGCAGTGTGGAAGATGATGGAAGTTCTGGACTTTCTGCTAGAATTAATATGACTTCTCCAATCTCTCTCTTCTTGTAACCCTCTCATAGAAACAATCCTATATTACATAAGACTGTATTTATTCCTATTTACTTTTCAACTAGATTACAAGTTGCTTAGAGGTGAAGATTTTTGTTTATCTTTGTATCATTGTGACATAGTGCCGGACCTAGAGAAGCCACGGCTTTTCTATACAGGCAAGATACTTTAAGTATGGTGCAGAGAGTGTGTGATATCTCTTTGCTACTCATATTTTTCTTACTATCTTATTTTCTGCTGAGTTCTGGATAACTGAAGTATTATGGCATTTCATATTTAACAAAACCTAATCATATTGCATAATAAACACTATTTGATAACTACTATAGCATAGAGTAGAAAAATAGATTCACTCAAATGGTGATAAAAACTAACATATATTGAAGGCTAATTATATGCTGAGTAATATTTTAAAAGCTTCGCATATACTAACTTGTTTAATCCTCACAACAGCCCTATAAGAAAGTGGCTCTTATTTTGTTCCTTTTGCATTTGAAGAAATTGTGGCAGAGAGAAATAAGTAATTTATCAAAGGTTGTACTCTAGTGAGTGTTGAGATGCCCTTTGAACCCAGGTACTGTGGCTCCCAAGTCACTTCTCTTCAGCTCTAGCTATTCACTTTTGATAAATACTATGCAATTGATTTTTTAAAGACCTTTATACTTTTCAAGTAACAAAATCCTTTCCATCTAAATGCAACTTTTTAAAATTCCACAAGCTGGCTTACTGCTGTACACGCTACACAATTAAACATGTCTCAACCCTCTACTAACTTCAGCGATAAATAATATTTCTGCTTTATGGTATGCATGACAAATTCTTTATCTTCTATGACATTGCAAGACTTTGGATGAATACACTAACATATCTCTGCATGGTAGAGTGGGGGAGGGGTGAAAACCGGGAAAATAAATTACTCTAACAATGTATTTTGGCAGTGTAATGGTCCATTTCCAGCAAAGAGTAAAATAGACATTACGTGACATGCTCCTATTTGAGATAATCTTTTAAGTTTAGTGATGATTAGCATCCAAATAAATCAATATGAACAAAATTTAAGAATAAAAAGATAACAAAAACACATTTAATTGTCCTTTCTATCAAAAGGAATACATTTGTTATTTATAACTACAAAGAATCATGCTAATTTTCACAAAAGACTTAAGATTCAACATATTCAGCAGCAACAGATTCACATAACAACCCGTGAAATGCACAAATAAAAATCTACATTAAAAGAACATTAGAGGCCAGACTGAAACAGAGAGAAATGGAAAAATTCAGAGTAAATGTCTTGCTAGGTAACCAATTCAACTTTAAGAGCCATCTGGTAGCTTTTCATGCTCCATATCCACTGTCCTCCACCACTGTAGACACGGACATGGTTTTTGGTCCCCTAATTAGTTGAAATCAATGTAGACTGTTAGGGCAGTCCGCACAACCATTCACATTCTGGTTTTTGACAAGGTATTTCCTATTGATGATTAAGTTTTGAAAGGATCTTTTACCAAAGGGAGTCAGTATGTTGTTCACTTTATGAATTTCTGTCTTATTTACTAAATCTTAACTTCATAATAAATATCTACCCCTGGGCAATCAAAAGAATAAATACCATTGTTGCTTTCTAGATGGAGAAATTTTGACATACAGATATGAATTTAGAAAGCCATCTCCTTCAAAGGATTTCTCTAATTTGGTCTAAGTGATCTCCCTGGTAATATTCTAGGCTGTGAGGTTTCCCCATGTCTTTAGCCTTTGCCTATTCATTTGTCCCTGTCCACCCACTCTTCAAGAATCACATGCTCACTTCAAACTCCAAATAAGGAAAAATAAATTACCTCAGAGGCTGGGTGTGGAGCCTCACACCTGTAATCCTAGTACTCTGGGGAGCCAAGGTGGAAGGATCACTTGAGCTTAGAAGTTCCAGATAAACCTGAGCAAGAACAAGACCCTGTCTCTACTAAAAATAGAAAATTTATCTGGGTGTGGTGACACATGCCTGTAGTCCCAGTTACTCGGGAGGCTGAGGCAGGAAAATCACTTGAGCCCAGGAGTTTGAGGTTGCAGTAAGCTATGATGATGCCACTACACTTTGCCCAGGGTGACAGAGTAAGACTGTCTCAAAAAATAAATAAAAAACAAATTCCCTTGCACACCCAATAACCCATGTATAACACATATACACTCACAAAAGGAGATGAAGTGAACCAGAACACTAAACATATCAAGGAAGGTGTCCCATTCCAAGGACCCCAATGCCTGAATACTCAGTTCTTTCTTCTTGATTTATACATCTCTTTGGAGTGAACTTGAAGACTGAGTTTCTAAAGGGAAGAGTCTACTGTTCCTCCTCACACTAAATGCCTCTCGCACTAAAATATTCCTGAAGTGGATTTTTGTTGGTCTGGTTACAAGGGCATGGAAAGCTCTTAGAAGTGCTGAATGTCCACCTCTCTTTTACTGTCTTTGTATCCAGACCATCATCATGCATTCACGTGGAGAGGTAAAGGTCACCTGCTGCAATCCTTGGTTGGGAATAAGCTCACGAATGGGAATGTGTTGATGGTGAGAGAGAAGTTAGCAGAGGTTAGGAAAAGTAACCCTGGCTTACCTAAAAAGGAGCCCTGATAACACTCAACTGGTAGCCTTAATTTGGGCAATGGTTCAGCTCTTTATATAACCTTATAAGTTTCATTGTATGCTGTTTAATCTTACTTTGAGATGTTTAGAAAAATTTCTTAGTAGATTAGTACAGAGAAAGAACACTGAATGATATTTAATACTGTAACTTTGTATATGAGTAACCATCTGCTTTTAAAGGTCCATCAGCTGCTTGGATGCTGTTCCCTTAGTTAAAGTTACATTGCCTTAAGTTTAAATAACTTTTCCTTCCCAGGGTGATTGATCATATGCCCTGGTTTGCTCAGCCCAGTCCTGGATCACATTAGTGTACTAGCATCCTGTCTACTCTCTTTAAGTCTCAAAAGTCTCTAGTTTGGACAATAAATTTTATGTCCACTCTATCCAAAGGGGAACTAAGCAGAGATAAAAAACTTTTCTCTGCAATGCTTGAAAAGGGAAAGCTAAGAAAAAGGCAATTACTAGATTACAAAAGAGACCCTAGTTTAGAATTTGAGGATATCTTCTTTAAGGAAGGAATGTTTGAGATGTAAAAGTTAGGGCAAGAGTTAGACAGAAGGGATTTTCTCAGCTCTTGCATTTGCTAATATCAGGAGCCTGAGACAGTAAGAAAGGAGGCTAATTTTAGGAACAAAAGAAAGGTCAATGTCTCTGAGGTATGTTGAGTGAAGAGTGTTGTGAGAATTTAGAAAAGTCAGCAGGGTTATGAACAATAAGTCTTAGAGGCCATGTTAAGGATTTCCAAATTCATTTAATGGATAATAAAAAGGAAATGGTTGCAATAGTTAAGTAGGAATGACACTTTATTGTATCTGCTTCTTATTTTAAAAAAATATTCTGTCATCTGTGTGGATAATGGGTTAGGGTTGGGGTTAGGTGCATGAATATCAAGGGAAGTGTGCAGTCCTTCCTAGCAAGCGAAAGTGATAGCCATTTTGAGAGATTGAAGAAACTTAGCCATTGCGTTGACAGTAGAGAGAAGAAAACTGTTGTGTCTTTTTTCAGAAAACTATTTTTTAAGAATCAACAGAACTAAAACTTGAGAAAAAAAATTTTTTGCCCTGAATGGTTCTGCTCATATTAAAGCAAACAGACATCTAGAAATCATCTCCATAGACAGATGAACAATTTTATTAATGTTTCCAATACTCTTAATAAGTTTTGCCTCTTATTGCTAAGAGGGCACCATCTGAGAAGGAATGTGGCCTGATGTTTGCACAGGGCAGACCAGTGTAATGTGAAGGATGGGGCTCCAGGAGTGGAAGGTCTGCTTGGTAACAGAGCCCATCCTGAGGAGGGAGAGAATAACCAGACTGCATCCATCTCTAAGCACCCGCCCCCTTTCTAAATCTTATTAGAGAGTCAATCTAGGACTGAAGGGAGAAGCAATTTTGCTGTCCTAACAATTTAACACTCAAGTGAACTCGGATGAATTTACAATACCATCTACTTCTGTTTACAAATTAGTATCTAAATGTTATCAATTTTGCAAGAATTTGGATCTTATCTTGAAGATACAATAAAACTAAGTCACACACACAAATATTCTCTATAATTTGAGAAACCTGAATGTCAGCATTTTTAATGTACACAGCTAAAATAAATAAATAAATAAATGTACCTGTATAGTCTTGCATATGCAAAGAGTTCCTAAGGAAATTATACTTGATATTTTGGGTTTTCACTTCTGAGAAAAACCAACACAGATCCTATGGGAAAGAAAGTACACTCAAAAGAGTTTTTCCTACTGTTTCTCCTTCTAGCTCACAAGTATGTCACTCCTTTGCTCTGATTAGGATTAAATATTGTATTGATTCAAGACAGTTTGTTTCAGATACCATCGTTGGTGCATATTGTGTGAAACCATGACTTTATTTCATCTCAGTGATATTTATGTGGTATTGTTAATAAAAATCTCTGACTTTAATGTAGTTTAGTGAAAAGTATATAAGAAACTCAAATAACTAACATAATATTTGAAAAGAGTACATTTGGTGTTAATAACTTCTACCCATGATATTTTATTTTTATTTAGTAGAAATAAAATTCTCTATAGCACCTAACCTTTAAAATTTCTGGTATAGACATTAATTCACATGCTTCTCATTATAGTCAGTGAGTGGAATATGCTTGAATCTCCACCCATGACCCGGATAATGTGCCCTGTAATTTCTGTTTTTGCTCTCAGACATGAAACTCATTAGCTTTTGTAGTTTCAGTGCACATGCAATGAACAGAAAAGCATTTAATTATTACAGCCAAAGAGGTGATTTTCTTTTGGGGTAAAAAAGAAACTAAATGAGGTCAGCAAAAGTTTTTTAACGTTGCAATGTAATTGTGCTAAGTACAACAATGCATCGTTCTTTGTATTATTTACTGGATACCCATAAATGATATGTTTTATTTTAACAGGCAATTTGCTGCCAGAAGTATGTTCTCCTTTTAAAAGGTAAGTGCCTTTTAAGATATATTATATAAAATTATCATGGTTTCTGATTTATAGCTTTGAAGAGCCTATTTATTTTAAAGCCCTATAGCTGACAGCTATGTTGTTCCAAGGCAAGGATATATAGTATTAATTATCTTAAGCTCCAGATTATCGTTCATGGTGCTGACTTTAGGTATAAAGGACAAAGTGGGACATTTTTCTATTTTTGTAAGAATAATTAATTAACCTAGTGATTTTAAAAAGAAATACTTGTTGAAGTAAGATACAAAGAACACGGTTCAATTTGATCATATTTGTTTCAGTTCTGTGTGGATTTAGATAATTTTCATGGAAATTATTAGTAATTTAGGGTATGGACACAGTTTTTTTAAATTGGTTTTATTTGTTATTGGTTTGGTTTATTGGAATCAGAGCATAGCTCAGTCATTTTGAAAGTTTAAAGTGTCTTAAAGATATTGCTTACCAATAAGCCTATATATTTTTATTTGAATATATCTATGTTTTCAATTTTAGTAATACATTAGTTTCATCCGTGAGTTATGTTTTAAAGTTGACTTAATCTAGTATTTACATTTTCAAAAATTCTATGAGATTTTAAAGTAAACTTAACAATTAAGTAGAATATGTTTTATACTGCCTTTATGTATCAAGAAATGACCAGATCAAGGTTTTATTTCTCAACTTACCTTTTTCTAAGAACTCACTTAGACAATTAAAATATGAAGGGGTTGTTTAGTTACTGTATACCTAGCATAGAGTCTCTGTTTGTATAAAAAATCCTGGTAGATGTCTTCGAAAGACATCCTTTCACAGCTTCCATGGCAGATATCAATCTCCATTATTGCTCTAGGTTTGAAATCTCACTTGTTTATATTTGTTGGTTGAGAACCATTGCTTTTTCACCTTTATACTTGTGCATTCTGTAGCAAGAGAGACTCGTTGCCTTTGGAGCATTTGAATCCTACTTTTGGTTATAATAGAAAAGGAGCTCTATGTGTAATTATGTAGTTAAGATTAGTAAATTCATAAATTATAACTCTTTCTTCTACTTAATAGTTCTTTACTTACATGGTCATATATCCATGATCAAGTAATGTTTAGTATATTAGCCTGGTATATTAGCATCATGCTAACCATCACGCCATGTTATATACTTAGCAAAGAAATGCATGTTACTGGCACTTTGTACTTTAAAAACAGCACTGTTACTTGTGGTAGAAGCCCATAAAACTATTAAATAAGTGACCACAAAGTATTTTTAAAAGCACAGTTTACAAATATTGCCATATCGTAGCAGGTGTTAACTGGGACAGAATTACAACACAGTTTGGTTTTATAAATTCAATCTTAAACTATGTAAATATATGATCTACAACTTAAGATAGCCAGTGTTTAGACTGCATTGCAGAAAAGCAATCAAGAAAAGTAAAAATTTCAACCATTTACAAACTTTTTACCTCCCTCTAAACAAATGGAGTAAAAAAAACTTAGACTTTGGGGTCACTTAAAACTCATTTGTAGGCTTAATTCTAGCTCTTACTTGCTGTGTGGCCTCAGATAAGCTACTTAACCTCTTTAACACATTTAAGTCCATTTTCAAACTGGTTATAATAATACCTATATTGCAAGACTGCCATAAAGATGCCAGAAGTGATTTGTCAGTTACCTGCTTTCCCCTAAGAGTAAATCTCTTGTCATGTGCATATAGCCTCAGACAAATTCTTTATTGTTCCATCTGATAAAATCGTAACTCTGTGGTGGCTTTTTTTTCTTTACTTATTTTTTCCTTTGTGTACATAAACATTGCTTGAATGTACTAACCTGAGAAGACATTGATATTTTAAAAGTAAAGTATATATTGTTAACCTCTGGATATAGATGTTGCATTCCACCGGTGGTATACCCAGGGATTAACCTACCGGAATTTTGTGAACACAAAAGCCACAACTCTCATTTTAGTAACTCTTTATGTATCGTAACTACCTCTTGGCTTTCTTGTCCTCCCTTCAGTTCCCCTGCTTAGGACATTTGCTGCCCAGAAATCTAGTCTTCTTCACTAAGTACTGAAGCTTTGAACTAGGGCCCTGTTCTACCTTCTTGTATTACTTTATCTAGGAAATCATGGCCTTCTTACAATCATTTCTCTTCAAACTCTGCTGGGCAATCAGAGAGTTAAATAACTGAAAATGTTTCAATAGCCTTCCTAGGTAGTATTTACATTTTCATGAGCTGTTATAATGGCTTAACCTAAATGCAAGGGAATATGATGATTTCTGTGGCAGGGGGAGTAATTTGAGGCCCAAAGTCTTTCCCAGGAAGTACTATAAACTTTTATAAAAGTAGGGTTGCTTCCTCTCCATACTTACTATAAAGCTTCTACATACTTGCAACACTTCATGTTCATATTCTCTTTCTCTCTTTCCCTTCCCTTTCACTGCAGATAGAAAAAAAACTTCAAACAGACATAAATTGATATCCAATCCTCTTCCGAAAATTCTAAACACATCATCTATTTTAAATCTCTGTGCTGTTCTCCAACCCCACCCCCCTTTTTTTTAGTTTCCTTCAAAACTTAATCTACATTTTTGTGTTTTCCTTGTCACAGATTTTCATAGCCCTTAGGCAAACAATTTTGTTAAGATTGGGAGGCATCATTACTTCTGTGTTTCTGATCAGGAAACTGAGGAAGACGTGACTTGGCCAAAGTCTAGGGAGTGAACATGGGTTAATAATTGAGCTTCTGACACCCAATCCAGCCCAAATATGCTCTTATTCTATCATGTAAAAGCAATTTATATGCTGTTTTTCTTCTATTGGTTTACTCATATGTAAGGAAATAAGAGAAAGAAGAAAGCCAAATAAAATGTCCTACACGTGGTAAAGTGACTCAGCTCTTCAATAAGCCCGACTGTAGGCAGGCTACTTGCCAGAAGAAACCAGTGTTGACAGGGAGCTTGATTTTGGTTTTTTTTAACAGCAAAAAAGCCAAAAATGAAAATAGTTTACAAATGATAAATGATACATTCACTTTTAAATAGAATTCTCTGCTTGAATAATGTAATGTATATATGACATTGATAAAGTTCATGAGAAAATAATAGAAGACCCTACATGCCACATTTTGCTGGGCACAGCTAACTAATTCTGGTGACTAAGAAAAAAAGACAGTAGATTCCCCTGGAAACATTTTAATTGATATTTAAATGTCATTCCAAGTGCTGTAATTATAAAGACTTGGAAATCTTTGATATTTGTTGATTTTTATCTTGAAGTTTTATGTTTATTTATTTTCTATTCTTACTGAAAAGTTACTACTACATTCCAGTGCTTCCAGAAAATATCTTTCTTTACCTCACCCTCTTATCTACATGAGTCTAAATTTCCTGTGGTTTACCTCACTCTTTTAGAGTCAAAATGTTCTAATTATACCTATCATAAAACAATTTCTTCCCCAGTCAGACCAATGGATATTTCATTTTTGTTTTTCATTTGCTTCTTGATTGTTTTGAATATTAATCCTATATTAATTTGCATAAATTCATACACAGTGATGTTAAAATGAAAATAAGGGTGGGGTCATTCTTGAGGTGACCTTTCATGCACTGAGTTTATCTGGGCTTATAGATTAGAAGTTGGATAGGCGTGTCTATTGTGAGGATTGCAACGATATGAGAGGCACTCAAATCTAAAGTTTTAACACTTCTGCATATTTTATTTTTTATCATAAGACTTTTCCTAAAAGACTGAAAAATCCAGAAAATTCTGCTCTTTACATCTAGAATACTTCGTTCTTGTGCACACTTTTAAAAACCTATAGCATGGCCAGGCATGGTGGCTCATGCCTGTAATCCTATCACTTTGGGAGGCTGAGACAGGAGGATCACTTGAGCCTAGAAGTTCAAGATCAGCCTGGGCAATATACTGATACCCCCTCTCTACAAAAAATAGAAAACTTAGCCATGCATAGTGGTGTGTGCCTGTTTGTTCCAGCTACTTGGGAGGCTGAGGCAGAAAGATCGCCTGAGCCCAGGAGTTTAAGGTTGCTGTGAGCTGTGGTGACGCCAGTGCACTCTTACCAGGCAACAGAGCAAGATCCTGTTTCAAACAGACAGACAGACAAAGAAACCAAAAGATAACAAAACTTGAATCATAAAATAAAATGTACAAGAGTAAGCTTCTTTTTCTGTAAGGACATGTTCATTGTGGAAACAGTATCAAATGCTGCAGCCTAGTGGGTTATGATGAATTTAAAGAAGAAAAAAATTCTCCATAATCCAATCCTTCTGAGAAAACTATCACTGAATTTCATTGTGTTCCACTAGACTTTTTAATGCACTCAGTTATATTTAAAAATATGACCACACCTGTGCACATATATAGTAGTCCCCCCTATCTGCAGTTTCACTTTCCTTGCTTTCAGTTAACTGAGGTTAACCATGGTCCAGAAATATTAAATGGAATATTCTAGGAAAAAAAAAAACAACAACAATTCATAAGTTTTAAATTGCATGCTGTTCTGAGCAGTGTGATGAAATCTCATGCTGTCATGCTTTATCCTGCCTAGGACATGAATCACCTTTGTCCAGTGTATCCACAAGGTATATGCTACCTGCCTGTTAGTCATGGACACTGGTTCCTCCTAACACCCAACTAATGACATCATCCAGGCTCAGTTATCCAGGATCACCCCAAGCAGATGCTCCTCCTTCCAATGTATCGCCAGAAGGTTGATGGTAGCCTATTACTATGTCAGAATGCCTTCATCACTCACCTCACCTCCTCATCTCATCATGTAGGCATTTTATCATCTCACATCATCACAAGAAGAAGGATGAGAACAAGATATTTAGAGCGGGAGAGACTACATTCACACAACTCTTATAACAGTGCAATCATACATCAGTATCCACAGGAGATTGGTTCCAGGACCCCCCTAAAATACCAAAATCTAGCGGTGCTCAAGTCCTTAATATAAAATGGCATTATATTTGTATGTAACCTATGCACATCCTCCCATATATTTTAAATCACCTGTAGATCACTTATAATACCTAAAACAATGTAAGTGTTCTACAAATAGTTGTATTGTATTTTTGTTTATATTATATTTAATGTTCTAATATTTTTTATTGTTTTTTCCAAATATTTTCAATCTGGAGTTGGTTGAATCCATGGATGCAGAACCCAGGGTTATTAACATTGTTATAATTGTTCTAGTTTATTGTTGATTATTGTGGCAAATCTCTTACTATGCTTACTTTATAAATTAAACTTTATCTTAGGTATGGATGCATACAGAAAAACTTATTATATATAGGGTTTGGTATTATCTGCAGTTTCAGTTATCCACTGTGGGGGCAGTCTTGGAATATCTCTGATACTTCCAACTACTACTGTATTCCAATTCCCTTTCTTAAATACACCCTTTTCCATCTTGCTCTCTGTCCCAAGAAGCATCAAAGTCCCTGGCCCTCTGGCTTCTTTCAGTTTGATGACTGAGAAGTTCTGGGAGAGAATCAGGAGAGAAGAGAGTGAGCTCAGCAGTTCATTTCCCTGGCTCCCCCCTCCCAAGATCATCTCAAAATGTCTTTATCCTGACCACAGCCCTCAATTCTTCTGCAGGCACACGTCCCTAAACAGCTCTCTTCTGGGTTCTAGGGACTGCTCCTTCTCTTGTCACTGCCATCCTAGGGGTGGTAAGAATTCTCCTTTGGAACCTCCTTGATTTTCTGAACACCCTACCTACACCTTTATAAATGGTTCCTATCTTAAACTGAGAATTATCCTAATTTGTGAGAAGTGGCATCTATTTCAAGTTGGGACATGGATTCATAGTCTATGCTATAAATAGTTTTGTTGCCTTCTTTTGATTTTGCTCTACAAAATATCTCAAAATATCATCCTTGCTAGTTGTTTAGTATTATTTTACCACCCTCTAATATGTTCATGCTACACATGTACCACAATTGAACATTTACCGTGCTTTCTATTTTTCCCAATTTGTGAAAATACCATGAGAACCTCTGTAGATATGTACATCCTCTATTATTTCCTTCAAATACATTCCCAGAGATGAACTAATAGATGTATTTGCAAGTAGTATTTTATTATTAGTGCTGCAGATTTATTATCAAAGAAATACTCTATCTTTCTTCTGCTGTGCCATCTCTGCTCTGTATTCCCTCAAGCAGTTCATCAGTCACTTTCAAAGTCCTGCTTCTTGAAAATGTGAGACACTGGATCTCCAGGCTCTACAATTTCCTCAGGATATGTTCTAAGTTTTGTTTACTCATAAGATCATCAACCCCCCATTCTCAATTAGCAACATGAGTTTCTTTATGCCTCAAGTCCAGGCCATGTTGAAATGAGCCGTATAAGCCCCCGCTACCGGATGGCTGTTGGATGTTGTATAGGGAAGTTAGCTGAAAACCCTTCAATTTGCATCTGTCCTTGCCTCACTCATCCTTTATACCAATTCTTCCCTATTCAGAACACAGTGGCTGTATCTCTCTTATTTGTTCCCTTTCTTCTCTTTTGTCCCATGAGAGTAAGGGCCCAAGATTGGCTTCTCAGCCTTTGAAGTCAGAACTTGGCCTTTATTCACCCTCTGGCTTTTTTCTTATCTGCCCATCTCTATGTCTCTGTAGTGATCTCAAGAATAGCAGGGCAAAGGCCACAATTGACTCCTTAGGAGATATCAGACAGAAGAGAGATCTCTTTACACCAGCATGGCTGGAACAGAGAGTTTCCTAAAGGGAGTGGCCAAGGAGATGGGAGAATCCAACATACTCAAGTGTATCTGGAGACAAAACTATGAACCACATTCAAGTATTTGCAGAATTAAGGAGTAAACAATGCCCTCTAGCACCTTCACATTTATTTAAGAGTCGAATGATTCTACTAGATTTTTTTCACCCCCAGCCCCCACCCCACTATAATATAAGTCTGACCATTGTGGCTATTGTTTCAACCATGTAGATGCCCATCTTATATTCTCAAAGAAGTGAAGCAATTGAAATAATGACAAATAAAACAAAAATTCAGACTTCTTTCCCCCTTTTGTTAAATGGAATTATAAATTCCATACAACTCAGATACTCCATTTGTAACTATAATAATGACCTAGGTGATACAGAAATTGTCACCAGAATTATCAGAATGTTTCTACATCTTGGCTAATGGCCAAGAAAGAATAGATTCACAGAATGAAAATCTTGAATGTTTTATAAATATTATAAGTACTGCTCTCACTGAGGAACATGTATGATTAGAGGAAGCAACTCTGATGAGGAAAATGTAAAATTTTCATATCAATTTCTTGAAAATATTCTCCTATCATCTCTGTGTGTGATTAGCCTGAAGAAAATTAAGCATTGCTCCTGGAAAGAAAATAAATTAAAAAAAAATAATAAAATACTTCTCCTCCTTGTGACTTTCAGTGTTTTATGTGTGTTTCTTAAACCTAATTCCCTAGAAATTGGACACCCTCAGACCTGTTTTCAGGGTTTCATGAGTTTTCCATGAGATTTGTTATGGATAAATGTGTGTCTCTGAGTTTTCATTCTATATTAATCTTTAAAAATGTTGGTATATGAATATAAATGGGATCCTGATTAACCACCTTATAATATTGTGTACCATGCAATTTCAAATTTTACTATGATAGTTTATAAGAAACAATAAGGAGGGGGGAAGAGAGAGAGAGAGAGAGAGAGAAAATCACTTAATAAGATATTAATGTTAAATCCATTGGAAGCCTAGAAAGCTGTACTAATGTTACACTTAGTTAAAATATAGAAAATTGTTGGGAGAATTAAGTCATTAGATGACAGATAATAGTATAAAAATGTGGAATTTATAAAAATCTCCACTGTAAAATTCAGCAATGTTGTTATATTACAAGTAGCAGTTTAGTTCCCTCTAAACATCAACAGTGATAATATATTAAGCCTTTTTAAAATTTATCTTTCAGAAAGAAAGATTAACACTTTATGTATATATGTTAATTCATAGATAGTAATTGTACATATATATGGGGTCAGTGTGATATTTTGATTATGTATATAATGTGTAATGATTGATCAGAGTAATTAGCATATCCATTATCTCAAACTTTATCATTTCTTTGTGTTGGTAACATTCAAAATCCTCTCTTCTAGCTATTTGAAAAAATGCAATAAATTATTATTTACTATAATCATCCTATAGTGCTGTCGAACACTAGAACTTATTCATCCTCGATATTAATAGGTATAATTTTGTATCCATTAACCAACCACTCCCTGTCCTCTTCCCCTCGCCCTTTTCCAGCCTCTAGTAACCTGCTATGCTCTCTACTCTCATAAGATTAGCCTTTTTTAGCTTCCACAGATGAATGAGAACATGTGATATTTATCAGTCTGTGGCTGACGTTTTTACATAACATAATGTCCTCCAGGTTCATCCATGTTGCTGTGAATGACAGCTTTTTGTAAGCCTGTTATTTCTAATTGTATTGGTTTTACAGTTTTATTTATAAATGTTGACAGTTTTCTTACTTTCATAAGGGCTAATTTTCTATTTATACATAAACAAATCATATTTAAGGCATTTTAATCAAAATTAGGTATTTGTGAGAAAACTTTATGTGATATTTGATACTTTCATTACTAAATTTTCAGAAATACTTAATATTGTTATTCTCCTACCATCCAGGATAAGAATAATATATATTTTTGAACAATGCCTTTTTACTATCACTAGTTATCCCATGTATTCATTTTTCCATTAAGTATGAAGGTTACATTATAGTTATATTCCTTGAAAGTAGCTCAAGAACTTCTGCAAAAATATGGGCATTGGTATACAAATACAGTCATTCCTTGGTATGTGTCAGTAATTAGTTCCAGAGTCGAACCCAATACCCAAATCCAAGGATGTTCAACTCTTTAACATAAAGTGATATATTATTTGCATATAACCTATGTGCATCCTTCCCTATAGTTCAAATAATCTTTATATTACCTATAATGCCTAATACAATGTGAATACTATATAAATGGTGGTTATATTGTATTTTTGAATTTGTATTATTTTTACTCTTGTGGTTTTTTTAATTGGGTTTTTGGGGGAATATTTTCAGTCTGGAGTTGGCTGAACCTGTGGTTGCAGAACCTACAGGTAACAAAGGATGACTGTATTTCTTGATAAAATGTAATTCTTAACTACAGTGTCTAGAAATCCAGATGTTACTTTGCAAAGAGCAGAGGCACCAAATGAACAGGTAAAACACTCCACTGTGAGTCGTAAAGGGATTGGGAAGATGATTCAATTTCTTAGCAAGTTGACACTAGCCCTTATCAAGATGTGAAGTGCTCTTATACACATTGTTGAAAGATCTGCTTGAAAATTTCTAGGTCCTTCTTAGCCTCTGGTTGTACTAAAAGGGAAACATCTGTAAGGTTTGCATATTATTCCTTATTAGTAAGTGTTGCACATGATACTTCAGTTGTCATTTTATGCCTCAATAATGCAATATATTTCTAACCATTTTGCCTTCATTTTTCATATCCCAAACTGCCTTTTTTGCTGTAGCTAAAATAAATTTTCCAAAGTTTTTTTTTTTTTTCAGCTGCTCAATGATTTTTCATTATTTTCATGTTCAGAGGTCTTGTGTTGGTATTCAGTGTCCCTTCCCCTTAGTCTGTCTTTCCAAACTTTTAACCACTACTGCATTGCAGAAGTCTTTCCTCCAGAAAGCGTTCTATACTCATTGGTGCTAAAACATGGCTCATTTCAGCCTGTTTTCTATGAATCTTGCTGTGCATAGTCTCTAATTATATCTCTCACTTCTGAACCCCTATTTCAGATAATGTATGGATTGCTAGTTTTTCATTTAATTATATTTTCTGATATTTGGAAATGTCTCCTATATTCCTCCATTAGATGATAATCATGGTGGGGATGGGGAATAGCTTTAATTCATGTAGCAAGACTAGTATGATTCTAGTGTTATCATAACATTGAACTTTTGGCTGAATTAATGTCGTTCGTTTTGAATTTATATTTAGTATATTAAAACTATAAGCTGTTAAACAATGTTGTGTTATTCAGATGCCCTGTGACAATATTTTTGAATAAAACTCTTAATTCTGTGTAAGAACAAAATATTATAAACAAATAAAACAATCACAACAAACCATTTTGCCCAGAAGTGAGGAGACTGGATTTTAGTCCCAGTACTGAGTCCCAGTTACCTGAGTGACACTTGAATATGGGTATTCTTTATGTATAAACAACTTTATTCAGAATCTGAGAACTCCTAAACTCCATACCTAAATTATCTAATTCTCAGTGTTACCCTAAGTAAAAATTGCACAGACATGGAAAAGATATTTTGAAAAACAAAAAAAGAGCTGATTGTAATAATTATAATTAATACAACTAACTTATTGAGTAATTCTTCAAAACAGAAAATTATTTGTAGGTATAAATCAAGAAAATTTAACACATATTATACAACACACTTATTGAAATCCTGACATAATATATTATTCTCTTTGTCCAAAGGGAAAACTTCTATAGCTCCTTGAAATTTATTCAGGTCTTACCTCTGTGTATTATTTGAGAATGTAGGAAATGTCAGATAGATTCATATCTGTGGTCCAGTCACTGAGTCAATTCAGCATATTGTCTTTGATGGCGGTACAAAAGAAAATGTTATAGAAGAGTGTGGTTGCCCACTATGATGTCAACCTTCAAAACTCAGAAACGTTTGTTCCTCTTCAAAAGCCATTGGGATCTCAGCTGCAGATTGACACTGATTTGATTGGTATTGAAGAACAGCAAGGCAGATTGTATAATACCATATATATTCTCAAAATGCTCTATTTTCGTGAGAATGCAATTGTTGCTCCTCTCATAACACAGACACCGTGGAAGCAGGGACTACAGAGGTTTAACTGCTAAATGATGGCCTAAGTGAATGAGGACAATTTTGTTCAGAAAATGGGATAGAACAAAAATGAAGTTTGTATGTAAATAGTTCAGAAGCTTTTAAAGAATGACAGTTTAAAATGGTTTCTTCTTTTTTTTTTTTAATACAAAATTTCAAGACAGCTATTAGGAATTTAATGTTATAATAGCATTTTAAACAGTCATTTACACAGATGTAAATATACATTCAAGGGGATATTGGCCTTTATAATTAGATTTAGCCCCAGAAAATCCAGAGTCGTCTCAACATTCTTAGAATTCAAGACTAATTACCATATATTTATGTGTTTTGACACGTTGGGGACTCTTTCAATTCATTTGGGCAACAAAGTGCACATTCTTAATTTCTTTCTCTCTTCTTCAGGAGAATCCAAAGATAAAAGTGCTATTTCGTTAGTCTCCGACCTTTATAATACCACCTCTAAACAACATCCTTATTAGTAAAATATGATGGAAGTGCCCTTAGGGTAGAAACAATGAATATTTATTTAGGAACTGGCTTTTGGCCAATTTTTCTGTACCCTAAAGGCATAAATATTATATACCAGAGCATTTCAATTCCCGTGTACTTATGATTTTTTTTCTCCACACATTTGCAAAAGGCAAGAGTCTGTGCAACACTTTCTAAAACTCATTTGTCAAAAGGCTCACTTGTGGTTGGAAGCTATAATAGGCATTTCTATTCCATCATAAAATGTTAAATACGTATAAATTCTGGTTAACTACCTTAAATTAAATAGCCAAAATACATAGCAGAGTGTGCTAATTATGTCAGCCTTCTAGATTTTGAGCAAGTGGCTTTTAAAAAGTGTGTGTGTGAGGGGGGGGGGCAGTTAAATGAAAACAACTTGTATCCCTGAAGTCAGTCTTTGAGACAGAGTGTTGAAAGCCGGCAAGCAATTTTTTTTAGAACATTCTCTCTATTGTCATTATGTTTTCCTGTGGAGAATGTGTTTGCCACACCTCTCAGCAGAATCACTATAATTGAATGAACAGCTAGGTTGAATTATGGATGTTGAAGCCACATCTTGCTAAAGGGAACCAAAGTCCTAACATCTCCTTGAACAAAATGCCAGGGCTGCTTCAATGCAATGGAATTCCCATACTACCCATTTTTTCATGACTCTCAACTGCACTGGGATGTCTGCTGAAATCACATCTCTAAATCACTTGTAAGTAATGAGGGGCGGCTCAAGAAATATTAAATTTTCATCACTTTCACGTCTCTTCTCTGCTATTATTTTTAACATTTAATTTGTATTTGTATGCAATATTCATTCCTCTTTATGCTCTTAATGTTATTAAAACATTATGTGCTCGTAAACCACAAGGATTAAATATGTTTTATTTTACTAAATTTATTTTTTAACAAACATGGTATGTAGACAGGAACTTCATAAACCATTTTTATTGTTATTAAGCTTGTCAACATTAGTTGAATGTACTTTTTCTTCCTTTGAACTTGAAAATGTATTCAAAGTGTCTTTTATGAATGTCACTTCATTCTACTTGGTATTATAGTTATTTGGGAATAGACTTTTCCTACAATATAACTCTCAGCTGTCTAAGCTCTGTACCAACTAGCTGGCTTGTTCTTGTCAAACACACAATAAATATTGGTTGAATGAATAAGTTACTATTGCCAAATAGAATTCACTACCAACATAAACCATGGGCTTAGGCATTCTCTAATAACTTCTTAAATGAACTATACTTCAGCAGTGTAGATTAACATTTTTAGAAAACCTGGATATGGGGGTGTGAACAAAATGTATATAGTAAATACAAATATTGAGAAAAAGAGTAACTTCTTGTTTCAGAAAATGGAAATTATAAGTAGGTCATTGGGGAATGATGAAGAAATAATCACAGAAATCTTTGTGGGATCTCAAGGGCCATTTGATTATAGTAAAAAAAGTTCTGCACCAGGCAGAGAGCAGCTTGCCTAACAGGAAGGGAGCCAGATTGAAGAGTGATGAAGCAAACCATCAACAAGTGTAGATTGACTGTCTACTGCTTGCAGGGCACAGTGCAAAGTGGAGGGCAGATAAATTTTTAAGATTAGAGAGGGCAGCTGTAACCCTTTAGGAATGTAAAATTGACAGAGAAAAGCAAGATGTAAGAAAACCCAACAACATAAGAGAAGAGTATAGTGCTTGAAAGACACTGCTGAGAGATGTGGATCCTAGAAATCCCAGGAACCCAGAGGCTTGTGGGCAATATATTATATGAGATAATGGATATGAAAATGCTTTGTAAACAGCAAGGTGCTGTAAAAAAATGTGAGATATAATCATTATGTGGCTCACTAGAAAGCAGTCTACAATTTTCTGGCTAGCCTTTTTGAAATGATGTATGAGTTAGCCCTAGGAGATGGAGGTTATAGATCCACCAGTTGGATAATGGCAGGTTAATCTCATCCGAGATAACAAAGGGAGCAGGAGTCAGAGATTGTTAGTAGGAATTACACATTGGCTAATCACAGGAGTTCATATATAAGTCATCATTCTAATGACTTATTTGCAAACAATGTGTGCACGATCATTGTTGTACGTGGTGTTAGATTTCTCAGCCTATCCAAAGGTTTGGTTAACATTGTGTATATAAATCATAGTATCTGTTTGTATACCAATTGTAGTCACCAAGCTTTCTTGGAACTTTATTAATAAAAATACTTTAAGAATACACACCTGATATAGATTACAAATCTTTTGCATGTATTTTATAGTAATATATTGCATTTCTCATAAAATATTCATAAAAATAGAAAGTAAAAAAAAAAGATGAGGCTGAAAAATAAACATAAATTAAGTTCTACCATTCTGACTGTACTCCAAGGATCATCTTGTGCGTCAGAGTTCTGTTGACACCTCGCTTTGATGGCTTAGCTTACATTATACCATAGCACAAAACCATCATTTATATTAATAATGATGAAGGCATTGCCATTAGAACACCCATCTTTATTTCTTGCTTGGGATACCCAAAAGATATTTCTTTCTGCAGCATTCTTGACAAGCAGACACTTTCTCCTCTAGACATTCCTATTAGCTTGGTGAACAAAGGGAGACTATACCAACTTCTAGCCAATTTTGTGATTTCAAGCAAGAGCTCCAACAAGATGGGATTTAGAAGCAAACAAATACAAAGTGAGAAGAAGTCTGAAATTTTTAAGTCTCTGCAAGAGCCAGTGGATCTTATAGGACACCCTCAGTCTATTTATGTGAATACATTGTAGAGCAACCTACTAATGTATTAAGGGATTTACTTTACCTAGGCAAGGCCTTAGTACAATGCAGTATTTGAACTTATTCCTAGTTTTATACTTCAGCAGCTTAGGTTCCTAATTTTTTAAATTATTTCTCCGTACAAAAGATGCTTATCAAAATTATCTTACATTTTGGTGCAACTTAGACTCTCAGTCCTTTGTATGGTTGGTACTGCACTTTGTCTTCTAAATCATAGCTTCTGGAGTATTCCTAGTTTGTACATATAATTAAAATGCATCACTGTTGATACACTAATGATTTAAAGCATGTGCTTAAATGTCATATTTCTGAACAGTTTATATATATATATATATATATATATATATATATATATTCCATTCAAATAGTAAACACACAAACTGTTGTTTCTTTCTACGTGCCTAGCAAGGAGCATAATTTAAAAATTAGAACTGTATTCAGAAGTTAGAGAAATCAGAGTAGGGATACTCAAGAATTGGTAACTAATTATATCTCTTCATATAGAACCTGGAGTCATAGTGTCAATAATAGGTAGTATGAGAGTCTGTAAGAAGGCAAACCATGGCTGGGGGCCCAGGTGTAGCTCTTAAGCCTATGACCTAGGAAACCAAACAAATTGATAGCCAATAAAGGCAAACTGTCTATTCTAGGCTAGTGTCCAGGTCAGGAAACAGGATTTCTCCATTGCTTTATGGCTCAAGTTACATTCCTTAGGATAACTGCCCAAGTGAGACAGAACACCATGGCAGAGCCTCGCCGTAAAAGGGAAGAAAAGGTCAAGCCACTGAAAATTTCTGGGGTCATTCCTACATTGTAGATAATGACTGTTCCTAAACTTAAATGATCAGCACAGTTAAAGCTGCTCCAGATTAGGAACTGCTCCCATGTTTATTGAGAGTAAGCAATTCCCAGGGGAGCCTACAGGGTTCCCTAAGAGAACTGAGATCTCCTGCAGTCGAGAGAAAGGATCTGTGCACGTATAACATATACTCCTTTGTAGACCCTGAACCCTCACTTCCCAGTGCGTTTTGTTTCTCACAAATTGAGCCAAGGGCAGCTGGCTTTTTTCATCACTTGTTTTTGACTTTTCTAAAAAAGTAACTTATGACTAGGTAAAAATAAAAACACTCCGAGAGTCTCCTAAAGGACTGTTCAAAAACTGCATCAGGAAAGTGCTTCACCAGGTTCCTCTGCTGTCATGTTCCGTAAGACAAAAACCTCAATAGTTCCATCTCAGGCTCTGTGTTGTCACAACTTCTGATATGGTCCCTTCAACACACACTCAGAAGAAAGAGACCTATATTATTGCTCCCATGTTTCTTCGAGTGTCCTCCTGCTTGAAGTTTAAATGTAGCTCAAAACTATAATTTTCAGACTTTAACTCTATCAATCTCATGACTTTACGGCTAGAACCAAAATAATCAATAGTACCCATCAAACTATCCCATGCATCAAACAAGTAACCCTAGGAAACACGAAATATAGTAGGAATAAATGACAGGCAAAGCATGTTTTATAGCCCATCATTTAATACCTTAACTACAGTATGCACTCATTTAAAGATATTACTTAGCTCTAGCAAACAATAAAAGCGACTGAGTATTTATTTGATTGTTGCCAAATGCAGTGATCCCATCACAGTGATTTAAGGAGACACAGTTGCAGCCTGTCACTGGTAGGATTTATTTCTTTACACACTAGATAGCAGTGGTCAATATTGTAGTAGGGAAACATCATCATGCGTGACTGACTAGCTGGGAAAATCAAAACAAGTGGAGAAGGAGTGACCAAATAATCATTCCAGGAAAATGGCATATTTGGAGTATATTAAATTTGTTTTCAGGGGCTAAAAGTGAGCTCTACTCCAATAATTTGTAGATTAAAAAAAAAAAGATTTCCCTGTAACTTTTTAAATAATCATTACTTGTTTGTTATTTATTGCTATTTACAAAAATCTTCAATGGAAAGAATGCTAAGTAGAGATTTTTGTTTATATACATCATAACCAAATTGTCTCTAAACCATGCCCTGAACTATCACTTGAATAATTTCTTTGTGTATGTCAGGAAGGTAGGATGCCACGGTCAGGGTTAGTGATCTGGACAGGTTTCTAACATCCTCAATAACAAAGACTGTCATACTTGGCTGTGGCCTTCCTCACCCAACCCTCGGACTGGACAGGTTCATTTGCTCATTCTTCTCTCCATTGATTTCAATAAGCATGCATTGAACCCATTCTATGAGCCAGATATATTGTTAAGTCATAATTTCCTGCCCTTAGGGAATTCACATATGGTCATCTTGACAGCCTTTGGGTTCTTATTTGTACCATGAGAATCTTGCTGAGCCTGGGAGGATCAGAATGCCTGCTGCCATCAGCCCCTAGCCCTCACTCTTTGTGCAAAGCCATCTTTGAGGCCCAACACTGAATGTGCTTTGTAACAAAGTCTGAATCACAGAAGCTATGAATAATTATTAATTTAGAGAATATTGATTTGAGCTTTGGTAGAATTCCAGTTTTAGAAAAGATTATCTGTCTTTGGAATTTTCTTATAGAAAAAAAAAAAAACAACAAGCATGTCAAACACTACAAACTACTGTGAGCTTGTAAGCAAAAATATGAGATTAACTTTTCCCCTTAGATACAAGAATGTCATGTGTTATTTGGCCAGCATAATTAATTTAATTCTTTCCTAATAACACTGATATGTTACCAAAGTAATGCAAAAAGATTAAACCCGCTTGTCCTCCTGCTGGCACCTTGAATGCATCACTATGGTAACAGATCTATGACAGTACCACCAGGAGATAAAGCCAATTAAGATAAATAATGAGAGATCAGTGTGCACAGATCACTCTGAGCATAAACTTTTTAGGAATTTATTGGTATCACTGGATTGTAAATAAGTCACTTGAAAGTATTTGCTAAGAATCTGAAACTTAGAATGATTTGAAACATAAGCCCAGGGATTTATTTAAAGCATCAGGATTCTACTGTGAATAACATCTTCAAACCTACATTTTAGAAATGTGTCCTTGGCAAAGAGTTTTTCATTCTTAGTCACATTTTTTTAATGAATCCAAATTGTCCTAAAAATTATCTACTAAAATAGAGGGTTTTTTCCCTTGCTCTTAAAAATATTTTTAAAAACATTCTCATATTGTTAGGGAATTCAAATATATGTATAAGTTTCTAAATTTCTACTTAAGTATTTTATAATAAACTTACTTGTTCATCAAAAATTCACCTTTGTTTTTACTAAATATATGTCAGGTTATGTTAGAAATTTGGAGTAAAATTTTTATATTTCATTTTGCTTTCAAGGATCACCTAATTTTAAGTGATTGTATTAAATCAGCATGTATATATAGCAACCTATTTTTGCATCAAGGCTCAACACCCCCCAAAAGTAACCTCTTTCATTTAGGGAGTTTTACATAGGTATCAGTTAGTTGTCTTACATAGATATCAATTATTTCTTTAGTGCATTTTTATCTTTTTCAACTATTTCTTCTTCACTAATATATTTATAGGTTCCAGACTTCCTGATAGCTTATCAGAAAATTAGTTAAAACACTTATATCAGAAATTTGCCCTATGTAAAAGTCTACTTAACTACCTATCACTTGATCCAACCAAGGAACATTGAAAAACAACTTTTGGGGGGAAAATAAAACTTATGTCATCTGAAAAGGAATATAGGAAATGATGTTACATTAATCATTCTTCAGGTAATTCAGATTGAGACTTTGACTTTTAAATATTGGTAATGATTTTAACAGCAAAAAATTTGATTTACTATATATAGTAAATTCAGTTTCAAACTGATAATCATATTGATAAAATCAGGGGACCTTTTGTGTATTTATGAAGAAAATCATAATGATCAATACCTTTTGAGCTTTCTCCTACTGGAAGTTGTCTAGGACACAAACAAATCTCAGTGTGCCTAGGTTTTCACTTGCATGGAAATATTGAGATATATCCAAGGCCCCCTCTCGTGATGTGCATAGGGCTCAGCCTGAGAATCTTTTACAACATATTGCCCTGGTCATCCACCATCAATAGGTTTGAATTGGCACTGAAGTAAGACACCAGCAGTGTGATGGATCATGCCTATAATCCCAGAACTTTGTGAGGCCAAGGCGAGAGGATCACTTGACGCCAAGAGTTCAAGGCTACAGTGAGCTATGAGCATGCCATGGCACTCCAACCTGGAGGCTGGGCTAGGAAGCAAGACCTTGTCTCACAAAAAACCCAGATGCCATCTCTGCTTCACATCATGCTTGTTAAGTTAGCCTGACATGCCTAGATTTTAAATTTCATTTTTTCTTGCATTATCATGATCTTGACTAATGGAACAACACTCTCCTTAGCCAGTTCTAGTGTAAGACCATCCATGTTACCTATACTCTCTTTAGGTGAACACAAAATCAAACATGTACTTCTGCTATAGAATATTAGTTTAGTGCTTTTCAGTGTGAGACTCCTGTTTTGAACATCACTTCATTCAATTCTCATAGAAGCTGTGAGATAAGAACTATCATTGTCCTCACCTAGATGAAAAAAAAAAAAAAAAGAGGCTTAGTGAAGTTCTATAACATTCTAAAAGCTACAAGTAAGTTATAGAAAGGGGATTCTAACCAAGGTTGTCTGAAATTAAAGTCTAGATTTTTTTATCTGTATGCTAAAAACTGCCTTCACATAAAGAAAACTTTATTGTTTGTATGACTTTATGTGTTTCAATTATAGGAATTCATTTTGTTGTATGTGAGAAAAATCCTGGATTAAAATGGATTTTTATTCTGCTAATTCTAGCTAATATCCTGGCCTTTGTTTCATTATCTATAAAATGAGGCCCCACTAACAGATTTTCTAAGATTATTTATGCCCTGACAGATTCTGTGTAAAGTGGTTGGACTATGAGTCAGTAACTTGTCAGGTAACTCAACAGAAGCAAAATTTAGTAATCAAAGGTAAAGGAAGTATTATAAACATCTCAGGAAGAAAGAAAGGAAGGGAAAAACTCAGAAATGAAAGGACTTATTAGGATGTCATGAACCAAAACAGGCTGAACAATGCTTCAGCTAAGAGTCCTAAATGAATAGAACAAAAAGATTAATGGTATAAATTCAAAATAAGTCTAACAAATTAATCATGCTATTAAAATTGCCTATTCACTTTGTATTTTGATTTTTTAATTTAATATATTTTTTTACTTCTTTGTTCTAAATTTACAGCTTACTTGGGACTTTTCTATTTTTAAAAAAGGCTCCTATTATTTGTATTTATGAGCAAAAAAATTATAAAGTCAAAATTTTATTATACTGTCTGATTATTATACAAAAGAGATGATAGAATAGTGTATTTCCATTTATTTGTTTATTTGCATTTTCATCAGGAAAGATATTTATAAGATTCAAAATAGTACACTATAAACAATGCCCAAAAACAAAAATGTAGAGAAAATTCCTGTAGCTTGTGGATGTATTTGTTCTCTTTGCCCTACCTAATTATATATTTTTACACACACACATACACACTTGCATATATTGCTTGCAATAAATCTTGCTTCTGCTTTTAACTTAAAAATAATTTAACCTATTAACTTTGGTTTTATTTTCTATAAAATAAAAAGGTTAAATTAAAGGTCAGAATAATTTGTTTGTCTATATTTTATATGGAGCTCTCAAGGAATGCCGTCTCCTCCAAATGAGATTCCAAGGTACCTAATGGACTCTAGCCATATCAAATACCACCTAGAGACTCGGTGTTCCACTTTTTAAAGCAATTATTTAGGAGCACAAGTCTATTATCAATGGTATGTTAATTCAAATTCCAACTCTGCTACTCATTTCACTATGTGACTCAGTTTCCTTAGATGTAATGTAACAATAATAATAACATTTTTGTGTGTGTGGTGAAGAGTCAATGAAATAAAGAATCCAAAAGCAAAAAAAGAAAGCCTGTCATTTTTTTCAAAAAATATGAGGAATATTATAAATACTACAGAGCATTTATTATTTATTATATATTTATTTATGGACAAATACACTAATTAGAAATTCTGGGCAAATAAATTTTGGGCAAATAAATTAATAAATAGAAATAAATTTAAAAAAATAAAGAATGTTTGAGAAATAGGGCACAGTGTGGCATGACTGGGATTGTGTTTTCCATCTCTGTTTCATTTCATTTAATGCTTTGGAGGTGACATTAGTGTTCTAGGTCTGCATATGGTTCCCTCCTTCTCAGGGCACAGAGCTGGGAAAGAATTAGGACAGAAGTCTTAGCTTAAAAATATCTGGCCATCTGGTGAAGAATCATTTGAATCGAAGGCACACAATCCTACAAATCAAAATAAATTTCAACAAGGCTATTTCTAATTAGAATGACAACCATGTGATTCTGATTCCAACTCTACAGAAATGAGGACAAAATAATCCCTGTCTTTGAAGACTTCATGAACACATGTGGAAATGAAGCAATAAGTGCTGTGAAAGAGGAAAAAAAGAAGAGTTAAATAAGAATATCCTGTGAAAGGATGCAATAAAAAAGGAAAACTACAGACCATTATTCCTTATGAATATAGATGCAAAAATTCTCAACAAAATCCTAGCCAATTGAATCCAGGTGCTTGCTAAGAAAATAATTCATCACAACCAAGTGGGCTTCATCCCAGGGATGCAGGGATGTTTCAACATACCCAAATCTATAAATGTAATTCACCATATAAACAGAAGCAAAAACAAAGACCATGTGATCCTCTCAATAGACACAGAAAAAGCATTCAACAAAATTCAACACCCTTTTATAGATAAGAACGCTCAGCAAAATAGGCATAGACGGGGCTTACCTAAAAATGATACAAGCCATATATGACACACCCACAGCCAATATCATACTGACTGGGGAAAAATTGAAGCGTTCCCACTTAGAATTGGAACAAGACAAGGTTGCCCACTATCTCCACTTCTATTCAACAGAGTGCTGGAAGTCCTCCCTACAGCAATCAGACAAGAGATCAGAATTAAGGGAGTCCAGTTGGGAACAGAAGAGATCAAACTCTCACTCTTTGCTGATGACATGATATTATACCTAGAAAACCCCAATGATTCAACCATGAGACTCCTTGATCTGATAAATGAATTTGGTAAAGTCTCAGGATACAAGATCAATACACAGAAATCAGAAGCATTCATATACACCAATAACAGTACAAGTGAGAACTAAATCAAAGACTCAATTGCCTTCTAAATAGCAACAAAGAAAATAAAGTACCTAGGAATATATTTAACTAAGGAGGTAAAAGACCTCTACAGGGAGAACTATGAAACACGGAAGAAAGAAATAGCAGAAGATGTAAACAGATGAAAGAATACACCATGCTCATGAGTCGGCAGAATCAACATTGTTAAAATGTCTATACTACCCAAAGTGACCTTCAGAGTCAATGCAATCCCTATTAAAATACCATCATTATTTTTCACAGATATAGAAAAAATAGTTTTACGCTTCATATGGAATCAGAGAAGGCCCCATATAGCAAAACCAATCCTAGGCAATAAAAAAAAAAAATTGGAGGCATCAATTTACCAGCTTTCAAGCTATACTACAAGGCTATAGTCATTAAAACAGCATTTCACTGGCACAAGAACAGAAACATTGACCAGTGGAACAGAACAGAGAACCCAGATATAAAATCATCCTCATATAGCCAACTAATCTTCGACAAAGCAGACAAAAACACTGGGGAAAAGAATCCTTATTCAATAAATGGTGCTGGGAAAATTGGATAGCCACATGTAGAAGACTGAAACAGGACCCACACCTTTCACCTCTCACAAAAATCAACTCACACTGGGTAACAGACTTGAACATTAGGTGTGAAACTATTAGAATTATAGAGGAAATTGTTGGAAATACTCTTCTAGACATTGGCCTAGGCAAACAATTTATGAAGAAGACCCCAAAGGCAATCACAGCAGCAACAAAAATAAATAAATGGGACTTGATCAAATAAAGAAGCTTCTGCACAGCCAAAGAAGCTGTCAAGAGAGCAAACAGACAACCCACAGAATGGGAGAAAGTTTTCGCAAGCTACACATCCGATAAAGGGCTGATAACTGGAATCTATTTAGAACTCAGGAAAATCAGCAAGAGAAAATCAAACAATCCTATCAAAAAATGGGCAAAGGACATGAACAAAAACTTTCCAAAAGAAGACAGAATAATGGCCAACAAACATATGAAAAAAAAAATGCTCAACATCTCTAATCATCAGAGAAATGCAAATCAGAACCACAATGAAATATCACTTAACTCCAGTGAGAATGGCCTTTATCTAAAAGTCCCCAAACAACAAATGCTGGTATGGGTGCAGAGAGAGAGGAACACTCCTACACTGCTGGTGGGACTGCAAATTAGCTCAACCTCTGTGGAAAGCAATATGGAGATACCTTAAAGCGATACAAATGGATCTACCATTTGATCCAGCAATTCCACTACTGGGCATCTACCCAAAAGATCAAAAGTCACTTTATGGCCGAGCGCGGTGGCTCACGCCTGTAATCCTAGCTCTTGGGAGGCCGAGGCGGGCGGATTGCTCAAAGTCAGGAGTTCAAAACCAGCCTGAGCAAGAGCGAGACCCCGTCTCTACTATAAATAGAAAGAACTTAATTGGCCAACTGATATATATATATAAAAAATTAGCCGGGCATGGTGGCGCATGCCTGTAGTCCCAGCTACTCGGGAGGCTGAGGCAGGAGGATCACTCGAGCCCAGGAGTTTGAGGTTGCTGTGAGCTAGGCTGACGCCACGGCACTCACTGTAGCCTGGACAACAAAGCGAGACTCTGTCTCAAAAAAAAAAAAAAAAAAAAAAAAAAAGTCACTTTATGAAAAAGACACCTGCACTCGAATGTTTATAGCAGCACAATTCACAATTGCAAAGTTGTAGAAACAACCCAAGTGCCCATCAATTCATGAGTGGATTAATAAAATGTGGTATATGTATACCATGGAGTACTTTTCAGCTTTAAGAAACAATGGTGATATAGCACCTCTTGTATTTTCCTGGATAGAGCTGGAACCCATTCTACTAAATGAAGTATCTCAAGAATGGAAAAACCAGCACCACATGTACTCATCAGCAAACTGGTATTAATAGATCAACACCTAAGTGGACATATAGGAAGAACATTTTTCAGGTGTTGGGCAGGTGGGAGGGGTGAGGAGGGGATGGTACATACAAACACAGTGAGTGAGAGGTGCAACATTTGGGGGATGGTCACTCTTGAAGCTCTGACTCAAGGGGGGGAGGGAGGGAATGGGCAATATATGTAACCTTAACATTTGTACACCCATAATATGCTGAAATAAAAATAAAAAATAAAATAAAGAATATCCTGTGATAAAACATTTACACACAAGACTAAAGCATTCCTCTTTTTCTAAATCTTATCAGAATTTCTAATTAGAGTATTTGCTTACAAATTTTCAGACTTCAATAATATTACAATAGTTCTTAAACGTTAATGGGCCTTAGAATCACCTGGATGGCTTGTTAAAACACAGCTGTTGCCCACCAATCCCAGAGTTTCTGATTCGGTGGGTCTTGGAGAGGGCCCAGAACATGCAACTTCAATTCAAGCAATTTCCCGGGTAATGATGTTGTTGCTTGTCTGAGAAACACATTTTGGGAACCACCGCTCAAAAGTTTTCCTCAAATGAGAGCTGTAGTAATTATTGGATTGTATGTAGAAATATCACAATATCCTAAGCCAACTAAAGAATTTATTTTCTATCATACTTCTAGATCTAAGTATTTTTTATGTCATAGTAACCTAGTTGAATGTGTAAATTTCCCAAAAAGTTAAAATCCATTGTTTTGTCTTTTAAAAAAATATTACTGTCTTATAGCATTCATTCTCAAAGATAAAATACAGGTGATTGATTACCACAATTCACATTTCTGTGTTCTCTATGTCCAGGGGATAAATTCTGTATTAACCTAACTCTTATCATGCATATTGCTTTTTGAGGTGTTAATTATGCATTATCTTCCATACAGGGAGAATAGTACATTCTTACAGACCAAAGGTATACTAGGTGAAAATTTTCATGACCCTGTTTAGAGCATTTTAAAGTACAGGCATTTCAAAAGCTGTCACTAATTACGGAATCTGTGTTAATAGTAACTTCAATTCTAGATGAAGTATGGCTTTTCCGTTCCTTCCTTTCATATTCTTTCTGTGCTCATCTTGACAACATGTTTTTTGAAATTAACTGAAATCAGTTACCGTTTTTACTGAAGAAGGGCCAACAAGATTAGTGATGCTTTTGATTTATCACTGTCTTTAAAAATAACAATTAAATATTACACGGAAGTCTGCAATGTGGTCAACATTGTTCCATAATAATAATACTTTTATCCAGTAGTAATGTTTGCCTCTGTTGTAAACATGATGCTAGCGACTGAGGATTCAAAGATGAATAAATGATCTTGCCTTGGAGGAACTCAATGGCTGCTCACAGGTGGACAGGAGAACAGATCAGAAAGATGCAAAATGCAGAGCGTTGTCTTGTAGAGATAAAGGACTGGGATTGTGCCAGGGAAGCGATGATGCTCTAGGTGTAGAAACCAGAGAGCCTTCACAAAGATGCCACATTTGAGCTAGCTCTTAAAAGCAAATAGGAATATTCTGAGGCAAGGAGGGAAAAGGATCCCCAGACAGAGAGAAAAATACACACAACCTCATTGGGTGATTAAAAAAATGCTATCCCAACTACAAATCTGATTTTGGAGACTAGACCTATATGCCTAAGATAATGTGCATTAACAATATGCAGCTATTTATTTTATTATTACATTTAAAAAGAGAAGAAAACACATCTGAATGAAGTGTTTGTCAGTGTGTAATACCATAGGAAAGGCCATGATATACAATTGCTGAAACATTGAAATCAATGGGATGATTTTCTTAAAGGGAAATAAATCAGAGAGGGCTCCACAAGGGAGGTAAGTCTTCACTAAGTTCCCAAAGGACATTTGGAAGTTTAGTAGAGGCTCACTTCTGAGACGACAAGCTGAAAAGACACAGCCCCAGGTTTGGAAGAAACCAAAATAAGGGCCATGAATGTTTTCTGATCCTGAACTTTTAAAGAATATCTCTGCCAATGTAAATAATATATATATTTTTAAAAATCATATTTTTCTGTAGGTGCATTAACATAGTGGATTGTTTTGTCTTGGACTTCAGGTTTTTAACGGGCCACCCTCACCATGAATCTTTTCACATCTATAATTTCACATGATACAACATTTGTGATTTTGGAGACAAAGAATGAGTTCCACTCCAACTCTTACTAGTCTTTTTTAACTCAAAGGAATAAAAGCTAACAGGTTTCTATCTCTCACAAATCAAAGTAATAAGCTCTTTTTAAAAAAGCTGTCATGGAAAAAAAATAATAAATAAGATACATCCTGAATAATGGTAAAGGAACATTTTTGTGTATATTCCAAAACTATTTTTAAATGTCTTTAATCTTGGGGATTCTGTGACTGGCTGACTTGCTTTCCGGACTTTAGGCAGTGAATGGAGAATCTGCTGGTCACAGGGCCTGGGCGGATGGAAGATGGAACTCAGCTACAGGGCCAGCAAGTCAAGGTTGACATAATGATTCCTGAAGAAAGAGATGAGATGTCTTTTCTTCTCCCCTTGTGTTAGACAGGGCGCATCTTCCCTGCATTAACACATAATTGGAAGTTTATCATACTTCTTATGTGTTCTGCAAATCCCTGTCTCTTAAAATGAGGACTATGTTTAAGTGAAAATAATTATACGGAGATGGAATTTATATTTGACTGTTGTTTCACTTTGCTGGCTCAAAGGGAATTTTACCATCTCCCCAGTCTACTTTGAAGATGGCAATAAAGTCAGTAAGTTCTAGTCTCTTCCTGAATTAGTTTCTAATTAATTTTGTATTTTAGATTTACTACCTGTCTCCTCTTCTCTACCATTTGAAAGCCCTCCCGTTACATCTGCTTCTCACATAATCCACGTGAGTCAAGAAGCCAGGAGATAGCACCAGCTATGAAAAGAAACAGTACCAATTAGGGTGATGCAGTGTTCATGCTTTGAAGAAAGCTGAGGGATAGTTTGGAAACTTACTTCATAGCCCTTATGTGAGGAAAAAGGATCTCAGTGAGTGATTATATTTGAAAGAGTTCAGGGGTCAGAATAACTGATAGCACAATTGTTTAATTCTACTTTTATATGCTCTTAGCTGTAACAGGGTCAACATGAATCTCTATTTGTTGGTATATTTAAGGAGTGCATATGCATCGTATGTGAAGAAAACATTAACCAATTTGGGAATGGAGAAAATGATGAAAGTTTTGAGAAAATGATGAAATCTAAAGCATTTTCCACCTAACTTAGATCTATGCAAGACTGTTGTTCCACATCCCTCTCCAAAAAAAAATTGAAAGCAACATCATGAAACCAGGAAAGATGGGTTGATCTTGGCAACTGTGTCTGGAGACCCTGAGCTCCTCTAATAGTGACCTTCTTCACCCTTACCCCCACCTCCTCATGGGGTATAAACTAGAGAGCATTCTATTTCAAGACTGTTAAAATGCTCATTGGGCATTTTTCCATGGCATCCCTCTGACTAAGTACCACTTAGAAAAGTGAGGCACTTCATTATACAGCGTGTCTTCAAATAACATCCTTTTGTTCAATGTTGCTTTGCTATAATACTGATGAGAAAAGGAAAAAAATAAAATAAAAATCCTTTCTTCCTGGCCAAGCCCTCTGTTTGTGGAGAGTCTGCATGTACTTCCCACATTTTTTCTGGGTTCCTCCCGCATCTCAAAATTGTTCCATCATGGACACTGGCCCGTCTCCATGATGTCAGTGGGTGCAGGTGTGAGTGCCCTGCGACAGGACGACTCCAGGCTGGGGCTGGTGCCCACCTGGGCCCTGAGCTGTCAGGATGGGCCCCCCACCCCTAAACTGGAATGAGCAGCAAAATGCTTACCTTATTGTTTTAATCAGTCTTTCCCATCTGTATCTTAATGTATACCTCACATTTCTGTCAGTGTTTAATATGAGAATGTTTGGATCTTTAGAAGTTGGGTAATGTTTTTGTGATCAGAAATATGCCACAGGGACTTCACTCTTGTTTACAACAGTTAGCCATATCAGTGAAAATTGCTTTTATTATACTGCATTTTGCTTAAAGTTGCAGTTTCTAAGAACCTGTTGACCACATTGATTGAGAACTAGCTGTTATTAGCCTAGCTGCCTTGACCTACCTAGGAAAACCTAATTTAATAAGTATCAGGAACTGAAACATTCCTAATGGCTGGTATTCCTTACTCGTTAATTCAGTATTTAGTGTTCATTAATTCATTTGAGAGATACATAGTGAGTTTCTAATCTGTGTTGGGTATGTGCTAGGTGCTCTGGACACACTAAATAAAATTCACATGGCACCTGTCCTCATGGGTTTATGGTCTATGAGCATGATGAGTAATCTATAACTAATATACTCAAAATAATATAAGATAAAACATTCAATAGGACATGTCTTCCTCTGAAGGGAAGATACAAACAATATTCTGAATAAAAAATATCCATCTGAAGACTCACCCACAGTATACATTTCTTATTTCTCTTGAGAATGGAAGTGGGATGAAGAGGGTTTAAACACAAGTAGAATTTCACAGATCTTCTCTATGAAATATGTTTTTGAGTTAGAGAGTCATACTTCTTTCTGTGATAGTCACAAGAGCACATTTTAGTGAGAACCACTCACTGCCCACCCCCACATACAGTGTAGGGCTTGAATCAGTCTTTCACAGCCTTAAACAGAGAGTTCCTCTTATGCACCAGGCATCAGCCCACGTGCTGGGGATAACACATTTTAGGAAGATTTTCAATGTCATATTTTTTGAAAGATAGAGGATCTCTGGCAATAACTCATATGGCTAGAAACCCCAAATTATTAAAATATTCCATACTCAAAGCTGTCTGCTAGTAATCATATCTTCCCCCCAGTGCTTGATTTTATCTTTATAAAATGGCCATGAACCATAGCAGTGGTTATGAATTCATTCATAATTTATTAGATAAAGGTCAGTTGCATTTTAAGACACATTAATTTAAATGATAACATTAGTTGTAAATTGGGATCTTTTCCTAAATAAATGATCATTAATATTTTAAACAAAAAATATTATTCTAAAACCCTAACAGAAGACAGACTCCAGGGACTTGCAGAAATACACTCACCTCATATACCCCTCCCATGCACTCACACAACTTTAAATATTTGTGTTTAAATATGACATGTATTTAAAAACCTTCTTTTCATCCTTAGAGAGCTTTAAAGGTTTTGCAATGTTCTACTTTTGCTTAATTACAAGAAAAGTAATAAATCTTTTAAATATAAATGTAACCTACTATACTTTTCTTGTGTATGGTGGTCAACGTACCATTTCAGAGGTTTAAAGATCATTGGGCCATGAAAGATTTTACACATTGACTAAAGCCATAGTTTGGGTTTCAGTATCCTAAAGAATGAGTTCCCATCACTTAAGAATTTGAAATGTTAAAGGCTTTATTTTGAATGCACTGAGGCATATTAAAAATAAAAAGGAAATTTCTATGCTTCAGATATAGCCAAGGAGATTTGTTCAATGTCATTTTGAATTCTTCCGAAATCTGAAGAGGGAATCCCTCAGGTAACATTTGAAACATTTTGAGCCCTTGTATTTCTAAAAGAGGCACTTAAAATAAACAACCAAAGATGCTTTTAGCAAAGGGGAAAAAAAAAAAAAAAAAAAAAAAAAAAAACAACAAAAAAGCCCCAGAGTGTTGGATATTCAACAAAGAAATCCAAGCTAATGATTGTAAAATGTGGCAATATTGGGTCACTTTTTATTTTTAAAGTGATGGCTCAAAAATTTATTTTTTCTCAATTGAGAGAGAGCTAAAATCAATTATTTTAAACCTCATAATTTCTAACCCCACCCAGTAAAGAAAAAATATTTCAAATATGCTCTGAAAAGCTTTATTCAACAGACATGTTTTATTCTGTTCTAGACATTCATTAACCAAAAAATATGTGTTGAACTCTGCAGACATCCCGAATAAGTCTTAGGTACTGAATTATTTGTGCTAGCACACAAAACTAAATATAAAATACTTTTACTTTTGTTAAAATATTTAATTTAATGTTGTGTTTCTCGAAACACATGACAGGATGAATAGCAGAAGGGATAGGGCGGATGTAATGTTTGCTTAGCAGAAAAGGCCTAAGTATCTATTTTGGTGCATCTGACAAGCAGTAAATGAAGATTTCCAAATAAACAAACAAGCTACATGGAAAGACATTTGAGCACAAATGCCAAAATTCTTATTAGTGAGAATAACAATGGAGAGAAATAATTACATTTTGCTTTATAAAATAAATCTTAGTAAACCCAATTTATGTTAAAAATAGAGACACCTATACTTAGGGTGGTGTTACAAGATTCCAAATTACAGCAGATAATTTCTGTCTATATTTAAGGGGGAAAAGGCAGAATGAATTTCATCTTTCAGTTAACTGTGTGTGGTATGGATTACTGGGCACATTCACCTGTTCCTGTATATGTAGTCTCAATAATGCTCACCTATAGAGGATGAAGATGAAGTGGAATATGAACTGCTCATCAGTTCCTGCAAGAACCTACCAGCTTTTTGCTTCTGCCCCTCACTCCAACCTCAGTTCTAACTATTGTCTCCTTGTCGTAGACCAGTGTGATCAGCCATATTGCCTTGATTCCATTTCTTGAAAATTCTACTCTTTCCTGCCTTAGGATTTTCACAGTTGCTTTTTGTATTAATGTCTACACTTAGATATTCCCTTGGATTCAGGCCTTGGTTCTCATGTCACTGGTAAAGCATTTCAATCTTGTCCTCTCTGTAAGGCCACCTCCTCCAGTTACTCTCTAGTCTAGCAGTCACCCAGTCTTCCTACTCACAGACATTGGAAATCATCTGACCATCTTGCTCCCATGAGCATGTAAGCTCCATGAGAAACAGTGTCTTGCCCCCTAATCTGACCCCTGTACTTCTGGTATCTACACCAGTGTTGTATCTGGCTTCAAGTAAGGAGGCAAGAGCTATTTTTACATGACTTAATAGTTTGTCAACTTCACTGGTTGATCCAAAGCAGTATGTATTGGTAGGTAGGCTGGGAGAGGAAAAGGAGTAGCTAGCAATAACACTGCACACTTTGAGACACAGGTTTTCCCAAGAAACAACTCTAGGGAAAGATACGATTCTCTCTGTAGAATTAGGAAGTATCTTCATATTCTCCTACAGTTTTTGCCCTCACACCTGTGAATCTTGAAATGATAATCTTGAGTCTCAATAGGTAGTGAGCAATTCTGGAGGTAAAAGCCCTAATGTCTAACACGATTGCTCCAACACTGCAAGCATGCAACAATGGAGAGCTGATCCAAGTCGCAGCACCTCATTCTGGCCCCGTTTTAATTCCCTTTGATAGGAATCTGTGTCTGAGATGCACTGGAAGTGGATGTGCTGCAGAGAGCCATTTCCGTGCATTGAGCAGTAAAACAGTGGGACTGGCAAATGTGGACAGAAGTAATGTAAAACATTTTGGTCTGAGCAGCCTATTTGTGATACTAATGATTTTCTGTGTTACTTAGATGACTTCTGAGAAGTTTACAGCCATCCATCTCAAGTCAAAAGCTACATTTAGGGGGATCAATGACGCATAATAGACATGCTGCTTGGCACTGGATAAATTCTCATTCTCAAAAATCTACAGCCAAAAAAGTCATCACAGAACATTTTGAAGGAGCTTCCAAAAATGCCCAGTTGTGTCTACAATATTAAGCATGCTCAGAGATGTATTGTGCTAAAGGAGTGCAATGCACATGTTTTAAAAATTGTTTACATATTCATGCAAGTGAATGTTCTTAGTCCTTTCACAAGGACAACTGATAGTATATTTTGTTGCATTGGCTTTATTGAAATGTTTTACACAGAGATAAACAAAATCCTTTTCTGAGCCAGATCATGATCATTCTCAAGGCGGAAAGACAAAATATATCTCCCCTGCCCCGATCTCTTTATCCTCTTAACCGACACCTCTCCCGCACACCACTGACTGTCCTTATGCCTTCATGGAAGCAGCTTCACTTTTATAAAAAAGTGAAAGGTAGCTATGGTAATAGAATTGAAGCAACAGCTGTCCTTCATCCTCCAGCAGCCACAGTGCACTCACCAAAGTGCCTGAGGTAGCTGCCCCTCTTGTAGCAGCAGCAGCCTGGGCTCTGAAGTGGAGAGGACAGTCCTCCTCCAAAGGGCGATTTCACCCTGTGCTCACTGAAGCTCGCTCCAAATCCCAGCTCTGAAAGATCTAAGTCAGAGGTTTGTAAAAACTAGTTCGTGGACCTGTGTGTACATGCCAAGAATGTACATTGGAAGATTTCTACGAAACTAAACAATTTCCTAAAAGCTCCTTTAACCACTTGGGCACAAGCGTCAACTATAGTTGATAGCCACAGATGAACCCACACAGCCCAGGGAGGACTATAGTCGACAGCCACCGATGAACGCGCACAGCGACTTTAGCCGACAGCTGTGATGTGACTTTTCTAATTTTTCATTTATCAAAATAAAATTGTGAACATTTAAAAATAATGTAATGAAAACATATATGTATATGTCCCCTATTCTGATTTACATTACAAGTTAAGCTGCCTGTAAAGTAAAACAAGCTTTCAGTGCTTTCAGGCTTTCCTCATCACACAAGAGCAAAACGGATGCGTCGTCCATGCACAGCACAGACTGCCGTGCGGACGGTGAGTGCCGGCTGCGGGCGAGGTTTGGCGGCCAGTGAGCGCAGTGCCGAAGTGGTTACGATCATATACTTTTTAATGTTGGGTGTAGCAGACTTTGCCCTTGTATGACATTATGGTGTTAGTAAGTGGTATGAATTTGCTTTTTAAGTTTCTTAATTGCCTTGCCTGCATACCACAAATGGGCAATGTTCATTGATTTTCAAATGGTATTTTAGATTATATTGATCCATCAAATTCTAAAAGATGGAGACTGTGGATTCACTTTTAACTATATATATGAAATTATGTGTATATACACATACACATAGTTTAATTTAAAACATATATTTTATAGCCTCCTTCCCACTACCTGTTTCCTGTTTTTCATTTCAGCTTATACCTTTTTTAATAGAGAAATCCAGGAAGGCTATTTTCACTTCTCCAGTCTGAAAGCTACTTCTTATGCATGACTCACATATATACACATTGCCTTTTTTTTTTTTTCAGGAGTGATCATGCATTCTTTAATTTCCTTAGAATTTTATGATGCAGTTTTAGTTTCAGCCACCAGAGAGAAAATGATATTTCAAAGTTCTGTTCTAAGAATCATTCCACATGCAAAAAGAATGTGGTGCATTACTTGATGGGTTTGTTAGGCCTTGGTGTTTTGTCCCCAGATTAATCTCTTGGTAAAACTGTGGGATCCTAGACAGCATGAGAGATACGAGAGTCACGTGTTTATCCATCTCCAAATCTAAAATGTGATAACAAGTCTCTGTGTCTCATCACGTGCCTCAGTGTGTCCTGTGCAACTCAGTTATCAACACGCACAGGTCATCTGTACTAATTGTCTTCTGTGTGAGGTGGGGACATCCACACACTAAAACTTTGTGCCCAGTAACCCCCTATCATTGATATACTCTTCTATTTTAAGTGCAAGTGTTTGGCTTTGTGATATTGCCTTGGGCTGTGTAACATGTGACTCTCTTGAGGGCAGGGGGCATTTTTTTCTCATTTTGATACCCCCAATACCTGGCATGATTTTTGACTAGGACAATGAACACACAGAAAACTGATTGTAAATTCTTTCCTGGTGTGTCCTGGCTGTCTGGTCAGCTCTCCAGCTCTTTCTGTGGCTCTAGGGAACTGAGTATTTCAGGGTCAGATGCACACATTTATTAAAACAACTTGCTTACAAATAACGTTAAGAGAATGAAGACTGTGATTTCTTCACATCAAAACGCAGAGTGCTTTTACAAAGAATATTGAGTTTGTGTTACTATAGCACCTCAAAGTACATCAGTCAAAGAAAGTGGACTTTACCATTAGGATTATACTGAAACATTTATGCATAATTAAAATTTTCAATTAAGGAATCATTTAAGGTCATTTAAAAATGATTCAGTAGATCTGATTTGAAGGGAATTTGCACATCGCACCACTCAAGATCAAAATGAAATAATTTTGAGTTTTGGTATTTCCCATTATCTGCTGAAATGTTTCCTTTCAAAGAATGTCTATTTTTATGTACTCTCTTGAAATACCATCTTTTTGGTAGGCATGTTATCAACAAAGGCATTTTCACAAAGCATAGCACTTTATGGGATTTAAATGAAGAAAGATAACACATTTATAAAAGCAATACATAGTAGTTCAGATATAAATTTTGGTTTTTTTAATGTTAAGTATGATGACTCTACAAGGCAGATATTTGTCATTAGTAACAACAGCTCATGGTTAAATGTGGCATACATAATTGTCAAAAGTATCATTCTAGAACTAAAATTAAGAATGTAGACTTAGGCAGGGCTTGGTGACTCACACCTATAATCCTAACACTTGTGGGAGGCTGAGGCGGGAGGATTGCGTGAGGTCAGGAGTCAGAGACCAGCCTGTGCAAGAGTGAGACCCTGTCTCTACAAAAAATAGAAAAATTAGCCAGGCATGTTGGCACACGCCTATAGTTCTAACTACTAAGAAGGCTAAGGCAGCAGGATCACTTGAGCCTAGGAGTTTGATGTGGCAGTCAGCTATGATGATGCTACTGTATTCTAGGCCAGGAAACATAATGAAACCCTGTCTCAAAAAGGGAGGGGGGAGCAGACTTAGTATAATCTAAGTTGTTTTTGCCCCTAACACAGTGAAATAATTAGCACATGAGTTATAAAACAGGAAAAGAGAAGGGACAGATGTCATTTATTGAGTAACTACTATATGTCATTCTTGGTATTTGTACATAATAATTTTTATCTCTTAACATTCAAGACTCTTCCAAATACATAATTTTCATCAAAGGAAATTGAGGCTCAGCAAGTTTAAATAACTAGCAGGTATTAAGTGGCAGAACCAGGATTTGTCTGATAACATTTTTGATAATCTTTCCACTAATTTGTGATGCTTTGAGCAGTTGATACCAGGAATATTGCCCTAATCTGAGATGTGGTAAAGTTCTGATTCAAGGGTAGCCTTCATTAAACATTTAGAAAGGAGCAAAATGTCTTATCAGAAGTAGCAAGAAGAAATTATAATCAACAATAAAAAAGATGTGAAAGGGGAAACTCATTTGTGTGGGAAAGTATACCAAAAGTACACATTGCTTCAGGCAGATTGTAGTCTGAGAAAGCATCAATGAATTTGACCAATTTCAGATCCTTGGTGACTTTTAAGAGAGCAGTTTTGATTTTGATACAGGATTAAACATGTACTAAAAAATAAAATGTAGGAATAAGAAGAGCTGCTCAAACTGTTTGAGTTCGTAACACACACCAGACATCGTCAAGAGCTTGAAGCTTGTGATGTCATGGACCATTTTTGTGCTGAATTATTAGAACCGTTTTAGAGATAAAGAAACAAAGTTGGAGGAGTAAAAAAGTTACTCAAAGACATCCAGCTAGTAAGTGTCAAAACTGAGACTAACCTACAGGTGCCCTAAAACCAAATGAAATATTTTTTTAACAATATTGCTTTTGCCTCTCTGAGGGGTCACGGGATAATAAGACACAGAATATCTAAGGGAAGAAGGTCTCGGTGATAAAAGGAGACATGTAGGTATGGAGTAGGGAGGAGGTGGAAGGGCAGAAGGGCAGCAGACCCTGGGAGAAAGGGGAGGGGCTGCTTCTTTATCTGGCAGTTCAGAACAGTTGCTGTCCAGGACAGAAAAAAAGCTACCTTTGGAGACAGGAAAGAGAACCCTGTCTTCCACATAGGCCCCTGTACTGCCCCTGTACTGCGGTGGTCAGGTCATTTCTGCTGCCTATTTTCTTGTGTGACCTTGTAATTGCTGCTACCCCTGCCAGAAACACCCACCCACTCTGCCTGTGAACATCAGGCTTCAACTGTACCTGCTATGTCTGTACACCCTGCCCCTGACTGGGAAAACATGTTGGCTGATTTATAAAAAAGTTAATAAAATGCACAGAGGGGAAAAATCATTAAATAAGAACCTTTACTTGTCCTGTGGAGTCATGAATAAAGAAGAATTTTCTCACCTGACAGATCTGAATATTAATCTCTTAATTGTTCAACTGGCAGATTCACTAAATTAGAGGACAGCACACATTGACCTGAAGAAAGGGGCGAGGGCACATCTCCTTTGGGCACAGTTAATCCTGTGTGTATGGTGTTGCCAAGTGAGGCTCTGGAGAAGAATGTGAGCAAAGTAATGGGCAAGGCTTTCTCTTGCAGGAATTCAGGGTATGTTCAAAAAGAATGCCTTTGGAGACTAGTGTTTCTCAAAATGCAGTACATATGTGAGTCTCTGGAAATCTTATAAAATGAAGATTCTGATTAAATATGGGAAAAATGCCTGAGATTTGTCATTTATCTCAACTTTGTAGAAGATGGCAAAGGTGCCAATCCTCAGAAAATGCTTTGATTTGCAAGGCTGAGAACTTGCTCTGTTGTAGTTACCTTAATTGTCCACTTGACACTCACATCCACTGGATCTGCAATAGCTTTTCCTGAGCCATCTTCATCTCTGCACAAACTATTTGTTGGGAGCTGATTCTGCTCATCTCTTGCCAACTGTGAGTTTAGTGACATCAGGTTGGTAGTTTGATGGGGGCTATAGTGGGAATATTTACACCTTGCAAATCAGAAAACACCACCCATCAAACCATTTTTTTTTTTAATTTTTGGAAAAACCTGCTCTCTATTACTATTTTATAGCTATTGCAAGCTAAACCATGCTCATTCAAAGGATTTTTCTTCCCATGCATTTTATTTCTGCAACATGATATTGATTTATGAGTATTTATGGGATAAAAGCTCCTGGCCGCCCAGTGGGCTATATGTAAGGTATCTGGGTTTAGGCATAAGGTGAGTGAAGTGCCATGCCCATATGATATAACCTGGGCTATTCACAATATGGTGTTCCCAAGACTACAGTGAATTACTAGTAGTGAAGCAGAATTTTGGACCTCATCTTGCCAGAGCCCTTAATGTACCCAGGCCTCTGCTTTTTAATGCATTCAATAAGGACATTTGCCACATTTAATTTATTATCCTCAAAAAGGCAAACATGTAGCCACAATATGAATGTAGTACCCAATGAGGAAATGAGTACTGAGCTAAATAGCCAACTCATAAACAGGTACATGGATCTGAATTTATATAGCAATTTAGGGAGAATTATGTGACCTGGGTCAAGTATTTTCATTAGCTGGGGGTTAAGGTTGTTTCAATATGCATACAATTTAAAATATAATAATATACATACATGTGTTTGTTTATATACAGAGTGAGAGAAAGAGAAAGGAAAAGAAGAAAAGGGAGAGGGAGGGGGAGGTGACCACTTGCTAGGTGAAAGAAGCTATGCAACAAAAACTTGCTGAAGCTAACTTAAAACCAAGTGGCATTGTAGTTGATACCAAGGGACTGAGAGGCACAGTGATCACAGATGGAGAGCAAAGAAGCATAAATCCCTTGAGGTCTTGTAGGACCTGCTTTGGAATAGAAAAATGAACTTTGCTATATTTTTCTTTCTCTCTCCCCCCTCTATCTGCTGTAATAAATGTGCTTAGGTGCAGTGAAATTATTCCAAGACAGGCAGCAGAGGGTATACGGATGAAAAGTGAAGAGGACCATTGTTAATTAATAAATGGATAACATACTCTGAAGGTTGGCTGTGCATTTAAGGTGCATAAGGGGAAAATAGCAAGATCCTTGTAAAATCCCCAAGTGTTAATGTAAGTCTTTTCTAAAAAATGACTTCATCATCATGTTTATTTCATTATTATTCACCTTTTCAAAAGAGCAAAGTAAAATTCAATTTGAACAGTTAATAGGTTAAACAGAATTTTGAAGTCTTTCACCAGCTAGCTAAACCATCTGAGTGTATGTTGAGCTTATACACAACATTCTATCTATAAATAATAATTCACAAAGCTAATTTTTGCCTATAAGTTCCAATAGAGACAGATAGAAACATCAAGGAAAATATCTTAACTGCCAAGCATAAATAACAAATATTGCAGAATGGGGATTTGCTGTCGGAGCCTTTTTTTTCCATAGCAATCACTATAGTAATATATATGGTTTTCAGAGCATTAGCAACGGCATCAAACTGCAATAAAACGAAAAGTAGACTGAATCAGAAGCCTTGGTGATGTTTAATCTGGGTTCTAACACTAACTTGTCATGAGAAACATTGATGAGTAATTAAATTACGTTCACTACTGTATCTTAACATATAAAATCAGAATATCTCTATTAAAAGGTCTCTAAGATTCTAAAATTATCTGATGCTATTATTTTCTGATTTGGAAATGGAAAAACCTTTCATCTCTCCGAGGTTACCTACGATGAGGAGTGGTATATAATCTAATCTCACTTTCCAGCATCTCTGGGTCATGAAAAGTGTAAGGTAGCATGGTATGGATATGAAGGGCAAAACCGACAAGATGGGAATTGTAGTCAGTGGCTTCCTGTAAACCAAAGAATGGGAGAAATAATTGGGTAGTGATCTAATCGTAGACCAGTGTCACAAATGAAGCTCACTCGGTTGTGGACACAGACACTAGACTGAAACTCATTGCACAACCCCAGGTTTCAGTCATTGTTTGAGACATCATGAATATTCTCTATGAAATTGAAATATAGAATAAAAAAGACTAATAAAACACTGGGACTTGAATTAGAAGTGTGGTTTTCAATGGGGGAAGGCAGGGCAGGTGAAAGCTTGCCCTCGGGACATTCAGTGACACCTGGGAACATTTTTGGCTGATGTGGGAGGGTGCTGCTGCCATCGGGAGGGTAGAGGCCAGGATACTCTTGTGTACCCCACAATGTACAGGACGGCCCCACACAACAAACAATTATCCTTCCCAAAATGTCAATAGCACCCCGGTCAAGAAACCCTGAATTAGGAGAACCTTCTCCCATATCACCTGACCCACAGTGTCCCTTCCAATGAGTGAACTCTTTTTAATTCCTCATCACAGAGCAGGCAATTGATGTCACCCAGGATGTGGCAGTGAAACCACCACTTACATATAATCTCCTGGTCCTCAGTTCAGTGTTCTTTCCTGAAGTTAGAATGCAGTCAGCAGGGCAGGAAATTAGAATCAACTGGGATAATTTTAACAAACAAAAACGAAAGACAGATTCCTTGTTGACTCCTCACCACTCCACCTTACTGAGTTGGAGAATGAAAATCTTCCTAAGGATGGGGAACCAAGTTGCCACATTTTAACCCCCCCTCCATGATTGTGATGCACAGACACACTGAAGCACTGGGATGGACAGGACACTTACTATGCACCAAGGATTTTTCTGGAATGGTTCTGGAAGGAAGAAGCAACAAATACCTAGAGGAGACTGAGAGATACAAAGATGTTTTTAAATTATCTTTACAGAAAGTTTCAAAACCTGAAATTATCAAACACCGTAAGTCATGCAGCACAGCTATGTAAGAGTATGCAATTGTTTATAAATAAAGGGTGGGTATTAGCTCAGCATCTCCCACATGTATATTTGGAAATCTCGAAGTCAAACAGCCACTTTAATTGAATTACATTATGGTACTCCTGGCCCCCTCTTTTTGTGCCACAGAATTTATAATATTGTGAAAGTCTGAGCATATAGCATAAAGGCTAAAAGAAAACTAGGAGAAATATGTCTAAGGCGGTCAATTGTAAAACTAATTTATAACAGTGATCTTCAATTTTATCCCCTGACCCTTTAATTAACAGGGAATATGCCCTCCTGTAATACTGGTTGTAAGTTAAAAATTAAGTTAAGTAGTGAGAATAATCCAAATAAAAGTAATGGGGCACATCAATTTGTTTCTGCATTGCTGCCTGTACCCTCAAGACCTTCTCCAGAGATGCTGATGAGCCGTTCACCTGAGAATCACAAATTTAGAGACATGGAGGGTGAGAACACTGTATGCCATGCAGAGTGAAGTGTAGTTGGCAGCCAATAGAGTATTCTCGTAACCTCCTTGTGTGTTTGCAGATTGCCCCTGCTAAGTGGAAAGGCTGCTGAAAGTAAATTGTGCAGTGATATTTGCTGATGGCACAAACCTTATGGCACAGGAGCAAATTTCCCTTCCTGAAAGACTTGTTGTTCAGTGTTTGTGGTCTACGGGTTACTCACATTTTCCAAGAACACTGGTAACAATGCATGTATAACAAGATCAACATAAAACTTGAGTGGGAGAGAAATTCAGATGGTCCAGGCTCCTAATAATTACCCCAGGTTTGTATCCAAAGCAAGACTAAGATTTCTTACATTTAATCTCATATCATGGATGAGAAAAGTAATCCTTCCATCCTCAAGTAGAAATTAGAAAGAATATATTTTTAGTTATACAAATACATACTTAGATTACAAATACATACTTAGATAATGAAATTCATTATAAAATAAGACTTATAAGTATATGTCAATACAAACTCTCATAATAAAATAGAGACACGCCCAACAATAACTAAAGTAACAAAAAATTATGTTCATGTTAATTTTAATTTTGAAGAGTCCTTTGAAGTTTACTTAAAATAAGTAAATTTAAGGTCCAGAGAAAAGCATGTGCTTACACCTGGTGGCCATGATTATTTCTTATCTATGAGGAGGAAATTCTTCGAACAGTGGGTCTCAATCCTGGCTGTGTAGGAGAATCAGCTGGGGAGGTTTTACAAAACACCCGTGCCTCTAGCTCTAGCCCCAAGACTCTGATTTAATTGGTATGCAGTAGAGCCCAGGCAGGGGTATTTTTTAAAAACCCTCCAGGTGATTATAATGTGCAGTTGGGGTTGAAAGCCACTTGTGAGCAGAAAGTTTTATAACTAGAGTATTTTACAGTATCGTGAGGCTGTTAATGGAATGCAAGTTTTTTGCTCTATTAATGATCTTCTGCCAGCCATTCAGGAAAAAAAAATGGTCTCTGCTTCAATATGTGTCATCTGTATAGACCAACTTTGAAAAAACATTATCTCTTAATTAGATTCTAACCTTCTGTCCTTCTATTTCTCTATGCAAAAGGCAATGAATAAAGGGCAAGGGAGAAAGAAAAGTCATTTGGGTGACTAAAGATGCAAGGGTTAAAACCACATAAATCTTTACCTGTGGGTCAATATTTGGATAAGTGGTAAACAGCATTAATGAAGAATTTACAAATAAAGATTCTTTGAAGCAGTTGTTTATACTTCCTCTTCTAGAATGTGGTGTAAATGTATTTTAAGCCATTCTAAGCCCTCTGTGCAATAAAGAATGCTTCAGCTGTAGGTTTTATGATCCTAGGGTGAAGTACATTTTAAATTCAAATATATACAGAGTGGATAACTCATAGTTTCTCTTATCATCAATATGTGGTAAGCAATATGGAAAGTCCAGTAGACATAGCGATCCTAATAACAAACATTAAGGATTGTGTGAAGGATCCACAGTTTATATAACTTAAAAATCTTGTGTGCATGTGCAAACCTCCCCACAGGTACACATGTGCATACATGTGAGCACACACTTGATTTATGTCTCATCATTGCTTTTTTTCTATCATTTATATCATAAATATATATTGGTTTACTGTTTATTAGTAAAATGTTTATTTTTACTACTCTAATGGGAATAATTATTTTTGTTCTAAAGAGAATAATATGGATGCAAAGAACTCAACTTTAAAAGTGTCAGTGGTGTTTGCATGACAGGTAATGAGGCAATTTGGCAGAACATCAGAAACTAATTGAGCTCAGCTCACATCAATGAGGCTTGTTCAGCTGAGGCTGTGCTTCCTAAAAAGAACAGTGGAATTAAATGAGACAATGTGACATGTACAATTTTAATTGGAAGCTCTAATTTAAAATATTTAAAAGCATGTTTAAAATAATTTGTGAATCCATACAGATGCTTCCTTCCCCAACTAATTAAGAATATTCAGTGGGTCATATAATGTCTGGATGTCAAAAATATGAATTATTGAAGTCCCTGCACATATAAGTATACTTGCACCTTTAGGCGAGATCAGATTTAGTTTAACAGAGGGAAATGGGGAAGAAACATTCCTCAAGACTGCAGAAGGGTAGGTGATTTTTAACATGGCTTTTTAAACCATTAAAAGTTCTATTACATCCTCATCTAGTTTGAAAGATTGAAATTATATTTAAGTATAGTTTGACATAAGTCAACCAGGTAAAACTTGAAATGTAATTTAGAGGTGTTGTGGGGTACACTGGTATTTTGATTTGTTTAGGATGCTGTTGCTCTTCTTTCTATTTGTTTTAAGTTGTTTGCTTCTGGGTCTACATAGTAAGCCATAATTCTATAGAGAACATTTTAATAGCCCTGAAATCCTTATAGATTCTAATATTGCTTAAAATCTGTGACCACTGAGCATTCAGAAATTCTTTGCTATGCAGATTTTTTTAACAAAAATGAGTTTAAGGAAAAAATAAAAAAATATACTCAATTTTACTGCTAACATAGTCATAACTCAGTAATAAATCACTTGTAAAAAAAAACTTGTAAACTTGGATACCAGGTAACTGAAAAACTGTAATCGTGTAATTCACAGTATATTAAGGACTTAGAATGACACTAAAACAACCTTTCTAAAACTGTAACAACATATCTACAAGTTATTCTAGCAAAATTAAAGTGATTTCTTAAGGAGAATATTACAAATTGAAATGTTTAGTCACATTTTTCATACATTAGTAAATGATATTGACAGTGAATAATTAGAGAATGAGATGTTTTGCCATGGTTTTTTTAATTTATCTTTTCAATACCATTATAGGTTTCCAGTTGTTAATGAATATAATAGATCAGTCTTATATAACTCCAAACATAGAAGATTTCTTAGAAAAGGAGAAATACTTAATGAGTGGAAAATTCTTAAAAATATATAAAAAAGTGAAATGCAATAAAAGAGACAGAATTTAGATGAATAAGAAAAGGCTGATGTAGAGAAGGCAAAGACAAGAAGTTATTTATTTTAACTGAGGTCTGGAAAGTAAATTAAGGAGACTAAAATATAGTGGGAGAAAAATAGGACCTTATAACATGAAAATAATTTTAAGTGAAATATTTGCATCAAATCTGCTATCACTTTTCTCTAAAAACTGCAACAACTTCTTACTTTTTTTGTACATTATACATAATTCAGGGTTTTTCATCTATCTTGCAGAAATGCAAAGAGAAGGCAAACCCCAGGAAAAATTCTGTCCTCAAATAGAACTGAAATCTTACCAACTGTGTGTGTGTACACACATACACATACATATATATACACACACATACACATACACACACATAAACATATTACACACAATACACACACCAGACAGACATCAGGCATGCACACACACACACACACACACACACCTACGTACACATCAATCATGTCCAAACATCCTGAAGAGAAGTGCACTGTTTTCAACTTTTCTAACTCATGTCCTGTTTCTAACTAGTAACAAAAAATGCCACTCTACTGATTTAGTCTTTATTCTTGAAATAAATATAGGGACTATTCTTAAATATAGCCTTTCTTATTCTACTTATGAACGACTAGAAAACTAGCCCATTTTATTTCTCCATTAAATACAGCCTATTGTTCTCCCATCCTCAAAAAAAAAAAAAAAAAAAGACTAATCCCTACTCAGATTTTATACTGTTTTTCCAGGTAGGTAACATGACACCAAGAAGTACCATCACCCCTTGTGGTTTTTATATTAACATCATGTTTTAGAATTAGTCCATATCCATATAATTTTGGAAACAAGTAGACTGGAACTCAGGAAAACTTTCCTAGATTTAAATGCTTACTATTTCTTTTATAATTCTAATATTTTTCATAATCAAAATTCCATCAGGGAATTATTACATCTGTTGATCACCTATATCATTGCCTGTTATAAAAACAAATTTAAAGGGTAGCTGTTTCATTTTGTGAAATAGCTTCTAGGATTCTTTAATAATCTTTTATAAAAAAAATATTATTGCATATAACAGTGCTCATTTAAAAATAATTTATACCTAATTAGCGTGTATTACTCTAAAGATTTAGATGATGTGAATAAATGCTGGAAGTGAACCCCCCGAACATATGGACCATTGGCCTGTCATGTTTTGGTTCCATATGAGAAATTATATATTGTCTCCTAAGACAAAGAAGTCACATCACTATTCTATTACTATACAAGTTCTTAGAAACTATAACTATCAAATGGATAATATCTTTGTATATGTGTATTTTCATTGTTCTTTTTTTGTAAACATATAATATTTACTTTTAAAGATATGATGGCACTTCACAATACTCAGCTGTTTTGTTTTTCTGGTTCAAAATGATTCAAAAAAGTGAAATAAAATGTGGTATAATGTTTTCTTTGTAAATCCTGTTTCACTGTCATATTCCCAGTATAGTTAAATATGTTTTAATCTGTAGAATGTACTTTAGCATCAGATAAACATAATTCTTCTACATGTTAAAAGGCTTGTAATTTCAAGTATAGAAAGTGGGAAAATGTCATAATTGGAAGGTTCTCACAAAATGGTTTGCTCATGTGTTACAGAGTTAACCTTATATTCTTTAGAAAAATCACACAAACTGCATTATCAATAGAATCTGTTTCCCTTAATCATAATTATTTAATCACTTATGTTTTATTCTTTTTAATAAATGAAGGAAATATGTGTTTAAGTTTCATGAAGTAGAAATACCTATAGCCAAATCTCTCTTAGGATTTGACACTCCTAGAAACATATCTTACTTTATAGTTCTTCCTAGACTTTACCAAATAAATTATAATCTCCCATACATTACTTGGTTTTGTTTTTTCTAAAAATGTATACATAGGCAATTGATTATTCAGATCTGTTTGTAAATATATTTATTAAGGGCATTTCTAAAAGTAGATCAGTAAAAATCAAGCATCAAACTGTTACGTAAAATATATTTTATTATATAGTTGGGATAGACAATTTTATGAAACAAGTATATTTTGGTACAACCTATTATAACCCAGCCAGATATGCAAAATGTTATTTTTTACGTTTAAACTACTAGCTTAATTCTCTTAATTTGAAGACAAACCTGCCATCTTAAGTGAACAAATGAACCTAATTTAGCCTTCAGCCAAAAATTCTCAGGAACCAATGGGCAATGAGGTTAGCTAGCATTTAATGCTAGGGTACACTGGTTAAAGTTGATGTGATTTAGAAATATAATGAAGATATTTTAACTACATCAGCCCTATTTCATTGCAAACTCTCAAAAACTTGTGGTGCCTAGCTGCAGATTTATGACAGTATATAAATGTAACCCTAGCTTGGCAAACAGTAACTTTTCCAGCAAAGTCATCTTGTGTTAGAGACTATAAAGTGTATCCAGTGAAAGATGATTTGTGTCAGCTAAAACTGTAGCCTGGAGCTACACTTGGTGTGTTATTACTTTAATCTAGTTATTGCAGCCTTGAAGTGTATGTTAGCAAGTCCAGAGAAGAAATGTCAAAAGCACAACCTAGCCTGATCATTAAAAAATTCTAGGAATAGCAAAAATATTCCTCATTTGGTTGTTTATTTTGGAATATATTGCCTTTTTATTTGAGAAGCAGCAGTACCTGATATAAGAAAATATTTGAAGCTCACCATAGTATACAATATAGTCTTTCAGCCTATTGAGCCTTTGAGATTTGATCCTAAGATATGCCAGTAAACTGATAGTTACAGAGACTAACATTTTTAAATCAAATATACCCATAAACACTAAAATGAGAAGGATTATATATTCTGATGGCTTATGTAGTGGATTGCTAATTATAAAATTTCTCTTATTTACACAAATGTTATGTATAGTTGTAGACAATTCTAAGAAAATATTGTTATATCTCAATAATAAAGAAATATCATAGGTGAGTATCACATCATATTTGAATAGTAAATTATAAGTCAATCTGGAACTATTTAGAGAAGATCAATATTATTTCAATGACAAAGTGTGAGCTTTTTCTTGCTTTGCTGATGGAGGGAGAGAAATTCAGAGCTTTTAGCTTTTTAGATTATTATAATACAAAACTGCATTCACTAAAAAATAAAAAATGATAGGAAAATCGTGTTTGAATTATAAATGACATAATAAAGGTTCTATTTGTGCTCTAATTTTACTCAAGGTATTATTAAACTATATTGTTTCACTTAATACAAATTATAATAGCTAATTTTTTTTAAATACATTACTTGCTCTTAAATTTGGAAGGCAATTTTTTATTTTGAAAAAGTAATCAAAAGTACCAAAAGGATAAACCTAGTTTGTATACACAAATATATTATAGTAACATTATGTTAATAATTTCATTATATTCATATTTAAGATATATTTTATACTAAATAGTAAATTGGACATTTTTCATAAGAAACAAGGAAATAAATATACTATAAATTGGTGTTAAAAGAAAATTCAAATATAAATGTATTAACTCTAATAACACTTTGTCAACTACATATAGTAATTATATCAAGTTAAATATACAATTACAGATAGTAATTTTATCAGTCTGAGATTTTAGTCTGATGGTTGTTACAATCATACACTAGTAAGCAACAGGGCTTATGGAATCATAATTGTATAAATATTTTTAACACAAGGTTTAGTGCAAAGTATTAAACATGTAATAAATAATACATTATATATGAAAATTAAACAATGAAATAAATAAAATAAAACTTAAGATCATGTAGAGTCACTGATATCTTAAAATAAGTGATAATTCTCCTGCCCCTTCTTTAGGAAACCAAAGAAGATTTATAGTTTAGACTGATAAGGTGAATTAACAATTCCAGGAAAAAATTTTTTCAAATGCAGTAGTTTCAAATTAGTGTCTCTCTTCTATCATACAGATTTGCAGACTAAGCCATTAGGCAACATAAATATTACCTTTATATATATATATATGTATATATATATATAATTTGCTTAAACTAATAAAACCACATATGCAGATAACATGTTGGAGACATTTTAAAGTCAGAATACAAAACAATTTAAAATTACTTTCTGAAATTGAAGAGACTGAAAATTCTTAAATATTTCCAAACACCCCATAAGTATATAAATTATCCAATATATGTAAATGATTTAGTGGCAAGAATGTCTTGTTTTTCAATGCAATGTTTCATAGACTATTAAATAAACTTTGGAATTTTTTTTAGAAAAACTTTATTTCAGTTTCAGACTGCTGCATCAAAATATCTTATGTCATTTTATAAGCAATGGACTATTTTAAAAAGATTATTCTAATTTATTTCACCATATTGCATGTATTAATTATTATGTGCATATCCTTGAGAAAGTAAAAGTAAAATAGTATGTCTATTTGAAAAAATCCCAGAGGGTACTTTTTAGTTTTATTCTTATATTTAGCATGATGAGTAAATAACATTTTCAGTTAGATTAAGAAAAGAAAATTTTCGGTAATAAATATGTTTTTGAGCAATAGAATGACAGAATAATCTTGTACATCACTGCCTACACATTTTTCAGTTAATTTTTTCTCACTCCTTCTATTACAAGGAAGCAAAAAAAGTTTAAAAGCCTACCTGTCAACCGTTCCATGAAGGGTTCATTACGTATTTGGCATTCTGTTGTTCCATATTTTATTTCTAGCAAGGATTCTATGAGGTACTCTAACCTGAGGGGAGACACCTGGCGGGTTTAATTAGATTGCATCTGGCAATAATTAAGAGCAAAGGAAAAAAGTAGAAGCAGCTGTAATAGTTTAAGTGACTTCAATTTTCTTATTGAGACAGTCCAGGAGAAAAGATTCCTGGCCCTGGGAAGACAATGAAGAATCCATAGAAAGGTTTTGAGTATAGAGGGGTCCAAACAATGAATTAATAACCTTAAACAAAGGTTATCAACCAAAGGGTTCTGCATTTGTTTAACATCCATGGGGTGCAAAATCTATTCTACTGATAAATGTTTTGAGAATACTTTTGTGACGTTGAATACTGCCTGAGTGGAGGAAGAGTTGAAATAGGGTGGTGAGCATTTAGCAAAAGACTGTTTTTTAATTGTGTTTTCTTCCATTATGGCTATTTAAATAAGTACCAAGCCCAAGTCAGAATTTAAAGAGTGGCCCATCATCCCTAATCATGTCAAATGTGCTATTCCTGCCCTTCATGGTGGTACCCATCTATCCAGCTTCTTTACCTTGCCCATTTGTTTCAAATGGTCCAATATTGTTGGAATAGTAACATCAAACCTTGTTGCTAATTCACACTCAGGTTGAGGTGGATTCACTTCCACTACAGCTTTCAGCCCATCATATCCACTATGGTCTCAGATCACTCACGTGGCTCATTTTCAAGTTTAAAATCACCAGGATGGAACTTCTCAACTGTCAACGTACTGTGCATTCATTAGCCACATCCTTCCCAAACATTCACTGATATTTTGAGCTGTCTGTGCTGCATTGGTTCCATGAGAGAACTCAGATTCAAAAATAACACAAATTTTTGGCTTACCCATGGCTTCACAAAAATTTCTCTAAAAAAAACTGAAAGATAATCACAAGCTAAAATGCACATTTGAAAGACTGAGGATGTACCTTCACAATAAACAGAAAACATAAAGTGTCAAAGTGAAATATCAGAGATATCAACAGTCAAACTTAGTACTTAAGGAAATCGGACATTCCATACTTAATAACCTGATATATATTCTGTGAAGGCCTAGTGCAGGTCACAGCATTTGTGGGAAGTTCAGGATAGATTAAATGCTGAGCTTCTGGGTTTGTTTTTAATTTTTAAAATAGATCGTTGTACTCCTATCTTAAACAATTATAAAATACCTAGATCTCTCATCACTCCATTCTTGCCCTTTGCTAACTTTTGATTTATATTCAAATGTGAAATTGTTATTTATATCAAAGGAATCTATTGAGATGGGCATGGTAATTTAGTTTTGTTGTTGTTATTATTACTTTGTGTTTAAGTAGACATATTAGATCCTTTTGAGTGAAAAGTTCAGATGCACCAAATAAAAAAGCATCATCATTTCTCTCTCTCACTCATACATTCACACACACACACACACACACACACACACACACACACAGAAACATGACTGGTCTGTACTACCTTATTCACATGTGAATCCCTTCTAAAGCTGATGATTTTTATATAAAATCATTTTTTTCAACATATGTAATTAAAATTCAGCTCCTCCCTTAAAAAAAAAAAACTTTTATAGATGACTCAAAATTTACCTAATCAAATCCTTGACTAAAATATCCCATATGTTTATATTGCTTTAGATCAGTCATACATAGCTCAATTTGTTTATGTTCTGGTTTATTCCAGAAAAAGTTCAAAGGAATTTTTAGAAGGAAAAATTAATATATTGAGCATTCCATTAATGTAAAACATGGCATGAAGCAGTTTTCTAGATCAGCACCATCTAATAAATTTTCTGTGATAATAGGAATATTCTCTTGCACTTTCCAGTATGGTAGCCACTTGCTCTATATGGCTACTGAGCAGTTGAAATGTAGCCAGTGTGATTAAAGAACTGAATAGTTTTATTTGATTTTAATTAATGAGAACTCAAGTGGCCACATGTGGCTACTGGTTGTCACCTTGGCAAGGACTTAATCCTTTACCTGAAGATTACAAAGTAGAACAGGATGCAAGCACCCTGTGCAGCCAAATCATAAAGGAAGTGGGAATATCATTGTTTGTTTCATGTTTGTATCTTCTTTTCTTATTTTCATTCTAATCCTCTTGAAAACAGAAGCAAGGCCTTATCATTTTTTGTGCGCTCAATAAATACTTTCTCAATTGAATTTTGAAAGTTAGATAAAAAACAGAATATTTGGAGGAAAATGTGTCCCTTGGATAATAATGAGCATAGAGAGAGAGAGAGAAAAAAAGGGGGAGAAATGGAAGTCATTCAGAACAATAGCAAGAAAGGTTTGTAAGGCCGGGGGTTTTTCAGAGTTGTTTATCACAAAGTAAGAGAAAATTTGCATCCTGCCCATGTCCTTGTAACAGAAGAAAGCAGGAGGACATTCATCATGAAGTAGTTTGAGTTTGGGATCAGTGTCAGGCACAGTGGCAAACTGCAGCTGTGCCTAGGGAGCAAAGCAGAGGTTTTTCAGAACCCAGCCCTGCCCTGCCAAATCTCACCGGGCTGGAGGCAGGGCAAACGTGAGGCCGGGAAAGGCCTGGCCTTCTCCTCTGGTTGAAACTCTGCCTGATTGCCTTACAAGGCAAGGCTAAACCCACTCTGTGTAACATGGTAGAGGGGGAAAAAAAGGTACTAAAATTTAGATAATAGTAGCCTTTATTATTATTACTTTGTTGACTTTTACAAATGCAAGTTATACTTTATAGATTTTTTTAAAGATTAAAAAGACAAAACAAAACCTAACATGTTTTGAGCACTTATTACCTGCCGATCACTATGCTTAATGTTTTTAAAAGATTCAACTGTCATCCACAAAACAAGCCAATATGTAGGTAATCCTTCTTTCCTCTTGTAATAAATGACAGCACTGTAGCCGGCAGGTTTTAAGTAACCTGCCCACATCGACCAGTGAGCAGCCAGTGTCCAGAGAGTCTTGCTTAACTCCAGGCCGTGGGCACAACTACCATTCTCTTACGCTTCTCAAAGGGAAAGAGCTTGGTGTCAATCGCCACATACAACAAAGTTGTGGTTTTCATCTGACTGCTTGTGGAGACAAGAGTCTGAATTTGAGAAATAACCTCAAAGGAGGAATTTTTTTTAAGCTATAATTTCTTTAAGAAATATTTCGGAAATGGAAACCTATGCTATTATCATTCGGCTTGATCCTGTCAGCCTTCTTTTCAAATAGCTTCATTTCAAATCACAGCTCTGGCATGTCCGCAGAATCTGCTGGGATGGCGCACACATTCGAAAGGCAAGTTTGTCATTAAACTCCAGCTAACTGTCATTATTTCTCAAATTTTGCTTGGAAAAAAACCTTTTGATCTTCATTGCTAAATTTGGAAAGCATATTAAAATGAAGATTGCCTCGTTTCACGAAAGGCATTTTAAATTTTAAAAAATCGAAATAAAGCATAAATTAAGGATATCCTGCTTCTGTTCAATCATGCAGTGTCCAGAACACATGTCCATCACCTCAGAAAATGAAGCACATAGGAAAAGAAGAGAGCACGATACTCTCAGAGGCTTAGAGAGTTAAAGCATCACCAACTGCAGGTCCTGACTTTGAATTGTCAGAGAAGCTCATTACTTAATTTAAAAAACTGCACCAAAAGTTGGATTTTTTTTTTTTCATTTTTCTGATCAGGAGCAAACCACCTACTTAAATACTGTTGTGAAATAACTTACTGAGTGGTGTAATTATGCTTCTAAGAAATGGAAGATTCCTTTGAGATCATCCCATCCGGTTTTCTCATTTGATAGATCCTAAAGAAGTTGAGACTCAAACAGGTGTAACAACAGAGTTTGCAGGCAGGTGTCAAAATTAGGACTGGGACCAAGTGCTCTGGGTTTGCTGGACAGTGATTTTCCCACTGGAGTACTCTGTCCCTCCTGAAGCTTTGCCCAAGTACTTTCACTCTTCCGGAGGATATTATTTCCTTGGATGTGGTTGGAATTTATATATATATAGGATATCTAAGAATTATAATTATCTAAATTGTTCCTAAAACATGAAATATTAAAATTCATCAAATTCTAATACTTAAAATTGAAATGTATGTTCATTGTTGAAAATTATTTTAAAGATGTCATTATAATAGTATCTAACATTGCAGGATATCTTTCACAAAATTCAATTTGAGAATGTATGGTGAGATTCTCTAATTTGAAAGTATTTTTAGTGTTTGATCATTTTGATGACTGACAAAATCTAATGACATTTTATAATATTTAAACACATAAACTCTTTATACTTTTTGGTATATTGCTTCACACAGCATTTTTTTTTTTACTTAATCTGTGTTCCATTACCTCAATTGAAATGATATTTATTGGAGTGAAAGGATAACTTTTTGTATTTTTCCTATCACTGTTAAAATGATCTGAATAATAGTCTTCCTACCATCAGAGTTTAAGGTGAGGAACTATATTGTATGTAAATCATCAAAATATGCTTTACAGCAGAGATCTTTGCACATCAACAAGATTTATTGCCATTTATTTACTGCTCGAACAGTCGTGGTACCTCTGCAGGACAGAGTCTCAATTTCCAACTGGCATGTGAACAGTGAGGGCCGTTTGTGACTAATATAGGAGGTAAATATGTGCTGGACCTGGCACAAAAGAGACACTCATTTACCGGATATTATTATTATTGTATCAAGGTGAAAATTTCAACTATATATAAATAATTGCTCTTTATTCACAGTTTCTTGGATGATCTTTTTCCTAAGTCAGGTCAATCAGTGATCTCCAGAATTAGGAAAGATGTCATACAATTTAAAAGAAAAAAATTAACATCTGATTTTGTCTTCCCTAAGTCTTATTACCCATTTTAGAAATAATATTCTTGAAAGTCAGATTTTCCATTGCAAGAGCTAGTCACTCAGGCCGGGTATTCCAAAAGGGTCTCTTTTATGCATCAAGGGCCAGAAATTGGAGAGATGGGACCTAGAGTTTTATTATAACTTACAGAATGGAAAGTCTGCACCATAGGATTTAGGCAACTATCTACTTTGCAGGAAACAACAATAAAAAAAATCCTTCTTGGGAAAAAAGAAAATCTAGAGAAAGACAAGTGAGGTATTTGATACAGTCTATGATTTAGGCTTCAGCTGGGTCCCCAAGGGAGTGACATAAAGGCTTGTATCCGGGTAAGATGCAGGAGTCACAGGTAAGGCAGACACCCCAGCTACTGCCCCCCCTTTTTTTTTTTTTACTTTTTTTTTTTTGTTTTTTTTTTTAGGAAGTCGAGCAGTTGGATACTGCCCCCCTTTGCTTTGGTTCTTGGATATAAAACAGAAGGTGGATTTTTAAATCCTTAAAAAACTGTTGCTATCCTGCAGTGTGCTTCCACTTGGTTTTAGATTGGGGCAAAGCATCCTTCAGGCAATTAGATGAGATTACATATCATGTACACTTTTTAAATGGCATTAACGAAAACATTAAAACATCAAAGGTTTTTCCAATGACCAATGAACTATTCTCTTGATGCATTAGGCCACTGGTTCAATTCAGGTGTAATATTAATTTAAATCAGAATTGTAATTAACTACTATTTTATTTCCTACTGTAGAATATATAATATGTTGTCACAGATGAAAAGTTAAAGAGATTATTTGGTTTAATGATTTAGCCAATGCAGACTTTCTAATATTCAGTATGTAAGATACAGGAGGACACATTTCTGTCCACAAAAAACTTGCTGTCTGATGAGCAAGAAAGATATATAAATGCACAATTGCAGTGCAACAACTCATATGGGTCATAACAGATTTAAGTGGAAAATGCAAGAATACAAGAATAGAGAGAGGCAACTACTTCCTCTGCCTGGGGAAGAAGAGAGCCATCCCTGGGGAAGTGACTTTTGAAATAAGGCTTGGAAGGTGTGGTGTGAGTATATTACAGACTCAGCAAATTGTGAACTGTGGTCTTGCTATTCAAGATCTGCATTCAGGGAGAAATGAAGGGGGTTGAAGAGAATGAAGGGGCTGTTACACCTCAGTTCTTAAGACATCAATTTCATAGGTTCTCTTTTAAACATATGTATCACTCAAGAACTCCCCTTGCCCTCAATTTCCAGGAATTGTTTTGGAATCCACAGGGAAGGGAGGCTCTGGGACTCATGAGTAAATGCATTTCAAAAAACTGATGACAGATATTTGAAAAGTGATTCAAGAATACATTGTGAAAACAGGGGGGAAACACTAAAATGATAAAATAGAGGCTTGTAAAGAGACTAAGATATGCAATTTAAAAACCAGACAGGCCATAGAAAACAAAATAACATTTACATCAAAAGGAGATTCAGATATACTGAGTAAAATGTTACAGAAAAATTTTTTGATGTATGTTCGAGGTTACCTTTTACAATGTGAAAACATTGTTTTGCTCATGAGGGGATGAATACCTTCAGCAAAGGTTAATAAGTTGCCCCTACCTTATAAGTAGAGGGAAGGTATTCCAAAACAATGACAGTGTGCCTACAGACTTGACACTGGAGAAACGCTTGAAATTACATATGTCTAAGTATAAGGCACATGTTTAATTAATATATCATATGCAAAAAAGGAAACAGTAGGATGTCAATGATAGTGTTACCACTTAGGTGTTCAGTGAATGTTTATTAATATCTATAATTATGTGACATTAGGCCAGTAATACATTCAAACACACTGAAAATAATAATCACTTTATTCAAAGAAAAGACAGAAATGTATTACATAAGGTAATTGCATCCAATCACTTTCTAATTATCATAGAGCAGAATGTATATATGAAGTTTCTATCCTGAAGAGATAATCAGTTGTCTTACTCCAATATTATTATGACAAAATTGCAAAGTAATGCTTTTTTTCCCCCAGTGTGGGATGGAAAGAAGCGGTTTGGGCAGGGATGAGAGATCAGCTACTGTAAATGTTCTGAGAATGGTGCCACTTACACATAGCAGTTTCTCAAACGATAGAGGAATATTTGTGTTCAGCCAAACTATGCAGTTAAAATATGAATATGGTTATCACCAAACCAGTCTCTCTGTCCCAGTGGTTCTGTAGATCTAAGAGAAAACTTGTACATGGGATAGGAGGCTGTTTCTTAAAGGCCTATGGTGGCTAGACAGCTGCGGGGCTTCTGAGAGCTTTGCAGCCAGCCTTACTTAGGTCCTCTCTATTAGTTGATAGATGAATAACTCCTTTCTCTTGCCTATGTCACAATTACAATGTTGCCAGACAGACCTCAGACCTCACCTGGCTGAATTAGCACAAAATAGGGATAAGTTATGTTTCATTAGATCATTTCCATTTTCTAGTCTTTTTTTTTTTTTGTATCCTAGGGAAACATTTAGGATGCAAACTTTACCTTGAATACATCAATTTCATCATTGTATCTAGAAAGATAGAGGGTTAGGTTTTTAAGACCCAGTAGAATTAACCACTCTAACCTCATTCAAACTTCTGGCACAGCATAGTCCCACCTTTATTGTCTAATGTAATAAAGGAAATACTGGTGCGCTGTGAAGATAATCATCATGTAGGCTGTTTAGTCTCCTTACTAGATCCGCTGTCAAAAAATGGGACATTGTTTAGCATATTGATGCTTAATTTGACATAGGATTACAGGAGAAATTGTCTATTTGCCTCTTCATGGGAAGTTCCTGCAGATCACAGTTTAATTGTGCCATTCCTGTGCAGTGTATCGGCAGGGTTTTTAAGAAGGTCAGAAGGCCAAAAGCTACTAATTGATTCTTCTGCTTACTGTGGTTAATTCTGGATTTGCACTGTCAACAGAAAGCTGATAAAATCTTCTTGGGTTCTGAAGAACAATATTCTCATGCTCCCAGAGGAATTTTATGCAATATCCAGGAATTCACCTGTTCAGCTACAGCATTTAGGCAGATAGAATCCTGTTTTCTTGACTCTTACACACAACTGCAACATGGAACTTCATGGGCTTTATTTCTGTGAATCTTCCCTGAAGAAACTTTCTCCAGATGGAACAGACACAAATTATATTTTAACCAAAAACAGTGTTGAGGTATAATACGGAACACAAAGAGAGGTATAATTTATAAAACAAAAATCATAGATTTTTTTTATACTTTGCCTTATCCCTGTGCCAAGGCCACAGAAAAATCATAAAGTTTTTTTTTGTTTCTTTGTTTGTTTATAAAATATAATGAGAGTCAAAGACTTTCAAACTTAAGGAAAAAAAAACATGAAATAATGCTCCTTAGAGAAATATTTAATTTTCATTAAAAATTTTCTGGAAAATCAGTTATATATATCATTTTTATACATAATAGGATGTTCAAAAAACTTACTAAGTAAATATTGCATAGTGTTTTCCAAGGACATAATCCTGTGTCTACCTTCAAATGGAGTTAAAGTCTGACAAGATACTAATAAATTTTACAAGACATGGGAAACACATACATCAAAGTTTATCTTTTAAGTTATCTACAGTATGTACTTATTTGAAGTACATATATAGTATTATCCTGCATTTTATAGGGTGATGAAAACCAAGAGAAGTGGTTTAGCTACATTACTTTACTAACATCATGTCAATCAGCATCTGGGCTCATAGAGATTTTTACCTGTGAAAAGGAAAGGACTGAGAGATGAGCCAGACGTTCATAATTTTGAGAATGGTGAAAATAAAGCACCTACTGTGATTTGCCAAGGCCATATACATACTTTTCTGAGGATCTGGAACCAGATCTCAGGTGTCCAGGCTCTTGGCCCTCTGCTCTATAAACTATAATAGACGTTTTCTATTTTAAAATATTGGAGTACTTTCACAAAATTATATATTCATCCAAATAAAAGTTCTTAAATTATGAACTTAATTTATCCTTGTTAAATATCCTTGTGTCAGTTTCTGCCCATCACTCCATCTGCTGAGATGTTTTTGAATCCTAATATTCTCATCCAGTGCATTAATTGTCCTGGTGCTTAGAGACACTTAGCTGTTATATTTATCTTCTTCTTTTTCCTTTTAGGCATAATTATGGTTACTTTTCTAGATACTGGTAATTACAACAGCAGCAACATAAAAGATGAATTCTTGTTTTCTCACTTTCTACTCTCTGAACATTATCCTTATTTACTAAACCACCTGCTTGATAGCTCACTTAACCTTGTCTCCCTATTAACATAGATACATCAAGTTAGAATACTATCTAAAAAATAGCTCTCAATTTGAAGGAAATATAAAGCATGTTAGCATTGACCTTCAAATGCTATCAGAATAAGATGTTGACCTGGAATTATAGTTTATCAGAAATGTTACATAAAGTATAAAGGGAAACAAAAATAGGTCACCTTTGAGTTTTATTTATTTATTTATTTTTTGCTAAACAAGCCATGTAGAAAATACACAGAGTTGCAGAAGGCACTATTATGTTAATTTTGAATTTATGGCTTATAATGTGTATAAATTATCTCAAGGTTTTAATGATTCCAAGTCAAAAAGAAAACATATTTTCAGAGGAAATGTGACCATATTCCACTATCAAAATGATCTGAATAATGCACTCTAAATGAATCTGTACCTCAAATGCATACGTAGGGTAAAAGCACAAGTGTTTGTCAACAAGTAGAAGAAACATCTACATCATGCGGTTGATAAATGCTTCAGTTAACAACCAGTAACTCAGTGATAGCAAATGGCATCCCCATCTGGTGTCAGCCTGTCTCAACTGGTAATGGTTCCCAGGAGTAATCTATGGAGAAGTACTTCGTGGCAGCACTTGAGTTCAAGGAAGGGGTGGTTTGGTTGTTACCTGCAACTTCAACAAACACAGGAGAGTGATGAGATGTGATGATATCTAATAGGTGTCTAAAACTCAGCATAGCCAAACCTGAATTCTTACTTTTCTCTGATCTCAGTCTCAACTGAAACTTGTCCCCTGTAGCTTTCCCCATCATCTTTAAGGTAGCCCTGTCAACTCTAACTGAAAACAATATCCAGAATACAAACAGTTCTCACCATTTTGTACCATCCCTGATAAAGCCATCGATCATCATGTCTCACCTGGATTAACACAATAACCTCCTGTCTAGTTTCCATGTTTCCCTGTCTCTTTGTTCTCCTAAAGTCCATTTTCAATACAGCAGCCAGATTGATCCTTATAATATAATTAATCCATGGCATTGGCTGGGTCCGGTGGCTCATGCCTGTAATCCTAGCACTCTGAGAGGCTAAGGTGGGAGGATTGCTTGAGCTCAGGAGTTCGAGACCAGCCTGAGCAAGAGTGAGACCCCATCTCTACTAAAAATATAAAAAAATTGCCTGGACATCGTGGTACCCACCTGTAGTCCCAGCTACCCAAGAGGCTGAGGCAGGAAGATCACCTGAGCCCAGAAGTTTGAGGTTGCTGTAAGCTAGGCTGATGCCATGGCACTTTACTCAGGGCAACAGAGTGAGACTCTGTATCAGAAAAACAAAACAAAACAAAACATGGCATTATTAGACCATGTCATTCCTGCACTCAGGAAGTCTTGGTGGCTCCTATTTCCATTAGAGTAAAAGACAAAGCTCTTATAATGGCAGATGAGATGTCTCATGATTTGCCACCCCCCACCTCCATTTCAGCTTGGCGCCTTTCTTACTCACTTTAAATTCACTGTGTTTAAAGCCTTTGTGCTGATTATTCTGTCTGCCAAAATTTCTGTATTGCATTCATATAATCAACCCTCACTTCCATCCAGTTGTTGATCAAGCGCCTGGTCTCAACAAACTCTTCCTTGACAATTCTATTTAAAATTACAGATTTGCTCCCATTCTCTTTTCCTTATGCTGCTAATCTTTCTTAACTTGTTCTATTTCTCAAACACTTTTTAACATTCTATATAATTTATGATTTATTGTGCTTATTAAATTTAGTTTTTCCCATCTAGAGTTTCAGTCACAGAAGGGTATTTTCTAATGTATCCTAAAGGTTCTAAAATAGTACCTTTAGTTTGGCACATCCTAGTCATTCATTAACTATTTTGCTAAGCATTTACTATTATTAGTAGAGATTCCAAGAGAGCAGCCCGATATCTTCAGAATGATTAAGGATTTATTAAACTTTCAAAGTATGTTTTCAGATAATAAGTCAAATAGAAAATTGCCAAAACATCCATTTTAGCAGAGTTAGTAAACAATGGACTTTTAATCTTTGAAAGCTATAATCCCATTTTGAGCACTTCCTTTTTCTAGAAGCGTTGGGAGTGTAGTGGATAGAATGCAAGAATAGATGCAAGATAGAATGCAAGTTGGATAGACTTATATTCAACTACTGGTTCAGCACTTAGCAGTTATACATCCTTCAGCAAGTGAATTCATCCACTATGAGTCTCTATTTCCTCATTTGTAAAAGGAAATTGATCAACTAATTCTTATTTTGTAATGAAGATGAGATGAGAACAAAATTGAGGCACACACGGTACAGTGCCTGATTATTATAGATACTTAATTGAAGACAATTAAGATAAGATTCACAGATTTGAAGGCATTTTTAATATATTATTTTATCATCTCAATTTTATTACTGAGTTAGAGTTTGCCTAAATCTGTAGACTTTAACAGCCTTTGTGCCTCCAAGTCAATTACTTGATATAATTTAAAATATATTAAAAGCAGAGTCATGAGATCCGTGGTAACCAACATGGTACATAATTTGCTAAATAAGCACTTATTGGCTCTTAAGCTATTGTATTTTGAAAGTAAACATGTTTAAATAATTATTTTCTATACTACTTTTTAAAGAACATAATACACATTTGAAGAATGTGAACCTTCAGCATACCTTTGTGAACTATTAGAATTTCTCAAACTATTGATAAGGGAATAGTTTCCCAGGCCTATTGACAGGTAAGTGTGTAGTCAAGTCCCTCTAATGCAGGGGACATTCAGGAAATAAATAAATATGCTCTGGCTGGCCCTTTCTTTGTAGGCAGGTCTATTGCTATTTTTCTGGTCAAATAAACCTATCAAAATCCAAAGTTTGTTAGTGTGGCATGGCATCTTAGTAAGACCTTACTATCTTTGATCACACTTGTTTCTCACAATGCTTAATACTATTTTTATTTTAATTTCTTCTTCCTTAGTCCTTTCTGTCAGGAATAGTGACACAATCAGGAATAAGAAAGACCTTAATGTGTATCTTAATAAAAACAAAATAAGGCATGCTATTTATTGTGTTTAGTTTTTAACATATTGGAAGGTTTTTTTTTTATTTCTCAAATTACAAAATTAGGATTTTCTGCTGTTTTTGCTAACTTCTAAGAACATGTATTGTGATTTTTAAAAAAATAGTTTTTATAAAAGAAATTTAAATATATGATAACAAATTTATTTTTGACTGTTTTGCCGAAACAGTTTTGAAGTATTACAGGACCTTAAAAGATTCTGTCTAGCATCAGAATATATAAAATTCAAAGCAGCCAGGCACGGTGGCTCACACCTGTAATCCTAGCATTCTGGGAGGCCGAGGAGGGCAGATTGCTCCAGGTCAGGAGTTCGAAACCAGCCTGAGCAAGAGGGAGACCTCGTCTCTACTATAAACAGAAAGAAATTAATTGGCCAACTAATATATATAGAAAAAAATTAGCCGGGCATGATGGTGCATGCCTGTAGTCCCAGCTACTCAGGAAGCGGAGGCAGCAGGATTGCTTGAGCCCAGGAGTTTGAGGTTGTTGTGAGCTAGGCTGATGCCATGGCACTCACTCTAGCCTGGGCAACAAAGCGAGACTCTGTCTCAAAAAAATAAAATAAAATAAAAATCAAAACTATAGGTAAACATTAAGGCTATATTTTTAAAAGAATTTTATTATCATCAGAATAATATGTTTATAAATATAGAAAGTGGAATCTATATCTTATATTACGACAAATGACACGATAAAGATGATTTTAAATATACGTATGTTTCTCAAAGTTCTATCAAACATTGTTTGCTTCATCATTAATACTGAACAGAAAGTAGAATGGCTCACTTGCATGACTTGATTTCCTTCAGTATTAATAGAATGAAATTATCCTACTTGAAATTACATTATGTATACCTAGAAAAGAAAGCTTACAGCTCTTGAAAAATTATACAAAGTAACTATATTTCAGCATTTTCATTTTGAATATATATGTCAGGCAATACACAGTTTTCTATCAAGTTAATAGTTTCCATTTTATTCTCTTAGTAATTTGCTTTTTAATTCATCCAATCAACAAATATTTATTTAATGCCTGTCAGGTACCAGGAATTGTTCTAGGCACTTGGGAATACTGCAAAAACCAAGAGAAAAAAAGACTTGTTTTTCTGAAACTTTCATTCTAGTTTCACAGACAAAACAGACAAAAAATAAATGCAAACCTATTAATAAATAATAAACATACTGAGTAGTGAGTGATACAAAGAAAAATAAAGCTGAGTAAAGAGATAGAAAATATTGGAAATGCATTTTAGAAAGGGCAATCAGAGAAGGTCTCTCTGAGGAATTATAGGAATGATGTGAAAGGGATAGCTATGGAAAATCTGGAAGAAAGACTCTTTCTTCCAGAAAGATAAGGAAGGAAATCAGCATTTTTGAGAAATTGGAAGAACTGCTGATTTGAGAGAACAAGGTCAGGAAGCTACCTAGAGACCAGATCATGCAGAACCTGCTAAGTTGTGGTAAAGCTTTGATTTTTTTTTTCCCTTATTGGGGTGGGAAGCCATTGGAAGGTAAAATATAATACATGAAAGTGATATAACAAGATGTTTAAAAGGATTATTTTACTGCTGTCTGAGTTCTAAAGCAGTGACTTAAGGGAGGAGATATATTTCTTTAATTTGGGGAAGAGCTGATGATGTCCAGTGATGTGATGGTGGTAGCCATGGCAATGGTTAGGAAAAGTCAGAAAGCCAAAATCCCATCTGACAGATTCAGTGTTGAGGGTGGAAAAAAGACAAGACTGAAGGATGATTCCTCATTTTTGGATGTGAGCAACTTGATGGAGGGGGGTGCCTCTTATGGAGGCAGAAGACAGTGGGGACAGGAGGATGGGAGGTATCAAGAGTGTTTTATTCCCAACCTGATTCTGGTATAGCATCACATGAAAGACAGAAGACCCTGAAACATTCCTTGCAGCTGATTCCTGGTCTTTTGGACAAAATCTAACTCTTTCAGCCAATTGTCAGCTAAAGAATCCCTAAATCCACCTATAACTTGCAAGCCCCCACTTCAAGATGTCCTGCCCTTTTGGGGCCAAACCAATGTATGCCCTCCATGTGTTGATTTATTATTTTACATATAATTCCTGTCTCCCTGAAAATGTATAAAAATCAAACTAGTACCCAGCCACAGTGAGTCCATTTGCTCAAGGCTTCTTGGGTGCAGCTCCAGGCCATGGTCCTCAAATTTGGCTCAGAATAAACCTCCTTAAATTATATATATATATATATATCTATATATATAGATATATATCTATATAGAGATATATATCTATATATATGTATATCTATATCTATATATCTATATATATAGAGAGAGAGAGATTGATTTAGGCTGGGTACATTTGAAATGCTTATTACATATTTGAGTGAACAGGTCAAGATATTATTCAAGACAGGTACTGTTGGAAATATAAGAAATCAGGACAAAGAGACCAAAAATATGTTTATAAATATACTGTAATTTTATGCATTACATCTTAATGATGGATATAGTAATAGGTTGTTACTATTATACTTTAAAACATTTTTCTATTTGTGCTATTTTAGTTCATATTTTATGACAAAATGTAATGCTATATGGTATTTTTCCTACAAAAAATCTGTGATTATTAGTAAATATAGATGATAGATAATTTCAGATATCTTGTTAATAAATTGTTAGTAGAACTGTCAGATAATAAGGATTATTGGGGCAATGGGTTATATATAGAATGGTTTTTATTTAATTCATTTTAATTCATGTCTGTGAGTATATTTGATTGTTTTCTCTTCTTTTCTTAGATCTTTAGTCATTTTTCATTCTTACAGATTTTCTAGAATTTCTTCAGCATTTAGCATTCTAGGAAAGTTTGATGTGGGCACTTTGCCCTCAGTTCTTTAAAGCAAACACATGGATGAAGATATGGAAGATTCTAGTGTAAGGAATAAATATTTTGAGTAAATGTTGCCAATGCATGTTAAATACATGCAAATATATTTTGGAGTATATTGCCTCATTTCTCCAAAATAGCTATGTCAGAAATGTTATCTGAAACTTGGAAACAGGCAAGAGATATTCTCCAATGTTCTTTCTGAGCAGTGCTAGGTTTGAATGACTACTGTCTGAGTTGTTTTACAACTGTGTAGAAGTAAAGTTAACTGATAGATATTTGTCTAATAAGGACACAGATAATTCTATCAAATGAAACAGATGACTTCAAAGGTTGCATTTATGGCCCCTGTTGGACATTAACAAAGTTTCATATCTAACCCAGCATTGTCTATAAAACTTATCCCAACACTCCCTATAAATACCTAGTTTCTCAAATTCTTTTTGGACCATTTTTAACATCTTAGTAGTTACATCAATAATCAAGTTGAATAAAAATTTTACACATTTTCTTTTAATACTCTTATGAAAATTATGATTTTTCTCTTTTAAGATATATATATACTTTTAATTTTTATAAAAATATTTGTCTTGCAAAAATATTTGAAAATGTAATACCAACACAATTACATATTTCCAAAGCATGGGAGAAAATAACCATATCCATGTGCTGAGTAGTTACTTCAAATTATTCTTTTTTTAAAATTTATTTTAATTTTTTTTTATTTTAGTGTATTATGGGGGTACAAGTGTTAAGGTTACATATATTGCCCATGCCCCCTTTCCCACTCAAGTAAGAGCTTCAAGGGTGTCCATCCCCCAAATGTTACACATCTTACTCATTGTGGATACTGACATAACATTTAGTGATAGAAAAAAGCTAGACAATTTCAAGATAATAGCTTCAACATTGTACCAAAAACTAGAAGCATGTTTAAATTCATAGGCTTCATTTCAAAGGTAAACCCTGTACATATTTAAAATTGTGCACATATTTAATTTCCAAAATCATTTCAGAAACATACATGATAAAGCATGTATGTGGCACATTATTATTTTGTAATTAGCATAAAGTATATAGAAAATGTTTTGTGGAGGAACATAATTATTTAAATAATTTTCTTCTTTGAATATTCTCTTTATACCACATCTTTTAAAAATTGTCTAGATAAGAAAAATAATAATTTTCCATCATGGTCCTCCCTTCTATGTCTATAACTAGAATTTATACTGTTTTATATTTTTCTTCCTAGTTTGGAGGCATGGGAAAATAGCAATGCAACTAAAAGGAATGAGGACTAAAAGGAAGAACTACTCCATGTCCCTCAGATCTTGCTGTACTGCATGACCTATCACGTTCCATAATTTGTATCTGTTTATATGTTTCTAAACTGTGAAAGAGCAGGGTCTGTGTCCTATTCGTCCTTGTGTCCCCCATGAAGAGCATTGCGTCTGGGTCATATTAGAGGCAAGGACAAAGGGTGACCAAGCCAGCCCCAGCTGAGGCCCAGGTGTTACCTTACCTGGAGCACATCCTCATAGACATCCGACTGGGCTTTGAAATCCAGGACTGATTCTTGGAAGAGAAATAACACTGTAGAGGTACATTTGGGAGTCAACTGCCTAGAGATTATAGGGAGTTAAAGTTCTGAAAGTGGTAGATGAGCGGTAAGGAAAGGAAAGCAGGAAGAGAGAAGAGATGAAGGCAGAAGGTGAAAGCTCTGAGCATTCCTCTCCTCTCGCATTTATGGGGCGAGATAAAGGTAAGAGGGAAAAAACAACAGCATAGAAGATTTTAAAGAAACTGTCATGTGGAAAGAGAACAGGTAGAATGTAGTTTCACAGACAGCATCCTAGGACAGTTTCAAATACTTCAGCTGTTAGGATAATATGATCTTTAAAAAGGTATTTGTTTTTGCTAACTACACAGTTATTACTGACTGCTGAAAGTCTTCAAGAAATCAAAATGCAAATGAGTAAGTGGGGGCTGATAAAGATACACAATTTATCTAATTCTCAATGGTAAGAATCAGGCATGTTAGAATGAGGGTAACGTGTCTATGGTTGGTATGAAGATGAGAAATTACAGGGTTCAATGAGAGGTTGATTTTCACCTTATTCATTTGGTGGGAGAAACTGTTTCACCCCATTGATTTTTCAGTGCTAAACAAGTCATGTTCGCCTGTTCATTAGGGATTGCTTCATTTCTTTTCAATTCCTTTTTTTCATCAGTTTGGCACTTCTGCATGCTAGGGCTCTGCTTCATAGTGAGTGCAATTCCCAACTATTGATGGATGTGACATACCCGCTCAGAAATATGAAAGAGTACAAAATGCAGCACCATCACGAGGAACACAGATGCAAATTTAGTGGAGTAGACCAAACGGTCGTTTGGTTTCACTATATTTATCAAAGCCCTTGTAGAATAGTTCTTATGTCAAGATATAAAATAACAATAAATATTAAGGAAATAAAGATCTATGCTTTAAGTATTTATTTGTGTACAATAAAAGAATAAGTACAGATCCCTTAGCTGAGTCTTAGCAAATTTTATTGGGCATGTATATTCTACTTTATTATATAACCATAAAATAGCTCAAGAAAAATTAAAGGAGCTAATTCTGTGCTATTTACTAAGGGAAACTTCTCATCAAATTCATTGGGAGTTGAATATTCAGGTCTTCCCCACCCTCCAGCCCCCAGAGCATTCATACAGTAGTACAGAAAGTAGTTTTTCAATATTTAAGTGCTAGTGTATTTCTGCATGAAAAGTCACTTCTCATAACTCTGTGTTACAGGCACAACTGCTATGTAACTTACGATGTGAATTATGGCTTCAACCTACTGCTATTAACTCCACTTGAGGAATCAGAGTGTTATGATCAACTGGCTTTTTTTATTATTATTATCCAAAGAATTGTAGTCAGTATATGATTTTGGCAGAAATGTGCCATCAGAGACAAACTGGTATATCAAATGTACTCCTGGGGCAAAAATAAATTTCTTACTTGAATCTAGGAGAAATACGTGTGACCTAACTCAAGCACATGCTTAGGAGGATGTAAAGAAAGCTTTCTGCCAATGCCTGGGCCATACTTCAATTAACTGGCAGGCTAAGATTTGGGAAATAAACTTAACATAGAAATTAAGCCTTAACAGGAGACTATTAGCAGCCAATAAAAGACAATGAGTTAAAAATTAGCTTTTTGCTAAATTTTAGCAGAATGTTTACTTTCTAAAATATTTATAATTTATAAAAATCACATTTCTTCATTATATTCAAAGATCAAATTCTCTGGCTTGTTCAACCAGTTATAGTTGTGTGCTAAAAATAAACCGTGATGTGTGATGATCAGTGACCAACCTGAATACATTTTTTATTTAACCATCTGTGACCATGCAAGGGAGACCGCCAGGGATGAAAACATAGACCAAAAAAATAAAAATAAAAAACATCCTTCACTACTCCTGGATTAAGGATGTAAAACATGTTTCTCTCTGACCTAGGGGCAGGGAATTAAGCCTCATATGCAAAGTACAGAATGTTGTCCCATTTTAATGTTCATTATGCTGGAAAATTAAACATGGATTTTACTCAGTATATTAGTATACTCACGCATAATACCTAAATTTGGGAGTGACTGAGTTCAGAAACTAGTTTTGCTGGTTATTAGGAGATAGGAAAAACTAAACTGTTTTTCCTAATGTCACATACCGCTCAACACAACACTTCTCACACCAGATGCATGTATTTCCCCCACACGCCAAGCAAGCAATTCTCCGGCAGACAATAGCTGAGTGTCCTCTAATTTAATTCAATTCTAACACTGTCTCACAGGTTAAGGGCTCAGTCCCACAAGACTGCCCCCCACTTCAGATGTCAGTCAGTCATAAGCCTCAGGTTGTGACCGGTCCCTCTGACCAACCAGTTATAAGTCAGGTTTCCCACAAACCCCTCCGTGGGTTTAATTTGCTAGAGCAGCTCATGGAACTAAGGGAAACCCTTATGTTTACTCACTTATTATAAAGAGTATTACAAAGGATACAGATGAACAGCCAGGTGGAAGAGACACATAAGGCAAAGCATGTGATAAGGGTCTCAGAGCTTCCATGCTGTCTCTGGGTGCTCCACCCTCCAGGCACCTTCACGCGTTCGGCAATCCGGAAGTTCTCTGAACCCAGTCCTTTCAGGTTTTTATGGAGGCTTCATTATGTAAACAGAATTGATTAAACAATTAGCCATTGGTAATCAACTCAACCTTCAGTCCCTCTTCCCTACCTGAGTGATAGGACTTAAAGCCCCAAACCTCTAATCATGCCTTGGTCTTTCTAGTGACCAACCACCACCCTAAAGACATATAAGGGTCCTCAACCACCCCAGCCATCTCATTTGCATACAAAAAAACCCCTTTTTATCACTCTGTAGCTTCCAAGGGTTTAGGAGCTATATGCCAGGAACCAGGGGCAGAAACTAAATATATGATTTTTAATAGATCATAATATGACACTGGTCAAATGATATGATACTATTAGTTGAATTACTCAAAAGATATTAATAGAAGTTGTAGCCCTCTCCTAATTGTCCTTCCTAATTTCATAGGAAAAGTTTTTTTCTTTCTTTATGGTCTTGTTTTCAACAGATGGTCTAGGAAGTGATTACTGAAGCATGATACTTACCAGGAAAGAAGATGAGTAGCACCCTTTGAATGCGATTTAAACTGTACTTTCTGCTGTGCAGCTTAAGTCTTTATTCTTGTGGACAAGATATGGAAATTACTTTCTTTAATACAAATTTTGAGATGCAAATCATCACTTTTATAAAGCTGGGGAGGACACCTGGACAATACTTAAAGTAATATATAGAAGGGAGATAGATAGGTATATGCTGAGACACTACATAGGTGTATTCTGACAATTTGTTATTCCTGGCAAGATATCGATTTTTTGTGTAAGTATCCATACTCCTCCCTCTGGCTGTCACTTTGTGGGGTGGTCTTTTTATTTTCTCCTTATTTTATTCACCAACCATTTATTAAAAACCTACAGTGAGCCAGTTACTAAACGCGATGTTGGGGATTCCAGCAAGAATAGGACCAAGTCGTGCCATCCAGGACTCATAGCCTAGGGGGCACATTCTTGTAAACAAACGACAGCACCTGTGGGGGTGGACATTACTTTGAGACCTGGCACAATTGAGAAGTGAGATAAATCAAAGTTTCTTAGGTTTCAAACTTTGTTCTTATCACCAGAGACTCTCTGGAGGATTTTAACCAAGGGAATGGTATGAACACAGTTGTGTTTTCGAAAGACCATTCAGGGCACCATGATTCAATCACTGAATGGATTAGTTATGCTATTAGTAGCATTAGTAATGCCAAGAATCAGCCAAGAGAGAATCGGATCAAGTTCTGATGTGAAGCCTTTTGTTTCTTTGTCGTCTTGAAGAATATGACCATCTAGCCAAATAGGGGAGTCTTTGGAGAGAATATTGTAATGAAGATGGGAGTTTTCCATACTATTTCGATTTTACTTAATGCTTAGTAATGCATTTTATGTATTAATCACATTCCTGGTTTCCTACTTTTCCACTATTCTTTGCTTTGCTTTATTTCCTCTAGTTTATTTATCTTACTTATTTCTAGTTTACTGTAGTCTGTGTATTTTTTGTAAACTGTTGTAACTTCTTAAACAATGTGAAAAACAAATTTTCCCTTCGTCAAAAACAAAACAAAGCAAAACAAAACCCTATTCATTAATTATCTTTGGTCTCTTGGCTCAAAAATAATTCTCATAAGTCAAGATCTTTATTTTCTCTCTATAATAGAAGTTAAAAATGAAAAGAAAAATTAGTTCTAATATTTTTGGTTTTTAATCATAACACGTATTCTATTGAAATAATTCCCACATATAATAAGTATTTCTTTAAATGTTAAACCCTCTTCTTCACAACCTTGTTGAAAATTTTTTTTGAGCAAATGATTTTTAGAACCAGAAATCACTAGTTGAAGTTACTACTTTTTCATGATTACTGAAATTTCTATTATATTACTTTTCATTTTATATTTTCTTTTTAAAACACTATGCAGGCATTGAAAATAGTCCCTTCTGCCCCTAAAAGATGAAACCAACATCCAATTTTTTTTGCCAATTCACTTTCCATTTTCACATTAATTATGCATATTTTGCATGCTAAAATTGACATGGCTATGATTAACTTGACATTGCCCTCTTTCTGCATAGTCCTTGGATTTATTAGAATATTTTTGTCTATATATGCCTTGCGGGGAAAAGAATTGAAAGAGTTGCAAAAATGTATATGGTTCACAGCCAGCAACTAAAAAATCCAGCAAACTTGAAGTCTAAGAATTTTATATCCTGAGCTCTGAAAACACCTTTGGTCAACCAGCAGGAGTGTTCTATAGAGGCAGGTAGAAGTCCTTCTGAAGTCGCCAAATAAGACAAAACTTTCCCTTACATCCCACTATATTCGTTGAAAAGAAATATTACATTGCAAAAAACATATTGTTCATGAGCAATAGAAATGAATTTTTAATGAATAATATAAAATCTTAATGCAATGATTGATTCAAACATTAACTATGAGTATCCATGGCAATTGATTTCAAAGAAAAAAGATATAGAAAAGTAGGAGAATGTCCCTCTAGGTTTTGTTTTGTAGCCATAATACTTTGTTTGCATTTGGAAGACATTCAAGTTTTTAAAAAAATTTAAATATCTCATATTTACAAGTTTACAGGTTCTGTATTGTATATATAATAGAAAGACAAAATGAAGTTTGACTACTATATTTGTACCACACTGTTCAGTACAAAATATCCCAGGAAGACCTTATAAACAATTTGTTATTATAATTCATTAATAATTTTATTTAGAATTAGAAACATATTGTTGAATGCAATGAGATTAAATCATGGGATCTTATTTCCCCATTTGAATAAATGGTGGCATGGTGTCCATTACAGCTTAAAATCTTTCATTTCATTTTGCAGTGGTCCTCTTTTTATTTTTTTATTTTGGAAAAATTAACATCATGAATTATAAATTATGGACAGTAGTTCATGGTAGTAAAAGCAATGGCTTTAGAGCCATAAAAACCTGGGTTTAAATCTTGATTCGACCACTCTATTACTGGGCCATCTTTGGTAACTGACTTTACTCCTGTAAACTTGATTTTCATTATCTATGAAAAGAGATAATATAATAATATCTAATCCATAAGGTTGTTAGAAAGATTGAATGACGTAATGTCTGTATAGCATTTAACCATAGTAAAACTCAGTAAATGTCTGCTATAATCATCATCATCATCATCATCAGTATCATCCTCATAAATTTGCCAAAAGGGTTATCCTCTAAGAACTTCTTATTTTTTTTTAACTTTAGTTATATAATATTGAATCAAAGAAGAAGCAGCAGGAAAATTAAATCATATAGGAATAATAGCAAGGTATTCCCTGTAAATCACTGTCCTTATAAATCTTGTCTATGTACTTACCTAGGCAGGTTCCATGGTGGTATAGTGAGTTTAAAAAACTTAAATCTGTTTTTTCTTATTTTTTTTTTAAAGTTCCACTGACTATCATAGCAGTCAACTCAATCATGCCTGTAGATAAAACATCATTTTCAGGGTAATATATTTTAATTACTGTTGGAACTATGGCTTGACAATATAACTGTGCCTGAATTGAGGTGTTTTATTTGCCTTCAAACTTTGTGCCTTGCATGGATATATGTGTAGCAGATGTATGCGGAGAAGATGTCTGAAATGAATAAAACTAGGTTAGTATTCAAACACTTAACATTCAGTAAAATGAAATCTTTTCTTTCCCTTTTCAACTGAATGTTCTCTCTGTTCAAAAATAAATAAACAAATAACAAAAATAAATGTGGAAGTTTTATAGAAAACCAACATTCAACAGGTATAAACAGGTATAAGCACACTAGTTTTCGCATTTAGAAACTAATACTATATGCAATTTATCTCTTCCTCAAGTATTGCCTTTAGCTATTAATATATAAAATTTTCAAGGAAAAACAGAGAAAGCTTAATAAAGTAGATACCTGTATTTTTTTAGATTGTATTATGCCAATTAAGGAAGCAAACGAAAATAGTAAGAAGAATCTGAGTCTTCTTCCCCATAGCCAAATCAGAAAGTAATACATCTTAAATTAGGGGAAAAGGGTTATGATTGGCGGCAGGGCCAATCTTTGTTAAGATATTTAGTAATGAAAGACCTGGCTCCCCATCCAGCTGGGTCCTCCCTCACTCACTCCCTTCACACCCCATCATAACAAAGGGGCAATTAAAATTAATACAGAATCACCCAAAAACCTTGCTAATCCCTGCACTCCATCCACTGTAGGTGGATGACATGACTCTAAAATTGCATAAGAAGCAGCCTCTGGTCTAGTGAGCTGAGCAGAGCTGAAAGAGAAAAGCAAAGGCCAGATGGCTGAGTTTGCATTTTTGCTCTGCCATTGACTAGCTGGTTGAGCAGGCTCTCCTCACTTATTTTTTCTGCTTCTGTTTCCTTATTTGTAAAATGACAAAGAGTATACCTTTATCATGGAGATGTTATAGGGTTAAATGAGTTAATCACATGTAGGTGCTTAGAACATTCCCTGGCACATAGTAAATATTCAGTAAATGTCAGCTATTAGTATGAGTGGGTATACAAGGAGATCTGATCTTGTGCCATCCCACTACAGGCTCTAAAGCTAGATACTCACTTGGACAATCCCCAGCCCAGAAAGCACAGGGATGGATCTTGGGGGGGTATTCTAGACCTGAGTGGCACAGTTGTGCATTGACTCTTCCATGACTAGGCATAGAGAAAAATGTACTACCTATTAAAAATACAGGAATTATAGCAACCTGCTACTTTGAATCACTATAGCCCCAGTATCCTTAAATATTAGTGTTAAGGCTCTCTTTCTCTTCTTGAAACTTTGCAAGTCAGTATGTAGACATGGGGAAAACAGTCAGGATATTTCTACCCTTGTTGGATGTGCTTGTTATCCCATATCTTTTATCTCTTCTAGTGCATGAGTTTGTTAAATTCAATCTTCATTTTTATCACTATATTACACAAGAAACATCTTTTTACTGTTGCATTTGTGGCTGTTATTTCATTCTTGAAAAGGCATGATGTTACCCTCTCTTCTGACAATAGCTAAGGGTTCAGAACTTAATGCCATTAAATATTGCTAAAAGAAACCTTTCTTGTCTTCAGATACATTATCATTAAAAAAGGAAAGAAAGAGGAAATGATGAAGCGGAGTTTTTCTGGGACAAAATGAGTTGGCATTAAAATGGCACACACTTCAAAACGAGAATACAGAATGACTGAATAAAAACCCTGAGATTTAAGGCATAAAAGATGTTTTTAATCCATTTATGTACTTCCAGTAGAGCCGATTGAAAGTGTTCCATGTAAATGTAATCCTTTTTTTTCAAAACTCAGTCCTCTAGTAGAGAAAACAAGGACCAACTGCTCCAATAATCTTGGCAAATGCAGGCATCTCACTTCTAAAAGAGTATTTCCAACCCACTCTTAGGCCTGAAGGAAGGTGACATTTCACTAGTTGCCTGCCCCTTACTGGGGTCCCAGCTTATGTAAATCCCATATAGTGACCCATGTGGTGGTTTGAAATGCACAACAGTGTGTGTGAGAGATGGATTGAGAGAGAGACAGAGAGAGAGAATGCACTGTGTACTTTGAAATGACTTGTGAGTTTATCAGGAACAAAATTGTAAGGGAATTACAAACAATTTCATGAGTTTTATAATGAGGTTCCTATCTTTCTTTTTCTTTTCTTTTTTTTTTTCTGTTAAGTTTACATTATCTTGTTCTCCACCTAGTTCATTAACATCAGTTTCCACTTCTCTCAGGAATTCAAAAAATTAATTCTCCCCATTTGATGTTTTACTTTGTTGCACTCTGAAAGTTCTGTTAAATAGATTGAAACCCCACAACCAGTAAAAAAAGTTTAGAGGACCAATAATGCAAAGAGGAATAACATGAGTGACATTTAGTCCTATGCCCGAAAGAGGTGGTTTTAATTTTGTGAAGTGTTTCCAATTATTTTTATGGAAGTGGAACATATTTCCCATATGTAATGGGGAGAGAGGGTTTAAGAATAAAATGTTCTGTGCATGGAATTTTATACTTGGATATTTTGACCATGCATAGTTTATCATGTAAGTGGACTTCATGTAAATAATGCATAGTTTATCATGTAAGTGGACTTCCTGTAAATTATTCTTTAATTATAAGTTCACCGATGTTAATGTTTCAAATGTTAGATTCCAACTGCTAAATTCTTATGGCTAAATGAATCCAATCTGTTTTAGTCATGTGAATCACATCAGTAAAGACTATAAGCAAAGTAAAGGTAAATATTTAAGGTGATGGATATCCCAGTTACCCTGATTGGACTAATATGAATGAATCCAGTGATCACATATACCCCCCAAAATATGCACATCTATTGTGCATCAATAAAAATAAATAAATAGCGGAGAGAGAGGAACACTCCTACACTGCTGGTGGGACTGCAAACTAGTTCAACCTCTGTGGAAAGCAATATGGAGATACCTTAAAGCGATACAAGTGAATCTACCATTTGATCCAGCAATCCCATTGCTGGGCATCTACCCAAATGATCCAGTGACACTCTACAAAAAAGACACCTGCACTCGAATGTTTATAGCAGCACAATTCATAATTGCAAGGCTGTGGAAACAGCCCAAGTGCCCATCAATCCAAGAATGGATTAATAAAATGTGGTATATGTATACCATGGAGTACTATTCAGCTCTAAGAAACAATGGTGATATAGCACATCTTATATTTTCCTGGTTAGAGCTGGAACCCATACTACTAAGTGAAGTCTCCCAAGAATGGAAAAACAAGCACCAGATATATTCTCCAGCAAACTGGTATTAACTGAGTAGCACCTAAGTGGACACATAGGTGCTACAGTAATAGGGTATTGGGCAGGCGGGAGGGGGGAGGGGGGCGGGTATATACATACATAATCAGTGAGATGTGCACCATCTGGGGGATGGTCATGATGGAGACTCAGACTTTTGGGGGGAAGGGGGGGAAATGGGCATTTATTGAAACCTTAAAATCTGTACCCCTATAATATGCCTAAAGAAAGAAAGAAAGAAAGAAAGAAAGAAAGAAAGAAAGAAAGAAAGAAAGAAAGAAAGAAGGAAGGAAGGAAGGAAGGAAGGAAGGAAGGAAGGAAGGAAGGAAGGAAGGAAGGAAGGAAGGAAGGAAGGAAGGAAGGAAGGAAGGAAGGAAGGAAGGAAGGAAGGAAGGAAGGAAGCTCTATTGTCACCTCTGGACCCAATACAATGTGAATCCATCCCATCTTTGACACATCAACATAGCTGCATTACTGAGTCAGCAAAAAAAACCTCACACATTGAATTAATAATACAGGCTAAAGGTCAGAACTGAACTTATCCATGTGCTGGCTGTCCAAGTGTGATGATGATGGCTTGCCTGGCTCCTCTGCCCTCCACACCTGGCCCTCCTGAACCCTCCCTTGTAGATGAGTTTGGGAAACTGCTCCCTTACAGTTTTAGAAGTTTAGGTAGTTCACAAAGGAGTTCTGAAGGTTCACATTCTTAAATGTGTGTCAATTCTTAAAAAGTATTAATAATACAGAAAATAATCATTTAAATGTGTTTACCTTTAAGATACAATACTTTTAGAGCCTAAGAAGTACCATGTTGATTTTGATCCTGTCACTTAGTTTATCACTAAATGAGATTTTACTTAGTGTTGTAGTTTAGAAAGTTATTCAGTTCTAAGGCTTGCATGGTTTAATTTATATGCATATTAGAATACTGAATAACAATATGAAGAAAAAGAACAAGTGAAAAGGAAGTATAAAAATGCTAATTCTTCAAAATTCTACAAACTTACCTCAAAATGATTCTCACTAAATTTGTCAGTTATATTTATCAAGTATATTTAATATATAGCATATAAAGTCATCTTTTGTTTAATAAAATAACATGTAGTTAAACAATGTTTCCAACATGTCACTTTTGGGAATTGTATCTGAAAAAATCATTCTTCCTCCTCATCTTGCATGAAACTGGTACAGATGATATTACACTATATGCCTTATGTATTACATGAGAAGAATTGAATTTGATATTATATGCAAAGATTATACATGATATTGAGCATTTATTTAAAATTAAGTGTCTAAATAATTTTATAATAGACTGATCTGATTGACTTTCATATTTCTTTGTTGTTTATCTTCCTTTTTGGAAGATTTACAGGATAATTATTTTATAATTCTAATGGGGCCACAGAAGAGTATGCATTACTGTAAAAGTGATTCATAATTCTTTTAAAATGGGAAAAGATTCATGATATGGAAAGAGTCTGTGGGACCTACATTCAAAGTGGGGCACAGATAGCCATGGTCATTATAATTCTTAGTATTTTATTCAGTTCTCTGAACTGTACAATTAGAATAGGCATATACTATCACATCATATCTCATTAAGTGACATGCACAAATATGTAATATAGTATAAGCCTTTGATGAAAGTTTCTCACCTTCCTCTCCTTCCCTGTGGACTAATTTCTGCCCCTTGGAAGCAATGCTGGACAAACAGGACCACACAGATCACTGCAGAGATGCTGAGCTGGTCGAATTCGTGGTCCTCCTCTGACATGACTGACTCTGCTCAGCAAAGCCTTATGTGAAGAAGCCCCTTGCCCTAATCTCTGCTTCCTTAATGAAGGTTTCCCATTTTGTCTCCCAACTAGAGATTTCCATGAAAAGATTTCCTATTCATTCCTCAGTACCACAATTAGTATCTCTGCACTGACATCTTAGTACCAACTGTGAAACCAACTTTAACACATTGACTGCCATCTGAGTTGAGCCTGAGGCCTCGTGAAGCAAAACCCTTCAGTTCATAAAAATCTTACTTGCTAATGTTCTTATTGTTACAATTAATATTGACAATTTAATTCTAAAAACGTGGCTTATGTTACATATAACTCATGCACAGAAAACAATAAAAATAACAGAAAGGATCAATTTGTTTTAATAAAATACCGTGACCACAGGGAAATTTTTCCTTTTCTAGTGTGGTAGTCCATATGTTAAACCAACTTCCTGTTTTCTTGGATGAGGAATAATCACCCATACTCTTAGTATCTCTCACCCAGCCCACCCTCTTTGTTCCATAGATGCTGGCTTGGGTACTCAAATTAATTTGGGGCTAATAATGCTACTATCAAACTTATCCTTTTTCCTTTGGGAATTGGTTTATTTTACTCCAGTCTTTAATTTCAGGTCTCTGCATTCCCTGGAGTTAAAAAGCTTTATTTTTTTTCTTTCATGTTTAAATTTGAGTCTTAGCCCCTCCAAGGTCAAGTGTTCTCCAGTTTGGTTTATCCCTGATGGAGAAATAATAATATGGTTAGGACATCCACTCATTAGTTTATTCATCAGGTATTTTCTCAGTGTACTGTCTACATCACATTTGTGTCAGAGATTTCAGGAGTTAATGTAGGACAAACACACATTTTAAAGTTAAGATATAAGACACAGCTAAAATATAGGAACTGTCACTAATTGGTCAAAAATATAACTTGTGGATTTATAGTAGGATCCATAACTGGTAACTGGAAAGGTCAAGAAAGACATTTTGATGCTAGGGGGAATAGAACTGGATTTTAAAAATGATGATATTGTAAGAAGCCATGGGATGTGATAAGGGCAGCCTGACAAGGAAAGCAGTATTCGTAGAGATTTGGAAAATAAAGTGATCATACCATCACCCCCCCAAAAAATTACATCATGCATGTGGGTGGAAATCAGTTTAGTAGCATGTCTGATTGAGAACTCTGAATGATATACTAAAGAAAATGAACTTTATGGTTATTATGATGTCATTGCAATTTTTTAAAACATAGCTGATAGTATTTATTACCACTCTCATTGGTGTAACATGTAGCCTAAGGTGTCCACACTCTACTGTGTACTCCTTCATACTAAGACACTATTGCATGCATCCTTGCATCTCCTGCAATGTTGAGTAAATATTTGCTTAATAGAAGAGCAGCAGTAGTGCTTCTTTGAATATATTTGCAGAGAATGTAGACTAGAGATGGCATATTAATCAAGAAGGTGTCATAGCTCACTACAGGGAACTATGTATCAGAGGAGAACCCAGCTAATCCTGAAAATAAAATGCTCACTTTTAAAGGAATTGGGTAAACACTGATCAATATAGTACCTTACAGAAGGTGAGCATGTATCCATGGTGAGGGAAGACTTCAAACTGAAGGAATTGAAGTATGGACAGAAGTCAGCTATCTTTAAGAGACTCACAGGACTATCATTTTTCATCACTATCTCTAACAATGCAACTTATATGAATGTTAATGGTTCAGAATATGTTTATTTATACTTTTTTCAATAAATATTAAGTAATATAATGAAGAAATTGAATTTATTGAACAAACCAAGGTAAACATCTAATGACTATGTTGTCTTCGTATACGGTTATGTTGAATATATAGACAAGAAAAAGGAACATCACACACAACTATTTTGACTCTGCCCTTATGAGTAGTTTTGAGTACAAATATCACTTTGTGTTGATAATACTTGTATGTGTGTGTGAAATAGTTCAAGTTTTATCTAAAATATTTTTACATGCCCTGTTTATTTTTTTTACTTCCCAAAGATAGTTTTGCCATTGTAGACTCCAGAGCAATAAACTCTGCATGATTATTTGAAAATTACTCTTTCCCAATTCCCATGTTGAAAAAATATGCATATACTTATATGGGGCAAAATATGTTATTTTCATCAAATTCAAAACACAAGATTTTACCATTGCCCATTGAGATTTAATGTCTTTGGATTGTATTCACACTTGACTTCTATATTACAAAAGCATTTCCAAAGAGACTGTGGAAACAAGTGTTATTTTCCCATTGTCACATTATCTTTTTAATAGTGATAGTTTAATATTAATGCTTCTCTAGCTTGACTAGGAACATTAGTCAAGCCAAGTGAAAATGACATTTCCCTAAGTTGCTCTATCTGCCTCCATCTCTGTTTACCTACATATATAGCCCAGCTATTCTGAAAGACAAAAATAGAGCCTGCCTTGTATCATTTGGGAAAAAATATGAACTTCATATTTTAGCACTTAACAATACTTTTCTGTAATATGACCTTCATGCTCCCACCGTTATTATCACTTTTGTTTAGAAATCTATTTTTCTTTGATCTATTTCCTATTGCCAGTATTAACTTTGCAGATTAAAAAAAAAAAAAAAAAGCAAAGACCTCCTTAATTATCAGAATTTGTTTTCAGAACCCCAAGAAGCCTGATGTACCAAGAGGGATTATGGTCTAGGCACCTTCCTTCTCAGGGCATTCTTCCGGTGGTTTAAGGCAAGTGCATCTCCCCAGGTGGCAAAACACTCCTGTATTATAATGTATGAAGCTATATACATCCTTCCCACATAGCTCTAAGCTATAGTATTCTAAATTAAAAATGTATGTTCCAGGTTAAAGGTTGGCAATACGATTAGAAACCCATGGTTTCTAAATATCTCATTCAAAAGAATATAAATAATGGTTTTTCAGTCTCTGTAACATGTAAAAGGAAAGGATACCAAGTCTCTACTCTCCGTTCAGTACCCTCAATGCCTTTAGATTCATCATTTTGAAACAAGTCCTTTTTTACAACATATCTATAGACAGTAATGTTAATCATGCATAGGAAAATGTAAATTTTAAAACACCAAAATAGTAAAGCCAAAAATGTATTATTTCCTAAAATCAAAGGGTATATAAATTTATATTTTATAAATATGTAAATTTTTTTTTTTTTAGGATAGGGCCCTCTCTTTATTTCTCCATGTAATTCTTTCATTGTGGCATGCTCAGGACCAACCATGACAATCCCTAAAATCCCCAACCCTTCCTCCTAGGCATGTGGGCAGAGCCTGATGTCACCTAACTAACTGCACCCTCAACAAAACTAATCATTCTCTATGAGTTCTGCTAGGTATCTGTTTTAGTCTCTTTGAGCCGCCATAACAAAATATCATAGGCTGGGTGGCTTAAATAAAAGACATTTATTTCTAACAGTTATGTAGGCTGGGGAGTCCAAGAGCAAGGTATTGGTAGATTCAGCTCCTAGTAAGGACCCTTCCCTGACTTGCAGATAGCAGTCTTCTTTCTGTGTCCTCATATAGCTGAAAGAGAGAGAGGGAGGGAGAGAGAGAGAATGAATCTTATCTCTCTTCTTGTAAGGGTCCCAATCCCAACATAAGGGATGCTCCTTCATGACCTAATTACCTCCAAAAGGCCCTCTCTTCAAATATGACCTCCCATTGAGGATTAGTGCATATGAATTTGGGTGGGAGGGGGTCACAATTCATTCTATAGCAATATCACTTTCTCTAGAATTAGTATAAGCCATGTAAGTAATTAGTTAATGATACAGTGCTGCCGGGAACATTCTTTCATTATCACTTGTCCATTCTAACATCCATTCATTTACCTAAAAGGATTAAAATTCTAACAGTTAATGATACTTTGCTTGTTACCACCATCATATCTAATTTGCCATCAGATCTCATTTAATATATGCCTTTGATGCCTTATCCCAAAAGCGTGATTAATGTAGTCAATCCATAGATTATATGGAAGGTAGGAAACAGGCATGTTGTAGAACAAAACCCTCATTCTCATTTGAAGATAAAGTCTGAACATGTCTTTGGATTATCATCCTTACTTTGTATTTGATCATTAAATATGTGTCTTTTTTCCCCATTCATTTGTTTATACAACAAATATATTATTGGAACTGTACTACAAACTGTGTTGAGTGCTGGGGTAAGGAATGAATAAGACAAAGCTCCTGTTCTCAAATGGCTCATAGTCTATTAGATGAGAAAATCATAGGCAAATAATTATAAAGCAATAAACCTGTTATATTCATATTTACAAGTATATGCTAGCAATTTTTAATCAGTGTCTTTTATATTTGTTTACTTTTAAATTTATTTTGTGCTTTTATTTTGAAGTTTTAAATCTTTTCCATGTGTAACAATGGGTGGCCAAAGAAAATAACATTAGTGTATTATTAACAGGTGGTAAAGCACCAGATAGTCTATATTTCTGACCCTGGGGAAATAAAATTAACTTTCATGTAGCATTATAATATTTTCAATGATGTGTAAGGAAAATCTTTTCTGTATTAAATAATAGCAGGAGAATATTATACCTAAATAAGGACTCTGGTTATTTTACTATTATACAAGCTATAGGACCCCAAACAAAAGGACGAATCTTCTTTATAAAATGTCAGAGGTATTAACTGTGTGAATGTAAGGAATAAAACATATAGAACAATTGGCTCTCTCAGGAGCTAAGCTAGCTCTGATATTTTAGAAGATCACAATGTTTTGACTTCAAAATTCTATTTTCCATGCTTCCCCAGAAACATTGTTTTTGTTTTTACTCCATGTTCGGTATAGCATGAGCTGGCAAGACCAAGACAGGTGTCTGTGCTACATTGTAAACTTCTTTTTGCTTTTCTGAAAAACTTATGCTGGCCTTTAAATATCTTGCTGGTATCTCATTGACACTTTTTCTCATCGATTTAACTTATTCATTTGGTAAAAGAATATCTCATCATGGCTTGCCTAAAACCTATAAATAAGTAAATACAAAAGCAAGCAAAGTAGGTGACAATGGGAGTAGTGTGGATTTAATGGCAATACCAATATTAGGAAACATTATTATCTTTCCTAATAAGATAAGAAAACTTAAAGTTGAATGGTTAAGTAGGTAAATCGACCACAGTCATGCAAATACCGTGTTTCCCAGAAAATAAGACCTACCCATAAAATAAGCCCTAGCAGGATTTCTAAGCATTTGTGCAATGTAAGCCCTACCCCAAACATAAGACCTAGTGATGGGCGTGGCTACGCAGAGTATCTGCACAACCCATGCATTTCTTCACAGAGCCGTAAAGAAGATGAGCAGCCCTTCTCATTTGCCCCATCATGACAGCTACCATCCCAGAGGTGACTGGAAAGGTGTGGGCAGCCCCACCAAGGTTGGTTCCCCTTGTCAGGTTCCGGCCATCCTGTGCATGCTGCAAGCTGAGGCTTTGAGGGGAAAATAACTCATCCCCTGAAAATAAGCCCTAGGGTGTCTTCTTGAGGAAGATATATTTATAAAATATAAGATATATTTATCTTATAAATATAAGACCCTGTCTTATTTGGGGGAAACACGGTAGTAAAGGATTTAGCAAGATTCAAATCCTGGTGTCTCTGGCCCCAAATAAAACAAACTTAGCTAGAGAGGGGATGGGCACAGGGAAGATAAGAGACTTGGGGATCAGTATACCCGAATGGACCAGGTTTACCTTAGAACCTCTGCTGTTTTCTTTATTTCCCCATGACATGTTTACTCTCCATCATGGTTTTTCTAAAACACCTCATCTCACAACTAAGATTAAGAAAGTTCTTGCTGTTTGCGAGACTAGGGACCCAGTAATCACTTCTGACAATTCTATAAAAATTCAGATATAGAAAACACTGGTTAAAAGTAAACGAAATGAGGCCGGGCGCGGTGGCTCACGCCTGTAATCCTAGCTCTTGGGAGGCCAAGGCGGGCGGATTGCTCAAGGTCAGGAGTTCAAAACCAGCCTGAGCAAGAGGGAGACCCCGTCTCTACTATAAATAGAAAGAAATTAGTTGGCCAACTGATATATATATATATATAAAAATATTAGCCGGGCATGGTGGCACATGCCTGTAGTCCCAGCTACTCGGGAGGCTGAGGCAGAAGGATCGCTCGAGCCCAGGAGTTTGAGGTTGCTGTGAGCTAGGCTGGCGCCACGGCACTCACTCTAGCCTGGGAAACAAAGCGAGACTCTGTCTCAAAAAAAAAAAAAAAAAAAAGTAAACGAAATGAGAAAAATGTCTTGGTTCTAATGACAGGATGACCTTTATATCTGTTCATGCTTTCTGCAAAGCACTGTGACTATAACCAGGTGAACATACACACACATAACTATGAATATGCACCTATACACATGTTTGTAAATAATTTAGCTTTGGCTTTATTGAAGTGTTGAATATCTCAATATATTTTGGGGAGGGCTTATACTGAAATAAAGTATGTGTTATGCTATTTAGAAAGAAGTTTAAAATAAACTAACACAATGAGCAATCTATCTTCAAACCCATATTGCCTAGTGCCATGGCTGGCACATACTACAGCTTCAATAAATGTTTGCTAAACTGAATTAAGGGTGCTAAACTGACATTTCTTAATTTAGTTTAAAAAATCTGAATCAAGGGTTTCATCACTATTTAAAATATACATTCTATTACTCCAATTCCATTGAAAAAATTACTTTTTAACTGCCAAACTAATTGATGCTATGAAGTTACCTAAGGATTTAACACTCCTTCACTGTAGGATATATGCGTTAGTATTTTTCAATCTATTTTTCTTTACGAAACAAGGTGAGGGGGATTTTCAACAAATGGTGCCTTTGTATAGTGACCTGAGGATATGATCTAGAATGAATGTTTAATTTATTTCAAACAGGGTCCTGTCAGTGTATCGTATTTCCAAGTAGCAACCAATGATTCATGTTGACAATATGGGCGGTTTATGGAGGCAAAGGTGAGCCTTTAACCTTCACATATAAAATCAAATATCTTTTTTCTTCTGACTGCTGGTTTGTAAGTGCTGTTTCTGAAAACATTGTTATGCTGACCTAATGTGTCTTACAGTTCTCTCCACTTCTCCCTTATGTAAAGACTGCTTGTTGCAACTACAGTCAAAGTTTCAAATCCTATAAACATCTGTGACTCCGAGAGACTTCCACCCCGATTGTGAGAGCGGGAGGCTGACTGCCGCGGTTGATTGCTACCACTTCATAGCTCTGCCATGTCATATTTGAATTTGTGCTTTATAGAGTTTCTGGTGCCTGCTCTGTTTACAGTCATCCCTCAGCTCGCCCCAGAAGGCTTGCTTAGGTATTATACTGTCCTCTCTTTGCAGTTCAAATACACTGACTGCAAAACTTCCGTGCGGTAGCACATAAGGCTTAAGGGCTGGAAGAGTGGATTTGTTATGAGCAGGCGTTGCTCATCCTGGCTTGTCATTTGATGTTGAATTTACCTTAGATATGATTCTGATTTTTAAAAAATCCAATGAGCCACATAGAATGTATTTGGCAAGTCCTGAATTTACACTTGTTGGCACAATAGACCTATGATATTTCCTCAGGTATGGAAATACAAATAAAGATGTTGTGAATATTATTCAGTCTTAGGAAGAAGATCAGAATAGGAGTAACTCCCTGGGAGAAAGAATCAAGCTTTGTATGTCTGAGTGGCTGGAAAGTTCTTTTAAGGAGGAAGTTTAGCTTATGGTTTAGCTCACTGCCCTACTACGCTCAATTAGAGAACACCTTTCATTTCAGCCTCCATGTAAGGATGTCTTAGGACCTTTCCAGCCTCATAAACTTTGTACCCTTTCTCCCTTTCTCTCATCACAGAATCCCTGAGATAGAATAATATTTAAATTTATAATCTAAAATTTAGGTAAAAGTCTTGTCATCCAGGATTTCAGTTTGGTCTAGAAAGTGATCTCTCATTAACATTAAACTATGGCCAATTCACCAAAGAATGGGCAATATCTCTTGTTATAGTTTGATGACATTTTATCAAACAGTACCTACTTTTATTTCTATAATTGAGTTTAGGTCAGTGGAAATATCAGAATATTAAATGGTTTCTCAGAAAAAAAATTTATGTTATATGTATAAGTAGTATATAATTACTACTTATGTATCAAATAAAAGAACACAAACACAATTATGTTGTCATCAATTATTAGTAGTAGTACTATTATCATTTCAAAATAAGATAATATGTTGGTATTAAAAGTAATGTTCAGTGAAGTACAGTATTTTTGTATTGATAAGGAATACCTAATATGTGAGAATCTAAAACAGCGTTTTAGTTTATATTGCTCGAGGATGAAGGGTGCACAGTCTTTAAAAGCAGATAGTTATGTAATCTCTTTTGCATCCTGACTAGTGAAATTTCAGCTTCTACTAAAGAACTATAATATGTTCATATTCTAGACTGATATTATTTTGATATTATATAGTGTTCAGCATAATTTGCACACAGTCATAAAGTTTGCTATCTTAATTTCTTCAGGCAAAATTAGTAATAAATCAAACACAATTGTATTTGAAACAATAAAATGTGGCATTTATGTCATTTTAAATGCATTATCTTCCTAATTAAGAATATATTATATGTGGTTACTTTGCAAACAGTCATTATTTTTAGTTTTACTATAGCATGCTTTATCTGTACTTTTTTTCATTTCTAAGAATAGCAGATAATATGTATATTTTTATTCACACAGAGAAAGAAAAATGTATCAAATTGTACCTTCACAAAAATATCTCAGTATATTTCAAGATCATACATGCAAATAGGTTAAAAATAAGTAATAAAAGATATGGCTAGATTAAGTTACTAATTGGGTTTTTACACTACCACATCACTTTTAAGAGTGATGGAATTAACTGTATTATGCCCCCAAATCTATGCACATAAGTCTTTGTTCAAAAAGCATGTCAGATAGCTAACATGGATTTCTCAAAAAAGAATAAACTCTTATTTAGAGAGTCACCGTATAAATCCCAAAGTAATGTGCCTGATGCTAGAGAGTCTATTCCAGAGGTACATCAAGAGTTCTACTTTAATAAAATGGATAATGTAATATAAATTTATCCATTTAATAAAATGGATAAATGTGAAATATTTTTTAAAATTGTCTTTAAAACCTTGCATCAATTAAGAATCAAAGATGCTATAGCAAAGATCTCAAAATAATAGTGACTTAAACAAGTTGGAAATTTATTTTTTCTCTCACATGACAGTCCAAATATAAACAGTCTGGTGCTGCTCTAGTGGCTCTGTGGTGTCAGGGACCCAGGTTCCTTCTGTATTGTTGCTCAGCCATGTAGTTTTAATCTCGTGATTCTCATATTGCTGCTCTAGTTATTGCCATCCATCTGCATTCCAGACAACATTAAAGATAGAAGGGAATAGAAGCCATTTCCATTCCATTTGGAAGGGTTTGGAAATGACAAATTCACTTCTGTTGATATACCACTGGCCAGCACTTAATATATGTTCATGCCTAATTACAAGGGAACCTGGGAAATGCAGTCTTAGATGGTCAGCCAAGTTCTCAGCTAAAATTCTGGGATTCTATTTTTAAAGAAAGGAGAAAAATCGATATTGATGAGACCATATAACTTTCTGCCATGTAAGGGAAACTATTATTAATAATTATCATAATTTATTGTGGTCTAGAATAACCCTGAAATACACTGCTGTATTCCTCTTCTATGTCCATTCTTAGATATCTATTTAGACTGCTTTTCTTTAGCTCTACTTTACCTGGCTAATTCCTGTTCAAACTTTAGAATTTCTCTAAGATAATATTTACCTAAGAAACATTCATTGATACCCAAATATGGCATAGTCAATCACCCACTATACTTCCATAATAGCTTGTGTATGTCCATTTGGTTGCAGTTATAATAACATATTGTAATTACTTCTTCCCTATCCCGGTTTTCTTCTACTTTAAAAACCTTCATGCAAGGACTGTTTTATTCTTTATATTCCTAGACCAAGGTCTGTTATATGACATATCCACGCATACTTTCTAAATGCGTAAATTAATAAATACATAAATAAAATTGCTCTTAGGTATTGCAGAATTTCAGTTAAGTAGAGTGGGATCCCAGGCACGGAAGTGTACCTGCCAAAGGCTATTAGCTCCAGTATTAAAGGCTAGGATTATCTCATTAGTGAACAGGTTTTGTTCTTGTCCCTTGGTACAGGATGTGATATATATTCTTCAGAAATGTTCAGCAAATACAATCAAAGGAAAAAAATGACATACTCTCAATGGCTGGGTACAGAGGTATGTAGCTGTGTTGATTCTGCCCTGACTGCTTCCAAAAGGTGCTATACACAGGGACTATGAAGTCATACACTGACAATTTGCACAAATTCAGAGGCCCTAATCAAGTAAACATTTTTTTAACTTCATTATACCCTAAATAAGTTTTTATAATTTGAGCATAATTAGTTTTTTAAAAAATAGTGTGAGATATTAAATTTAATACTCTAAGTAATAAAGTATCTAAGATTTAGTATAATTTATAATGTTGCCTTAAAAATCTATTTAATGGAGAGAAGATAGGAAGACATGTGAAAGAGAATGAACACATAATGCAATGATTCTCAAGTACCAAAAAATTTGTCTAAGCTGGTTTGTCGAAAACACAAGTTGAAGTACAGCAGATAAAAATCTAATCACAATCATATATATATATATGTATATATATATATATAAAATTAGTGGATCCCTCAAGAGTATTTTATTCCCTTCATTTCATTTTACTATTAATCTAGTTTAGGTTTTGCCTTTTTTCCCCAGTTGTAGGTTTGTGAAATTTTTACTAGTGTTTGGGCATGCATGGATAAGGGAATATCAGATGAGATCAGCAGGTTCAGGGTGGTATGGCCATAGTTGGATAAGAGAATATCATAATCTGTTTATAGTTGGGTAGATTTAACATGAATATTTAGATATTGAAAATTTTGTTGTTTAAAATAAATTATTTTGAAAATTTATTAAATAAAAAGTATTTGTAATTCTCAAAATAAGATCTTTTGATATTCAAGGGCTATCAGAAAGTATCCCACCTTGTAATATGTTCTCTTTATGTTAACAATAGCTGCATACTTTCCAGATAGCCCTTGTATGTCAGTTTTTTAAAAAACAAATTTGTCAAATTGGTCATAACTTTGGATGTATATTATTATAATCACCAAATATAATGCTTAGTATATGGGGCCTCATAAATGGTGACTTTCATTTTTTTGGTGCTATATTTGTTAGATTAGTATATACCAAAATTCAGTTGTTAGAAAAACAAAACAATGTTATAATACTAAAAGACTGCTCTCCCATACAACTTTCTGTAGTGATGGAAATGTTCTACAAATCTACATCATTCAACACAGCAACCACTGTGACTTGTGGCTATTGGGGACTTAAATGTGACTAGTGCAACTGAAGGATTAAATTTTCAATTCAATTTAATAATTTTAAATTAAAAATTAGAGTAGCCACATGTGGCTAGATAATGCAAATCTAAAAGATTCTGTTAAAGCTATCTTTGAAAGTTATCCATTTGTATTTATCATAAGAATTAAACATTTTGCATGCATTCTTAAGAGCATTAACGAGTCTAAGAAATTAATTTGAGTTTATGCTTAGATGGTTACGTGATTTACTTTTATAATCTATGGTATTTTGTAAAAAAAAATTGGTGATTTTCTATTCAGTTTTAAAAGCTACACTAACTTAATTATTCTGCTGCTTTAAAATTCCAACCATGATGGACATAATAAAATTAAAATGTTAGGTACAGATGCGTACTTTGAATAATTAATATATGATATATTATTCTGATAAACTCTGATTCAGAATAAAATTCATAATTTATCTAGCTCATATTATTTTGAGATCGCAGGTGTTTGAGTGGAAAAAGAAAACACATTAGGAAAAAATTTCAAGAAAACAATCATGTTATTGGTTTATAAAATACTGTACTTAACAACTTAGTTTTTAATGAGGGAAAATGTTAGTACAGTAACACACTATTTCAAAACTATATTCAAAGTGTTTTTCACTATATATAAATGTTTTATTAGAACAATCAGGCAGATTAGATTAAAACCTAAAACATTAAATGATTAGCAGATTGCAGCTGGCAACAAATTCAGGTACTATGTTTTATTGCTTTATGTGAGAGACATACAATCAGTTGAAAAGCAAATGGGAAAAATGGGGCAATGTATGTTAGGTGGCTGGTGTAAAGGAAAAAAAAAAAGCTGTCTGCAATCAGTTACAGTTGACTGAAACAAAAATTAGTCCAGGGATCAAAGGAAATGAATGGCTGACCAGGGCAACCAGAATATCCAACAGTGTGTTAAATATTTATCACAGAGCCACTCTGCCCAAAACAATCTGAATCCTGGCATATTTCCACTAAAATAGCTCATCAGTAATTAATTTGGCATGTCATTTTGCATAAAATTAGTCATTAATATTAGTCTATGTGCACTATGTCAAACTTTTTCCACCAAAGAATTCAATTTCTCTCCCTTCAAAAACATGATAAAATAGCCATTTTATGTTTTGTTTCGAACTCAGGTCATATATTAAAAAGAAAGAAAGAAAGACAAAAAAGAATTGCAATCTCCATGAAGGAGACATCAAAGTTTACAGACCCAATTTATTTGAGGTTTTTCAAGGTCATTGCATTTTTTCCGTTCCACTGCTTGATATTATGTGTACTATAATATGAATAGATCTTTCAGCCAGTCTGAGCTTTAATGAACTATTAAGGCATGTTCAAGATATTTTCTTTTCAATGGGTCTCTCTCAAAGTTTAACAGGTTCTAAATAGAACCTCTGCAAAATGATGTATTTTGAAAGGACCATTGTCCTGGTCTTTCAAAATTAATCTTTCTTTTCCTAAATAGGAACAATATTATAAGCAAAAAAATAAAATGACTGCATCAGGTGATCCTAATTACCTAAAGTAATAAATACCTCACACTGTCCCATCTTTCATAAGTTTTGGCAAAATCACTATATATCCACCATAAATATGCCTTGTAGACTTTACTTTCAAGGTATAGAACATTTTATATAATTCAGTTATTCGAAGTTAAATTACCATGTGCCTAAATAAAAATGCATTCAACAAATTTTTCATTCACATATCCTGGTGACATTTTTTTTTTTCAACTCCATTTTTGGAGCCTACTTTTAGCAAAGGACGATTTCAACAAAGTTTATTTCTGTAGTTTTCTTTGTTTGTTTCTTTTTTGGTCTTTCCCCAAAACCTAAATTGTGGGGAATTCAATTTTTAAAACATCTTTTGGGTGGCATTATTTTAGTTTTCCCTAAAGACATGAAGCTAATCACCAACTGAAGATCAACACCCACACAATTGTCCCATCACTTTGCTGCTTCTAAATTGTTACCCCACCTTCCAATCACCTTCTTGGAATATCTGGTCATTACTTGTACTGTTCCTTTCCTTGACCTCTCCCTGCATTTCTCTGCTCTGAAATGGTATTCTGACAGAGAGAAGCTATCTGCAAGGTAGAGAAATATGAATAGTACTACTATAACTACCACCTCCGCTTCTAACATTGTTGCTGCCAGGTGACTAGTACATGTCTTCTTTCTAGTATCTGGACCAAGCACTTTACTAAGCACTTAGCATGTTTTTATTTTGCCTAAGTCTCACAGTCACTTTGTACAATATCTGTTATTATCTCCATTTTTTAGTTGAGGAAACTGAAGCTCAATTTGTGAAAGTCACTTGCTCAAGATTATACAGCCATTAGGGAAGCCATGATTCAAAATCAAGTCTTTGTAATTCTACATGTGTGTATCTATTTATACACTTTTGTATATGGTAGGCACATTAAAAACCTTGTCTGTCTTCATTGCATATATAATGTAACATCATGTTATTCCCTGATAACTCCTCTAATCTAAAAAATCATGTGATTTCAAATTTGTGGTGACATCCTGTTACTTTTAGTCACATTCTCCCCAAAACAACAAGAATACCATCTATCTTCTTACCCAGAAAATTCTTACTAATTGTAACCTAGCTAAATACTGGTCATTTCTCCCAAAGCCAGACTTATTTCAGTTGCTTGGGTCAACAGGTAGTGGCCCTCCTGCCCCATCTTTGCTACAATCCCTCTTTGTTCTTCCCCTTCTACTTGCTTTCTCTGTTCCCTAATGAGATTGTGGTGTTTTTAATTTCTATCTTTCAGCTCTGTACCCTCTGTTTCTTCAATGGAGGTTAAATAGTTTATGGGGATACATACTAACAGCCTCAATATCTTAGAAAACAGCAGGAAACTAAAAAAGCGACACCCAAAGTGTAAAGAGTAAGCGAGCAGAGGGTTGGATGGTACCTCACATCTCTCATTTAAAACATATGGTTTTAAAATATATGTGTATATTCACATATGTGTGTGTGTGTGTGTGTGTATATATATATATATATATATATATATATATATCATACTTATAAAATATACAATGTTTATAAAAATGTCTCTCCTTACTTGATAGTATTAAATAAGAAGTAACTTTAGGTGTTTTAATGGTAATGTATTTACACTTTTAAGAGCCTTTTATTTAGAAATGCATCCTGCAAGTAATTCAGCAGAAAGGAGAAGAGGATATATATGAAAGAAAACAAGATTGGCCTTGAGGGATCATTATTCATGCTAGGTTATGGGTGCATGGGGTTCATTACTGATCTTTCTACTTTTATGTATGCTTGAAATCATTGACAATAATTTAAAAATCTCTTTAAAAAGAAGTGCATGGTATGTTCCTTTTGATCCAACCTTTTATGTAACAGAGTCCCCTCTGCAACAACGTCCCAGTTTATTCTTCCAACCCTCTCAAATGAACATTTTCTTCTCTATAGTAGGGGTGCAATTCATAGTGTTAGGAGTTTTTGTCACATTGCTTGATGAAGGTCCAAACTTATGCCTTTATAACCCCAAGACTGTTGACTGTCTTTGTAACATGTTAGGAGCCTGGCAATGTATGCTACCCTTCAGGCTCATTAGTCTGTAAAGTTTCACTTCTGTAATTGTAATTTACTTCCATTTTTTCATTGCCTCTATAAAAATGTTGTTGGTGGTAATGATAATGATAATATATAATTATCCTATGTAATTTAGAAATTTTGACTTATTTAGTACTCAAACAGCTCTAGGAGGCAGGTGCTGTCATGATTTCCACTTTGCAGATGAAGAAACTACCGTGCAGAGAGGTAGCTTGCACTTGCATTGGTGACACGCTCACCAGTGACAGAGCTGGGATTGGAATCCAGATAGGCAGTCAGTATTTACCAGATGCTTCCTCTATAATACTGGGTCAATTTATGAGCTTTCCAAACTACTTTTGTTCTCCCAAATTCCTCTTTAAACAACAAAAGCAGATTCAACACCCCACACTTTTGCTTTCTCGCCTCCAGTGTGTCTGCCTTCTTTAACTGGCTACCCCAACCACACGCCCTCCTGGAGACTGCCTTTCCCAAGGTGGGACGCTCCTCGCTGGCCGTGCTCTGCCTCTGATCTCTGCCTTCTGCAGGAGGCAGGTGGGCAGAGCAAAATTCAAAGATGCAAGCGCTGATCTGCCACACACCAGCAGACTCATTTGAATAGCTCTCTGCTCCTGGCTGGACCCACGTGTTTCGTGTTCCAGGATCAGACCAAGAGATCTGAGGCACTGCAGGGGCAGCGTGACAATGCAGGACCCCATGAGCCCTGCTTCTACTCTAAGAAGTTACCGCAGTTGGAGTACTGTCCTCGGTGGTCCTCTAACTTGTAAGGGCAGCTTTTATAACATTACTGGACTTCTCGTGCCTCACTCTCCTGCACCTGATGTGGAATCAGTATGACACAGGAAGTTAGTTTCATTCATTTTTGTTGAATAGCTAGTAGTCTCCTTTAACTTGTAAGTGGTTAGCGCACTAGGAACTTCTTTACTTTTCAACATATTAATAGAGTATATGCCCAATACCAGTTCATTGGGTTATAAGTTAAAATTAACCATGAACACAAATGATATCTGCTGGGTAATAAGCTATGTGCTTGGAAATTAAAATCGAACAGGAGAGTTTCCAGCTTAGAATGCATATTTTGGGACACACATGTTGAATGACAACCTGTTAACAAGTGAAGCTTTTACAAATAAAGCAAGATATAAAGAACTAAGGGGTAGGTTTCAGTCTTTTAATGTTGACAACTAAATGAAAACTTGCTTTTCACAACTGGAAAGGCAATCGTTGCTCTTTTGATTAAACATCATCAGACTATTTATTCATTTTTTTCCACAAACTCAAGTGCCTCTTATCTAAAAGGACCTGTTCTAGCTAGTGGCTACAGAAGGAGGGAAGCGGCCTTCCCTCCAGCGTTTTATAATACTAAAAAGAAGGTGAAAATGACTGTTGCATCTGCAAGTGATAATAGAAGAGTATTCTGGAACAATGTCCACAAGAGTTAAGAGGAAGATGGGAGCTTGAAGATGTGGATCCACATCCACATTCAGCCAAGATGTTTCCTTTGTATTATAGGAAAACAAAACATGATTTTAATGACAAGGAAGGAATTGTTAGCTTTTGGAAAGGTAGAATGATCTAACACCCACACCATTTTAAGACTATAAAGTATTAGTCAAATCTTAGTCATGAGAAGTTTATGTCCTTACCCTGAAAATTGTCAGGTTTCAAATTTTATATGTTTCTGCAATGATGGTTTCTATTTCTGGAAACTGCTGTTCCCCAGGAGGTTAGAAGGACTGTTGGAAAGCAGAGTTAAGCCCTTTTTAAAAATGTATTTATTTATTGGACAATTGGGTATGTGTTTGTCAAGCAAACATTTGGGGGGAAAAATGATCATCCGGATAATTTACTTCTCAATGTCTAGCACAACTAGTTCTTTTCCTTACCTCCCTTCTCCCCACTGACTGACTAATTGTTTTGCCTTTATATGAAAGCCCATACGAGTCCGATTTTCTCCTGCGAATTTCATTTACTGGTAATGTCAAGTACAAATCCTTATTAGACCACAGTGATGCACTGTGTAAACCTCTTTAATCACCTAATTGTTTTGCCGGGAGAAACAGTTCTGGTAGGAATAAAATTCCTTTAGTGATTATAAGAGTATCCTCTAGGCTTCTAGATTAAGAAACATCAGAAAAACGAAGACTCTAAATGCCTTTAGAGTACCAATTTATTATTGGATCTTAACTCCTTTATTTTATTTTTCGTGTTTTGCAAAAGAATCTTTATCTTCTTGAACTGTGTGTGATTAATTATAACATAATACGTTAAGATAGCACTTTTTTCCTGAGTAAGCTATATTTCAGAGCAGTTTTGTGATATATAGATAAGCTTATCTTGACATACGAAATGATTTAGAAACAAAGACAGCTGAGCTGCTTAGAAAAAATGCTCTCCGTGGCATAACAGTGAGCTTACCAAAATTTGTCAAGAGAGAAAACTAAGGCTACTTTCAAACTCTATACTTCTTTGCCATTTCAAACTGTATTAGAAAAGATTTTATTTTTGTAGCCTTTGATGTAATTTTTCTGAATTTTAATACTCCAGGTACTTTTACAAGACCTCAGTCATGAAGTGCTCTGCCAGTGAGGTAGAAATCAGCTGCATTTCAATTGCATAAAAATTGCCCAATGGTGGGTGCAAAAAATGGCAGGGATTCTAGTGTTATTTCACTTATTTATTAATGATATAAAGAAATAAATCAAACAAATGAGGTTTTTCTAAGGATAGTTTAAATCAAGGACAGAGAGAATAGTCCCAAGATCTACAGCCGTTAACATAAAGAACTAGAAATCAACTTTGATTTGGAAAAGGCAAAATGACAGAACTGAGGGAAGTCATGAGAAATATAGTGGCTGTGAGACCTTGAATATGCCAATGCTACAAAACAATTAGATGATGGTAAATTCCTATTATGGTAGTAAAGAGAGATATAATGTAGATATGTTCTGATTCAGCAATTCTTGGTCCAAGGCTTGCAGACTATGTATCACTCACAGCAATACATCTTTTCTAGTTGGCTGGTGTGAACTGGTTGTTGTCCCTTCTCTTGCTGAGCCCTCCGCTCCCCGGCACCACCACCATTTCATGCAACACAAGGTGTTCATTCAGGAGTACTCCCACCTGCATGGGTCTTGGGCTCTTCCTGCCACCATTTATTGATTCATCCTTAAAGGGCTTTGGGAACTTGTCAAGGCAGCCAGTGGCTATTGAAGATGTGCAGCATTTAAATTCACTCAAAGTGTGGGAAGAACTGCCAGTCCCAATAGACCCTTCTGCCAATATCAGGTTACACTTGCAGCAATTACTGTTAACTATCGCTATTGCTATTAAAGTTATCTCCTTGTAAGATCAGGGCCAAAAGAAAAAGGAAAGAGGGAGAGATTGCTTTTAGTAAGGATGACTGAGCCTGAAAGGGGTCAGGGCATTCAGAGAGCTTTGAAGACAGCTGGAAGGCCTTGGAAGAAGCACTGTCAACCTGAGACTCTCCACAGTCTTCAGAATCTGTCTCTCTGGTGGGCACTATGTTTTATTTTTTCCCTTGTCCACTCGCTGGTTTAATATGAGAGAAATCAATTGCCTATTGGCTTCTGCAAAGTTTTGGACATAAGGGTCAATTGTTTCACCTAGAAATACACCTAGGTAAAAGGATTAACAGTCTTTGTCTGTGCCAATAATTTGAATGTAGTGTGGATAATTAAAAGTGATGGCAGAATAGATGCCTTAAAAGATTTTTTTAAAAAGTGTGATTAGACTTTCACAGTTATGGACAATATCAGACACTATTATATTAGTTCTCAGAAAAAATGTCACATGATTGTATGTGGAAAATGACTGACAATACCACTTACATTCCTAGTGTGTCTGTATTTTTAAAAATGATTCTGTTCAAAAAGTACAAATCTTTATTTGTGTCACCGCTTTATGAAGTATATAGATATACTTGGAACATGCTCAGATGTCTCCTAATGAAGACTTCCTCAAGGCTAGATTAAGCAGTGAGGGCTCTTGATACCCTATAAGCATTGAAAGTATTTAAAAAAATATTTTTGATGGTTTTCTATCAATAACGAATATAATCTTCTTGTTTTTGTTGTTGTATAAATGGACCTAAATAAGTAAAAGCCTTAATAGAAAACCAGTACTTAAAATGACAACCAACAGGTTGGCCGGGCGTGGTGGCTCACGCCTGTAATCCTAGCACTTTGGGAGGCCGAGGCGGGCGGATTGCTCAAGGTCAGGAGTTCGAAACCAGCCTGAGCGAGACCCCGTCTCTACCAAAAAATAGAAATAAATTAATTGACCAACTAAAAATATATATACAAAAAATTAGCCGGGCATGGTGGCGCATGCCTGTAGTCCCAGCTACTCGGGAGGCTGAGGCAGGAGGATCGCTGAGCCCCGGAGATTGAGGTTGCTGTGAGCCAGGCTGACCGCCACGGCACTCACTCTAGCCTGGGCAACAAAGTGAGACTCTGTCTCAAAAAAAAAATATATAAAAAAAAAAAAAAATGACAACCAACAGGTAATATTAGGTAGTTTCTTTTAATGTCTTAGTTAAAACTCAGTCATCTTTAGCCCACCAATTCACCAAGCCATGCCACCAAACTAACTTCCCTTTGCCAAAGCTCTACTTCCACTCAAATCCCCAAAATACATGTTCAGTTCAAAGGTCCCATCCTATTTTCTGTCATTTGAAAGAGAAACTGGACTGCTGGGTGAATCTGTTAATGCCCCCCCACACACACACACACTGCTCTCCAACAGCTCCTGATACCAAGGCGGCAGTCTGGGTGCCAATGTTGCAGCACCAGGTGCAGAACTCCCACAAAAACACACCCCAGCTCATTTCCTTGTGGCACACTTGAGTGACAAGGGCTTTTCTGGATGGAGTATGTCTCTAGAAGCAGTTCTCTTCAAACCCATGTTCTGTCTGCATGCTGATCCTTGGTTTCTTGTCTCACTGACAATTCACTTCTGTGGAGACCTCCTCTAATGAAGAGAAATATTATTTTGAATTCAAAGAGAAGGGGTCTAGGAATCCTTTCCTTCCTGATGACCTTTCGATGCCCAGACAAATTTGACTTCACCCTTTCGTTTAGGACAAAGGCAGAGGTTCAAGGGAACAAAAGATGTGTGACCACCTCATCCAGCTGGCTCCTGGCATGGACAAAGCCAAAACAGAAAACAAACAAAAAACCCTCAAACCTCCTTAAGCTCTGCTTCTACAAGCTGGGAGTCTAATTGTTTCACATCTACATAACTACAGGGGACACTCAAATAGTTAGTTCTTCCATAAACAAGTGAAGTGTGCTCCAAAGTGACTTTCAGCTTGAAGAGCTCCTTGAATAAAGCAAGTAGTTGGATACTCAGTGTTCTGGACAAGGGGTGGAAAGGACCAGTAGTGACACTATGGAGTTGTTTAGCTAGCATTTATTGAGTGCCAACTGTGTGTTCTATCCTTCCATAGCTGTCTGTATTCAGTATTTTGACCTATACACCATTATGAAGTACTGAGAGAGTGGAATATTGTATGAAATATAATAGAATGTGTAAAATACAAATGAGAATACTGAAATTGATGCTTTAAATAACTTCCCTAAAGCCAAATGTGGGGTTCCAAAGTTATTATCATCTCTACTCCAGCCTTCATTCTTCACATGTTGAAAATGGTTTATGGAGATTTTTTTTTTAGCTACTACATCGTGCAGTGGATCATGTCAGCTTATCCAAAATTATTAATAAGAAAATCAAGTGAAGGCAATTAGAATTGTAACAATGGAAGGGAAGCTTAACATAGCTAGTTCTACTTTGCTTCTGACCCTGCAATAATATTCTTTAGGTTAAAAGTTTCTGCTAAGCTGTGCACCTGGGCTAGAAGAAAGATACTATCTCTTTATCAAAACTAACTCCCAGGGAACTAAGAACAGTATGCACACAAATGACAATGCTATGGTAAAGATTTTTAGGATCATACTGGCCTTCATCATCCAAGGTTAACTGACCAAGAGTGAGGAAGTTTGACAACCTCCTCAGACCCTCACTGACACCCAGATATCTGTAGTCCTTGGTTACCTCTTATAGCCCAAAGCTCCTCCCCTCCCCTTAAAATAAAAAGGAGCATAAAGTTCTTACTAACTAAAGATGATTCTTTGGGACATCAGCCCTTCATCTCAGTTTTCTGGCTCAGCAAGTAGAAGTCGCTTACCCCAACACCTTGCCTCTCAACTTACTGGCTGTTCTGCAGAAAGGAGGTAGGAGCTTGAACTCACTTACAAAAGGCAGACAGCGGTAGGAAGAGTAGGAGTCAAGGGATTGCTTCATCCTTTCTCTTCCATTTTGCTTCTCTGGGTTACAAGGGGTCAGAAAAGAGAGGAAAGTGCCAGCGCATCACTCCCTGAGCCAGGCGACTGTGACTGCAGCATGTTCTGCCACTATCCATGGTTCTAGAAACCAGTGGAGCACTTTGTGCAATAGCAACAAATAAAAATAATTTTTTTAAAGTGGATTTCAAATGACCAATAACCAGATTGCTCATATTGTATGTAAATGATGCTTCTCATCCATTATTGAATTAAGCAAAGATAAATTATCGCAACCTATTGCAACTACCATGTTTGAACATGTTAGACTTTTGGCACGTGCTGAAAGTACATTTTGCTTGATTTTTAACATTTGTGAATTCTTATTTCATTAGTAACTTATGGAGTATAAGAAGAAAAACTTTCGATAATATGGAGGTTAATTGGAGTCTTTGATCTTAGGCAAATAACAAAGTCTTTGTAAGACTTTGTTTCCTCATTCTTGTACTTTTTGAACTTGATGTTACTTACCCAGTCTGCTTTTCCTATAGTTACATGCATCACTGGCTGTGTTTGTCTTCTTACAGTTTTTTGTTTGTTTTTGTTTTGTTTTTGTTTTTGAGACAGTCTCACTTTGTTGCCTGGGCTAGAGTGTGGTGGCATCATCATAGCTCACAGCAACATTAAACTACGGGACTCAAGTGATCCTCCTGCCTCAGCCTCCTGAGTATGTAGAACTACAGGTGTGTACCACCACACCTGGCTAATTTTTTTTTCTGTTTTTAGCAGAGATGGAGGAGTCTTGCTCTTGCTCAGGCTGGTCTCGAATTGCTGACCTTAAGTGATCTACCCACCTCAGCCTCCCAGAGTGCTAGGATTACAATTTAATTGCAAATGCTTTGTATGCTGCCTGACACATTATAAGTGCTCAGTAAATATTTCATGAATAAATGATTGCTGAATAGATTAAGAGATATGTAATATCATTGCAACAAAGAAAAATATTAATTTTTCAAGTTCATTACCCTGCCAAAAAGATTGTCATTATGTCCTTGCTAATACTGAGCACATCCTCTTGTGGAAAATTCAAATTATAAAATCAATTTTATAAAAATTTATAACATTATAAAATTTATAAAATCAATTTTATAAAATTTATAAAATCAAATATAAAATCAAATTATAAAATGCAAATAAAGATAACAACTAGTCACTGATAACTAAAATAAAACATATAAAATTTGATGCTGAAAACTTTAGAAAAGTTCAAATGATTTTATAAATGTAAGGGAATATTATAACACATTCTCTGGCAGCTAATGCCACCTATACTGGGAATGAAACTCACACTGTCAGTCTAAAGAAAATATGTTACACATGCCACCATTTGGTGAGAATATGGAGTTGCAAATAATTACTGCTAATTTTCACATCAGAATATATGAGGGAAGTTCCTTGCTTAATGTAATGATATATTATTTAAAATTGGAAATAATGCTCATGGTTTTTAAACCATGGCTTAAATTATGCATAATATTATAAAATATATATCCGTGAATTTAAAATGTTACAAGAATCACATTTCCAATTTGAATAGATTTAGCAGTTTTAATATAAATAGAAGAAAGGATTTTTGCTTACCAATCGCTAATGGTTAGTTTGAGTGTTAATTTCTAACCAGTGTAAACAGGACCAAGGGGATTGAAATCTGTGCGGTATCATTTATTGCCAAAGTTGACAGGACTCAGGAGGCTACACTTTCTTCAGTGTATAAAGCTTGACTTTAATAGGATAGATCTTTCATATGTGAATCCTAAATTGATACTGAAGCCAGTTCCCAAAGAGGAGTTCCAGAAATAATTCAAACTAAGAAAAAGTGTTTTCCCTTCTGAGGAGAAGCTCCAGGTTACGTCAAAACCAGCAATCAGTTGGTGGTAAAATCTTCCAATTCCACCTGTCCTCTAGTCTAGGGTTTTTCTTGCTATGCTTCCCCCCTCTCTCAGAGGCACATTCAGTCCTCTTTGTAGAAGAAGACACTGGCCTCAGCAGATGGGCTCTCTGGGTGAGCCAAGCAGCACCAGCTACAGGGTAGCACAAAGAAAAAGGTATTTGCGGTAAAATTTTAACTTTGCCTACCTATTGGTATCTTCTTCCATCTAATTTCTCTGCCACTTGTCAATTTTGGACACAGCTATTGCTAGTCCCAGGCAAAGGTAAATTTAGAAAAGTGCATGTTCTCATACATTTCAGCTTTTTAAAAAAATACTATCTTTGTTTGTTTCCTGGTTTTCTGATTAACACTGTAAGAGCAAAAACAGAAACAAAAAACTTAAAGCTCTATTCTTAGCATGCACAGAATCTAAAAAAAAATGTAGAATTCACTTTTGATATATATGTTTTAAAGTAAAATGTATTTCTCTAAAATTCTTAAAGCTTATATGGGTAGTTGCTGAAAAATTGTGAGGTATAAGATATAATTCAATTCTCCTCAATAAATCAATTCAGTGTGTTATACCGATAGAATACATAAGTTCCATGGTAAGGAAGAAATATTAGAATTGTGCTAAACAGCAAATGGAATCTCTGGAATTTTACCCCATCTGTAAATGACCAGTTGAATGTACTTATAGGAGCTATCATATAAAATTAGCAGAGACCCTATCTAATTAATCAACCTGTATAGAAACAACCCCTCTGTGAATGAATAAACTTTACCAGTTTTTGGAAAAGATACCTTAACTTTAGCTGCAAAAAGTCAGAATAATCCTATATATGCCATTCAGTTAAAAATAAAAACTAAAATGCTATATAGATCAGAAGAAATAATCTACCCTCTTATTATTATTGCCTAGACACCACACCTATTCAGGCCATTGAGGTAAATGTTTAGTAAGACAGACACTACATAAAGTATTTTTAAGTTGGTAAACACATTGATTATTAAAACAAATTTGGGATGTTTTAGGCTGTATATGCAATTTTACTTTAAGGAATTATGTTTGAACTTCATTATTTCTAGAGAATATATAAGGCATATCTTAGTTAAAAAACGTATGCAATTTCTGTAAACTAAAACAATAGTCTACAATTACTTAAAAAAAAACCCGCCATATAGTTGCAGTGTTTTGTTTGGTCCCAATAATATAATTTTGTTATTTATAACATTGATTAATGTTGCTAAATAACCATTGGTAAGAAGATTTCAAAAGCTGAAACAATAGAGTGATTTTGTTTTCACTTATGTATGCTGTTTGCAAAAATTCAGCTGATATGGTGTTTCCTATCCAGATTTGGGGAGAATTTTATAAGCCATCTGCACTGTCTGATTCATAGAATTGACAACCAAAGCCTCTAAAGATTTCACCTTTAGAGAAAGGTTGCACACAATTTCTTTGTTGTTATTATATTTTAAGATGAAAATGCCCTGATATATATTGAGTGAAATATTTTTAGTTACAAATAGTTGGTCAGTAATGGCATAGTATGTACAGCAATGAAGAAAATAAAAGTGGAAAAAATAACTCCATAGGTAGAAATAGTAGAATAAAGTAAAATTAAGACTAGATTCTGAGCTCCAAGTCATAGGAATTTTTTATTAGAAATATTTCCATGTGTATTTTAACTCAATAAAATATAAAATAGTAAATATAAACACTATTTTAGAACCACTTTAACCACTCTCTAGCTTCTGATGTTAAAGTCTATTTTTAAGTTATTTTTAAAACTTATAAATTATTAGTTAAAATATGATTACTACAAATACTTCATTATTTTTAATAATTAGTAAAAGGACCCCAAACATATGTGTAAAATATGTTATAAAATGGTTTATACCTAGGTACAGTCTACAGATCTCAGAAAGATATCCATACTGTTTATGTTAAATTATTTTACTTTTTTTTCTTGTGTCAGTATATATTAGTGGTACAAAGAAAAGTCTCTTTTTCTTTTTTTGGCTGACTTTGCTCCTTTTGAAAGTAAGCACCTGGATTAATAAATCACCCGAAAGTATTCTTTGTGCATTCCCTGTTGTTTTCCTTACAAAGAAATCCAAAGAATTAGCAAAAATTGGTGTCACCATTTGTTTTAGAGGAGATGGCTTCAAAAAATGGTTACTTTTATCATAGAGCCTACCATAAATTAATGACATTTGAAAATTCATTAGCTAAGTGTCGTAATGGTTTGTTTATCATCAAAAGTCAATTGGGAATAAGGGGTGGAGATGGGATCTGCTGTTTATTTGAAGACTGTGTTAGCACCTAAGCACTTGACATGTTTTAAGTTATTTTTTCACAACTCATCCACCTTTTTATAAGTGTGAGATAAGGATGGAAGAGAAGGCAGAACATGCACAATCTACATTTTATAAGGCTGAAAATGGCACTTCAACATGAATATACTAATGTAGATTTGAATAGCTTCCAGGCATTATTCTGCCAAGAAAAGCATCAATTTATTTTGTCCCCTTCCTTTTTGGATTAAGTTTCAATATTGCAGCCACAAGGTCCTCAAAAAATTGTAGGGGCAAATGTCTTATCTGCACAGCCGTTTGCCCCTTCAGAACCAAGTGATAACCAAACAAATCCCAAATCATTTTATGAGACCCCCTTGAAACTACACTTCTGTTTTACCCTTATCATTTTCCAAGGAGAAAATCATAGAGCCTGTGGAGTAATGTACGTACAGTACCACTGACAAGCCAAGCAGTGCTTGCTTTATGCCATAGATTCTCTCCTTGTTTCTTCTGTGTACCCAAAACATGAAAATATGCCACTGCGGAACTTGTCATTCCCATTGATGGCCGCAACAGAGCAAAGGGAGCAATACAGGCCACAGCTGGTATAGGAAGAAGCAGAGGTTGAACCTGGCTCCATTATTGGCCTTTCTTCCTTTTTTCCTTTGCTAGATAACAGTTTCCCCCAAGCACCAACATTCTTCTGTCGTTTCATCTTACACTATGACATAAACCATGCTGAAATTGTTAACAGCTCACAGTATCACTGAGTTATTGTATTTGGCCAACTGTCCTGTAGTGCTGTGATTATAACATTGACCCTATGGCCAAAAGGCACAAGAAGGTGTAAGGAAAGTCCCTTTTAGGTGTATTTTATAGTGAGGCGTGTTTTAGGGATTATTAGTAATGTTGTTCAGATTGTATAGCCATGATTACATCTTTATGTGTATAGTGAAAAATTTTAAAAAATCATTAGAATAATTCCAACCTAAAGCACAGTTTCATAATATATATTCAAGTATTCTAAAATGCTGAGATAATTGATGCCAGATTATAATACATATTATGACATATACCATCCAGAATTCAAGTTTTAAAACTCACATGAGGTTCTATCTCAAATTAAGCATGTATGAGCCAAACAAAGTATAAAATACAAGTTATACTTTTCAAAAAACTCAGACTTTTAGATATGTTTGCCCGAAATGTCTAGTAAATTATATATATATATATATATATATATTGAATTCTCTCAATTTCCTATCCCTCTTAGAGCAAGATAAATAAATAAAATTTACCAGTTTCTAACATGTAATCAACGTGATTATTCGCCTACATTCTTTCCTAAATATCTTCTTTCTTTCACTGGCAATACATAATGGTTTTTTGTTGTTGTTGTTAAATTTGAATAAATTGTGAAAAAAGAAAAACATAAATTCTGATAGATGATCTTTCTATGACATCTTTAGAATCCATTTGAACATAAAAATTGTATTGAAAATGAATCAAATGCTATCAATTAGAATTATGTGTAAAGTAGAGAACACCAACAAACAGCTGCATATTTCACAAGTACAATAATACAGACTTTGTTTTTTTTATGAATTTAAAATAAAAAACTATTTGTAAGGCACATGAATGCAATTTTCTTTTCCACTTGACATTGGAGATTCTTTCAGCATCTCAGTGCTTTGAAGTATTTTTTTAAGGGCTATATCTTGGCTGGCACAGAATTAAGGTTATTTAGAAAGAATAAAGAATATACATCAAATATCAGAATTACTACTCAGAAAACATCATCTGCCACAGTGTGTAGTAGGGCTTTTCATGTTTGTTTTCTGGTCAAGGTATACTGCATATTGTTTAGACTTCATGCTGATAAGTGCAGGCATATGATTAGAGCAAATTTGCCTTTAATCAGCCATGGGTATTTTGGTACATCTCAGAGTGTTCAGTCATCTAATAGAGTTTTGTACATTTTATTTTGGAAAGCTCAGAAAATGGAACTACATTAAAAAAAAAATGTCAGGACTCTGCTGTTTGACAGTCCCATGTCTTCATTATCATTTATCATTCATTGTTTTTGAATGCAAATTATAAGAATCATTGACTCTCCATTTAAAAACCATTCACTTTGGAGCTAAATTTTAATAAAATCAAACAGCATGTTCCTAGCTTATTCTTTTTTGTTTGATATCACCTATATAATCCTTAACATTCATTGCAATAGTGTCTTCATAGATTTCTATAAAATGTCTCTAATGGCAAGCACTAATTAATCATATATTAAGCTTTTTTTTCTCAAATTTTCAATTACAGATACACACTAAATGAGAAATCATTTGATACACAGATATTAAATATTGCTTTTACCTTTATTTCTTATCAGGTTTTTCTTTCCATTTTAAAATAAAATCTTTCATAAATCATAGCCCTCCTATAGGTCTGTGGCATTTAGATTGGATTAAGTCATAATGATTACTAAGGGAAAAAATGCCATCTTAAGACCCATGAGTGATAAATGTCCACATTACTACTGTGCAGGTGTTTGAAGGTTTAAGAATCCTGTTGAGAAAGCAACCATAGAGAGTTTGCAGAAAATTACTCTCTTCTCACCTTTAATTACATTATTTAAGTTGAATATTGCCTCTACTGAATAAAGCAAAAGTAATAAAGTCATTTTCATTTATTATGCAAAGTCCTTTTCAAACAAATTATGGGGACTGACGGAGCAGTTAGGCATTCTTCATAAAGTATGAAGCATCTAGACTGACTTGTGAACACAAGAGAATTTTAATTTAGTTGAGGCGAATAGCAGTTTATGATGAAAAGAGGGGAAAAAAAGCCAGTGTTCTTATGGAATTGTTTCTTTTTACAGTTTACATAATGCCTTTGTATATTATAATAAAATTAACATGACAAATACTCTCTGAAAAAAACATATCAAGCAATGGAAAATTATCTCCTTGGGGTAAAGGTATATGATCAATAAGTGTTCCTTTTTCTTCTCAAAAATAATAACTATTCCTCCATTTTAATACCTTTTTCAAGTACAGCATATTGCTGTTTCTCCAAATTATTACTAAATTGAATAAATTGTTTTGAAGAGAAATCATTGTAGAATGCAATTACTATTTTAATTGGGAGCTAAATTAGTTTTAATATTATAAGAATTAGTCAAGATGGGCTTAATTAGAACCATTTTAATAATTTCATTTTACTTGGACCTTAAATGTTATTTAATATAAATTGATGACTGCTATTTAAATGTTAGAATAATGTGTGGTGTTTGAAAGAGTTCCACTTGTAAGTAAAATTTGTTGATACTTTTCCCATATGCCCGGGCATATTTCTTATTTTCCAGAGGGTCTTGGAAAGGACATTGAACATGATATTAGCATTTTCAAGCAACTGTGGCTTTCTTTATTAAAAGTCAGGTCTTTTTTTTAAGAAAAGAGAAGTCTAATGTTCATGGATTCGGCAGCTTCCCCATCCATAAAATGGGGATGAGGAGGTACAAATGTATGTGAAAATACTTTATAAGCTACAAAGTATTTTTCAAATGTTGGTTAGCATTATTGAAATTGTAATTAATTTTAAGTATTATTTATAATATGTGTTATCTGTACCCAAGCACTAGAATTAAAAAAAAAAAAAAGATAACCATGTTATCCATGGCTCAACAGATGATAAATGTCAGTCGGTCGGTAGAACAGTTTCCAAGTCAACATTCAGGGTAAATTTCAAGATTTAAAAAGTGAGGAAAGCCTAGGATTTTGTTACTATATGCCACTGCTTGAGTAAATGACAGCCCCTTGTGTCATCATCATAGAAACATTGTATTTGTGTATCATGTATGCATTTTCTCCTTGTGCTTTGCGATCCAGTTAATTCTATAAGAATTCACAAATAATTCAAAATTAAATCAGGAATTATACATAATTTCTTAGATCCAGAAACAGAGGATTTAGACTTTTTAAACATAAAAGCTGTGATTAATATCATTATATTAAAATTCCAGTTGATATTCTGATATTTTATTAAAAATAAACATATGACAGCCTATAGGGGCAATTCATTGAGTTAGAAATAATAGTCCAGTTTATTCTGGGCCTCCAACTCCACCATTTTACAAAAAGTGTTCCTTCCCAGGTAAAACTTTTGTTTGTTGTTTTGTTTTGTTTTGTTTTTTAAATGTACTTTCTTTCAGAGTAAGCAGACAAAATAATTTTTGAGGTCAATATTTTTTATAATCAATACTGTTTAAATAGCAGTAATGATAACGATTTAACAAAACTGTCCTTGTTTAGTAAAATCTTTCACACACACAAAAATCCCTAATCTAATGTATATGGTTTCTCTTCTTTAGAATTAAAATAATAAATGCTACATAAAGCAACAACAGCCACAGAATCACAGACTGAGACTGAGATCTTTGAAATATTTTAGAATGATGAAAATATTTAAGCTGTAGACAATCTGTTAAATAAAGGTTAAATATTCAAATAAGAGCTCTACTGTTGCCAAAGCTAGACCAAAAAGTTTACAGCAGCTGTTAGTGAATTGGTCACAAGACAGGCACTTTTCTCTTGAATATCAGTTTCCGTTCCCTGTCACTGTGCCTGACTCTCTCTCTTCGTCTCTTTTTCTCTCAGGAGTCAGTAGTGTCTGTATCTCTGTAAGCCCTGCAATCTGTCTTTCTCCCATGTGTCAGCAGCCCTCAGTAGAAAACAAATTCCTGACTTGGGGCTCAGAGTCAATCATAGAAACGAATTTGTGCATGTCCAAGTGGGATTTTGACATCAACTGTATCACCACCAAATTGAGACGTACATAATGCCACTGAGCCATCCAGTATAACAAAATCCAGGCACAGTTTTGAAGTAGATGGAAGTTTCTCTTCAGAAACATTTTCCTTTGAAAGCTACCTCCTTGGGCACTGAAATAATCTTTTGGTACTGGATCCTTTCTATTGCATAAAAGGGTGAAATTATAAGTTAATTACTACCCGGCAGCAAATAATATAGACCCCTGTAAAAAAGTTTTGAAATTAAAATTTTAAAGAAGACACCATAACAAAACAAAATAAAACACTTCCTTATTGCAAAGGGCTATGGGATTTCCAATGTGAAAGAAAATTATTTTAATGTTGATCTTGGTTTTAATGTGGGGTGAAATTTTCCCTGCACATTTTAAATTATAAAATATAATCGTGGCAGCTTCATCTTCTTCCTGCCCCTCTCCTCCTCCACTCCCTCCTCCTCCTCCTATCTATATCTGCTCACATGCCTGGCTCTTTAACTTCTTCTCTGAAACTATTTATTACACAACAGAGCTTGACCATGAATCTAATTTGAGTGTAAGATGTAATTAGATATCTAAAGGAGTAAAAGGCATAATTTTGACTTATTATAGTTGGTTGCTTTGAAGTCAGCATCTACCAAGCTTCTTCTATTTCCTTTTGTATTTGAAAAATATGTTCTAGAAGAAATGTATTTTATGTCTTTTTGTTGTTGCTTTTCATGAATTTGGTAACAAAAGAAGACAGCACAGAGATGGCAACTTTTAGATAGATTAATGGAAACATTTGAAAATATAATATGTTGAAGGGCCTCATCTATAGTATATTGATGGATTTTTTTTTCCTCTTTGAATACTGCATCAAAGAAACTTATAAAACTTTGATATCACCACACTCATTATATAGCTAAAGTGGAGATAATTGTAAGGAATGATTTACTAGTAATTCTAAAGACCTCTAAAAAAGATAGCATTTTATGTGTGCATGTTTTAAAACATTGCTTTTCTAGGTCTCTCAAGTTAAACTGCAAAAGCTTATATATTTATCTATATGTTTAAGTTTGGGCTCATCTGTTACAGTAACATAAAAACTGTAACAATTATGTTTTGGTTAATCTATTTTAATTGTAGAAAATACAAACAAAGGAATGTACCTATAATCCCAGTACCAAGAGACTATCACTATTAACATTTTTCAAGAAATTTTTCTTTGAAGACGTATATATGCAGTGATATATGTGAAAAGTGGAATAATGCTTGTACATGACATTTTAAAACTTCTGTCCACGTAACAACATAATGTGAATAGTATTACTATGAGCTTTGAATGGCAGACCATAAAAAAAAGATTATCGTTCAGTTCTAAAAGATGTGCTGCTCATTCTATGTTTTTTTGTTTGTTTGTTTTATTTTTCCTGTTTCTCTCAACTGAAATGAAATAACATCACCTTTTCCTCGGACACTGGGGGAGATACTGACGTGCCTCACAAGAGAAATACAGCACAGCATCACTTCCATTAATGACAAGTCCTAGCGTGATGTTCCCGCACAGGACAATAAATGTTTCCAAGTTTTAGTTATACTTGTGAAGGGTTATCCGTTATGGGGCAGTGGGATTTGACAAGGCTGCATGATTGTTACAGGAGTGGAGTCTCCCTGCACTCTCACATGCAGGAGTCAGGAGGTTATAGTAGTTGAAGCATGGGTTATATGGCTGGGCATCCAGGGATGGAATCCCAACTCTGCTATTTAGTGAATCGTTGACCTTGGACAAGTTATTTAAACTGTGTGCTTGGCTTCCTCATCTATAAAATCGAGATGGTGATAGTACTTCCTTCTTTGTGAGAATTGAGTAAATGCACACACACGCACACACACACACACACACACACACAACACACACCTGTAGAGCAGTGCCTGATGCAAAACAGGTAAAGCTTGCGATGGGAGTTAGGTAGTTTCAATCATTGATAAGTTACCAGGAGCTTTGTTTTTGGTCACCGTCCATGCTTATAACACAGCACGTGTGTATAAAAAGAAACTTGGTTAGGCAGTGTGGGTGCATTGCTTTGCTTATAGTAATCCTTAGAAGAAAAAATAAAATAACCTTAGAACTCTATTTTGCAGTCACAGATGGTATTTATCCTTTATTGAAGCTAGCTTAGTATTATTAGTCACAATCATTTATGACTAGAGCTTAATACGTGTCTGAGTATACCCTTCCTGGTGTCGGGCAGAAGGAGATGAGCTTCTTCTATCTGTTCTTACAGCAGGGAGCCAAGTGGTGAATGCTGATGGGACAGCTAGCTAGCACTGCAGCAGGAGTGGGGAGGAGGGTTACACAGCTGATTAAGACATGTTTCCTCATCTTACAAAGCTTGCATTCTAATGGGGTCACATTACGACACATGTAAAACAAGGCACAATATATGATACTAAATACTCATCTGCTTGTTGAAGCAGCATAGGTGTACATTTGATGGTCTGGTGAATAGAAGCTTCGTGAAGAAGGCAGGACTTGACATTCTCCTCAGAAATGTAGACAATTTGGAGAAAGAGGAGGGGTGTCAGAAATAATCCATGGAAAGGAGAGAACATCAAGAATAAAGGCCCCCAAAAATAATAATAATAATAATAAAGGCCAACACGAAAGTATGCAGCAGGTAAGCCTGGGTTGAAAACCAGGAGGTTACAGAAAGGATGTGCAATGAGTTAGGCTGACTGCACAGTGGCAGGAACAGTCCCCACACCACTGCCATGCCTTCAGACACCAACCAAAATTTAGGAGTCTTAGGACCACTCTCACTTCATACTAGCTACAAATTCAGGGGTCCCCAGTGACACCCTCAGGCTTGCTAATTCACTGGAAACACTCACAGAACTCACTGAAAACGACTGCAGCCAACCCTCAGTATCTGGAGGGAATTGGTCCCAGGGCGCCTGCAGATACCACAGCCAGTGCATACTCAAGCCCTGCGATGAATGGGCCCTGTGGAACTCATGAACACGAAAAGTCATCCCTCCCCTATCCGCAGGTTACACATACTGTGAATACTATATACATATCGTTTGTTTGGAGACAGGCTCTCACTCTGTCACCCAGGCTGGAGTGTAGTGGCCAGATCATAAGTCATTGTGACATCAGCCACCCAAGTAGCTAGGACCACCATTCCTGGCTAATTTTTTTTAATTTTCTGTACAGACGGGATCTCACTATGTTGCCCAGGCTGGTCTGAAACTCCTGGCTTCAATCAACCCTCCTGCCTCGACCTCCCAAGGTACCAGGATTATAGGCATGAGCCAGCATACCTGGCCAAATACTTTATTTTTGATATGTATTTGGTTACAGATGTAGAACCCTCAGATAGGAAGGGCCAAATGTATTTATTGAAAAAAGTCCTTGTGTAAGTGGACCCATGCAGTTCAGACCCATGTTGTTCAAGCATCAACTGTATGTGAATGATCATGTTTATTACAAGAAAAGGGTACAAATTAGAACCAGCAGAAGGAAGAGACTGATATGGCATCAAGGGGGTCCAAACTCAGAGCTTCCAGTAATCTTCCCTCATGAAGTCATGGACCTTGCTAGCTCCTCCTGGCCGGGATGCATGACTATATGCCTAAGGATGTTCAGGGAGGCTCATCCCACCATATCGGTGGCCACAGTTTTTTTACAGGGACTTTATCACACACTACCCATATGACAAAACTTTAGTTTCCAGCCCTTCCTGAAAGTTTGAGCTAATTCTTTGCCTCTAGGTTCTCTGGAGGCTGGAACTGATATGATGTGTCCCAAAGCCCCCATTGCAAATCACATTGTTAGGCCGTCCTGTGGCCAAAGCCCCCCAATAAACAAAGATACTCATAACCATGCAGGACATTGCAGGGGCCTAGAGATCACCTCCCGGTCTCCGAGGACAAAGGCCAGAGTTCTCTCTAGGTCAGGCTAATTCTTTACTAAACAGGATGCCATAGCAGTTTAAACTCCATGCAGTTGGTGTTGCAGAAACACCTTAATTTATTGAAATTGAAACAAGCATAATAGATACACTGTTTTAGAAAGTTTGTTCTATTATTACTAAGTGAGGTGGAAAAAAAGTGACATCTTTTGCAATAACAAAAGTATGATAAAATTAGGACCTAAAAGGGAAAATAAAATTCATCTCTGATGTGTTAAGTCGGCTTCCCATTGTACCTGAAGCACCTACCACAGTGCCCAGCACATGACCCACAAACATATTGGCAGAAGAGCATATTGCTTGAATATCAAAGAAATGTGACTTCGCTTTTTGATTCAGTTCTATGAGAACAATGGCATCAGGGAAAGACTTCAAGAAAGTTTGGAAGTAAAGTTGTACAGATAGCATGGGATGTAGTTTCAGACATGTAGAATTTGAGACAGTGAGCAATTCACTTGGAAATATTCTGCAACCAGTTGGTATTGTGGAATTCAAATATAGTTAAAAATCAAGGATAGACAAATATTAATTGAGTGATAGCTATATAGCTATGGCATTGGAATTCTTGAGAGCAAGTGGTTCTTCAAAGACATGAGTGCTTGAGGATACAAGTATGCCACATGTAAGCAATGGCTCATTTGCTTTTGAACCACATATTTAGGTATTTTCAGTCTCATGGGAAAGCCCTCATCTCCTTTATATATTGTAAGCTTTGTAGTTATTTGTAAACACATAGGCACGTGTACAAACATGAACTACATACACACACACACTCTTCCCATTGCTGTGCTATTTGTTGTAGATAGAGGGGCAGGAGCTCTGGAGTAAGAAAACAGAAATTAAAATTTCTTTATATGATTGTAGGAGAGATGCTAGTTGGCTTACCTAATCTCCATTCGACGTCCCCTTTCCATTGCCACCTTCCAGATGGGTGACCACATGGCAGTCTGTTAAATAAAACAAGGCAAAGATCCACCATATAGTTCCGGGCAGGCCGGAACTACGTGGCTTTTCTGACACAGCATCACTCTCCCTTCTCACTGGAATGCAGCGGTTTCACAGCCATGAAGAAAAGAAAGGATTTCTGAGACTTTGGTGCTGACATTGAACTGGTGAATGAACCAGCACTAGCGACTACCTAACTTTGGACTACTCATTATGTGAACAACAAATCTCTGTGCTCAAGACGTTGCATTTGGGTTTATTCATATAGCCATGTGCCGAATTTATAATCTTGCCAACTCAGATTCCTCATTAGTGAAATGCAGATGATCTTAATAACACCTAACTACTACTATGGCGGTGAGGAGTGAATTATACTTATGAAAACTGCTTTGCAAATTGTAAAATGGTGTACAAATGTTAGTTGCTATTGCTCATAAAATCATGTGTGCCCTTTCTCCACATCCAATTATAAAGCTTGATGAAAATGGCTGAAGTGGTGAATAAGTTTTCTGAAAGAGAAAGGAATAGTTCTTAATGAATTATTAACAGCAATTATCTTCTGTGACCATGCTTTATTGGCATACATCTGCCCGCTGTGATGCTGTGTTCTTGAGTTCAGTCCAAGAGCACCTAAGAAGAGTTTATGTATAATACACAATAAACAATCTTGTCTCCCAGGTTCATACCTTCTGTCACAGAATTGTTACTGTGATTTCTGTGGGAGAAGAACAATGTGTAGATTATGTGACTAAGCAGGGTGTCTTTAAAAGAAGTATACAAAGCTAAAACTATAATCATGTCGCCCCCCCCCTTTTTTTCTTTTTGGAAAACACAAGAAAGTGTACCACAGGACAAATCCATACCTTTTATATACTTAACTTCCACAAACCAAGTGAGAATACAAATATGTACATTTCAGTTTATTTATGGAAAATAAACTATAATAAGAAGATGACAAAGTCCATAGTTCATTTGCTAACCTGAGGCTATTCTTCAATAATACAGAGTTCATCCCCAGGTATCAGCTGCTACAGAGAAAATGTTAGGTGTTCACTTTCTTCATTTTCTTTCACAAGTGTGTGAAACTGGATCTACAAGTTGTAATCAGTCTTTCATTTAATTAATGTGGAATGCCATGTGCACATCAAATCATTCTCAGTGAATGTCCTTGTACCAGCCTTGCGTCCCCAGATTATAAATCCAAAGTGAGAACTCAGACAGTGACTGAATTCTAAATTGTGCATGGCCTTAGACCCTGATAGGAGCTCCTTACTATCCTTGGGCCTTGGATGCTAGTCTAGATTCCTTTCTAGGAGGTAGAGGGAGGCCTCCAACCCAAGTTGTGTTTTACAAATTGGGGCTCACCAACTCCAGGAGTTATGGCACAAGACAGAGATTGGGGTGAGGTCAGTGAGATGAAAAATTGAAGGACACATTTTTTGTGTCCATGGCAAGTGCTTCACTTAACTTTACCCTGGCTTTAGTCCCACTGGGGAAGAAAAAAATAGCTTTAACTTCTTACCAGAGAAAAATGCAGATGCTCTATATTCTTCCACCATATGGCTCAATATTCATCAGTGGAGAGACTTCCATAGTGTCAATGAAATGGCCAGTCTGTTTCTCTGAAGTGTCCACATATGATGTAGAGGATAGTGGTATAGTAGGAGTGTCATAAACTCTACAATAACCACTCTCTTGAATTCTTCCTGCTAATTACAGCCATGCACCAGCTTTCAAAATATCCTTCCAAATAGCTTGGCTCACTTTCCCAAAAACTGAGGAATGGAGGGCCCACATATGCTTTACTGATTTTTCCTTTATTAAACATATATTTATTAAACATCTACTTGTGTATTCACTCTTTGGCGCTTATTTATTTAGTTCCTCTTTTGTGCCAAGCACATTGCAAGGAACTGAAGATACAGAATTGAGTAAGCTGTCATTGAAATTACCTTCATTGTGGCAATTGACAAAATAAGCAAATAAATATTAAATGCTATGAAGAAATGTAAAACTAAGAAAGGAAATAGAGTAATGGTAGGAGAGGGTTTCTTTCTTATGAATCCTTTCAACTTCTTTCCCCAATGTCAATATACCCTTGATATTTAAACAGAATTCCTGACACTCTTGTGAAGTCTCAAACTATTACTGGAATAGAGATGATGGTTGCTGTATTGACTAGGTTTGATTAATAGCTTAGTGATCTTCTCCAACATGTGAGGCTCAAAACAACCCTGATTCATAGTTCTATTAGGATTTTGCTATCCATTGTGTCATTAATCCACCCAACACCAATTCTCATTGCAAATTAATATTGTTGTAGACATTAGAGTCATCCAGCAACAGTGGAAACTGCCAGTGTTGATTCCCTCTCATGTATTATAAAGATTGTCTTGGAGTATAAATGCTGTCATGTACTGTCAGTGTTGTCAATTATTGTAATGTTGGCAATATTACCATGCATTGTCAATATCCCAAACAGCTAGTTATGCAAGTAATCCTGCCAAAGTCCATATGCTTTAGACTTCAATGCCTAGTATTTCAGTGGTGTGTTCCCTCTTGAAAGGACATGAGAAAGAGATGAACATCACTTTAAAATGTTTTATTTTAGCAATGTTACATATTGCATTATCAATACTTTTTGCCTATGTAAAAACCATTTATTAAGCACCTTCTCTGGATCAGGAAATATGAAGGATGTGTGAGGGATATTGGAGTTAACATCACAATCTTAAGTTTTTTTAAAAAAGATTCTATAAGGAAGGAGAAGATACAGGTTTGAACAATTACGAACATTACAAAGACTATGGAGAAGTATAAAATATGACATTTTCTGGATGATTGGAGGAACTGATCTAGTTGCTTGGGTCAGGGAAGACTTCTCTAGAGTAAGTTGAGGAAAATTATTGAAAAGAAATCAGCATTTGTGGAAAGGAAATGCAAAGGAGCAGCAAAAACTAAATCCATGAGCTAGAAAAGTCTTTGGGATGTTTCAGGAAATAAAACTAAGATCAATGTGCTTGAAGTGTTGAAACAGGAGCAAAAATTGACTTCGATGTTGCCAGGCGATAAGCAGGAGCCGATTAGACAAAATCTAGCAGGATAGAGGAGTTTTTTCCTAAGGGACAAAAGGAAGTGATCTTAGGGGGCTGAAAGGGAATGAGAAGATTTGTGTTTTAAATAAACCCTTCCGACTATAAAGATTAGATTAGAGACAATTCAAGACAATTGGTTAGGAGGCTGGTATAAAAGTCAGTGCACGACATGCCATATGAAGTGAAGGTATTACACCAAGTGGACAGAGTCTAGAGTAGGCATCCTCAAACTATGGCCCGCGGGCCACATACAGCTGCCTAGCACATTTATCCGGCCCTCTGGGTGTTTTCACAGCCACTGCCTGTCCTGCTTAGCAGACAACTTGTCCCAGGCCCACAATGCACACTCTCCAATGGTCTGAGGGACAGTGAACTGGCCCCCTGTTTAAAAAGTTTGAGGACCCCTGGTCTAGAGATATCAAGATGGTACAATTAGCACGATTTGGTATTACTAATTGACTGGATCAGTGTCCTGAAGAACATGTGAGCGTGAAACCCTGATTCCTGAGCAAGTGAATAGAGCGATGACCTTTACGGAGACTGCTTTTGATGTACCTAGGTGGTTAAAAAATTTTCCCCATGGAAGAATCTTAACATTTTCTCTACAAATCTGGACATGGTCCCTGGTTTCTCAGCTTTGGTAGTTTTCTCAGTAGTATTCAGAAAGTATTTTCAAATCAGAGGATTGAGTAGGGTCCCAACTATAATGTAGTCACTTAGAGATTTCTCATGCAGGGGATTCATTGGTTCAGAAATTCCAGACTAACATTTGAGTGACCTCACAGGAGCAAAAGCATTCTTGAGCTCAGACAGAAGTTTCAGAATGTCCAATGCAAGATACATACATATGTGTTTGGAAGGAAGATGTAGTTCTTGTCAAATTGTGTCTCATAGCTCTCTAGTTCTCTCTGTCTCCTGAATTTTCAGTGAATATGAGGCTTCAGTATCATTGAAAGACTTTAAACCCTTCCGATATACTTTCCCTCTTCATCCTTTATGAAGCATCTTCTTTTTCTACCTTTGCTCAATGCAATTCACTCTGGTATAAACACCAGATATATTCCTCTGTCGCCACAAGTTATTTCCCACTTCCTGATTCTGTATATTTGATATGATTTTCAATGCTTAAATTTTAAGTCTTTTCCCCCCTTACTTGATGTATGCTATTTTGCTTTTCATAAAAAAATACATGTTGTTGGTGATGTTTCTCTTGTTCTGCCAAGGATCTTAAAAAAGCTAATCCCACAGAAAGCCCACTAGTCATTCTTTGCTCTTACCTTCTCACTCATATACGTGAATCCTCTCTGTGAAGCTCTGCATTTTTTTCACTATTATACCTTGATGTTAATATATAGTAAGACTATATTCCTCAAATGTATCCTTATGTGTCTGACTTATCTATATAAAGCAATGATATAGCAGCATAAATAGATTATAAACAGATCATAAACATCAGCATGCAATTGCTTAAATTATGCAATAGCACTAATGACAGAAAGTTTGTTTTAATTGATATTCAATTCAAAATGTACGTACTTGTTGTCACCCACCAAGCATATTGGTTCTGAACTGCAAGTTACCCACAAAGAGGAACTGGGTGCCCCCCACACTAAAAAAAATTATTATGGCCTGACAGTTTCCTTTCCAGTGTACTATCTTTTTAGGATTCATTGTTTCTCTTCAAAGAGCAAGATCACTTTTATAAGATCTGAAACCGGAAGTTGTGTCCTCTACATATTCAATCTATTTTTCTCTCCATCCAGCACTGAATTTGTATGTTCTAGTCTCCATTTCGAAGGCTATAATATTAGTCTGTGCTTTCAAAAACTGTTCTTTATACAGTATAGTTTAGATGAGTCCTCTCAAATCCTTATCTAACACTGTCTAGCAATATTGATCTGATTATTCTCCAACCCTAGAGAATTAAGAAATTGTTTTAGAAACATCATATCTTGACTTTTTTTTGATTGGATTGATTCATGATCAATCCAGGTGAAGAATTTGTTCTAGACATTGAAGCCAAGGGGTAGAGCTAGATATGTCTGAATTTCTGCAGAAATGTTATTTTAAATGTTCCCTGTGCCTCCATTTCCTCCTTTATAAAATAAAGGATTATTAAAAAGACTCTAAGACTACTTCTGGCACTAACTTCATGTTTCTATCATTTTAATTTACATATATTAAAAGAAAATAGGAAAAGTGCATTCATTATGTCATTTTCATAGATACGTTAACCACTTTGGTACTGCGCTCACTGGCTGCGAACCCTCGCCCGCAGCCGGCGCTCACAGTCCGCACGGTAGTCTGTGCTGTACATTGACGACGCATCCGTTTTGCTCTTGTGTGATGAGGAAAGCTTGAAAGCATTGAAAGCTTGTTTTACTTTACAGGCAGCTTTACTTGTAATGTAAATCAGAACAGGTAACACATATATGTTTTCATTATGTTATTTTTAAATGTTCACAATTTTATTTTGATAAATGAAAAATTAGAAAAAGTCATATCACGGCTGTCGGCTAAAGTTGCTGTGCACGTTCATCTGTGGCTGTCGACTATAGTCGATGCTGGTACCGAAGTGGTTAAAATTTTCTTGACATGATTTCTCATCTCGAAAACTTTGGTTTAGTTTTTATACTTGAAAAACACATGAGACTAAATGCTACGTAAGTGCTTTTCACTGCTCATGTCAAAAGTTGCTTGGTAGTCATTTTCTTTTGACAGTTTAGAATACTTATTTATAAGTCCTATTCACAAGGATTTAACATCTAACAAGCTGTAACAATCACATAGTATCATACAATGTCAATAAAAATAGTATCAGAGACCAATTCTAGTGTTACACTATAAAATGTGGTTTTATCATAATCACAACCTATTAAAGTCTGCATCATCTAAATCTTACTTTGATTCATTTCCAAATTGGTTCATGTCACAAGCAGTAAATTTATGACATAAAAGTGTTATTTTATGTACTTCTGTGCATAGAGAGCATTTCATTGTTTAGTAGTTAGAGTCATGAATTATTTATTTGATGATTTATTTTTAAAAACATATTTTTACAATGAAGAAGAAATAGAATATGTTTTTAATTTTCATATTTTTTCTAGAAATCCACTGACAATTTTTAAAAGTTCTATAAGTGTTCAATAAATATTTCAACTGAAGAAAACAGATCAAAATACCAGTTCTCTTTTTAGCTATAGGAAATTCAGAGATTTGTTAAAAAAAAACAAAACCCTCAATCCAGTGCTTACGTGGCATTCTGATAGCAACGTCCCCCAAAGCCAAGAGTCATTTAGTGAGAAAATAGCTAACAAATATAAACTGGTCCCCCTCCCGTGCCATTTCTCTGTGATCAGATCTTACTATGTAATGAAGGAAACAATACTATTATTACTTGCTCATGAAGTGTCTGTTTTTTATTTCTCTTGTAATTTATCTTCAATTGAACCAATATTGATTTCGGGGGGAAAATTGCATAATCTCCAAGGAGATTTTTAAAGGACTAATCTCAGTTTGTGCTTTATTTTTTTCCACTGGTTTATTCTTCCCAGTGATTTATCTACCTAATAACATTATAGATAAAACCTGGTCTTTCAATTTATTTCTTCAAGAGCTGTTCATGTTTGAGCACGCTTTGTCCTTAATTGCCTGGGGATTTTTCGATAGCCCTGTCTTTAGTGGTCTGAAACAGGTTGCAATATAAGTAATTAAGGCACTGAGCAACAGAAGTCTACAAATTGCCGTTTTGCTTCCGTGTGATATTTAACTAATTGCTCATTGCTGTGCAAACCTTTAACTTCATAGATGTCATGACTTTAAAGTGAGTAAACATTGCTTTTATATTTATTAAAGTAGCGTAGTGTAATAATGGATACTAGAGCTTCCAAATACATTGCAATACCATCCTCTACTATATGCTGTGCAGTTTGATTTCAGACTGTTGAGATTATCAGTCATTCTTTAGAAACTGTAAAATACGTCTGACTTCTGCAGAGAGAATATAGGATGTGGTGAAAATAGAGTTGCCAGGAAGTTAGAGAATTGGACTCTAGATCATCCCTGGCTGGCGATGCTACTTTTTCTTCTGCAGTCTTCATCAGTAAAATTAGGGATTACATTAAATAACTGTAAACGGACTTTCTAGCCAAGTATCTTTTTGGGAGACTAAAGAGGATTGATGTAGAGTGAAATGCATGCCCAGTAACATTCAAACATTATAATCAAAATATGTACTTTGCTACTCAGGGGTAGTTTTCTGAAAAGTTCTTAATTAGATGCTTCTTTTTCCCTTAAATATTGGCTCATTAGAGCAAAGCTTTTCTGTGAATTTGAATATTAAAATAAAATTCTTGGGCAATGTGGCCAATGCTGCTGAAGGGAATAATTTTATTAGCTTTGGAAGGAAGAATGGTCTTTGTGTCTACTTAAAACATATTCAAAACACAGAATGTATGAACTTGTTCTTAAGTTCACAGCAGGCCTTGTGAACTTAGTGCCTGCTGTTTATCTTTTACTGCCATTATTTCCCTTGCAATTTTTTTTTGCAGCTTTTCTCCCTTCCGTGGTTTCGTGCCTGCTGTTAATAACGGTGCCTGCCAAAAACAAATCCACAATGTGTAAACAATGGTTCTTTTAACCTTCTATCAAAGAAGGATTTTGATCCCTTGCAAGGCATTTTTTTCTACTTTCTTAGGCCTTTAAGATGACCTTAATCTTCAGCCATAAGCTGGCATCATCACTGCCTGTAACAGAGAAGTCAATATGAGAAGGCACTCCTTTCAACACTTTGCATCCTGGAATGATCTCAAGTTGGGATGGTTTCATTTCTAAGTAGGCTGGCAGTTGAGGGCAAGAAAGATGTACTTGAAACATTCTCTAAGGGTTGTGTTTTATTTTTAGTTTCCAACTAGAAAAAGAAAACAGAGATTTAAATCCTAAAGAGATATTATAAAAAGAGTATTCTTTCAAGCAAATAACAATATTCTTATTCAAAGACACTGGAAGCTTGTTTTCATCTGTACCCACCTGGGGTGCTGAGTTTGCAGAGCTGTTCTACAGACACTTGAAGTTTTTCTCCTTGAGAATCATGAAGCTTTGGAGAAATCATATATTAAAATAATAGAAGAGAGATAACTTCTTTTATTAGGCCCTTTCAGCCATCTGGGGTAAAATTCTTTTTTTTTTTTTTAATTTTATGAAAGAAAATTTGTTTATAAAATTGCTACTGACTTGTAAGTCATCCATCTTTATTGGAAGACTGATTCTTCATACCACTAGGTGGCAGTGTAGTCACATACTTATAGTTCTTCATCTGCTAAATACAAGGGCTTCTGGCTTCTGTGTGAGGTTTCTAAGCACCTCATGCATCCTAATATCCATGTCTCCTTTATTCAGAGGGCAAGCATATCTCTACTGAAATGATATGCTCTGTACATCAAGCTCTGTGGAATTTCCACTTATGTTTGCTCTTATTTTCAAAGAAAACCTCAAATAAATTTTCAACAAAATATCCCAAGTACCATGCAGTTCTTTAACTATTTTTATTTAAAATGCTCAGTATGAAAATGTTTTTATGAGAACATGAAAAATAAAAATAAAAAATTGAGAGATGGAGTTGTCTAAAAAATTATTCTCAACTCACAAAAATAAACAAAACTTCAATCGTCTCTCGAATTTTTTAAGAGTAAATGAGCATATATGATTCAATCTTAGAGTATTATCAAGAGCTTCATGATTTGAATGATCCAATATGTTTATTTAAAATATTTTTTACATTACTTTCCAGAAATAATTATGTTCAGCAGAATGTATTTTTTAGTGCTATAATTTTAGTATGGTTTGGAATAATTTATGCAGATCATTATAGAGTCTTCTCTAGAAATATCCTAGTTTCTTAAGAACGGATGTAGTCTCTTAGATTCCTAGGTAGAGAACCTTGTCGTATCCCATTTCATATATTGTTGGCAGACTTCCACCTTCCAGGATGTCTTTATCACCTTCTTTGACACACAAAGTGCAGTATCTGCAATTTGGACACACACACACACAATCGATAAAATTATTTCCTGCTTCTCATCACTTTCCTTGTACTAAAAAGAAGAGAAAATGAAATCCAAGCCCCAGGAGATACACATTATCTAACTAAACTTTTTTTTTTTTGCATATGCCATATTAAAACTTTCTTTATCTGGCTGCTGATACAGTCTTGTTGCGATACTCTCTGGAGAGACTGGTCTAGAGCACGCTGTGGTAGAAAGACTCACTGCTCCTCCAGCTGCACAAGCCGGAGAGGGAACAAATGTTCGCAGTTTGTCCTTTAGGAGCCACCCCTTCCTTATCTGCCACCCTTCCTTGCACCTCACATACGTTTTCACAAGGGAATTCTGCCTTTTGGTGTTCTGTTCCACAAGGTAGAATCCCTTGGAAGAAAGAAGTATAGAAAAAGACAATGGGGAAAAGCTAGACTATTATTTATTTTGGGCTGACTAGAATATTTTTAGGACTACATAGGCGTTAATAGGTTACTGGAGTTGTTCGCTTTTCCTTGGTGTGCTGTCTTTAAAGCATCAGTCTCGTAGGCTTTAGGGAGTCCCTGATTTCATCTTTCATTTCTTCTTATAATCCCCATCGCCCCTCCACACACACATTCTCTCTCTCTCTCTCTCTCTCTCTCTCTCTCTCTCTCTCTCTCTCTCCTCTCTCCTCTCTCCTCTCTCTCTCTCTCTCTCTCTCATTCCCTTTTATTTACAGGTGGGGAGTGGTAATGAGGGAGGAAAGGAGTCATCTCAAATTCCTGCACAAGTTTCTCTCTTTGGCCGTCTAGGGCACGTGGCTTCACCTGTGTTCACAGCGGCCCCTGGTGACAGAACAGAAAGAACGCAAATGTGCTCTGAAACCTAATGCTCTACTGCTAATTATGCATTATGCCCTATTTTAATCCCTTTTAATCTCATTACTTTTGAGATAGGTTTTATCAGGACATCTTTTATATTTCTATAAACAATACGATTCATTCTTAAACTCATGCATCAGGCATCATCAGACATGTTAGGGAGCCCCTGACACACAGAATGCTGTTTCACTGTTGACAACCACACTGACCCCTACGGGCATAGGGGAGGGGAGGGGTGTTTGGATAAGGTCACTGCAGCTCTTACTTTTTGGTGATGTTCTTACTGGATTTGTAAGGCATGTGTTAAAGATAATGTATAAATCAGAAAGTATAATTTATCCCTAGAGAACAGTGTAAGTCCTGGGGAATTCTGGCAGGCAGCATAGAGGGGCACATGGATTTTCTTTCATCTCCATATTTCATTACTCTAGTCACTTAAATTTAATGCCCAAACAATTGACTTTTCAATATTTAAATTCCCCAAATTGAATGACATGACCACCTGCTCACTTGTCACATTTTGGCTTTTTCTAAAGACTTTCATTATTTATCTACATTGATTGGATGACCTTTGCCATCTGGTTGCTAGCCTTTAAGAGATTTAAGTCTTCCATAAGTATAATCTGGCTGCATTCTTCCCCAAATTAATTAGCATTATTGGTCTCCTGTCATATATTTATGAATTGTGCTCCCTTTTCTTTTGCACCTGCTCTGACTCATTTCAAGGCAGTGTTATCCTAATAAAATACAAAGTTTAACCTTTACTGTGCAACCTAATGAAAAATGTACTAATTTTATGAAACTAAAATTTAATACATTTCTATCATGGTAGAATGCTTGCTTTTATAATGTAAGAATATTGTAAACATCAATTATTGCATAGCAAACAATACATAGCAAAATTCGTGAAAACCATAATGCAATGCAAAGTTGATTGGAATGAAAGTAATTTTCTGTATTTTTTCTGCCTATGAAATGCAAAAACATTATAACATAGCTTTGAAAGGCCTTAATTTGTTTTAGTTCACTGCAAAGTTTCACAGCACGAAAGCTATGTTTCAAGCTATCTCAAAATTTCCAGACTTTACAAGGAAGAATAATAAGGCATATTCATTGTGTTGTAAAATAATACAGTTAGAATACAGAAAGAGTACTTAATACCATCCCTTAATGTAGGAAATTGAGAAGTGACAGTGCAATAAATCCAAGGATATTTGTAAAGATAATAATTGAAGCAAATGTTGATGTATGAATTTCCAAACAGTTTTCCTAAAGTCACTAACTGAATGACTTCCTGCCATGCTCATGTATGGAGGCTCATCTAAAGCAACTGTGAAACTGGGCTTTGAAGTCCACTTTACATACATATGTCTGTAGGACCATGTCTGCCTCCTCAAGAAGGTGGTATCAGACCTCAGTAAAGTGAGAACAGCACATCACTTTAAATAAAGCTATTGTTTTATTTTTAATGTAATGATTATATCCAATTTTTACTTATGAGTAACCAGTCATATTCTATTTTAGAATCACAAAATCAAAACGTCTATTTGGTTCTTTTGCACATGACACTGTTAAAACATTGCACTACAGCCCTGCTGTCCTCTGCAAGCTAATTCATTATAGACCCAGTGAGTAAGGCGTTATATCAAATGCACAGTAGCGAGCTACTTAAAATATAAAATAGCATGTCTACTTTGCTGGGTTCTAACTTATCATATGCTATCAAATACTAGGTACAATTTCTATTTCTGGACAAAAAAAATTTGTCTTTAAGGAAATTTGAGCTCATCAAGCTCCCTGAGAGTCTTGCCTTTGTTTTATTAGTTTGTTTTCCTGCAAAAGGCTTTGCTTCTTTGAGAATGGGCTGTTGAGCCTGCCAAAACAGGATTGGCTTGTTTTTACATTTATTTAGTAACTTAATGTGTGGCTAAGAATTTGGGACATAGAATGGAAACATTTTGATAGGAGTTAAAGGAGAGTTATTAATATATTGCTAGCCCCTGGTGACCCTGATCAGGCAGAAGGAAATGGGAGCATGTGAGAGGGCAGCCGTGGGTCTGAGAGCACTGAGCACTCAGAGGTTTGGGTGGCGTTACTGATAATAGCGGAGAGAAGAGAACTCAGGTAGGACAATCTTCATCTATGTTACCATGTTACTATTGACCAGAATAAGAAAGCAACCACTAATAATAGCTTCCAGGTCTGCTAATCCCCGAAAATATATACCATGGGTGGAACACTCGAAGGTATTTATTTCTGCCTCAATTTTTCCATTTCCTCCAGTTCCTGTTATTTTTACTATGACCTTGTTTGGACTCCAACTACTATCTTTATTCTCAGTCTGGAATGAATTACCCAAATTTACCTTAATTTAGCCTTACTTAGGGTTTTTTCAAAGAAGGGAAAAGGGGAAGATTGATCACATATCTTGAAGACCATGTCATTACTATGTTCAGACAAGTGTTTGCGTTAGCACTGTCTTACATAAAATGCAGCTGAATGTCAGTGAATTTAAGAGACTTGGCCAGTGCCACCTAGCTAGAACCAACACTTCTTGTTCTTCTCTGCATAGTTGTTTCCAAAGTGCAAGGTGGGCCTTTAACAGAAGACTATGAGTTATTTACAATCCACCACTCTGGACTAAATGCACCAAAAACTCACTGATATTGAGAATGTTACAATACTTCATTCACTATACTGCTTAAATTTGACCCTCATGAATTCAAGGTTGATTGCTAGAATGACTGAGCATATATTGTAGGCATTGGGGAAAGACACCATTGAGTGTTTGCTACCTTCTTTATGTGATGTTAGTTTACTTATCAAATACTATCAATATCTACTATTCAGCAAGCAATCGTCACCCTGAGAAGTGACTTGTATGTATGTAGAGTAGGAGAAACAAGGGATGGATTTTAGCAATTCATCTTCTTCCTTAGCCCTCCCCAAGATTTCCAAAAAACTTGAAGTCTAGTTAAAATTAGGTAAAAGCTAATAAGCAAGACTACTGTCATAGTATCTTACTGCAGATCTTCAGCCTAGAAGCAACTTAACTTTTGTGAAGTTATATTTTCAGGGAGTTATATTTCTAAACTTTTGCAGCCATTTTTTATTGCATAATGCATAGTCTCAAGGTTAGTTGTGATATCCTACAATCTTCATGTTAGTTTTTTTTTTTAATTACAACATTTGCCACAATGATTTCAGATCATCCTACTACCGGTTATTCTCACAACTTCTTTCTTAACTGGGTGAAGACACGGAAGTACCAACAATGAGAAGGCAAAGTCTATTCTTTCTAAAAATAAATCAACAATGACTAGAGAATAAATTTTGAAATTTTTATAGAAATAATATTTTTTTCAAAGGCATGAAAAGCATGAACAAACATACTTTCCCTTGACATAAACCTTGAACTTTAATGGATCATTAATGGATTAATAGATCATTATTGCTCTGGTGTAAACTTTTAGTTTAGGATTCTAAAATCGTTACGATAATGGCTTGATTTGTCTTGTGTTTCTGGGTAATACAGCAATCTTCCCTTACTCTGAATCTCTGGATGGCCTTCTAAAGTCTATGTAGTAGGATTCAGGCAAGGAAAATCAGTTCAAAGGTGGTTCAGTTGATAAAACACCATGAAAGTCATCCTAGAACTCAATTATTTTAACTCCAATTTCAATGACTCTGAAGTTTGCTTTTGGAAATTTTGTTGGTCGTGTATCTTCAATCTCACATTCTCATTTGGCATACTAACTTGGATCAAAGTAGGTGTGGAAATTTTTTCATGTGGATATTATGGTATTTACCCTATAGTCAAAGAGAAGAAATGTTGAGTCAGTTCCCTCAAATAGCTTAGGTATTTCAGGTAATGTCCTAAAACTGTATTGACTCTTTTATGTATTATTTATGCTTCTATGGCTTAGAAAATTTAGCATGCATCATTATCCTATTTAGTGCAATGTATATTTTCCCTTGTGAGGGTATATGGTATATGGCATATGTAGCAAATAAGCAAAATAGATGAAATACATAGTGCATTGAACTATTCTCTGTTGCTCTATTGAGCGTTACTCTGTGGACAGAAAGAATGCCTGGATTCAAAGCATCTGGTCAATTAATAGAATTTCTATTTTGGAGAAATCTGATTTAATGAAATTTACATGAAATGCATCTACCTCGCCAAGTGCTACCTGAAATGCTATATCTTTCCACCAGAAGTATTGTTTCTTCAGCCCTGCCTATGGCTTCCCTGATGTACATATAGTTGGCCTAGAATGGGGATTTCAAGGGTGACAAATGTCATTACATAATAAATGTTACTCTCATATTCAGTTTCAAGGATTTCTTTTCAATAATTTAGAAAGAATTAATAATATATTTATAACACATGCTGGAAGTAGGGTAAAATTATTTATAAATGCTTAATAAATGTTTGATAATGCTTTTGCCATCCATGTTATAAATGATAAATGGGTGACTTATAGATACCTTGTTAAACATTTATACCCACTGGTGATGGTTATTCTATAATAGCTTGAAAAAAAATTATAAAAAGAGTGAATTACTATCATGCATACATTCTAAAAACCAATTGCAGCCAAATATGTAAGGTTTGAAGTAGTTTGTAGGAATTGTTAGGCTATTATAGCTAATGGTATTTATTCGGTGCTAGTCATTTCCTTTGCATAATACCATATACACTAAGATACAGTTTCCCTTTGTCCTAAATTCCACACCAGTAGTTGCCAAACTTTGGTTATGTCCTGAGACATCACTATTTTAAGGGAATTACTTTTCAATTCAAATACAGTCTTCCAACTGTACTTGTCTATAAGAAATGGTAGCAGAGAACCAGGTATCCCTAAGATGATTTTTAATTCAGGATCATCACCCAATTCTTGAATTTTATAAAGAAAGCTGAGGAGTAATGAGTGAGAGAAAAGGGCTCTTGAAGATTAGTTGGATCAACTCTGGGCAGTCATTGGGCTTACAGATCTCTCATCCAGTTCTCTCTTGCATTCCAGAAAAAATGAGGAACTAAATTACTAGCTGGTTTATATAAAATGAGTGGAGCCACCCCCAAAATAATCCACATTATTTATACTGTGTGTATGTGTGTGTATAATGCTTTATAAAACTCATCCAACATTTTTGTCTAAACCATCCAATATCCTTATCCACATCTAATAAAGTTATACTCTTGCTTAACTTTTCTCGATGGCTCTCTGTTGATTTCAAAGTGATGTTTAAACTAATTTGCATTTTAACATAAAGCACCAGGATTGTAGATTGGAAGTTTCAATTTAGTTACCAAAGATATATCAGATACCAAAGATGTGTGAGATAGATCAAAATGCAGATATATTTGGAGAGAGACATAGCTGTCATGTGAGTTCTACCAGCTCAAAAAAAGAGGAGGCATGGGGTGCCACCCTCTTGATTCATGTCCAGTCTGAGGTGCTATAGAGGAGACCTCTCTGATAGCTCGGTATGTGTGCATTTGTTTAGTCTAAGGATGAAAGTCTGTGGCCATTGGCCTAATGCAGAGGGCAGAATGTGGAAGAGTTGCTGCCTCTATCATCTTCTCAAAGGGATATGAATTCTGGGGACAATTGTGAAGCCATCCATAGCAACGTTAATCTGGGTTATTCAAAAAGGACCTTGTTCGTGGGCTATTGTACTCTAGGGCAGGTGGCTCCAATAAAAAGAGGGTGTGGAGGGAATGAGAACAGCCAATTAGTACTGTGGGAAGCAGTCCTGAAAAGATAGCTTTAAATAGCTACACGCACTCATTTACTCATCCTATTGAATCGAAGGGTTGAGGCAACTGGAAATAACTGATTGTGAGCTGCACGGGAGGTGTGGTGGGCTATTTTTAGTGAAGGCTTCCCTGTCCGCAGTGCTGAGCTGACTCAATGCACAAAGACACACACAAACCCAGCCTAAGCACACTTGTGTTTATTAGATTAATAAAAACAATTCAGAAGCTTAATAGCTATATAGAAATAGACCTAAGTATAGAGAATGGCAGCAACATAAAACACACCATGTTACTGGAGTAAATTTGGAAGAGTACTACGAAGTAAGAAAGAGCAAGCATCTCCATCGACAGGAGAAGCAGATGAAAGCTATTGATAGAGGGAGTGAAGATTTAGAATAGTGAAATATCCAAGGAAGGTCGTGTTATAGTTAGCATGGGGTATATTATCCGAGGATATGATAGAATGGCTCATTTGTGGTAATGAAAAATAGGCTTGCTTTTCTGGAGTAAAAGCTGAGAGATTGAAGAATAAGAAATTCAATAGTTGACTATGAGCCTTATAAGATCAGCAATGACTTCTCTGTAGTCTTAATTCACATCTCATGTATTATCTAAGCTATTTATCTTGTACCTACCAAGAATTGTCTTTCCTCATTAATATTATTTAACCTTTTGTCTCCTTAATTCAACCATAAGCTTTTCGAGAGTAGAAACTGCCTGCCTTTCTTTGCCTGATCCCAAGGCACCAAGCACTAGGCTGGGTACCTAGCAGGCATGCAGTAATAATTTGCAAATTTCAGGATTAGTCACAACATCATGTGAAGACAGTCACTTTTGCTTCTTTACTTAGCTATATTGGAGGCAGTTGCAGTAATTTATTCAGGCAGGTCAGGCCAGGACTCTGGCAGACCATGAAAATGGAAATTATGGGATTGACTTGAGAAATACGGAGAAAAGCATCAGTTGAATTTAGTGACAGACTGGATAGAATATGACAGAAACTCAGGTGCCATTTTGGAAAATGCCAAAAGCATCGTTGAGGGCAAAATCACCTAAGCAGGTGCCTTTATGCAATCAGGCAGTGCCACGAAAGATCTAGTTATCACAGGAGGCTTTTTCTCCGTCTCTTTCCTGGCTTGCGAATACTGTCAAGCTACATTAGCACCAAAAGCAGTTAGATTGCAATGACCTTTACTAATCCACTGCATTTATGTTTGTACTTTTCTTGCAATAAATGTAACATTACAATTATTAATGTCAGCATTTTCTTTGGAAACAGTGGTGAACTCATTAAGAACACTGCCAGGTGTTGCCAACCCCAGGTGTGAACCTAGTGGTTAGTGAGATGTAAATAACGCTTTATGGAAAATTTGCAGTCTAACGAATTAGCAGCCTCACACAAAGCCAAACTAGTTTCCTGTGATTAGCTTCATTGCACCACTAGCTGCTTTTGTGCAGGTCAAATTAAAAAAGTAGCATATGCCCCTCCTTTTAGGATATAAATCAGATTAGTATCTACCTCATTGCCCAGTGTTTCCAAAGGTAGCTGTCAGCTTTTCCAAAAAAAAAAAAAAAAGTTAAAATATCCACACGGAAGTGCATGTCAAGGCACTTGGTATTATTTCACTCCTTTTCTCTGAGATGCATGGCCTGTTAGTAGTGATGTGTCTTGTTCAACTGCTAGGATATTCATCATACCCTCTGCAGCTTGCATATTACTTTCTATTTAAGGGAATGGCATCTGCTGGTAGGGGTAGAGACGAACAATACTTTCAGATCTTTGTTCAACAGCTGCTGAGTGGCTAGCAGCTGTTTTGAGGTTCCTTTCCTGGTTCAGATGCTGTTTTCCATTTCTCTTCCTGTAATCTCTGAAACAAATGTCAACATGATTACCATACGAGAAAAAGTAAGCATTTGGGGATCTTAAAAGTCCAGATGAGCAAATCTGCTAGGCTACAGTGACTGCTTTTTGTTATTACCTGATACCGTCTTTAAATGCATACCGACACTTGAAGGGTTTCTGTATTCCCATGAATGTCATGATAACACTAACAACAAAGCAAATGTCTTTATGTGTCATGACAACTGTACTAAATATGTGGCACTCAAGAAACATATTTGATTAATGTAGTTTATACTTGATAACTTTTCAAACAGTCATTTTTTACCTTTTTTCTTTAGCTTCCGATTTTTGCAGTATGCAGACTGCATATTTTTACTTACTTGACACCCCTTTAATGAATGTAGGTATTAACGGAGATGATTTCAATAAAATAAGAGTTGTACTGTGGAAGTCTGCTACCTAGCTACAAGGTCTTGGACAAGTTACATGTCCACTCAAGGAAAAAAAGGGTAATAATTCCAACCTCATAAGATTACGGTGAGTAATGAATGAGATTTTATGTAATTATCAATTTATACTAAGTAGAGTATGTGTTCATAAATGCTGGTGCCCTGCTGTTTCAGTAAATTGGCAAGCAATGTGATACGGTGCAGATTTTGGGTCTTCAGTAAATACACATTGACTTAAGGTAGATTATGTTACTGTTGCTGTTCATTTGTGTATATCCATCATCTCAGGTGTCTTCCTTGTCCAGTATTCTCATCCTCACCAACAATAATCTCAGAGAGCGTTCAGGTTTAGGGAAGAAGTTTGAGTGCTCTGCTGCCATGTCATCTTAAGTCCTATGAAAGTGTAGGACACAGGAAAAAATGAGATGCAACCAGAATACCAAGCTCTACACCAGGGGTCCTCAAACTTTTTAAACAGGCGCCCAGTTCACTGTCCCTCAGACCGTTGGAGAGTGCACACTGTGGGGCTGGGACGAGTCGGCTGCTAAGCAGGACAGGCAGCTGCGGGGGGTGGGGGGGAATACCCGGAGGGCCGGATAAATGTGCTAGGCGGCCCACATGTGTCCTGCGGGCCGGCCGTAGTTTGAGGACGCCTCTCTACACGATAGATTCAATAATGCATTTGTTCAATGTGCATGTAATGCATCCTTAACATGGGCTCAGCACTGTGTTAAATGTTATGTATAAAAAAGAAATGGGAGGTATTTCTTTAATCCCAAGGAATAAACTGTTGTTTTAGTTCAATTTTTGTTGCTTATACCCGAAACTGGGTAATTTATAAAGAAAATAAATGTGTTTCTTACAATTTGGAGGCTGAGAAGTCCAAGGTAAAGGGACCATACCTGGTGAACCCTTCTTGTTGGTGTGGCCCCTCTGCAGAGTACCAAGGAACCACAGGGCATCACAGGGGGAGGGGGCTGAGTGTACCAACTCAGGTCTCTCTTTCTCTTCTTATGAAACCACCAGTCCTACTCCCATGACCCCTTAATCCATTAATCCATGAATGGATGAATCTATTAATGAGGGCAGAGCCCTCATGACCCAATCACCTCTTAAGGGCCTCACCTTGCTATACTGACACAGTGGAGATTGAGTTTCAATGTGAGCACGGACAGAAACAGATGTCCAAACCGTAGCAATTATCTACTGTAGGAATAAGACACCTCATGTGGTGTAATGAAAGGAGTCTTGCATTAGGAGTGGAAGAACCCGGATTTCAATCTTAGCCCAGTATTTCTGGATAGACTTGTGAACTTGAGGAAAATCACTATTTTTAAGGTTCAGTTTCCTAATCTGTATAATGTAACTATAATAATAATAGCCCCTTTGACTTTATGATATTGCAAATATCAATTTAGTAAATACAGGAGGAGATTCTTTGTACACTGAGAGGGCCTTTCCATGAGATTTAGCCATGCGAAAGCAGGGACTGTATTTTTCATTTTATCACTTTATACCCATGTCTTAGGGCAGTGCACTTAGTAGACTTTCAACAAACATTTGCTGAGTGAATGGCTAGATGAGAGAGCCAGAATCACTGTATGCATAGTTATTGAATCAAACTTTACTTAAACATATCCCATGGATAGATCATTTATAACATTCTTTCCTATAGACTATAATCATAAATTCAGAAGAAATGAAAGATAGGTTCAGGTTAGTCTTGGAAAAAATTCATTGAATTATCTTAAGTTGGTCCTGGAAAGACATACTATAATTTTAAAAAAAAAAACAATTTATAAAATAACTATGTAAGGTTTGCTATGTGCCATTATTCATTTATTCCTCATAACAACTCTATAAGGGAGGTGCTATGACTAGCCCCATTGTACAGAAAATTAAATAGAGTCACAGAAAGAGTAGGCACCTTGCCTTCAGTACCACAGCAAGGTGGACCCAGCAGTCCGAATGCATCTTTGTAACATCCTCCACACTGCCTGTCTCTGCGTGATGGACAGTTGTACATGCTGGGATGTTGTATGTGATGGGCATGTGAGGGAAAGACAGAGTTTTTTTAAACCCATTGTCAAAGGAAGCAAGGGAAATGGTAATGCTGTTGAGAGAAACCAAGAATGGGGATTTACTTTAGTGAGTAAACTCTTTAACACAAAATAAAAAGCTCTTTATAATCTAATCTCTATCTACTTTTACACCTTCACTTTATACCTCTCCTCCATGTACACCCATGTTATATCCATAACTGGAAGTGTTTTCTAAGATATATTGTCTTTCTCTCTCCCCCTCACCTCCTTCACTTGGTGTCTACTGTTGCTTCTGCAGCCCACCCCACATCTCTACCCTCACACACCTTTTAGCAACACTGAGCTCAAACACCACTTCCTCTGTGATGGTCTCCCACACAATGGGGAAAAGTAATAGAGAGAAGTAATTTTTTCTATAGTACTTTTGAGGACTCTATTATAATGATCATACCATGTTGCCTAATAATCACACTCAACTTTGAAAGCTTCATATTGTTGAAAAAATAATTAGCCTTAAAATGAAAGGGTGCTATTTTCCCTACAAAGGGTGAAGACATTCTGTCTTCCATCCTAATGTTGAGACTTTCTATAGTAATGAAGATTGATAATATCTTAAAGTTTATTCAGTCTTTCTCCCTTCTACATCATCTCCAGTTAGAAATAAGGACATCTCGGCTCTAAGAAAAAAACAGCAACTTAGTTCTCAAGTTTATAGAACTTGCTAGTTATAGGACTGCTCCTGGGTGGACACACATTCATGAAATATATTTTGCAATACAATGCTAATATTTATTGACCACTTACCATATATGAAGTAGGTACCAAACACTCTACATGAAAGTCATACTTATGCATAGTGTAATCATTGCTAAAACTACCAGAAGAAGTAACTCATCCAAAATTATATAACTAGTAATGCATGGGACCAGGACTCAAACCCAGTCTAATCCCCAAACTTAAGCTTTTTATCTCTTTACTTTAGGGCTGCCAACTCTACTTATTCTTTTACAATAAGTGAGCAAAGGGAAATATCTTTATTGTGAAATTCTAATCAGTATCAGCACCTGAAAAGGATCTGTGTTTAAGTCAGTAGGTCGGTTCTTACTTAGCATATACAGCCAATGCCACAGGAAGGGAAACCCTTAGAGGAGAAGGCAGGAGATAGCAGGAAAAGAAGTTCACCAATGGAGTGAGTGTGTGAGTAGAAAGGAACAGAGAGAATCCTTTCTGCTTTGCAAAACTCTGCTAATATTACTAGAGTAAAAATATGACTTCCAATATGTGCACTAAACAGAGGGACATATGAGTGGTTTGTGTGTGGGGGTTATTACTACTTGTTTTTAGCACTTTATTCATGTAATCTTAAGACAGAAAGTGAAGACATGCATTGCTTGCAACAAAGATTCAGATTGTGTTATCTGTGCTTTAAACATCACAAAGCACTCTGTAAATAGAAGCTGCCTTCCCTAATCTAATAAATAGGGTCAGTAGAGGCAATACAATTAAATGATGAGTTTAGCAGTATCTCAGGCCTTTGCTCTTCTAATCCCTGGGTGAAAAAGTCATTGATAAATTCTTCAAAAGCCTTTTTTCTGTTTTTTTCTCAGATCAAAGGTAACAGTGAGCTATAGGGATATTATGCTTGGTAATTGCAAAACTAGAGACTGGAGGTAGGAAGTCAGCTCGGATACCATGGGAGCTTACCCATGGTACAGTAGCTGTAAGGCCAAGATGCAAGTATTTAATCAAGAGATTGGAGGGGGTTCTTTTCATGTGAGTATGTAGCAAATCAGGGGAATTTCTGCCTAAAAGGACAATTTACTAAAGTTCCATACTTCCCTTGCCATAAAAGGTAGAGACACAGTGAAGAACCTTCTCAGGAGTCACATCTGAGCTTGTGAGCTTTATTTACTTCACACAAACTTGTGTATAAGTGACAGCTACAATTTTACATAAATCAATTAGTTTAAATGCCATTTTTCTTTAAACTATTTGCGAAATGTCCTCATAAATCTTCCCCTTTCCTTTTTAGTAGAAGGGAACAGTACAGTAAGAAAAAATAGTCCTGTTAGCTCAAGTAGCAGGGTCAGCAAATGCCAGGTCGTAATGGATTTTTTTTAACATCTTTACGATGCTACCCATTGCTCATCCTGTGCTTCAGTAGTTGAGAAATATGGCAATTATTAGCCAAACAGACAGGATCCCAGGGCTCTAAACGCACAGAGACTATAATTTTCCAAGCATTAGAGCCCATATCCTGTTGTCCTCGGTACTCGGAGGTCACCAGCACTTTACTCCAGGATTTACATTTCATTCTTTGTGACAAACGAATGTGAGACCTTTAATGGATTCCATAATGCCCATTTTGTACTTCTGCTTTGTCCCTTACTTGCCTCTCACTGGCTTCGCCCACAAGAAGTGGAATTGTCTGTCTGGGAGCAGAAGGGGTGGGAGTAGAGGCACAGGATAAAGACTGATCTGGATTCAGTGGGGAAAAAAATGACTTTTAGAGATGACATTCATATTTAGTCTCTAATCGGAGGCTTTGAAGATTGAGGAAAAGTTATTTAAGGAGGTGATGCATTTTATGTTTATTATTAAAGAAAACTTTTACTGTATTTTTAAGTATTATAGGTTTTTTTTGATGAAGCTAGTTTAATTACATAAATCATCTTTTAAAAATTGTAAAAGGTGGTATATATAAAAATGAGCAATTTGAATAAATTTCATTTATTTACAAGATAATCCCATTAAAACACCAATTTCTGTAATCTTTAAACATTCATGCAATTTAATAATTATTCCACTATCCATCCAATTATTATAGCAAATCGTTTTATTTGAAATAAAATGGAACATTGACAAGAAACAGGTAGATACTTCCTTTCTGCCAAGCTATTATTTAGCATTTTTAAAGCAAATTGTATAAGCTTTCCAAGAGTCTTCCCTTACTATCTAAGGAAGATAATATATAAAAGTAAGATGTTTGCTCAGGATGTTATCTTTGTTCCTTCAGTCCCTAGGATATTCTTTAGGGCATAATTGCTGCGGAGAGTAATTTTTCATAAATAGTATATGATGTATTCTATAGCGTTGAGATGAAATTCATGTTTAAATATGCAGAAAGATAGACTAGTATATAATGTTTGTTTCCAATTTGTTCTTTTTCAGCACAGCAGGATGCTAATAATAGGGCAGGGAAAGGATACAATGACTTCTCAAGGTAGCTTCCAACTCTTGTTTCCTACTTACTATAATATGAAGTGGCAAGCCAGTTGAAACATACAGGAATCATTTTGAAACAAAAAAGAACACATCTGTTGCAGATGTGCATATATTTGACATTTTTTATATAAAACAGTAAGACATTTTTAATTATGTCTTTGGCAAATCATTACTACCCTAGAGCTGATTTTTCTATAGGTGGTCTTTAGTATAGCAATAATCTCCTAGGAGCTGCTGGGTAATTCTTAGTTGTTCTCAAGTTAATTGTGCACAAAAGGCATGGTAGAAGAGTGTGCCAGACAGGAATCCACAGGGTTGCTTTTTCCCATTGTTATTTTAAGATGAGATCATTGCATGACCTTGGACAAGATAAGAACATTATCTACATTCATTCATGTATATACCCAGGGACTACAGCTGAGGACACAGTGGCCTCATAGATCTTACATTCTAGTGAAGGGGGATGGAAGATAAATACAAATATGAATATTTAAATAAGATCATTACAAATTGCCATTGGTGCCCCGAAGGAGTAAACTTGCTACCATAAGAGAGAATGAAAAGGGTGGATCTGTTTTAGACTGTGGATTTCCAGAAGATATCAATTGGAAACTTTTAAGTGCAAAGAGACCAAAAACCACGACATATGAAAACATCTGGTCAACTTTTCTCTGGAGCTTGTTGCTATGGGGTCATAGCTGTGGAAGAGCTTTAAAAAATTGAAAATGGAATATAAATGTACAATGTTGTGAACATAAGGGAGAGTAGAGGGATGGTTTTCCTTCATTATTCAAAGAATTGCATGTATGCAGATGAACAAGCTCAGTGTTCCACTAGGATAGAAAAGGGGATGGAACAGGATTCAGGAAGTGACTTCAAATTCAAGAACTTTGTTTGATAATACAATTGGGCACCATATGATATCACCTAAAGTCTAGCTCTGTTATTCTAGTTTATTAAATTATTTGGTTTGATGTTACTATTTAATATACTAAAATCCATTATAACATAAACATATGCAATTTTTGTGTCCCTGAATTTTATCATAGGGTTATTTAAGTTTTTAAAGATTTAATAAACACTAATATAGACAGCCAAGCAGAAGCACAAAAACATTTTTCTCTCACAGCAGGATCCATTTAATTTAATCTTGGAATGTATGATTTATCCTTTAAAAGGGATACTATTAGGAAAAAAATGAAAAACACCATCCATGGCCATACACTACTATAAAACAGTGTATTTGAATATTTTAAAGACATTACATTTGGTCCAAATAGAAGGAGGCTTTTTCCTTTTGCTGACAATATGAAGCATATGCTGGGAATATGAGCCATAATTAAGCAGTAAGAGACAACAGGGTGTGTGTGTTGTGTTGGGAATGTGCCACGTACTGGGTGTGTAAAATGTGAGGCCAAAAAGAGAGAAGCCCACAGCCACCATGGTGGTGGCAAAATTCCAACTCAACATATGAGCATATGCCTTGCAGCAAGCTTTTGCCATATTAACATGCCCTCATTATAAACACTACACTGTATAGTATATTACTTACTGTACTCTATAGTGTAAGAACATGTTAAATCTTTTTAATTTTAGCCAAACTAAAAAAAAAATACAAATTCCATATTGAGACCTTTTCTTCTCTTTAATGTTTTGAAGGGTTTGCTTTACTTAATTTCCTATACTTTAAAAATATGCTTCAGTTGGGAATGTAGTGTCTCTGCTAATTGCCAGAGTATGCTACTGGAAAGTACAGAGGTGATTTGAACCCAACAGGGAAGTGCTAACTCAGAGCTAACTCAGAGTTAAACTTTGAACACTTCAGCACAATTGAAAACTAAAGTCATTTGTTTTGCTTCTCAAATTTCAGAAAATAGACTTGACCCTCTGAAGTTCTTAAATACCACAAACATAAATCTTACTCCAAAGACCTCTTGAGCTTTTAAAAATGGTACATCAAGTAGTAGCACACACCTTATTCCTTTGGGAGCAGAATTCATTCATAACATGCTACATTAAAAAAGGAGTTCCCAGGACTGCCAACCTTACAGGAGAGGTTGAGTGGTAGTATATTCCTCCTACATAAAAAAAAAAAAAAAAAGTAGTAACACACAAAAAAATTCAAGTTTACCATTTTCTTGTTACACTTAGGAATATGTTTTGAGAAATGGACAGAAAGTGATTTGCGTTTTACTTTAATTAACATTGCGATTTTGATTTTGAGTCAGAAATGGCATAAGCAAATTTTTGTCTTTTAATCAAGTTCTTTAAAAAGGCACTGTTGCAAGGGAGATCTTCAGGGAAAGTTTTAAGAATTTTTGAGGTGCAAAATCAAAGGAGCATCCTACAGTTGCAAGGCTCTATTATTCCAATTGGTTAGTCATGTACCTTTCTAATACTTAAATTCTGATCAGGAATGATAGTGAGCAGCACATGCTTTATAATGCAACTACATCTAGCCTGTACAGAAACATTTTTATTAGGTATTTTGGTTCTATTGGGAAAGAGCAGAATTAAATGAGACAATATTTATGGTCATGTATAGTCATCAAAATGTCAATACTCATTGAAATAGAATGAATAATAGTATTGGTATGACCTAGCCTGAGAAGAACGAAAGAATTACAAACTGTTTATAAAACTTGAATTTGGAGAATCTGTTATAAAAAGAGAAGGAGAAAAGAAATAGAGAAAAATATCAAACTGTATCCCAAATCTATATACATATTTTTTTTTCTTTTTGAAACAGGGTCTTGTTCTGTCCCCCAGGCGTTGGATTCTACCACAGCCACCTGATTTTTAAATTTTTTTGTAGAGAGATAAGGAGGTCTTGCTATGTTGCCTAGGATGGTTTCAAACTCTTGACCTCAAACTATCCTCTTGCCGAGGCATCCCAAAGGATTAAAGGGGTGAGCCACCATACTTAGCCTCTAAAATCTATATTCCATATTATATTTTCTAGAACATTTTTTGTTTTTGTAATAAACTTCTTAAAATGTGTTCATAATTAAAAATCTGGAGATGTAATTTGAATTTGGAAATATAATGCATGTAACCTGGTTGCAGTATATGAACTGTATTTCTATAAATGAAGTGAAGAACAATTCTGCTTATCAGGATGCTTAAAATTTGGTAAATTAGATTGGACAATTTATAGGAGATTGTAATATAAAGTGGGAGTAGGTGAAGTGCCCTCAGAAACAAATGTGGGAATTCAAAGGAGGGCAATATCCCTGCCTAGCAGAGAAGTGAGGAGGAGTTTTTTGGAGGAGGTGATATTCAAAGGTGGCGTTTCAAATGTGAGTGGGCTATAAATAAGTAGAGAAGAATATATTTGGGCAGAGTGATCAGACAACATTCGGTTGAGTCAAGAGTAGCCTGGAGGGAGAGGGTAAGTACCAGGTCTCCCTGGAAGTAGGTAGCTAGAAGTTGGAATAGCAGAGAAGAAAAGGCTCTTGAGATCATTGCTTTGAATCCCCTAATTTCCAGATCAGAATCCAGTACCCCAAGAGTTGGTGGATAGCTCTAACATACACACGGAATAAGCACCAACCTAAACGTGCTGACTTCATAGTCCTGTGCTTTGTTCATGCTGTGAAATGATTTGAAAGGCAGATTGAAGAAGTATTTTCTTTTAGTGGCAGTGGAAAGACTAGGAAAGGTTCTGCCAGAGGTAGGGTGAGAGAGGCCCTTTTGGAAGGTTCTTCCAAAAGTTGTATGTAGGAAGGACTGGACACTTTGGTCAGATTATGTCCAAAAGCAACTAAATATATTAATGGAGATAGAAACATAGTGGATTAATAAAAAAGGTATTTGGGGTGCACTTTTTACATATAACATGAAATAGTGGAAGGTAATTCCCAGACCTAAGGAATCAATGATACAGTTCCTGGAGAATCTGAATTTTCCCATGCTTGGAGACAACCTCCCCACACATCTGCTCTCTGTCTCCTTCTCTCTCAAATGTAGACCATGGTCTTGAGAAAAATAAAATATACATCAAAAGAGATAAATAAATCATCAGAGAGAAATGGGGAAATGGAGAAATATGAAGATATTTTTATTCTTAGATATCCTTACTTGTTATTTTAAAGTGAAATAAAATGAAAACTAGTCATTCACAGAGGGAATAAAATAGTTAAACATTATGAAAACTTGTAAAGCCAAATGAAAGTCCAAACTGTCAGATTTTGGCTTGAACAAAATTACCAAGCTATATCTGGCATATGAGGAAATCATGGAGAGAGTTTCTTTAGGGATATCCACTTTCTGTCCATAGCATTTGCATCACACTTGTCTTAAATAACAGAGCCACTTGATAAAGTAAAGATGCTGCCATAGAAATTTATCCTTTAGGCTGGAGCTCCATTGCCAGGCTTTTCCCTTCTCTCATATGGCCACATGTGTGTTGGTCACTTGCTCCTTACTCCCCACAGAGAGCTTCAGCCAGGGGGAAAGCAGGTGTATGCAACAAGTAATACAAGACTCACTCCCCTCTTTTTGTAGCACTGGAGTGCAACTGAAAGGATTCCTGGCAGAACATTTCACAGGAGGAGCTCTGTGTCTTTTATGGGCAAGGAGGGATAAGAAAATGAGCAAATAATTAAGGAAACAAACTGAGGGGAAAGTGAATTAATGTGAATAAGCTGAAAAACGAAGAGAACAGTTTTTGCAAAAGAGTTAACTTTTAGCGTGCAAGTAAGGAGGTCCGTCATCATTGCAGTGTCATTCCTGTGCCCCATTTGCTTTTGTTCCGGATTGGAAAATAAAATTTCCTCTGGAAAATAGGGGAAAATTGTACATTCTTGACTCACCATAATTGAGCCTGAAAATTTCAATGCTGCTTAGATGGAAAATGTCAGAGAAAACACAATGCTGGTGTAGTTCAAGTACCAGATGTGAAGCATTTGCTCAGCAAAATACATCTTTCAAGTAGACTAAAAAATACAAACAGTGAGATATGAATAGTTTGTAACATTTCTTTACTTTTTATATTATTTCAGACTTGCCTAAGTTTAGCACAGGCATTTGAAGCCTATTATTTAGATTCTTAAACATGAATTTATTCAAAGATGATTTAAAGTAGGACATTTTATAACTGTCAAGATTTAGGAACGTTTTTGTGATTGCATAGTTAATTCCATATAATTCTTTGTTAATGCTGGACCTCAAGTTACACAAGCACAATGGAGGAAAACTCGAAGAAGCCCTGGCTTAGATAATGAGAAGGGTGTTCTGATGACATAGTAATGATGACAATAGTCAGTGTTTACTAGTGGTTACTAGGTGCTTGGCATTCTACAGATGCTGCACATGCGACATTCAACTGCGCGTGGCCTCATATTTAAGGGTGTATTTTTATTTGCTAAAATCTTACAACCCTACTCATATTAGAAATAACAGAAAGTGAGGTTAAAGATCTCTCCCCAAATCATAGAGTTGGTGAGAAGTGAGTTGGAACTTGGAACTAAGATCTCTTGTATTTCAGAGCCCATCTTTTAACTTCTACACTATAATTTAATGGGCTCTAATGAAACAATGCAGGAGTTCAATGTGCAGAAAGACTTAATGACAAAAATGGTAGGCAGAATTTATCTCTGACAATGGTAGTTGAATACTGGAAGAATGCTGAAAAGTGAAGTTTAGTTTTCTTTGAATTTTGATTTGACATATTTATTGTTTCTTTGTAGAAGGATGGGTTTCCCTTCAACTTGATTTGAATAGACACTGAATAAGCACAGCTGCTTTATTTTAACTTTGGCACAAATAGGAATGTGTGTAAAGTTTCGAATGAAAATGAGTAGAAATTCTTTTGAGAGAAATAGAGCAATTGGAATAGAGTTGTACTGCTAGTGAAAAGAAACATATTCTTACCGTAAACCCCACTAGACTAAATACTTTATGTGAAAGAAAGAAATAAGTTAACAATCAATTTGTCATTATATGCCCCATAATAGGGCCAGCACTGCCCTAGCAATATGGAATTTAAAGGGTAGGGATAAAGTATGATGCTGATTCACAGAAAGTTCAAGAGGGGTATACACATAAGAGGACGTATGTCATTAAATAGCAAGGGAACTAAGATGATGGCCTCAAGAACCAGGCTGTCTGGATTTAATTTCCTGGTGTATCACTTAGTAGTAGTATATCTCTTTTATCAGTTTTATCATCTCTAAAATGGAGATGATAATAATCACAGTTTCTGTTGGGAAATTCACTTTTAAAAATCCGCCAATCAGAAATCATCTCCACAAAGGTAGAAGAGAAAGAAAACAGTTTCATTATTGAATAAGCATTTAAAAATAACATGATGTGCACCACAGGAAATCTGTTAAAAGAGATTGAAATGATGGATGGAAATTTTACCCTTTTATATAGCCATGCAGATATAATTCGTTACATACATGTTCTCAAGGTGAATAATACCTAATCCTCAAGTAAGAGGACTTGCCAGTACCACTTGTCACACCATAATTCATCTTAACTTTACCTGGTAATTGGGATGACCATCTGTGTTAGTTAATTGGCTTTCTCTAGAGAAAAAAATAAACTTCTCATTTGTATGACAAGGGGTAGTTTTGCAATTGAAGTTAGGCTCCTGCCCTCCCACAGAAATTGGAAGATAGGGGTGCTTTCTTCCTTGATAAATACATTTCAAAGAGATGGCTTCCTAGTCCTTGAAAAAGGCATTCTGGGTCCTACATTTGGAATAAGGCTTATTTAGCTATAAAAGATCTATATACATTGCAATGAGATAGAGAACAAACTTACCCGTTTTCTAAAGTGAATGCTCTACAAAAAAAAAAAAAAAAAAAAAAGCACAAGGCTTGAGAAGATTCTTTCCTTATTTTCAATACAGTGAATTAAACCACTTATTTTAAATTTTTATTTGTCCTTATACTTATCAAATATAGAAGGTTTTTGAAACAGTGAATGGGATATCTTAAATACTGCAAAATACGATTGCTACTATTCTTATATCGTTATTATCATTACTATTGATTATAATAATTGTATAATCAGGGTGTGTATGTGTGTGTGTGTGTGTGTGTGTGTGTGTGTGTGTGTGTGAAATAAGCACCAAAAAGAGATGAATATTGGAATATCATCAAATATTGGATATTGGATAACATCAACAGATGTTAGAAAATGGAGCTGTAAACAGGCCAGTGAGTAATTGTTGGATATCTGAGGAGTGGAGAGAAGTATGTTATAGATGGGAGGATTTTCAGACATTGATGAAAACATTAATGTCTGCCAGCAGTGAGAATGTTAGATTCAGAGAATGTATATAAATGAGTCTGACCTCAGGGAAAGGCAGGATTGGGGGATAATGAGAACAAGAGGAGAGTTTGCTGGGGTATCGTTACAGAAATCTTTAATTATGAAATTTAGATTTGATAAAGTGGAAAAGTATCATGGAGAAGATGACAGTGGAGCAATGTGCTGAAAGTAGTTTTTTAATATGCAAAGTCTCACAGTTTGGGTGCTTATAAAATGAACTTCATGAAAACAAGATTATCAACCAGTGTATGTTAAGTAACATGTGTGAGCATAAGGTCCTGGCTCAGGCAGTGGCAAAGGAAATGAAATGGAAGAAGAGAATAAATTCAATGTCAGAGAAGAGGAACAGAAGGAGTCAGAGTGACAGAAAAATGCCCAGCCTAGAAGAAAGCTTAGAGAGTAATGGCTTTAGACAAATAAATAACAAAGAAGAGCATCAGGACACTGCATGTCCTCCTGTTTGGAAAGTTGGGCTGACAATCAAAACAGAAGGAATTGGACAAAAGCCACAAAAGGAAGAGCTAACAGGTATCAAAAGACTTTATTTTTTAAGTTGAGTTATTGTATGAATTGATTGATGGGACAGATATTAAATTTATACAACGTAAAAACATAACCACAAATGAAAGTCTTCCTCACTGATTTCCACGGGGCGATTAGTCAAAGAGTCTCTAGCTGGCTCATAGGAGCCCTCTCTCCTTCTCCAGCACTGTCACGTAAGAAGATAGGTACAATTGTTGGTATGAAAATAAGTGAAGATGAGAGGAAGAACACATTCATGACTTAGGAAACCGTCTCGTCTGTTCACACCGTGAGTCTGCAATCACTTCACAGAGGAGGGTTGTGATTTTTAATCGTAGCTTTATGCAGGACTGAGCACTTGGTCTGGTGTTGGTTCTCCATAAAGCGTTGATGAAGTGAACTGCACTAGTGCAGTCATGTAAGAAGCGTGCTGACTTATGAGAATTAGTGCTCAGGAGGGAGTTCTAGGGCAGCAAAGGCAGTTTGCTCAAGATTCCTGAGCAACACCAAGGGCAGAATAAATCTACAATGGGTTAAGGTCCTGTGGCGATTTATGTTTTTCCAAAACAGTTTGCAGAATAAGAGTAGAATCAAAGAAAGCTGACAGTAGAGTTAATACAAAATTGGGATTTGTATGGAATATTCAGCGGAATGTCAAAAGAAGGAAGAAGTTGGTTTTGAACAACTGTAATATAGCCCCACCCCATTCAACTCTCTATTTGCAATTTAAGGGAATTTCTCATCACTCTTCCCAGCAATAATTGTAGGTACCTCATTAAGCTGCCTCTAAATTGTATTGTATGAATATTTTATAAGGCAATTTTCTTCATCTAATCATCATATTGAGATTGATTAAAGAGAAGGGAAGGATTGGTTTATTTCTGATATCTGTACTATTTGTTGTTGTTTAAAGCTGTTTTCCTTTCCTCTGAAGAATTGAATTTTATTATCCTGAGGATGCACATGCTTTATTCAAATTTGTCTATTTGAAATGGCAAATTCAGTACTGCTTCCTAACAATGAAGTCTCAGAGGAACATTCTTTTTTTAATGTTATCAAAATTTTTTCTTTCCATCACAAGAAAAAAAAAATGTTATGACTGGCCAAAGTACATAGGTGTTGGCAAACTATCCATCATATATAGAAAATTTCAAATTATTTATATTTTTAAGGATCTGTCCTTGCTAAGAAGAGTAAGAGTGTTCAAGAAAAACAAATATGGTCAATATTCAAGGTGCATTTCTTTTCCAACTTTTAATAACCCCATTCCTCCTTTATCTCCCTTTGTTTAGAGATAGTAATGCAATTTGATATCTAAGAATAAAAAAAACAAAAAAACAAATCGAGACAAAGACAGAGGCAGCAACTGTGTTTCTAGCGGTATTGGGATGAATTAATAAGAAGGAAGAAAAGGATAAAGAAACCTTCTTCAAAAAACATTATCTTTTTAAACCCCAGTACAAAGTAAAATGTCTTTAATTACTAACCATTGAGCTAGTATAATATTTTAAATAAACAGCTACAATTTTTCTGAAAGGGAATTTTTCCTAAACTGAGTAAGTGAAATGCATTTTCCTTGATGATATGGAGGATTTATGTTGTGATTTTTATGTATTTTAAGCTTTTAGTGAACCATTTGTCTTCATCACTTTTGGGATTAAAACAAAACAAAGGAAGTAATGGTCCCATTTACTCAGTTGGCTAGAACTATCTGGATTATGTTACTTTCCCAGATCAATCTTTTCAAGGAAATGTTCAGAATGACAATGGGTGTGGTGGAGGGTGAACAGATGGTGAGAGATTTAAATCTATCCAGACTCTCATAACATTTACCAAGAATAGAAGGCTTTGGGACAACCCAGTAAGGCAAGTAAAATGTGTGATGGTTTATCTTAAGTAAACACCATTTCACTGGAGCACAGGACAGAGAACAAAATTTGTATAGTTCAGGTAGAAAAATTTAAGAAGAGTACACTGAAGAATAAATCTAATAGTTTCAACTATATAAAACTATATTGCATATACTCAGGAAGTAGTGAGTTCTCTGTCATCTTCAGCAGCTAATAAAACAAATATATTATTCATAGAACCCTTATGGTATCTGAAATGCAATGGTATGTGTAAAAGTTTTTAACTTCTTTCTAAAGAAGTATAAATAATATTACTTTTAATGAATACAGCACAAAATTTTTTCAAAGTATATTTGCTTATAGGATATTAGATCTTATCACTATAAATTTTAAAAATTCATTCAAAAGATTATATGTATATATACTGATATGTATATATCATATAGTAAATATATATGCATTTTATTAATATATATAGCCAGTTTGTTTGCTAAATTATCCTTATTATTTTTTGAGGCTCTCATTCATAACAAATGACCAGATGAAAGGTAGTTACCCAATTATGCTAAAAGTTGCTCTTCTCATCAACACGTATTTTTAGGCTCAATTTGCCTGGCTTTCTTTATCCTTAGTCTGTGAAGATGTACCCTAAGCCAACTCATTTATATCATCTTCTGTATCTAACAAGTTCTGAAAAAAAATAAAATTAATAGGGTCAAAATTCTCTTGTGGGGTATTTAAAAGTATAGTTTTATGTGTTAGATGGCTGATTTTTTTGTTAGCTCCTATTTCCGGGGTATTTCTACATGAAACAAGCAGTCCAGCCATATTCAGCTACATACTGCAGTAAAATATGCATATGTTGTTTCCTCATGTGTAAGTTCAAAAGAATAAAAAAGAACCTACCTGAATTTCCACCCATCAGATGTATGAAACCCGGTTAATATAATCTTGACTAGAGAGTTAAAGAACTTTGTAAAAAGACTGATTTCAGAAACTCATAAGCCTACCACCAGAAATATCCTTCCTTAATATAAGATTTTACTCATCACAGATATTCACTTTATAGTATTTGGTGTACCCTGCCAGATATTGATAATCAAAGAGAAATCATTTCCTGCCTCCCAAGGGTTTACAAATTTAATTTTATGTTTAATAGTATGAAGAGGGAGCTTGTTTTAAGGGAAAAGATGGTAAGTTTTATTTTAGGCATATTTGAACTTTAAAGCAATGACAAAATAGACAGGTGTAGGAGTCAGAAGGTTGAGGAGAAGTTAAGGTCTAGAGTTCATATATGAAGCTCATTTAGGTAGAATAGACTGTGATGCAAGGGAAAAAAATGGCCACAAAAGGTATAAGGAGTACTCCTTTCTAAAGCAGATAGGCTGACTGATGTAGCTGGTGAAGAAAGAGAGAACCAAGATCAGAATTGGGTAAAATAACCCTGCTAAAATATTAAATCTCTCAAGCAAGTCTCAATGCTGCCAGGGTGTTGGAATATAATCCTTGCTACTTTCCACGTTGGCTGTGCCTCTACTGCTATGGCCAACCTCCAGTCTAGGGATGAGCCTTTTCAGTTCTCTCCAGAAATCCTCTTCGGATTACAAGTCACTGGACAGTGGATAACTAGAGTCAATACAAATGTGTAATTCCTTCTTCAGAAGCATTTGGAAAAGCAACTTCTTTCCCAAAGGCACATACCTCAATGTATGCGTTACCTCACCCACGCTCCAGAAGCCCCGCTCTTAACACTCTAGTAGAAAACCTGAGAAAACACCCTTACTCAGGCATAAGTGAGTTTGACTGATTATTTATTAGTGTGACATGTTATGTTTAAATGCCGACTAAGCCGTAACAGAAATGTTACACTTGTCGTTTACGTGATTTGAGATTTCCCACACAAAGAGAAAAATGACAGCTAGTATGTTTAGAGTTTAAAAAGTCATTCTGAGTATATGTGGATAAATAAAAAATATATATAGACAATCACATGATTATGTAAATAATGAGAAATATATTATGCTAAAACTATATGATTAAAAAACCTTAGAAACCTGATTGATAGGCATATACAGCAGATTATAAAGTAACTTTGGCACTTATGTGAGTTTCAGTAGTAATGTTTTTGTGACTTAAAGAACTATTAATCTTGGTAAGGTTTTATTTATTTTATAATATCTGTGGCTTTTTGGCAAAGAACACACAAAAAAATAGGATTTTGCATGTAGTAAAAACCCACATTTTAGTAAGTCAGCCTACTCCAGATTTAGCCTTGAGTCTAAACCCATCTCCCTATAAGGTAAATTTTGTAAACTATAATACAAAAATTATCTTCATTGTCTTTATATTTTGTTCACTTTATTTTCCTTGTCTATGACTTGTCCTACTATTAATATTTAGAGTTATGATCAGATTTTTCATCTCAACATTTACGAAAAATCAATGGCAGGAACTCAGATAGACAGAATTTAAATTGGTGTCTAGAGAAATTTCTCAATGCCCTCCCCTCTCACTATAGAAGAGGCCAGCGTAGTGGCTCCAGAGAGTTTCTACCATTTACAGGCCAATTTTCAATGAGGTAATTCTAGTCATAAATCTTAGTGGGGAAACACTATTGTTGAACACTATAGGTGTTCCATTAATTGAGAGGAATGTTTGGGTGGGATAATACTCTGCTTACCCAAGGGCCTTAGTGCTATTCTGTGTTTGGGTGCACTCAGTTATAAAAAAGTGCACCGACTTAACTCTGGCCATTGCAACTGGGATTTCCAAATGCTAAGTGCTAATACATGATTTAAAAGTATGCTATTTCCTCATTCCTTTTGGGTTGCATAGCTTTTGTCTCTAAGCTAGAAGCATCACGGTCACGTGAAGGTCAGACTGAGCATAAACCTCATTATGTAAACATCTGCGGTTGGCTTATGCTCCATGAACAATCCTGCGGTCTCTTAAGTTGGATGGCTAGGCTTTGAAAACTGTTCATTTAGAGACTAAAAACAGAAAGTCGTTTGATTAGTTGATCCAGTATCTTCTGAAAGATTAAAGCATTGCAGTTTAGATAGAATCAATAATGGGAATAAAGGAAATTTTAATGTTTGTAGTTATCTTAATTGTGACCATTACTCTGTATAAAATTTCAGAAGTTAATCTTGTAGTAACAATTTGAATTGACCAATTATATACTTAAAATATATCACATGAAAAGAAAAACAATAACAACAAAAAATATATATCACATCAAAGTGTCCCAAAATGCTATACAGTTCTGAGACAAGGTTTCCTATTTTTCACAGAGCATATGATTTTGTTTATGGAAACTCATTCTTTGATGGTACACAAATCAAAAAATTATGAAGAACAAAAATGCCACTCTGAGTTCCAAATAGAATAATCTTTGTTTTTTTCTATGATAGATTAGTCAGTGAGAATAAGAGATGAAAGATACTTGAAGCATCCCTTGATATATAATTCTTTTTGAATTGCATCATTCCAATGTGTTTATATGTCTTTCCTGTCACATTATGAGATACAATACAACTCTAGAAAGATTGGCAGTAAAGAAGCATTAAGTACCAGAAATTAATTTCCTCAGTGGTTCCTGAAAATTTTCATTAGCCTAGAGGGTTAATTTTACAATTTTAGTGCAATCATTATTTATCATCTCTTGGTTTACAGGAAAGAATTAGAGTTATTAGCTATTAAATTATCCATGAAAATTTGACACTCCTCTAGACCAAACAAACCCTGGGGCTTGCTGATTTTCCCAGTGTGAAACATCTGTGGCTTCAACTAGAAAGAACTTAACATTGTCTAATTAGATTTCCAAGATTTATAAGGTTCAAATACTGTTATTAGAAACCTGAGAATTAGCATAAAAGGTTAAATTCTCACTTATTAAAGTTTATTTAAAACATCCCTAACAATAACTGTATTTTTTACCAAGAGCATCGATTTGTAATTGGTTCAGACCAACCAAGAAACACCTCAATATCTAAGATCAATTTTAGATATCTGTTATAAATACATACAAAACTTTTTAAAATTTGGAAATAATTTTGACGATGATTAGATAATACTGAAGACATTTTAAACCTAACATTTTCTCCAAAGTTCTGAATGAAAGGCACACGTACTTGTTAAAGATACTGATTGTTCTCTGATTTTTGATTATCTGAGGAATAGGAAAACAGCAACAACTTAAAAATCATTAGTTTTACAAACTTCTTGCATCTGTTTGCCCTATATATCTTCACTATGAACAACGCTCAAAAGAAATTGAGGTTCAGACTAGAGGATTTGCAAAGATGTTGCCATATCCATTTTATACTACTTTGTGATATTCTCTCAAGAAACCCAAAAGATTTGTGTCTCAGATCTTTCCATGGGGGAGACATTGGGATTCAAATACCCTTCTGTTTTGCAACTAGGAGAGCAAGTTTAGCTGGGATGTCCATTCTTGTTGCAGGATGCTAAACAAGGTAGCAGGGTATTTTCTGCGAATGTGCTATTACCTATCATCTTAACCCTACATTTTCAGGGATTTATCTCATCCAAGTTGGCTCTAGGACTTATGTTGACAACAGAACCCTGCTGCCACTATATATGAGGGGTCTCCAAATAACTAGAACCAGATAGATATACTGCCAAATAGATCCTGCAGGTTTCACCTCAGGGGTAAAACATGTTTTTCTTTCTACCTCAAAAAAAAGATATTATTTCTCATTCTAATAGATTTCAAGGACTTATGTTTAAATGTTTCATCATTTGACATACAGCTTGCCTCAGTTATTTAAAATATGTGAAAAATAAATTCAAGTAAAATGATTTTAGCAGATAATAAATAAGTCATATATATGAAAGATTTAGAGATTGTTAAAGTGGGCACAGACCGAAAAAAAAGGAAGATAATTTGTCCTTGGCATTAATTTTTTTCAAACACCATTAGAATTATATATTTTTTTTGGTTTGCAATAATTTTGGTTTAATTGAGAAAAATGAATATATAGACACATCAAATATTAGAGAAACTCTATAGAACTTCAACAAATACAATATTTGGTTAAAGTATTTCAAAAACTTATTTTTCATACAATAATATAGATATATAAAGAGAAGGTACAGATATCAAAAAAGCCTTGACATTTATAAGAAGAGAAATCCTTTCTTTTATCCAGTGGGATAAATGGGCAAAGTGGAAAATGAATCAACCAACACATGTTCCTTAAGGCAAAGGGAACAGTAAGACATGCATGGTTATTGATCACTATCCTATGGAAAACTCCAGTCAAGGGAGTTGCTATAATCAGACAAAACTATACCAAAAATGCACGTCAAAGAGAGGCAAAGACCTAACTGCAGTAAGAATTTTTAAGTGGCAGTAATCAATGTGAGCTTCTGTAAAGAATAAATTCATGGAGAAAAGGAAGACCTAAGACACGTGCAAGATTTAATGAGCAAACAGAGCTGGGTGAGGTCTCCCAGGCAGGGTAAGAAGAGCACTACATGCAGAGAAGGACAGATGCAAACATGAGAGGCTATAATGATGCGGCGGTGGGTCAGTGCTGCCGGAAGGAAGAGTGCAGTTCCGCAATTCCCATATTCCCTCCCCGCTGTCAGTATGTGGATTTGTTGCCTACACTTTTGTGAATATTAAATCCCAACTATTTGTATTAGTCTGCTAGGGCTGCCATAACAGCATAAACACAGATTGGGTGGCTTAAAGAGGAGAAATTTATTTTCTCACAGTTATGGAAACTTTAAGTCCAAGATTAAGGTACCAGCGGAATTGATTTCTGGTGAGGCCTCTCTTCCTAGATTGCACGTGGCTGCCTTCTTGCTCTGTCCTCACAAGGCCCTTTCTCTGTGTGTGTGTATATCTCTGATGTATCTTCCTCTTCTCATGTGGACTCCAATCCTGTTGGATTTGGGACCCACACATACGACCTCAGTTACCTTTAATTGCCTCCTTCAACGCTCTATCTACAAATACAGTCACTTTGGGGGTTAGGAATTCAACAGATGAATTTTGTGGGGACAAAATTCAGGCTTTAACAGTATCTTTGCCAGTTAACCTTCAATTTCCCAAGATTGGGAGAGGCTATGATCTTAGAAAAAGGGGATTATTCTCTCAACCTTACCATTTAAACTCCTCCACTCATTTCCCATACTTGCGGTGAGACTTGAAATATTGTATCTGAGGAAAGGAACAGCTAATATGCTTAACAACAAATAATTAAATGGAAATGGAATATGGCTTTCAAAATAAAAAAGACTGTGAAAGTAAAACTACTCTCCAGTGAAAACTGATACAGTGATTATTAGAATGAGATTTTTAAATATGTATTAATATAATCTAGTACCATATTAGTCTGGGCCAGTATTTCTAGCAGCCGACTAACCAGAATAAGAAAACCTACCATGAGTTATAGTTATAACATTATTTCCTTTCTCCTTTTTGCTTTTGACTATTCATCCTTTTCTTTTTTTTTTCTATTTTATTCCATTCCAAGAAAAGCAATGGCATACATCCCTTCAAAGAACCTCATCAATGGAAGAAAGGATATGTTTGTTGGTGTCTTTTGAAAATGTTTGGCCTCTTTAACTTGAGCAGCAACCAAATATGACAATTCTATATGTTCTAACATGGGGAGGGATACCCAGAAATTGGAACCTTGCATACATAAAATAAAGCTCTGCTTTTTACCTGTAAGTTTTCAGTTACACTTTCCTTCAGTAGCCTAAAAAGCCACAAAGTGACTTTTGGAAAAATACTTGAAGGTAATGAATTTTAGACTTTTCCAAAGAAATCTATAACAGAAAAATAATTCTCTGAAACTCTGAGTCTAAGAGGAAGTATAATACAATCCTAGATATTAAAATCAATTTTCACATGCACAACTGGAAAGGTTATATCTGTTTCAAATATGATGGGAAAGAAAGGAATCTGTCATACAATTGTCTTATTCTTTAAAAGACATGAACTTTTTTAGGATTCAAAATATGGTGGAATTAATCAAGACTATTCTTTGGATTTGAAACTAATTCCTAATCATACAATAGGGGCACTTATTTCTTTGTCATCTGGAATTGATGAGGCTGTTAGATGCTAATTTCAGGGTGTCACTAGCAACCATTTTGGGAGTAAAGATTGATTTGAATAACAGTGGGTTTTCCTTGCGGTAAAGTAGAAATACAATTAGAGGAGGAAGCTCATAATTTATCTCAGCTTTATGTAAAAATATTATCAAAAAGGATAACAGCAACTAACAAATGCTAAAATGTGCCAAGAATTCTAAATCTTCTGTCAGGTTTAAACAAGAATCTGAATCAAATTCTCTTTATGTTAGTTTGTCTTTAAAATGTTAGTGAAAATACTGGCATAGGTAAATTTAGATGTAGGTATGACATCTAGTCTAGGGTTGGCTTAAACAAAATCTGAGAACCCATTTTATAGTGCTGCTTGAGCATGCAGGTATTCAGAATTTAGATTACTGGAAAAATGTCACAATTTTCCAGAAGCATCAATATTGCCATTATCTATCTGATAAAAAATTTAGATGGCTAATAATGACTGTTCTTCAGGATGAAAACTTATTTTTATGAACTCATGAAAATTGAAAAATCACATGAAAATATTTCTTTGCTTTGAAATATGATACTAGAGGTTGACTCCAATTCAGAGAAGAATATTTAGCAGAAACTTTTTTGTTTTATGCTTTATACTGGAATCTTGTGTAGTTCAGTTAAATTTGAGTATTTAAGGATTGAAATAATTGTCAACTAAAATAACCAAATGGACCATCTGTTGACCAATGGGACCTCAGAAAAACTTTAATGCTGAGTTGTAGCCGTGACAAGGGAGGTCAGACATGTTCTGCCATATCCCCCTTACTCTTTGTCACAATAAGATACTAAATCATTAACAGGCCTAAGGTCATACAAAAACAAAGCTTAAACCACACCTGCAGGCCATCAATTTACTTAACACATCATTTGAGTTTCAGTAAATGTTAAATGTCCAGCAGATTGCCTCTAATTAGCAGACATCCTTATCTTAAGTTAAAACATTCCAAGCCTTTAGATAAACCTTCATTTCTTTAACCAATTAGAAATCAAAGACTTTTTAAAACCACCTATAACCTGTGTGAGACTGTATAAAACCAAACTGTAACCCAGCTACTGTGGGAACATTTTCTCAGGCCTCTTGAGGCCATGTGCTCAGGGCCAGTCATACATTTTTGGCTCAGATTAAACCTCTTTAAATTTACAGAGTTTGGGTTCTTTTCCATTAACATTATTTATGTAGATTTGCCTTCTAAACCACAATCCATGTATTCAAAATTTAAAATAGTTTCTTTTGAATTGTTTACCTATGAGCAATTTTTGCCCAGTGATTCACTGTATCTTTTTTAATAACATAATTTCTGTAAATCCAGTGTGTGGATCCTTATCTACCTACTGTGTAGGAAAAAAAAAAAAAAAAACAACTTCCTCTCTCTACCTTCTTATGTTCACTAATTGAGTTCTGTGAATTAAACTGATAAAATACAGATTAACAGGAGAAAAGGCAAACATTTTATTAATATTTTTAATTTTATGTGCATGGAGTCTTCACAAAAACATAAGTGAAAAACACTAAGAAGTAGTTAGCCTGGGTACACCATTTTAACAAAGGGTGATAAATTGTGGGAAGTAAGTAGACAAAGGGAAAAGTGTTGGAGCTTCTAGGGGAAATAAATTGTGGAAAGGTGACTAGGAAATATATGGGGGACATTAATGATAGATAAGGGTTATTTAGTAAGGTTTGTGTTTTGTAAACTCAGCTCAATGCCGTCTCCATCTATGGGGATAAGGATTGTTCTGTTCTTCCTGGTATAGGAGTAGAGGGGACACCCTTACAAGAAAAATGTATGCTTTCCTTTTAGGAAGATAAGGGAAGGGTAGAGAGCTCTTACCGTGTCTTCTTTTACTTAACTGCTTTTAGCTCAAAATAATCCTATGCCAATGTACCATATTTGGGGATGGCATATTCTGATTCCCTTAAAATGCATTCCATTTATTAGAATGAATGAATGGATAATAAGTAAGTTTATTTGTTTGCTTGTTTATACTTTGCTTTATTACTAAAAAGCATTTGTGGTATTTATCAAATCATTTAAAAAATGTAAGCATCTATCTACTTTCACCTTTGACCTAAACAACATGGTACTTTTTTATGTATCAAGCTTCTTTAGGAAAATTTAATGTTTATTATTTTTTTATATCTCTATATTATTCATTAGGTTTTATTTTTAGTTTAGTTAAAAATATACTGAATATTAAATATTTTAATTTAAAAAAAAGATCTGCAAGTAGCTGGAGTATAGGCATAGGTATCAAAATCTCTACCCTTAGGCAATTCACTTAAAGTATCTGAGCATCAATTTTCTCATCTATAAAATAGAGACAATTTTTGGTAATGTTTATAACATATACAGCAGTAACAAATATTACATTTTTCTTTGTATTTCAGGAATTTTTTCAATCTAATAGCTGAATTTTATGGAGTAAACCATTACTATAGTGTCTTTTCACCATAAGACTCATAAATTGTATTCTGTTTGAATTGTCTTATGCTATCCATCCACATATACACACACATAATATAAATCTGTAGAATATACATTTTTCATATTTTCCATGAGACTAAAATATTATTTCCCCTGATACATTGAGTTTTCAATTGTCTGCACAATCATATGTCTAAGTTAAATATTTTGATCATTTGAAAATTCCATACTGATCATCATCTAGCCTGAGTTCTACTCACATGTAGACCCTTGTTCTGAAAATACTAAAGTGTATTTGTGTGTATGTGGGTCTGTGTGTGTGTGTGTAATACTGAAGAGAACTGGTGATAGATCATAAGAAAAGAATCTCAAAGCAAGTTAAAGTAAAACATGTACACTGTGATAGAATATTGGAGTTAATATAAGTTTATTATAACTCCTATCTTTATTCTTTTTATCATATTTGGAATAAGAGACTAGGAATATATATGTATTATACAAATTAATAGTAAGTTAATATAATTTTTTTCTAAATACCCATAGAGATATAACATAGCCTGCTATGAAGCAGGCCACTCTTTTAGAACCAGCACATTAATCTTGTTTTTTTTTCTTACTAAATGCGTGACAGCTAATATGTAAGAACAAAGTGCTTTTAAAGGATGGAAATTATTTTATATTTACAAAATATGCTTGGGTAACAATGCATTTCAAATATTCAACATTATGAATTTATTTGGTGTTAGCACCAATCTAAATCAATTAATGTACTGTTCATGTGAATCTTGCATATATTTTCGTTAATGTTTTAATGTTCTATTGAAATGCTGCCATTACTTTAAAAAGAAATTAAATAACATTGAATAGGCTCATTTTTATTTTCCTAAATTAAATTCTCCATAAAATCTGACCACTAAAGATTTCACTTTAGCTATTAAGTAATTAAAATCATATTGTTGGTTATGCTGACCTTTCATTTATTTTCCTACATAATACCATGGGTCAAATAGAGGAGCCACCTGCAATCTCAGTAACCTTTCTCACAGTACTGTCTCTGCTTCCTCTATAGACAATAATAGCATAAAAATTTTACATTTATTTTCTGACCGCTGATTTAAACTTTCAACTTTACAAAATTAACTTCAGCCTCTATTTTATTTAATATTGTTTGTCTTCAATTTCTAGCCTGGGGGTACAAACAGAGAAAAAGATTTTGCACAACAGGCACAGTTTGTATTTAATGTTTATACACTGAATATGTAGTATCTTGTACATGTATGCAGTATAGTTTTTGTACATTAATTTTCTTTGTTGAGGTAAAATTTACATAAAGAAAAATGCAAATACAATAAGTGCATAGCTTATTGTTAAGCTTACACAAACTGAACCCATTTATATAAGCAAGTTCCCAGATCAGGAAAGTAACCTTACCAGCGGCCTGGAAACCCTCGCCTTCTCCTCCTTTCTACTAAAGAGACTTGTCAGAAGTGTGCCAACTCCTGATTTCTAATAGTATGGCTTCTTTCATCTATTTCAGTCCTTTTCTTAAATAGAATCATTCATATGTACTGGATTTTGTCTAGATTTCATCATTTAACTTTTTTGCTAAGACTCATTTTTTTTTCTTTTTATTGTTGAAGGACATTTGGGTAGTTTTCAGTATAAAGCCCATATTGCACATGTGCTTCTGTAAACTTCCTACCACATAGCTTTTGGTGAGCACCGTATGTGTCTTTGTTGGGTGTATTTATTAGGTGTGGAATTGCTGCATCACAGAATATGCATGTAGTCAGCTTTGTAAGGACTGCAAGTTTTCCAAAATAGTTTTACCAGTTTACACCTCTGCCAGAGGTATATGCATTTGCAGGTGCTTTCATATCCTTGAAAAATCTTCGTATTTTCCATGTTTTTAAAATTTTTTTACTATTCTGTTGTTTTGTGGTATCTCATGGTTTTAGTTTGTAAATCCCATAAAGTTAAAAGTACTTTTTCATGTGGTTTTTGGCCATTTGTATATTCTCTTCTATGAAGTGTCAGTGCAAGTATTATGCTCATTTAATTATTGATTTGTCCATCTTTTTCTCATTGGTTGGTAGGATTTTCTTGTATATTTTGGATATGAGTACATTGTTAATTATATGTTCCCAATTTATAGCTTGTATTTGCATTGTCTTTTTAGTAATAGAAGTTAACAATCCTATTTAGTCAGATTCGTATTAATTTTCTCTTCTCATTGGTGCTTTTTCGTATCTATCTTAATAAATATTTGACTATGCCAAAATCACAAAGATATTCTATATACTTTGTATAAAACACTCTGTCATTTTGCCTATATTATTTACATGTACAATTCTTCTGGAAATTATTTTTGGTTTGTTATTTTCACCCAATTGTCCTAACACCATTTATTAAAAAGACCATCTTGTCTTTTCTTTACTATACTAACGTGTCATCATAAGTCGGTAAACCATTTATGTGTGGATATGCTTTTAGGATCTCTATTCTAATGGTCAGTGTGTCTATTCGTACACCATTAACTGAGTGTCTTAACTAATACAACTTTATATTGAAACTTGATAACTAGTAGTGTATAGATTCCAGTTTTATTTTTCTTCAGGGTTGCCTCAACTTTTCTTGTTTCTTTCCATATGAATCTTAGATCAGGTCTTCAATTTCCTAAAATAATGATAATAATAATAATCTAGCATTGTGAAGCAGTTTGCATAGAGCATTAATTTGAAGAGAATTATCATCTTTATAGTATCAAGAATCCCAGTGACATGAGACATCACTATGTAGTCAAATTCAGAAGACTCAAACACTAAAATGGTGGCACTTAAATCACTTTAACTCCAGTATAAAAGTTAAAAGACAACAGTGTTAAGAATAACTATGGCTACTATAATTTGTTAATGGATTAATCATATAATAAGATGTAAAGTGTAACATCAGTAGCATAAAATGTGGAAGTAAAAGTGTAGAGATTTTTCATGTAATTGAAGGTAATTTGTTAACAGCTTAAAATAGGTTTCATAAGTTATGTTTTCTAAGTCATGTTAGCCACAAAGAAAAAAAATCTCTAGTAGATATACAAAAGATGAAGAAACAAGAATCAAATCATACCAATACAAAAATTCAACAAGTCACAAAAGAACATAGCAAAAAAGGAAGATAGGAACAAATTTTCATATACTCAGAAAACAATTAACAAAATGACATTAGTATGTTCTTACCTATTAATATTTTGAAATGGCCAGGTGCCATAGCTCATACCTGTATTCCCTGCACTTTCGGAGGCCAAGGGGGGAGAACCACTCGAGGCCAGGATGTTGAGACCAGCCTGGGCAATATAATGAGACCGTGTCTCTGCAAAAATAATAATAATAATAATTTCCTTAAATGTAAAGGAATGAAATTCTTCAGTCAAAAGACAGAAGAAAAAAAAAAAAAGACATACAACAGATTAATAAGTTTTAAGCCTTTCTTCTTTACTAATATCAGCATCTATAGCTATAATTTTCCAAGGAATGGATTAGCTATATCTCATAAATTTAGTATTGCATGTTTTATCATTCAGTCTGAGATATCTTAGATATTTCTAATTTGAGTCATATTTTATTTAGAATTGTGATGCTTAAGTTTTATACAACTGGATTTTTCTATTTATGTCTTAGTTATTTGGTTTCTAGCTTAAATTTTGTGTGGTAGTATAGCTTATTCTGGTTAATATCAAACTTAAATTTTATTGAAGGTCTTTTTTGATATCTAGGCATCTGGTCAATCTTTTGTAAATGTTCGAGTACTCTTGAAATAAATTATGAATTATATCTTTCTTCGGAAAGCAATCAACCCGATGTTTTTGTTAATTATTTTTAAATTTTTTATTATTAATGTTTTATATATGCTCATTCGGTCATTTATTGCTAGAGGTATACTAAAATCTACCACTCTAGTGTTTTTATCTATCTCTCCTTTTATTTTTGTCATTCAATGATTTTTCCAGATTTATAATTTTATTTATGCAATAAAGATTACACTGATCTTTTATGTTTGAAATATTTCTGGAAACATATCTTTATTTCAGGACTGTTTTGCCTTTATTTTGCAATATTGCCTTCTAGTTTATCTCCCTCCATTTATTTATATTCCCCTGAAATTCATTCTCCCTATAGCATTTAGAGTGACCTATCTCCAGTACAAATAGCACCATGAACTACTCCTTAAAATATCAATATCCAATCACCTTACAATTTCATTAAATGTTTTCATAATCTGACTTCTGCCCAACTCTCCATCTTTAGCCCTTTCCTGTCTATCCTTTTCTCTGGCATTGCTGAACTGTTGGGAATGGATTTTTGCCAATCCCTCTGTTATATTCACATTCAATTTTTATTTACATATTTTGAATCTGTTATTTGATATATAAAAATATACAGGTGGGTATATTCTTTGTGTACTGACATCTTTTATTCACTATGAAAAGCCCTTCTTTATCTTTAGTGAAGGTTTTTGCCCCCAAATCTACTTTGTCTGACATTATTATAGCTGTAGCAGTTTTATTTTGATTAGTACTTTTATGATAATCTCTTTCCATCCTATTATATTCAACCTTCCATGTCCTCACCCTATATTTAAAGTAAATGACTTTTGTACAGGATTTAGTTGTTGTTGTTGTTGTTTTAATCTAATAGTCTTTTCTTTGACCTATTTTGTCTATTTGCAATCAATTCCATTTAATTATTTGATATAGTTATAATTCTATTTGTGATCTTGTTATCTGGCATGTATTTGTCTTCCCCTTTTTTATGTTCATTTTTATTCCTTCCTTGACTATTTTTCACTTAATTAAGAATGTGTTCATTATTTTCTTTTTATTAATTTATCTATATATTTTCTTTTAGCGGTTACCTTAGAGTTTATAACATGCATCATTGACTTATTACAGTTTAATAAAAATCTTTCATTGCTAATTCATACTGCTTGAAGCTTAGAAACTTTAAATATTATTAATCCTTTTTGTACAGTTGCAAATGTTTTCGTGAATTTTCGTTACTTACATGCATTTTGTTTCTTGTTATCATGCATTTTAATTCCATATATAATTTAAATCTTATAAGACATATAATTCTTTGTATAGTTCAGATTCGTGTATACACACGCACATACAGATACACACACTATTTCTAGTGTTTTCTTTCCTTTTTGTTTGTTTCTATATTTCCATCTAGGATTACTATTTTCCTACCTAAAGAAACCTTTTTAGTTTCTCTTTTATTGTTAAGTCTTATAGAAATAAATTTCTTTGATATTGGTTTGCCTAGAACAAATCATTTCATTTTCACCTGCAGTTTTTAAGAACACTTCAACTTTTGTAGAACTCTAGTTGACAGTGACTTCCTTTTATTACCATAAAGATGCTATTTCATTGTTTTCTGGCTTCTATAATTTATATTGAGAAATCATCTGCCAATTTTGTTATTGTTCCTTTGATGGCAATGTGTCTTTTCTTCTGGCTGCTTTTACAATTTCCTTTTCTTTGTCTTAGATATCAACATGTTCTCTCTATGGAGCAGAGGGGTGGTGGTGTGCATATTTATCCTACTTGGGGTCAGTTGAGCTTTGGAGCTAGAGATCAGTACCTTTTATCAGGTTTGGAAAATTCTTATTGAATACATCTTGTAATATTTACTTCGACACCATTGCCTCCTCTCCTTCTGTGAATTTAATTTTAAGAAGGTAAGATATTTTAAGTTTTCCCTACAGGTCTCTTACATAGTGTACTGTTCCTTTATTCCTCCCCAACTGTATGTACTTCAGTTCGTGTATTTTCTGTTTACCTATTTTTGAGATTACTAATTCTTTCTTTTATCTCTGCCTAGTCTAAGATAAACCTCACAAAGACATTCTTAACACCAGGTATCTTATTTTTCAGTTTTATGATAGAATGCCCATTGAATTAGAATTTTTTGTTGAAATTCTCCATCCTTCCTCCATTTCCTTTAACTATGTTGTCTTCTGCTTTCTGTTTTATTTAACATATTACTAAATTTTGATTGAAAGTCTAATAAGAGTCTTTGTTCTGTGCTAAAAATTGTGAGAGATACAGCTCTTCCTTTCAGATGTTCTAGGCTTTCTCGCCCTCTCATTTTATATAGATCAAAAACTCTTGTATGCTTGAAGAAGTAGTCATTACGCTCGATATAGGCCCCTTTCTCCCTTTCTGGTCAGATCTTTGCTTTCTAAGAACCACAAGACTATAGGATATTTTCTTTCTACATTTTTGAAATTTCAATCTAATTAGTTTTTTATAGAGCTGTGGTCCCCAACACTGAGGCCGAGTGTGGGTACCAGTCTGTGGCCTGTTAGGAACCGGGCTGCACAGCAGGTGGTGAGCAGCGGGCCAGCGAGGGATGCTTCATCATATTTATAACTGCTCCCCATCACTCCCATAACCACCTGAGCTCTGCCTTCTGACAGATCCGTCACTGTCTCCCATCAGCCCCAGATGGGATTGTCCAGTAGCAGGAAAACAAGCTCAGGGTTCACACTGATTCTGCATTATGGTGAGTTGTATAATTATTTCATTAAATATTACAATGTAATAATAATAGAAATAAAGTGCACAATAAATGTAATATGCTTGAATCATCCCCAAATCATCCCCCTCCCCATCCCAGGTTTGTGGAAAAATTGTCTTCCATAAAACTGGTGAAACCAGTCACTGGTGCCAAAAAGATTGGGGACCACTGCAAAGGATACTGGCCATAACTTTGAGTCTCCAAGTTTTCAATTTGTCCCATCAGTTATGTTTTGCTACTAAAAGCTTTGCTATTTTCTCTTTATGCTTCTTCTGAGCAGCCTAATTCAGCCTACACCCAAAGTTGTCATATGTCCCCTAGGGGGGAAAAGACTGAATGATTTCACCTCACTACCGAAATGCTCTCCTTCCCTGGAAATTTAGTTCTTTATGTTTATTGCTTCCACAGATCTCCAGTGCATTCTGAAACATGGCACTGGTTCATCTAGTTTTTTGCACAAGTATCATTATTCTTCCATGTTATACCTGGAACTGTGCTAAGATATTTACATGTATAGTCTCAATGTTGTGATAAGAATGGATTTAAATGTCTTACTGTATTCAAACTAAATGTTGAATTCTCATGGGTTAAATGGAATCAATAAAAATAAAATAGGACTAATATTCTTACATGGATATTTTATGCTTGCTTTATAATTTAAAAGGAAGCCAAGAAGTTTGGGTCCTACATGTGCAGAAAAGACTCTGTAGTCTGTGACAGGCAGCCTCTAAGATGGTGTCTAATGATCTTCAAACCTTGATAATCTTACTCTTATTTAATTATTTTCCCTTTAATGTGGGTTGGATTTGGTGACTTGATTTTAGCAAATATAATGTGACAGACAAGAGGGGCTATCACTCCCAAGAAGGGATTACAGAAAGACTCACGCATACATCCTATGCGTCTTCTGTTGTCCTCTAGCTTGCTTGCTTGCTGAGCAAAGCAAGCTGCCATGTGGTGAGAAGCCCTGTAGATAATCCCATGTGACAAGAAAGTGATGTCCGTAGCCAGCAGCCCCAGAGGACCTGAGCCTTGCCAACAGTCGTGCAAGTGAGCTTGAAAGTCAGTTGTCTCCATGCAAGCCTAGGGATGACTAGAGCCCTGGCCAGCATTGTGATTGCAGTCTTTTGAGAGAGCCTACAGCAGAGGCAGCTGGCTAATTCATACGGAGATTCCTTTCCCCACTAAAACTAGGAGGTATTAAATGCTTATTGTTCTAAACTGTTGAATTTTGGAGTAATTTTGGTATTCAGCAATAGGCAATCAGTATGGAGTTACGCTTTTACATAAATCCTGATCCCAATGCTTATTTATTGTGCATTTGTGATTAAGCTATAACACCTCCACAGCTTCAGTTTCCTCATCTGTATAAAAAAGGGATAATATCTACCATAATAGTAAAAAGGAAAAAATATTTTAGAAAGAAGAGCTAATTTATTTGCAAGAAACTTTGCAAGGGAGTTTGGGCTTTAGAATGCTTGCTTGCCAATAAAAAAAAAAAAAAAATCATGTGTACTAAAAAGGGAAAAAAAAAATCCCCAAAAATAAAAAGTAAAGATTATAGTTAGTCTATCTGTAGCATAATACAGTCATACAGTCATTTTTTTTTTTACATGGATATCCGATTTGCAAAGATCATCAGCTATCCTCAGATACTGTAATTGCGAAAGTCAGGAATGAATTGTCTTGGTTAGTAAGTCAGTAACATACAGGAAGGTACTCAACTCAAAGAGTGATCATTTATCTTAGTGAGGCAAGGTAAAGACTTGCCTTTTTGTTGTTATTGTTGTCATTGTTCATCTCAGGATACAATGTGAGTGTGCGTGTGTGTCTAATTTGTAGTATATGATTTGCTCACTTTACAGGAAAGGAAGGTGTTAGTTTTATTCCACATCTGTGAGGTGTAAATGAGATAAAATATCTAGAAAGCCTTCCTCTCTTACACAATATGATAATGTTTTCTCTTTCTGTAAAAGCTTCTCTTGTCAAATAATTACCTTGTATTTAATATTCAAAAAAAATTTTTTTACTCCTAATTTAAGAATGTCTTCACCCTTTGAAAACATATTTTTACCCTCTCTGATTTATTTTCCTGTTTATAACAACTGTTTCTATTAACTCATCTGGAGCCTCATCTTCACTCTATCTGATCTGGGTGTTGATCTGAACCAAAATTATTTATACTAACCTCAATGACGACATATCCCTGTATTTTCTATCGTTGCAATTTAAATTTTCCTATTGGTTTCAACACGCCTTTCTCATTCTTGGATCTTTAGCAATTTTAAAGATATTTTCTTTTGCCTTCAATTTATCTATATACTTGGCAAATTAAAGATGGAAAGGCTGTTGTTCCATCAAAACAGAGACAGTAAACCTTGATGAGAAATTGAATGCCTTGAAGTTCAGTGATAAAGAAAGAATGAGATGGTATATTATAAAGAATCCTAGAGATTTAGAGAAAATGGTAGAGTCAATGAATACATTGAGCTACGTTGAAAAGGCTGGAATACTCATTCCTAGAAAATCCACAAAAGGATATTCAGGAAAGAGGATCAAAGAGAACCCAGAATGTGCTGTTTAAAAATGGAGGCTTGGTGGCCAGGCCCAGTGGCTCACGCCTATAATCCTAGCACTCTGGGAGGCCGAGGCGGGCGGATTGCTCGAGGTCAGGAGTTTGAAACCAGCCTGAGCAAAAGTGAGACCCCCGTCTCTATTATAAATAGAAAGAAATTAATTGACCAACTAATATATATAGAAAAAATTAGCCGGGCATGGTGGTGTATGCCTGTAGTCCCAGCTACTCGGGAGGCTGAGGCAGAAGGATTGCTTGAGCCCAGGAGTTTGAGGTTGCTGTGAGCTAGGCTGGCACCATGGAACTCACTCGAGCCTGGGCAACAAAGTGAGACTCTGTCTCAAAAAAAAAAAAAAAAAATGGAGGGTTGGTGCAGTGTGAGGGATACCAGGTGCCTAGATGGACTAGTCAGGAAATTCTGAGCCTAGAAACTAACGAATCAAGTGTGTGTTGGAGTTTAGGCTCCTCCAGAGAATTCAGCCTAAAGCTAAATAGTTAGGGTTAAAACCCTGAGAGAGAAAATTTCTCCAAGGAACTCCAAAAATAATAAATAGATAGTTCCCCCAGAGGTGGAAACAAGGAATGACTGGCAGAAGAGGGCCTTGGGGCTTGGCGTGTGGGGATAAATCTGTAAATGGAAGAGAATGAGACCGATTTGTCCCAGGACAAGCAGGATGCATGTTTAAAAATGCACCAAGATATCTAAGCGATGTGATATTTTATGCATAGGTTAGCTCCCATGAATGCAGTTTTCTGGAATCATGACTTCAAAGGGAATTCTGTACTCCTACCTGTTGCACCAGAGGTGAATACCCTCTGCTCCAGCCCTAAGGGACTGTTTGAATGTGTACGGCTCTCAGAAATATAGATATTTACAAGGATTCCTCTTCTGTTGCTGAACAACTCAAATTATTTAAAAATTCTTCATTCTTCAGGGCTCCTACTGACTTTTCAATGATTATTACCTATTACCTTTAGTTCTACCTTATGAAACAACACAAAATTTTTATGAGAGCCCTCTAAATGTGTGAGTTTATTCTTTATAGCTATTCTCTTCTTCAGTGAAAATATCTCAGTTTTCATTATTTATGTGACATGGTTTGGGGGTTCCTCATCACTTTAATTGCCTCTCTCCTGGAAGCCTTCAGCTGTCAGTTTCTTTATAATATTTCAGGTGGATTTTTTTAATGGCATTTCACTGTGCATATGAAAGATGCTTTATCATGTTGTTGAATGAACAAGAAATGAATAAGGGAAAAGAAAACAATGCCACAAATCTGGACTGACCAGTGCAAATGATGAACATTCGACTTGTATCTCTAAGAAATAAATTTCTGTTTATTGCAACTATGGCTAAATTTAGCATTTGTTTATTTTTTTTGTTTTCATATTCATCTTAAAGCAGTTTTGGTATCACTGTTGACTCAGTTTGTGTGCTAAAATGCCTTTAGGTCCTTTTCACATGAACTACTACAATCTTGGGGCTCCTTTGTTTATATTTGTTTAATTAATTATTTTAGCCCAAATATAAAACTTAGTAGTTACCTCATTTCAGTTCCATTCTGTTAGCTTTGGTCTAGCATACTAGGGAAATAATTTTGAATCTTGATTTTTTATGGGATTTTTATATCTGTAAGACACATTTTCTTTGCCATCTAAGTCATCAATTTAAAATATTGCCTGTAATAGTCTTATGTTATGCTATTGGAAATATCCAACAAGATGACATAAATCCACTAGTCATAATTTGAGTTTGTTTAGTCAGTCAGTAGTAAACTTTACATAATTGTATCATTATCTAATAATCAACTTAACATTTTATCTACAAGATTATAATTAGATGCTCTATCAAAATCTCAGCTAAAATCAAGGTTATCTGGGGTATTCCTCTGATAAAGCGACCAATTAGTTATAGTCCTAAAATAATTGATATTAGTTGTGGAGCTCTGACTCGAGGTGGATATTTTTATTTCATATATTCCTACTATTTGTTTTTCAACTCTTTTCTCACTGTTTTATAGTTTCTTAAAGATTTGTGTGTGTTTATATAAAGAAAAGATACACAAATCTATAAAAAAATTTCCTCATTTCCTATTTTTTGCTTCCTCTGGTAATGATCATCTCGTAAATACTTCTGTTGTGACTGTAAGATCATAGCACTTGTTTTTCAGTTAGTTCACTGAAGCCTAAAATCTTGAGTTTATTTGAAAATATTAGAGCCAATGCAATCATCTAAATCACTATTTGTTACTCCATCAAAACAGAGACAGTAAACCTTGATGAGAAATTGAATGCCTTGAAGGTTGGTAATGAAGAAATAATGAGACAGTATCCTGGAGATTCAGAGAAAATGGTAGAGTCAATGGATAAATTGAGCTACATTGAAAAGGCTGGAATACTCATTCCTAGAAAATCCTATAAAAGCAAATTTAAGAAAGAGGACCAAGGAAAACCTAGAATATGCTGTTTAAAAATGGAGGGTCAGTTCAGAGAAGCAGATGCAATTAGAGTATCTCTGAACCTATTTAGGCCATTTACTACTTTTCCATATTGCAAGGGCCATTTCCATTGCTAGGAAAAAAAAAAAAAAAGAAGAAGAAGGAAGAAATACACATAAAATAGGTTCATCTTTACACAAACTGCTTTGAATAACTCCATTTTCCGAATATGTATGGAAGTGATCTTGCTGGAGAAGAAGAAAGAGGAAAATATATAATCACCTAAAGCCTTTAGGTTTTAGGGAGAATCATTTATCCTTGGTGGCTAAAGAAATAAGATTCATCAGGAGTACCCTTTGTTTTGAGATTCAGCTATTTCTTCATGCTTTTCTCTAAGTAATGTCTTTTCTCTACTTCAAAAGTTTAAATATTGCTGAACCAGTGACATTTTCTGAAATAATGTATTTGAAAAATCATAACTCCAGCGATATTCCTAAAATTCATGTAAATCAACGAATCCTGAACTCTGTTTATTAGGTGAACGTAACTTTCTTTTCACTGGCTTTAACATCTTACAGTGATGCGAAGATTGGCACCAATGGATAACCTTTCATTAGAGAATTGGAAAAGGCAGAACATAGAATCCAGAAATTTTTCTAAACTACAAAAAAATCAAATTTTAGTTATTTTAAAATGGGATGAGAAAAAGTGAATTTGTGTTTAGAGTTTTGTTTTCCTCAGGATAATATATTAGAAGCTCACTATTGGTTAACATACCTTAGGGAAGAGCCAAGTGTGAAGCAGTACTAAGCACAATTCTAAATACAATTGTACAGTTTCCATTTATTATTTTCCTGCTGTGATTAGATAATTAGTAAGGTACTTTGTGTTTAGGTGAATTTTCATTAGAAACGCAGTAGAATTAAATTGAAATGGCAAAAGTGCCACTTATTTCTTCTCTTCTTTAATGTGTTGATTTCTTCATGCCAGTTTTCAAGGATGGGCTCAGCATGTGTCCTTACATAATTTAACCTTTATTCCTTATAATTAAATCTAAACATATATTGAAATCAAAGCTACTTAGCTATTTTTAAGTATATATCTAACAATTACAAATGAGCATGATCAATTTTAATAAAACTAAAAAAAGATACATATTTTCATTCATTAACCCAGTGTATACTAATAAGTAAGCTACCCCTCAGAAGAAAATGGCAAATTTGCCTCTCACTCAGAGGTAACACTTGGTTTCTATGGCACAAACATGCTATTACATTTAAATTAATTATGCCAATGAATAGTATTTGGTAAATGATCTTTATTATTATTTTATGCAAAATGGGAGATGGAAAATAAGTTTATTCTTTTATTTGAATTCCTGTTTTAAAGAAACAAGCAGTTGGGTCGGGGAGCTTTTTGTAAGCAGGAAAATAAAAAATGAGAGAAAAAAAGAGGCCTAAATCTGATGTATAGGTAGCATATATTAGTGGTATTAAGGGAAGGGATTAGCAAAGAGATGGACTGGCACAGAAGAGGAGCTTAATAAATTTGTGTGAATGATTCGATGAATGAATGACATCTGTAAAGGAATATCATTGATGATTAAAGTCAACAGAAAATAACTATAGAATAACAAGGTCTGAAAATGGAATATTAAAATATTTGATAAATGAAAATGTGGTTGATATTTTGAGAGGGGAAACTAGTACATCAGATTTGGAGGAGAATCAAGAACAATGTTCAGGAGCAGGGAAAAGAACAGATAAGAAGATAGAATCAGCCCACAAATTTTGACCTCACACACAAACGCAGAATTAGCTACATTACTTAAATTATTATGCTCTAGCCAGATTGTGTCATTTTTTTGAATGATACTGGATTTCGCTAATGTTACTTCTAATTAGATTTTGTATTTGAAGATCAAATAGTCTAGGTCGGACTGAAGGTGAAAGAACATACTTGTTTTGTTTTATGTTTCTCCATTATCTGTTAAACTACACCTGCTTTGACACACTAATGACATAAAAATATGTGAAAACACCAGACTGTCATTAGAGCACATTTTAAATTAACAGGAAAAATATGTGTTTTTGATATCTATGTTATTACTAGAAGCTGAAAAATATAGTGATGCTATAAATTATACATATTTTAAAATATACCCATCTAAATTTTCTGATATTCCAAACAACACATGTATCTTAATTAGAAAATATCTATATAATTTCACAATACTTAAATTAAAATCCCTTATTACCATGCTAAAGTAGAAAGTAGACATTTTCTAGTTTTATATTCCCTTTCATAAATCCCTAGGCAACCAAATTCTTCAAAACATATAAATTTCCCTTAAAATTTAGTGACATAAATTTTCAAACCTGAGTGAATCATTTACGTTATTAAAATATTCTAAATATTCATCTAGAAAATTAATAAATTGCCCACCAAAATAAAAAGTATAAAACATTATAGTACCTTCTTACTATTATATAAAACATGAACCCAAAACTTAAGTTACCAGCAACTTTATTTTTGTTATTTTTCAAACGACTTCAAGAGAGGCATTATGTACATATGATTACAAGACAACAGTCAAGGGGTTATTGGCTCATTGTTCAGCAAATTTGTATTGGTTGCCTACTCAAGTAGGAGGCACTAGGATTTGGTCCATGCTTATACATTGTACACCTTTCAATTTGCTAATGACACGTTAAATCTACCAATGCAATGTCTAAATATATTCACAATTAAACATAGTTGTGTTCCTCCAAAGAGGCAGATGATTCAAAATGATTACATCAAAATTAATTTTATAAGAAATAAATGAATACAGAGTTTATATTCTAGGAGCTTAAAAATAGCATCATTCTCATCCTCTTTTTCATGTTGAATTAGTACAAATAGTAAGCAAACAACTGATAGAAAAAAAGACACTTTACTAACAAAGTCTGGTCAAGCCATAGAAGTGCCGCTGACAACTGAGTAGTCTTCATATTCTCCCTGTTTTGGGTCATATACAGTAAGTAGAATATTATTTTATTTAAAGAGGTAAACTATGGAAGCAGAATAGCTAGATATAAATCTCAGTCTCTGTGGTGGGAAAGTTGCTTAATTTTTCTGTGTCTTACTTTACTCAATTGTGAAATGAAGAAAATGATATAACCTCCACTCTTTCATTAAATGAAGTAATATCTATATAGCACTTTGAATAATACTAGGTACTCAACAAACATGAGCCATTTTTTAATTTTGTTTCAATAACGTAAAGAAAGAGCAGAAGCTGGACCCAAGTTCACTAATAATGCAACTAGTTATCTCCATTGTTAACTCCAGTGAAGGTAGGCTTTTCATTTATCTTAATCTGCTACATCAACTGATGTTATATAGACATGAGTGTGCCTAAAGTGTTTTAAATGCATAGAAAAAAAAAAAAAAGAATGAATGAACAGAAAACCCAGTGGAGACACAGTCAGCCAAATACACCTCTATTGGCAAATGAGAAGTAGGGGAAACCATTTTGTACCATTCAGTGAATTGTGTTGACAACCCACATCTCTCTTTTCTATACCTTCCTGGAACACCCTGCCGTAGTAGGAAACTGCCTTGTCTCCAAGTCTCGGGACCAATTAATGCAGCATATCCTCAGGTAAAGAAGTAGAGGAAGAAAAGCAAAGAGATCTGCTGACATGGCATATGAGCAATGGCCAATGACTGTTCACTCTAAGGCACAATTGGTCCATTGTACCTTGGGTGTTATCAGCCAAATATTAGATTATTTCCTATTTATGTGTACCTTTCCTTATTCTCATAGTTTTCCACCCAGAACCTCACTTTGGAAGATCTGTGCCACGAAGAAGGCGTGGTGTGACCAGAGTGAAAGTAGATGGTGTATAGACAAGTAATAGAATGAGAGAATGCTATAGAATTAGGCAAGTGTCTAAACAGAATAGGAATAGGAATAGATTTTTGATTTCTCTTAAGGATGTGGGGGGAAGCTATGGAGATATTTAAACAGGAAATAAACATAATATAACTTACAATGAGATGGAAAGAAGAGGTTAAAGTGCAAATATAATCTTTATTAAAAGCATGGGATTATGAGGAAAATAGAGGGGTTTCAGTATAATAAAGAAATAATTTGTTATCTTCTATCTTAGAGAAGAAATGCAGAGTGTCAGTACTGGGTAGATTGAGTGATCATGGGGAGAATGAAATCAGGGAATGATTATAAGAAGTGGGTTTGATCTTAACTTTATCAAAGAAGATGAGGTTGTCAAGTTTCAGAGATAAAAGTTCCTCAGGAAAACTGAGTACCCTAGTTTGAAGCACTTCATAGATATTAGCATTTTATTTATAAACACTTTAAAGGCAAAGCTGACATTAAGTAAGGGATGGAAACAGGACATTCTAATCAGTAAATTTAGTAGAAACTAAATTTAGAAGTAAATTTAGTATAAACTACTATCACATGAGGGGAAGAGAGTTTCAGAATGGCTGGTTTGTTTTATAACTGCAGGCTGGGAACTTGCAGGTGTTCTTATTAAATTGTTTCCTATTGCTTCAGGACTGCAAAGTTCACGATGCATTTGTAGTAGAGTATGTATTAGGAAATCTGCAAACCAAGGTATGCATTTGCAAGGGAAATCTAGTTCTTGCACTTTGCTGTCTCCTTAAGGTAATATCATAAAAAGGGCCAACCCACAATAACAACTGTATTTTTCATTAGACAGAGCTGTGTACTGTGACTTTTGGTATTCTCTCACATGTCCATAGGGGGCACTGCACCACAAAGGTCATGCCAATGACAGTGTGAACAAACAAATAAGATGACTCTATACTAAAGTTAGTGCTGTTTATAGCTGGAAGGCTTTATTTATCTTGGAGAATTAAAAGAGAGCAAAATCACATCATCATTAAATGTTAGAGCTAGTAGGTACTTTAGAGGCAATCAAGTTCAATCCTCATTTATAACAATTTATAACAGATAAATAAAATTGAAGCTTAACGAGACTAATGACCAATCTAAGATCACAATGCTAGCTAGCAACAGAATTGGTTTTATAACTCATGCTTTCTAGGTCTCCATGCTGAGCTCTTATCGCCATGCTAGAGTATCTCTCATGTAAAAAGGGAAAGTTTAAGAGATGGAGATTTTCTTTTTCCTTGAAACAGAGTCTCACTGTCTCCCCCTGGGTAGAGTACAGTGGCATCATCATAGCTCACTGCAACCTCAAACTTCTGGGCTCAAGCAATCCTCCTGCCTCAGCCTCCTCAAGTAGCTGGGACTACACATGTGGCCATGATGCCTGGCTAATTTTTCCATTTTTAGTAGAGATGGAGTCTCGCTCTTAAACTCACTCTGGTCTTACACTCCTGAGCTCAAGAAATTCTCCCACCTTGGCCTCCCGGAGAGCCACTGCACCTAGCCAATATGTAGAATCTATATCTTCTATTCCAATTTTGTCAGTTAAATAGCTAAATTAGTTAGTCATATAGGGAATAGTTTGCTGACAATGGTGGCACCAACACATCAAAAGGAACTTGATAGTATGCTAGAGGCAAACCTGTATGCTTTGAATTCACAGAAAATGTTTAAACAGATACAATCCCTGCCTTCATTTGCTTGCTGTCTGATCAGGAAAATAATTATTTTACACAAAAACCTACAAGGTGACATTCAGAAATTCCACAAAGTAGAAAAAGATGAATATCTTGAAGGATTGCTGATCGTGTGCTACAATCATTCAAAGGAGGAAAAGATTAAGTCCAGTTGGAGGAATGGGACGGCTTACAGGCAAAGTTTCATCTGCCCTGGTCATAAAATATGGAAAAGATTTAGATGAGGTTGATAGGAAATTTTGAGAAGAAAGAGTAGCATGATCTGACACTTGGAAGAGGAAACTCAGTGATTGGAAGTGGTGAAGAATCATGTGCAGCTGCACTTAGGAAGATTTGGAGTGGACTCTACTCTTTAGTGTCTGTGTCACCTTAAAGTCCTGAACTTCTTTCTTCTTCAGCAGCAACAGCTAACATTTCTTAGCTTCACTGCTTCTCTGCAGCAGTGCACACGGTGTCTCATTTCACTCTTACAACAACCCTATGTGCCAGATACTGCTACTCTATCCGTTTGTACATAATGAAGCTGAAGTCATGTTTGATCAAGGTCACACAGGTAGAATGTGAGAGGACTGGGTTTCAAACTCAAAGCTTCACCCAGTTTATATTCATCTTCTCCCCATAATATGATCAGTTACCTTGCAGTTAAATATATGAGGTTGGGTGATAAAGTTGCCACACACAACAACACAGAGGCGAAGAGAGAGTGTTCTAGATATTTTAAACGAGAAAGTATAGGGGAAGACCTCAGGGCCCAGGGCCAGACTACCCAGGTTTTAATTCCAGCTTTGTTTCACTTGCCACAGCTCTCAATTGTATTGGAAATCTCGAGTCTTTGGGTGCAGTATCCTCTACCTCCTTTTGTCCCTAGGGTTTGTGCACCTGTCCACTTGGGTGATTCCTGACGTCTTAGATTCGAACTTGTTTCATCAGATACCTTACTTAACTCCCTCCTGCTGACCCAGCCTCGGCTTTTCCCAAGGTGTTCAGAGCTCCGCAAGGGTAAATCTCTGTATCGTTGGCTGGTAGCCTCAGTGGTGGTCCTGCTCTGCCACCCTAGCTTATTCAGAGCCAGCCTCTTCACTTACATTTGTGTCCCCTCGATGCCACATGGGGACAAAGGCTGGAGCCTCAGAAGAGGTTCAGCTCAATAAGCCCCAGAGCCTCCCTTTGCCTGGCCATGCTGTGTCCCACGTTGATGGTCATGGGACAGAAGAGGCCTGAGACAGTCTGAATAAAGAGGTGGTGTGGACAGGAGGGTAATCAATAGGACTCTATTTCTATGATTGTCTAACTAACTTTTTATTTCTCTGTTGTGTCTGATCACGTGGCTGCTGTCTCCCTGTCTCTCTCACTTTCTCTTCCCCTTATCCTTTCCTACAACCCCTTGTGCCAGAAAATGATAGGCTCTTCTATGTCTTGAGTATCTTTTAGCAATCACGGAGTAGACCCACAAGCCAGAAGCTTTGGGTTTGGCCCTTGATATGCTAAATGAGGAGGGAGAAGCACCATGTATACCATCTCCTTTACATCAGCAGCAGAATTTCTTCATTCTTTCTCTTTACAACCCTCACATGACATCTTCTACATCCAGACAATTGAATGCCATGATAATCCAGCGCTTTGTGTCTGGACTTGGGAAGATATATTTCCAAACTACGTACCTTGTTATTAATATGATTATTATTATTGAATAATAACACCATAGGGTTAGCTTGGTGAATATATTCTTTTGACAAATATTAAATAAACAACTACCATGTGCCGAATTCTCTGCTCGATATGGTATACAGTGATACAAGCATCAAAGTCCCTGTCCTTAGGTAATTTGCATTCTGAAAGGAGAAGATAAGCAAGAGTAATACTAACACTACCACTGTTAATAATAAACAATAAGGAAAGAAGATGGCTTAAAATAATGAAAAATGCTGTGAGGGCCATATGGGGATGGCATGATACAATGAAATGGTTTTGGTAGGGATGAGGCTACTGAATTATCTATCCGCATCTTCTGCATCTTCAATGGCTATAAAACTAACACTTGCACATAGCTAGCTGATTTCAAATTCATGGCTTAATATCTTTGTCAATGGTAGACTCCACACAGCACACGTTTAAGTGCATTATATTGACTTACCACACATGTATATTTGTGTTTGTCTGTCTAAACTAGTGATAGGTAGGTAGATAGAAAAACTGATAAATTAGTCCAGGCTACATATATGTATAAATATGATAGTAAGTTGCTCTATGGTTATTTTATTGTTCTTAGCAATTAAATGGAAAGCTTCCAGAGCATTATGGATTAGGTCTTCTATTTGTGATTTTTCGCTCTGGCTGGCACACAGTAGGAATTCAAAAAGCACTCGGTAACTCACTGAATTAATAGGGAATCTTCTTGATTTATTTTTTCAGCTCTCTCACTTTTATTTATTTATTTATTTTTTCAGTGTTCTGATACAGCAGGCCAATGAATAACATCTTTTCTTTCAAGGTCCTTTCCTTGTAACATTGAAAAAAAAAAAAAAAGCAGTTCCCAGAGGGGGCTCCTGTCTGTGTGGAGTCTGCATGTTCTCCCCATGTGCTTCCCATGCCCCACAGTGGTGCCATCAGGTGCCCTGGCGCGTGTCCACGGTCCCGTGCTAGTGGGTGTGCGTGTGAGGGCTCTGTGACGATGGCTCCTGGCCGGGCTGGTGCTCACCTGGGCCCTGAGCTGCAGGGACGGGCTCCCGCCTCCCTGACCCCAGACTGGAATTAGCAGGTTGATATTTACCTTACTTGTTTTGATTAATCTTTTGTATCTATGTCATAGCTCACATTTATTTCAGAGTTTAGTATTAGAAATGCTTTGGTCTTTGTTTAGAAGTTTGATGATGTTTTTGTGACCAGAAATATGCCCTAGGAACTTAACTCGTGTCTATAGCAATTAGCCTAAAGAAAAATTAGTTTTGCTATATGACATCTTCCTTAAAGTGACAGTTTCCAAGAACCTGTGGGCAACATTAAGTGAGATAAGTGAGAACTTTATGTACAGAACCATAGAAATAGAATCACAATGAATGTTCTTATCAATTCCTCTAAAACTATTAAACAGAAAAGTGCAAATTTAACACTGCACGAATTTGAAGAGTTTTTTTTTTTTTTTCCTCTTTCTAAAATTGAATGTGAATGCTAATTAACAGTTTAGTTGTGAACAGTGCTTTAGGGTTATTGTCTTCTTTGGTAAGACAAATAAATAGACATTTTAAAGTCAGCTGAATTTTTCAAACTTAAATGTTTGATTGTGTTTCCTATAATTTTATATTCTTATAGCAAATTTGGACATTTACTCAGCATGCTGGAAAACACCCAAAAAGTCTTGAAAAAGACCCCAAATGGGGCTTTTCAGTATTTATTGCAATCCCTTTGGCAATTATCTGCATTTAAAAAAAAAATCAAACAACTGTTGCTCATGACAGTAATGTGGATATAATGATTTAAGAAGTTATAATTCTAAAATTATAGTGCTATGTTATTGATTCAGAAATGTTAGTGATCATGTGCAGGGGACTTTGGTAATGTTTCTGACTGTTAAATTTAGTGGCTATATATTATCAATGCCTTCTTGAGCATCAAGCTTTTGACAACTAATCATATTTTACTATGCTGAAACTTCTATGGAATTATTAGAAGGTGTTAAAGAAAACCTCACTTTTACTTTTTCTAAAGAGTTCTACTTTCTAAAAAAACCAAATTTCTAAATTTTCATATCTGTAGAAACAAAATGCAAAACATTCCATTAAACACACGGATTTAAAATGTTACATCAGTATAGACCAGGCTCCAAAACCAGTTGGCAATTAACTAATATCCTCATAGTTTTATAAAAGATGGAAAACATTCATAAAGCTGACCTGGAATAAAAACAGTGTCATTTGACTTGCTTGCACTTATGGTGACAATTTCAATCAATTAATAGGAAAAAAAAATCCAAAGGAGTTTTTTTTGTTTTTGTTTTTTTTTTAATGGATGTCATGAGAGAAGTAGCAAACCAACCAATCTCTAACTTAACTATTTTCTCAGAAGGTATTATTAGGTCTTTTGTTTTAGATGGATAGACCACTCAGTCCTACAGTCCTAGCCTAAGGTACTGCAGACTGGGATATTTACGCCCAGTTCACAGTTCAGCAATATAATGTCCATGGTCAAAGAGCTGGCACCAGGATTTTCTCCCCTGTAGTTGGGTAATAGCCCATGCTGTTGACGGTTACTGTCTGCTTCCCTGTGTAAAACCATCAACATACATTAAGTATGATATTTTAGAATTAATTTTTCTGAAGATAGTCTGGTATATAATAATAAGTAATCAATCTCATTTGTTTCTGAATATGACATATCACATCATTCATGCACACATTCATTCAGGCATATTCACCAGAAGCCTAGTGTTTCCAGGGACTTGTGGGCTCTAACAATGTATCCAAGAAAGAAATATGAATTCACACTCTCGCTGTGTAGTATTTTACAGTATTTATATGCATTTAATTATCAAATTACCACAGTGTATGTTACCTTTTATAAAAGTAAGTCCTTTCACAGATCCAAATGACTTTTATAATCACAATGGTTTCAAATAGTGGTTTAAGTTCCCCCACAACTGTATAACTTCCTAGAAAGGCATAATTTATTCTAAATTCTACGAAGCATCAAAGATGTAAAGAAAACACCCTTTTACCAAGAGAAAATAAATGTATTTTTGCTTTTAATTCTATACCGTTTTTAGGTGTAAGCCTCTGGACAGGTCACTTCTCTTGCCAGGAAATGAGAGGTAGAAGGCAAGGTTTTCTCTGTGGACTCTTCCCCACTCTATACATAGATAACAGCATTGGGGCCAGAAAGCTGGGCATAAATAAGAGGTGGAAAGTAGTTGGGGGAAATGAAGAATGTGCTCAGGCCCCACAATTACTCCCTTTTCCTGACTTGTAAAGTTGGAGCAGGTGATCTTTTTCTCAGCCATCAGTTCTCTCCAGTCCTCTTTTGTTCCTGTGTGCCGATGCTAACACGTGCCAGGGATACTTGCTCTTAACATAGTCTCAGTCCTCTATGTGATGTGGGGTGGGGAGGACAGAAATGCAATCAAACAACTTCTACAGCACAGTGTGAGTGTTATAGTGAGATGCATACAAACGTATGAACCATCTAATACTGGTCTTGGGGTTAAGAGGAGAGATAGGGAGAGGATGAGGCCATGAGGCCACTATCTATAAAAGAAAGAACATTCAGTGCTCTGAAAGAATGTTTAGAATGATAACAAGAGCAAAGTAAAGAAGCACATTGCAAGCAGATTAAACAATCAGCCATGGCGATATGGAAGGGTGACAGCAAAAAGCATGTGTGGAGAATGATGAAACTCCCATGTGCATGTCACATGTATTGTGTGCAATGCAGATAGAGGACAGGGGGAGGCTGTGTTCTAAGGGGTTTCTATATGTTCCATATCTAAAGTTTGGAATTACATACTTATTCCACAGTCAGAACACTTTATTTAGAGAATTTCAGATTGATTTTTTTAAGGCTAGCAACTATAGGAAGGAGTCAGAAATAAGATCATACAGAAAATTACAATTTCAAGAATCACTGCTATTTTGAAAATGTGTGTAATTTCACTGAACCCGCTATGGAGCTCAGCCCTGATGTCTCTTCAGGAGTGGATCCTATTCTCTAGTCAAGCTCTGAAACACCCTGCTTCTTCTCTATTTTAGTTTTCAGCTCGGTCCCAAGTTCCTCCAAACTTTTGCTGCTACTCCTTTGTATTTCCTGATGTCCCTCTAAGTGAGTCCTGGAAGAGCCCTACCTTATAGTCCTGGGCGGTGGATCACTGCATTGCTACCAGTCTCCATGGTTTTGTACTCAGTAGGTAGTTGAGTATTTGACTAAAAACTATGGGGAGATAAATATATTCATGGAACATGTAAATTAGTCTTCTTTATATTATTTCTCACCACATATTCGTGAAATCTGGTTGTTAAATTTTTGTTTTCATAACTGCTATATACATGCACAGATGTTAAAACTCAATCAGTACAACACAATTAACACCTCTTACTCTCAGAACATTTTTAAATGGTTGACTATTTTCGATGCTAATATTATAGTTGTTTAAGTTTGCTAAAAATAGATTCAGCTACAAGTTGATTATGGTCTTCATTTTAATGTGCCATGTAGTATAGCATTCAGAGGGAAAATTTAAAGTCAGCTTTGTTAGGATAAGTCTCACATTTGTTCATTACAGTATTAACTTTTAAAAAGTATTTTGTGCACTTAAAAGATGGTTTTGAAGACAAGAACTCCATAAAAGTAATAACTTGGAGCAAATTTGTTTTGTTCATACTAATCACACAATTGTGTTGGGGAAAATTTTTTGAATGACATAATCCTTAAGAAAATTGATTCTCTCAAAATGACTTAACAGTAAGATTTTGGATATTTCACACCATTCTTTTACAGAATAATTGAGTTTCCCCATGTAATCTCTGCCTCTTAAAATCATGAAATAGTTTTAAGAGGAAAAACATAGTCTCATGATATTCAAGTCAGCATGGGACTAGAGTATGTCTATTCCAAGAACACTGAGGTGTGTTCAGTCTCACAAGTGGAATTCTTTTGCCAACATCATTATGTGAATTTCTCTATCTCGTCCTAATAAAACAACTGCCCTCATTTCATAATGAGCAACAGGAGGGGTTGATACTGTCAAATATTTATCTACTTTCTAACATTTATGGTCTACGATACTGTCATTTAAATCATTGTCTCCGATCATTTCAGAATTCCTTGCACCTTGTGTAAATTATTGTTAGGATTTGCTGCACATAACATAAAATCAAAAATAATAGTGGCGACTACAACACACATGAGTCTATTTTTGCATGCAAAAGAAGTTCAAAGAGAAGCAGTACAGTGCTGTTATGTCGGATCCCGGAATAGATCAGACCTGTGCTCCTTGTTTCTTTCTGTTCCACTATTCCTGGACTGCTGGTCCTCTGCTCAGGGCGTCTGAGTTCTCCAGACAGCAGGGATCAGAAAAGGTAAATGTGAAAGGGGGTCTTCCTTTACCTGACCAATACCATTTAAAGAGCTTTCCATGAAATTTTTCTCTGAAGCATTCACTGTCATCCTATCTACCTATGTGGGAAGCTGGGGGATGTTCACTTTTAGCTGGGCACATTGCTGTCCCCCAATAATGTAGATATTCTAGTAGTTATAAAAAAAAGCAAGAATGGGTTTTTGGGTAAGTCACTAGCCATGTATATCTGTAACTTAAATGATACTTTACATTCTGAAAATACTAAATTCCTTAAGTTTAACATAACAGCGAAAGAAAACCCACACTCTTCCGTCATCACCAATCTTCTAGCCCCACGTTTGTTTATCTTTATTTTTACCATTAGCCTATGAATAGATTCCGAATATGTATTTATCGATATCTGAGATAAACTTGGAAAAGTCATGGCAGAAAATGATATTTCAACATATCAACGAAAACTACAACCAAAAGAAAAAAAGCTTTTCCTTAATCAATTTTATCTGTATCTGTATCATTTATTAATCCACCATTATATAGGGATTTAAAATGCCATTTCTGTTTATGTGATCGTGTCTTTGTAGGCTCCATGTTGTCTTTGTTCATCCCTCTTTTAGTATTAAACTATTTTAATTATTAAAACTTCATAGACATTTTGGCAAGATATGTTTTTCCTCATTCAAACTTTATTTTTTGGCAAATATTTGTTAGCTATATTAATTTATTTACTCAACTATGTGAATTTCAGAATTAGCTGGTTTTGTTACATGTAATTGTCTTAATAAGGACTATTTTGATTTTGATGGGAATAATATTAAATTTGAACATGAGTTTATATATAATTTGTATAAAAAACTGTGTTTCCTCTCTCAAGAACGTAATGTACTCACTTTCTTTGCTATGCATGTCCTTAAGTACAGTTTTATGTGATCCTAGATCATGTATTTTTCTTTAAGTGTACTTATTTGTGGTGTTTAATGATGTACAGTTTTGTTGATATGTTCATATGTCATTTTGCCATAAATTTTCCTAAATCGGTTGCCATTGGCTATTGGCATTAGAAAGCTATTCATTTTTGAACATTAACTTTGCATCTATCACATTATAAATATACATTGGTTCTCAGAGTTTTCCAGTTAGTTTGCATATTAGAAGAAAGCAATGTTATCTATAAATTCTAAGATTTATATATATATATTTTCTTATATCATTGGATTAGGTAGAACTTTAATATAATACTGAAAATATTAAACATTTATATCTTGTTTCATTTTTAATGTCCCCTGTTAGGACACCTTAACGATACAGTTCAAGTAAATTCCTTCCCAGGTCATGGGCATGCAAATATTCTTGTATTTCAAGCTTGCTAAGCATTTAAAAAAATAATAATAATTAGTAATGGCTTTTAAATTTGATCAAATGATTTTTCATTATCTATTAAGACGATCACATGTTTTTTCCCTTTTAATCTATTATAGTACTTAATTATATTAAATCTCCTAATATTGAATAATCCTTTCAATTCTTGGATGAAGTCTCCTAGTTCATGATATATCATCCTTTTAATACTCAGCTAAATTTTACTTATTAGTATTTAACTTATATATTTTACATCAAAATAAGTTTAATCTATACTCTTTACTTTCTGTATTCTTGTAATGTGTTAGCAGAATTTTGGTTGTGAAGTTTCTGTATTTTTAATATTCTATAATAGTTTAAATAATATAAGAATTATTATATGTATATATTTTAAACAGATACCTGGTGCTAATTAAACAGAATAGTTTTTTTTTATTCTTTGCCTTATTAAGATATTTAGGTAATCTACCATTTTCAGTGAGATTTAAGCAATTTGTATGTTTTCTAAACCTAGTTCCATTTGATAGAAAATCATTTAGATTTTCAAAAGTATGGATACATTTTTTCTTTTATAATGTTTTAAATGATTTCCCAATATGGTCTTTTAAACCTTTTACTATTAATGTATTTTATATTTTTAATGACTTTATTTTTGCTTGTTTTTATCAAACAAGCAATGTATGTTTCAGATTATTTCAAAGTAGCAGTTTGTTTTATTGATGAGGTTACTCTTTGTTTTATTTTAACATATTTCTATTTTTATTTTTATCATTTACTTCCTTCAACAGTTTTATTGTTGATCTTTTTAATTTCTCTTAAAGAATGTTCAATTATTTTCTACTTTTTGTTTCCTTTATATGTATACTTTAGGTTATACTTTTTTTTTTTGAGTACCAATGTGGACACATTCTGTATGTAGTATTTCCCATATTGTTCATTTTTAAATATAAAATAATTTCAGTGCTTATTTTTTGACTGTGCAAAATGGCATAAAGAGAAGGATTTATTCTATTTCTAGAGCTTGTTTGTCCAAAGTATTAGACTTCATTTTCTATCCCTTTGTTTCTAATTTCTAGTTTCATTGCATATGTATCAGAGAGTGTAGCCTTTATGATTTTTTTGTTTTGGATTTTTTGAGATTTTCTTTCTAGTCTCATGTGCATTTGCTTTTTAAAATGTTCCTCTTAGAAATGATATATATTCTTTTTATATTCAGGGCAGAATTTTCTCCACCTACATATAACTAGGAAATCATGTTGTTTTTATTCACATCCTCTGTGTCCTATTTTCATCTGTTTGACCTAACATTTTCTAGGAGTTGTGAGCTTTGGTACATCACTGTGATTGGAGTTCTGTGCACCATTACTTCTATGTTCCTCAGTCCTCTCTGTATGCACCTGAATGCCATGCTGTTGTTTGATGTGTAAATGTCAACAGCTGTTATATTTCCTTGGAAAACTGTACTTTACAATATAAAAGGGAAAAAAAATCAACTCCTTCCTTGTTCGATTTTCAGTTCTCATACTACTACATCAAGCTGTTCCTTTCAAGTAAGCATTAATTCAATGCCATATTATTTTACAGTATATTCAATTAAAGTCCGGGTATGTACATGTGTGGCATATGTAAGTTAAAGTTTCTTCTTAGGTAGCATTATTAAGACTTTAAAATATAATTAAAAGAGCAAGGTATTATGCATGATGCAGTGTTTATATTTCACATATCAATAGTGATTTTTTTAAAAATTTAAGGTTCATGCATAAACAGGTTAAATGGGATTACACTGAAGATAATGTATACAAGACTCAATTTGTGATAACCTTTTCAAATAAGTTCATGCTTGTTGATCTGATAACCCAAATATTTATCTATTTATTTTAGAAAATTAAAAAATGTTATAAAAGAAGGTCTCTGAGTTCTAACTCACCCATTAAAATTACTTTCTGAAAGTCTAGCTATTTATTCTTGGAAAATCCAGACAAAGTGATAATGCATTAGTGTGACTACTAAAAATTCAACTAACGTGTTATTTCAGTTTGTTCTAAATATATAAATTTTATTTAGCATCCAGATACTTTCCTTCAGGGGAAGGACCTGCAAAGCAAAGAAAAAAAGTATTTTATTCATGAGAATATAATTAGTGGCACCTCCTGACACACTTTAAGTGGGGACCTGTTTCTTTGCCAAAAATTTGAACTAAATATATACTTTGGTTGGGCTTGGAATTTGGATATATTTACAGTCCTAATGGTTCTTGTATTTGAATCATGAAAAATAACTACTACTATTTTCACTGGATAGTGGGTCATGATATGCTTTCATTCTCATTAAAAAAAATATATTTTGATTAACAAGTAATAGAATGAAGGGCTGCAGCTGTGTAACACTTAAGCTTTCTATACTGTCAGTTTCTTCACTCATGACATGTGAAAAATAAGAGCAAATTTCTCATAGGGTAGTTGCAGTGATTCTTTTTAAGGCATTTAGCTTTAGTAAGTGCTTTATAAAAGTCACTAATTATCATCATCATCATTACTTAGCACCATGGGGGAGAAAAATAAAGCTATTGGAAAACAAAAATAAAAAACTTCTGAACTACTTCTGCTTCCCAAACATGTCATACTTATGGAAAAATGTTTCTTGATAGCATTAATATTATTATAATAATAATGCTTTTATTAATAATATTCTATCACCTTGTGTCAGATGCTGGGCAAGAAAGAAAAGTGAAAGAAAACTCATAGGATATAAGTTTTATTTTTGGACAAATATTTACATAGCACCTATTACTGTGTGCCAGGACTATTCTAAGCATATCACAAACTCATTTAATCTTTGACACAAGCCTCTGAAGTGAGTGTTCTTTTATCAAGCTCATTTTGGAGAGGAGCAAACTGAAGTATTGAGAGGGAAGATAACTTGCTCCAGGGCACACAGTTTGAAGTAGCAGAAGCAAGATTCAAACCTGGGCAATCTGGCTCCAGAGTTTGTTTCCTTAACTTCTAGAAGAGGCTTCCTCTGAGCTTGAGGATAGGTTCTATCTCCTACCGATTAGGTGACTTTGACCAGCCTGACTAATCTCTTTATGCCTAAGTCTTCATCCATTAACCAGGAAATGTAAGACAAGAACAAGAACAACTGTGAAGGGTGGTTGTTTTGATGATTACATGAAATAATTTGTCAAGCATTTATCCCTATATCTAGACATGCTAGGTACCAAATAATAGTTTACAAAAATGTTCTTTCAGTAAATGTCAGGTATTTATCAGCAATCTATGAGCCAATGTTTTTTGTTCATGTTATAGTACACCAAGTATAAGTCAGAAGCTATTTCTTTAACTACCAGCTATACTTACTTTAATAGCTCCTACGTATCTACAAGCTCAATTTCTTCACTTAAAAACTCTAGCTCTCTAGGAACATGCTAAAACCCCACACATCAAAACCAACCATTGACCCAACCAATACTGGACTCCACTGGGAATATTAAACAGAATATGTAAGTATTATTTGCTCATAGAATGTTTACAATCTGTGAGAAATGAACATTTCCGCAACTTAATGCAAAGTACTTAGACGTATGTTGAGGCAAGATGTTGACAGGAGTTAACAGTAAGAAAAGATGGAAGTTAACATTTTATTAGTTGCGATGCTCTTGGTTTCACATAAGGGAAAACCGTAAGACACAGTTTAAGCACAATCACAGGAGTTAACAAAAGGGCAAGGGCCTGTCTCCCACACCAATCAGGGGAAGTAAGATCCAGGTTCTTGAAAAAATAAATCATGCATTAAAAGCTGTCAGAACTCCAGACTGCTGCTTTCTCGATTTCTCCGTGTCTTTCTTGCTCTGTCCCTCTGCTGTCTCCCAACGCTGCTTTTCTCTGCAGAACGACTTTCTCTGCTGTTCCCTCATAAAGCTGCTCAGGGTACAGCTCTTGAATTTTTATGTGCTCCATTGCAGCCACCAGCACAAGGGTCGCATAGTTGCAACTCTGGGAAACATGCAAGGAGGGAGAAGATACAGTTTTCACCCGAATTCAGTTAAGTGTCTGTTCATACATGACCCTCTCCCAGGTATTTGGGATATATTAGTGAACAAAGGGACCTGTCTTTAGGACCTCCCTCTCTGTCAGGAGGGAGCTGCAGAAAATAAGTCACCGGGAACAGTAAATTAATTAAGAAGCATGTTAGAAGTGCTATGGAAACTGTGGAAAGAAAAGAGTATAAGGGAAACTGAGGGAGAGAGAGAGAAGAGGTTCAATATTAAATGGGGCTGGGGGTGAGGTAGGTCTTTTGACGTCACCTTTTGATGAAGGTGACGTTTGAGAAAAGACTTACAGGTGAGGGAGGTAGCCAAACACATATCTGGGGGCATGTGTCTACAACGTTGGAGGGGGAGGGATTGCAAACTAGTTCCTTTTGGATTGGATATGTCACATCATAAACAGTAGGTTTGGATTTGCCTGCTAGTGGCCGGAAGAATAGGGCCTTTGAGGCAGGGAATGCAGGCTGGTTTGGGAAATGCCTGAGAAGCAGGGAGCTGTCTGGCTGGTGTGTGCTGTGTGAAAACTGCAGCAGTTGAGACAAAGCTTGAAAGCAGATTGGGCTTAGTTGTAGGGAGGCTTGAATGCCGTGCCAAAGACTCATATTCTTGCACAGTGAGGACGACGTGCTAATATAGCTATCATCCCGTGATTCTACTGGAAAGATTAATTTAAAAAATACTTTGGGGGTAGCAGAGAGAGATTCTTTTCTCTGTCCCATATATAAATACAAATCAGTATGATTGAAATAAATTGTGCATATTTATATGGTTTCAATTAAAAAGAACACACACTGAAGTCATTTTGAATTTTAACTGCATCGGTCAGTAACTGTGAGGTTATAGGAAAATTATACAACCTTGTCAAGACTTCATTAGTTTAGATTTAAAATTTAGATAATAATATTTACCTTTATGGGCTGCTCAGATAAATCAATGGGGTTGAGTCATGTAAACCAGTCGAAATGGACACTCTAGAAATGTTTGTTACCTTGCCCTCTTCTTTTATACTCTGAATATATTCTATATCATTTGATTTTTTTTTTTTCAGTTTGTATTCTGGACTCAGCATGGCAAAGATGCTATCCATAAAAAAACATTTTAAATAAGCTGTAATCATACTATAAAAAAGTATATGTAACATGAGAAAATATTTTGTATGTGAAAAAGCTCATGCCTCAAGAAACAAATTCATCAATGTGTTAACACAAAAAAAATTGGTTGTGCTCACCCTGAATTTGAAGATAAATAAAACAAGGAACTTGGAGTGTTGACTTAATAGCCAATAAAAAATAAACTTGTAGACAAATCAATTAATCAAAATAATTTGTTTGTACCATACTCTATTTTTTCCTAGGTGACATGACTAATATGCAGTTGTCTTTATTGAAATTACTTTAGGTATAAAGCTACCAACTTTTCTCCTAATATAAGCAAAGCACTAATTACTGACTTAATATCATTAGTACACTTAAATGCATAATGATGAGGCTATAAGTGTTAAGTTTTCATGGTATGCTCAAAAATTTTAAAAAGTACATATTTTTAGCACAATGTCATCAAGTCTAGAATATAAGGAAGAAACAAAGGAAACCACAAATGAAGGGACCAAAGATTTAACAAATACACAAATGCAGTTGCATTTCTCTTTTTCAAATTTGTTTTGTGTGGATTTTGAACTTTCCATAATATCAAATTCATTCATATTTCACCAAAGTAAACTTGGTGAAGTAAGCTTATCCATTGACATATTTCTTAATTCTATGAGGTTTTCTGAACTCAATCTTTTCTTCTAGTTATCTGTAGTTTTCCCTGTGGCATGTGTTAGATGTACTTAGTTTTGTGCTGGAGTGATTCTGAGGACATGAAATAGTAACCCTCCCTTCCTGTCTGCTTGCACCACCCCACGAACCCTGAGAAAAAACAGCAGACTAACCCTCAATCTTTCCCCTCTCTGTCAAATTTAGTTCTATTAGTACAAAGTCTCTCTATGTGTCTTAAAGAATTTTCTATGAAAAAGGAAACTTAGTAAGCTGTAAATAATTCTAATGGTATCACACCTTTATTAACAGCAATCAACTCTTATTTTGGATTTTTTAAACCATTATAGCAGACCTGAAAATTTGCCTCTTTGGAAATGTGACATGGAATAAGAATATCCGTATATATTAAAGGCCATCGTGAGTATTTGAAGGTCATTATGATGGTTAGGTTTGAGGCATTTTTAAGTGGAAGAGGACTACTAAAAGGGGAAAGAAAGAGTAGTCAAATCTTTTATTGCTAGACTTGGGACTAGGAGTAATTTTGATATAACAGAAGTATGATGTATTTCATATTTCATAATCATTGGATAATAAAGATATCCTACAAAGGGAATAAATATAGTCATGATCTTGTTATTCAAATAAAAAATAGCTGATAACACCATTTTTAGAAAATAAAATTTTATAAATTTAAAACCCATCCCCACCTCCCAGATTGCATTTAGTTTTACTTCAAGTATTTTCTTAGAAATAAGTAAATTTTGTTTTTTTTCTTTAGTTTTTTGCTGAGAACAGCAATATTTAAATTTACTTTGATGCCAGTTATTCCAGGCAACAAAAGGCAAAATTTTTTCATAGTAAAATGTCTTCCAGAAAGCTACAGAACTTCATGTAATACAAACACTTAGCTTAGGTGAAGAGAATATCTGTTGAATTGATATGGTTTTGAATGTTTCTTTTTAGATTTATGAGCTGTTTACCGTTCTATGCTTCTCTTGATCTCAGAGAAATGAAGAGGGCTTTAAAAGTGGAAAATATACACCTTGCTCTGTATGTTGCTTTTAACAAACTATGTGATGGTGTATGTCACATAGGATTTGAAAAAAAATGCAGTGACTACATCCTCTCTGCCAGAGAATATCTTTTAAGCTTAGTAATGTAGAGCAGAGTATTGGATATAATATATATTATGTTTCATTTTCCCTTTAGACTATCCAATAAACTCACAGCTAGTAGAGAGGACCACTTCAGATAATTTACTTTTCAGGTAAGCTAGGCCATTCAGTTCCTTGTGTATTCGAAAGCCTTTAATAGACTACATTTATTCTCTTCATATCATAAAGCATAACACCTATTTCTTGACAATTTTGGAATCCCAGTGAATTAATGAGCACATATAGATATGATCTTCATAATAAAATGATACCTGGCAGTACCCTAATGATCTTCATGTATACAGACTACAAATATCAGGGCCTAGAATTCTTCCCATATCGTTTGCAGATATGTTCCTAATTGTAAATAATGACAGCAATTGAAGTTCCAGTTGAGGCTGAGGTGGGGGGGATTGCATGAGGCCAGGAGTTCAAGACCAGCCTAGGTAATATAGCGAGACTCTGCCTCTACAAAAAGTAAAAAAAAAAAAAAAAAAAAATTAAAAAGTTACCAGGCATGGTGGCTCACCCCTGTAGTCTCAGATACTTAGGAGGCTGAGGCAGGAAGATCACTTGAGCCCAGGAGCTCAAGGCTGCAGTGAGCTCTGTTCGCGCCACTATACCCCAGCCTAGGTAACAGAGCAAGACGCTGTCTCTAAAAAAAAAAAAAAAAAGAAAAAAAAATCTAGTTATCTTAATACATTGTATAATTTTTTAGTATATATAGTCTTTGATGGGACTATGATTTTCTGGAGTTCCTTACTGTCTGTAACTCACTGTTCTTCCCCACTCATCATGATTCGACAGAACCTAGTGGTGTGAGACAGGCCATCTTTCCTCCCTGTAGGGAAGCCAAGAATTAGGAAAGTCATAAACTCCTGTTTTATACTAACTCATACCTGGCCTAGAGGACCCAAAGGTAGAAGATAGACAAGAAGAGGTAGAGAGAGGGACAGAGAAGGAGAGGCCCAGCATGGAGACATGAGTTAAGGATTGAAGCATTCAAAGAGGTTTTCAGGTACCAAAGGAAGCAGTGAAAGCAACTAGGTTTTGGTGGACTATTTTTATTTTCAGAGTTACAAAGCTGCTTGACTTTGTGGATGAGAATAGGGCTTCTAACTGCCATTTTGTTAAGGGCATTCCTGATATTTTCACTTGTCAAGCCCTTGACAAGATGTTTTTTTTTTGTTTGTTTGTTTGTTTTTTGATCATGATGGCATTACAGGAATCCTCCTTGGTGAAGCCGAGAATTGAGGGTCCACCTACCCAAGCATATCATGGCCCCCGATCCTGTGATGTCTCTCCAGTCACCAAAGACCATGCTGCTAGGTGTCCTTGGCCCCAGAGATCTCGCCAACCCCTAACCCATCAGCCTCTATTTCTTTTCCTTTTTCTTTTTTTGTTTTTTCTTTCTTTCTTTCTCCTCTTGTTGCTCTCAAAGGCACCTAGAACAGCTTTCAAAGAGTAGACTACAGGAAAATAAAAGCAAGGGAGGGAAGAGTCTTTCAGACAACTTTTACTTTGGGGGTTATTAAAACAGACCTCTTCTAAGGGGAGGTGCTCAGAAATGGCTTGTGAAAAGTGTGGGCGTTCGAAAACAGAATTCAGTGACAAATAAAACAGTATATGTACTAATAAATTATTCCGACAGTCCTTAGCACGTTTTCCCACACACCCTTATAACTTTTTCATGAAATTTCCGCACTAAGGAGAATAACAGTGTAGCAATAGGACTTGGCCATTATTACACTTCAGAATCCGTGTGCCGTCTAGCCCTGTGGGATCCCACAGGTGTCCCAAGTCGCATCCTTTTGCTGTTAAATATCATCCAATTGTGCTTTTAAGCTATGCCAGGCTGCTCCCATAATGATGTTTTCTCCTTTCCTGGGAGATAAGAAATCGCTGCTAAAACAACCCACAATTTCCTGGCATTTGTTCCTTTACTTTGTTTTGCATAATGAGAAAAGCTTCGTGTATTTTATTTTATAAATAATTGTTTTTAAAATAGACCACATAAAACTACAAGAAAATGATAAAATTGTGTTATTCTAATTTAAGCACGCGTAGACATTTGATGGTCATATTTTTTCATGCTTATATAACCACATGCCATTTTTCCTATGGATATAAATGAGTGTGGTGTGTATATATGCACAGACAGTCAGTTCTGTTGTAACATGACATGCATTCCTAGAAACAACCATGCTATGCACAGTCAGGCCATAAAAATCACAGGGCTTATGAAAAAAATGAAAATAAAATAAAAATAAATCACTGGAGTTTCTCAGGTCTTTCATGGCAAATGGGCATTGGAAGTGCTGCAGCATCTGAGTTAAGATGAAGTGGTAGAAGGAAAGTTCTCTGAAACCGAAGGAAGTTTGTAACACCAAGTGTGGGTAGGTTTAGATCAAGGGTCCTCAACTTTTCAAACAGGGCGCCAGTTCACTGTCCCTCAGACCATTGGAGGGCCATTGGAGAGGGTGGCACACATTCCACACTGTGGCCCTGGGATGAGTCGGCTGCTAAGCAGGACAGGCATTGGCAACAAAAACACCCCATGGGTCGGATAAATGTCCTTGGCGGGCCACATGTGGCCCGAGGGCCATAGTTTGAGGACTCCTGGTTTAGATCATAGTCGGGGCACAAAGCATCCCACTTAAGTAATTTTTTTCCCTTAATTTCAGCATATTGCAGGGGTACAAATGTTTAGGTTACATATATTGTCTTTGCCCCACCCGAGTCAGAGCTTCAAGTGTGTCCATCCCCCAGCGGGTGTGCACCATACCGATTAGATGTGAATTCAATAACCATCCCTGCATCCCCCCCTCCCACCTGCCCTACTGCTGATGACTGTTACTACTATATTTGCACATAAGTGTTGATCAATTAAGGCTAATTTGATGGTGAGTACATGTGTGTGGTGCTTGTTTTTCCATTCTTGTGATACTTCTCTTAGTAGAATGGGCTCCAGCTGTATCCAGGATAATACAAGAGGCGCTAGATCACTTAAGTGATCTTTTACAGATTTTGATTCTTATGCAGGATTTTCTGTCTTTGATATATAGACCCTTTTAGCATGTAGTCTAATATTTTGGTTTATCAAAATGGACTGTTGGATCCCAATGTACACCCTTCGTCTCTAATTAACTTCTGTATTTCTATGAACATTTTTACGGCTTTTTCCTCTGCACCTGAAGTTTTGCTCAAAAGCCAAGGGATTTGCAAATTGTGGGGGTGTTTGAAACCACTAAACCAGCCACTGCAATCACTAATAGGAGTCGCTTCTGCAGGATTTGGCTTCGGTCTTGAAGGTCTTCATGCATACCTACCTGCTGCGTGCTCTGCTTGACATTTTGAACCAGGACACTGAAACACATTTGGGATATTGAATGTTTTCCTTTTATCTAAAAAAAAAAAAAATACATATAGAAATGTTTGCAAATAAGAAAAAATAGCAAAACTCAGTCTTAGAGGATAAAACGTGCAATGAACTGAGATGACTGGTAAATGCACTGCGTGCATGTGGGCATTTTGTGTATTCCTACTGCCTTGGTTGAGTTAAGTGCAGTATTCTGCTTTCACCTAATGTTTCTAGTAAAGAAATCGTACATAAGTTCACTCAAAATTCACATTATGCTCCAAACGTTCACAACTATATCAATCACATTGGAGCAAATTTCTGTTTAAAAACATGCACTATAGCTGAAATGTGGTATGTGTGTATAGTGTGTGTGTGTGTATATTTATATACCATACACATTCTACATAATTGTTTATGTATGTGTGACAATTTTACTGGTTGGCTTTTTTTCTTTGCCCTGTAGACTGACAAAGAACAAAAACAACTTTTCTTTTCGATTATTTTGCTACTCAACAATGCTGTGATAAAGCTTATACATAGTTTTGAATGTTTTTATTAATTAATTAATTTAAAAATGATAGAGTAGTAGGCTAGCATTTTGAGGTTGTAAAAATAGCTATATTTTTAATGTAGATAAATATCACACATTACTTTTCTAAAAGGCTGCAACAAGTCATATTTATGCCAACATTGAGAATATTATTTCTTGAATCCTCACCAGTATTAGATGTTATTATTTTTAAAAATTCTTTGAAGTCTGATAGGTAATTGATATCTCCTTGTAACATTAATTTGCATTTACCTGAACAATGGAGAGGATGAAAATATTTTCGGTCATTTCGGTCACTTATATTGGCTTTCCTATGATTTCAGTACCCTATCTTTTGCTCCTTTTTCTGTTGAGTTGCTTCTTTTTGTTATTAATTTATAAGTGCCATTTTATATCATATAATTAATCTTCTGTTAGTCATGCATCTTACAAATATGTCCCCAGTTTATAATTATAAACTGGTTTTGTTTGTATCACTTTAAAATATATTAAGGTTTATGTAGTCAACTATATCTATCTTTCCCTATTCTGATTCACTTGTATTTTTATTTAATTTCTTATTTGTATAGGTTCTTCAGGTCAAGTATGTGGTAGCTGTAGTCACCATGGCATATCTACGAGTGTTAGTGTATTGTTCTATCACCCAGACAGGTAGATAATGTCCTTTCTGATATAGGATCCTTATTTCATAGTCTTTTCTTTCAGTAGTTTATAGAGATCTTTCCACCATTTTCTGGCTTCCAATGGTGTAAAGTCCATTACTTATTGTATATTTCAAAATAGCTAAAGAAGAATAATTCTAGAGTTTCTAGCATTAAAAAAAAGAGATATTTAAGGTGTTTGATCCCCCCCCCCAACACTGATGTGATCTTTACAATTTATATGAATGTATTAAGGTAGGGTATGTGCCCCCAAAATAGGTACATTCACTATGTATTAATACAAAATAAAGTTAATGTTTGAAAGTCCACTATTAAATGAATTACTTTTATTTTGTAAGTTATTTTATTTTATTTATTTTTTGTGAAGGGGTTTGTGATCAGTAATCTTGTCTGTTCCCGGTTCTTGGTGAGCTCTTGGCTGAAGAACAGACACACCAAAAGCAAGGCAAATGTGAAACAAAGTTTATTGAAGAATTACAAGTTAGGTTTACAGAGTAAGAGCAAGATATGTTCCCCAGGCAAACAGACCTCTTATGGTAATAAAAAAGACTTTATTTTTATTTTTTAATTTCAATAAACTTAGGGAGTACTAGTGTTTTTGTTACATGGATGAATTGTATAATAATGAAGTCAGGACTTTCACTTTACCTGTCACCAGAATAGTTGACTTTCTACCCAGTAGGTAGATTCTTATCCCTCACCTGCTTTCTATCCTCCTCACTTCTTAGTTTTCAATGTCCATTACACAGCTTTATGACTGTATATACTTCTCGTTTAGCTCCCACTTATAAGCAAGAAGATATGGTATTTGTTTTCTATTTCATCATAATACAGTACAGTTATGTGTCACTTAATGGTAGGGACCCATTCTGGGAAATGAGTTGTTAGGCGATTTCATTGTTGTGTAAATAATCATAGAATGCATTTACATAAACCTAGATGGTAGAGCCTACTGCACCCCTAGGCTATATGGTCTAGTCTCTCACTCCTAGGCTACAAATCTGTACAGCATGTTACAATTGCTACGGGCAATTGTAACACAATGGTAAATACTTGTGCATTTAAACATATTTAAACATAAAAAAGGTACAGGGAAAATATGGTATTATAATCTTAATGGACCACTGTTTTATATGGGGTCAGTCATGGACTGAAACATTGTGATACAATACAATACTGTATTTAACATAATGATGTAAACATATGATTTACCAAAAAAATATGACAGCCACACCAAATTGTAAACTATGTTTTGAAATTCCCATGAACATCCCAGAGGTTATACATTACAGTGAAAGAGCTGCCCACGTAAATGAAGTTTAGGAAGCTCCGTTCTGGATTCTCTGCCCTCAGGTCACAGCAGTCTTCTTTTAGGAATGCCAACAACTTTGACTATATTATAATTCTAAATATGAGAATATAAGCCTAGTCCTTAAATGGATATCCTTATTTTTTTTCCCTAAAAGCTGTTTCAGCGATCTGTTCATATATTGACATTGTAATTTATTTTCCAGAGCATAAATTTACTTCTAAGACTGTAATGACTTTTGTGATTGTCTTCATACATTACCATTCTAACCACGTGTCACCAGAGTCTTGAAGTCTTCTCTTGGGAGAAGAGTAAGAATATAAAGCCTATCTTTATAAGAGAAGATCATTATGGGTGTAAAGCAGAGTAGATTTCAAGATACTAAATTCAACAATCAGAAATTGAAGCTTCAAAATTCTTCCTTATAAAAGCAGGATGTACAACTAAGGTGACATGTAGATTGGGTCAGTGATTCCTCTGTATTGGCATATCAGCATCTTCTACTTCAAGTGTCTTTTTATTGAATATATAGGGGTTTCAGTTTCATGTATTTCTTTTTCCTTTAAGCCCAAAGCAATATCTGAAGGACAGCCTATAAAGTTGTTGAGTTTGTCTAAAAGAATATTCTTTAAGAGTATGCGTGTGTATCATACATTTGTGTGATACGAAGGTTCTGTCCTGCTGAGAACTATCTAAAGAAACACCACCATGAAATGTCACAAAAGCCATTATGCTTTTAAAGAAATAGCAACCCAGACCCATCAGCTTTAGGGAAAGATAAAAGAGAAAAGAGTGAATATATGAGAAATGAAAGTTAAATCAGACATAGAAGATGTAGTTGCCTTATTTAAATGATTTCTCCTTGAATTCATTTTACTATTGTTTAATAAAAATTTGTAGTGTGGCAATTTGTAGTGTTGTATTGTGCTAGCAACACTAGCAATACCACTGTGTTGATATATCCATTGTAGTATAAAACTATTATGGCAATTTGTAGATAAAGATTTTTTTCATATATTATGAACTTATTGATTGATAAAATTGTCAGAATTGTGAATATTCATTTTAAAACAAATTTGATCTTCAAAAGAAAGGGAGGGAATTAACATTTAACTTATTGTTTTAAAAGTATTTTATCCAGAAATGGCTATTGCCAGATTTTCCTGCTTGATTTATGGGAATCTGCAATTAATAGCAAGTACAGATACTTGCTAGTACAAGTATTTGTGCAATAACTAGTACAGATACCTCCCATCTTATGGATAATTATTTAATGAACAGAATCAATCAGTCTCACACACTAAAGTATTAGTAATTTGTTGCTATAAACCCTCAAACATCTGATCTTGAATTTTACCATTAGGCATTCTCTATTTTACTGGATGTCTGAAGGTATAAATTGTATCATAAGATGCTGCAGAGTATTCAATCTTGATTTTACATAGTTGGCACTGAAATACACCTTTAATTTTTAAATAACCCATGTAGTTAACATTAGCAAAGAAGGGAAGGCAACAGTACAAACTGTTAAACTTTAGATAACCAGATTTAACTTTAACAATTGCTTTAAGTTCGTGCATTTTATGTGCTATTTCTTACATAATTCTCTGATAGAAAAAAAAATATTTTTATACTTTAGTCTGACTCCTGCATGTATTCTCCCATATACTCATTTTATACATCTTTGAGCATATAAAAGGAGCTCTTGACAGTTATTTCTTGCTTGGGTTGAGGCAGCAGTATACTGTAGTGCATGCTACATTTTATGAGATTTCATAGATTGGCTGAAGTGAACACAGATTTTATGCATCCAACCATACATATCAAACATCTTAGTGTCTGTGGGATTTATATGTTGATAAGAATCAGAGAAATCATCAATTGCAATGTGTTTTTTTCTTTGAAAGATCTCCTAAAACCAGATTCCAATTCATTTCTGTTTGTTTTTGAGTTTATTGTTTTTAACGCTATTTGTATCCTCCCAAGACCAAAGCATAAAAAGAAGTATGTTGTCTCAGCATTTTAACCAATGCTTGAAAAAAGGCTAAAGCTCAGAAAGAGCTTAAAAGGAAAACATGAGATGATATAGTCGTACTTCATCTTTAATTTGAACAATGTATTATATTTATATATATGTATACATTTGAAGAATTTTTTAACTGACATTTACAGTTAACCATATTTATTTTTAAATGCTTTCTGAGATGGATAATAAGCTCTGCCTTTAATAAGGCTTCTCATTGTGGAAAGAGAAATGTTGCAGACACGTTGCTCAAAGTTCACCTGTGCAGTTATTTCTTTGCTTTCAGCATCATCATTCAGAAGCACTGACTTGCCAGTTCTTTGTCATCAACAGAGGCAAAGAGCACACAAAGGACATCATCCTTAACAGAGGATCTTTTTTATAAGACTCTTTTATTTCGTAGTGAGATATTTCACTTTTGCCCCTACTATATCTACATTATTTAATACAAGAAATCTAAAATCACTCTATTTATACTGGGTTTTGCAACCAAGAAGAGCAATCATGCACACACAAACATACTGAGAAAAAGGCAGTATAGCTCACTGAAAATGTGGCCTTCATTCCCAATCATTTTAAGGTGAATTTAGTGGTAACATTGGTTCATCCACAGTATAATAGTACTAGCAAATAAATTTTGTAAATTTATTTAATAAGTATTTTTAAAAAGTGACAAAAATGATATCAAAAGCTATCAAATCTCACATTGTCTCCTACGGGGAAGCACACCAAACTTCACAGAACTGGATAAGACTGACATATGATCAACAACAACAACAACAACAACAGAAAAATCAGGATTTAAAGCAGGCAATATAATAATCATGTTTAAGGTATAATTCACTATTATTTTAAAAAACCAAGGCAATGCTACTGGCCCATAATTGAATTAAAATGAGATCCAATGATACTCTTCTCTTAATAAAAATGGCACCCATCTGACCCTTTTAAAGCACTGAATATGCTAGATTGCAGCTAATTCTATTTGTAAGAAGATAAGACTCTACTTAGAATATATTAGATTGAAGTTAATTCTATTTATGAGAAAATAAGACTCTATTTAATTTGATTTTTTTTCAGTGATCTGGTGTTAGGAATTATTAGTACCATTTTAGAAATAAAGAAACTGAGTTTAGCTGGAGATTAAAAGAGTTGCCCAAGACCAGACAATGCTGACAAATGCCAAAGACAACATAGAAAACAGACCTTGTGCCTCTCAGAGGGCTGCCCTCACCCCCACCCCTCGGTGGGAAGCCTCACATTTCTGAATTTGTCTCTTTACAGTTCAGAACCACTGAAGCAAAGTTCTCAAAGACTACATATTTCACAAATATCTTCTAATAAGTTGCTTTGGGACTGAAAGTAGACAGTAGGTGAAGAACTGGGAATACAATTTATTTTTAATTTATTTATACTTTGCTTTTTTTCTGAAACAAAGTATCTTAAGATGCCATCTGGGAATATTGAGCCAAGTTTAGAGGGCAATTAAGAGATGACCTTAGAGTAAATGATGTATTTTTACACCACATTTTCTCCCTATTCACTGAGGAAATATTTGCAGATAAAGATAAATGTAGAATGAAGATTAGGTTAGATTTAGTTGTATGGATCAATGTAGCACCTATTATGTTCTGAGTATTGTATTGATTATAATTTCTATCCATTTAATTCATTCCACTTGGCTTTGAAATCACTTCTGGTTGAGTCCAAAAAAATAAAAACTAAAATAGAACTCAGATCATTGCTCCTTCTAACACATCTAATGGTACAAATGTTGATAGTTTAAAAAGTTTCATAACTGATCTTGAAAGTTTACTAAGCTATAGCTGCTCTGCATGGGTGAAATCCACAGTGATTCTTAAAATATGGTCCCTGTGCCAGAAACATCAGCAACATGGGAAGTATGGTTAGAAATGCGAATTTTCAGCCTCACTTCAGATCTACTGAATTAGAAATTCCGAGTGTGGAGCTGAGCAATCTGTGTTTTAACAAGCCCTCCAGGTGCTTGTGGTGCATGCTGCTGTCTGAAAATCACTCCAATAAAGCAAGGATTATGCAGGGAGAAGCATTCTTAAACTTTATGAGAAGGCCTTGAGAGGTAAAGCATTGACTATTGAACACTGAATATTGGTAGAAATCAGGAAAATGGAATTTTGTTTGTTTACCACATACATTTTTATAACTGCACAATAGCCAGTTGGTAGAATAGATGCTTTTATGTTTCTGCCAATACTGTCTACTCAGCTTAGAGAACTTTATTTTAAAAGAACTGGGTCATCCTTAGGCTCCATGCACATGGGTACACATTCTCTGTCCCTTTTCTGCCATGGCCCATGTAGATAACTAAATACATTCTCTGAAGAGCTACTTTTCTTGAATTTGAAAAAAAAAAAAGGTTATTAATAAATAAAAGATATTCTAGGAAAATGAAATTTGGGCTTAGGTTATTTGATTCTTTAGGTTTTCCAAAAAATAATCATCAAGAAGTTTTCTTTATCTATTGCAGGTAAGCATTTGTATTTGAAATGTAGGGTTTTAAAAAAAAAAAAACAAACTTATGAGAATAAGAAATTTAATATGTTTAAACATACTCCTTTGTAACATATGACAGCAAATTTATACCTATATGAGTAAGTATACAAGTTATAATTAATTGAGTCAGTTTTTATACTCGAACTACAGATTTTATGTAATTAATTTAGGCATTGTGGCCTTAATATGTGTATGTAGGCATAAGGCTATATTTCAGAGAATAATCATTATCAACTTAGATATTTAAATTATATATATAACATAGAGGTAGTTTAAAGTGCTATTTGACTTTTTGAAGAGATAACTATTTTGTTGTTCATTTCAAAAACATTTAAATGGTAGAAAAAAAACCCATGGACATCTATAAGCCTGCCTACTAGACATTTTATCTGTAAAGATGAAAATGGTGAGTGCACTTAAAAGTTTCCTTTGGTACTGTCAAAGACAGCAGAGGATTTTACTTTGCATATAGCCTATCTTTGCTTCCCATATGCTTCAAAAGATTAAACACCAAAGTCTCTATTAAAAGCATCTATTTTCTATGATTTTGATATTGGCCTGGATACTTTTGATAGAAATTCTGATTAGGGTGACATCAGGAACTGCAGATATACATAAATGAGCTTTCTTCTGTCCCCTTCGTAGTTTTTTTTCTTCCCCCAAAGGACATGTATACATTTGTTTATCTTGTATTATAGAAAGAATAAATATAGGAAATGTATATGAAGGGATATTTTTTTCTTTACTGTTTCCCCTACTCTGCCACTTTCTCATTTAAAAAAGATTATAATGACTAAATCTAAAAGTGATTTATTCCTCTGCAAAATAAAAAGTTGAAACCTGACTGGCATTCTGATTAGAGGTGAATAAATGGGACTGGAAACAAGTTTCTGTTTACCAGGTTATGCCTTTTGTAAGTTCAAAGTGGGTGTGGATTTCTGCTCTATAGTAGAAGTGGAGGTGAATAGACATTTACAGCTGACTGTGTGCCTGGGCTGACAGTGCTATAAACTATGGGCAAAGCACAGGGATGAAACTGGATCCAGGAAAATGAATAAAGTGTCCCCTCAGTTTAGATTTCTTTCCAAATGCAGTTGCCTCTCCATATCCGGAGGGGATTGGTTTGAAGACCCCAGTGGACCCCCAAATCCACACATACTTAAGTCTCACAGTCGACTCTGCAGAACCTGAGTACAGGAAAAATGGAAAAGTCGGCCCTCCATTTCTGCAGGTTTCTGCATTCCTGAATGCTAACTCGCATATACGACGTGCTGTATTTATTGGTGAAAAAATGCACCCAGGAAGTTCAAGGAAACAACTTCAAGTTGTTCAAGGGGCAAGTGTATGTTAAGAAGTGCTCCTGCCCTTGATTCTAACACAAGATATTCCCTTTAAATCAGACAATTCTGGCACGTTATCCAATTCTGTAAATATGAGGGGTCATTCTGCTTAGAATTTTCTGATCACCCAATTTCATACATTTAATGTCCAGCTTTCTATCTCCTCCAGTTTTCTTTTGGAAATTTTATTAATGGATTCATTTTTAATTTTTATAATTATTAAGCATTTTATATATGAGAACCATAAATTTATGAGCTGAATTACATAGTGAAGAGAAAAAGGAAGATATATCCTATCTCCCCTCCTACCGATGGGTATGAAGTTTAGAATGGGAAACACAAAGTTAATGAAGATTGAGCAAATATAATAGTCTGAACTAAAATGGACCAACCTCTTCCCATTCCAAGCATACAACAAATTATAAACACATGCCTATGCACATGTACAAACACAAACACATGCACCCGAAAGGAATACAAGTTAATAGGATATTATTTAAAATGAAGTTGAAACTGAACAAAGAGGGACATATATACTAAATTTCAGTGATATGGGGCATTTAATTCTGTGAATATAAGCTCAGTCGTTGGGGAGTTTAATTTTAATATATCTAAAAGAACACAAAGTCTCAGCGCTGCTAAAGGTGGTTCTCTGTAAATGAGACCCCTTTCCAAACAGCCGAGAGCATCAAAGTGCTGACTCATTCACTATACAGGGATAAGAAAAGTCCTGTTGTCCAATTCAGTGATCATAATAAGCCAGACAGTTAACACTGGAAGAACTTTATATGATGAGATACTAATCTGAAAGAAATGATAAGAATCTTTTAATTGTTTAAAAATATAAAATAACCATAACAACTATAAAATAAGAACAATATATAGAAAAAATAAAATTTGAAAAATAAACCAAAACAAATTCTGGAATGAAATAAATATCGAAATGCATATTATTGAATGGCTTAAGCAGCAAAGTAGACTTAGCTAAGGAGAGAATCAGTACATTGAAAGAAGAATTTGTAAAAATCAAGTAAAAAAATAAACAGTGAAATTAATAGATAGAGAATATAAAAGGGAAGTACAAGATAGAAACTCCCTAGTAAATCTGGTCAAGAGGTACAAAAGAAAAGAAAAAACAAAAAAAAAACCTCAAATAATGTAAAGAATGGAAATGAGGCAAGTAATAAAAAATTAAATGAAAATACCTACGATTACTTTATGCATAAACATTTTTGAGTCTTGTTTGAAATGGTCTGTGCTTTAGAAAAAAATATAGATTGCCAAAATTTATTTATAAATATTAAATAAATAAAAACCTGAATAGACCCATAGTTATTAAATTAGTGGGATCTGTCTTGAAAATAACTACTCTCATGCCTTCAAAAAGGACACTAGCTCCAAATAGCTTTATAAGCAATTTCTACCAAAATTCAAAGCCTTACAGAATCTCAGTCTTTAAAAAATTAAGTACCAAAAATAGAGAAAGATGACCCTGAAGTAGCATAAGCACCATACCACCACCACTTCAGCTCCTCCTTTCCAAAAACAACAAAGAAAAAAAACAAAAAAGGAGGACATTAGGAAGAAGAAAAATCATAGTCACCAAAGTTAGGAGACAATATTGGAAATTTATTGTCAGCACAAATTTGAAGATATACCTTCAATTTTGTGGAATAAAGCTAAGAGAGAGTTTTTATCCTACATACCAGATTGGTTTTACTTTAATATTTGCAGTTTTCATGAATAATATCATTGGAAGTGTTGGGACTCTTGGCCTAGAACATTGTTTCTTTTTACCATTTACAAACATTACTGAAAAAACAGGAATAAAAGTTTAAACAAATAATATAATATAGTCTGTTAAGTAAATAGTTTTTAACAAGGGAAACTTGGATGGGAGAGACATGGAAAGGAGTAATCAGATACCTATAAAAAGAGCCTCAGTTATGAATCTGCATCATGTAAGAAAGGCTGGTGAATGAAAGCATTATATTGAGTACATTATTCATAGAAATCTGACTTATATCATCAGACCCAAAACTCGTATGATGGAGCCCTAATTGCCAATGTGATAATATTTAGAGGTGGGGCCTTTGGGAGATTAGGTTATGAGGGTTAAGTCTTCATAGATGATATTAGTGCTCTCATAAGAAGAAACACTAAAGAGATATCTCTGTCCACTATGCAAGACCACGTCTACAAGGTGGTTATCTATAAAGGAGGAAGAGGTTCCCGCCAGATACCAAATTTGCTGACACTTTGATCTTGGACTTCCCAGATCCAGAACTGTGAGAAATATTTTTTTTCTTTTTATTTAAGCCACCTAGTCTGTGATATTTTGTTGTAGCAACCTAAATTAAGTTAGTGTACCTTTCGCTACACTGGGGACAGGAGAGGTGTTCAGGGAATTGAGTGTCTTACTTCTACTGAAGTGGAACACAAACAAAGCAAATAAGTATACATTTAAATTACTAAGAACTTTTTATTTTGTTAACATTAAATAAATTTGAAAGGAAAATTAAAGGAATGGACAGTACCTCAAGAGTTAATACATTAGCATAATTTACTTTTGCTTAAAAATGTAAAATTCATGCTGATAGGTTTTGAAGGAAAATGGATATTCATAGTAATCATTCTCAATTTACATATAATAATGTAACTACTGAAATGGAACATCTGAGCACATTTGCATATGTTCATACAAAATTATGAAGTTCTAATAAAACTTATTCTAAACTAAATACAAAAAAAAAAACATGTAACAAAATTCAAACATTGAAATATTCCAGAAAATTAAATTTAGAACCATGTGTCTTCCACTTAGTACATACTGCCATTTATCTTTTCTTTAACTTTAAACTTCAGAAATGTATGGTTTTATCCATGCAGATAGGATTCTAATAATTAACACAATGCATAATATTATAAGGAGTTTACATATACTAATTGAATCCTGAAGGTGAGGTGTTATTGTTTTCCCCATTTAACAGAGAAGCAAACTGAAACACTGTGTCACTTCAGAAGACACAGCTAATAAACATCAATATGATATTGCCCAAGTGGTCAGTAAAGAGCATGTAAGCCTTAGAATAATTGTGTATTTATAAAGTTATACATTACTACATTTATAACAGTAATGGGTAAAGAGGAAAACATTCAGACATTTTAAGTTTAAAGTTTATGCTCTTTTACTAAATGCAGATGTTAAAGATGATCTTATCTATCATCTTAGGAAGATTCACAAAATCAACATTCAGTTTTTTAAATGGGAATGAAATGCACCTGCCAGATTGGAGAGGGAAGGATGACTTGCTTCCTCAAGTATTTAAGCTGATTGTCTTAATTATGAAAACCTCAAGAGCAAAACCTACATCTTATTTTAGTCCTATGACACTGGCATTAAAACCAGATCAGCACATAGGTCATAATTGGTTCATTTATGTATTCATTATTCAAGGTGTATTTATTTTCCTATTTAGACATTTTGCTTATTCATAGTTAACAATTCACTACTTATCCATTCATCATTTATAATAATTGCTTCACATATTCATTTATATATTAAATATTCATTTACCTCCTATTATTTCTCAAATCTGGGGATATAGCAATGAACAAAATTTAAAAAAAAAAGAATTCTGTTCTCAGGGAGCTTACATTCTAGTGGGAATAGACAGGCAATACATAGTAAAGTTGATTCTCATCATTTGTAGTAGAAGTACAGTTGATTCTCATCATTTGTAGTGGTTATGTTCTATAAAGTTGCTGCAAACACTGAATCAACAACTGCTGAACAATTGCTCCTAAGGTAAATACAGGTTTAGGTTCCTTCAAGCCTCTGGTTATAGCAGTATATAACCTTGTTTTATGTATGTTTTTGTTTAAAGATTCCTTATTTAATACATTCTGTTGACTCATTAACATTGAACTCACAGCCAACAGCACTATAACTCATGCCTGAACAAGGTTATTTAACACATGGATTTTTTCCCTGATGCACATCTCAGCATTCTTGTACTTAGGAATACTTGAGCACTATGCTTGAGGGCCACTTTAAACAGCAAAATCACCCCCAAAAGCCCCAAAATGTGAAAAGCATGCCACTACAGAGACCATGAAAATGACACTTGAGAGCTGAAACAAAAAGGCAGAACGTCACGATCTGCATTCAACCTCAGCTGGGAATGTGCATGTTGAGCGACTAAAATTTGTTGCCACTCTGCACACTTCTGCATGAATGCAAAAGTGACACAGTATTGATTTGAGGGTTCCAAATAATTTTAGCCAGCAGGTGAACTTGATAATACAGGATTTGCGAATAATGAGGACCGTATATTTGCCCAGGTAAATGCCACAGAGACAGTAAAACATGGCAAAGAAGGTAGACAGAACAGCCCTCCCTGAAATGGCAGCATGTTTGTGCAGAAACCTGAAAGAGATGGGAGATTCATGCAGATACCAGAGGGAAGTACATTCCAGGCAGAAAGAACAGTGGCCACAATGCCATGGCAAGTTTGAAATGTTTGAACACCCGTAGCCAGAATGGGGTGTCCAAACGTTTGGGACAGGTGAGGGCACAGTCCAAGAATATAGGCTGGAGAGTTAGTTAAGAATCATGACACCTGCCAGTGTTTTAGTATCAATTTATATGCTGCAGAAAGATTCAGAGTAGACATGGAGTACTATTCAGCCATGAAAAGAAATGAAATAATGTCTTCTGTAGTAACTTGGATGAAACTGGAGGGCATTATCCTAAGCAAAATACTCAGGAATGGAAAAACAAACCCCACCTATACCTTATAATAATTGGGAGCTAAATGATGGGTTCATATGGATACAAAAAGATGTAAAGTATATTAGAAAGCAAGAAGGGGAAGGTTGACGGGCTGAGGGGTACAAATTTGTCTATCAGGTACAATTAACACTATTCTGATGATGGCCACACCAAAAGCCCCTAATTAAACATTTATATAAGATATCCATGTAACAAAAACATTTGTACTCCCTTAATATTTTGAAATTAAAAAAGAATACAAGGCAAAAAATAAAATAAAATGTGTAGATCTGAATGAGTAACCCACATAATCTTATTCAGAATTTTAAACTTTAAGAATATTCTGGCAAGCAAGGAATATAGAGAAGTAACTTCATTGATTAATAATGTAACAAACACATGACTTTGTTATTCAGAAGCTTATACTCTCTATTCTGTGTTACACGTTTGGGAGAACTGTATCGTAATGAAACAATTAACTGTCGGACCTTGGTCCAGTCACTTTACTAATTCATTCTATGCCTAAATTTCCTTATCTGTAAGTCTAATAAAATGGAATAGATGTCTATTATCAAAATTTGCTGTAAGTTCATAAATATTTTGTTAGAAGTGTATATTTACTGGTAGCATGTGAAATTGAGCTCCCAATTTTAGGCGTAAACACAATAATAGTAATACCAATAATAATTAACATTTATCACAGATTTTCTTTTGAGTCAAGCACAATATCAGCAGTTCTCATGTGGATACAAATGTGGAACAAGCTGAATGGAGATGAAACATAAAAGAAATAGGGCATCAAGGCACAGGATAAAAATCCAGAATTGGACGTTTCTGAAGGTGCCACAAGAGAACACCAGTTATAGAATTTAGCATGCTCATTCTACTGTTGTCTTATTTCTCTGAATGCATTTATTTTCTCATTTAAGAGCCACATAGACTATCATGGAAATAAAGTTGCCACTTTAAAGTAGATGTTGATGGGAAAGTAGAATTCCTTTTACATAACTTCACATTGCTGTCAACTTTTTTAAAGCAAATCTTTTAGATAAAAAGAAAAATGTATATTTTTTACCAATGATCTGTTATTAAATACTAGCATGTCTCTTAAAATATCCATTTTTTGAGTCTGGACATGGTGACTCACACCTGTAATCCTAGCTCTCTGGAAAGCCAAGGCCGGAGGATCCCTTGAGGTCAGGAGTTTGAGACTAGTCTGAGCAAAAATGAGACCTTGTCTGTACTAAAAAAAAAAAAAATCCACTTTTTGAACTGCATCAGGAGGTGGTCCTTTGTGTTCTCAATGAGCTTTTGTCTCTCAACAACGTTAACCACATCATTGTAACCACTTATTTATAGGAAAGCTCTCCTTAATGGGCTTTTATCTCTTACAAGATGGGGCCTATGTTGTATCGGTTGTTTAATCCTCAGTATAGAAGCACAATGACTGCCATAAAAATAATCAAGGTTTATCAAAAGGAAAAGGGATAGGAAGTTGGTAACTGACCTTTAGATACCGTAACAGTTACACTGTTTTCAATTCAAAATGGCTGTACAATCCCAACATGTTATGTAATTTTGATCATGGATCATATAAACTACTAGTTTATCTTAAATTATCTGAATCGACAGATGATCAAGGTCAGTGAAACAATAGACTTTCATACAGGCGAGTGGTCCTTGGCGGGGCATAACTTCTCTCTAAACGAGAGTAAGGTTTGTATTTGTATTTAATGGTGCATAATGTGTCATAATGTTAACGTTTCACGTATTCTGAGGAAATGTTTCTCCCAGAACATGGTTGGAATACCTGTTTCATTTGTTTGGCATGTGTGGATATTTTGGCTTGTTGGGAGTCACTAGTAGTTCACCGGATATGCAAGAGCTTCCCCATGTTGTCGACGTTGTTAACAGCGAGGAAACAGAAAGAACACATTTCCTTGGCAGGGATTTAAATATATAACTTGATTATAATTCAATCAAATTATGGGTGATACCTATTATCTTTACAAATAGATATAAAAAGTATATAGATATGAAAGACGCATTGATGTGGAAAATGCTACAATAACACATCTTATTACAAGAGGGAAATTTTGAAATAACTTGCCAGGAGGGTAATGACCTCAATTAAATTTTATGTGAAATAATAATTGGTGATTTTAATAAAGGAACTATGTTGCAAATTGCATATTTGATAATATAATATTTTGGTATTTCTTATTTCCCTCTGGCTTGCATTTATATTAAATAAAAGTCTTTGAGATCAAGTAAGATTTATAATTTAAAGTGGTCTTTATTTCAACATATCTAAATAGTTTTTAAAAGGTTTTAAATTCAAGAGGAGGGAGAGGAGAATGTTTTATCATTATTATTCTTTTTTTTTTTTTTTTTTTTTTTGAGACAGAGTCTCGCTTGTTGCCCAGGCTAGAGTGAGTGCCGTGGCGTCAGCCTAGCTCACAGCAACCTCAAACTCCTGGGCTCAAGCGATCCTTCTGCCTCAGCCTCCCGAGTAGCTGGGACTACAGGCATGCGCCACCATGCCCGGCTAATTTTTTTTTTTATATATATATCAGTTGGCCAATTAGTTTCTTTCTATTTATAGTAGAGACGGGGTCTCGCTCTTGCTTAGGCTGGTTTCGAACTCCTGACCTCGAGCAATCCGCCCGCCTCAGCCTCCCAGAGAGCTAGGATTACAGGCGTGAGCCACTGCGCCCGGCTATTATTATTCTTTTAATAGACAGGGTCTCACTTTGTCACCCAGTCTAGAGTGCAGTAGTGTGAGCAAAGTTCACTGGGACCTAGAACTCTTGCATTCAAGGGATCCTTCTGACTCAGCCTTCCTGAATAGTTAGGACAGCAGCAATGCACCACCGTGCACGATTAATTTTTTATTTTATTTATTTTTTTATTTTTTGTGGAGACAGAGTCTTGCTACGTTGCCTAGGCTGGTCTCAAGGTCCTGTCCTCAAGCAATCCTCCCGCCTCAGCCTCTTAAAGTGCTGGGATTGCAGGTGTAAGCTACCAGATCCAGTAAGAATAATATTTAAAATATTCCCATAGATATTTTTTCTATCGGTGAGGGAAAACTATTGCACTATAAAAATATACTATGAATATCAAAGTTACATAAGCCTAGGGGGAAGAAATTAAAAATCATAGTATTTGCAAACATTTCAGTGAGATAGACATGTTTAGTGTGAATCATCTAGAAAAGGTAAAATTGAAGTTACACTCTTCTGTATGAATATAATCTATTCCTATGTTTATATATACTTGTTTGTACTTATAATTTTTTTAGACGCACTATCATGATAGTTACAGATTTTTTAGTGTACTTCACATAAAGCACTCACTTAGAGTTTTGACTTTAGATAGCTTTGCAGTTCAACTAGGAAAAACTTTTATACCTATCATTACAAACAAAACACTTTCCTGTAAAATAATGCTGAAGTACGGAATACTGTAGAGCTGCTCTGTATATTTAAATGTTTAATTTAAATGAAATTTAGAAATAGCAAAACCTGTGTCGTGATGTTTATTTTCTTGAGCCTTTAAAAATCCCTTGTATTAACTGTTCTGTTGCATAATGCAGATTGTATCTGGGTTCTGGATGAAGCCTGCAAGCCCAGGGGGCAGGGTTTGCATTGGCTTCTTTGCTATTTATGTGGCATAGTTGTTCTCAGTTGGTGTTCAGTATTGTTAACAACAATAATAATGAGGTGAGCTTAGAGTGAAATGCACAACAATCAGTAGCAAGCCTTTTTGAGGGAATGCAAGAGACATGTTAATAACCTGGTTAAAAAACACCAAACATGCTCACACCACCCACACATAAAATATTTTGAGTTGCTGACATTCGTCAACTACTATATTTCAATTGCGTGCTATTCTGCTACTTTTTTGAATCACATTATATTTTCTTTGTACAGTTGGAATTTTATCAACTATATTTTGAGGAGCCATATGGCAATATTCCTGGCTATCACAAATTTTCTATGTTGCTAAATAAGATTTTCCAAGTGCTTATGATGTCAATATTAACAATCAAACTTCATGAATCCCAAGACACCTACCAGGACCTTCACTATTCTGGTGATTCTCCTCTGAACGTGCTGTAATCTTTCAATTTCCTTCTTAAAACGTGGCACCTGAAATGACTATAATGTTCTAGATATGCTCAGACAAATGCAGAGATTGGTGGAAAACCAACCTTTTTTTTTTTTTTTTGTATTCTGAATGATAAAGCTATTAAGACGGCTTACGGCTCTGTGAACTTATTTAGTAATCATACCTTGCCATGGGTAGATGGGGTTTGCGGTCATCTTCCAGGAGTTTTAGTATGATCTCTAGGGAATTTAATAATCAACCTCACTGCTGACTGCATTGATCAGAGTTACCATGGCTATAACCATGGGAGCCCACCAGCGGAGCTGAAGTGTCAGAAGGTCAGTTAAGAGCAACTCAAATTTCTCTCCTGGGAATTTTCTAGGACATGCACTGCTTAGTTGTAGTAACATTAATAGAAATATCAGAAAACCACACCATTATATACCATTCCACTAAAGAGAGGCTCTGGATTCAGAGATTCTGGTTTAAGAAATTAGAAATTGCATAGGCAATCTAGTAATTCATCCTCACGTGATGAAACTTTCAGAACGATTTCTAACTATGTTGCTACTGATAAGTCATGCATTATTTTATTTCCAGGAAATAATACCTTTGATTATAAAAAGAAAGGCATTGACTATAAATCAGAATATATATATATATATATATATATATATATATATATTTTTTATAATGTGACTTGTTCAGTTATAAATAAACCTATCTGAAGGAGAGGAGCTAAAATGGCTGCAGATGTTTATCATACTGACATAGGTTCTTTATGAGACTGGTCGTGCTCTCCTGTGACCCCCAATGCTCCCTAATAAGTGCATGCTCACACACACACACACACACACACACACATATATGACCACATTCCATAGAATTTTTGGAGTAAACTAGGTCCAGTGTGTACTGAAGCAGATAGAATTTCTAGCACTTTTCAAGATGAATTAGACCAGGGGATCTCAATTGAGGGCTATTTTGTTCCCCAGGGGACATTTGGCCGTGTCTGAAGACATTGCTGCTTGTTGAAACTGGGAGGATGCTCTTGGCATCAAGTGGGTAGAGACCTGGGCTGCTGCTACATGTCCTTCCATGCACAGGGAAGTCCTCTAGAGCAAAGAATAAACGGCTCAAAATGCCAGCAGTGCTGAGGTTGAGAAACTCTCAGCGAGACACCGAAGTCACCAAGCTGAGCATGTTGAGTTGATTCACACGAGAGTAGCTTCGAAGGGCACCAGCTGACTATGACGCTTTTAGATAGATCTGGGTTGTGAGCCGCACTCTTTTCTTTTGGTAGCCACCACATCCCTGAATGCATGCTTCATTAACAAGGCAGATGTTTGTCTGAATTCCTCTCTTATTTGGGTGGTTTACAATTATTTGATAGTCACAATTTTGTGTTTTTTACCCTAGATTGTCATAATGAGTTGCATTATGTCTGCCTCATAATTTTTGCCAACATTCCGCAATGTAGCCTAAAATTTTCCTCTGACTAGTGCAATAACTCCTTTCTCTTCTTTTTGCATCCTTTACCTTTCACAGGCACCACCACCCAGAGCGTCATATATTTACACCTGTCAAAATAATCTGTTCAAAGAGCAAGTCTCACCATGTCACTCTCTTGTTGGTAACTTTGAAAGGCTGCCCACTGCCATCATGATAAAAAGCAAGCCATGTCCTTTAGCATAACAGAACAAACCCTATGTAACCTGACCCCTGCTCACTTCCCCAAACTAATCTCCTGTTCCTTCAGTAACACATTTTTTCACTCTATCAGTGTGGACTTTCTTGGAGTTCTCTGCACAAGGTATGATATCTCTCACCTCAGTGACTTCATTTCAACCTTCTTCTATGTTCACAGGCTCACTCTTCACCCTGTCCACTCTCTAACTCCCATTGGGTTCACCTACCTCTGCCTCTAAGATACACTCTATAATCTTCCCAAGTGGGTTACTCCTGCAATATTCTGTGTATATTTCTCATTGCACTTCCTAGGTTGTTTTGAAAGCAGCCTTTTGTGTTGGCCTCTGGATTCCATGATGTTGTGAGCTAAGACCTATTCATTTTTGTATTCCCTAACTACCTAGAGGAGGGCCCAGAATATGGTTGTTTCTTAATTAATATTGAGTGACTGACTGACTGAATGAATAAGCACTTGAACGTGTCATTTCACTGTCGCTAGTGAATGAAATTGATCTACATGGAACAATGTGCTTTACTTTATTTGCAGAGTAGCTATTTTACCTATAATTTCTGTATGCTAATCAATTAAAAGAAGGTCAGTATATCCGCTTTTTCCTCTTTTCCAATCAGTTTTTTAGATGGCTTCATATTACTGAAGATTGAAAGATATGTAGATGTTTAAAGATACACTTTAAGTGCTAATATCTACCTCTCTGGTGTAAGACCTGGCTGTGTGTAGAGGAAACAAGTTAATAACATGGGTGATAGCAGCTAATATTGAGCAACTACCATAAATCAGGTGCTATGTGGAGAAGTATATCTAATTTTGTAATTTCACCTACGAAGCAGGACTGTAATTATTCCCCATATACATGGGGAAACTGAGACACAGAGAAATTAAATAACTGCCCAGAGTTGCCCCGTTACTATATGAAGAAGCAGACATTCAGTTAATACAGTCTGAAGCTTCAACTTTTGCTTCCAGAAGTCTTTTTCTTTGTCTTTGTCTTTCTGTGTTGTTCACAAAGAGGGATACCAGATGAGGCTCCCTCTCATTTTATGTCCTTGAGAGCTTGATTTGTGACTAAGTGGGAGCAAGCTCTCTTGGTCTCTACTGTCCAGGGGATGTAATTTTTGGGTTACATCTAGTGGCCAATGTGAAATGGCTGGGATCCCAAGAGATTTTCTGCTCTGAATGTGTCATGCTCTTAGGAATGCTTGTCATAAGAAGGCCCTTCAATAGGGGGCTTTTGTCCTCTCAAACCTTTTTGCCTGGTTAGTGCTGGAAAAGTCCAATCCCAGGAGGACTGACCCAGTGTCACAGATTAACTGGTGACCAGTGTCTGTGACCCAGTGTCACAGATGAACTGGTCTGTGACTGGCAGCCCCTTCCCTAATTTGTGGGTTCAAACATGATCCTAAACTGTGGCGACAAGAACCTATTGCTATCCTAGCCTATTTCTGGGAACATGAGGGAATCTTTGGGATAACATCTCCTTTGAAGAAGCTATTGAATCTAGTCGCTTTGGAATTAGTTAATTGTTGAAAATTAAGGGCCAACAGATGGATCTTTTAAATTACAAAGACTCCTAAAGTTTAAAAAAAATGGATTTTTTGAGATCTCGTATTCTAAACACTTGCCTTATTTGTATTTATGGGAAGATCAAATTGAAAAGAAAGCCACATAATAGTGTTATGGATGACCTTAAAAATTCTCTTTAGAAAATTAAAGAGCAAAAATATTACCTAAAACAAAGAAAAAGTTCTTTGTATGCTACCCTTGCAGGAATATTACTGTAGGAACAATAACAAGGGCCAATGGTTAAAATTCTGTGTTCTTACCACAGCAGCCCAGGTTTGATTCCTGGTCAGGGAATGGGGCTGTTATGGTTTGATGTTCATATAACTTTTGACTTTTTGGAGGTACTCATTTGTTATTGATCCCTTTCCTTTGGACAACTTTTTTGATTCCATCTGTAGGGAGCACACAAGATTGCTGGACATTTGTATGTAGATGGTCAGCTGAAAACTAAGACCCTAGAAAATATGGCTACACAGAAATGTGGGTTGTACTGTGTTTGTGGCTAGCAAAACTTTCCTTTCTTAGAGCTCCTCTTTTTGGGGTGATTCTGGATCTGTAAAAAAAGTACTTTCTACCTCTTTGGAGGCAACTTATATGTCCTTGGTAAAGTCACCACCCTGGTTTTCACTGTGACAAGTACCTTTAGTTAAAAGAACTCAAAAGTCAACAACAGCTATTTGTCCCAGCTAAAATCTGATAGTGTAAGAACTTTATATGTAAAAGTTGGCTTTTTTTTAAGCCAACTTTTTTTTTAATTTAAGCTTTATATATATGTAAAAATATTTATATATATATATGCATATACATATATACACATATATGTGTGTGTGTGTGTGTGTGTGTGTATTTTGTTTGTTTGTTTGTTTTTGGTTTTTTTTGGAGGCCTCTGTTCTCTCTGTAGAGATTTCATATACACATATACTCCCTTTGTCTGTTTCTACATTTACTTCTGTCTTTCCCCCCTTTCTCTTACCACCCTCAATTCCACATGAGGGCACCTAAAAATATTTGTCTAACAGCTTGAGATTCCTTAAGAAAAACAGAAAAGGCAACACATACTCCTTTTGGGGGGAGAAACTTCTATTTTTCCTTATGGACACCCAAGGTAAGTATATAGATTCCTTGGCTTTTATGAGTCTCTCTTTTGTGTTGCATTACATTACTTGATCTCTTTGGCTTTTGAGAATTCCAGAAATAATTCCAGAAATTATTTTGCATTATGAGATGATTTAACTTTAGTATGTGTCAAAGCTAGGTAAAAATACAATGTTAGAGGCAGCTAACTATAGGAAGTCACTCCTTACTTTGTACATTAAATAAAAAAGGGTGTGCTTAAACACAGACAAATGTGTTTGTAAGGAAGTGCATTGTGAAAGCTAAGATGCAAAATTCTAATATTTAGCTGGTTATTTTAGAGTAATTTTTGAATTTTATCTAAGCTCATCTGTATGTCTTTTTATAAAATCCAAAGATTAATTCATAAGATTTTGTGTTACTTTGATATCTATTTTTAATCTTCCTGTGACACACCCAAACGTCTTCATTAAAAAAAAAAAAAGCTTAAATTCTCTTTTTTTCTCTCTCTCTGCTTTGAGATGTAAATTTGCTACCTATTTGCTCTAAAACTCAAGGGCTTCTCCAGATAAACTTTAACCTTTTCCATTCTCAAAATCATACTTTGAATTTAACTGTTATTTTCAACTAGTTTTACTTGTCTTATGGCTAAAATTCTAAAATCAAAACTATAAAGTTTTTCTGTATATGTGGTAATGGTATATGTTGTGTCTACATAGATGTATATGTCTATACATGTGTTTATTGTCTCCAAGTGGTACCAAATAAACTTAAAAATATTAGTACTTATAAATTAAATATTCATAACTAGCCCAAATGCTTTTCAAGTTCACATGACTTTAGTAATCTTTGGTAATTAAAATAGTTTTAAAACTGTTGGTAAAATAAAATAAAAGGTTCTTCAAATTTTAACTTAGACATTTTTTTTCCTGCATATACTGATCAGGCAAGTTTATTCTATCTCAGCTAGTTGGTTTAAGGTCATAAAACTACTGCTTCTGTAGTACTTTTGATATTTTCTTAACTTTCCTGTGAGCTTGTGTCTTTGGATTTAAACCTTTAGGCCATGGTGAGGCCTGTGGACACCAGGCCCCTCCTCCCTGGCCAAGCTATGCCTCTTGGCTATGCTAAAAAATAGATTAAATTCTCCAGACATTGCCTGTTATCCTATGCTCTATATGTGATATATAATTAAAATCACTTTGGTTTTTCTCTGAAAAATAAGAGTTACTAAGAGATGACAATGTCATTAAAATGACTAGATATACGATAAACAATTCTGTATGCAAGCGTGTAAGAAAGGTAGGATGTGTATTTTGGTTTCAAAAAGAGTTACATGGAGGCATAGAAATGTATTTTTTGTTAAAGGAAAGTAATTTTGTTTAGTATGAATGTTTTAATGATTGTTTTAAGTTGCAGAAATATAAGAATGATGGATAAAACTGAATGGATATAGGAAATTGGGAAAGAAAGAGAATGGTAAAATTGTAAAAAGATTTCAGGCCATTTTCTCTGTTCCACCGCCAAATGTGAAATGGTGTTTAACTTTCCTTGGGTTATATTTTTATGAATGTATTATAAATATGTGTTTCAAAATAGTATGAAATTCCTATAATTCTGATACGACTTGAGATATATTATCAGTAATAATTATAGTTATATGTTAAATTGCTGTATGCCACAAAAATTACCAAATGTCTTTGTCAGTTTGTTTCTTTAACCATGACTATTCTAAGACTTTTTGTCATCCACAATTATTGTTTTACTTTGTTTCTTTTCAAAAAGCAGTTTCTACTGGCTACAGTCCAAAATTTTACTTTTCTAAGAAAATTTATGGAAAGGACTCTGACAAGTACTCTTAAATATAGGTTTCTGATAACTTTGGAGATGATACCATTTGGCCTAGGAAAAATTCTAAGACTTTAATTAAAAAATGTGATGCATTCATGAAGATTGCTAACCCAGCCTCAAGCAGACCAAAAATAAATTACATAGAACTGAACTAATAGAGGACTGACATAATATTTTCTTGACTTTTTTAACATTGTTGATTTTTTTTTTCCAAAATTCAAGAAAACTTTTTTTTTTCTGAGCTATTTATAGCTTACAACAGATTGGGTAAAGTACAGTTTTAAAAACTAAATTTGAAGCATTTTTCTTTCTACCTGATTTCCCCCAAATTTGGAAACTAATTTTTAGTATTCTTAATTTATAGGAATAATTATTTGCATAAGCTCAATAAAAATCTGATTTCTCTTATAATTGGACACAACTGGAGATACTGGTGATTTTACCAAGGCTTTGACTGGAATTGCATATTTTCAGATATGCCTAGACTACTTTGGGGAATTAACATTGACTTTATAGAGCCTATACAAAGAACTCTGGAAAGACTAGACTGGTAATTTGTCCTTTACAAGGTTTCCTGACCTGTAGATAAGCAAAGAATGTCACTTTCCCAGGAAGCCCAAGTTATTTGGGGACTAAGAGAAAAATGAAATTCATCTAGTTCATACAGGTATTGCAGATAGTCTGATGGCAAATTCTTAGTGTGGTTTTCCAGCCTCAAAAGTCTAATCTGATATTCTTTGTAAACAAACAAACAAACAAAATCTAGCAAAGCCAATTTAAAAAGAGATTATATGGCCAACAATTATTAATATTCTTTTTGGACTTAATGCAAATAATCAGGCCAAATATATTGCAAGTAAAACTTATTTTGTAAATAAATTGGTCCTATAATTTGTCTTTGGTTGAAATGAGAAACTGGAGAGAGAAAAATTATATTTCAGAAAAGACTATAATGCTCTCATTATTAGACTCTGGCTCAAGGGGCGCAAACCCTGCCATTCACTGCATTCTCATCATCAGATGAGATGATTGGAGGTGGAGCTGAGGGGGTGGGGCTAGTGCTGGGCAGTGGCTGCAAATACAGATTATCATTGGCAGAGAGGTTTGACTGCACAATAAACCTAATGTACTCAAATCATCCAGAAACCATCATCCACACCCCATCCATGGAAAAATTATCTTCCATGAAACTGGTCCTGGTGCCAAAAAGGTTGGGGGCCACTGATCTGAAATGTAAAATATCATATTTGTTATTTGTTGAAATTAAAATGAGAATAATGATAAGAATCAGAGATTGATTATTTTATGTCTGGGAAAGTGTATGTACATAGGCCGAGGAAAGTGTTTGATTACAGTATTCAATTATTTCTATGGGAGACATGATGGGTAAGGCCAGGCTGTTCTAATGGGAAGACCTACTAGATAGAGCCAGTTCCCAAGATGTGTGACTTACGGACAGATTCAGGTATGTGGGGGCAGGGATGACTGAAGACCCATTTTGAAAAGTGAAAATTCAAAAATTTCCATTTTTTCATTGGTCATTAAGTAGGCATTTAATTATCGTATGGAGAAAATAATCTTTGGTTTTAGGCCACAGCTACACTCATTTTCCTGAATTAATCATCCTTTAAAAACTTTAGATACCTTTCCTAAATTGAAGAACTAGAAAAAAAACATTTATTATTTAATGGGCTACCCTACCATGTTATAAAGAAACCACACTTAAGAACCTCACATTTACCTCAAGAATAATCTGCCACAGTTACTACAGTGGGAAGTGAGAAAATGACTAGGCAGCCCATTTGAAGGCAGGATTTTGCATGCTGACTTAAGAGGTTGTGCAAATTAAAGAGCACTAACTTTCAATTAACTGTGCATCCATCAAGACTCACTGCCCCTCCATAAATACGTAAGGAATCACATGAGTACGTCTGCACCCACAGAGGGTTAGCAGAACTCGGATGAAGTTCCGCACAAGTGTTTCTGTTAGAGAGCTCACCCAGGAAAGAAGTCCTTAGTCTGCATTAAACTGTAAAGCTATTACTTTCCCTTTAAGTGCAATTGTTGTTGACCTTAATGACTATCTAATTGACAACAAAGTGTTTCAGTAAACCTGACCTCTTCTTACCTGGAAAAAGAGAATTCTGTAGAATTGATTGAGTGGAGCCTTTCCAGGCAGCATTAGGCAGTGGTTTCTTTAACCGCTGCGGGGCTAACTTACCAGGGTCAGCGCTTTGCTGAGCGAGACAGCCAGCCCTGAAACCAGATCCCTGCTGCACTAGGTCAGTAGCAATGCTCGCCATTCTTTCCTTTTCATTTTCAGTTTGACTTTTAAGATTCTTATGTCGCTTCCAAATACTTGAATCTAAAACTTAATATATATTGCCTCAGTTGAAGGAGGACCACTTGCTTTCATGGTTTGGACTTTTGGAATGAAAGCATGAATATGCTTAACTGGGAGAGAAAAAAGGTTTCCCTAATCAGTGCCTTGTTTATTCAACAAAATAAAATTATATTGAAATACCTATGCAACAACCACCAAATTTAATTCTAGTAAGCATGGTCTTACAAATTATGCATAAGTATGATAATTATTTTATTTCAGAGGTCCATTGTGGAAAGTTTGAGGCCAGACAGACCTGAGTTTGAATTCCACCTGGCCTATTGCTAACTTAAGCAAATTACTTAAACTATTTTGGCCTTAGTTTTCTCATCTCTAAATTGGCACTGTCAGGTTTCAGCATGAAAATGTCAGTTCTTGGTGCGCTTATGAATGACCAGAGACGCCAAAGTAAGGAAAGAATGAAAACGAGGTTTATTGAGGAGAGTGAGAAGATAGGATTATAGGGGAAGAGCAAGATTTAGGTTTACAGAGCATGATGCATATGCCACAGATGACATCTGGACCCATTAGTCACAGCAAAGGGAGAACAAAAGGAAGGCTGCAAAACAATAAAGGGTTGGTTATGGTCTGTGTCTTGTTTTATAGTGCCTAGATTGGGACCTCCCTGGCTACTCAGACGTCCCCAGGGAACCACCTTAATTAGACAGTTGAGAGTTGCATTACTATGCATGTGGGTTGTTCTAGGTCAATTTCCAGACTCCATGGTACCTATGCTGCTTGGCCTGTGGGCTAGAGAGTCCTCTGCATTCTTTTGCAGCTGGCGCACTAAGTTGATTGGCAGATTCGATTTGTAGGGTATTCCCTTCCCCCCTGCCCAGCTATGGCAGTCGCTTGGGAGATTAGGGTGGGGCAGGACCAAGATGGGGGCCACAGCATCCACTTTTGTCCCTAGGGGACCCAGAATCCCTTGCTGTGTACCTAATAGTACTAATATCTACCTACTGAGATTATGAATGAAGTAAAATGATGAATAAAAGTGTTTAATTTAATATTTAACAAAGAGTAAGGTCTAAGATATCATAGATATTATCATAATATCCTCTTTTTTTCCAGACCCGAATAGACACCTAATAATATGACACCGTTGAGACTTACCCACAGCTTTAGAAACAGTTCGATATAAAAAAAATTTATATCTCTTATAGTTTGTCCTTAACTTTCTAGCTGCTCACAGCTTCCCTTATCTCAGTCACAGCAAGGCTATCCCTTTCTCTGATGTCTTTTCCAGCTAGTAATCTCTGCCACCTTGCTCTCTGTTTCCTTGCTGCTGTCTTTCAATTTAGCCACAGCAGAAGGACAAATCTGTTACATCTCTGGTTTTCCACACTGAATATAGGCTCTTACCAAATCTGGAGAGTACAAAAAAAAAAAAAAAAAAAAAAAGTGGTCTCATATCTGAGCTTCCTCCTTGGGAGAAATCCCTGCAGTTGGAGCAAGCTTCTCAGTGCTTGACCATCCTTACCTGTTTGTTGCATGTGTGTTTGTTTTAATAAATCTTTCTGAGAAAGCTAACTTACTTCAAGCAGCCCCTCCAACTTCATCATTTCATTTTAAAAACAAAATTTAATAACATCCTAACTTAACCTTCTTCAACTGAAGTATCAAGATCTTGACTTTTACCAGGCACTATTAAATATATTTTAATACTAAACATTTACACAGAGAAAACAATGAACCCTACCTAGACCCAATAATGATTAAGAGGTTGCCATATTTGCTTTGTATGTGCTGCTTCTACCACCTGTTTTTGCCAAGGCATTTTAAAGCAAATCTCGGTGTTTTGTCAATTTACTCCCACATATTTCAGTGTGACCACGCTAAATTTACCATATGTTCTTAGTATCTTCTAATAGACAGTTCATATTCAGTTTCCTCAATTGTCCTTGTAGGGGCTAAAGGAGAACTTCCTCTTCACCTTCTGAAGGTTTGCTGACAAATGAATTGATAAAAGACAGATTAATAGGAGAAAAGTTATACAAATTTATTAACATCCACAGGAGTCTTATATTATAAAATATAAGAACTCAAAGGCATGGCCAGATGGCTGTTGCTTTTGTACCATTTCGAAGGTACAGATGGAATAGGGGTTTGTATCCTGGCAAAACAGTTTATGGTGACAAAACTAGTTAAGGGAGAGAGAGAAGAGGAGGCCTGGCCAGCAAAAGAGGAATCGTTATATAGATAAAACCTCACAGTTAGCAGCCCTCAGAGAGAATAGATAGTAAATGTTTTTTTCAGGCCTTATAGGTATCAGACTCTCAGTCTTTCCTCAATGAGGACAAGGGAGGGACTCCAAGAAAGCCTGGCTGCATCAGCACAGATTTTTCTCGACAAATGCAAATCTCCCCCACAAAAGAAAGGTTTTCAGCTTGTTATTGTATTTCCAGCCCTTCTAGTAATAATTAAATATGTTTATTTAATATTACATGTCATGTGTACTTGTGGCAATATGGTTTTACAATTATGATTAAGAATAAAGTATGTGTATATATGTGTATAAAATATTTTCCCTTTCCATCTTTGGAGAAAAAATTGGCTCTTAACTTCATCCATCTCTATATTTTAAGAGAAAGAGAAAGATCAAAAGATCATTTATTCATGTGTGGAACAACATGTGTTGAGTTTTTACTCTGGATCAGGAACTATGCTAAGTGCTACAGATAAAAAAGCAAAGGAGATTTGCTCCTTAGCCACAAGAAAATTACTGTCATATGATAATGAAGCTCATCATTATAGAACTTGCTTCCCAGGGGCCAAGAACTGTAGGATTACATAACCCTGGTCCATAGAACAATGTAAAAAAAAGTATGTTTTTGAGATAGTTTATTATATTTTTATCAGTATATGTATTATATAAGCATGATGGTAAAATAATATAAAAGTAAAAAATGAATATAATTAATTAAACCATCTGGTCTTAGCTACATGATAAACATCTCTAGCATCTATTCTGGTTCCTGAAATATTGTGAATATTAGTAAATTTTGTTGGATAATATTATTGAATAAATTAAATTTATTCTTTATTATATTATAGGATATACATATAGTGTAAGATAGATATATAGTTTAAAATAATCTCAGATACTAAACTTTCTTTTACATTGATATACAACTAACCTAAAGCAGATGACTCAACCTAAGAATTGCACATCAATTATGGAAAGTAGCATCAAAAAGAAAGAAAATTTTATTCTCAGTGGATTTTTAGTTGACAAGTTCAAAATAATCCAGGTACATTAAAATATATAGCATTTTGTAATTTCAAAATTTCTTATATAAACTATAATGCAATATATGTTACGTGTCATAGCCTATGTAAAGTACAAACTATGTTTCATTATAGTGTAATCAGGAAGATATCTCGGGTGTTTAGAATGATAAGGAAAAGTTTTCTGAAAGAGTTTGAAGTATAGATTCTTTCAAGAATAGATGCAATTTCAATGGGACAAATATTCTAGAATATTCAGGTGTTTATACATTTCTCAGAGAGTAGCAGATTTCTTAATTTTACTGGACCATGGTGATCATGTAGGTAAGTCCTGAGTTATGAGATTATAATTGTCATTTGGGGACCTTTTGTGGAGGACCCCAAATGCTGTAGTAAAGTAGACAGTATAGGACCATTAAAGATTTCCAAATAGGAGGATAATAAATCTGAACCAATAATTTGATACAGTCATCAGGAGGCAATAAAAATTATAAAAGAAAAAAAATATAAAAGAGATAAAGTTAATTAGGATGTGATTGTAATGGGTTGCATCATTCCTGATAGTCTCTTGAAGTTACTCGGTGCCGAATTTGCAACCTAATGCTTACAAGTCCAGTGGTTCATAGGCAGCACCTGCTAACGCCTCATGATCTTCACCTTTAGGATACCTGTTAGCATCAGTCATATTTATAGCCTTGCCCTGAGCCCACGATTTTGCACTCAGGTCTATACTCACAGTCACCATATATAATAGTCAGCTGACTTACTGCATTATTCTCCCATCCAGGGTAGCAAACAGTAGCTGAAATATAGCCCATAGTCTGCTCCTGGCACAGGTCCATGGCCGTCTTCTAGAAAGGAGAAGTTGTGTGAATTCATACAAAGTCGCTCTATAAGCTAGCTGTGCCACTGCCTATGTCCCAAGGCTGTTCCTTGGTAATTCATCCAGCACTGGGGGCTTTTTCAATGTTATTTATATGTTAAGAGTATATTGGGCCAACATCATGAGGGCTAAAAATTAAAAACAATCAAATAAATAAAAAAAATATGTCTGTTGCGCTCCTGAAATCTATGGGCTCCCAGTTTTGACCCCTGATTAAAAGATTTTGAGTCTGGGGAATATTGTATGAGCACAGGAATCATGAAATTTGTACAGATGCTGCTTAGAAGGTGAATATGAGTCCATTTTGAGATGTATGTTGATAAAGGGGACAAGTGGAAATGGCAAATGTGCCATTGGAAATGTATTCAAAACTCTGGGAGAGAAAGAAAACCTGGAGAAATATAGTTAAGTGTTATAAGTATGGAAATTAGAGTTGCAACTTTATATAAGACAGAACAAAAACAAATGAGAAAGCATATGCAGAGAAGAATATAAATTGTGGAATGTTTGTTGTTTACTAATACATAGTTTAGGAAACGTAGAAATGCTAGGAATTGGTAAGAGAAAATGCCAATCAAAATCATGGTTTCTGGTCAGGCTATTAAATGTTCATCACTATTTTCATGCATCCTGATTTAATTTCCTTTAGTATAATTGTATTAAATAAAAGCTACAAGGCATTGAGAACAAATAGAAAATCATAATCACAAGGTATTATGTTTTTACACATTTTCAAATCTACACACTGAAAATCTAATTTGGCTGTAGAACGGAATATATTTTTTAATCCAACCTTTGGCTCAAACTCAAATTGTTTTGTTAATATGGAAGTAAACTTTTATTAAAGCTGGAAGTTTTCATGATACTCCCACCTGCCTTAAAAAATGGTTTTTTTTCTATTGTGGTAAAATACACAAACTATAAAATTTACCCTATTAATCATTTTAAAATGTAGTTTATTGACATAAAATACATTCATAATGTTATGCATCTGTCACCATCATCCTTCTTTTCATCTTGTCAAACTGAAATTGTAAACACATTAAGCAATAACTCGCCATTCTCCCTTCCCCCAATCCCAGATAACACCATTATACTTTCAGTCTCCATGATTTTGAGTACTTAAGTATATCATATCAGTGGAATTATATAGCATTTGTCTTTTTGTGACTAAGCATAACGTCCTCAAGGTTCATCCATGCTTATAGTATTCTGTGGTGTGTGTGTATACATGTACACACACACACACACACACACACCACTTTTCACTTATCCATTCATTAATCAATGGATCCTTGGGTTGCTTCCATGTCTCTGCTATTGTGAATAATGCTCCTATGAACATGGGTTTACAAATATCTATTCAAGACCATGCTCCCAATTTCTTTGGCTGTCAACTCCGAAGTAGCATTACTGGATTGCATGGTAATTCCTTTTTAAAATTTTTTGAGGAATATCCATACTGTTTTCCATAATGGCTATACCATTCCCACCAACAGAGCACAAATGTTCCAACATCTCCACATCATTGCCAGCACTTGGATTTTCTGGGTTTGTGGGTTTTTTGTTTTTTTTTTTAATAGTAGCCATATTAATGGGTATGAGGTAGTATCTCATTGTACTACTTATTTACATTTTCCTAATGATCAGTGATGTTGAGCATCTTTCTGTGTGCTTAATGTCCATTTGTATATCTTTCTTGGAGAAATGCCTGCTCAAGTCCTTTGCCTATTTTGAATCAGGTTGTTTGTTTTGTTGTTGGGTTTCAGGATTTTTCTATATATTCTGGGTCTTAATCCCTTATCAGTATATGATATTTGATTTGCAAATATTTTCTCCCATTCTTTGAGTTGCCTTTTTACTATGTTGATATTATCTTTCAATGCAGTAATTTTTTTTAATTTTCATAAATTACAATTTGTCTATTTTATTCTTTTGTTGCCTATGTCTTTAGTGTCATAGCCAAGAAATTTTTGCCAAATCCAATGTTGTAAAGCTTTTGTTCTATGTATTCTTTTAAAGATTTTATAGTTTTAGAGCTTACTTTTAGGTATTTAGAATTAATTTTGCATATGGTGTTAAGTGAGGGTCCACATTATTTTTATTTTTTTGCATGTGGATATCCAGTTTTCTAAGTACCATTTGTTGAAAAGACTGTCCCTTCCCCATTGAATAGTCTTGGCACCCTTATCAAAAAATAATTTGACCATATATTCAAGGGTTTATTTCTGGGCTCTCTATTTTATTGTTCTATATGTCTATCTTTATGCTAGTACTACACTGTTTTAACTACTGTGACTTTGTAGTAAGTTTTGAAATCAGGGAGTGTGAGTTCTCTAGCTTTGATATTTTTCAAGATTATTTTGACTATTTGGGGTCCCTTAAGTTACACATGAATTTTAGGATGGGATTTTCTATTTCTGCTAGGAACATCACTAGGATTTTAATAGGGATTGCATTGAATCTATATCTATCTTGTGAATGTTATTGACAGCAGTATTAAGTCTTCCAATCTATGGACATGGAATGTGTTTCCATTTATTTATGTCTTCTTTAATTTCTTTCAGTAATGTTTTGTAGTTTTCATTGCATAAGTCTTTCACCTACTTGGCTAATTCCTTAGTATTTTATTCATTTTAATGCAATTATAATTGGAATTGTTTTCATAACTTCCTTTTAGATTGTTTATTGGTAGTATATAGACATGCAATTTGTTTTTCTATGTTTACTTTGTATCCCGTTACTTTGCTGAATTTATTTATTACCTCTAATAGTTTTGTTTGTTTGTTTGTTTGTTTTTTGTAAAATCTTTAGGGTTTTAAATATAAGAGCTTATCATCTGCAGACAGAAATAATTGCACTTTTTCTTTCCTATTTGGATGGCTTTCTTTTTCTTGCCTAATTGCTCTGGCTAGAACACCCAGTGCTGTGTTAAACAGAAGTGGCAAAAGTGGGCATCTTGTTTTACTCCTGATCTTAGAGGGAAAGCTTTCAGTCTTTCACCATTGAGTATATTTATTGTGAGTTTTTTATACTTGATTTTTATTATGCTGAAATAATTTCTTTCTATTCCTAGTTTATTGAGTGTTTTTTTTTTAATTATGAAAGGACATCAAATTTTCACCAATGCTTTTTCTTCATCAATTGAATTGATCATGTGGTTTTTCCTTCTTTCTATTACTGTGGTTGGTGTATTACATTGATTGACTTTTGTATGTTAAACCACCCTTACGTTCCAGAAATAAATCCCACTTGGTCATGGTGTATAATCCTTTTAATATGCTGCCAAATTTTTGCTAGTAATGTGTTCAGTATTTTTGCATGAGTGTTCACAGTTTTCTTTTCTCATAGTGTCTTTTTCTGGCTCTGATATCAGGGTACTGTTGGTCTCATAGAATGAGTTAGGAAGTGTTCCCTCCTCTTCAATTTTTAAGAAAATGTTTGAAAAGGATTAGTATTAGTTATTCTTTAAATGTTTGGTAAAATTCACTCATAAATTCATCAGGTCGAAGGCCTTTCTTTGTCAGGAGATCTTTTTAATTACTGATTCAATCTGCTTACTAGTAATAGGTCTATTCAAATTTTCTATTCCTTCATGACTTACTTTTGGTAAGTTTTGTGTTTGTAGGAATTTGCTCATTTTATCTAGATTCTCTAATTTGTTGGCATGCAATTGTTTATAATGCTCCCTTATAATTCTTCTTATTTCTGTAGAATTAGTAGTGATGTTCCCATTTTATTATGAATTTAATAATTTGAGTCTTCTTTCTTTTGTCTAGTCTATATAGGTAAAAGCTTGTCAATTTTGTTGACCTTGTGAAAAAACAAAATTGGTTCCATTGATATTCTTTATTGTTTTTCTATTCTCTATTCTATTTATCTTTGCTCTAATCTTTATAGTTTTCTTCTTCTGCTATTTTTGGATTTAGTTTTCTCATTTTTCAAGTTGTAAAGTTAGGTTGCTTATTTGAGATCCTTGTTTTATTAATGTAAGCATTTATAGTTATAAATTTACCCCTTATCATTGCTTTCTCTGTGGCCTATAAGCCTTGGTATGTTGTATTTTTATTTTTATTTATCTCTAAGTATATTCTATTTTCTTTTGTAATTTCTTCTTTGTATGAATGTGTTGTTTAATTTCCAAAAATTTGTGAATTTTCCAGTTTTATTTCTATTATTGATTTTTAGTCTCATCCCACTGTTTTCAGAGAAAATACTTCATATCATATCTGTTTTTTTAAATCTATTGAGACTCAATCTGTGGCCTAACAAATTAAAGTTGTAAATTACATCAGTTGATGATATCAGAAAATTACATCTTTATACATGGTATACCCCCATACAAATTAATAATTATTTAAATGCATTATTCTTATAAATTATATAAAAAACCAATATGCAGCTGATATATTTAAACTGATATTTTTTTTAATTATTTAGTCTCTTAAATCATGTAGAAAACAAAAATTGGTGTTACCAACTGTTGTTATGATAACAGCAGCTTTTATAAATGCCCATGTATTTACCTATATTGAAATCTTTATTTTCCATATGGCTTCAAGATAGTGTCTAGCATCTATCATTCACCATGCAGGACTTCCTTGAGTATTTCTTACAGGGCAGGTTTAGTGGTAACAAACTCCCTCAGCCTTTTTTTTTTTAAATCTTGGAATATCTTTTCTTCCTCATTTTTGAAGGATAGTTTTGACAGATACAGGATTTTTAGTAAGTAGCTGTTTTCTTTAACACACTGAATACAGGACTCACTGCCTTATAGCCTCCAAGGTTTCTCATGAGAAGTCTACTAGGAATCTTAGTAATGATCCCTTATATGTTTTGAGTTGCTTCTCTTTTTCTGCTTTCAAAGTTATCTTTTTGTCTTTCAAAAGTGTGATTATAATATGTCTTTGTGTGGGTCCCTTTGAGTTTAACTTCTTGGATTTGTTGAATTTCTTGGATGTTTATATTCATGTCTTTCGTCAAATTTGGAAGTTTGCTGCCATTATTTCTTCATAATTCTCTTTTTCCCTTTCCTTTTCTTTTCTCCTTTTGGGACTCCTACAATGCATATGTTAGTCTGCTTAGTGATGACCCATAGGTCCCTTAAGCTCTGTTCATTTTTCTTCAATCTTTTTTCTTTCTGTTCCTCAAACTTGATAATTTCCCTTGTTCTGTCTTCAAGTCCCCTGATTTTTCTGCCTGCTCAAATCTGCCTATACTACCTCTAGTGATTTTTTTTTAATTTTAGATATTGTGTTTTCTGCTCCAGAATTTCTTTTTGATTTCTTTTCAGATTTATTTAACTATTTATGAATATTTCAGTTTGTTCATACATCCTTTTCTTGACTTTCTCTATATCTCCCTTTAGTTTTCTTGAGTATCTTTAAGACAGTTGTATTAAAGTTTTTGTCTAGTATAGGTGCCATCAGGTTTTTTTCCAGGATAGTCTCTGTTGATGTATTTAATTTTCCTTTGATGGGCCATACTTTTCTGTTTCCTTCTATGCCTTATGATTTTTTTTTGAAAGCTAGATGTTCAAATCTAATAATATGGTGTAGGTATGGAAAGATGTGATACCCTTCCTGTAACAAAGATAGGTTATCAAGAGAAAATCATAACTAATTGATTTATTCAAGTTTTTTTTGTTGTTGTTATTGTTGTTGCTGCTGTTTTGAGACAGAGTCTCACTCTGTTGCCCCGGCTAAAGTGCCATGGCATCAGCCTAGCTCACAGCAACCTCAAACTCCTGGGCTCAAGCGATCCTTCTGACTCAGCCTCCTGAGTAGCTGGGACTACAGGCACGCATCACCATGCCAAACTAATTTTTTTTTTTTTCTATTTTTGTTAGAGACATTGGTCTTGCTTTTGCTCAAGCTGGTCTTGAAGTCCTGAGCTCAAAGGATCTGGCCATCTCGGCCTCCCAAAGTAGGAGGATTACAGGCGTGAGCCACCATGCCCGGCATTAATCAAAGTTTTAAGTGATATGAGATTTCATAAATAAAGACTCAAAGACCTGATGAACACTGTGTATTTTTATACTTAGGTTCAATGAAGAGTGGACAGCCATGTAGAAATGTTATTAGATGAAAGGGTATGATCTAATGGTTATAAATGGAAGGAAGGAAACCCAGAAAGGCCTGTCTGTTCAGATACTTCTTGGCTATTCTGTGCAGGATTCTTTTTTCCTAGGTATGGGAAAGAACCTTTCCAGGATGAGGGTCTTCAAGAGAGAAAGGAGAAGGAAGAAAATCACCTTTTCTAGGTTTTATGGCTTGTTTGGGGGAGAGGAGTTCTTGTTTCTATAGCTCATCTTGGAGAAGAGGAATTCTAGTTCCTATGAGTCACTTCAAGGAAGGAAGATGGGTAGGAGGCAGGAGGGAAGGAGAAGGTCAGAGAGATCTTACTTCTGAGGCTCTCCCAATATCCTTAAGTTTAAAGTACCAAGCATACAAAGATCTATACTTTGAGGTATTGTGATTTGAGCCCCAACAATGGTAACTCTGGAAAGCATGCTTTCTCTTTTCTTCAGGGTTTGTTGTTGTTGTTGTTCATTTGTTTGATTGTTGTAGGCTACCTCTGTGCTGAGAATCACCCTAAAGTATAAACTTAAGGTTGTCTCAGCTCTCTCTTGATACTTGCCCTGGGCATCTGTGATCACATTCTAATTTTCCCTGTATATGCTGCTGTTTTTGAATGTCCTATTCTTTAATGTCTGAATACCAAAAGGAGAAAAAAGAAAAAAAAGTGAAAGGAGAAAAAGGGTGCAGACCCTTTAAATCCCCTGGAAGTCCCTTCAGCTGAAGGGGGAGGGTCAGTGACTTCCATTAATGGGGATAGTATAGGAACAATGGCTGCCTGCCTTTGTGCCAGTACCTCCTTAATCAGAAGCAGCAATTAGCAATCAGAGCACAGACCCTGATATTTGGAGTACAGGGTCCATTTTTGCCCACCCTGTCTCCTATAGGCTATTTGCAAGGTGCTTCAGAGCAAGTGCATAGCTGCTTGCCACAGGGCTGAGAAGTGGGCGAGGGGTAGTTGCTACTGTGCAGAGAGCTAAAATTGATGGAAGTTCACTGCACTTCCCTTGTGCACTCTTCCCTTGGAATATGCAAGCCTTCAATAGACTGCATAGTTCCAAAATTGTTACAGATTCTACCAGTGCAATTGTTGTCTAGGTGGGGGGACAGATTTCTGGTGCTTCCTACTCTGCTATCTTCCCCCAAATCCGTTAGTACTCCCTTTACCCCGCCTAAGATAAGCATTTCAAAATTTTTGCAATGTAAATTTTAGTAATATTGTATGTACCGGATTTAAACTTTGAAATGTGTTGTTATAAAATTGGAATGTAATTAAATTAATTTAAATAGAGAGTCCGAGGAAAATATGAACCTTTTGTTTCATACATTTTTTTTCTTTTATTGATGCATAGTATTTTACATACTTGGGGGGTACATGTGAGTATTTTTTAGATGCATAGAATATGTAATGCTCAAGTCAGTGTACTTGGGGTATCAACACTTGAATATTCATCATTTGTATGTGTTGGTAATATTTCAAGTCTTCTAGCTACTTCAAAATATTAATATATAATATATTGTTGTTAACTATAGTCACCCTACTCCATTATCAAACATTAGAATTTATTTCTTCTAACTAAAAGTTTGTACCCATTCACCAACTTCTCTCCATTTCTCTCTCCCACTCTCAAATCCTTCCCAGATTCTGGTATCTAATATTCTATTCTGTACCTCCGTGAATCAAGTTTTTTAGCTTTCATATGAGAACATGTTATATTTGTCTTTCTGTGACTGGGTTATTCCACTTAACGTAATGATCTCCAGTTCCATCCATGTTACTACAAATGGCATGATTTCATTTTTTATGGCTGAATAGTATTCCATTGCATGCACACACACACACACACACACACACACACACCACACTTTCTCTATCCATTTGTCCATTGGTAGACACACACATTGATTCCACATCTTTGATATTGTGAATAGTACAACAAACATATGAGTGAATGTATCCGTCTGATATACTGATTTCTTTTCCTTTGAATAAATACCCAGCAGTAGGATTGCTGGCTCATATGGTAGTTCTATTTTTTAGCTTCTTGAGAAATCCACATATAATTTTTCATAGTGGTTGCATTAATTTATATTCCCACCAACAGTGTATAAGTATTCCCTTTTCTCCACATCCTTTCTATCGTGTTATTTATTTATTTTTTTAATACTAGCTATTCTGTGTTAAGATGATATCTCACTGTGGTTTTGATATTTGCGTTTCCCTGATGATTAATAATATTGAGCATTTTTTCATATATAAATGTTAGCCATTTGTATGTTTTCTTTTGAGAATTGTCTATTCATGTCTTTTGACCACTTTTTAATGGGACTTTTTTATTGGTGAGTTTTTTGAGTTCCTTGTATAATCTCGATATTAGTGCCCTGTCATATAAATAGTTTGCAAATATTTTCTCCCATTCAACCGGTTGTCTCTTACAGGGGTGAGGGGAAATTTCCCCCTTTCCCCCAAATGTTCACTGAAAGATCACTTCAAAATTAAGACAGATTAATAAGAGAAAGAGGTTTATTTATCACGTGCATGGGGAGAATCAGAGTAATTACCCCATATCCCAGTGAGGTCCAGAAATTCATACACTCCTTTTAGAGGAGACAGGAGATGAGAGAATTGTATTTAGGGGCATAATAAATGTTTACTAGGGAGGATGAATGGATGGGGGAAACATTGACTTGTAAATAATTCTCTTTGCAAATTAAATTAACCTAAGAGACAGGTAATATATTTAAAATGATTTCAGCCAGGTCTGGTTGCCTTCTTGACCTTCTTTCCTATGATATAGGGAGATAACAGGGGAGGGAAGTAAATTTTTTTTTGATGGGTCTATCTGATTTACACAAATGGAGGGAATGCCCCTCCTGATACCTGTTGATCTCTAAGGGCCTTTAACTCAAAATATTCTTATACTAAGGAGTCATATTTTGGGGTGAAATTTCCTAAGTTCCTTCACTCTTTATTCTTTTGCATATAAATATCTAATTTTCCCAGCAGCATTAACTGAAGCAGATGTCCTTTCCCCAGTGTATGTTGTTGACACCTTTGTGGAAAATCTGTTGGCTGGAAATATGTGGATTTATTTATGGGCTCTCTATTCTGTTCCATCGGTCTTGTTGAATTTCTTCTAAAAATTTTTAACAGTCCAAACAAACCAACAAGTAGCCAAAAAGATTTATGGGAAGGGGAATCACCATTTTCTGTCATTGAGTATCTGTTAAAGAAAAGAGTTTTGAAGAATAATTGGCATTTTTGCTTTAAAAAAATAAACGTGGAGATACCCCTACAATTAGAAAAATAATTTTACAATAGAAAAAAAAAACTAAGTTGCTGTTAGAATATACACATTGATAGATGAAGAAAATAATCTAAAACCGCGGGAAAGAGCACACAAGACAAGAGTTCTGCCAAAAATGGTTCACACTGACAGTAAATGAATATAATGAAATATTTATTGTCTTGGAGCAGAATTCTGATACATAGCAGACAGTGTTGTTCAACATAATAAGGGAAATAAAGGTTTTTGTTACTTGGATCAAGTACAAGGATAATAAAAAGACTTTGGAAGAAGACCTCTGGTCATTGTAATTCATCAAATAATTCTACATAACTGGATGACTTTAGTCAAGGCCTTTTCCATCCCCTCAGGCAGAGTAAAAACCATTTGGAAACATTTCATGGAAGAGTAACACAAACAATTAAGGTGTAATATGGCTAAATGACAGTTTAAAAACACTTAAAAGCCTTAATTGAAATGAGAACACTTCTAGGACTGGCTTGAGGTAGTAGAAGAATTACTTAGATTAATGTGAGTAAAATAAGAGATAATGGCATGAAATTAAGTAAATCATGCTGACCCTAGAGTTTGTGGATCATCAGACATACAAATGGCAGTTTTAAAATCTCTATTTCTTTGTAGTGTTTAAGTAGAAATATATACTATTGATGTTTCAGGGGGAAAATTCTTTACATTTTAAAGTAATGGGCATGTTCAAACTTTTAAAGTATGTATTGAATTGATGTAATACAGAAATATTCATATTATAAAAGGAATGCTTTGTTTTTCTTTAGTGGTTCATCAGTGAGACAAATCGAATCATTGGGATGAGAGTATAAAATGCTCAGGAAATCAAGTTTTGCTAGTAACCTAGACTGAGAAGTGTGCATCCGATTGTCCATTTCAAAAGAAGGAAATCAAAGCAAAACAGTTTACTGAACAGATGGAAAAATAATGATATGAATATTTATATCTGGGGGTTTTGATGCTTCTCATTAACTTTGTCCAGTCTCTTCATTTCATTTAAAAATTGGTACATGGGTGGCTAGATTGATAGATGTCAGAGAACAAAAAATTCAGTATGAAATGGCTCTCTCTAGAAAAAATTTAGGAACACTATAAAAAAATTTAGGAACAGGTTTATGGGTGAGTTTTTTTATAAATAATGCAATAATATTTTGAGCATTAACTAAACTATTGTGTGTGTGTGTGTGTGTGTATGTATTTCTAAATAAATAGACATTGTAAATACTTATACTGGGATCGGTGGTAGACTTATATGATGAAAGGTTTACTCACATTAAACCTACAAAACTCCTCCTCTTCCCTTTTGGCCCGGCAGCCAGAACTCTACCATCTAAGGGTAAAACACAAAAGAAAACAAAAACTTTGATAAACTAAATTTTGAAAACTAGGCCAGCAGGAATGTTAATGTCCCAGAGCCCAACTCTATATGTTTGGCAGCTGGGCTTAAGACCACTTCACTCCAACCACAAAAAAGCATCCGGGTTCTCTGCCCACACTCCCCAAGTGCCCCTCATATGCATACAGAGATGCCATTTCCTCTTCTATTTCTCACATCCTTAAGTACAAACAAATAAATAACACTAAACATTTGAGGAAAGCTGAAAGAATGACAAAAAAAAAAAAAAAAAGGAAATGATTAACCACACACACACACAAAAAAAATGATTCCAGAGGAAAGCACAATAATAAGAGAAGAGACCGTAAAAGATGGCATGTGCATAAAGAACTCTGAAAGATTTGAGATTTTTACCCGGCTTGTCTTTTCTAGTTGGTCATAGTTTTGCAGGTGCTGCCAGAGACACGAGACCTCTCGGTTAGAGAAAGGACTGTTTATTACTCATAGCAATAGTTCTGGACAGATTATCAGCGCTTTTTCACCAATTCCTTAAGCCCCAATCTCCAGAGGTTGATGCAAAGAGGGCTAAGTGACACCTACACATACAATGGTCTGAGTTACAGGAAAGGGACTCTGATCTTAGGCAGTATTTATTACGGGCAGTAAGCCTGTCTGACATTTGCATCAGAGTGAGTCAACATTATCTTTGTTGTCCTGGACAGTAAACAGAACTGCCCTTTGTTCCCAAGGGAGACTCGTTATCTTCCAAAGCTTTTTTTCTATACAAAATCCTCTGAAGAGATAAAAATCCTCTGGTCTAAAGGAAGTCCATGCCTCTACTTACAAAAAGCGCAGAAATGTGAGATCTTTTGAAAATTGTCCCTAAGCACTATGTAACCTAAGATAAATTTGAAAAGTTGTTATATACACAGACTAAAAGAGGATGCTATGAAAAATGGACAATCAGAAAAGAAGAAAATGTTTTTGGAACTTAAAAATGCAATTGATAAATTCTGTAAAAAAAAAATGAAGTGGTGGAAAATAAAATTTGAGGAGTTTCCTAAAATATAGATCTCTTATAAAATGAATGATGAAGTAAATATAAAACTATAATAAGTGTTGAGGATCAAATTAATAGATCCAACATTCAACTAATATAAATTCCAGAAAAAAACTAAAGAGATAATAAAAGTGTGAAAGTTATCAAAGAAATAATGCAAGAAAAATTTTCCAGAGCTTAAAAGTTTAATTTAAAAAAATTTTCCAGATGTATGTCTTCAAATTGTCCTGCCAAATAGAAAGAATAAATAATTCTCAGCTGAAACTCATAATACTACAGTTCCACAACATTAAGAGAAGGGCAGAATGTAAGGATACACAAAATGCCCAGAGATTTCAGGAAGAAGAAAAGCTACTCAAATAGTTATGGTCCAAATTGGAAAAAAAAATCAGATCAAATTTCCATAGGAAGTCATTGAGTTTCAAGAACTATAACAGAATGTATATCAAACAGAATGAATGAGAACCTGAAAGATAATAGGAACATGATGTTTCTCATCCCAACAAGAAAAAAAAAAAAAAAAAAGACAATGTTACAGTTTTGAAAATTAATAGATACATAGTAAATATACAAAATAATAAAACCATGCCAGTAATTCATGAGGAAAAATGTATTTTGGGTGACTTAGCAGAGAAGAAGTGAGGGGGAAATCCGCTTGAACCTTCTTCTTGGAATGGCAGAATGGTCATGACTTTCCTACCACAGAGAAGGACAAGCCTTTATAGTAAACAATATTCACATAATCAAAATGGCATAAATAGTGCTTAATCCTTTCCAATACTATAAATCAATTTTAAACAAATAGTGTGACTATAATGGTATAAAACATTGCAAATGTTATCAAATATTACAATGAAAAATTAAGTGAGGCTCACACAAGTGGGAAAGAGAAGTATAAGGAAAAGCAAGAACACTAAATTCTTCATCATTCAAAGTGTGGTCTTGACCATATGAGACAAAATTTTAAGTATATTATTAAAAGTCCAACCATAAACACTAACATAAATTGAAATAATTATACTATTGAAATAACATAAAAATGAGGGGGTGGGCAGGAAAGGAGAAAAGGAAATCAGGTAATTCTTGTCTATCATAGCAGAACACAATATGTAATGATTAATATTAATGAATCAAGAAATTACCTAGAGATATGGAAGAAAAAATAGTTAATAGTGATTGCCTCTGGGAGGTAGCATTGGGAAAGGGTAAGGATGCAGCAGGGACCATTATTTTTCATTATACTTTTGTACTACTATTATTAAAATGCTTATGTGTAACATTATAGGAATGTAAAATCATTCATTCTCTATAAAATTTTTGAGAAGACAGGGAATCTTAATTATAGTATTTCCTTTATGGTGTTGGAATGAGGTCATGCCTTAAAAATCAGATTCCTAAAAAGCTTAGAAATGTCTTAACCCTTCTATTTATATTTTAATATGATTTTACAGATTTGGGGAGAGAATTTTTACATATATTTGAAAAACTGCATGTATAGTTTGCAATATTGATCTGTATGCTCTGAAGAATCTAATACATTTCTTTATATAGTAATAATAATTTAGAATTTATTTTGTGAAATAAACAGTTGGTTCACTTTCTTTAATAGTAATAAGATATTACTTAACCCATTAACAGATAAAACTTTGTAAGTATTTTGTAAGAAAATAAGAAAGATTTTACACTTGTGCATTACTTTTCAAGAATATATTCCTGGTCTTTTCTTTCTTTCATTATCTTCTTCTTCTTCTTCTTCTTTTTTTTTTTTTTTTTTTAACTTTTATTTCTGCCTACTAGTTCCAGCAACTTTTATAATGGGGATGTTCAGACTAATCCAAAGGGCAATTTACACTTAACCTTTTTTAAAGGAATTCCCTAAGCAGGATGTCTCAGCAGCTCATTTACAATTCTTACTACAGACAACAGACTACAGCTTGTCTCCAAAATTGGCTTTATGAATTGTAACCGCAGGAGTAGACAGTAAAGGTTTTGCATTCATTGCATCTTGGCAAAGGGATTATACCTCAAGCAGCTTTCCCTGGAGTCCAGTCAAATAGAATCAGGGGTGAGGAAATTACTGACCTTTTTCTACTGAGCTGCCATGAACCTCATGCAAAGAAGCCTTTTGCTGAGGAAGGGCAAGAAATGAGTTGATTGTCTTTTCCTGATCTATAAAAAAGTCTCTCTCTGTCTCTACATTTCTTGCTCTTTCACTGTCTCTCTCTCCCTTGATCATATATGTGTACCTATAATATGGAACGTTGGCAGAACAATATATTGGGGACAACATAAAATGAGGATATTTCTTGAAAATTCCTGGTTTGACAGATAGAACTCTTGGAGCATTATTCTATAACTACCCCCTAATAGACATTTCTGTAGCAGCACCCAAATCCTAATGTGGAAGTGATGTTGCCTGTTTCTCAAGGGCATTGCTACTCAGACTCAAATTGAACTAGAGAAAGCAAATGAATCTATGAGATCTTGAGGTAATTACCAGCATATAACAAACATTTAATGGAGCAAGGGATAAATGCAGCTGGGCACAGTCCTTGGAACCCACAGCAAAACAAATGTTAAATAAAACATGATACCTTGTGGCATTAGGCCATTAATTCCTATGGATCATTAATGGGGAATTTTCAGTGTCAGCATTAAAATTTGATCTTAATTTTTATACATACAAAGATGAAATCTTTTTCATCGGGGAAATATTTCATTTGAGAAATGTTTTCACCTATTTTATGCAGTTTCTTAAAAATCTCTAAACTGTGAACATTTAATATTCTAAAATTTCATAATGAGAATATCCAGGTCAGACTATATCTCACCATATAGATATCACTATAAGCATCATATAGATATTTCACCTACTCATTCTTTGAAGAAAATTTCCTAGTAATCCTAGTTTTTAAAAAAATATATCTCATTTATATACCTATTTTTCTAGATTTCACACCTAGTTTGAACTGTAAAGACATTTTACTCAAGTTGTAAGAAATGTGAAACAGAGAAACAATTTTCAAATGATAACACCACAGGCCAGTTGCTGTGGCTCACACCTGTAATCCCAGCACTTTGGGAAGCTGAGATGAATCACTTAAGGCCAGGAATTTGAGCCTCACCTGGGCAACATAGCAAGACCCCATCTCTAAAAAAAAAAAAAAAAAGCAAATAGTAACACCATAGAAAAAGCTAATGTATGTGAATGTGTATCATAAAGTACTGACTCATTGTAGGTACTCACTAAATATTATTTTCAAATATATTTTAAGTTTGGAAGAAAAGAGTTTCCTTTCAATGCTCAATACAACTAAGAAGATGACATGTGCAGGTTTAGATGTATTCCTTGAAGCAGATGGGATGAATATTAATATTTTCAAGATATCAGCATTGCTTCAAAAAAGATGGCATGGAGAATAATAGAATTAAAATTTTCTCAGATAAGTACATCAAGTATATATTCTCTCATGCCTATTAAAATCATATTGTTTTGGTCGCATAAAGGGGCTAGCATATTTTCTGTTTTATTTATTGGGCCTTCATTTATTCAGTGTGTCTTGACTTACTCAACTGTTCTCCCTTCTTGTGTTATATATGCATATGTATATATAAATATGAAGCAATGTCTAACTTGATAAGATGATTAAAGCCTCTTTCATGATAACCTAAATTCCACATAGAAGTTATTTCAAACTTATATATATATATATAAATGTATATATAAATGCCACACAATAGAAGCATTCACATATTTAACATTGATACAAACTGCCATTCTCACATAGAAGTGGGTTTTTGCCATTTATCAAATGATGTTTTGGGGCTCTCACATACAAACTTGCCAGCCACAAAACGGGAGAGTCTTCCACCCTGTGGTGCAAGGGATTTGAGTGGATTGGAGGAGGGAGAGAGCATCCTTTCTCTTTCCCTGAAGCCCTGTACCAGGTACCTAGCAGGTACAGCAGGCAGTTTCCATGATTATAGCTGCCTCAGCCCCTGCACGGTTGGGTGAGAAAAGGCGCTTGAATCCTGTTCTCTATTTTCCATTCCCCAACAAGGACGGGTAAAAATTATAATCTGTCCCCTCCTGGGAAAGGTGTTGACTTCCATCTGCAAAAGTCAGTGACTAAATAATAGTTTCCTTCACTTGAATTTTATAAGGTTATTAACTGTAATATTTTAGATGTTTATATAGATTTTCAAAACATTGTCAGGTGTGTATTACTTAGGAAAGTAGAGAACTGCTTTTATATAGCTATTAATAAATTCATGCACGGGTAAAATATATAAAATATAAATTACTTTTCAGTCCCCCCAAATCCCAAAATCATCTTTTGAGTAATCTCACTTAGCAATCGATAGTCTCCACACATGAAGAGATTCAAGGGCCAGTCACATATATTATCTCGATTTGTATAGAAATAAGACAGGGGGATCTGCTAATGTCATAAGTAACCTCATTTTCCTATTAACCTTTCTCCCAAAAAATTCACACTCAGACTAGGTGAGAGACTTTCACTCACTTCCTACGAAGGTAATGCCAAAGTCCCCACAGATCCTTACCCCAGGCAGCTTCTTGGTTTAAAATTATTCATGGTATGATGAAAATGGCAATTTCTATTTTTTACAAAGGGATGATGTCTACCTGTTTAGCCAAGCAGATACCATATGCCTTCCTACATATCAGAATATACCTAACTATTCTTTCTATATGTCTATGTGTCAGATACCAATAGAGGGGGAACATTTCATGAGATTCTTTTTCAAACATAAAAGTAAGAAAAATATACTCAGTAAGTTACAACCACTCCGTGGAATTGATGTCTTGGAGGAAAGCTTCCTGGTATGAAGAGGAAAAACACAAGTTAGCTGAAACAGGCCCCTCAGAAACTTTCCTCATAGGATTTAACGATGCCACATAAAGCTACTTGGGAACCTATTACCACATCTTTTTTGCCTCTCTCTAGAAGGCGCATCCTACAATTGAATTGCCCTTCTAACGGAAACCTCTTTAAACTGCCTTTAAGTAATGATCACATCTGTTCTCACTTCTGATCAGTTGAATTTGAACGCTAAGTGTACTGTTTTCTGCCTTCTCGTGAAACTAAACCATCTACTATGCCTTCTTGTGCCAGAAAGCTACAAGAAATAATGTCAGATGTAATGAATTTGCACAACTTATTAAAACATCCAATTTTACATAGGGAAAATCATCTCCATTCTCTATGATATTTGGGGCCAACAAAGGTGGCATGATTCAGTCCCTCATTACTGGGCAGTTGGCCAGGTGTGAGCCTTGCTGAAGCCTTTTTAAAATTTCTCTTTTAAATTCAATTTTAATGGAACAAACTGCCAGAGATGGGCCAGGAAAATTGTTCCTTAACATTTGCCTGCAGGATCGCGACCCGTAATGTCTTTACCAGGCTGATAACTTCTGGGCAGCAGAACAGGCCTGCATTCATGAGCTCTCTTAGCTGACACACGGCCGGAGGGGAGGGCACACAGATGTCGTCTGGGAACTGTCACCAGTGAATGCTGTTAGCTCGTGAATTATTCCAAGTACATTAAGAGAAACTAATGACACCTTTGTTAGCTAATGTGTTTCACCTGCAAAAGTAACAGTTGCATTCCTCCATAGATTTGGGCAGACAGCGAAAAACAAGCTGTTGTATTCTCCAATTTCATGTATACTAACTATTACACAATTTGGTTAGCCTTCTCCCTGGAAGATCCATCTAAGTCAATGAAAAGTAGCGTATCTAAGTCATTTGCTTTTTGTCCCTCTCATTAAGGTGTTCAGATTTCATCCTTTGGCTCCCTTCAAGTTTCTTCTCATACACAAGACTAAGAGAAAATGCAGACCCCTTAAAGGAAGGGTAAGGGAAGAGGAGCATGTTTGTTATTGAAATAAACTTTTTCAAACATGCCACTAGTTTTTGTGATGACAAAGAAAAGAATTCAGTGATTTTTTTTCCTTTCAAGGCATTTCAACATATTGTACTTTGGATATTTTCATGCTGCAGCTATGGTGATAGCAGTCTTCCAAATTTGCATATAAAGGTTTCAGCTGTTTAAAAGTCTCAGCATTGGCCTCTTTCCCTAATTTAAGGTTGAACATGTGAAAGCTACCATAGCGAGAGAAAGAAATATATGTGAATAGAGGAAATCCACCAAGACCTTGGCCATTGCACCGGGGGCGTGGCTTTCTTGCCAAGATTGTCATAGTGTAACTTTTAGGGATTTCCATTCCAAACAACTGTGAAAATAAAATTTAAAAGTTGATGGCAACTCTGAAACACTTTAAACCTTGAGAGAGATGTGACTGTGATCAGACTCACATAGCATGTAACTTCTCCTTCTTAGATTATAGATTAACTCTCTTTCTCATTGTTTTTGTTCTGCAAATTAGTAAGAGACATCAGAGACCAGACATCCCCTCCTTCCAATAACTGATCTTTGTCACAGACTATCTCCCTTAGTGTCCTGTACCTAACACAGACCACATGGCACAGAAGACGCTATGACCAGTACATCTTCAGTGTGGAATGTTAAATATACCTTTCCCAAAAGGAAAAAGTCCACCTCAACTAAACAGATTGCTGTAACTCTGCATTAAGCCTTATCTAGAAAGATGTTGAAATTCTCAGCTTCCCGAACTTTATCTATATGAATGATGCCAAACTTCTACACATTGAAACACTGATTTCCATTGTTTGGAATCTGTGCTTTCTGGGTAGCTGTTCTCAAACTCTGTGCTTGAATAAACTCGCTCACTAAACTAGATCTTACTCTTTTGATTATTTTAGTTTGACACAACCTTTTCAAAGTTTTGGGTAGTTCTACCTTTGAGGATGGAGGAGAAGGGATAGCATACTTCAGAATACCATTGGTGTCTCATTCTGCTAGCTTTAAATTGTGGTTTCCATTACATGTTATGAATTTAATTAATCTAACTTCTTCAAATCAGCCTTTGGCCCCATCAGTGATCTGGTGAGTATATTGCTCTTTTCTGAGGAACTACTCTAACACAATGCAACATTAGCTTCTTGTTTCTTGAAATCTGTCCCTGGCATTACTACTTTATGTCATATGGATGATATGACTCCATCTGTTTTATCAGCCCTTTCAAGATTTTTTAATTTAAATGATTGACTTCTAGTTCCTAAATCATTTGCAGAAGATGTGAGCAATACCTTGGGATCTGTCCCTTTTCACCCTTTTATTCTCAGTCGTAATTACCTGAGATCCACAGTGGATTGATTCTCATTGCAGACATACGTTGAGTATCAGGCAGAAACCGGAAGATTTTGTACAGCTCTTCTATTTATATGTTGCTCTAATACAAACACACTTGTTCAACTTTTTCTGCTCCTTTCTCTGGAGAAGATGAAAACTGGAGGGGATGATTATTTTCTACCCTAGTTCTGGGTTTAGGAAGATGAGGTATTTCTCATTTCTAGCAATAGGCATGGATTTTCAACCTGTCATTTTCTCCTGTCAGCCAAGCGCGCACAGAATGTGCACTCAGCAGTGGGAGATAACAGGAACTCCGGGAATAAGAGCAATCTGCCTCATCTGGCCTTGAGTAGTGGAAGCACCATGGTGTCTCATTAAAAGGTCTTCTCCTCTCCTTCGGGTTTCTTCCAATAGTGCTGAGGCAGATTGGCTATATTAGCATTGCTCTTCTGCTTGTGTCTGGCGTAAACAGATCTTAACTTGATATACATGTGCACTGTTTCTCTGATGGTTGTCATTGCCAGAGTGGTTGCAGCTGTTCCCAATGCTGCTACAAAATACCTTTTAACAAAGAATACTGCTGCTTCCCTGCTGTAAGCAAGTGGGGTTGGATATGTGATTCATCAGCTGTATTCTGACACTGTAGAAATACAGAGTAAAAAGTGAATGCTTCTTCCCCTTGATTCCATTATGGGATGCTGCACCAACTCACAGCTGGAAACAAATTAAAGTCGTTTTTTTCTGATAATACAATGAAAGTGGTTTCCAAGTAAAGATCCTATTCAAATTATTCAGGATGTTTTCCTTTCTAGGAGTATGTGTCTTTATTTGCTAAATTAGATTGGTTTGCATTTAAATGTCGATAACAAAGAGAATTCTTGTATAATGCAAGCTTGGCCAAGGTGATATGTTTAGGCAGTTACATGTGTACACCAACTGGTGGATCATGCTTCATGTATTGGTTCTTTAATCAGTCTTTCCTCTTTAATTGCAGAAACATTTAAACACATAATGATAAGCCATTCATTTTAATCAGTATTATTCTTTATTTTAAAAGGTTTAAATTAGTCTCTTTTTATGCCTCTGTATGCATTTCTCTTTTCTCAAATACAACTTTCCTTTTCTCTTGATGTCATATTTCCATTTATAATAGTAAAATCTTTCTGTGACTCTTTCACCACATATGCTTGAAATACAATCAGGTAAGGCAAACACTTCTTACTCCTGAGAGAAGAGAAATAATGTCCCTTCCATCTGATGCCTGTTTCTGTGATCTGTTTTCTTTCCTCTTTAAATTAAAATGAAGTGCTAAAATCAACCCCAAAGTAAGACTAACATTGCCTTTTGTTTCTTTTATTGGTTTAAGCATTTTACCGATATTTTATAACACAAAACCATAAATAATGAGCCTCACATATCCTTTATATATATCATAGATTTGCCCTTTTTGCTGATGGTTTTAAGTTTTGCTCTTCCAGAAAGCATCACTTGCATAAGAGAGTGCAGAGGCCATTGAGAAAGTAGTTTACCTAGTTTGTTCCCTTTCTTTCAGCTGGTTCACTTTCCCAATACAAGTGAAGCACCTGAAAAGGCACCTTAGGCCCAAGTTGATGCATGAGTTCCCCACACCATCCCCTCCCCCTGCCCCCATACATACATACATTCCTCATCCACTTGAACTTGAATGCTGAGAGTCAACCTGGTCTGATCAGGCTCAGATGTTTCTTACTGGATGTGTATGATGTTGACAGTATGAGTTAAGAACCTCAAAATATGCCACTCTGGTACATTGAGTTAATGACTATTTTGAGTTAATGACACTTGAAAATAGCAGATGCAAGAAGATCACTCTGACTTTCCTTCTATTTCTCAAAAGTGGGAAATAAAACTTCCATGTGAAAGATATCCTTTCTATACCAGAAGGAAAGTATCTTTCTTTCCCTCAAGGATGGGAAATTGAGACCAAGGGAGATCTGTACACACAAACATTTGTTAGACAAAGCTTCATCTTCCTAGCCACTTCTCACCCAATTAACTACCTTAGCCCAAGCTGCTTTGCCTTATCACATTGTTGCAATTCATAACTTTTTGTCTAATTCAGTACATAAGTATTCAATTCTAACTGTGTCTTTGGGTCTTTATTTCCTTGTGAAAACTCCTGTGACACATAAAGTTTGCATTAAATAAATATGTATGTTCTTACATTGATGTCTTATGGCAATTTAATTTTCAAGCCCAACTTTTAAAAAATATTATAAATGAATCCCTATGAAGGTAGAGGTAAAACTTTGTCTCCCCTACGTGATGAATATGCAGCCACAGGGCAAGTGCTTTAATTGACCCATAGACCTATGTATGTGCTCTTATATTTGTGAAGTCTTGCCAAGGTTGATGATTTGCTAGGAGTCTATGGGCTCCCTATGTACATTGAGCTTATTTCTATCATTTTCTAGTGAATCACTTCATTCCCCCCATCTCATCCCCACTCCTTAGGGATGTACTTTTTAAAAACAGTAATATTGTTTAAGGGGTTGAAATTATGGAGGTGAGGGGAAACTTCCCTTTCTTCCAAAAGTTTGCTGAAATATCAACTCACGATTAAGGCAGATTAGTAAAACAAAGATGTTTATTTGCCATGTGCTTGGGGAGAATCACAGAGTGATTACCCAGTATCCCAATGGGATACAGATATTTTTATACTTTCCCTTTGGGGGGATGGTTAGGAGTATTGGTAATTCTGTTTAAGGTCAACCATAAATGGTTGCTAGGGAGGATGAATAGATACTTGGAAGAATAAATGAATGAGGGAGAAACAGATGACTTGTAAATTAACCTGAGACAGATATAATGTTTAAAATGATTTGGGCCAGGTCTGGTTATATTCTTGACTTTCTTTCCTTCAATTTATTGAGATAACAGGGAAGGAAAGAGAAAGGAAGTCTATTGTTCTTTTGATGAGTCTGTCTGGTTATGCAGATAGAGCTAAAACCCTTTCCAAGGGCCTATTGATTTCTAAGGGCTTTTAATTCAAAATACTCTTTATATCAAGTATATAAAGTATTCATATTTTGGGGTGAAATTTCCTGAGCTCCTTCAAAATACATGTTATAAGTAATCATAGACTTGGGTTCAAATATCTCATACTTAAAACTTCATTTCCTAAGAATGAGACAAAGGGATACATTGACATTATTGCATCATTTCTATTAATTAAGTTTAAAAGCATGTATTACTTAGTTTTTGATTAAGGAACTAATATGTAAAGTGAAATTTTTATTTTGTGTGTTGATTTTACTTTTTGAATTGGTTCTATTTTGTTAAGCTAGTAATAACTGTATGTTATATGTTATCTGATAGCCCAGGAGAATGATTGGTGGCCAGGACTGTAGTTGACATCTCATTATTCTTTGGCTCCAGATTCAAACAGGGCTGTGTCTAAAAGTCTCACATGATGGTCGATCAGTGACCCAATGAAAGGAGTTGTGGAAGACATAATTTCTGTTCATAGGAGTTGTGTGTATAATTCGTGATGTGAATGATTACAGATAGTATCCTTGCTGGCAGTGTCAGACAGGAGGGCAGCAGTTAATGGTCCATGAGGATGTAACTACCCACATCCCTAAAGTTGCTCCTTGTAGGGGAAGCATGAGACTCAATGATGGAAAATGTTAGGAACTTGCATCCCCATTGATTCCCTGACTACCGTGGGAGTAAGTAGATTTATTTTATTTTCATATTTTAGAGTATTTTTTCCCATTCAATTTTGTGAAAGTATGTGTGTGTCTACAAAACAGTAACTTAAGCACACATTTTGTTTACGTGAAGTGATAATATGCTTGCACTTCACCTACCAAATGGAGAGGTGGCTTGAAGATACCTTACAAAGAAAACAGGGTCAAGTGCATATAATAATGTCTATTAGTCATATGTTACTTAATATGCACTTGACCTGTTTACTTTGTAAGTGCCTTTTGAGTACAGTTTAAAGTATATAATATAGTTTTTCATTATCTCATAACAATTTTATATGGTTGGTATTAAAAACATTTTTTTTATGGGAGAAAACCATGAAAATTAGAATCAATAAAAATCTCATCAGGTCTGAACAAGAAAGTTGAAACTAACAAGATAAGTTTTAGAGTGGATAAAAGTGATGGTCCTGCATATAAATCCCTACAGTTAGCTTTTTAGAAGGTAGCTACAACAGTACAGAATTACAAAGTAAATAAATTATATCTTAAGTTTTCCTCACTCTCACCTACATTTTCAATAGATAGCAATTGCAGATATTTCTTGTCTACCACGTACTAAGCACTATTGTGGTTTAAGGGCTATAGCAGCAAACAAGTCATATGAAGTTCCTGTCTTCAAAGGTCTATTATCCTAATGGAAGGAGACAGGTATCAAACTTGTATGCAAATATGCAAAACAATTTAAGACACTGACAAGTGCTATGAATAAAATATAGTTGGATAATGTACTAGATTGGCTAAGGTATGGGCTGATTGGCCACTTCATCTAGGATGGTCAGAGAAGGCTTCTCTGAAACCTGCCATTCGAGCTGAGACCTGAATGAGAAGATTAGGGGAAAATGTATGAGAAAAGTATTATTAGAAATAGAAAGAAGAACAACAGCCTTGACATACAGGACCAAGCCTAGGGTGTTTACAGAAAGGAAAGAAGTTGGCTAGAAAATAACTAAGCAAAGAAAATAATGAAGGATATAAGATGGAAGAATCAGGCAGACTTTAGCTCATAGAGATGCCAACTAGAAACGAACACATTCTGTGTGTGACTGCACTCTGTGGGTCGTCATGACTTCCATCTACCACAACTTTTACAAGTGTAAAAGCAACAGCACAGGTCTGAGCCGAGGGGCCTCTAGGGATTAGCTAGAGCCCTGTGCTAACTAGCACTGTGCCCTTGGAATAGTCATCCACCCTTTCAGCCTTGCAACCATAATATAAAAAATGTAAATGAATAGTTTCTCAGGCTCATTAAATTAAAAAAAAATGCCCTCTATTTTACAAATTTCCAAGAACATCACAAAGTTTTGGACGAGAGATTTGTAAGCTGGAGTATCTTTCAGTGTTATTCCCCAACCCATGACACATAAACATAGTTTCATTTTTAAGGATCTTTCAGAGGGAATGGTAAGCCTTAGTTTTGTTCATCTTTCTTCATTCACCAAAGAAACTAACTGATAATGCACGTGAACATCAAGTAGGCAATAACCTTTTTAAAGGTTAATAAATTTACTTATTTATCCTCCCACATACTGTATATTTTTATATGTTCAAAGGTTAACATATATATTTATTTACTCATTCCCTCCCCCCACACACTGTTAAGTAGTAGTTTTTCTCCAAAGGAGTAACTTCTCAGCCAAGTTCTAAAGTGGCCCCAAATGTGCCTAATTATCTGAAAGCAAAATTAATTTTAGCTCATGTAAATATCTAGAAACAAATATTACTTATTTTAGGAGCTTATTGAAGCAGCCCATAAAATTAAAAAAGTGAAAATGACAATTGGATATAGAATTTCAAATAGATAGAGAACATCTTATTGCTATAAAGATATACTTACATGAATTTACATTTTGCTGAGCAAAAAACATAGTTATCAAAATATCAGAATTTTATTTCTGTTTCTATTTCTATGTAGCCAATCAACAATTCATTACTGTATTGAAATAATTTCCAAAATTTTATATGAAGCAATTGATTGGCTTTGTTAAACACAGAGACATTTATTTTGAATATTGTTCCATGTTATGTCCTTTCTCAGGCATCTCAATTCTGCCACGTTTCTTAGGATATTAACGTAACAATGTCAAATGGGATTGAAGCTGAGAAAAATTACCTGAGGGCAATTTTTGTTTTGTACTTAAATTTTATTTTGTCATTTATTCTTATTAGCAATCATTAAGTAATTTAATAATTATAAGCTCCATTAACATTTTAATGAGTCTAGTGGCCATTGCTAAGTGTAATTAAATTAGTTTTATTGTATGATATTTTGAAGCTGTGATTAAATTAAGTTTTACTGTGCTTAGAAGAATAAACCTATGGAGAGATTGCTATTCACCAAACATCTTATTAACTTATAAGGTACTGATAAAATAGACATTAATGGAGACATGAGAAAAATATAATTCCCTATTGAGTCTATTCACAAGATAAAACTTTAATCATTTGCATTTGGAATCAATCTAGTAATGACAGCATAATTTTATTTAAAGTGTTTTTCACTTTAAATAAGGAGATGGGGAAAGGGGAAGACAGAATAGGTTCTTTTGGTCATGTTCTGCTCTTCCCCTGCTTCCTCAGGTGTAAGCTACAGAGATGAGACTAGATAAAGACTGACCAGCTAATGAATTTGGAGCAGATATGTGTAAACTGATGTTGATGTATTCATTGATTAACTTGGAAATTTATTACAGAAATGGAAAACACATTTCTGTTTATATAACAATAATATGTGTTAATATGCGTTAATAATCAGATATTAAAGGTATTAAAAATGCAGGCCAGTGGTAATTTTCATGTTACTTCTGGTATTTTTTTACTGGAATCCATACTTTGAAACCTCTCTTTCTTGCTATTTTTTAAAACCTTCTCCTTAGAAGTATTTGATAATATATGAGTTAGAAAGTGACCATACATTACCTATTCCATGTGCCAGTCTTTGGTCTTGAATGAATTTGGAGATTTGAATCTTTACTGCTACTGCTATTAGATGATAAATTCTGAAATGCTCTCAAGAGTAAAATGAGATAGTCTTATTTTCTGATGAATTGCCTTACATAGAATGCAATTAAGCATTTTACAGGATAGTAATTTGTATAGCATGTACAGCACATGTTTACTTATGGGAATTATGTGGTTTTGCTGTAATTATTAGATTCTATTGATTGTATTCCATTATGTTAATGTTTCTAAAATAAGCATATCAAGCAATTTTATGTCATGCAATATTTCAGAAGCCTCAGGGACCTTTTCTTTAACATTTTTTGAATGTCATGAAAAATTTTGATTAAATTTATATTTTACATTTTATTCCTCCTTTTGTAAGCAAAAAAAGGTATGAAGATATAAAATATATTTTTAAGAATAAAGAACTAGATATTAAGAACTAATATTACATTATCATCATATATGATCATTCTTCATGATCAAAAATGAAAATTAACCTCTATCTTGATTTTTTTTTATGTTCAATGCTGAACAAGGTTCATTTTTTTTTTAACTGTACTGACTCCTTTTGGGAACTTCTTAACCACAGCTCTAATAAATTAAGGAAAACCAACACATAACCTTACATTTTTCTTTTTATTTCTGGAATAAAACAAAACTTATTGTCACACAAAGACCACCAATAAAAAAGACTTCTGTCAGTGCTGCCCTTTCTATTGAATATTTTAAATCTCCAATTAGAGAATTCAGTAAATATCACATTCCACGTGAGGGAAGAGTCCACTTTGGCTCCTACTGTCACTAAATTGACTCTCATTGTAGTACATGTGCCATTCTCTGTCTCTATTCTCTCCCCAGGTAAGCTTAGCCATTCTAATTGCTTTCAAAAGTTCTTAGGAAAAATAGATTAACAAATTCTTCACTGGGTTGATGATATTATGCTTGCCCGCCTGCCAGCTCCACTTGGATATCTCCTAGACATTTCAAACTCCACTTGTTTTGGTTCCTACCCCTCCCATAGAAGCAACATCACAAACTGGGGGAGCTTCTCAAACCAGAAATCTAGGTGCCACGCTGATTCCTTCCTCTCCCTCCACTCCCAGAACAAGTCCATTATTGAGCTTCTTGATCCAGTATTCAGTATTCCTTTCAAAGGTATGATCTCCTTTTATCTCCACTGTCTGAGTCCACGTCACTGTCATCTCTTGTATGTCCTGAGCAGGTGCTTCCTAATTCACCCGCCTCCTGTAACGTCTCCGTTGCCTATTCAACAACCAAAGGCAGCATCCAAGTTTTAAGAACATTTATCTTGGTTTGTTTCCTTCGTAACTAAATCTCCCTCAGTGTCTTCCTATTGCATATTGAATAAAGCATTTGCTTAAAATTCAACGTTCCTTTTTTTTTTTTTTTTTTTTTACCTTCTCCATGTTGTAAATTCTGTGAGGGTGGAAACTTCATCTGTAAGGTTGCCCCTGAATACTCTGTACTTTCCATAGTGTTTGGTTAAACAGTAAATATGAATTCCTAACTCTCCCCTTGCCTGTTTGTAAGGCTAGCTTATTTCCATTCTTAATATCTCAGTTTTCAGATAAGCTATCCCTGATAATCCTATTGGGAATAGCCTCCCCACCCTAACCTATGTAACTTTTTTTTTTTTTTTTTGTCTGTTTCCCCAGCTAGAATAGATACTCTATGAGTATATCCATTTTGATCTTGTTATTCTAGTCATCTACCTGTGCCTGACATCATTTGTATGTAAGACATATTGTTAACTGAGTGATTACAGGCAGAAGCTTTTAATATTTTTCCTTTTTATTTAGTGCGTAGACATTTCAACAGATGTGACATAGAGCTGGGTTCCCTAGGTAAAATTATTTTCCACCTCCAAAAAAATCTTGATGACCTTTTCATGTTATTCAAAGGCAAGTTTCTAAATCTCATCCCTTGATGTATACTCTTAAAATTCTCATATTTTACATTCCCACATTTTTGTAGCATTACATTAATAATTAATAGTTTATGTTGATTGTGTCTTATTATATGCCAGACATTATTGTAAGTGATGTTTTTAACTTCTCATCCTCAAGAATGCTCTATGGTATATAATGTTAACATCTTTATTTAATACATGGGGCTAAGGGAGGCACAGTTTGTTAAATAACTTCTCTAGGTTTATTCTGCAAGAAATTGGGAGATGCTATACTCAAACCCAGGTAGAGGCTCCATGGCCTATCTTCTTATTTACTAATTATACTGCCTGAAATAATACTGCCCTAATAAGACAAGTTACTTTCTTTAAAACTCCTGTAGTATTTGATTTTATAATACTTAAAGAAAAAACATCTATTTCTTTGAATAAAGAAAATTGTTTCATTATTCATTGAATTGTTTCTTTCAATAAAATATATCATTTTAATGTATATCAACTAACTTAAATATTAAATGGTCAGAGAGCAAGCATTTTGAATATTAAGATGAAGTATGTATTTATGATAGTCACTGTCATGTTTTTCCCCTTTAGTTGGGACAGTTTATTTTCTTATTTAAATTAGGCAAGGTCAAGTACAGCAGTAAAAATTATATATGACTTTTTATTGATTTATATTTAAGTTAACTTACAGGAATTATTTAGGGTTTGGAAGAGATGCAAATGAAAGCTTTGCCAAGTATTCTCAGCAGCCTATGCCAGAATTTATCTGAAGTGCATTCTGTTCACTGTTCATAGCTTTGTTCCTCGGCATTTGTGTTTGGTCAGACTGAAGCTTAAGGTTAATGCCCCATGGACAGGTCCAAATGTACATTCGATACCATCATTATAAGCATGCTTACTTATAAGACACAGAACAGATGAAAGTTCCACCCTGCTTTTGCCCAAGAGCCCTCAGGAAGATGGAAAAGGATGAATCAGTCCCTTGTTTGCAAAAAGTGTGACATTAATCATCCGACATCGTGAACTACTAGACAGGTGTCATTTGTTTTTTAAAGTTATGCTATGTTGTTTGTGGAGCTGCATAAATCTCCAGGTTCTTTTAAAATAGTCTCCACAGGCACAGCAAATGGGAAGTGAATCTGTCATTCTTGAAAATGTTAAAGATCAGCAAGTGCAGAGTTACTGTAGAGCTGACCTTCCTCCTTCATTACTGACTGCCAGAATCGTAAGTGGAGAAAAGATTGAGGACGTAAAGACAATAGAGTGAACCTCATATCATGTCTGAAAAGGGTCACACTCATAAACCGTGGCATGTATGTAGGGATTTTTCCAGCAGTGTGTTCGGGAGGACCAGATAATGCAGTTTTTCTGATCTTTTGTGTAAAGGCATACATTGAGATGTCACTTTCTGAGTAATTGGTTACACAGTAGTGCTTTGATGGAGAAAAGCACCCTTAATCAGTGAGAAGAGAACACGTTTCAAAGGAGTAAGGCTGACTCGGTGGATCATTATTTGTTTTAATCACTCAGTGATTTTAGGAATACTCTCAAATAGCCTTGGTTCGAGTCCAGAGCACACAATTGTCATTTGGGCAGCAAGTGTTCCACATGTCGTCACGGTGACAGGGTTTCAGCCATTTGTATACCATAATATTAAATTCGAAAATAATGTTTAGGTAGTAGGAAGAGGAATTAAAGGATGAATTCTTAGAAAGAATAATATCCTTAATGAACGTCTACATCTGATTGGCTTGGTGAAAAGCATGTCGTGGGACCTATTGTTGTGTATTTGCACAGCTTTCTGGATAGAACTAATTCCTTTTTTTATATTACTGAAGTACATAAGTGAAAACTCGAACTCAGTTATCTCATTACAAGATGAAAACAACCGCATCTATATTTCCACAGAGATCAAGAGCCTGGCAACCCGTTCTTTACATTGTAATTATCAGTGGCAGTTAAGGTCATCATCTTTGAACAAAAAAAAATCTAACATTTTTCTTTTGAGTTTGCATTGTCCATTTTCAGCTCTGTTAATCACATTGCTATGTATCTTTCAGAATGATACATACAAAATTTCATTACAGCCTATGTTACATCTGGATTAGCAGTCCAAGGAATTGTCCTAAATTGTTTGGATTTGTGGTTTATCTGTTAACATGCTTTTGGCTGCAAGTTACAGAAACTCAGATTCCAATGATCTCAAGCCACAAAGGGATTTATCTCATACTCAACAGGAAACCCAAAGGTAAAGCAGGCTTTGGATTCTTTCACTAAGTCCCTTCTTTCACTCTGCACCCCTGCATGGTTTGGTTTTGCTTAATCTAGTAGCAAGATGGTGGCAGTATATACAGACGCCATTTCTAAACACTTGCTCATTTAGGAAGAATAAAAACCATTTTGTCTTCTTTATCTCTCCTTGAAGGGGAAAAGAAAAAAAAAAAACAAACATACACCTAGAATTTCTCAGAAGGCAACCCTTCATATATCATTGGCAAAAATTCCATCACCTGTCCATTCTTAAACAAGTGACTGGCAAAAGGTATCATCGTAATATTAGAAAACTCAGAAACTACATTGGCGTAGGAGCTGGAATCAGTTTACCCAGATGCATTTGGCTCTGTGTAAAAGAGTCAAGATTTAAACAAAATCTGAGGTTCTGTTTGGAAGGCTGAAGAAGGGATTGGATAAAAGGTAGGCAGACAATAAAGTCCACTATGTAAAGTTAATTTTATCTGTCCATGTTAACGTATATACATATGTATTTACAAAATAGAAGATAATGCAATCATTAATCCTATTCAAAATACATCGCAGGAGTTTTGTGGGGCAGCTGACTTACTATCCTGATTATATGTATTTATGTTAATATCACAATAAGTTTCTTTATTGTAGACCATGTTAGATAAGCCTACTTAGAAGCAGTAGGTGTCAGGATATACTCTGTGGTTAAATATAGGTTAGGATTTATCTACAGAGTGAAATATTTTTTATATGGATAGTAGTAAATTGATGTTAACACGTATGAAATCTATGGAGATGGATATTTAAGCATGTTTATATATAACCAAGGTACCTCTCCTGCATTGTCCTTGGTGTAAATAATGTGGCCCAGTACTTGCTCAGTGTGCAGTGTACTTGAGAATTTGCATGCCAGTCACATCAAGAAGAATCTCCTCCTTCAAACACCCCTTCACTTTATCCTGTATGCAGGGATTCCTGAAAGTTTAAGCAAGGGAGAGAAGTTCATCTTGGTTTTGTCCCCTTATGTTATGCTAATTGCAGTGAAGGAATGCTGGTGTCTGATCAGAAGTTTATGTTGGTCAAAAAGCTCTGGTTGTGGAAACTGAGAAGTGTCCCAGAGTCTGGAATAGCCAAGGGTGCGGAATAGCAGCATCTGGACCCAGTGGCAGAAGCTTGAGAGGTGGGGGATGCCTGCTCCAGATGCACACAGTGACGGGGCTCCTTTCCAAATTACCCAGCCCTCCATCCCTTCCGGGTTCCTCCTATGGTCATTTCCATGGAAGGCTAGGATGCTGGAAATGGAGGTTAGAAGAGGTTCCTGTATCAGGCACTTCACAGATGTAAGGTAGAAATTGAGACTGCCTGAACTAATGTTACTAGTACTGAAAGGACTCGTAACCTGAGTAGTACTGCTGCAATTCAGAAATGGAAGGGAGTGACTGCTCAGGATGGAAATCTGTTCGCGGAGATTAAGTGTGCATCACAAGGCAAAAAATGGAGGTTCCAGTGGCTATGAATTTATAGTTTCATGCTCCCTTAAGATGACTCCCGCCTCCAAAGGACTAGGTTTCGAGTGCTTTTATATGCACAGACACTTTCCAGAGGGAACATGGTGACCTCAGCACCTATCTTCAGCCACCTCTTGGGTTTAAAATTGCACTACCTTCTTCCTATCTGGAAGTTATTTTGTTTTTTTGTTTTTTTTTGTTTTTTTTTCTTCCTTCCTTCCTTCCTTCCTTCCTTCCTTCCTTCCTTCCTTCCTTCCTTCCTTCCTTCCTTCCTTCCTTCCTTCCTTCCTTCCTTTATTTGCTCTGACATTATTCTTCTTTGACTTATTACTTTTTTCTCTCTGGAAGAAGGAAGAAATAGGTACCACATTCACTTAACTAATACGGAGACTGCTGCTTCATGAAATAAAGAGGATTAGATAATCTAAGAAACTTCCTCCTACAAAGCCACAAAAATGCTGGATAGTTTGTAATAAAATTGGTTTAATGGCATAGCTGAGTTTCAAGGAAGAAAAGGAAATTCCCAAACCCCCAAATGACAAGGAAGCTGAAAAGCAGAAGTGAGAAAATGCTGAACTATGGCTGCCCTGAGGGGCATGTGCCAGTCTCCTTAACTAAGAAGCATAGTTTTAAGGACTACATAGGGAAAACATACAAAGCCTTGGAACCTTGCCAGGTAGAGAGGAGGGACTGGGAACTCCAAATGTGTGACTGTGACCCTTGAAATTTATATTCTCAAAAGACTAGACTTGAAAATAACCTGCCAGTCCACAAAAAGAAATGGCAGAGAAATGTGTCTGCCTGGACTCTAATTAGGGGAGAAAAATCCTCCATTTTGCACAGAAAATTCCTGAGCATTCACTGCCTTCAAATGGGTTTAGAGTTTGAATTTCCCTTGTCAGTGTCCAAGAAAGCTTGTGCTGAGAAGAGAATTTAAGTGGTCCCAGGTTAACAGTGCTGGAAGAAGCAGATGTAAATATTGTCTGGAGGCCCATGTACTCAATCTAATTTGTACAAGATACCCATAGTAAAGCCTAGTCTAACATAGGCCTCAAACACAAAATTACAAAGTATAAAGTAAAGCTAGTCACCATGTTTAAGATTCAGCAGAAATGACCAACCAACCTACCAAAACTGTACTCTTAGGATCCCTCAAAAAATAGGTTTACTTGTTTGGAATATAAAATATTTGCTTTAATAATTAAATAGATAAATAAAATTGAAAAGAGCAAATTACAATTTAAACAAAAATCATCCCCAAATACCTAAGTGTTAAAAATAAGTCCCCAAATGAAAAAGAGGTGTGTATTACATGTATAACTTATAAAGGATTAGTATATAAAATTCATTCAAATCAAGGAGGAAAAAACAACATGATAGCAAAATATACAAATAGGAAACAAATATACAAATATACAAATAGGAAATATAAAACTCAAGTGGCCCAATACAATTGGGAAAAGGCATTCAACCTCATTAGTAATCAGAGTACTCAATTTAAAATCACAATGAGATATTTTATACCAATGGAGTTGACTAAATACAAAAGGTGAAGCAATAGAATTTTTGTACAAGGATGTAGAACAGTAGGAGCTTATTCTGGCATTATTTGGCAAAGTTGCAGATGTATATATTCTGTATAGACCTGGCTCTACTAGGAGTGTGTGTGTGTGTATTTTATATATATATATATATATATATATATATATATATATATATATATATATGATGTATACAGAAATGTTCACATATGTTTAACTTGTAATAGCAAAAGAAAACAAAGAAATACATTTGGTGTATTTATATAGTAATATAAAACACACTAGTGAAAATGAAGGAACTCCTACTATTCTACACATAGCAGGGATCAACCTAAAAAGCAAAATGTTGAACAAAAGAAGTTAAAAATAAAGGTATACACTATGATTCTTTCATATAAAATACAAAAGTGCAAAAAATTATACTAATCAGAGATAAACCCATATAAATTAAGACAATAAAGAAAATCAGGGAAGGATGTACACAGAATTCATATTGTCACCCATGGGTAGAAAAGGACAGTGGCAGTTAGAGCAGAAGACTTCAAAGTACTGGCAATTTTCCATTTCTTAATATGCATGGGCATGAGCATGGATTTTTATTTAATTTATTTCTCTTTAAAGTATACATTCATTATAAATATATTCTTTCATATAAAAGGCATGGTATATAATGATAAATTTAATAATATACAAAAGTAAAAGAGAACCATTGAAGACGTAGTAAAAATATCATGCTGAATCAAAAAATACTTGCATGGAACTTCTAAATATGAAAAATAAAATAACTCCAATTAAAAGAGTTACAGTTATTTTAGTCCTTTGTATTAAGGAATCTGGAAAAACAATATTTTTATCAAATAGTAGAACTCCACCAATTTAAGTGCCTGCCCCAACTATAGAATAAAATTATTTATGTTTATAAATTTGTCTCTCTTGATAAGCTAAGCAATTCTAACAAATTAGCTTTTTTTCTTTTTAAACTTTGTTATAGAAAATAATGTCACTTTTATTTGTTGTGAGTGACTTTAGGCATTGGCTAAGGAAATATTTTGAGTCAATTTTATAACATCACTGTTTTTTTTTTTAATTGACAAATCATAGCTGTATACACTTATGGGCTACAGTGTCACATTTTGCTAGATATAAACTGTTCATGACTAAATCAGGCTAGGTAACATATCTATCACCTTATTTACTTATTGTTTTATGGTGAGACATTTGAAATTTACTCTCTTAGCTGTTTGTAAATAGGTAATACACTATTATTATTGACTACAGTCACCCTGGTAAGCAATATATCTCAAAAGCTATTCCTCCCGTCTATCTGAAACTTTGTTCCCTTTGATCAGCAACTCCCCGTCCCCTACCTCCCCAACTCCCCAGCTTTGGTTAACCATTGCTCTACTCTCTACTTCAATGTCAAGTTTATATTAGTATTGTGATGTTTTATGACCCAAGAAGCTTGTTTTCAAAATACTTACGATACATTGTGGTAGGGTTGACTAAAACGTTTGTGCAGTAGCAAGCTTGGATAAATGGTTTGATAGTCATACTGGTCTCTTGTCACTTATCTCTTCTTTGTGCTCCCTTCATGGGAAGTCAGTTGTTCTTTGCCTGCCCAGATGTGCTTCCATGGAGTCGGGGAAGCCTGCAGGATGGGTCTAAGCAAGACTTACTGTTATGGATGTTAGTAACTCAGATTTTACAGTTTTCACACACAAATGAAAATGCACATTCAAAAGAACTGTTTTGTACACGGTCTGTAGTGTCAATGAAAATTGGATAGAAGAATGAAGTCTTGATTTGCATTTCTCTAATGATTAGAGATGTTGAGCATTTTTTTATATGTTTGCTGGCCATTATTCTCTCTTCTTTTGAGAAATCTCTGTTCATTTCCATTGCCCATTTATTGATATGGTTGTTTGATTTTTTTCTTGTTGATTTTTTTAAGTTCTAGATAGATTCTTGTTATCAGCCCTTTATCAGATGTGTAGAGAGCAAAAATTTTCTCCCATTCTATAGGCTGTCTATTCGATCTAATGATAATTTCCTTGGCTGTGCAAAAGCTTTTTAATTTGATCAGATCCCATTTATTTACATTTGTTGCTGCAGTGATTGCTTTGAGGGTCTTCTTCAAAAATTCTTTGTTTAGGCCGATCCACTTGTACTTGCCATCAAATTGGTACTGACTGATTAATACTATGGTGCTCACATGGTAGTAATATTCATAAGGGATGAGGGGTTGTGGAGGGGTGGTAAACTCACAACTATAGGACACGGTGTGCAGTGTGCAGGGGAAGGGCATGCCTCTATGCCCCTTTAGGGAGAGGCAATGGTATAAAATGCAACCAAAATGTATGTACCCTCATAATATCCTGAAATTAAAACAAAAAACAAAACAAAACAAAAAAAGGATGAAGTCTAACACCAAGCATATTATAGTTTATAGGATTATGGGTTGATTTTCATCATATGAATAGAATAGAGAGACATAAACAGATTTTTATTATATTTTGCTAGAAATTTCATATTAAACATTTTCCCTATAAAGACACAGATACACATATTTACTTCTAAACTATTTTAATTTTCCAAGAAGTAGCTAAAATTGTAATTTTATTCTTTAAAATTAATTTATAAAAATATTCACCTGAAAAAAATTATTTTTATAACTGCATATATTCATATAAATTTTTAATAGATGCATAACATTTTTCATGAGATTTATTTAAAATATTTGCTGTGTGGCAATGATTTTTCATGTAACTTTTTTTAATAATTATAAAACCTAAGATGAGGTATTTCATGTTTTCCACACCCAGTTAAGGAGAGATTTAATAATGCATTTATCCTTGGATTCTTTGTTTGAAAATCAACAATCCTCATTTATATGAGTCCCAAGATTGCAAGTTGGTGTTTTCTACTCTCTATATAAACTACAAATAAAAATGTCATTAAACTCTTTTAGAAAACTAATAATAATAGCCATTGGATTAACATTTTTGAGATCAAATATAAAGTTATTACATTGTTTTTGGCATAAATTACAAAAAAAAATTATTTACAGAAATAAAATAGGAATTAGTAGTCTTTATAGCTTGAGAGATTCAGTAAAGGCAACCCAGAAAATGAAAATCATCAGGAGATGATGTTTATTAGCTGTGTGGCTTACGTTTATCAGTCTTGACAATGATTTTATCAGTGTTATTTCTTGTTTAAAGGGGGTTACGATGCAGAGGTTATTAGATAGATTTGAGTCAATGTGACTGTGGTTTTAAAATGTCTTCAGTCTTTCTCCCATCTTCTTACAATTATGGTTAGGGAGTATATGTTTTAGCAAAAGCAGCATGCATAAAGAAAAGCAGCAAACGGCCCGGCTCCAATGAGATGGACAGGATGCACAGTGGGCCAGGTGTACCCCCTAGAAGGAAAAAACTGTTCTTCTACTCTGACACCAAATGTGTGAGTTTTCCACACCAAGTGATTCTCCAGTTCTCTGTGGACACCAACTGGATGTCCTATATTTTAATGCAGTTGTGACACTAACTACCCAGAGTTAGCAGAGACCCCCAGAGGTTCAGGGCTTTAATCCCACAGACTGCCCACACTTCAGACCCCAGTTGCGAGTCTTGGGTGCCCGTGGTACCCACGCCCTGTCCTAGTTGGCTACGAGTCGAGAATTCCCACAAGCCCCTCCCCAGTTTCAATAATTTGCTATGGGGTTCATAGAACTAGAGAGACACTTGGTCGACCAGTTTATTATCAAGGATTTAAAGGCTACAGGTGAATAGCCAGAGGAAGAGGTACAGGAAACAAAGTATGGGGAAGGGACACACAGCTTCGGTGACCTCTGTGGGCATGCCACCCTCCCAGCACATCAAGTGTTCTCCAACTCTGAAGCTCTCCAACCCTTTCATTTAGGGTTTTTATAGAGGTTCTAGCCTGCAGGCATGATTGATTAAGTCACTGGCCAATGGTGATCAACTCAATCTCCACCCTCCTCCCCTCCCTGGAGGCTAAGGGCTGGGGCTGAAAGTTCCAATCCTCTGATCTGCCCTGGTCTTTCTGGAGTCCAGCCCCTAGGTTCAAGCTATCTAGGAATTTAGGCCATCACTCATCTGATTAGCATACAAAAAGACACTCCTTACTCCTGAGATTACAAAGGTTTTATAGTTCCTTTTCTGTTTCAGGAACTGGGATTAAGACCAAATATTACAATGAAAGATGGTCCTACTACCCCTAGCACTCAAGGAATTACAAGGGTTTTAGGAGCTCTGTGTCAGGAACTGGGGGCAGAGACCAAATGCATTATTTCTTGTAATGTCACACACTCAGGAGTCTGGAGATTTGCTTCTGCTCATTGCTTTATACTGTCATCAATCTGATGCATGCCTCTGCAAAATGACCAATTATTATCTAACCTCGACCTTCTGGTTGGGACATAAATTATTGAAACACGTTATATAGTAAATGTTATGCATTAAAATGTTAAGGGTATACAATAGTGTTATTAAGACTATTGATCAACAAACAAGGAAAAAAAAACCAGAAGGACCAAAATTATCCTTGAACCACTTTATATTTTATTTCTTTATCTTAGAAAGAATAATAATATTTACCTGCAGATACCATATATTTATTTAAGTTTTCTTGATCTGCCAGCATAGTTTTCTAGATTTATAAATTTTGGAGTTAAAAAGGTGCTAAAACAATAGAGCCAGGAGGTGAGCATCTGTGCCCAGTTGTGTAACATGGGGTAAGTCTTATCTTGCTTTGTGGTGGCTGGCATCACGCTGCCCATCATGTTTGGAACGCAATGCAAACTCCTGCTTCACCTGTCTCAGGATGCTGCCAACCACCTAACTGACATTTTCTTTAATGAGAGCAGCTAATTGAATAAAATGGATTGATAATGAAAGTGAAATTATACACAATAAACACAACAAAGTGGACATGTTGGCTAAAATGGAAGCAAGTTTGTCTTCCCCCATTCCATTAGGGCCATTGTGCTCTCAGACCCGGGAACATGTTTCCATCCTCAGAGCTTGGCAAGGCCCTGCAGCATAGAAGCAGGAAGACACTAAAACACTTTCCACATATATACTTTGCCTGCATATTTTTCCCTAGAGCATTGCACTGAGCAAACAAAGGAGAACCTCTTTCTACTTAGCCAGGAAACTGTTTCCTGTACAGTTCCTGTACAACTTCTTTTGCCATATACCGTTTTTCATAATCTTACTGGCACCCTGATTTTTCCTTCATCATTGTTTTCTTCTAGTGTCTTACTTTCCTTACTTTTATGCTCTCAGGGTTATTCAGTGTACATTCTTCCCTGTAATGCAGTAGCCAGACTTTACATTCTGTCTATCCATATTTTTGTATATATAAATATTATAAATATGTGTTTATATATAGCCTTGAAATCAATAATAAGTTACCTTATCAAGAGTATGCTAATATTATTCAATATCAGGACAAGTAGTTGTTAGGATTGTATTTCCTTACTTTCCAGTAATATTGTGACTTCTCTTATTTTTTATTTATTCCTTTATTCATTTATTTATTTATTTGAGACAGGGTCTCACTCTGTCTTTAAAGCTGAAGTGTAGTGACATCATCATAGCTCACTATAACCTCAAACTCCTGGGCTCAAGCGATCCTCCTGCCTCAGCCTCTTGAGTAGCTGTGATTACAGGTATGCACCACCACGCCTGGCTAATTATTCTTATTTTTCTTTGAGACAGGGTCTTACTATGTTGCCCAGGCTGGCCTCAAACTCTTAGCCTCAAGTGATCCTCCCACTTGAGCCTCCCAAAGTGTCGGGATTATAGGTGTGAGCCTCTGTACCTGGCCTATGACTTCTCCTATACATCTTCAATGCTTCAAGTTATGTCACATTTTTGTTTGCTCCTGTATTTTGACTATGATGTCTTTGTACTATTTTTTCTCCTTAAATTTTCTAATTGCAAGTAAACAAAATATGCAAAAACACTAAATTCGGATAGTAACTTCTGCTATAAAGAAAATAAAGCATGGTTCAAAGAAAATCAGTGACTGGTGGACGTGCTACTTTAGATGGAGTCATCAGGGAACATCTCACTAAGAAAATGCCATACTGGTTAAGAAATGAGAGCTCAAAAGAAGCCATCCATGGGAAGATCTGGGGTGTTAAAGTAAAAATGATCCATGAGACCTGTTTATAAGGCAGACTTTATTCAAGGGAGTCCATGGTGATAGGTATAGAGACCTCTGCAACAGGGTGTTGAAGTTGGGGAGAGAGACTGGATCAAGTGGGACAAATTATAACCAAGAAGCAGGGAGGAGGCCAGTGGATGGAAAATTAGTAACATGAAATATTAAGAAGAAGGGATTCCTGGCTAAAGTGACTTGATGGAATATTGCTGAGGGCATGCCAGGGAAGTAAGATATCAAGGGTGGTGAGATACAAAGGGTATGAGATTTCTACTTGGAAGAATTCTTGCTCAAACTGAATTCTATAAGGACAGAGAAAATTGAGAGGGAAGCCCAGGACCAGGCCCAGTCAGAAAGGATTCAGGAGGCTGATGAAAGTTTGGATCAAAGGAGAGAGTCTTTGTCAGGAGGAAGAATCTTTCAAGCTGAGGAAGCCGTGATATAGGTCGGATGTGGGAGGTAAAGGATAGAAAAAAATAAACATGCGATACATTTTGGCTTGAGGCGTTGGGGCCAGTGTGTTTACAGATGGAGGAAAGTCTGGAGTGTGGGGAAGTGGGAGTGAGAGATGCAAAAATTGAATAAACGTAGATATCACATAGGCAGTTAGATAGAAGAATCTGTTCCAGAGGAGTGGTCCAAAGTAGAGATGCAGTTAAGAGGCATCAGTCAGTGTGTAGCTGTTACTTGGTGCCATGGGCTGGATGAGATGACCTAGTGTAGGGGTCCTCAAACTTTTTAAACAGGGGGCCAGTTCACTGTCCCTCAGACCGTTGGAGGGCTGTTGGAGAGTGCGTGCACATTCCACGCATGCGCACTGGGGGCCCAGGATGAGCCAGCTGCTAAGTAGGACAGGCAGTGGTGGCAAAAGCACTCGGTGGGCCGGATAAATGTCCTCAGCAGGCTGCATGTGGCCCGAGGGCCGTAGTTTGAGGACACCTGACTAGGGGAAGGGTATAGAGAAAGAATTGAAGAAGCGGTTCTAGGACCAAGCCCAAGGCACTCCAGTGTTTGGAGGTCGAGCAGAGAAAAATGACTCCACCAGTAAGATGAAGAAGGAGCAGTCAGAATTTTTGATTTAAAAGACCTACTCTATGAAGTATCCATTCCAATATCTTTTTAAAAAATATCTATTTATTTATCTTGGTTTTCCCTTTCCTGATGCGGGTTGCCCACGTGAGCAGCAATGCTCGGTTGTGTTGTCATGTCTAAAACAGCAGAACCAGGGAGCTGGTGTAGGCCTCCTCTAATGCTCTAGAACAGGCCTGTTGTCCATCTCAGAACACAGATGGGGCACACAGGAAAACCTTGGAGCATCAGTTACGTTAGTATGGATTTAAAGTTTTCTTTCGTATTTAGGGCTGTGAAATCATATACTCAGGGATTCAGAATAATTCCATTTCATTCTAGTTGTTATGCTTCTCTGATTTATAAACTACCTCTTCAGATGTGGGGTTGCACCTTCACAAATCATGTGAAGTTGGAATTTTGAAATTGCTTCAGATGGAACATGTATTGATAGGGAAATAAGAACTTAATTCCATCTATTGTCTATAAATGTGCTGACCAAAATAATTTAGAAAAAGACACAAATTGAGTTAAACAGTAAACAAAACATCATAGTTGCAGCTGATTTCATTTGCTGATATTTTTCCACTATTACTGATAAAGATGCAATTTAAATGATTTTAGCATTTTGCTTTGATTCTGAAGGTAAAATAAAAAATACAAATGGGGAGAATAGCAAGTCTAGAGAATTGACTTAACTGCTGTCAACTTGCTCTATTTTCTTATCAATAGATTGTCATTTTCTGGAAAAATTCATACGTGTTTAAAGCAGAGTGACAGAAAATACAACAGGGATTTTCAAAACAGTCAATCTGAATGTATCCCATTAGTGCTATTCTTGATAGAAACATACATTACAATGTTGAGCTTGCCCAGTGTTTTTATTTTGTCATCTTAAAATTGCTGCTTTGTCAAAGTCTACTACTTCCTTCTTTTATCTCTTTAAAAACTACTTAAGACGCCACCTTCAAAATAAAGCCATGTCCTTAGGTACCAAAATTATAAACTCAGATGATTACAGATTTTAATGTTAATCTTTATTAACAAGGTTCATTTTCAAAATGAGAGCCTCAAATCTCCACTAACTTGTTTCCAGCCTAATGATAGCACTAATCCAGATTAAGCAGATGAGGAATAAGGAAGCATTTCTCTTTACAAACTCAAATGTCTCTAATTTCAAAGTACATTGTTCTGTTGATTTTTTGACTTTGGTTTTTAAGCCCTATTGTTAAAACAAACAAACAAACAAACAAAAAAGCAAAAAGCCTTCAGACTTGATCCTATAGCACATTCATATGTGTCATCACTCACAAATGAAGAAGGCTTTTCTTCTTGGGATATCTGAATTTTTGAAATATTTATATGAGGACTATCACCATTTATATCACCTAGCAAGATCAGTGGTATTCTTCCAGGCCTTTTAGAATAATTAATTTTTCCAGAATAATCAATTGCATATGATCATCATCCATGGGCCTTGTCTATTTGATTAGTCTTAAAAATCAAAGATAGCGAATTGGCAGCCCAAAGGATGCAATGGACTATACAAATGTTTCTGTTAACCCACAAAATAAATTCCTTTTGGAATTTTGATCCAATATGAGATAAAAATCCAGATTTCTGTTTCCTTTTAAAAATGGCAATACATGGCAAAAAACACTTTAGAATCTGAGTAGTAGCTGCCAATACAATCTCTAGGATTCTTAATATACATGCAATATTTAACTCACTTGTGCTACCAACCTGTCCTCTCTAGGCATTTAAATTAGCCATTCTTATAATGGGTCCTTGTGTTTCAGAGACCTATGAATAAAAAATAGAGGTTATCAGTCCCTCAGGGACCAGTAATATGCAGTGGTGACACAAGGACAAGATAATATCAGAAACATGCCCCTAGAAGTGAAAAGACAGAGCAGTCACTGGGCCAAGGCAATGACCAAATACTTCCTGGTGAACAAGAGGTTCTTTTGACCTGGCAGGAGGGAAAAGTTCCTTGATTAGACTCTGACTCAGCACTCTGGGGGGAATTATCCTGAGCATTGTTTTCTACAGCCTCTGGGAGTTCCTTCCTTCTTTCTCCTGTATTCTGCAAAGGCAAGGATCTCTTTGAGCACTGTGTCCTCTTTCCAGGTTTATACTTTTCACAATCTCTTTCTTCTTCATGTAATAGAAGTGCCTAATGGTGGGATTAAAATCCAAAGAGTCAAAGGCTATTTTAGCCTGTGTTTGTGGTTTCTTTGGTAATGCAATTCCCTCAGAAACCTAATAGATTTCTTTGTTTCCTTCCAGTAAATTCTATGAATCAGTAACCAAATCTGAAGTTCTTTCTCAGACATAATTCTCATGACTGATTTTTCTTTTTGCCTCTCTCTCTCTCTCTCTCTCTCCCCCCCCCCCCATTTAGGGGACAGCTTGAGACCACTGGAGAGAATAGACTTGGTGGGATTCCACACGCTTAATCCAATTTGTGCCCTGTCAGGGTCTTAATGGACTTTTTCTTTCCAAGCCTCTTTGATCCTTACCTCTTACTATCTGAGATCTAAAACAATTGGCTTTTCAAAAATCTTAAAGCTGCCACATTTCCAGACTGTCTGAAGTCCTTTGCTCTTCTGTTTAGAATCTATGCCTTAACTCATCCTTTTCTTGTAATGCTTTGTTGAAAACTGAAAGTAATGCCAATATGCACCACAACTCTCAACTTTTTCCATTAGTTCACCTAGAACTACCGTTGTTCTACCTCCCAGGTTACATAGGCAATGGCATTGTCACTTGTTTGTCACTCTGTAACGTGGCCCTGTCTTTCCAACCACCTATTTTCATTTTCTGCTAAGACAACACCAAATATTTTTATTTTACCATAGCACTTTAAAGTACCAGTTTCTGTGTTGCTTAAGATATCACAAATTGCTGAAAAAGATAACTTCTAAAATCTCAGTGGCTTAACAAAAGAGAAATATATATATTTACCTCATGTAAAATGCAAAATAGCTGTTCCTAGTCACAGGAGGACTCTCTTCCACATGGCAATTGATGGACCCAGGTTCCTTCCATCTTGCAGCTCACTCATATTTCAACATTTTCTTTCTTTTTATTGGCTTTCTTTTTTCTTTTTTTTTTTTTTTTGAGACAGAGTCTTGCTCTGTGGCCCAAGCTAGACTGCCATGGTGTCAACTTAGATCACTGCAACCTCAAACTCCTGTGCTCAAGCGATCCTCTGCCTCAACCTCCCGAGGAGCTGGGACTATAGACATGTACTACCACACCAGGCTAATTTTTCTGTTTTTAGTAGAGATAGGGTCTCACTCTTGCTCAGGCTAGTCTCAAACCCCAGAGCTCAAGCCATCCCCCCACCCCACCTCGGGCTCTCAGAGTGCTAGGATTACAGGCATGGACCACCATGCCCAGCCCATATTTCAACATTTACTTTTAAGGTCCCCATGCTTGTATCAAGCAGGAGGTGAGGAGGAGCATAAAAGATTTTTTTTCCAGTGGGTTAGGTCTGTAAATGCTATACATTACTTCTACTCACAATCTATCATTTCATATTCCTGCAAAGAAGAAAAGAAAATATTAAATTTAGGCTGCATATCCAAGAAGAAGAGGTAACAGGTTTGGTGATCAGTTAACAATCTCTGCCACAGACCCTGTGTCTCATTTCGTTTGTGCTGCTATAACAAAATACTTTAGACTGGGTAATTTATAAATAATAGAAATTTATTTCTCACAGTTCTGGAGACTGGGAAGTCCATGATCAAGGGGCCAGCAGATTCAGTGTCTGGTGTAATGTTGATCTCTGCTTCATAGATGGCACCTTATTGCTTTGTCCTCACAAGGGATGAAGGCTCTGTCTTCATATGGCAAAGGGCAAAATGCACTGGAGTATTCTCTTCAACTTCCTTATGGGAACACTAATCTATTCATGAAGGCAGAACCCTCAGGACTTAATCAGTTTTCAAAAGTCCCCACCTTACAATGCTATCACCTTGGTGATTAGGATCCAACATATGAATTTTAGAGGGACATATACATTCAAACCACAGCACCCTTTATTTTAAGTATTCGAATCACTGTGCTAGGGGACAAATAAAGACCTGAAGATTTCAATAACATTGTTTGAATTTCTTCACATTTATATTTATTTCAATGAATATTTAACTCTGTATATGCTGAAGTTATATATTCAAGTAGCTAGTTAACAGTAACTTGCTACATTAAATTACAAAATCTATAGCAAGGTATTTATGTTTAAATAGGTTTTCTGTTCTTAATCTCTCATTATAATGGATTTTAAGGTATCCTTCAAGGGGAAGCAGTGATATTAAATGTAATTATTTTGGTTTAATCATGTGCCAGTCTCCATTTTTAATCTATAGGATAGAATCCAAGGCCTCTAGCTATGAAACATCTGAATGGGTTGACAAGTTGAATTCAAAATCTATTTTGAGTTTATACAAAATTTGTAAATATGCTGTTAAAAAAAAGTAGATAAGTTTTAAAACCTTGAGGACATAAGACTGCTATCTATCTCTTTTAGACTTTTGTAGTTTGTGTTTTAAAACAAAGACTTGGATTTCTTAAAAGTTTAAAATGTTGCCTATTTTGAAGTTATTTTCGTGCCACCAATGCACTATTTGATTAGAATAGTGATTTTTAAGTGTTATCCTTGATTTAAAGTAGTCTTTGTGATTTTTATTTTTTCTACGTATTTAATCTGCATTTTCTGGTAAAGAAGAGAAGTTTCGTATGATCTAGGAACATGTCTGTATTTTTAGTAAGTAAATGAGTTCAAGACAAAATTAGGAGAGAAATTATCCATTGTTAGTCTAGGAATAACACACTTTATTAACAGGAAGGAAAGAAGAGCGCCTTGGCTTTTCTTCCTTATTCTTCACCTCTTCTCTTATGAGCCATCAGTCCCTAGTCGGCAGAGGGTGGGATACTGACGTGAAATAGACACGTGAGATGCTGAGAGGTCACTTGACCCAACTCCTACATTTCCATAGAGGTCTAAAGATGCTTGTTCAAGATCAAGCATATTCCTATTTTGAACCCAATTGCATATTGAATCTAAAAAAGTGGCAAACATTCAATTCTAAAGCCAGGACCAAAAGGATTTAGTTGCATTTAGAAAAACAGCGTTTTGTTTTTGTATCTGGATATAAAATATCTATACTTGCATATAAGCCATTATTTTTCTCTCACCAGAGAATTCAGATTTTGCTAAAACTTCAAAAACTACATAATTACCTGCACACAGTGTCTTGCATCTTGACATAAATGTTATACGGGCGCAGATCTGCTGCTGCTGAAAAGTGGCCGCTAAAGTTTAGCCACGGTGCAGACACAAAATGAGGTTACTCTTGGGCAAGAAGGAAGCAGGAGGAACAAAGCTGTCATGTGTAAGTTCCAAGGACGTCGCTGTGATGTGACAACCTGGGGATGGTAACAGGCGGTAGTGCAACAGAGGGTTGCGGGGATGCAAAACACAGTGTGAGCGCCTCTCCGTCCCTGCTTTGTGCAAATGCTCGCGCTTGGACGTTCCCAAGAGAAGAGGGGAGCATCGTCACATCCTTCCTCCAGGGTTGATGCTTCTCTAACGCGCTGCCCCATATTGTTTGTTATATGTTTTGTGTATCTCGTCCCCAAAGCCACTCCCAAAGCACCATTGGCTAGTGACTGAGCCCAGTGGGGACAATTTCCCAGCCCCTTTAACAGACAAAGGAAGGCTGGTGGGTAAACAACCAATTTCCACTTGGGAAGACTCTGCCAATGTGTTTAGGATGACGACTCATTGGTTGTATTATTTTCAGTTTTTTTCGTGTCTTGCAATCAGATGAGCCAGAAGACACAGTGACTGCTTAGGTGAGGGCTCAGTGTTCCACACTTAAGCCATGCCTGCAGGGTGTCTGCTCTTCCCACAATTTGAGAACACTGGAGCCTTTTTTTTGTTGTTGTTGTTGTTTGTTTGTTTGTTTGTTTCGGCATATGATGGGGGTACAGATTTTAAGGTTTCAATAAATGCCCTTGCCCCCCTCCCACCACAAGTCTGAGTCTCCAGCATGACCATCCCCCAGACGGTGCACATCTCACTCATTATGTATGTATATGGAGCCTTTTGTTGTCTTGAGCCTGCTGCTTGCAGCATCTCTCACCTCTGGGCTCCCAACCCTCACTCCAGCTGGCTGCAGAGCCCCTCCCAGGCTTAGCTCCACATGTTCAATTCCAGCCAAGACCTGACAGAACTTCCTGCCTCATAGAACCGACTATGCCAGTTGTGTCAGTTATTTCACTCAAGGGTCTCTAGTCACCTCCATGAATTCCCCGGGCTTAGTACAAAACATAGATCACTGTGTATGTGACTTATTATGGAATTAGCATTTAATTTCTACACAGCATGTGATAAAATGTATTTCACCTCCTGAATATCTCATATACTGTCTTAATTTTAATAGAAAGCATATGCTCTACTTTGTGAAGCTTGAAACTCTAGGACATACAGTAATATACAACTAATATATGCTGATGTGGCAAATGTGTTAAATAATTCAGCTACTAGCAAAATTAAAGCAAATTATTGAAAATTAGTATGTGCAGTTTGCTAATCCTCCTGTATAAATAAAATAAACATGAAGAATATTTACCTTAAACTGAACCTTGAATTTATCACTTGTATCACTTGCAGAAGAGGAGGATTTGTTAAAATAAATACAGGGCCTATGTCAATGGTAATAAAAATTAAAATTTTACATTCCTACTTGTCATGGCAGCATAATTCCTTTTAAGAATAAATAAGCAGCACATTGTATTTGGACAACTAGGTGGCACTGGTGCATTATCCTTTCAATCCTAGAAAAGTAAATTCAAAAATCATCTTATATATTCTGGTTCAGTGGTTGAACATGCATATGATCCTCAGCTGCACATTCAGTGGTAATTCAGAAGAGACTCATGAGTGAATATTGGAAGTGCTGTCAGTCTGCAGAGAACACTAACTACTCTCCAGTTTCCCATTGGTATGTCACAGATATGGACCTTGAATTCAGTATTTTTTTTTTTTTATTTTTAGAAAATCTAGCATTCTCCTAATAGTAGGAAGGATTTTGGATTAAATAAATGCCTTTGGAAATATGGTTGCTTACAGATACCAGAATATTAAAAAGAGATCATTCAAAGCAATTCTTGTTACCATCAGAAGAGGTAAAAGTGAAATTTCACAGCACACAGCCAAAGGGACACATGTTAACTGATTAGATCCTACACAAAGACATATTTAGCTTTCAAATACAGACTTGCAAAACTAAATAATAACATCAGGTACTTGTGTGGTTTTTATGGTGTTAGGCACTGTTCTAAGTGCTTTGAATCTATTAACTCATTTACTCCCACACACATACACACAACAACCTTTGAAGTAGAAACAATGACTTGGCTTCTTTTCATGGATGAGGTTACTGGGAAACAGAAAGCAGTAACTCGTCCAATGTCCACACAGCTCCAGGCTGTGGAACAGAGCTGCAAATACAAAGAGAATTTTTATCTTAACCACTATACTATATTGCCTCAAAAAGTCTTCATAAGCACGACTTTCAGTGATTTGAATATGATACAAGTGCTTAAGGTACAAATGTAAAATAAACTTAACAAGGAAATTAAAAGAACTGGGCAATTTTTGTGATATCAACATGACAGCTTTAGGATCAAAAGCTTTCTAAATACTATAGAATTTAAACTTGCTTACATATAATTTAGATAGAAAGAGTGTTGGATACATCAGTAAGTTCATCAAGGTACCTCGGAACTGGCTTGTTTAAAACCTAGATACCCAGAGGGAATCAGCAATAGTGTCCCTCATGTAATGATGTATAAATGTGTTTCTTTGAATATTTGCTTACCTTCATTTTCATCAGTAGGAACCATGACAAATAATGAAAAGAGAAGTACAGACGTTCTAGAAGTATCCCAACATTCCATAGGTGTCATATGTTGAGTACTTAAAATAAAACAGAGATTGTACCTTGGAAAGCACCAGAGTTGAAAAGAACCATTGCTATACAGTTAGCAGCTTAAAGAAATATCCATTTGTTAGCTCTATAGATCAGAAGTCCAGAAACTCTCAACCCTCTGCTTAGAATTTCGCAAGGCCACACTAAAGCTTTTGGCTAGCCTGGATTCTCACCAGGCAGTTGGGAAAGAATTGCTCGATCCAATTGCTGGCAAAATCCAGTTCCTTGCAGTTGTAGGACTGAGTTCCCCATTTCCTTGCTGGCTGTTGCCCAGGGGCTGTTGCCAGCTTCTAGAGGCCACCCACATTCCTGGGTTTGTGGTCCCTCCATCCTCAAAGCCCTCGTTGGCACATCAAATCCTTCTTATTCTTTCAATCTCCCTGAATTCCTGCAGTACCTCCCTTGTCACCTTTTAAAGGATCTGCGTGCTTAAATCAGGAACACTGAATTTAATCTTCAAATTTTAAGGCCAACTGACCTGGGACTTTATTTATAACTGCAAAATCCCTCCAGTACACAGATTAGAGTTTGACTGAGTAACGAGACAGGAATCTTGGGGAGCTATCTTTAGAATTCTGAACTACACCATCAATGGCGCACCATTAAGGAGCACATTTTGTTTGTCTTAGGATTCCTTGTCAGTGGACACCCTTTTCCTAACATTAAGGTGAGTGCTAACATGTATAATAAACTTGGTGATTAAAGAAACCAAAATACAATAATAACCACCATGATTTAAGTGCATTGCATATGCCTGCTGTTTTAAATACATCTTCTCTCTTGATCCTCGCACAACACTTCAAATATAAAGCTGAGCTTCATAGACTTTTTGCAACTTGCTAACATCAGACAACCAGTAAATGGGGGAGCTGAACTTCAAGACAAGAGTTGGATGAATATAGCTTCTGTGCTGGTTGCATCACAGCATGAAGGAAAAGTGATCTAAGTCTTGTCCTTGAGAAGAAAGTCATGCTTCAAGCAGAAAGATTAAATAAAATTTGTTATGCAACATCAATATGATTAATGATTCATTACAGACTGCAAAAAAATGCTTTTTACGTATGTACCTGTGATACTGTGTCCATTTTTATCACAATAATAAAATTTTACATATGTATGTATGTTCTATATATAAAATATATAATGGAAATTAGATTAATGCAATGATGATAGAAGCTACTATGTAACAATTATTGAGATGGGACTTTATCAGGAATGGGGAAACTTGAGGAAGACCTAAAGCATTAAGCTGTGGATATGGTGCTGTTATATTTGTCTATTCTACCTTCAAACGCCAATTTAAAAGGTACTATTTTAAATTGAAGTTTACTATTTAGAACATGTCTTTAAAAGGTAGCACCTCAGACTAATAAATTCTAATAAATTTTTGGAGCAACTCCTCTCCTACTTATGGATAAAATTGTGTCCTATCAAATTTATGAACTATAAAACCATGAATCTCCTATGAAAAGAAGTTTTTAGACTGGGGCTAATAAATTTTTTTTTAATTTCTCTTAATTCTCATGAAGTAGTCCTTACAACTGCTGATTGTGGGAAGATCCTAAAAGGGTTGGAATTTGGAGAAATCCAGTTAGGAATTTAGGTTCTAGGAAGAAAATAGGAACATTAGTTGTACTGCTATAGTAAAATACCTCTGACTGGTTAATTTATGTAGAACAGAAATTAATATCTCACAGTTCTTGAGGCTGGGAAGTCCAAGGTCAAGGTGCCAGGAGATTTGGTGTCTGGTGAAGGCTGCTCCTGTTTCATAGATGCCACTTCTTACTGAGTCCTCACATGGCAGAAGGGCAGAAAGGCAAAAAGGGATGAACTTGCTCCCTCCAGCTTTCTTATAAGGACATTATTCCTATCCATAAAGGTAAAGCCCTCTTGGCCTAATCACCTCCCAAGCGCCACACTTCTTAACACCATCGCCTTGGGGTTTAAGTACCAACATATGAATTTTGGATGGGCACATGCATTGCAACCATAGCATTAGTCATTATGACTGCTACTACTATTGATAATACTACTATTTAAGTACTTATGTAGGCTGGTCAACTATGTTAGAGGATATTTCCAAACCATTATATGTGGAACATGATACTATTCCCATTTTAGAGGTGAAGAAACAGGAGATCAAGGCACTGCCACTTTCTCAAGCTCTCACAGACATGAAGTGACAGCTGGGATTCAGACAATTGTGTCTTTCAAAATTCCCGCTCTTTCTCCTGTGCCACTGGGCCTCTTCATAGTTTGGATATGTTCAGAACATCTGACACACTGCGAGTGCTCTGTGGTTTACATGTGACTCACCTACTACATACACAACGCTTTGTCTTTTTTTTCTGTTGCCGTTAAGTGAACCCAATCAGGTGCCCGTGTAGCCACCTGGGGAGCAATGCTTTATATGGGTGACATCTGAGAACAGGATTAATACTTGATGGTGGAAAATAATTTTTATTAGTGTGGACCTAAGTAATCAAACTGGCGATCTTGTCCTTATAAAGATACAGCTCTTCCCTATATGATTAAATAATACAAAGTGATTGAAAATCATTTGTCACATTTTAAACTAGCCATAGAAAAAGAGTGGTGAAATTATTTCCTTGTTCTTAACGATTACAAATCCACGCGTGGGATATGAAGAATACATGTTTAGAAAGATTCTCAGTTGCAGCACATGTGGGCAACCCAAATCTCTGAGGTGAGCAAGACAAACAAATATCACCGTAGGACCAGCTAAGTAAAAGAAATCTACCTGCTGGCTAGAAACAATCTAAGGAAATTAACTATAAATTATGCAGAGGAAATAATTGTCCTGTGGTTTAATAAACTTATGTATAATGGTCTCAGTTGGTAAAGAAATCTTTATATTCTTATTTTCTAAATATTCTTGCCATCAGCCATGAAAAGTTATAAAGAAAATAACTAAATGTGGCATAAAGCTTTAAAGCATTAAGGAGGAGAAAATTCAAAAGGAGCTACAGTAAAGTGCTGATTAACAAAGCAATCATGTTTGGCACTTGTTTTCCACCATCATCTACATATCTTGGCCTCTGGGAACATTCTGATAATTCAGTAAGCTCTTTCAAGATGAATTTTGGTAAGTGAAGCAACTTCAAGAGGAGTATCTTAAGGAGATCTGGAGGCTCAGGGAAAAGGAGGAGTATGTGAGAGAGATTCTGTTTGCTTCTGTTAGCAGGGGAATAGGGGCATTATTCATTTGGCGGGGAGTAGGGGGCAGGACGGGTACCAAGGAAGTAGCTAGAGAAAGGCCACCACTATTGCAAATGCCACTGCCATCTGTACTTCTCTAGTCTGCAAAAAATGTTATTGCTTTGTGGATTTGTATTGTATACACTAATTTCAATATTATATTTTTTAAACTAATAGACTTTATTTCCTAGAGTGGTGTTAGGTTTACAGAAAAACTGAACAGAAAGTAGAGAAAGTTCCCATATATCCTTTCCCTCTTCTTCCTCACCATTACCCCTATTACTAACATCTCACATTGGCATGGGACATTTTTTACAACTGATGAACCAAGTTAATAAATTATTATTGTTATTATTATTTTGAGACAGAGTCTTACTCTGCTGCCAGGGCTAGAGTGCTGTGGCATCAGCTTACCTCACAGCAACCTCAAACTCCTGGGCTCAAGCAATCCTACTGCCTTGGCCCTAAAAATCCCCTGTTTTCCACTTTTCCATCCTCCCACCTCCCCTCACAATCCCTGACAACCACTAATCTTTTTACTCTTTATAGTTTTGCCTTTTTCAGAATGTCATAGAGTTGGAATCATACAGTGTGTATGTAGTATTTTCAGATTGAGTTCTTATCACTTAGCAATATGCATTTGTAGTTCCTCTATGTCTCTTTTATGGCTTGACAGCTCATGTCTTGTTATTGTTGACTAATATTCCATTGTCTGGATGTACCATGATTTGTTTATCCGTTCACCTATTGACAGACATCCTGGTTTCTTTCAATGTTGGGCAACTATGCATAAATCTGCTACAAATATCCACATGCAGGCTTTTGTATGGACATAAATTTTCAACTCACTTGGGTAAATACCTAGGGGTGAAAATGCTAAGTCATATGGTAAGATTATGTTTAGCTTTGTAAAAAATTAGAAGACTGTCTTCCAAAGTGACTGTACATTGTTCCTATTGCTCCATCACTGGTCATTTCTAACAGTGACAAATAAGAGCTGATTCTGCATGTTGGAAGTTTTGATCTGCTTCAGGGCATGGGCAGTAAAGAAAGGGCTTCATAAATAGTTATAATTTTATACTATAGCAGCACTGTATCATGTCTAAAAATTACAGCAATAACATATTATTTACTTTTGTTTGATCAGAAATTTTGTTAGAATAAGCTGGCCAAAAATGATAATTAAAAATTTAAAATATTTAATAATTACACACGTATCTCAAATGTTTAAACACATCAGTTTACATTAAAACAACTGAATCAACAAATATACACTGAATCAACAAATATAAGTAATGCTATACAAATATGAGTTGTAAATACATAGACTCTCACTTACTTTGAGTGGTATATCCTAGTGACAAAGAACATGGACTTTAGAAATGTATAACTTGGACAAATTACTTAACTTAAACTTAAGTTAAAACTTTGGTTATATTATCTGTAAACCAGTCATAATAATACACTCTAATTTAGTGTGGATAATGTCCATAAATCAGGAAAGTATAGGGTATATTTGATGGAGAGTAAGAAGTTTGTTTTGTCTTTTTTTATTTTTTATTTTTTAAGAGACAAGATTTCACCTATTGCCCAGGCTGAAGTACAGAGAGGTGCAATCATAGCTCATTGTAACCTTCAACTCCTTGGCTCAGGTAATCTTTCTGCCTCAGCCTCCCAAGTAGCTAGGTTTACAGATGTGTGCCACCATGCCCAGATAATTTTTTTTAATTTATTTTTTTTTACTTTTAGTAGAGAGGGGATCTTGCTCTTGCTCAGACCAGTTTCAAACTCCTGGCCTCTAGCAATACTCCTGCTTTGGCCTCCCAAAATGCCGGGATTACAGCTGTGAGCCACCGCTCCTGGCCTGTTTTGTCTTGCTTTTAAAGGACAATACAATGGAGGGTCCTAAAGATCACTCTAAAGAGTCTGAACTTTATTTATTAGTTTGTGGAACTGAATCTGAAGAGTTCTTAAAAGGTTGTTCATGGAATGTGGCCTAATTAGAGTTTTACTTTAAGATTATTGAAGAATGGAGTCCAGAAAAATTTTGAAAGAACCAATATGTCTTGGCAACTCTTTAGAGCTGCACCATGGCTAATGTGTTACTTCTTTCTGTGAATTAGAAACAGGGCTCCTTTCCTTAAGCTCTTACTGTCATCTACTGGATAATCTCTGGTATTTATAGTGTGGCTGACATCTCACAGAGTTGTGCAGTACACAGCAGTGCAACTGTATGCAGGAGTCTTCTTAAAATCTTATTATTCTATTCATAGTTAAACAGACCTAGCAAGCTTCTCTCTCTGGCTAGCATCTCTTTTGAATTAATTTTATTTTTACTCCTTTTGCTTTAAATATTACCCAATCCAGATATGTCCAAAATCTTTACCTCCGCTCCTGATATTTTTCTTTTTTGTTTTATTTAGCATACTGGACTTCCCTATCTTGATATTCTAAGACTTTTCAAACCTAACTTATCGAAAATTGAACTCATTATCTCCCAACCTCCAAGCAGCTAGTCCTGATGGCTCTTTCCCTGTTAACAGCACCACTTTTATTTCAGTCACTCAGCCTCCAGGCCAAAGAGTTATCTTTGATTCCTGTTCTTTCTCTTCTTTTCTTCCAATACCCAGCATCACTGTTTGTGGTTGAGCAGGTTGTACACTGCCAAAATCTAAGGGACACCCGTTATGTCATAGGCATTATAGATTTATATAACTATTATGACAATTTTCTGGAACATGTTTGCATGCAGAGCACTGTTTTTCACTGCATAAAGTCCTTTTACGGGTTAGTAACATTGTTTTAAGGAGGTTGTGTGCAGATTCTTAAAAAGTGAAGGCAGCAACTGTAAAGTCCATGTCTTGATGGAGCAGGAGGTAGTCTCATAGTCACAGCTACCAGAGAAGATTGTGAGATCTAAGTGTGGTAAGATAATTTTATGATTGGAGCACACATATAGGCATAGGCAAAAAAAGTCATTAAACATGTAAGGGTCCGAGATAGAGGCAAGGAATTATTTAACAATGCAATTTTATTATATAGGCATCACTCATGTTTTATATTATTGCAGAAAACAATATTATCAGATATGTTGAATCTAGTCCTGATTTTCTGCTTAGCTGTCCCCCCAAAATATTCTGATGAATAGTCTTAAGGACAAAAGTATACTGAGAGCCCTGGGACCATGGGTCATTGGGATGGTCCTAGCCCCTCCTTCCAGTTTTGCTCTACTGTATGCATTTTGCAGAAAGTTTGCCAGAGGACAAATGTGAGGAACATTTTTCTACCACAGTGTTTCGAATCAAAATTGTAAATGATTGGAGTTGATTGACAGTCATCATCATGTCAGCATACAGGGCTGATAGCACTGAAAATATTAATAACATCACCAGTGCTCATGAGATGCAAAATGTTTCCCTGCACACACCATTAGTTTCTCTCCATTGTGTTCATGGGGGGATTTTTATGCTGATTTAGTTATTTGGGTGGTAGGTGCTAGCAGTTGCTGCTGCCTCACATTAAGCACAGAAGCAGACATCACCATTATAATGATTCTGTAAAGACTAGCTTATCAGGATGTCAGCAAATAGAATTATGTGACAAAGGGGTGAGAATATCAGCTGAAGGTAACTAGGGTCCTCGAAGTCTCAAACATGTTAAAAATGGTAGTTATTATCATCCAACGATATTTGCTATTCCTCTATGTTCAGGCCTCTATCAGGATAATTGTTATCTTTTTTTTTTTTTTTTTTGAGACATAGTCTCGCTTTGTTGCTCAGGCTAGAGTGAGTGCCATGGCGTCAGCCTAGCTCACAGCAACCTCAAACTCCTGGGCTCAAGCAATCCTGCTGCCTCAGCCTCCCGAGTAGCTAGGACTACAGGCATGCGCCACCATGCCTGGCTAATTTTTTTCTCTCTATATATTAGTTGGCCAATTAATTTTTTTCTATTTATAGTAGAGACCGGGTCTCGCTCTTGCTCAGGCTGGTTTCGAACTCCTGACCTTGAGCCATCCTCCCGCCTCAGCCTCCCAGAGTGCTAGGATTACAGGCATGAGCCACCACGCCTGGCCAATAATTGTTATCTTATTTTCTTATATTTTATACTTGTTAAAGCAATCAGAGGCAGCCTAGCCTTTGGTTTTAGAACAGTACCATGTGGACAGGGTAAGTTTTGTTATCTCCATTTTAGGGAAGAGGCAAGTGGCATCCAGTGAGATAAAACTGTGGAAGCACCATTAGTAACTTAAAACTGCACACTGGTTTTTTACATCATCCTTGGACTCCTTCAACTACAATGCGATGCTTCTTTAAAGGTAACTCTTTAAGTCGTCTTTGAGCTAAATGGAGAGCTAAAGATGGGTCTAAAGATCATGGTGTCATGACCACATGAATTTGTTCTGCTTAAGTCAGGCCCCAGGATAGTAGATTCTGATGAAATAAACCTACTTCCAATCTCTCTCCTCCTTTGCTGCCTCTACATTCAGCTCTTGGAATTCAGCACAAAAAAATTCTTGTGCTGTAGATACAGAATTTTTACATTATTAACCTCAACACTTGGCAATATATGAAGAAAAACCTTTCATCAGATCTATATGAGAAACTTTAGTTCAAATCAGTGTCTTGCAGGTTTCTATCTTCCTCTGGGAATGCCAGAGCTAGCAGGAGAAGTTTACCATTCTTGGATAGAAGTACAGCGGAATCTCACTTTAAAACCGTCTTACAGATAAAACCATATAAGTAATTGCCTACAACAATAGTCTTTTCATTCTTCTGTAATTGAATATCACTGAATAGAGTCCAAGGTGAACTCTCCCTTCCCCCACTCTCTCCCAGAACTCTACTGTTAATGTGAACTGTTTTACAGTGAGTTTTTGTATATGTCTCTTCTGACATAAAATATGCATACTGTAAAAGATTTTCAATTAAGTTCTAATCTGAATTAGCCAGACTCCAGGAGATATTTAATAAAAGACAGTTGCATAAAAGTTTAATGTATTCACGTTCCTATTTGGATTTGGGTGAGATCTATATTTGCAAATGGGACCAGACACAACCAATCTATTTTGTGATTCCGTGAAACATTGTTTATTATGAGGTTCTCAAAATATGCTCGCTTTCTGTTTATTTATATGTATATGTGGGTGATCTACACTGCATCTTAATGATAAATCTTTTACTTTGAGCTAATATAGTTGCATATAGCCTGGGTGTTTTCAAAAGAAAAAGAAGTAGTTTTCATTTGCCAATCACCTTATTTGATATAAATTAGCTATGATTCCTTTGTTGCTGATTTGGTTTATAGGCCCTAAGGAAACAAAACATAGATTTACTTTCCTGTCTCTTTTATGTAGTGTCTAAATAACTATAATTTTTGAAAATAAAAAGATAGTTAGCTATGATATAGTAGTGGTATAAACCAGATTGAGAGAGAGAGACACACACAAAATTGATAGGTATAGGCAGAATATATACTATGCATCTTTAATCTTCAACTCACGAATCTGTAATTCATTATCTGATGGAAATACATCTAGACTATTGATTTCCCTAAGATGAAGACTTTTGGTTTCTCTAATCATGTCCATTAGTTTCCTCCAGAAAGATTAATAATTTTTCACAATTGCTAATGGCAATTGTGGGCATTTAATTTTGCTTCTACCCTTGTGTAGTTGCTACTTGGCAGCATATTTGTGCAGTAGTAGATAAAAAATAATCCTAAGGCAATAGAACAGTCTCCATTTATTATAGCACTTTGTTTACAAAAGCATCATTTTAAGCACTTCAAAGTACAAAAACTTTCCGCTTGTTTTTTTAATTATAAATTTATTTTAGACTTGAAGACAATATTTTTACCTAAGGGACCAAAAACTGGTTTTTAAAACTGATGTTCCCCAAAGAAGATGAACTTCTTTATTTTCCTTATACTGGTAAATATGAACAATGTTAATCTGAACAATGCTGCTTTTGAAGAGAATTCTAATTATTTTTAAAGTTCATATGTAAAGTGTTTATAGAGTCATACAATACATTTTATTTTTTATTGCCTCATTTAATATGATTTAGAGTGGTTGTTCAATCTGATATATAGTAATTCTCTAAGAATATCTAAAATTTTGCACTATAATTATTTTACTTTACACAGGTCCACCCACATATCTATCCAGTGACATTTAGTTGCTGAAGAATTGACTAATTATTTTAGAGAAGATTATTTTGTGGCATAGACCTGTGGATAGATTGCTTTAGAGGATCTAAAAATCCTCAAAGCTCACAGTAAAAGTATTAATTGCAAAATGACTTTCAACTCCAAACAGAGCTTTGATTTAAATGATATCTTCCAATTGCTAAAACTAGATTCAACTTTTAAAAAACAAAAGCATAAATCTTTCTTATGCCCTATAAATATTGCTTAAAATGAAGGAGCTTATTAAGTAAAATAACTGTAATAATTAGCATATAGCAACATGCCCACTGCCATACCTTCAAAACAAGCTTAGCCTTAACAGGAACATGGCCAATGTGGAATTAAAGTTAGATTGCGATACAATCCTCCAAATATCCTGGTGGAGAAAAATAGTATGATATGCAATATTGAGGCTATTAAAAAATTTCAAAATAGCTTATTAAAAAAACCTCTGAGAATTTAAAGAGATCAAATTAGTTTGAGGTAATTATTTAAGAGTTTGCCTAGTTAATAAACCTTTCAAAAAATGTATAGGGGCAAGAATTTACATATATATGGAGGGAAAGATTAGGTGGTAAGAAAAATAAAGTTTGTTGGGAAAAATGGACATACTAACTAAGGACAGGGAAGCAAGTTAAATGAGTCCCATTTTATGTTTTTGGCACCAGTAAAATTTTTGAGGAGAAGAGTAATATATTGGACGTGGAATTTAAACTAGAAATTGAGACCAACTGAGAGTCCTTGGTAGGAATTCAGATTTGCATGATGAAGACCTGGAAAAAAAGTGGAGGCAATACAAAACAAGGGGTAGGAAAAAACAGGGGAGCAGGAATCTGTGTTTCTATACGATCTATACAGAGCATGAAGAAGGAAGAATCTTGAAGCTCTTCGTACCACACATCAAGGCAGGTGATAGAATGAGCAAATTAAAAAATTGCAAGGAACAAAGAACCAGTAGAGAAAATATCATTGTTAATGTTGCTGTAAGCTTTGTTTGTTTGTTTACTTGCATTAGAAATAATTATATTTAAGCCAGGCATAGTTGTGTGTGCCTACAGTCCCAGCTACGCAGGAGACTGAAGCTGAAGGATCACTTGAGCTCAGGAGTTCGAGTCCAGCCTGGGAAACATAGCAGGATCCCATCTCTAAAAAATTAAAAAAAAAAAAAGATAAATAATTATATTTATTATTTTCAAATAATGTTGTAGGAGAAAAGGTTGGACCTTTTTCATTCTTCTATAAAATTATACAAGTATATTTGTTATACAGCATATTTAGCATTCACCAGATTTTATTTATTCATCTAGTAGATATCAATTGTCTACCAATAGTATATAATGTTAATAGCATGGACTGGTTCTAGGCTCTGATTATTTAATGAAAAATTAAAGAGAGAAAGTTTCTGAGCTTTAGGAGCTTCCGATTTAGTGGAGAAAATGGACAGGATTCACATTCTCATATCAATAAATATGTAATTATAAGCTGGGTTTACTGCACTCAATGAAAGTAAAAGAGTTTCTAAAAAAAACATATAACAACCAGTTTGGAGTGTCAGGAAAACCTTGCACAGAGCACAGACATCTGCACTGGAATTAGAAGGATTAAGAGAAATCTAAAAGGAGAAGAAGGGAATTCCAGAGAGAGAGTGCGCAGTATGTACTAAGACTCTATAGCAGGAGAATGGTACCTTACAGAGAGCTGAGGGAACAGTAGTAAATGCAAGAGGAGATGCAGCCATGAAACAGATCTCCATCAGAAATGTATTTAAAAGAGAAAATGGCCATCTTTGTACTGGATTGGATATAAGGCATAGAGGGTATTGTCAAAGTTGATTAAAATGAAGATTTTTAGTAGGAGAAAATATCTGCATATATCATTATTCTACTCTTGTCATTTTAGCAAACAAAATTTTGGCTAGGTAAAAGTTCCCACGTGTGTGTTAATTCTTGTTGAAACTCTGTGTTAAAAATGTCCATGCAAAGAGATATTAAGGACTTCAACTGACATTGGAGTTTCTTCCCTGCTATCTGCACTGTCCCACAGGGCCATGGCTTTGCTATTCCTGGCTGAAAGAATGAAATTTGATGGCCCCGTACATGCAGCTACACATTTGCAACAGCACAAGGATCTAAGATGACTTGCCCTGGAGTTGCTGCTCAGTCTCTATGGCATAACAATAATGACTTGAGCAGAAAGGAGATTCACTTCTGGAATCTATGTCTTATAATTTCAAGAAGGTTACAGGATGTTGCTGCTGCTGCTGCACAAATTTTTGAGCAAAGTTAGAAGACTAGATGGTCAAACTGGCTGCTGTTTTGTGAGAGTGGGTGATGCCCCTCTCCCAATTATAATCAGAGAAAATTTCAAATGTACAAAGAAAGGGTAACTATCACTACAATGAGAAGGTGGGAAGAAAGCAAGAGGGGGTTAAATAAGGAGAGATCACAGGTGTAATGGATGATGAGGAAAGCTTATGATTCTTGGAGGAAGTTGTGATTGAGCTATGGCTTGAAGGATGATGGGTACAAGGATCAAAAAAAGAAAAGAACACATTAGCTAAAATACAAAATTATAAACAAAGGCAAAAAAAGTGGAAAGATATTGAATATGTTCAAAAGTGACAAATTGTTTTTACCATAATTTAAATTATATCTATTTTGGGGCTATTAGTTTGATGCCAAAGTATAGCTTGTAACCAAAAGGCTGATATACTCCTCTCAATTAGGAGATCTCCTAGAAAACACTGCTAAATGTATATCCCCAGTTGACTGACAAACGACATTACTCATTTCTTAGGAATAGTTGGAAAGGATTTATGACTTTTCCTTAGGTAATGGTCAACCCCTTCCCCCAATATAATTTAATTTACAGGTGCATGCTTTTTAAGTGGGTTAGCTACATTATGAGATTTGAATCACATATGTTGAGTGATAGTTCAGGCAGTAGCAATAAATACATTTTCAGAGATAGAGATTGGAGAAAGCATAGGACAAAGAGAAGGAGAAAACTCAAGAACAGGAAACTTAGGTCAGAAAGAAATTCACAATATCACGTAAAGCAGTGAAAAAGTAGAAGTCATGGAAGAAAACTTTGCATGTCTGATTAAATTTTCAAGGGGAGGGGCTCCATCTTACCCATGTTTGGATTCCTTAGTAGTGTTCAGCATAGAAATTACAGCTGTCATAATATTACATGTACAGAATAATTCCAGCCTGAAATATTCTTAATAAAAATGACTGAAATAGCTATTTAAAAAATAAAATGTGAAAGAGTAAATATATTTTTCTTTTAGCCAATAAATTTGGCCATGAAGGTTCCCTAAAGAAAGAGATGCAGTGTGATAGAGTAGAATATTTTGGAGCCAGTCAGATTTGGATTTGACAGCTATTTGATATTATATCTGCATCTTTGAAATTAGAAAATACAATGCACTTTACCATGTAAATGTATACATTACTCATTCATAGTAAAACAAAAATTTTAAAGGGGAGTTGCCAATACCATTTTTGTAATTTATCTGATTTTTTTTTTTTTTTTTTTTTTTTTTTGTTGTTGTTGTTTTTTAAGACAGAGCCTAGCTCTGTCATCTGGGCTAGAATGAAGTGTGTCATCATAGCTCATTGCAACATCCAATTCCTGGGCTCAAGCAATCTTCCTGCCTCATCCTCCAGAGTAGTGTGTGCCACCTTGCCTGGCTAATTTTTCTTTCTTTCTTTCTTTCTTTCTTTCTTTCTTTCTTTCTTTCTTTCTTTCTTTCTTTCTTTCTTTCTTTCTTTCTTTGTTTCTTTTTGTAGAGATGGGTTCTCACTCTTGCTCAGGTTGGTCTTGAATTGAATTCCTGGCCTCAAGTGATCCTCCAGCCTTGGCCTCCCACAGTGCTAGGATTACAGACATGAGCAACTACACCCAGCTGTAATTTATCTTTATTCTTTCCAGGAAGAATAATCCTCCAGAACAATTAACAAGTATAATTTTAACCATTATTTGTTGAAGATAGAATAGATTTGTGAGGGTCCATTTTATTCTCAAAACTTTATAGCCACTTGATGACTTATTCAAGTCTTGTCATTTCCCTCCTCCTCCTAACACTGACTTTATTTGAATTTTTGTAGGAATAAAAGGTTAATTTAAGGATGTGTGGTTAAATTTCTCAATTTTTCTCATCATGTGGTCTTAGATGCATCAGAATATCTAAGAATGAATTTGGAAGCACATATTTGGAATTATTATTATTATTATTATTTTGCTTTTCCTGTGCTTTGTTTCTAAGTGTTTAATATAAAAATAACTAACACATGAAATTTATGTAAATATACAAATGGAAAAGAGCAGGGAAATGCATTTTTTGCAATATTGCTTTATTTTGCCTAATTCTTTTTTATTAAAAATGTATCTCTGTGTGAACAACATAAAATGAAACATTTACTATAATGTTTACCTTCTATTTATTTCTACTTTTTATGCTAATGGATATATACTACATGCTTTTCACATTTTTTAAAGGAGAAAATTTATTCAGATTCATTTCTCTGTTGAGAACTGTACTCTAAAACCACAATATTCCTATCAAAAAGAGCTTATCTTTTCTCACCTAGAGAGTTGATGTTTGGCAGTTAATTCCTTTTCTCTCTTTTTTTTTTTCTTAGTGGTTTAAGTAATTATACATTTTTTACCTAACTTTGAATGACAGATGACATAACTGGTTTTTAAAGTTCCATATCAGATCTAGTACTGTAATATCATGTTTGCAATGAGTGTCATGGATTTTAACATGGGAGATCCTGATTATTACTCTAGGTTAAAGTTTGCTTCTCGGTCTTAGTGATCATACCAGAGTTCTCCTATTAAGTCCATCAAATGATTGAATGAGGCCTGCCCACATTATGGAGAGCAATCTGCTTTACTTAAAATTTACCAATTTAAATGTTAATCTCATCAAAAAAAAAAAAAAAAAAAGAAAGAAAAGCCTTCAGAGTAACATTCAGAATAGCATTTCACCAAGTATCTGGACACTGTTGCTCAGCCACACTGACATGTAAAATTAACCATCCTGGTGACCACGTCTCCTGTGCCTGTGTCTCTTCCTTAGCACTCAGACATGCTACTTACAGGGCAGCGACTTCCTTCTGCTTTACCAGGTGTTTGTAGGGTTTTTTCCCCCTGATGTATTATAAAAATTAATATCACTAATAATCACTACCATTCTAGAGTATTATTCTAGTAGTCCTCCTTATCTGCAGGGTCACTTTCCACAGATTCAGTTACTCACTGTACAGTACAATAAAGCACTTTCAGAGAGAGCGACAGATCACATTTACGTAACTTTTATTGCAATACAATGTTATAATTGTCCTATTAGTAGGTATTCTTGTTAATCTCTTACTGTGCCTAATTTATAAATTAAACTTTATAATAGGTATGTATGTATAGAAAAAATCATAGTGTTTGGTATTATCAGTGGTTCTAGACATCCATTGGGGGTCTTTAAACCTATCCCCTTAAGGGGGAACTACTGTGCAGTTACTATTGCTACTACTACTAATAGGAACCAATTGCTAAACACCTTTCTATATGGTTGGAAGTAAAACATGGATTGTACTTTGATATTTTATGTCTAAAACTCACAACGAAACAGGAAGATAGTTATAAATATCCCTTTTTTAGGTAAGAGACCCGAGAGTCAGAAGGATTAAGGGGCTTGTTCAAGGCCTCCAAGATATTGAAGTGGCCAAATTGGGATTAGACACCATGATCCTTAATTTTCCCCATATTGCACTGCTGGCATTAAAGACATTATCACGTTGTACACTGTAGCGTCGTCCATCGGCTGCTATGGCTTCACAAGTGACAAAAGGGGCTTTAAATTAAAGCAAGGGCCATTAAGTAAGATATATGAACAGGTTTTGCCACTAAAAGCCCCTTTATCATAGATTACCACGAGATTTTATGTAATAATTCCTTGTGATTTTTAAAACAGAGAGCTCTTTATTTTGGATTATTTTTAGAGTGATTCTGGAGAGTGAGAGGGAAATTGAATATATAATAATGTTCTTTCCTCGCTGACACTTCTGTCTCACCTTTCATGAACTGATTAGGGATGATGTTGGAGAGGTTCAGATTTGAATCACTTGGCAAAGATGTTTAGGATCCTTGCTGGTTCTGTTTCATCGGGAATAGATAATGCTATAGATTCAAGGTCGTGATCATTCTAGAGCCAATGGACATCTTCTTATGCCATAATGGTCCTACCTCCTATTCCTGAAGCAGTCTTTTAATACTTCTTGCATATGATCCACCCAGAAGTCTTAGCAATGTTTTATGTCACAATGGTTATATCTAGGCGGTGTTTCTTTATCACAATAAGTGTTCCATTGGACCCATAAATGCTGTCCTTCCCTAACAGTTGCGTTGCTTTTAAGAAATAATACTACCTTTCTGAGATTACAATTAAGACTAGCTTTAACAATATGTCAGTCTCTATTGGCAGTGATGGATGGGGAAGAGAACTCATAGAACTCTTTTCCTGTAGTCAGAACAGTCCCATGAGAAGCTTAAGTAGTGCCATCTTTGCATTTTTGGAGCTGCGTGTAGCCTCAGGTACCCTAAGTGTGGAATACAGAAGTATTAGATGCTGACATATATAAACTCTTCAATTTTGTTACAGTGTGGTCCTTTTCTTTTTAAAGTTGATTCTCTTACAGCTTCACAGGATCTTAGCAGATTCATAAGTGCTTCCATGTCTTCCACAGGATAATTCAGTTTTTTTTCTGAATTTTAGATAGCACTAACTTTTTTTTTATTTTAAATCAAATCAGTTTGGGTTGGGAGAATTATTCACTTGATTTTGGTATGATCATCATAACTCATTTGATTCTATCACAAATCAGAGGGGATGCAGCTTGCTTTAAAAGCATTCTCATTTTATAATGTTGTTGCCCTGCTATCATTTTTATTATCACTTTTCTTTTAAATGGGCCTACATGCCACAACAATATTAAATTAGCTTTCTTTAATTTTTCTTTAAAGCATTTATGAAAGTTACTCCCTTGATCTGGGGATTTCCTTAGAAGGCACTTTTGACATCGTTGGGGAAAGACCCCTTGTTCTTCTTTGATGCCACACAGCTACAGAGCAATGAATGCAATGAGCAATGAAAACACTGTTTCTTTACATCTTGGTGCCAACTCTTAGGTTTAGTTTTTAATGGAACAAAATTTATGATTTTTAAAAACGCATTGGTAAAAATACTAATGGTTTTCATCAAATGCTGACTCTTGTGACAGGATCTGTTCTAAGTAATTTACTCGTTTTTTTTTTTCTCACTTAATCCCCAGAACAACTGTATGAATAGGGAAAAATTTAATCCCTATCATTATAACAATGAGGAAACTGATTGTGCTAGAGATTACCTTGCCTAAATTTGTAAAGGTAGGAAGCAGCAGAAGAAATTCAAATGTGACTCTTATTCCAGAGACCTTGCAATTATTGTCTCACCATCCTACCTCCCTGATGAGTAATGCTGATTGTCATCAAACAGCATTGGTCATTGACACCTCATTTTTTTTTTTTTTTTTAGTTCTAGACATTCTAAACTTACCTTATTAATATAATGTCATTAGCAGGTATTGAGTTTTTTGGATACTTTTGATTAAAAGATTGGGAAGTTATTTTTCTTTTTCCTCATAACCTAAAACAAAGTTATTACAAGATGTTATTTTACAATAATTTTGATTAATTTACATCTTTATATTTTACCTAAATGTGCTACTTATAATTACATCAAAATATCTTTTGCTTTATACATATCATTGTGGCTGTTTTGATATCATCAGAATACCAACCACTATTACTTTAAATCCTTGATACTTTAAAAATTATATTGATGTTTCTCAATGAAAAATGATCTCATTGTTTTAAAATGTACTACAAATTAATATAAATTACCCCATTTCTTTGAGTTTGGGATTCTTAGGTTTTTTTTCTTTTGCTTGTTTGTTTATTTTTTAGTAGATTGTATTTTTTAGAGTACTTTTAGGTTCACAAAAAAATCAAATAGAAGGTATAGAGATTTTCCATATACACCCTCCCCACCAAACATGCATGGCCTCCCCAACTATCAACATTCCCTATTGATGAGTAGATGCTTTACAATCAATGAGCCTCAATGATACATCATTATCACCTAGAGTTCATAGTTTACATTAGGATTCACTCTTGGTATTATACATTCTATGGGTTTGAATAAAGATATAATGCCATGTGTTCACCGGTATAGTATCATTCTGAGTAGTTCCACTGCCATAAAAATCCTCTGTGCACTACCTATTCATCCCTCACTCTTCCCAACCTCTGGTGACCACTGCTCATTTTATTGTCTTCATAGTTTTGCCTTTTCCAGAAAGTCATGTAGTTAGAATCACACAATCTCTAGACTTTTCAGATTGGCTTCTTTCACTTAGTATTAGGCGTTTGAAGTTCCTTCATGTGTTTTCATGGCTTGATAGAGTATTTATTTATAGTGATAAATAATATTCCATTGTCTGGATATCCCATAGTTTATTTATGCATTCACTTACTACAGGGTATCTTGATTGCTTCCCAGTTTGGGCAATTATGAATAAAGCTGCTTTGAACATTGGTGTACAGGTATGGATGTAAGCTTTGGGAAATAACAAGGAGTATGATTGCTGAATTGTATAGTAAAAATATATTTGGTTTTACTACTAGACTATCTTGCACAGTGGCTGTACCATTTTGCATTGCAATCAGCAATGAGATAGCCTGTTGCTACATATTGTCTCCAGCATTTGGTGGTCTCAGTCTTCTGGATTTTGGCCATTCTGATAGGTGTGCAATGGCATTTCATTGTTCTTTTAATTTGCATCTCCTTGATGACATATAATGTGGAGCATCTTTTTTTCTTATGCGTATTTGCCATCTCTATATCTTCTTTGGTGTCTGTTTTGGTGCTTTGGCCGATTTTTTAATGAGGTTTTTTTCTTATTGTTGAGTTTTAAGAGTTCTTTGTATATTTTGGGTAAGAGTCCTTTGTCAGATATATCTTTTGCAAATATTTTCTCCCAGTCTGGCTTGTCTGTTCATTCTGTTGACAGTATCTTGTGCAGAGTAGAAATTTTTATCTTTTGTAAAATCCAGCTACCAGTTATTTCATTCATAGATTGTGCCTTTGGTGTTATATCTAAAAGGTCACTGCAGAATCCAAGGTCTCTGTGTTATTTTCTAGGGGCTTTGTAATTTTTATTTTTATATTGAGGTCTGAGTTCCATTTTGAGTTAATTTTTGTAATAAGCATAAGATCTGAGTCTAGATTCAATTTTTTCCTTTTTTTGCATGTGGATGTCCAGTTGTTACAGCACTATATATTGAAAAGACTGTTTTTGCTCCATTGAATTACTTTTGCTACTTTGTCAAAAATCAGTTGATTATATTTATTTGAATCTATTTCTGGGATCTTTATTCTATTCCATTGATCTATTCGTCTATTCTGTTACCAACACCACGTTGTCTTGATAACTCTTTACCTTTATAGTAAGTCTTGAAGTAAGGGAGTGTCAGTCCTACAACTTTGTTCTTCTCCTTCAATTTTATGTTAAATTTTCCTTTTCTGTGACCAATATCTACATCAATTTTATTAGAGAAAATTGGCTTTTATAGTACTATGAAATACATATTCCAAAGTTCTTATTGTTTTCCATTAAGGTATAATTTTATCTTGAATTGAATAGTCAACATTAATAAACATTCTCAAACATATTTCATACTGTGAAATGCATATAATCTTCCTTTTTGATATACAGTAAGATAAAAGAAAAGAAACACTAAAAAAGCAAACCTCTGCCACAGATACCAGAACTACTATATGATTCAACAATCTCACTACTGGGTATATATCCAAAAGAAATGAAATTAATAAGCTGTTATAATATATCCCATGTTTATTGAAGAACTATTCACAATACCCAAAATAAGAAATCAACCCAAGTGTCCATCTATGGTTGAATGTATAAAGAAAATGTGGTGTATATATATACACAATGGGATACTATTCAACCATACATCCTGTCATTTGCAGCAACATAGATGAACCTGGAGGACATTATGTTAAGTTAAATAAGCCAGACACAGAAAGACAAATACTGCATGATCTCATGCATCTATAGAATCTAAAAAGTTGGTCTCATAGAAGTTGAGACCAGAACAGTGGTAATCAGAGTCGGGGGAGGGTGAAGGATAATGGTGAATGGAGATAGACTGGTCAATGGGTTCAAAGTTACAATAAGAAAGGAGGAGCAAGTTCTGGTGTTCAATTGCATGGTGGGGTGATTATAGTTAACAATAAAGTATTGAATATTTCAAAATTTCTAAGGAGAAAGGATTTTTAATATTCTCACTACAAATAAATGATAAATGTTTTAGGTGATGTTTACTCTAATTTTATCATTACCTAATGTATATACATGTATACAGGTATTTACCTTGATTTCATCATTGCACAATGTATACGTGTATCAAAACATTACATTGTACCCCGTAACTGTGTACAGTTATTGTGTCAGTTAAAATTAAAAAAAAAAACATCCAAAATCACGTTAATCTAATAAGGTGATTGTACTTCTATAGCAGTGAATAATTTTAGTGACATATTGTAATTATTCATTATTGATTGCAATGAATCAGTAAAATCCTAACACCATTTTCAGGATTTATTTTATAACACATTATAATTCAAACTCTTAACTATTTAAACTGTAACTCTATGGGAAAGTAGGATAAAAAATAGATATTTATCTCTACCTTATATGGGGATATTTATTTCTATCTTATATGGAGGAAATATTGTATATTTCCTGTTTTGTTATTAGTACAAAATTTGAAGTGATGAGAAACGTGGTCGATTATCATTAGATGTCCTAGAAATAACTCTACCTTTTACTTAATTTTTTACTTAATTTTTTAAATTTTTAAATTTTTTACTTAATTTTTTAAACTTCAAAACAAAATAATATATCTCCAATTAAGCAATCTAAGAGTAAATGTATTTTCTTTTATTTAAAATGAAAGAACTTCCTATCATTCTCTTGGTGTCTTGATGTCTTTGTCTTCTTGGCTTGACACTTACCGATAGCACTTAAAATGAAAGTTAGAGGAGAGTTGGACATCTTACCCAGATCTGTATTTGAGCTCCTTAAGATTCAAAATGGTTACTCTTTACTTAAATTGTGAGACTCTTGTTGCAAATATTGCTTTATCATGATTTTTTATATAATTTATAAATGATAGGTAATATAAAAACTCTGAATTTGTGAGTTTGGGATTCCCCTCAAATACTAATTACCATTTCCCAATGTTCATGTATAGTTGAAATGTATTACCTAAGAATTTATATTGAGTAAAACAAAGCAACTAGAAACATAGCAAGATAATACACAAAGACATTTATGAGACCCGAACAAATGCTTACAGAAAAAAAGAAGCCTGCTCTGTTGTTAAATATATTTGACAGATTTGATTACTACACTCTCTCAGTTGATGTAACTGCATTCTATTCATGCCTGCTTTCCATGTGCATTGGGTAGCAATCACACCTTGTTTATTTTTGTGATTTAGCAACTTGGCACAGGTTTGCATTTAGTAAATGTCATAGGAATTAGAAAATAATGTAAGAAGAAAGAAGAAAAGTGGAAAAGTAAAGAAAAAGAGCAAAGAAGGACAGAGATATTAGCTAAACTATAAATACTACATATTCTTAGTGAAACACTATGATTTTATGTATGCTATTTTTAGCAGGAGAGAGGCCCTATTCTCTGAGATTTCTACCCTTGTATTAGTAACCATACTAAGGCCAAAATTATGCCCCGTTTCATTAAAAGAAGAAATCAACAAAATGAAAGACTATGTTACATGTCCCAAAAAGAGTTGGAAAGTTCTTTAGTGTGAAAGATTTGTAATAATTCAAATAAGGAAGTCAAGAAAGGGATAATAAAATAATTTAAGTCATTTATTAAAAATATTAAAAAGATTATCATTGCCAGCTGAAGGTAACAAAGGTAATAAAGAGGGGAAATGTTGAGAAATGACTCAGGACTAAGAGAATACATGGAGCCAGGCATTCTCTACCTTGGTGAGCTACGAACTAGCCCACTCACCAGGCGAAGCCTTGCTTTGTTGCTTACCCTTTCCAAGTGCCACTTACGCACCCCATGAAGAGCATAGTGGTGGTATTGGGGCTCCCTTTTTCCACCTCCTGCAACAAATAAATGGATTTACTTCTCCAGAGCTCTTGAGATCATGTCCTTCCCAAAACCTAAGGCCATCTCTCCTTATAGATTTATTTCATTCTCTTTGCCCTGCGAGCCAGATTAACTGAACCGTAGACAAATTATGGCTAGCACTCTCTCCTTCTCGACTGTTACCTAAGCCAGAGTGTCTCAGCCTTAATACTATTGTCATTTTGGACCAGAAAACTTTACGTGTGTATGTGGGGGAGGGGCAGACTGTCCTGTGTGTTATGAAATGTTTGGCAGCATCTCTGGCCTCTACCCTCTGGAAATCAGTAGCAACCCCCAATTGTGAATCAGAAAAAAATATGACTAAATATTGCCAAATGTCCCCTGTGGAGTCCAAACTACCTCTGGTTGAGAACCACTGCACTAAATAAATATTATGTTTATTTTCCCTCTTCACCCAGTACAGTAGCTTCCAATAGTTTGCTTTGATTTATTTTCCAAGATGCTTGCTGGGCTTGTCTTGATTCATTCTCATGCTCTCACTAGTACCATGGGAAAGAATTCAAGGGTAGTTTAGTTCTTCATTCTGGAGCCAACCTATCCCCACCGGGCTTGACCCAATTACTTTGGCCTCATTAGCATAACAAGATTTCACAGGATTTTTAAACTGTCACTATTGCAGACCACAAAGAAAAAGACTAATAAACATTCCAATAGTTAAAGGCAGAACATGTGGTCAAAATGTTATTATGTGGTATTAAAAATATAGCTGAAAATAACAGAAGATATGTTAAGTTTTTCACTGAAATCATATGGGAAAATATTGCTTAAAAACATTAAGACATTTCTTTCCTTTACCCCATCAACCACATAGTTATTTCCAGCAAACCTTGACTCTGACAATGACTATACAAAGAAAATTGTCAAAATCTGGAAGTTTTCTTTTTTTTTTTCTCATAATGGGATATTGTAGAAAAAGAACATTAGGGATTACATTCCTAATCCATTCCCCAACCTAAATGGTGTGAGATGGGACTGCATAATGTATCTACTTTCATGCAGTCTATTTTAAGCACCCAAGTTTGATGATAAAGAAGTTAATGTGGTTTCCAGTAGTGTCTAACTTACCCTCAGGGAGTAGCTCATGCTGGGAGAACCTGGCTCATTATGGATTATTTTGTAGCATCAGTCATGCTATGAGATGACGAGGCTTTATAAGACAAATATTATGGATCAATCTTCAGAGGCCAGCACTACATGCAGCCAAAAATCCGCATTGGCAGAACAAAACTGAAAGCCCTTAATGAATTCTGTTACCGTGGCAGCATACTGTCAAATTATGCACTAATAGCAAAAGAGCTAGAAAACCATACCAAGAAACCAGCATGCCTGTTGGCAAGCTAGAAACCAGAGTCTGGTGCTGAGCTTCCAAACATTCTAAGGGAGAGAATTAACATCAACGTAAGCCAAAATCTCTGTGCAAGCTCTCTGGGCTTTTGGGTGTGAATCCCAGAGAAGCTACATGAATATGAGATGCTTTTTTTTTCTTTTCTTTTTACCTTTCTATTTTCTATTTTTTCTTCCAAATGTAATTAGATGGTCACTGATTGAACACTAAAAGGCTTGCCAAAAGGGTAAGGACTGTAACTGGGACCACAGTCACATTTCAGGGAACAGCTCTCCTTTATGAGTCAATTGCTATATTGCATCAACCTCTGTAATTTAAGATGTGGCAGAATTTTAAGGCAATTAGCATAAGAGTGACTAGATTGCTTAGGAATGAGCCTGTGTTTTATGTTTTTTGCCTTTGGAAGATAACTGTATAAAAATCATTCTCAGATTGAATCATGTGGATATTGCAAGTTACCTAAAATATCAGAAAATCATAGTTTTAAATTATATACACACACACACATATATAAAGCACCTGGGAGAATGAAGATGTACAACTTGTCTATAAATTTTCATTTATTTGTAGTAGTTTTCTCTTAAGCATTGTTGCTTCGGGGCTGTATTTCCCAACCAGTCAGTTGCCTAATACTTTGGCATATACATTGCAAACTTTACCTGTAACACTGTTTCTTCCTAACTTTCCTTAATTGTCACTCAAATCCTGTACATTATTTCTTTCCTTGCATTTCCCTTTTCTTTCCCAGGAAACTTACAGCTTCCCATGTCTTTTCTCCCATTGTTTTTTGACATGAATAGAAAGAGTGTGGAAATAGTGAAGTGGATTTCAGACTCTGCTTCCTGGAAACCTAGAGGTTTTTTGAAGGTGGCTTCTGAGCCACAGGTGAGGTGGAGATACAAGGAAAGGACAGGGCAGGGCTCTGGGACCCCCATTCCAACTTCCATAACAGCAATTTGCAAATAAGATTCCATTTAAAGAAAGGATTTCCATAACTCCAAATAGCTCAACAAGAACAGGACACACAATGCTATCAGTTAGAGTGTGCCTACATGGGACATTTGCTTAAAGGAAAAGCAATCATACTGAAAAACAGAAGTAGGAATGAGGAAGAACTTCACTGTGATTGTTTTATCTCATGATTACTCTTCCTTTAACCACCTTAAGTACAAGCTAAATCTGAAAATCAGGAACTACTCATTTCCTCCCATTCAATAGTAGCTTCTACTCTCCAAATACCTAAATCTAGCAAGATTTAACACCTCTGCTTACTTAACAGGAGCAAAGCATGTAGTGGTACTAGAGGATTTCTACTGAACAGGAAGATTTTTTACGAAGCAGGAAAATACTAAAGATGTAATTATGTAGTGAAGCTAAGAAACTAAAAATTATCTAAAATGCCATCTCTATTGTCCCAAAGATAGATTTTATATCTTAATAATTTCTGTGGTTAGAAATTAAAGAAGGAAACAAGATAATGTGTCTTTTAATAGTAAAGATATTTTGAATTGCTATAGCTCCATTCTTACTTTAAAATTATATTTTATTTGTATGTATTATGGAAAGTTTGGTACTTGTACCCAAGGCTGAAGAAGTGAGAACAAAGACCCAGGACAAGTGGTTTGAGGAAAAGGAAAGAGAAGTTTATTAATTTGCCGGCAAACAGGGAGGGTGGCAGACCCGTGTCTGGGAAGACCGCTGTCCTACCTTTAAGCAGAAATACAAAGCTCTCTGAAGAGGTGTTTTCAGAGGTTAGGCTCCGGTCTATGTGACCAGTATCACATGTTGTGGCTTTGGGCTATTATTGTTTAATTGTAGTTGGTGGTTTTGGTCAACCTTATCTCCAGTGAAGATGATCTCCTGACCTCTGGACCATTCTGTTTGGGATATCTCCTGTGATTTAAGATACTAGAAAACAAAGAACAAAGAACATTTTTCTACCTCTTTAATTACTAGCCTCTGACAGGAATGCAGGTTTTAATTCCCAAAAAAGGATTGGGGGAGAAAAATCGTAAAACATTTTACCCTTTTCCAGACCTTCACCTCTGCTACATATGTATTATAAGATAAAAAATTAATTTCAAAATTAAAATAAATTATAATGGTACATTTTAAAGATTTGTCCTACATTAATAAAAATGAAGTTTGGGATTTATAGGAAGTGGTATCAAAATTCTAACACTTCTTAGCAACAAGGTTAAAGAGCAAAAGTTGTTGATTATTCATTATTTTTATTCTAGTTTTCTAAGTTTAGCCTCAAATTAATTGCCCTTAAATAACTTTTTGGATAAGAAATTTGATGATAAACCACCTAAGTTATCATTTACCTTAATATTTCTTTCTTGAGTGAATAACTGTTACTACTCTAAAATCTTTTTTTCCCTATAAAATGAAAGACTATTTCTTAAGTTTATTATAGAAATTTTAAAACATTTTCTTTACTTTTAAAAAATATTGTTTTCTTCAAATCCAAGTTGTATGATTTTTCTAAAAAAAATAGCATATATAGGTTAGAAATACATAAAGAAATATTTTAGGTTACACTATGTCAGCAGATTTTGATTCCTCAAAAAAATTGGCTTGTTAAACACAATAACATGCTTCCAATTTTGTATTAAATGCTACCTTTTCTACTGTATAGAGTAGAAAATGTTTTGGCGTGATGTACCTTTTAAAACAGTCATTGAGCAGATTTCAGAGAAAAGATTTCAGTAGTTGCCTTGTGCTTCCAACATTAGCTGGAAGAAAAAAAAAATAAAATGGATAAAGAGATAAAATGAAAATACATAATTACAATCAAATAATATTTAAATCCAAATCAAGTTTCATTATAATTAAAGTATAGTTTTAGATATTTTCATAAAAATAAAACATTGTATCTTTTAAATATAAAAATGTATTTGTCTTATTAAAACATAGTTTTAGATGATTTTATTTGATTGTGGAGTCTAATTCAAACCATGTTGTTTCTTTGTGTGTTTGGTATATTCCAGCCATGGAAAGTAAAACTAGCATTTAGGAAATAATTCAAGAAAAAGACTCTTTCAATAATATTTGCCCCAGTGAGCTGAGTAATTCTTGTAAATTGGTCTTTTGGCCTGAGTGATTTAGATAATTACTTAAGTTCTCTATTTCAGGTTGAATATTCAGATACTACTCAACATCAAACACATGATAAATGATTTATTTTATGTTTCCTGAGAAAATTGATCAAATATTGAGTGAAATATTATATTCGACCTGTATATTGCATCATATATTCTCTAATTATTCTAAAATACTGTCTCTAATTTCATTAGGTCTTTTTTCTATTTGTTATTTTTAAATTTGTTTGATGGATTAAGAAAGATTTGTTGAATCAAAGAGAATTTTGGATAAACATTAAAGCATAAGCCTTTAATCAGGATGAAATTAAAACTATTTTTTATTCACTCAATATAAACCAATGATCAGATTACCTACAACCATCATGGGGATGAAATGAATGTATTTTTTACTTCAACTGGGATGTTTTTGGTTTTTTTGTAATTTAAATTTTCTTTTTCATTCTCAATATTTTTAGCTTATGGTGTACATTGAGAAATAATTTTCACTTGCCTTGTAGTTTTTAATTTATGAAGATACACTAAAACCAGGATAATGTAGTTGTAATATTTCTTATTTATGAACATAAGAGTCTTATTAGCTATTGCAATTTAGACTTTATTGTATTTCAAATTAACATATTCATGTTTTTGTGACTTTTTTAACAGGCAATAACTTCAAGCTCTTGTGGCGGATGTAGATTTTTGCTGCAAAGAAATAACAGTAAGTGTTTATATATAGGCAATAAGTTGTTTTTTTTTTTTAAACTACATCTCAATATTTGGAATTCCATTATCACTTAAATGCATGCAAAAAGTTAATATGATTACTTAAATTTTATAATTTTGATAAAATTTATTTACTCTAATGATAGTTATCATAGGATTCTAAGATTAAAGCCAAGTCATTTTAATAATGAAGAAAAATAAATTCATGGCTGAGACTTTCTATTTTGTCCTTTGTTTTAATGTTAGTTTTGCTATATAAATTTCACTGATGTATTTATATTGATTTTTCTCTTTGAATAGCTAATTTACACAGATTTTTAGTTTTCTGTGGGTATTATTTGACAATTAATTTTCAGATTTTGGATTGGAAACACTTATTTTGCATGACTGCTTCTTTGGGAGCAATTCAAATCTTTGTAATTTTGCATGTTAAATTGTTTTCCTGCAAATATAAGTCATTAACTCTTAAGCTAATTTCACAAAGGGTTACAGAGGGGCGTCTTTTTCCCAATTCGAGTTAAAATGGTAAAGTGGGATGGATCAGTGTCTCAGTTTTTCTAAAATGTAATTTTCATAACGGTTTAAATCTATGTTTATTTCAAATGTGAACATAAGTAACTTTTGTTTTACCTACTATCCTAGGTTATTTTTGTCAGTACTTTACATTAATTAAATTACTTGGGAATTATCTGTACTCCAAATTGAATAGGGAAATATCACCATGCTGCAGGCTCTTTGCTCATCCAGGAATTAAGCAATTTAAGATATGAGGTTTTAAATGGAAACTCTATGTGTAAGGAGAAGACATAATTCACTTTCATGTGTACCTGTCTTTACTGAAGTTTCTAGGGGAACAAACATGCTCTCCAAATTCCAAATTCTTGATTTTCTAAGTAATTTGGATTCCTGGTGTCTTATCTATCTGTTCAGATAGATTTCTGATGGATTGTTCAATCTGGGCTATGTTCTGGCTTCTGTTCCTGACTGATAACATTTCCTGGGTGTCCTCCTGACTCAACTGTTTGGCAATACATCTATCTAGTGATCGGTAATTTGATGTGGCATCCCCAGGCAATGACACTGTCTTTCATGAGCACAATACATTAAATATTAGTATTTCATAGAATAGATAATGATTATACTTGTAAAATGCTTACATGGCTCATTCAGAGGTATGGTGTATTAGAAAAGAAATTACTTTTTACTTTGCAGATTCTCACTTGCAATTTTATTAACATAGTTGTAGATAAAGGCTTTGGTGAATAAACTTCTTAGAGTTTTTTAGACAATATTAACTGGTATTAGGTTTGTGATAGCCTAAACATGATATAAAATTATTGGCGAAATATCTCAAATTACTTTTCTGTCTTTTTGTGGGTAAGGAAGAAAAAAGGGGCATAGAAAATGCCCTTATAAAAGAGAAGTGTGAAGCCATTCATTTCTTTATAACCAAGTAGAGATCACCAGTAGTAGGACTGGCACATTTTGTAATAAGATGATAACTCATTTAATCCTTTTCCTTAGTAAGATGTTTCCAGCATGCTTTTATCTTTAAATCGTGTGTGTGTGTGTGTGTACACACATATATAAGCAAAATCATATTTTCATAGGACCCCCAAATGGGAAGCTTTGAAGATACATACAGAATTTTATTTATCTTTGGATTATTCTAATTTTCATTTTATCTCTAAATCCTCAGTCTCAATTTGTTTTTATTCTGTCATTAATTCATGAATTTAACAACATTGAAGTAGCTAGGGACATATTCTCAGACACCAGAAATAGAGGGAGGAAAGATTAAATTCCTGTTTTCTCGTTGTCTACAGGCTGCTGGAGAAGATGCCAACATTTAACTACAATTTCAGTTCATTGTGTTGGGAGTGGGGATAGAAGTAATACAGTGCCAAGGAAGTAGACAAATGGGTACCCAGTTTATTCTTATCCTTCAGGGCTAAAGCAATGTTTTCTGGAGAAGGTATTTCTTGAACTACCATAGGTGTATATAACTGAAGTGGAGGCCAGGTGTGAGGGGCAAGGATTGGGAAGAAGAGTCTGAGCAATCATTCCAGGTTCTATAGAAAGAGAAAGATATATATTATATCTAGTATGTAGCAAGATCAAGATGACAGGAGAGCATTACATGCTCAGGGAGCACAGAATAAATGTTGCAGAGTGGCAGGAAATGAAAGAACTAGAGCATAAAATTACATCGGCAACTGTGCTGAGGAGTTTGCATTTTATTTCATTTTTTTTCTCTCAGAAAACAAAAAGCAGCCCTAGTGGATTTGATAACAGTAAGGGGCATTGGAATTGCATTTGGGAAATACCAGTTGAGCAGCAGTTTTGAAGATAGCATCAGGGAAGGTGGAGAAGGAGTAGCAGAAATGGAGCTAGAACTGTAGTGGTAGTTCCTAGAGATAAGTGATGATAGACGGATCACAGGGAGTGAGTGTGAGGTAGAGTAGAAAGGCTTGAAAACTCTGGCTTTGAACCATGGAGACCACATTATTTCTTTGAGTTATCTTTCCTGTTTGAAGAAGCAAAACTATGGTATAGGTATTGATTGGAAGGCCCCTAAAAATAAGAGTGGGTTGAGGAAGAAAAGAGGCTAATTTTTAAATAAATAGTTGCAAGAGCAGAAAGATTTAATTCAATTTAGGGTACTAGACTCTTTCTTTTATTACCTGGAGGTACCAGGAGTGATTATGGAGCCTAGTTCTCACCCAGGCAGAACCAGTTGGCTATAATAGCTGCATCCATTTGTTGTGTCTCCCAAACATTGTCCAATATAGTAGCCATTAGCCTCATGTGACTATTAAAATTAAAATTAATTTAAATGAAATAAAATTAGAAATTTAGTTCCCCAGTTGTACTTGCCACATTTCAAATGCTCAGTAGCAAAATGTGGTGAGTGGCTACCTGGTTGGCCAGCACAGATATTGCCAAAAGTCATGTTGGACAATGCAGTTCTAGATTTTCAGAGCACTCATAAAACAGTACAAGTTTGAATCATAAAATTAAGTGCATAACTAAGTGTACTTTGACATTTATAATTTCCTAACACTTATACAAGTACAGAGGCTTAACAATCATATTCTTATTCTATAATCAGCCTGGTTAATAACATCTGAATCTTAATAAAATGAGAAAATTTTAAATCCCTGAGTTCAAGGGGGATTTTTTCTTTTCCATCAGTAAGGGGCATAACTAAAAGCTACTCTGGCTCTTATAGAAGAACTGACAAAAAGAGCATGGTGATACATCAAAGGGCCCTCTGTAGGACATGCAGATTTTTTCAAAACATCTTATTTTCTTAATGCTGTTTCAGAATCACAATTTCTGTTTTTAAATTCATTCCTAAACTCATTGATGCCAGCTCTCACTAAAAGATGATAACATTTGGAATTACAGAATCATATTAGAGTGCAATTTCCAGTGCTTAATATGTGAAATATAGTTCATTACCTCTGACCCCTTGAAATGCAGGAGACAGAAAATTCCAAAATATCAGCCTTTAATAACAGCGTTGCCAAATGATGGACTATTTACTTCTGAGTAAAATGTACTTTGATTTTATAGGGAAAAATAAAGTTGTCCTCTATTTTTTAATTGCACACAACCTGCGTTCTTTAAATGTGACCCGTAGGTTAAAGGATGTTTCACACCTGGTGGCATGTTCGTGATAAACAGATTATTTCATCTTCCTTTAACATTATTTGAAAGTAAGATATTCAGGGTGGAAAATCAGTTGGAAATAATATAGGACAAAAAAGCAGGGCCAGCTGGAGTTAACTCATAACTCTGGCCCGTTTTTAACAGAACCCTACACATGATCTCATTTACTGGCTATAAGCTATCTGCATTCAGGTGTTCGTCGAACACTACACTCTTTTATCTATAGCACATCATCTTTTAGAGCAAACAAGTCTGCACTGTACTCTGGTAATTAAAGAAAAGTTTACCAGTGCTCTTGTCTAATTCAATCCTCACATTTTGAATTTCAATTCTCCTCTGTCAAAGTAGGTGCACGATTGATCTCCTTGTCCATACACTTCTCTTCTTCCTGTGTAAATGAATTGAAGACATCATTTCTATCATATCACTTTTTTGCTCAAAATTCTTCAGATTTTACATTTAACCCACCGAATAAAGTGTTGTCGTCAGCGTAACATGTTTTTAGCCTTCTAATCTGTTCTGGTCCACAATAGCTTACACCCAATTGCTTAAATGACACTTCACCACTGTCCCAGTACTCCTCCACATGGGAAGGGCATTTGCCCTCCAACTGCCTCACCTCCGCCTTGCTCCTTTTTCTCTATCCCAAGCATTTCGGCCTTCAAGTTACCTTTTCAGGTAGACTCAGTCTCTAGTGGTCTAAATTCCACCTAGTATTCCTCACTTTTCATGAAGTTTGTTAATTTACTACATCTATATGCTCCCTTGTGACCATTCTTGAAATGAAATTTAATTAATGATAAAGACTTATTTAAAACTGTTAGATGTGTCCCTCTTAGCTCCCTTGAGGGCAATTGTCATATAATACATTTATAAGATTATATTGGTGAGAGTGCACTGTAAGTATTTGTTGATTGAGAATTCAAAGAATAGGGACCTTAACCTGCTCTCTGACTCATATTGACCTTAGATATAATATAGATGAAATTTGCAAAATATATTGTCCTTTTTTATTGTGTTCAAGAATGCAGGGACAACGGATTTTCTTCTTTGAATCTTCAAGGTCTCTAAGATGCCTAATCATTGCTACTCTATATACAGAGTATATCTGATATATAGAGTATATCAGATACACAGAAGTATATCTGATATATAGAGTATATCAGATATACAGAATATATCTGAAGATCAGTCTATTTCTAAAATAACATTAATGTATTCATGCAGTTACCTTTGAAAACAATATGAGTTTTAACTTGTCTGCCTATAAATATTATATCATCTGAAGTAACTAATGTAATTATTTCTGTGTTAATTATAAAACATATTTCATCCAGTAGGAATAAAAACAAAATACTTTATTTACTTGTTTTAATCTTGATTTTTTAATAAAGAATGATTTGAGCGACTTCACAGCTAATGGAGGTATCTTGAGAAGATCTTTTATATTTAAAAAGAACTTAGGTAACATGAGAGTTACTTAGAGGCCTTTCTAACCACAAAATATCTCCTTTAACTATATCTTCTTTTGAAGAAATACAAACATTTGAAATTACTAATGACCAGTTGGTATCCTCTAAAAGTGCATCTAAGAGATTCAATAAATTATCCAGATTTCATAGAAATAACTTACGCAGTTTTATCTCCCATTGTCACTTTGTGTATTAGACAATCCTTGTGGAATGAAATCAAGGATAGCCAAGCTGGGATAAAAGCATGATAAAAAGTGTTTGGTGCAGTAAGAGACTTTAGCAGCCAGAGAACAAAACTAGAATGAGGAATGTCTAGCATTAGCTATTGAAAACACTAAGGATTTTCCAAAATGTACAGGGAGAGTGCCAAAGACAGATTTTGATTAGATGCAGTTATCTGAAATTTGATCCCGGATGTGAATTTAAAACAATAAACTACTGTGATGTGTATATGCAAAAATGCATCGCCTGTATTTGTCTATCCTATTCATTGCATAATTATCATGTTTATTCCTTCAAATGACTACTTTAAGTGTGCAAATTAGCTTGATTACGTGTTTGTGAGAATTGTACATATTCAGTTTTATACTCATTAATTCAAAGTATAACTTCAAAATGAACCCAATTTTCCTCCTCTGAATTGTGTTGGCTCAGTTTAAATGTCTTGTTTGGAACTTTATTAGGGCTTTCTCATAGAGAAACATAACGTAAGTGTTTCAGCCATTTGAATTAGGAGAATTTCTATGATTTGCTGCTGAGTAGATTGCACCCACATAGGTCATGAGAGCAGACAAAATTGATGGCTAGAATAGGGTAGACCCCGTTTCTCATTAGGCCAGAGAAGTGTCAGGTAAGCAGGTGATAAAATGAGAAGTCAGGAATGGAGCTAGTCTGGAGCTTGGTTATTAGGTCAAAACCAGGGAATTTTAAATAGGGCAGGCGGGAGGAAAGGACTCTGCCTATGCAGAAAGAGCAGCAGGAATAGAAACCACAGCAGGTGAGGCAGCTGCACTGGGGCTGGGGAAAGAGCTTGACTTGCAGGCATGCTATGGCCATGCTGCCTGGAGAACACTCGGCCGTCTGCAGACTGCCCTACATGGCTTTCTCAGTGTTCGTGAGCGGCGCCAGCAGTCCAGCACTTGGCTCCGATTTTAACTGACAGCGTAGATCTGCCTTGTTCTGTATACTTACTAGGAAATTTTATCTCTTAATCAGTACCACCTGTTTGAAGAGGGAAAACACCACCACAAAACAAAGCACCTGTATACAGGGATTCACTCTTTTAGATTAAAACAAGCAAGGCAAAACAAAAAGATCAATAGATCGTTCTAGATAATCAGAAAGCTAGACATCATCCTTTTGTCCCTCTCCTGCTCTTACTATCCCAACGCTCCTTCTGAATTATGCCTTGGTGTGAATTCATTGTTTTATACGTATTTGTAAGAAATAGTTCAATAAACTTGAATTCAATATTTAGTATGCAAATATTGGTTAAGGCAAGAGGATTGGAGTTAGACATACCTGGCTTGAAATCCTTTCTATGTTTATTTCTAATTGTGCCAATTTAGAAAAGTTAGGTAAACGTTTTGAGCTTCATATCGTTTTCTTAATAATAATAATTACTTATAAGTGATTATAAAGATCAAAATAAGGTGGCGTGTACTAAGCACTTAGGAACGCCTGAGCATGCAGCGTGTTCTAAACAAAACCTAGATGCCAGTATTACTACAGTTGTTGGGGACACAGTTTCATAAGAGAACCTACAGAAGGAACTGTTTTGAGTCTCATTCCCAGGATAGGGGTCCAACTCCTGATCAGCTGGTCTGTTTTTAATTTTATTGATTCCTCAACTCCAGCAACTTTTATAATTTCTTGTCTCTTGGCTACTGTGAAGCATTGAGATACATTTTTAACTCCCTCAGCAACAGCAGAAGGCTTTTGGGCATGCGATTTTAAGTACTAAACTCCCATCTATTTTTTTATCCTATTTTTTAATATATCATTTGTTTACTTGTATTTATATAACATATATTGATATTCAATCATAAGTTTTCTAATTTTACACTTAATTCTAAGTGCCAAAGTGTGGGATATTAATAAGTTGTTCCTGGCCGGGTGCATGGGCTCATGCCTGTAATCCTAGCACTCTGGGAGTCCGAGGCGGGCGCATTGCTCAAGGTCAGAAGTTCAAGACCAGCCTGAGCAAGAGTGAGACCCCTGTCTCTACTATAAATAGAAAGAAATTAATTGGCTAACTAATATATACAGAAAAAACTAGCTGGGCATGGTGGTGCCTGCCTGTAATCCAGCTACTTGGGAGGCTGAGGCAGCAGGATTGCCTGGGACCAGGAGTTTGAGGTTGCTGTGAGCAAGGCTGACGCCACGGCACTCACTGTAGCCTGGGCAACAAAGCAATACTCTGTCTCAAAAAATAAAAAAATAAAATAAATAAATAAATAAATAAGGTGTTCCTTACCTAAAAGTGTAGACTATTGATACAAAAAAATAGGCATTATTCCCTGTAACTACAGTTGATCCTTGAACAACTTGAGTTTGAACTGCACAGGTTCACTTATACACACATTTTTTTCAAAAAATATATTGGAGGCCGGGCGTGGTGGCTCACACCTGTAATCCTAGCACTCTGGGAGGCCGAGGTGGGCGGATTGCTCGAGGTCAGGAGTTCGAAACCAGCCTGAGCAAGAGCGAGACCCCATCTCTACTATAAATAGAAAGAAATTAATTGGCCAACTAATATATATATATACAAAAAAAAAAAAAATTAGCCGGGCATGGTGGCGCATGCCTGTAGTCCCAGCTACTTGGGAGGCTGAGGCAGCAGGATTGCTTGAGCCCAGGAGATTGAGGTTGCTGTGAGCTAGGCTGACGCCACGGCACTCACTCTAGCCAGAGCAACAAAGCGAGACTCTGTCTCCAAAAAAAAAAAAAAAATATATTGGAATATTTTTTGGAAATTCGCAACAATTTGAAAAAACTTACAGATGAACCCCATAGCCTAGACATATCTAAAAAATTAAGAAAAAGTTAGGTATGTCATGAATGCATAAAATATGTGTAGATATTAGTCTATTTTATCATTTATTACTGTAAAATACAGACAAATCTATTATAAAAGTTAAAATATATCAAAACTTACACATACAAACCACTTATAGACCATATATAGTGCCATTTTCAGTCCAGATAAATATAAAGATGCGGTATTAAATCACAACTGCATAAGTCAACTGTTGTACATATATGACTGTAATAATTTTGTAGTCACCTCCTGCCGCTTTTGAGGTGAACTCAAGTACTGCAAGTATCCGCTTAAAATGTCACGTGACACTCTCACCTCTGCGTGAGCAGTTAATGTCTCCAGTAAATTGTGGATTGCAGTAAAAAATGATCTGTCAATTATTTTCGTGTAGTTTCCATCGTGTTTAGTGCAATACCGTAAACCTTGAATAACACCACGGGACCCCTACGAGGTAGCACTATTGATACTGGAAGTGCTCCCAAGAAGCAGAAAAAAGTCATGGCATTACAAGAGAAAGTTGAATTCCTTGATAGGTACTGTAGATTGAGTGCTGCAGCAGCAGGTGTCGCCATTTCAGATGGACAATTCTTCTGTACAAGACAGCATAAACTTAATGCAGCAGAGTACTGTAAATGTATTTTTTCTTCCTTATGATTTTCTTAATATCGTTTTCTTTTCTCTAGCTTACTTTATTGTAAGAATACAATATATAATACAAATGAGGTACTAAATATGTGTTTGTTGAGTGTTTATGTTACTGGTAAGGCTTCCAGTCAACAGTAGACTATTAATAGTTAAGTTTTTGGAAAGTGTAAAGTTATATGCTGATTTTTGACTGTGCATGGGGTCAGTACCCCTAACCTTCAAGTTGTTAAAAGGTCACCTGTAGTTGGAAATGTGGATTACAGAATACTTTCTTCAACACACTGGTCAACTGATGATTCATATTTATTCTTAGATTGATTATCTTGACATGTCCTTGTTGTATCCTAAGAACTTACAGAATTCAAAATCTGCAACTAGATATGTACAAACCTTCTGAAGTACTTTATTCACCCAATCCAAGGAAATATTTCCCCTTTAAAAACTTCTACAGCTTTAGCCTGTGTTGTATTCTTTCATACGTAAATGATAAATTTATTAAAAATGCCTACCAAAGTCTGAAATTTCTCTGATGAATAACATAGTCTAAGCTCAATCAAAGCCACGATTAGCATTATTTTGCCCTCCTAGTTGCTAAGGCTGCTGGCTGGAAGTAAAATAAGCACAGTGATAATTACATAATTTTATACCAGTTAGCTGACAAGTGATTTCAACTCATTGAAATAGTCATTTTGGAATATATTAATATAGTTGTAAATAATCAACAAAATCTAAGAGCTTTGTAAAACTTTAATTCCTAGATCTTAGAAAAAATGTATATACTTTGTATTGGCTATATTCCTAAGTATGAGAAAAGCCAATAATATTGGTATAATTTGAGTATGTTTTCCTACTTTACATTCTAATGTTTCTAACATACCGCATGAAAATGAAGCATTCATAATTTTACATTTTAAGTATACTTAGAAAATTATATCAATCAAAGGATATCTCAAAGTATGATTTGTGAAATAAAGATTTAAGAATTCCAAACACCCTTTTAAAGGCTTGCCTTGCTATTTTTTTTTTTTATCCTGTTAGAATTCTGTACTTTAGGGCATTCTGATGTTAAATAAATTATTGTAATATTATAATTTAGGCTATAAATTTAGTTAAAAAAAGAAACACAAATGATATATGAAGGCATGTGGCCAACAATAATCTTGTTTTCATTGCTTAGGAAATTGAATTTCTTCAAGTTCTAAAAATCAAAGTCTTTATGACTAATGATCTCTTTCCTTTCCAGTAACCAGATAACTATTAGGCTTTTCTTTGGGAAGGAAAACTAGAGAGTCTGGCTTATTAGGTCTTTCCTATCTCTGTTTCTTTTTACTTTCTTTCTTTTTATATTTTCTTTTATAGTTCAATAAATACTACAGTCTTTATTTTTCTGTTTTCACTAGATCTTAACTTAAAATCCCTCCGTCATTGTATGTTGAGTACCAATATGGAAAGAATTCATATCAGTGTATTTCAAGGATTAAATTTTAGGCAAGAGTCACTACTTCTATGGCAGGATGCTGGATTGCTGGAGCGATACCTAACCACAAAGTAGCTACCATTTTCTCAGCACACACCAAGAATCCTATCATAAACTGCAACTGCTCTATCACTCAAATTGCTGCACCACAGTCATTTCCTAAATACAACATGATTTCCTTCTGGCTTGTCAACTATTTAGGTATGACTGGTTTTTGTTGTTGTTTTGTTTTTATCCTCATTGGGATATTCATTCCACTGACTCTTCTACTTTCTTGCATTTTATCAGCTATGCCCCCTTTTTACATTTGACGATTTCAAAAGAAACTATCCATCCCTAAACTTGCATACACACCCACTCTGTCCTTTTTCATTCCCTCCGGGTTGTGGTTGGATACCTCAAAATGCATCAATTATATGCCCTTCCATGCTCTCAAGAAACTAGGAGTCGAATTTTCCCTCTTTCTCTTGAGGTTCAACTTCTACTTCTCTAGGAGGTTCTTCCGCTAAATTTTAAGACAAGCAGTTTTAAAACAACACAACATATTATAGAACAACAACAAATCTTTGTTCAATTTCTCATCACCCTGAAATTACTTCTAATTATGCCTATGTCTCTCTCTTCCACTAGAAAGTTTTTTATGTTTCGATCCAAGACATTGATAAAATTCAGCATGGCATAATGAAAATATAAAGTTACTTTATGTGTAATATAAATAACAGAAAGAAACACTGTAATGCTGCAGTCCCCAATCTGCAGGCTGTGTTCTGGTACCAGTTCATGGCCTGAAAGGATCTGGAGTACACAGCAGGAGGTGAGTGGAAGGCTAGCGATCTAATAAACATCATATGAATTTACAACCCCTCCCCAGTGAGTGCATCATTGCCTGAGCTCTGCCTCCTTCCCTGCCCCCCATCCATGGAAAAATGGTCTTTTATGAAACGAGTCCCTGGTGTCAAAAAGGTTGGGGACTGCTGCTGTAATGTCATAAAAATTTTAAAGTTACTTTTCTCTTAAACTTTATTATGCCGACATATATAAGTCATCTTTAGGATTGAAAAAATATATTTGTCTAGTTGAATTGATTAATTCAATGAATTCTTCATTGAATTGATGAAAATATAAATTGTCTAGTTGTGTGACTAGTCTCTGAGTCTGTTTCTTCACTTGTAAATATTAGGGGTTGCATTTGGTCCATTCAAGTTCTTTTACAGTAGGATGGTGAAATTTAAATCTTATCTGTTGCTCTTGACCAAGCAAAATGTTTGTGCTTTGATATGTGTGCTATGTACAATATTTTTACATGAACGTAGGAGCTCTCTTCAAAGCTGTATGTTTCTGGAAGGCATTGAAATACTTAAATTATAATTAGTTCACACAACTATTTTCCCATGAGCAAACTTGACAGCCATAATTAATTAAGGAATAGAATAAACCTTAGTTTATTATTTGCTTATTGATTTGTATAATACCATCCTTTAAAATTGCATTGGGAGTAGCACTTTATGCACAGATTTGTTAAATATAAAATTATTAATTTTTTGAAAATATGCATGTTAGATAATAATCTTAAATGCTATATTTCAAAATCTGGGGAAAATACAGATTTATTTCTAAATAAATCTGCTTCATTTGTATGTATTTCTAAATGATAGTTTGTTCTATCCTTAGGTTGTAATTCTTGGCACTCTTGATCTAACTATAAATATACTAAGAATAATAATGTAACAAAGAGTAATAGAGCTGTATTACTTACTATAGGTGGATGTGTGCTTGTTAGGTAAATATTGAGTGTACAAGTGTAAAAAGAAGTTTGATCGTGATTCAGGTATTTGGAGTCAAATTTTAAAGTCTTTACTAGTCATGAACTGTAGTTTTGCCAATAGTCCGTCAGCATACACCGTCAGAAAAGAGCCGGAGAAAGTCATAATCAATCTGTGATTTTTCATCAACCAAGAAAGATGACAGATCTGAGATAGCTTTCCTTATACAGGGTCTAAAGTACCAATATATGTATGCATTGCTTTAGTGATAATGAAAACTGACTTTGTGATCTCTAGTAATCTTTCAAGGATATTTCCATGGAAGGCTAGGAAATTGCAACCTTATGTAGAATGAGTTAAATTTGCCATATTTCTTTTATTCAATTTTAGAGAATGGATTCAGTTATGCTATTTTGCATTCTTATTTAAATTTTTACATGAGAATGAGGTCCTTGCATTGGAATGTTACATGTCCTATGTGAAATTTAGCCATCTCCTCTAGAAGCTTGACCTTCTGCTATTCTGCATATTTACTGGCTGGACATTTCACCTGTTCCTCTTAGTTTAGTAAAGCTATAAATAGGAAGAAGAAGTAGAAAGGTTATCCAATCAAAATGCAGAATATGGATAAAGGTCAGGGTGGTAGGGCATGCAATTCTAATTCCCAATATATATCAGACAATAAAAATCTGACACCTCATTCTTGTGGCAAAAATTGTAATAACAGAATTGAAAATACTGTGCAAATTATTTTTCATACAGGACTGTAGAGTTGAAATAAAGTAATAATATTTGTCCATTTTCATTAAACTTTTAGAATTATACTCCAATGCTTATAAAAAAGAAGCCATATATATAAAATAGAAAAACAACAAATATATATTTGAAAGTTCTAGATTTTTACACATGTCCTTTTTATTTATTAATAAATTATAGTCTGAATTATATATAGGTAAAATAAAACATATGTGAAATAAATCATAGGGACTTAGAAATCCAAACTTTGAAATAAATTAACCTATGGCAAAAATTATTGATAATATAAGAAGTTTTTTTCTTTCCATTTAAGTTATAATATTTACAGATATGTATTGGCATTTGTGGTAAAAGACTGGGAGTATTTGAGGTTGAATAATGGCTCCCCAAAATATAGTCACAAGGAAGAAAGCAAAAAACTAGGAAAATATGGTATTCTGGAAGTCCAATCAAGAAAATGTTTCAAGGTCCTGAATAGTTTTTATTTAATTAGCCATTGAAGAATCATTTATTTTTTCTATTGTAAGTATGAAGTTTTTTGACTGTTAATAAAAGAATTTGTCAACCATTAAAAAAAAAAAAAGAAAAAGAAAATGGTTCAGGGATGAAAGAAAGATCATGTGTCCAAAGATGATACATCACGTAAAATGAAGATTGAAAAGTAACCATTGATTTTATGAAGGTGGAGGTCCATGGTGATCCTCATAGGAATTTCAGTAGAGCCATCTGATTGCAAACTTACTTTATCTTTACCCTGAAACAAACTTTTTCACAGTATCTGCAGAAACTAGTTCCATGCATTTGATAAATATTCTATGAAATTTGGTGAAATTTTAATGATTGCCTTAAGTTGCAGGTATATCTCTTTCCCAAAGACCGTGGTTCCTAAGATCAACATATAAGAGTTAGAGACAGACAGAATAAGAGGATGAAAATCATAAACAGTTAGGCTAAACAACTTTTTTTTTTTCCTGAGAGTCTTGCTCTGTTGCCTAGGCTAGAGTGTCGTGGCATCACCCTAGCCCACAGCAACCTCAAACTCCTAGGCTCAAGCAATCCTTCTGCTTCGGCCTCCCTAGTAGCTGGGACTACAGGCATGTACCACCATGCCCAGCTAATTTTTTCTGTATATTTTTAGTTGGCCAATTAATTTATTTCTATTTTTAGTAGAGACGGGGTCTCGCTCTTGCTCAGGCTGGTTTTGAACTCCTGACCTCAAGCAATCCACCTGCCTCGGCCTCCCAGAGTGCTAGGGTTACAGGCGTGAGCCACCACGCCCAGCCAACTAAACAACTTTTTAAAGGAGTTTTCTCATAAAGGGAAGAAGAGAAATGGGGCAGTGGCTGAGGGCAAAAGTTGGGCCATGAAAGACTTTTTTTTTTTAATATGGCAATAGTAACAGGATATTTATATGAAAGAACTATTGTTGCTAAAGAGGCAGTGGAGAGAGAATTGCTGGAGCAAGTCATCGAGAAAGAGAAAAAGGATGGGATTCCGGGCACAGCTGTGGGGAGTTAACTAGAGGTGAGGCATGTAATGACTCTTAGGTATAACAATGGCCAAGAGTTATGGAAGGAGTGGTGTTGGAGGGAGTTCTAGTGATCCTGACAGTGAACATATTCAAAGAATAAGGTAGAGCGACCCAACACTGATGGATGATTCCAAACAAGAAGATAGAGGTGGGGTTGTTTAGGGACGTATGATTCACAGCTGACATTTTTCCAAATGATTTGGAAATATCAAATGAGCAAGGAAGATGCCAAGAAGAAACCAGATGATAGAAGGTATGTGGAGCCGGGGGAACCCACACTACAACTTCAGGGGGCTGTAAGGGAAGCAGTGTCTACAAGGGAGAGCAAGAATATGAAGAGAAGGATCAGAGAAGAGAGTGAGGTATAGGGTGTTTTGCTAATAATTAACCATGAGTTCCAGGGGGGTCACTGGAGGAGGTTCTAGAGTTGGAGAGAAGTGAAAGATGAGGTCCACTAAAGGGAATAAAACCAGATGACCTGGATTTTTTGTGGTGACAGACCTAATGAGTAGTAGAGGACATGATGAGATTAGACCTAAGGTTCCAAGGTAGTTTATGGTGCCAAGGATATGAGTTATGTGCTGTGGAGGAGATTTAAGGGACCTACGAAGAGGAAGCAGATTTCTGGGGCTCCCACCTAATGACTAATGGGGAGGTAAAGGCCTCTGCCAAGGCCATGTTGCTGTGAGTTCATAGAACTCCTAAGATCCCTTCTATCTGCAGCTGAGGCTGTCATGGAGGTCAGCAGAAGACCCACATGCCTCACATCTCAGGGATTCTGTTTGGTCCCTACTTAGAGAAGAAGAGGAAGTACCTTCGCCAAGTGTGCTTAATTAAAATCATAATGGAGGTCATTTAAATACAATGTTGTTGAAATGAATACCTAATTGATCCTCAATCAAGTCCATGGAATTATTAAAGATAATCATTACTTGATTCATAGAATGGATGTGATTTTAAAAGGTGGTGTGGTATATTCACCCTAGCTCAGCAGGGCTGTAGCTAAATCAGACCAGGCAGATACATTATCATGTGTACTAACCATGAATAATCTTTCTTATGGCTAAGAACAGTTAAGAGTTGACTGGGAATGATACCTTGACAAAAATTGAAGACAGAGAATTGTATTAAAATGTTTCATCTGATTACCAAATACTGGAGCCATGTTGTCAGAAACCACCACCCCAGTAAGGGTTTGGGCATGGGACAGGTTTAACATATTGTTTTAACACATTACTTGTACTGAGAAAGTTGTTTTAAACAATAAATTCTATCTCTACTATTCTATTTAAAAGGATTCTATCATTATGATCAACCATTAAGATCAACTATATTAACTTCCGTTTTCCTTACATTTTCTTACAGACTCTGTCTCTCTTTTGCTCTCTCTCCTTCTCTCTCTGTCTCTCTCTCTCTCTCTCTCATACACACACACACACACACACACACACACACACACACACACACACACCCCGTAGTAGCAGAGAACACAAGGAGTGGTTAGCTTAGAACTACTTGCCAACGCTTTAACTCAGCCCTTATGCTAATGTTACACCAACTTGAGTAGAGAAGCATGACGATTTCTCTACAGTCCATATGTGGGAAAATCAGAGTGCCCAGGAGAAGTCCTATGCAGGCAGAGCTAAATAGTCAGATTCACCATATATGTAATTTTAAAATATTTTGTTTAGGTACAAACACCAAAATGAGAGACTATTTTAAAATATCTTGTCAGGTTATAATACAAAAAGCAATTTAGGATAAGAAAGTTTACCAAAGAAACTTTCAGTGATCATAGAGAATTAGGCACTGGCATTATGGAGCACCCGAGTGGAGCACCACTGAATCAGATCCGTGTAGCTGGGTGGTCCTCTGTCACTGTGACATTATAGCTAACACGGAGATAGGCTTGAATAGGAAACAAGATTACCAGCAATGCTTTTCACATTAAATTATCCTGGAAACACATTGAACATTAACTGGACGTTACATATTGATATGTATTTAAAAAATGAGGGCTTGTAAAGTAGCATGGTGCTTCTCATTGTATTTCATTTAGTAGAAACCGTTTAATTGTTTTCATTGAACTGTTTAAAGGCTGAATACTAACATGCTTCTAAGTTGAACTAGGGCTATAGTGCTTGCATTTATAAGAATTTGGCATAGTTTCCATCTAATTAGTCATGTAGACAAAGGAAGACATGAAAAGCAAATTAGCAAAACAAAAATTATAAACTATAAATTCTCAACGCTGAGAACTGAATAGAAAAGGAACTAAGGAGAACTGGGAGTCTTTCCCAAAAATCAGTACTTGAAAAGCCAAATAATATTGAACACCAGTGAGGACTGATTAAAGTGCCTTTCCTAAGACAACAAAATATTGATAAAGTCAAAAGGAGTTCTGATAAGGGAAAAGTGGTGTTTTATTATACATTTCAGGGCCTTTACGCCCAGGTAATACTAGGAAGAAGAATATACAAAGGGAAGAGCCAACATTTTGATGTTGTTTGTTGTAAAAGAATGATCACTAAATAATTAATTAAAAATGTATACCAAAATTATAGAAACCCATAGCAATGTCAAGTCTAGAAGATATAGAGAAAGCACTACATGAATAGTATATGAAATATGCAAATAATGTCTCAGAATATGCACATGGCCATAAATATATTTTTAATATTTTCACATTTTAATATAAAAGGTAATGTTATATTTAAGGACTACCACTATATTTTCATATAATTGCCTCAAATCTTTTTTTTAAATAGGCAGGGTATAAATAAATAAGCAAGCATATATTTAATTAATACATTTATAGTGTTGCAATCAGGAGATTTATGTAATAATATGCCAGTAATGTGTTTATCCATATTCCTATTTGGTCTCAAATGAAAACAAAATATTTTATCCAAGCATAGACTTGTATACTTGTCCTTTATTCTTTATATCTTATTTTCTGTACCATTGTTCAGATAGATGTAAAAAAATAGTTTATTTTGTTTTTTAAAATATTTTAAAAGCATTCCAAAGCATATAGTTTTTAAGGATTACATTGTATTTGTAATTTTGTGTGAAGAGTTTGATTAAATAAATATTTTAAAGAAGAATGAAGAAATGACTCACAATAATAGGAAGGAGAAAATAGGTTATTTCCTAATAACATAGTGTGTTGAAAGAATTGGCCTGAACATAAGTTTAACACAGGAACTGGAATTGATAGTCCAGAAAACATGAGTATTTTGTTGATCTGAGGCAGAAAGGGGTGACTAGGTAAAGAAAAAAGATCAGTTATAAGGAGTCATCATATATATAACATGGTCAAAACCAGGTCAGGTCCTCATTGAGTTCCAGTTCATGTGTGTTCTGTTAGAGGCATTTCTTGCCCTGTACCCAGATAGGGACCTGCAACCAAAGGACCAAGCAGAAGTAGAAATTATATATGGAGTTGTTAATAAGAAAGGAGATTCTGTTTCTATACCTAGTGATTTACAGGACCCTTGAAGAGAGAGAATATAAGGAAAAGCAATGTCCAGGCAGCACTGGTTACCTCTAGATCCCTCTTGACACTTTAGAGGGAAAAAAAAATTCTCCTCCTCTACATTTCTGTGAAGCTAAGTTCCTTGAACCTTTTTTTTTTAGAACTACACATCCTTTAGTGATTTCTCAACATCACAGTCTTGAGACAAAGAGTAACTTTTGCTGCTGTTATGTTAATGACTCTCTCTTCCCAGCATTATCAAGTAGACAAGTAATTCAACTATAAAAAAATCAATTTTGCAGTTACTCAAGTACCAGTATCTGGACATCCTCCTGCCAATTATCTGAGCTTTCTCTCCTTGGGGTGGTCTTTGCTTTTTTGAAAACAGTACATTGTGTCCTTATCTGATAGAAATGAAGTATTGAAAGAAGTCTGAAGTGGAGCTACACCTTGCTGGGGAAATTTTAATAATCACAAAACAGATCCACCAAATAAGACATGATTTTTGTTATCAAATCACTCGTAAGACATATATTTTTTTATTTGAGTTCTAAAGCATTTAAAAGACATTAGAAACAAGGAGCTAGAACTTGCAATGTTCAAACATATCATATCAAGACAATGACTTAAATTTGTCTCTGGGGAATTTAATTTTCAATTTGTAGCATAAGCAAGGTTACTTGTCGATAGTTCTTAATAGACAAAGAAAAGCCTAAATGAGAACAAAAAATGGAATTGGCAGTACAATAAAAATGAGAGAGTAAGTATGAGTTCTATGTTGGATCACTGCAATTTATATTCATTAAAATCACTCAGCTTGATAAACTAGCCTTTTTAAAATACCAAGAACAAATTGTTAAAGAACTGACATTATACTTTTGCCTAGTTAGATAATCAGTTCCTTGTTATGGAAACAGAACTAGCATCCCGGAGGATTTGAATGAGTATCTGGCTTTGTGGCTTGTGCAAGTAGCACTGATGCAGGTCCCAAAGGTTAACTGTTGAATGGTTTTCCACATTCACATGCCTGTGTGGTCCAGAATCCAAATGCAGTCTTGGTGAAAGTAAGTTTCACTGGAAGTTGGGAAGAAGAGAATGAAGTACTTTGGATTAATTGAGGGGGCAGTGAGTGATTAAAAAACCTGTTTTTGACTCACAGTAGATCAGCCTGGATAGCTGTATATAAGGCAAACTCAACATTTGGCAATTGACTTTCCTTGTTAAATATGACTTCAGGCATAGCAAGCATAACCTTTGTTGCAGTAGGTATATGCATTGGTTCAGCATGAAACATCTCTAAGACAGTAAAAGGCAGAATCAGAGGCCACATGATTCATTCAACTATATGTGCTCATGACTATGGTATTCTGATGAACCTTGTTTTTAGTTTATATTTCTATACCTAATAGGAGATAGGCATTATTCTCACCCCCATTGCCCAGATAACAGACTTTTCTGAGATTCCTCAGTCAGAACAGAAAAATATCTCTCTACCAATCCTTGTTTCTCACTTAGCGCTCTGTTATTTTTTTCTTATGACACCCTGGTATTTTCCCATGAAAATAGCCCTCTTACTTTTGTGACTTAATCAAAGGAAAATTCCAACATATGCACAGGGAAGTAAAACCTAAATGAACAACACAAAGTGCTTTCAACATGTTCATTTATTCATTCACTCATCATCTAAGCAGTTGATATTGATAGCTTACTACTATATGTTAAATTTTACCATTTACTGGTGATTAAAAAAATTGAATAAGCTACAAATCACTTTCAAAGAAGATCAACTTCTTTTTAATCCAGCAAACATTTTTAACTTTACATTAAACCTCTTTGAGCATGTAGCAACACATATGCCAGGTTCAAGCTGATAATAGAGGCCAAAGCATTTGGGAAAATAGCAAATTAGCATTTGTTTAACCATCACTTATTGTCACCTCAGTTTGTTTTGGTCAAGGTGCTAAATGCTAAAGACAAAAAAAAATAAATAAATTAAAAATTAGAATTGTGAAATTTTTGTTCTTAAATTTGACACATCTGGAAACTACTTTAAGTAGAAAATAGGTTATAAGTAGTATCCCTAAGTGTTAAATTCTGTACAATTTTTACATCTCAAATAATAAGTGTGAAAACATTAAATATATTCTAACTGAACAATATGGTCCTACCCTCAATTATTAGATAATCTCTCTCTATTCACAAGTTTCTAGAAATATAATACTTGCAAATAGAAAATTCTATGACAAATACAGCATTCTACATAACATTTTTTCCCCAATGCTTTTTCTGATTCTTTCTGGGAGAAAGCTTCTGTAATATTGATGTGTTGAGGGTCTTTAACACATCATTTTTAACACTTGAAGTCTTGACTTTTGGCAACACTGAATCACTCTAAGTAAAGAAACTGTTTTAAGACAGTTTTGGCAGTAGCCTTCTCTGCAGGTAGGGGGTGAAGTACCAACTAAAAGAACCGGACTGAGAGTGTGCGTATGTGCTAGGAGGGTAGGCCGTAGTGTGGCTCCCTAGAGATGAGTTAAAATTTGACTCCTTTTACTTAGCATGTGTTCTTTGCACGTGTGTTTTTTGCACGTGTGGTTTTACTTAGTTCTAATACCAGCCATAGGACTCATAGAATAAGTGCCAAACTCCATGACTTTGATAACCTCATTTTGCTTTGACTTTTGCATTCCAGCTTTACATCCACCAGTATTGCCTGGATTTTTAATTAGATCTTAATTTGAAGTTCAATTCTTAGGCATTTTGGCATTTTTTTCAAAGTGCTAATATTATAAAATTATAAAATTCTTCAAAATAAAAGTTTTGGCATCCAAATCATAAAGGCACCAAGAGCACACTTCACTCTAACAGTATAAAGCAATATGAGATGCACTGGGTTACCAGGTTTTCAAATAAAAATATATACAACACAGAGCATACTTATACTAAAAATATAGTAGTTGTTTATCTGTAATTCAAATTTAACTGGGAATCTTATACATTATCTGGTAACTGTAAGTGCAGACCTGAAAGAAATATAAAATTATAAGTAGGCCATACATTAATTCTCCTGACCATATACAAAATTACCAAAAGTGAAATTACTAATTCAATAATATGGGTTTATGTTTACATATTGAATGAAATTACTTTTGATGACAGAAAGGAGACCAGAATTGCTTTTCATATATACAAATTAAATTACTTTCAAGGACAGGAGGCCAGAACTTATTCCCAGGAAGCTTTTCATAGTAAACTATAAAATTCATATCACCTGCCATGTTTTAGATAAATAATGTTTGGCCCAAATTTCAAAAAGTATATTTTCACTATTAGAAATATGACTGTTAGAAAATATACTAGATTGATAATCAGAGGAGAGAAGTGTCTTTATCTTTAGTTTTCTAATTGCTCTACTTTTAAAAGTGCTTTTAAATCTAAATACTTAAAAAATATAAAATCTAATGAAAAAGATTAAAAAGAAAAGAAGTTGCATGCTAAGAGAGATGTGTATACCTGATTCTAATAGCAGTGGACAACTGAGTAGACTATTTCTTTGCTTAAATACTTTAAAAACTAAATGTGATTCAGTTAAAAAACAAAAAAATTGAATTTAGAGTATCTAGATTCTAGTACTGGCCCTACCACTTTCTAGCTGTGTGTCCTTGGCAAAATTACTTACCCTTTTTATGCCTCAGTTTATTTTTCTATGAAGTAGGGATAGTAATATTATCTAACTCGAAGAGTTCTTTTGAGCACTAAATGAGTTAGCATAAAATGAGTTAGTGTAAAATGTCTGACTCATGTAAGTACTGTGTAAGTGTTCATGGCAGCTATTATTATTCATTATTAATGTATATAAGGCAGGATTTTTTGTTTGTATGTTTTTACTTTTATTTTTTAGTCCATTGAACTTTGGCCAAATATAAGAAGATGCTAAGATACAAAAAGTTGCCATATGATTTTTTTGGAAACAATGCTAGGGAGAAGTTGGGAAAACCCTAGAAAAAGCAGTAAGAATAGCAACTATGATTTCAGAAGTCTCCTTTAAAAGGATCTTAGCAAGTTTCACAAATAGGTATTTAGCTTCCAGTAGCAACTTCCTATTTCTGGTAAACGTGTAACACAAATAGCAAACTGTTTTAGTCCACTTAGGCTGATGTAACAAAACATCATCCACTGGGTGTCTTAAACAGCAGATATGTATGTCTCACAGTTATGGAGGCTGAGAAGTCCAAGATCAAGGTACCTGCAGATTCTATTCTGAGTGAGAATACTCTTCCTGGCTTCAGGCAATGCTTCTTGTTCTATCCTTCCTGGCAGAGAGAGGAAGCTCTAATATCTCTTCCTTCTCTTATAAGGATACTAATTCCATCATAGGGGCTCTACCCTGATGACCCTAAACCTAATTATTTCCCAAAGGCTTCACCTCCTAATACCATCACATTGGAGGTTAAGGCTGAACATATGAACTCGGGGAGGGGAGGGACATAAACATTCAGTCCATCACACAAACCAATATCAGTTTGACTGAGTATACTCACACTGAACACCCTCGTCCACACAGCGGTTGACTGGGAACATCATCCTCCAGGAGAACACAGGATATTACAGAGCCCCTTGCCTTTCATACAATTTTTGCCTGGTTTCTTTATAAACAGTCTTAAGTGTTTTGCTTTTTTTTTATTCTGCCTTACCCCATCCCCATTTATTTTCTTTTCAAAATTAAATGTGAACAGGAAGAATGATACTAAGAGTGATTGGGAACAGCAGTTGTGCATTATAACTGGATCTGGTCCACCATGGTGTTCCTTTCTATTAGCACATCAATATTCTCTTGAAAAGACGGCATATGGCAGAGAGGAAAATGACTCACAGCTGATATGCAGTCCAGCTGTGTGTAAGTGATTTGTCTTCAGATGGGGTTAAAAATAATTTCCTGATCAGATTTAAACTTTATAGAGACATATGTTTACCTGTGTCTCAGATGCATAGAAAGTTGATATTTTATCTGAACATGTATCAATTTTTTTTTCTTTGTAGGAACAGGATTTGATGTAAAATTTAATATCTAAGTGGGAGGAATAAGTATAAGTTGAAAATAAAAATTTGTTAAGATTAATATTAGGTCCTCACATTGAAGATGCTAACAAAATATAATTTATAATTAAATAGATTCACAAGAAAACAAAAATGTTTATCACTTTTATTATGGATTTAAGTGATATAATTATAGAGTAAAAAGGTCAAATTCAAGTAGTTGAATATTTTATTGTTATTTAATCTTAAGAGAAATATTATTATTTCTAAATAGTACTTTCCTGAGTGATCTCTATAAAAGAATCCATAAGAAGTTCATGAATATATTTTCATAGGATTATATAATTGAACTTTAGATTTAAAATGCATTTATATTTAGTGAATTTTAATGAAGAATGGAATAAAAAAACATTTTAGTTGTTTTGGAGAAAAATTGCTGTTTTCTGGGTTAGTATATTATGTTTATTGGAACTATCCTTTAAGGTAAAATATTGAAAAACTAAAAGAACATTGTGTTAGGAGTAAACATTCAACTGGAATGTAATTAGATTGAATTTTCCCCTTCATTAAGCATATGGACAAATCAGATGTGCATATTCATTTCAAAAGTTTATTATAGGGAAAACACAGAAATGTAATTATAAGCATTCTCATTAATTTATCTTTGATTTCTTGCCATTCTGCATACATGTCCAATTTCACATCTATGCAGGCCATTATCTTGAATCGAGCTTCTGCTTTAGGGGATATAGACGCTCATTATATTTGGAAGGTTTTCTGTCACTTACAGGCAAACATCCATAAAAATAACATTGATGTTTAGTCACCCAAATATTTGAAAATAAAGGCAGGTAGTGAAGTGATCAGCTACATACTGGTAGAAATCCTTTCAAAGTTACTAATTAAGATTTGCAATTTATCACTATTAATCACTTTTTAAATAGCTGGCATAGGCTTATACATAAACCTAGGTTATACCAATTTGATAGATCATAAGGAGGATGTTACTTTTTAAGTAAAGTTTGCCAAATATCTTGGTTTTGATGAAGAATACCTAATTGCTCTTGGAAAATATTATTTACTTGACAACAGAGAATATGTCTTTTACCTTGGTCACAGTATAATTTAACAAAACCTCAGGGTATAGGGTGAGTGATTAATAAATGCTTATTGAGAGCAAAATGCCACAGACTTAAAAAATAAACAACATTGTATTCACAAACACTGCTAGTCAACTTATTCTGAGTGTGAGTTCAAATAGTCCACGTTTCATTCATCTGAGGACCCATTTTTTCTTTAATTGTACTTCTGTTAGTGAAAGTAATTTCAACAAGTGATAATTTATAAGCAAAATAAATATGGTCACTGCCTTCAAAAGAGTTATACTCTAGTTACATTAATCAAATAAGTACTCAAGCAAATATATAATTACAAAATGTAAGTTCTTTGAAGGAAAATAACACGTTCTATAAGAGGGGATAACAATACATATGTCCTGGTACTATGTGAAAATTTTCAAAGCCACCCACAAAAATAATATCCATTATTCACAGATCTTATGTATGTGGAGAGAAAAAAAAAAACAAACATATCTGGTAATGACACGTGCCAGCATTAGGATAGGTCAACTTCTGATGAAGGAGAAAGGAGGAAGGAAGACTGAGTTTGACCTTGTCTGTATTTGAAAATTGTATAAAAAAAGAAAATTGAAGCAGACATCATAAGTTGATAAATTCAATTAATTATGGATAATGAGTGTCTATTCTATTGTTTAGTGAATATTTGAGATATTTCATAATATACAAATTCTTTTTATAAAAGGGAAATAATTTGAGCTGAAATCTGAAGGAGGGATAAAGAACATGTAAGTAAAGGGTAGCTGATGGGGTGGATCAAGAAGAGCATGACAGAAGTGAGCTGTTAGAAATAGGACACAACTGATGTATCTAGAATTCTATATATAGGAATGCGTGTGTGGGTACACAAATATATTTATATAATAGTTATAACGTGTGTGTGCTGCTTCCTTCATACAAATTTTTGATAAATTTCTCAGCTTAAATTATCAAAGACATGCTCCCTAAAATATTTACTATCTTTGATATATTTTATTTTTTATAATAGATTTGTATATAGTTTATGGTAATAAATAATAGAATAGACTAATATATCCCAACCCCTCCTCCGGCTAGCTCCTCATAACCACCATTTTAGACTCTACTTTTATGAGTTCAACATTTTTAGATTTCACATATAAGTAAGATCCTGGGGTATTTCTTTTTATGCATGGCTTATGTTACTTAACATAATGTCCTCCAGGTTCTTAAGAATCCATGAGATTCTTAAAGTAGTCTGGGACCTTAAAAAGTCTTTGAGTTGAACAATGATAAACATTTTAAAAGCAGGCAATGAACTATATTGTTTGAAATGCTTTCTATTTTCTAAACACCTTCTTTCTCTTTACGATAGGTGTGCAGCTACTTCCATGTTGATATTCAGTATCAAATTTTGTAATCTCAGTGGGAACCTGTCAAATATTTGACTAGTTTATATAAATTATCGTTCAGCTAGCTCTAGGGGGTAGTGAAGACCTGGAAAGTCTAAACCGAGAGATGCTTACCAAGAGGCTCGTGCAACAAGTGTTGAAGGGTGAAATTCAGAGTCTGAAAGAAGTCCTCTTAGTTCCTCTCCTGCATTTAGTATATTGCAGGATTTACTAAATCAGTACAGGATTCTGAGCATTTAATAGTTTTCACTTTATAAGTAAGGTCATAGGTACAAATTACTATAATTATAAGCTATTTACTTCTGATCCAATATTTTAGTTAATTCCATAATCAATTTTACTTTACAAAACTTCTAAGTGTCAAAAAAATAAATAAGGACATTGAATCTAAAGTTAAGTGATTTGGAATAGGAAAAAGATCTCCCACCACCTAGGTGTGTGACTTTATTTGGCCTCTTTTGTGCTCATGGGAAGGAGCTGAAACAGTGTTTTAAAAAATGTTATCAATTGTGAAACCCTTTAATCAAGAGAAAGCTTATAAAGTAGACCAATGTATTAATATAAAAGAGATAGAACTATATTCTTTATGCCTGTGACCTACTTTTTTCTTTTTTTATATATACTCTACTATATGTCCAAGGCCTAAGGGGAATTTTTTATTCATTTTTTAATGAAATATGTTTTGAAAACTCTTGGATTAAAGAAATTTTAATGAACCATTAGGCTTTAAAATTCAATCAAATGTAGTTGTTGGTTGCCCAAAGTTATAAATAGTCTGAAATAACATTTTGTACCATATTTTGTCAAGTAAGTGTCTATTTAAATCTCTATCTGAAAACACTCTTTCTCAAATGCAGAGTTCAAACTACACTCAAACCACAATTGGCCCTTTTGTATGTTGTATTTTATATACTGTATTCTTACAGTAAAGGAAGCCAGGGAAAAGAAATATTTTTAAGACAGTGTATTTCCTATTCATTAAGTGGAAATGTATCCTCATATATGTCTTCATCTTCACTTTGAGTAGGTTGAGGAGTAGGAAGAAGAGGAGGAGTTGGGCTTACTGCTTTAGGGATGGCAGAGGCGGAAGAAAATCTGTTTATAAGTTGACTGGTGCAGTTCAAACCCATGTAATTCAATGGTCAGCTGTCCTTAGAAATCTCACCCAGGTAATTGTGTCTGAGTTTCGTGACACCATGTAGCATTACACTATATACAGAAGCCAGCTGATTAAGGTATTCAGATTCCTTCTCTCAATAATGTTTACTAAGCTAGAATATTAGAGGAGAATAAAAGAGTTATATAATAACAACAAAATGTCTTAGGTCCTTTAGTGAAACAGGTCTCTTTGTGCCTGGGTTGCTGAACAGGAGGAAAATGAAGTGTGACTCAGAGCTGGGCAAGTATGTTTAACTAAGGTGAGAACTCAAGCTTCTCTGTCTCATTTACAATTTTTCTCACTGAAGCATTGGATATGATTATCTTGAGTAAAAAGTTATTTGTATTTATACTTATCAGAAAGTGTTAATCCATCATAATTATATAATATTCCACCTTTCACTCTAGTCCCCCATTAAGCCCACAGGTAAACTTGTTGATTACAAATACATAAATCTGTTTCTCTAAAAAATATATATAAACCACATCTTCCCTTTGAGTTAAGAGATACGATATGGTATAATTTTCTCCTTATTAATGCAAAGAGAGCCTGTCAAATGTGAAAATATTAAAGGTATGACTATGGCAACATAACCATTTAACTGATGGGACTGAAGTGAACTTAAAATCCACAGAGAAACAAAGTGAACTTAAAATCCACAGAGGAACAAAGTGTTCAAACAAGGGGAAATAAAGCACTCTATTTCAGTCTTTTAATATAGGCAGTAATTTGTACAGATAGAACGATTCCAAATAGAGTTATCAGCCTAGTATCTGTGCAGGAATGCTTCAAAAATAGCATAATATAATCAAACCTGTTGTTATTTTAAATATATGAATCAAACACAACTGCACCATAGTTATGAACACGATGCAAATTTCTTGCTGAGAGGTATTCACATAACAAATGTTCAGCTTTGGCTTTATTTAGTCTATTTTTCTAACAGTTTGAACACTTATAACTATCTCCCTTTATTAAATTCCCTATGTTCCCCTGCAGTTTACCATCGCTTTTAAAAAAGACAGATGTCCTAGGAATCTATTCTCATGTACCTGGTATATTTAAACAGTGCTTTATTTTAAACAAATTTTAAAACAGTCAAATAATTAAATAAAAACAATATTTAATTAAAATGCCCTGTATTTATTTTATTTGATATTAAAGAACAATTTAAAAACTCTGATAAAAATTTATGGATGGAGCCTTCATAGAGAAATGTACAAATGTGTGAATTTTGAGTTTTTTCTGGTCATTGGAATTTTACAGAATAAAAACACAAAGGAATGCATTTCCTTTCACCACTCTGGACTCAAGTGAATGCCAGGTAGACCTTAAACTGCCTGTTGGCTTGGGGATAGGAACTTTTATTGCCCCCAATGTGTTGCCAAATTTTAACATATAATTTCAGGATATTCATAGATCTCATGTTATAAACCAGTTACGATGAATTTATTTTTTATATAACATTTTGCATATTTCTATTCTTATTGTTGACTATTTGCATTATATAGCAGTTAAGAAGAATGCTATAACCTGTATAGCTTCATGAAACTATATTTTAAATAATTTTATTTCTTCTAGAATGAATTTTCAGTCATAGACTAATTATTTTCATGTCTGTGTAATAAACCTACTGACCTATGTCTGTTCCATTTTAACTGTTTCTGAAGAAAGATTAAGTAGAATGTGTCATATGCAAGAATTTATCTAAGATTATATAGCATAAGTTAATCATAAAGAATTTTACTCAGGTAGCATATGCATATTTATGACACTGAAGTATAATATAATAACCACGTTCTGTTGCTACATCAGATCCAGTGATCTGATGTAAATTAAATTGTCTATCAGTCCTGAAAAACATGTTGCTTCCACAGGTCATTTTGTGTTCACCGTTATCCTCTGCAGGGCTAAAAGAAAAGACTGCATAGCTAATTATTTGCAGATGAAATTAACTGTATGGAAGTACACCATAGTTATTCTCATTATGACCTGAGGTTCTGAACAATTTAAACAACTATGAGGCAAGAGCAGATGGTACTTTCATTTTTTAAAGTAATAAACATAAAGAAAAGTACTCCTGAGGAATATAGTCCCCCAGAAAGCAATCATGTGCATTGTCAGCATTGGGAAGAAGCCTAATTCCCCATGCATTTTAGAAGTATAAGATTGCTATGAATTGAACCATACTGACACCTCTGATCTATTGGTAATAAATAACTGTAATGCATTTGTCATTAACAACCCAACTGAAAGTGAAGATAGAGGTAATTACACTGTTCCCATCCGTTTCTTGGTTAACTACATTTTCTTAAGAATAATCTACCTAAATGGATTTACATATACAAAGGGAGATAATATGAAGGTGTTGAGCTCGTCAATGCCTTTTAGAATATACTGAGACTGTATAAATTAATCAGGCAGTCTTTCATATGCCAGACTTTGGTCTGTGATTAGCCTTGTTTTCAGCAGGAATGAATGCTAGTTCTTGTATCTTATTACTTTTTTAACCTCAAATATTAAGACTCATGGCAAAATTTAATCCAAAAATTAAGTGAGAGTTACTGCTGCTGTTCTTGCTACCTGTTTTTAATTGCATATTGAAATAAATGTCTAAGAATATGTCAACAAGGGGAAAATGAAACAAATGGGCATATTCCCATCAGTGGGAAGGCAATCATTTGGAAGAAGTTTGAGTTTTTTCTGGCCACTGGAATTTTACAGAATAAAAACACAAAGGAATGCATTTCCTTTCACCACTCTGGACTCAAATGAATGCCAGGTAGACCTTAAACTGCCCGTTGGCTTGGGGATAGGAATTTTTATTTCCACTCATGTGTTGCCTCTTCCTCTTTATACATTTTCTTTCTTGCCATTATTTTATAATAACTTTGTTAACTCTGTTTTTTTCTTTAATCCACAAAGTTGGCTTATTTAAATACTCTTGATAAAGTGTGATAAGGTTGTTATAAGAGCAAAATATACTCCCCCAAACTAGTAATCAACATGCAGTTACTCGATTCATGCCATTTTCCTTTTTTCCGATTGTCTTTGCTTCCTCTGACCACACGAACTATTAAGTGCTACACAAAGCTACTCATAATTTGTTACATCTGGACTGATACTATTGTCAGGGAGGTGGAAAATATTAATCACTCTTTAATTTTCCAAGATTTCCCTGGGTACAACTGGTTCCCCTCACCACCAAAGTTAGCTCTTCTGGCCTTGGGCTTTGTTAGTTTTGAACTTATAAACTTTCTGCTCTTTGGGATCTAAATCTGGCACATGATATAGAATATGTAGAAGAGATGAGAGTGACTCTGGTCTTCAGGGTCAACAGGGTCAACCCTGCCCTAGCTTGTTATAGTAACTATGTTTCTTGCTCTGGAAACTTGGTGCTGTAATATTTGCTGCACATATGTATGCTGTTCTTGTTCTGGACAACCCTGAATCACCTTGCCTTGCCTTTCTGCTTCCCTAATCACCCCCTGTTTTCCTTGAGGCGTGCCTTTCAAATGCAAATCAACCAATCCAGAGCCCACACCACCAGCTACCTCTTTTATCTCCTTTATCAGGCCCTCATACTTCTGGCCACCTTATACCTGCCCTAATGACCCTGGGCCCAAGTACCAGACAACTAGGGACATCCCCCATGCCCCAGAACTTGCTGAAAGTAAGCAAACCAGCTAATAGTAAGCCTGCTTACCCTGCCTTGCTGATGCTTCCTTTGCAAACCACAGCAAAAGCCCAGTTTCCTCTCTCCCTTCTGCCTCTCAAAGGCCCAGGTACTTTTCAATGTGGCCCCCATGATGTGGCATGCCCCCTCCTATTGGAAACTGTTGTTTTCAATGGCAATGTTTCCTGATCTGTTTGCCTCACTATATGCCAAATTTTCTATTAATATACTAGATTTTAAAACAACTGTATGCAGTTGGAAGGAGATTTGGATACCTGAATGTGGGTAGTTTGATGCTTTGATAGCTGTCTGTCTCCTGGCCTTGGAAATGATGACAAACAGAAAAGTCGCAGAACCCTAGAGCCAAAGGGAAGCCTAGGGGATGGGCCCAGCTGACAGGTATGAAAGACCTGTTGAGGGGTTGCCATGTTTTTTAAATCTCACAAAGGCCTGCCTGGAGCACTGTTTTGAACACTGTGGTATCATTTACCTCATACTCTATGTGAGTGGTGTCCCTAGAGTTGTTCTCTATACAAACTGCACAGCTTTGTGTTTTAGCCCTGAAACCTACTTTGTGAAAGGGGAGAAGGACCTAGTCTAACAACCGAAATTTCTTATGAAAGTTGTATTTGAGCACCTATGCATTGGTAATGCTCATATATAATATAAGCCGGAAAGGTATCAGATCTTTTTCTGGAGTACAAAATGGGACCAGAAACTGACTACCAATATGAAAATCCATTATTTCAATAGGAAGCTTCATCGGACTCCCTTCATATTTCTAAGAAAGAAAGTTATAAATGTTATCATGCAATATGTTTATATCTTTAAAGATTAAATTCTAGTTTCTATGAACAAGGATATTATGGAAACAAGCATATTGAATTGCTATTTATTCCTCATCGCTAAAACATATTAGAAGAGCACACAACTGGGATTATGAATGCAGTTTCGGAAATCATGGAAAGATAACTGAAAGCATTTTTCCATAAATGGGGAAATAGGATTAACTACATCATAAAACATGGCAGTTGTACGGAATCTTAAAGGTTTTTAAATGTACTATTTTTAAACTTTGCTAATTATGCTTTTACATGCTCATTTGTTTTTGACATGTGCATACCCGGAGTTATGGAAATTTAAATTTATTTGGTGCACATTTGCAAATGTGTATTTCTGTCAGCTTATTAGCAGACAGAGCTGGGCTAGGTTGAACAGAGTGGGGAAAAACTCTTATGTGGAGTTACTAAGGATTTTTTAGTCTGGAGTTATGGTTACACTGTAGAATTTAATGCATACATTTATGAAAGAAAACTGCTAACATTTAAAGTCTTTTTAAATAGCTAATGAACAAAATGTATTTCTGAAGAATGTCTTTTTAAAGAGGAATTTCTACCTTTTAACACAAATCTGAAGCATTCCATTGAACCTCTGAATATCCAAATATGCCCGGGGAAGAGCCCTTGGATGAATTTGACTACAAAGCCATTACATCCCACGGCTCTGGTTGGATAATGAACACGTTAGGAAGTTAAAAGTTCCCATCCATATTCAGTTTTCCTATGATGAAATTGTTAGAGAAATCAATTTGAAAATACAGTAATGATGTCCTTCTCACCAACAATTCATCATATATGTGTGTGGTGACTGGTCATACATAGTTCTGGTATAACCTTGAGAGTTCATCTCACTTGCTACCTTGTCTTCATGTAGAATCAGGGCGATCATCTCACACAAATTTCTCTTCTGTGTATTGATAATTTCTTGAGAAGAAGAGTCAGGTATTCTGCAATAACTCATCACAGGAACATTTTAAATCAAATTAGAAAAGTCATAAAAACTAATTGCAGAAAACTTTGAAAGCACACACACAAACTATTAAAATATAAGAAATTAAAATGTGAAGTATTTATCCATCTATAAGCAGAGATGGATACTGTTAAAATATTTTGCATAAAGTCTTATACTGTGTATCTTTGTACCTATTTTTGTTTCTACTTAACAGTACTTTGTGAATACTTCTATGACTTTAAGTATTCTTCTATAATGCTTCTATGTTGAGGGGGCAATCAGCAGAACTTTTCTTTCTCACCCAAATTCTAAACATTTATAATATAAGACAAAAGTGCTTCCAGATGGGGGCCAAAATGTCATCTTTAATTCTGATAAAGACTAGGTTAGAAATGTAGCTTATAAATGCAGGCAATGGGGCTTATTAATACTGAACTCCAAATTAAACACCAAACCCACCTGGCAATAGACAATCTTGGCCCAATGTAGGTCTTTCTCTACATAATTCCTTCCTAGACAATTTTAAGTACTGAGAGAGTCAGAGAACGCTGATGCTATCTGTAGGAAAACTTACTCCCAAGAGGAAAAGGCTCTTAGACCCTTTTCCTGCTCCCAAAGTTACTAATCAAATCTTAATCCATGATAAGGAAGTGTGACAAGATGGAGAGAAGCCAGGAGTGTCAACTAATTAAATTACCTGGAGGGAAACATCAGGACTGACAACAAAATACCCTTACCCACCTCCGAAAACATAGCATTGTTTTTAATCAGTGTCTAAATCAATCCTTTCTTATGGGACACTTTAGTTATTTCCAGATATTCACTACTATAAACAATATTCTGATATATCTTGGTGCCTATGTCTTTGCATTCCTTACTAGATATTGAATACATAAATACTACATGCTAAATACTAATACTAAATGCTAAATACATATTGGTAAATATCCTCCAAAAAGATAGTCAAAATTTGTATGCCCATAAGCAGTGTTTAGAATTATCATACCCATAGGAGTTTTTTGTATTCTTATCAACCTCAGTACTACACTTGATCATTATTATTAATCTTTATCAATTTATTTTTTAAAAAGACCTGATACCATTCTTTACTCATGTCTTTGATTACTGTTGATATTTAACATGTTTTATATATTTAATAGCCACTTACATGTCTTTCATGAATTACTATTTTAGATTAGTCCTGTCTTTCTTTAAATAGTTAATATACTATATTTATTTGCTAGGATTTTTATTACATAATACAATGTGTAGTAAAAGATTTCATAGGTGTGAAATGCTATCTAAAGATTCTAATTATAATTCTAATACATATTAATTATTATAATTATTAAATACAATATATTTAATTTTTATCCTGAGTGCTAAAGGTGCTTTCTAATCCTTTGTGGGAAATTCTTATTTATAGTTTCCATAAAGCAGAATGCTTAGTTCTATTTCCTTTTCACATCAAAAATAAATATTTCTTGAAGCATTGCCCATCATTGGGTTGAGTCCCCTTTGGCTACCATGGACAATAATGTTGCCATATCTATTATACGTGATCTGGCATGACCTTCCTGCATTAATGTATGGCCTCATTACAAACAATAAGCATTCTGTTTCCTCTTTAATTCTCAGTGGGACACAAATATATTAACCCATGACATTTTTCCTAATAGAGATTAGAAAATGAAAGTAATGCATTGAACCTTACATTAGCATTCACTGCTCTTTTGCTTCAGAAAGTCAAGGAATTTTTTTTTTTTTTTTTGGTAATAGTTTGTTGTTCTATTTCGAAAATTGTCCCTAGAAAGCAAACCATCCAAATAAATACCTGTCTGGTATAATTGTTACTTGTGCAATAGAGCCACTGGTCATTCAATTTCACATTAGTCTTTGAGCAGTGGGCCGGGCCACAGGGGTAGTTTACCTTATGAAGGCACAGGGAGGGGACCCAGTCACACTGAAGTGAGGGCACCCAGAGACATAGTCTAAGCAAGCCCACTTCAGATGAGTGAGTTTATGGATAAGGCAGAAAATACATAGAAGGGTATAAAAACCGTTTGGGTACCAAACGATTTAGGAGCACAGAAGTGCAATATCTACTATCACATTTATAGGTCTTGGCTTTGAAATATTGTCTAGTTTCTTTTTCCATCTCAGTCACTAACTGAGCTACCAGGAGGAAAGTAATACTTATCTCTCTGAGGCCTTTGGGGCTTATTCATTCTTTTAAAAGTGGGAGCTTTGGAGAAAAATCATTAGTCATTGCCTGGATACTAAAGAGAGGAAACCTCATCCACTAAACAATGACCATTTTGCTGTTTGCAATGAACCATTCGACTGGGGATTTTTTGTTGTTGTTTCTTTGAGCTGAATGAGGTTATTCATCACTTTATCTCCCCCCAGGGCTAGTTACTTTGGAGCTTACTGAATAAAAGAAAAGAAAGAAAGAACTAAAAGGGAGGGGAAGAGTGCAGTATTTTCACTAGCCTCCTAATTATAATGATTTGTGAGTTACTAAGCAGAAGTAGTATCAGATATGTGTGCTGCATGCATCACTGTAGTAGCGTTGCCATATATTGGACTCTGTATAGATGAACTTTGATCATATAAGTAGTGGCTCTGCTCAGTGGTTTCCCATTCAACTTAAAATAGAATGATTCCCACTCACAAGGGCTACAGAGCAGTGTACAACCTGGCCTCTCACCTCACCTCTCTCAGCGTTCCAGTGCCACAAACTCATCTGTTCGTGAAACACACCAACCACAAGCCCACCCAGGACCTCTTCTAAGAAAACTCTTCCTCCTAGAAATGTGCATGTCTAGATCCACATTGTCACTCAGATCAAAGGTTGATCTTTCCTTAGGGAGGAAAAGCCTTCCCTGACTGTTCCACACAAAAATATCCCCTCCTAGTTACTCTGGATCACAACATTCTGTTTTAATTTCTTTATGGTAGCTGTTGCTATCAGAAAGGATCACATGATCCATGTATATGCATATATGTGTGCTTGTTCATTGTCTCCCTAACTACTGTGTACAGAGACCTCATCTGTCTTGTTCCCACCACTTCTCTCTAGAAGTCCTTTCTAGCACCTACAAGAGCGTTTGGCATGTAGTTGGTTCCTCAATACAGAAATGCTGAATAAGTAAATGCTTTGTACAATCTGTTCTGCTGCACCATTTTATCATCCAGACATCATCCACTATTTCAAGACTACTGCTGACAAATTCAAGAGATCTCAGACAAATAAATTCTATTTCTGTAACTACATCAAAATGTCCAATCTAAGATTAAGGTGGCATCTTGAGATTCAGGGCTGAATTTCTTCCTCCTTCCAACAATTTGTATTGAATTGAATATTTGCTGTATGCTGGGCTTTGGTGGTCCAGTGAGGGACAATACAGACATTCTCTGACTTCAGAGTGTGTATACTCCTAAATGAGTAGTGAAAAAATAGTGGAGAAAGCAAATATGTAATACAACAAGTTCAACAAGAGAGAAAACACAATATAGCCTTAGCCAGAGCACCTAATGTAGTTCATGGAGATTGGTAAAGACTTGTCAGAGAAAGTGTTTATCTAATCAGATGTAGTAATGCATTTATGATAGGGCTATGTTCTGAGAAATGGATCTTAAGCTGATTTCATTTTTGTGGGAATGTCATAGAGTGTACTTACATAAACCTAAATGGTACAGCCTCCTACACACTCAGGCTATATAGTATATCCTTTGCTCCTAAGCTAAAAACCTATACAAGATGTTACTGTACTGAATACCATAGGAAATTATAACACCAGGGTAAGTATTGGTCTATCACTAGCTGATAGGAATTTTTCAGTTCCATCATAATAAACTTATGGCACCATGGTTATATGTGTGGTCTGTCCTTGACTGAAAAGATGTTATGCAGAGCATGACTATACTTTGAATGGACAAAGAAGTCAGAGAAACATGATATTGAAGATAAAAAAAATCAGAAGCACTTAAGTGTTTGGATTTTATCTAAGGGAAATGACAAGCACTGCAAAATTTTAAGCAAAGAAGGGGATGATACTATTTGTATTTTAGAGGCATCTCTCAGCTGTGTGTGTTATTAAAAACAGATATACTGAACCTAGACCTGAAGTAGGCAGTTAGAAGTTGTCACTGCCAATTAGAAGCTGTTGTGTTAATCTAGGCAGGAGGTGAAGAAGCTTTGATCTAGAAAGTGGCAGTGGGGAGACATAGATTTCTCTTTTAGAGGTACAATCAGTGGGGCTTTTTATTGATTCGATGTAGGCATTTAAAGAGACGACAGCATAAAATACATCCAGGCTTCTGGCTTGTACAACTGGGTCGTGGTACCTTCCATTCTTTGGTTCAAACAATAATTTACTAAACACTGACTAGAAACTAGCAACTGTCTAGACACTCTGGGGATATGGCTATCGAAATCATAAAGCAAGGAAATAAAAAATGAAGTATACAGCATGACAGATAACGATCTGCATTCTAGAAGAAAATAGCACAAGATAAGCAGGACGAGAGGGCTGGGGTGGTTAAGGGCATCACTAATACATGTCATTTGTGCAGAGACATGAAGGAAAGGAGGGATACACACAGAGAGATGGGTGAAGAAGGATGAGCCAGTGCAGAGACGCATAGGCTCAGCATGTCTGAGTGACGGTGAGAAGGCTGGCACGCCATATGAGAGAGAGTGAGCCAGGAGAGGAAGCAGTAAAAGAAAGATGGAGAATAGTGCTAGCCTGATCGTGACGAGGTAGGCATTCACCCATCTAGGGTCCCACCACTGTCAAGGCATTCAGGTGTTTGCTGAATGACAACTTGGTAGAGATGTTGCAGAAGGCATGTGAGCAAGGTACAGATCCCTGGCATCAATAACCTTAAGTCCCTTCTACAGACTCTGAGATTCTATGATTCTAAACCAAACCTAGCATTTATCATTCCCAGTGTCATGGGCTACATTAGACTTTCTTTCCTGCCTCTAAGTGGGAGCAGCTTCCTCTGTTTGACCCACACAGTCATCTGAGCAGGATGAGACCTCTAATAACTAGATAATTTATTATCAGGCTCCCAGGTGCCCATCAAAAACCGTTTTAAAGATCTATCGACATTAGTGTGTTTTTTAAATATATAATAACTATATGAGCTTTCTTGCTTAAAGAAAGTTTTACACAGTAAAAACTATTACATGAGTAGATCAATGTGGTATTACATCAGGATTAGCCTTAAGCAAGAAGGAAAAATAGGAAAAGATTTACTTGATCACTTTTCTTTTCTTCTGATACACATTCTTCCCCCACTTTAGGTACCTTGTCCCACTGTTTTCTGTTATAAGCCCCCAACACAGTGCTGAAGTCTGCTCCTTCACTGTCTACCATCATAACCAAAACCTACCTGTTTAATTCTCTCAAGACATTGACTGTTACTTTCCAATGTGAAATCTAGCCAGTCTGATAAGTTAATCTGTACAGTTTTGCCAATGAAAAGGCAGCTCACCATCTCCCCTTCCCTTCTGTGTGATATATAAAATCCATGGTTATTAATACTTTTTTCAGACATTTTCTCCCGTGTTTATTTTTTAGGCTGACATTTGAAAATTCAAGCGCTGTGTAAAACCCAGCAGAGGAGATATTTGGGGCAGATGGGGTCTTATGAAGCTTTAAGTAAAAAGGAAATGGGCTTCCATTTATACCATCTACCAATAGATCTGTCTCTTTCTGTAGATGCTGCATATTTTCCATCTTTTAATAGAATCCACAATGAACTTAAAATCAGAGTGTAGAAAGAAGAGAAAAACATTATACTAATGTGCAAAGAAAACTGTTCAATGAACTGAACAGTTCTCTGTACAAAGCTGCAAAAGATTTTCTGGGTACCAGGAAAGTTCCACAACAACTTTTCTGCTGGATCTTAGCTGATAGTTGCTTCATTACTTAAATGAAGTTCTTACTCAGTCATCCTCAACCAACATCAAAAGCAACCTAAATCATTGTATCAATCTTAATAGGGATCAGACAGTACATAAGCTATCATAATTAAATTATATACACATAAAATACAGAAAATATCTCTTTGGTATGGCATTATCTTATCCTGTTATTCTTTTTAATAAGGAGTTGAGCTGTTCATGTATTTAATTTAATTCATGTATTTTTGTGTTTTTATATGTGTTCCAAAAGGCCTTCAGGCAATGAGTGCATTTTTAATAAATTGCATTTGAAATAAATAAATAATTGTGGTTCATTACACTGGGACCTACTTTTTTGATGGTAGAATTAAAATGAATGAATATTTAACACTATTATTTAAGTCGTTCAAACATGAATTTCCCTTGAAAATGCTAACACTATGAAATGTTCCTCTTAAGGAGAAATTTTAGAATATCCAATTGGGAATAACATTTAAAGAGAAATATTTTCTATGAGCATGTGTTTTTGTGCAAATTATATGATGAAAACCTAGTACTTCTTATTTATGTAAAATTTATGTGTTCATTGTAGACTTTTTTCAAAACCAAAAATTTCATTATTTCTATATTTTGTCAAAAAAATCAAATGCACCTGAAATGCTAATATTGACAAGAAATTGCAATCTTAATGAAATTAAAGATAGATGTCTGAATTTTTAAAGATTAAGAAGTTAGCCTAAATTTTTATAAAACTAGTTCCTCAGCAAAAGTTTTTTTTTGTTTTGTTTTGTTTTTTGTTTCCTATTCTGTTTCAAGGCAATATTTATGCCTCTTGTTTTTTCCCCTTTGGAGAAATAATTTTGGCATAGTTCCTGGAGTAAGAATGAGGTGAATATAATGCACACTCTAAAACATTGAGACAGACGTACCTTTAGCAAATGGATTCAGTGTCTGAATACTGAAGATACTTTAATTGCTTATTAACATTTTAAACTGTCTGATGAATGCACATTGTAGAGGTATTCTTAAAATCATTTTTCATAACAACAGAAAAATGCTATAACTGTCCATTTAATGTCATTAAAAAACATTAGATGTAAACTTTAAATAGACATGTCCTTTGGAATAGACCTATTTATAATTACATGCATGTATGTGTATATATTACATATAGTTTAATATATTTATACATGTTATGCTCATATATAATATAGAACATATAGTATTAAATATGAGCAAAATTAGAAAACAAATTTCCTAGAGAAAATAAGGACATATCAAGTCAGATATTGTGGCTACATCTGCCTATGCAATGCTAAATTGTAATACCCTTATAGTATATTCAAAAGAACCCAGTATATCTGCTGTTGTGTGATGTTTAGTCATATTATTATCAGTATTTGTGAAATTAGGCTTTGTTCTAGAATTTTTGACCTTACTATCCTATGCTTTTTATCAGATGCTCAATTGTTTTCAAAGTTCAGTACATAAAAGTAGATTCTTTCTTAAGGAAATATAGAGGGAGTTAGCATTCTTTAAGGGTTTCTGGGAAGAGCCATATTCTCTTTCTTGGAAATTTTGGTCCAAGTGGATTGACATAAACCAGAGGAAAACCCTTGCCAGTTTATTAGGGAGCTACGGGTATGTATGGACTATCCCCTGCACGCAGAATTATTGGTATAGATCAGTGAATTATCGGACTATTCTGTGCTTCAAGGGACTTCTACTTCATATGGTGAGTTTAGACACAGGACATGCAACTTAAGTTCATTGTGTTTAAGTACATTTAGATCCACTGAAGCTTGGTAGATGGGAAAGCAGAGGGATATTGCAAAGGTGAAGAGAGCAGGGTCACGCCCACTTCCATTGTAACTTCTGAACAAAGTATTTATCTCACTGTGCCTCAATTTCCTCTTATATAAAATAAGGACAATAGTATGTATTAATAGTTCATGAGTGGATACGGACATTAAATAAAACAATGCACATAATAGACAGTCTATAACTAGTAGTTTCTTCCTCGATGCCCCCAAATGGTTGAGTGATGAATATAAAGAATTATCAAAATAGTTGAATCAATTTTGAAAATCTATTCAAAGTCACTGAGATAAACAGGGTTAGAAGACACAATGGCACAATTCTGAAGGACTCTTGGATTCAGAGGAAGGTGGATGGTCAGTTCGTGTTGGAAAGTATAAGAAAGCTCAGTCACTGATTTTTCCTGTGGGTTTTGATGTTGTGACAAGTGCACGAGCTGAGGCCTCCTTGCTAAAGCTGCTAGTCCTGGGACAGTTTGTAGTGTCGAGACAGCTGGGAAAGGACCCATCCCACAAGAGATTCCATGGATCTCTCCCGTGGCCACAGGGGACTCTGTCATAACCAGGAAGAGACAGTCTCATTGGGGAGAAGAAACAGTTGTTGCAAGAATTAAATGAAGTAGTGCAAATAGAGTCCTTAATGCTATACATGACATAGTAAATGAAACATGTCGATTGTTGGTATTATTGTTATTTACCTTATAAATTATAATGAAATCAGATCATAAAAGCATGTAAGAAAGACACCTTTCACAGAATTTGTTGGAGGGACAGTGGTGATGACGTTAACCATGACTTGCCAGAAAACGTAACAATTTAGTTGAGTTTTTAAAACAAGCTAGTAGAATTCAAGACATAAATGGATATTCTGGGCCCAGAAGCTAGCCTTAAAGTTTTCTATCTCCCTGAGGTTTTAGGATTTTTGATTGCTATGATATCTTACCCACTGTAGAGCTCAGTAAATGCTCTTGAACAAATGGACACCTGGATGCATGAATAACGTTCCTGGACTAGAGAAGGTTGGACATTATCAGTCTTTCCTTCTGTCGGAGTGTGAGTCAGGTTTCATGAACTAAAAATCTCTTGTGCAGACAGGAAAGCAGGAGGAACATTGCTTCTGCGGCACAGTTTTTATGGTGGCTACTCCATTTTGATTCCTAGGGCACATAAGCCACTCTTGTAAAAAGGGTCGGGCATGTGAGCTTAGCTCACAATCCAGTAGAGTAGCATTGACTACATGGTGGTAATCTTATATTAATTAGAGTCCATAAAGAAAAAAATAACTTTTAAACGTGGGAAGCCTCTCCTAGCCTTGGAAAGTCTGTTTTATTACATTGGATTTTTGTTGAAGATTCTGATGTTAGTATTGTTACGACTCATTTTAACACGTGCATTTCCTTTTTAAATTTATTGAGATATGAGTGTCTTCTTATATACCATTTATTTTCAATGTTGTAATATCAGAATGGACTCTTCCTGCACCAGAGAAATTGCCTCTGGCTGTATTCCAGTCATCTGATTTTTTTTCTCAGCTGCTGGACTGTCTATCGAATCGATCCGGTCACCTAGGGTGAGGAAAAAACAAGCTCAACAAAAATTGTATTCAAAGCTCCTGTGATCATTTTTTTCCCCCTTTTGTGGCAGCAGGATGGCAGTGGGGGAGGGGATATTTCTCCCTCTCACTGGGGAAAATGGGAAAATCACAGCCACACACAATTTATGTAGGTCATGCTACTACTGAAAAGAGAGTAAGTCTATGTCCATTTCCTATAAAAAGAAAGCAAAATTGGCCCACTCTAATATTTAGTCCTTTGTCTGTTTCAGAAACACTTTATGTAACTGAAAAAATCAAGCTGTTTCTATAATGTCATATTGAATAGTAGTATTTGCACAAATGAAAAACCTATGGAAAACAGACAAGTATTTTACAGTGCTATTGGCAAATACTTTGGGCAAATGAGGAAACTACTGGTGTGGATTGCCATTAATTTTGAATAAATTCAAGTTATGAAATCATAAAGAAAATAAAAATGTGAGATAATTACCTAATGTTGTGATCACTAAATATATTATTTTGAAACAATTTTATTTCAACCTATTTTAATTTATGTCAATACATATCTGACCATTCTTTAGTATAAATAGATTATTTTCCAGTTGCTAAATAACAATATATTCGTGACAAAAAAAATCGAGAAAAGTTATTCTTATGGCATTTTTGGTCACATTGTCTTAAAGTCAGCTGCTCTCTGCCCCCCCCCCTTTTTTTTCTTTTGTAGTAAGCTATTTTGGATAAAATGAGATTATTTTCAACCTCTTCAAATGGAATCTTTAGCTTTCTCTCAGACAGTGAGGTTGAAGGTCGTGACAGAAGACAGTGGAGAAATATGGATGTGGGCAGGAAGCACCAGAGGGAAAGCCAGGGGACAAAGAGCAGGAAATTAGAGTGGTCACAAGGCGCTAACTCAGACAGAGCAGGGCACGGGATTAAAGCTGATAGCACCAAAGTGGCCCAAGAGCAAAATTGTGAGACAGGGTGAGTCAAAGAGCACCTTGGGAGGGGTAAGGGCAGTGCGCTGACACTCTGACTTAGAACTAAAAGAAAGATTACAAGTCGAAGCAAAAGGGGGAACTTTCCTTACTGCTTAGTACTTACTGAATGACCACCGATACTACCTACTTTACAGGAAAAATAGAGGCCATCCAGAGTAGAGATTGTCTGAGCTTCATCTCCCACTCTCCCTCGATCCCTAGGCACACCTGCACACCCACCTTTAGCTCCCGCAGGTTCTGAGGCTTTATTCCACAGATCTGTGGTTGCTTCTTCACTCTCAACGTCTCCCTCCTTCATGCATTCCTTCCACAGAGAAATGTGCTCAAATCTCACAAAATATCTCATAAAAAAAAAAAGAAAAAAAAAAGGCAAAAAACATTATGCAGTTGAGTGTGGATCTTTCCCTTTTAGCTAGGGGCTTATTTCTTTTCTCCTTTGTACCTTAAAATGGACATTCTTAGTTGCCTACTTAAAATACTGCCCCCTCCCTCGACTTTATCCTGACAGAACTCGAATTTTGTTCAGCTATTCACTAGAACTGTCAGGTTTCAGTCTGAAATGTTGGTTCTTAGTGCATTCGTGGTAGAAGAATGACCAGATGCACCAAACTAAGGCAAGCCTGAAAATGAGGTTTATTGAGGAGAGAGAGAGGGGGTTATAGAGAAAAAACAATATACAGGTTTGCAGAGTATCATACATTCACCACACATGATGACCGGACCCATTGTCACAGCAGGAAAAGAGTTTGGTTATGGTCTTTGTCTTGTTTTATAGTACATGGATTGGGACCTCCCTAGTGGCTCAGATGTCACCATGGAACCACTTTGATTGGCAGTTGGGATTTGCATAACTATGCATGCAAGTTGCTCTAGGTCAATTTCCAGACTCTATGGTACCTGTGCTTCTTGGCTGGTGGGCTAGAGAGTCCTCTGCATTCTTTTGCAGCTGGTGCACTAAGTTGATTGGCAGATTCATAGGGTATTCCCTCTTCTCCCAGGTATGGCAGTACCTCAGGGCAGGATTAGGCTGGGACAGGACCAAGATAGGGGCAACAGAACCCACTTTCATCCGTAGGAGACCCAGAATCCCTCCCTGTCTACCTAATAGAACCCACTTTAGAAATAGATGCTGTCTAACAGCGCCTGAATTTTCTCTGGTTGTGATTATTGGTCCAGGGAAGATGTGTTTCTTAAGTTTGCCTTAAAAATCTGAAGGACCTGGCTTATGATCCATGCTAGTGGGTGGGCTACTGTCTATCTATCTCTGAAATGTAAATGAAAAAACTGGTACAACTTGTACCGATAATCTCTCTTCAAGCCATGGGGGAACTAGTTTTAAGATGAGGCCCAGTGAAGATAGCAAAGCTCAAAGAAAAATGCCCTGATTACATTGAAATGCTGAATTAAATAACCCGGAGCCTACATTACCTCTGAATTCCTATTATGTAATGTCATAAATCTCCTTATACAAAAGCTATTTTGAGTTGAATTTCTGTTGCTTTCATCACAAACCATCCTAATTTGCATGTAGCTCCAGGGGACCACATTTTTTACTTTTTATTCAATCCCCTGCCTATTTCAAACTTCTACCATACAACTTCCAAAGAAATAGCTCTGGCTAAGACCATGAGTGAATTTTTACCAAGTCCAAAGATAGAGTATTTCCCCCTTCTGTTAATTTATTTCTTAACACTCCTTATTTCTTGAACTATTGTTTTTCCTTTGAAATTTTAATAATGCAGGTCCTAGTTTTTTTCTTAACCTTAAAACTGTTGTTTTTCCTAAGCAATTCTGTAACATAGCACTCCTATAAGAGTCCAGATCTGCAAATCCATTTCTCCTTTTGATATTTTTCTTTGGATGTTTCTCAATATTCTAAAGTTTTCATGTCCAAAATCGAATTTCTCATGCTTCTCCTTCTTATCCTGGATCTCACTCAGATTGCATCCTTCCTCTTTCTTCTGTCTCCTGGTTGATTGTTGATTATTCTACCAGCCACTCAGTTACTTATGATAGAAACTCGTCATTCTAAATTCCTCTCTCCTTCCCATTCCCAGTGTCCAGTAGGTATCTAGGTGAATTAAATGATTCTCAAACCAATCTACTCCTCTTCATCCCTACTATTTCTCCTTAGGATAAACTCTGCATCTTGCTCCTAAACTGGTACAATAACCTCTTAGCTAGTTCCCACCCTCTATATCTATGTCCCTTTAAAGTGTCTTTTATTATGTTTTCAGCCAGAAAGAATGTTATAAATTAAAATATGATTGTGTTACTCTATCTCTGAAAATATTCATTTGCATGACATTTCCTATAGTACTGAGTTTATACCCCCATGGTGGCACATCTCGCCATTACTTTTGACAGGACATCATTTCTGTTCCTCACATACTTTCTCACCTCCATACCAGCCATAGTAAATTGTGCAACTTGTTGCTTTCTACTTATGCATTTTCTGTGTTTGAAATACTCTCTTCCTTAAGCCCAACTAAAAAGGTTTCTCATATCGAATAATTCTGTGAAGTCTTCCAAGCACATTTGATCTTTCCCATCCTTTGATCATCTATTCTAATTATAAATATCAAGGTTATAACTTTTAAGATGTGATATCATATGATACTATTTACATATTTTTGTCCATACTTGACTTTAAGCTGCTTCAGTAAAGCTGTAGTCTTATTATCCCTGAATTTCATATTTTTAGTGAATGGTGAAAAGGTTCAGTTTCTTGAGAACCATGGTATTAAGCTCAATAATTCTAAAGTGCTGATCTACAATATCTTCTAAAAGGTGGGGAGGGAGTACTTTGATCTCATAGAACAATTCTAATCAGTATATAGTAGCTGCGTGGAACTCTTTATTGAGGAGGATTCTGAAGCAACACCCATACCCAGCTGGGAGTGGTTGAGCTCATGATCTCAACATGACCACGGGACTTCTCTTTCTTCTGCTCTACAGCTTTTGTTCCTTAATATAGTAAATATTGTAGATAGCCTGCTAGTATCTAACGTTGTCAAAGTTACAGAATTATGTTATATATTGGACTCGGGAAGGATACATAATCTCCTTGAACATAGAGTTAGGATGACTTTAGAGGTCACACTTTGTTTCACATATAACAAATCGCAGACACAAGATGGCAAAAATGCTTTTCCTGTGATAATGTAATCTAACTAGAATCCAGGTTTCCTGATGTTCAACCCAATATTATATTACAATTTCCCATTTAAAAAAAAAGGTAAAGACAATTTTGTACTGGAATCCTTGAAACCTTGAACATGCATCATATTCTGGATTGAAAAACCATGCATGTAGATCTGAATGCAAAAATATGAGATAATCCTATTCCATATTCAAGTCCAGCCCTAATTACTCCCTCTTCTAATTTAACGTGTGAATCATGTAAGTCACCAAATGGCTACAGTGACTAGTATCTATGGTAGAGAACAGTTTACAATTCATTAGACATAATGGACAGTGGTGAGGACAAGCTCTCAGTTTAGTTTTCCCAACAGAAAGATGCTTGACCTTGGGAGAGTTGCCTATTTCTTTTGCTTCAATTTTCCACCTGTGTCCATAAAGACAAATAACTTTTAAACATAGGAAACCACAGTGACCTTACAGGTTTGTTCATATTCCATTAACACACATAAAATGGTTAAGGACACTTTAATTATAAATATTAACTATTAATTTCATTTTTGGATTTACTGTGTGTCTGCATATCTTGCAAGCAGAGACACCAACTGCCTTTGCTCTGGATTATTTTTTCAAGGATATTTAGATAGTGGATGGCTGTAAGAAAAGAAATAATAATGCCTCCATCTGCAGGTTTGCTTATTTTCCATTATACAAGATTCAGGATCTCCAAGTTTGGCATTCCTCCCTGGTAGCACAGTCCACTGCATGAGCAGGTGTCACGTGGCCCTCTCTGCATCACCCCATGGAAACTGGGTTCAGGGAACCAATTCAAATGCTGATACACCCACTACTGCTATTCATATGAGAAATCAACTGTCCTTTATTTCTGACCTAGAAGCCTCCTGTCTTTTGCCAGCCTCTGTGTTCTGTGTTTGAGATACTCTCTTCCTTAAGCCCAACTAAAAAGGTTTCTCATATCTAATAATTCTGTGAAGTCTTCTAAGCACATTTGATCTTTCCCTTCCTTTGATCATCTATTCTAATTATAAATATAAATACCAAGGTTATAACTTTTAAGACATGATATCATATGATACTATTTACATACTTTTGTCCATACTTGACTTTAAGCTGCTTCAGCAGAGCTGCAGCATCATGCTGTTTGTCAGCTTGCAGACATGGAGCAGTCTCAGGCTCTTCCCAGTTCTTGATGTCTGAATCCTGTTTGTTTCTAATATTAACTCTCTAATAGTCTTCTAATTTCAATGAGTTCTTTTCCTTTATTTGAATGGCTTACCCCAGCCAAGTGATCATTGACTTGAGGTTTTAGATTATCAAATTTAATAGCTGAGACCCATGATCAGTCAAAACTCTCATGTATTTCCTCCTCTAATCAAATCATTAGTTCTTGAGTAAATGAGGAAATATTTAGAAACAGATTGAGCTGTTCCGAATTTTCATTTATATGATATATGTTAAGTACTGTGGCAAACATTTTAATAAATGTTTCAACTGTATGGAATGTCCATCTTCAAACATTCTATGGATCTAAATATTGTTCTTCAACCTCTACTCCTCAGCAGACAAGAAATTCTTTACGGATGCACAGTGAACATGCACTTTCCAACATTTCGTCTGATCATCTGAGTCTCTCATTAAGAACTTGCCCTACAGGCCCATGTATTCTCTTTATCTTTTCTTAAATCACAGACTACAGAGTGGCAAGGAACATTTCTGAACAAATATAAATTATATCTCTAATGCCAACACATTCCCCGCAGTCAATAAATATTATGAATAGTATGCAAACATTTACCCTAAATGCTATATAACCTTATTTATTATTAATGCTTCCCATTTTAAAATCAACCTAATAGTTAGGAAAATTGAACAAAATAAAAAATCCTGGTTACACTTTTCTGAAGGTTGTAATTCCAAAATTATTCTAAAGAAAAAATAAAAATAACATATTCAGCTCCTCGATGTAATTACCTTTGAATGCTTACTCTTCCCAAGTGAGAATCACAATAGATGTCACTCTTCTAAAATAGGAGGGAAAACTATAAACTCCGGTTGCAGTCTTGGGTTCCCTGTGGAAGACTGATGCTGAGACCCTGGGGCAATAAGGGCTCTGGAGACATCTTGGAGGAAGCTCCATGAAGCTGGAGTTTTATTAACTTAAAAAGTAGACCATGACACCTCGCCCTGAGCTACTTCCCTGAGGCTTCTCCTTTGGCTATGTTGCAATAATAGCACCTTCACATCTAAAGCCAAGAGCTGGAAAGCTCTCATCCTGTTGCTTACAAGCATTTCTCCCTCGAAGATAAACATAACCCTAGGCCTTGCCTCATAGTGAGTGTGTTATGGGATGAGAAACAGGTAACATCCCCTGCTCCTGCACTTATTGGATGATACTTTCAGAGTTTAAGATCAGAGGCATGTCTGGATCACTAAGAAATTTCCAAATGAGAGTCTTCCAGGGTTGTAAGCAAACTTTTCTTATATTCATTAAACACCCTAGCAACTCTCTCTTCACCATTGTGTTCCAGACAGCATATATTCTTAAGGGTTAATATTGCAGAAAAAGGCCGGGTGCGGTGGCTCACGCCTGTAATCCTAGCTCTCTGGGAGGCCGAGGTGGGCGGATTGCTCAAGGTCAGGAGTTCAAAACCAGCCTGAGCAAGAGCGAGACCCCGTCTCTACTATAAATAGAAAGAAATTAATTGGCCAACTGATATATATATAAAAAAAAAAAAATTAGCCGGGCATGGTGGCGCATGCCTGTAGTCCCAGCTACTCGGGAGGCTGAGGCAGAAGGATCGCTGGAGCCCAGGAGTTTGAGGTTGCTGTGAGCTAGGCTGACGCCACGGCACTCACTCTAGCCTGGACAACAAAGCGAGACTCTGTCTCAAAAAAAAAAAAAAAATATTGCAGAAAAAGATAGGGATTCTGAAGAGTTCATAATCTCACATTATCTGGTTTTTAAAATTAATCCATATAAATTAATCTTCTCTACTATAAATACCTTTACAGAACTGACTCAGGTGTAATGTAGAGATAGGACGTCTCTTCTTAAAAAAAAAAATCAGTGTTATAATTATTGTCATACATTCAAGTGAGCATTCCAACCTGTAACACATGCCTTTTGAAGGGGAAATGTGGCAAAAGTCAAACCATAAAATGAAGATTAAAAGAGATATCATCATGGCCGGGCGCTGTGGCTCACGCCTGTAATCCTAGCTCTTGGGAGGCCGAGGCGGGCGGATTGCTCAAGGTCAGGAGTTCAAAACCAGCCTGAGCAAGAGCGAGACCCCGTCTCTACTATAAATAGAAAGAAATTAATTGGCCAACTGATATATATATAAAAAAAAAATTAGCCGGGCATGGTGGCGCATGCCTGTAGTCCCAGCTACCCGGGAGGCTGAGGCAGAAGGATCACTCGAGCCCAGGAGTTTGAGGTTGCTGTGAGCTAGGCTGACGCCACGGCACTCACTCTAGCCTGGGCAACAAAGCGAGACTCTGTCTCAAAAAAAAAAAAAAAACAACTGCACATCAAGCAGCATGCTCAGTGAGAAAAACAAAAAAAAAATAAAAAAAAAAAAAAAAAAAAAGAGATATCATCTCTCAGTATTGACAGGAAATAAGAATAGTATGTGAAATGTTCTGAAAGCAGTTCATCACTAAAGCAATCTGGTGCATTAAGATGATCAAAATACATATTTGAAAATTTATTTTCTCAATTTCTTTTTCTTCACACTAATATTTATAGGAATATTGCTAGGAAAAAAATATTGAAATTCATTAGCAATTTGAAAACTGGTACCTCTTACCTACCAAAGCAACCAAGGTGGAGTTGCCTCATAGGCAGTGATAGCAGGTAATCATAATTCACACCGAAAATTTACCGATGTGAAAAAAATGCCAAGTTAACAACGAAGCAGGTGAACTTGACTCAATGAGCAGTCAAAAATCTCTGAGGCAAAAATGGTCTATTTCTCCATCATTGATTTTTACTGTCCATTGAACCAGGTTTCTTAATTTATTTTCTATTGCACTTTCTTGGTCGTGGTTAGGTTCCCTCATCCAGTTGATTCCATCTTGACCTCAATTACTCCAAAATTCTGGAGAACTACTGAGAGATGCTCTTGAATCCTATAAGTTATATTTGAAACATACACATGGGCTCTAACTAGCTCTGGGGAAAAAGTTTCCTTGAAGCAGCTTTCAGAGGTCATTTTGATGACATGAGGACTATTTATTTACAAAGGAAACATATTTGTTTTATGTCCTAAAGCGGATGTATTTTAGCATCACATAATACTGGCTGGATTTTTTTTCTCATGGGTTTTACTATGTTCACATCACTATTCTCATCATTGGCCCTGTAGAACCTCAGGTGGCTCTAAATACCGATAATCCCTTGATCACCAAACCAAAGAGCTAATGCATCTCCAGTAACTAGGGAAGAAAGGAAAGAAAAAACAATGGAGCATTTAATTTTGGTACATGTAATGAAATGGAAAAGGATAATAAAGGCAAGATATGGAAGAGAAAGTAATTGTTACTACTTATCTTTAATCAGAAGACTCTTATATTGGCATCACGATGGCTATCTGCAACTAGACTCTAAGTTCTGTAGGACAACCAGTGGTGAATTATATAATTATTTCATTATATGTTACAATGCTATAATAACAGAAATAAAGTGCATAATAAATGTAATACACTTGAATCATCACGAAACCATCCCCACATTTCCTAGTCTATGCTAAGATTGTCTTCCATGAAAATGGTCCCTGGTGACAAAAAGGTTGAGGACCACTGCTGTGATTTTTCTATATTTGTTACGGTAGTCACCAGTACCAAGCACAGGGGCCAGAACTTGGTTGCTTTTCAGTTAATACTAAGTGAATGTGTGAATCTTTAATCTATGTATGTATGATTGGATTAGAGTTGAAATGTAAATCCCATTTAAAATGTTATTTGTAGGTAATGATAAAAACAAAACGGAAAGTCAAAACTAAATACTAAATTAAAAATAATACTAAAGATAATACTATATTATACTAATAAAATACTAAATAAATACTAAATACTAAATGTAATACTAAATAGTTAGTATTATAATACATATTATCTCACTCAGTAAGTGTTTATTTAGTTCTGATTGTTTTGTACAGAAGTCTGTTGTAACCATGAAGAACACACAAAATTCACTCATGGAAATCCACGTGTACACACAAGCATACCTGCAAATGTCGCTTAGCTTTTGTTTCCATAGCTTTACATTTCATCACCTATTTTTACTTTAATTTACTGAGAAATAGACTCTTTTGTATGTGTTTATATTTCTTGTCTGCACCAAAAAAAAAAGAAGTCTTTCTCAGAATTATGTTTGCAGAATATATAAGAAAGCCACTAAAATTTAGATGTGATAATGCTTAAATAATTTTGCTCTTTACAGCTTTTCACTTTAAACAAATATTGATAGAAATTGCTCTACTCACAAAGGGGACATTGTAAAAGGGTTGGCTAAGCCAGCATATATATGCTTTGCTTTCATATTTTAAATAATGTTACTTACCCAACTTTTACTTATAACAGTGTGCCTAAAAAGGGAATGTGGATAGAATCTCATAATGAACAATACAGATTAGAAGATTGACTTGACAATGGTTCAAGTGATGATGAAAAATTGAGTTGTCTTATCTAAATGTTAGAAAGGGAGCAAAGGTAATTATAATATACCCTAATGAAATTAGTGTTCAGATAGAGTGAAAATTCCCTCTTAATTCTCTGGCAATAGGTTTATATCTAGAGTTATTTATGCTTGATGCATACTGGATTAGTCGTGGTCCTCAACTAGTAGACATTTGGCAATGTCTAAGGAAGGCTATTGACATCTACTGAGTAGGCCAAGAGGCTGCTAAAATGCAAACTGCAATGCATGGGACGGACAGTTTCCACAACAGAGAATTATCTAGCTCAAGACGTATATTGTGCTGAAGTTGAGAAGCCTTGATCTAGAACAGGAGTTGGCAAACTGCAGCTGATGGGCCAAATTTGGTCAGTCCTCCCATTTCTCTAAGAATGGTTGTATCATTTTATTTTATGTTATTTATTTATTTTTTTGAGACAGAGTTTCACTTTGTTGCCCAGGCTAGAGTGAGTGCCGTGGCATCAGCCTAGCTCACAGCAACCTCAATCTCCTGGGCTCAAGCAATCCTTCTGCCTCAGCCTCCCGAGTAGCTAGGACATAGGCATGCGCCACCATGCCTGGCTAATTTTTTGTATATGTATTTTTAGTTGGTCAATTAGTTTATTTCTATTTTTAGTAGAGACGAGGTCTCGCTCAGGCTGGTTTCAAACTCCTGACCTTGAGTGATCCACCCGCCTGGGCTTCCCAGAGGGCTAGGATTATAGGTGTGAGCCACCTCGCCCGGCTGGTTGTATCATTTTAAATGGTTGAAAAAAAATTTTAAACATAATACTTTATGACACATAAAAAGTATATAAATAAAAAATTACAGTGTCTATAAATAAAGTTGTATTTGAATATAGCCACACAGATTGTCTGCGGCTATTTTTTTGCAACAATAACAGAGTTAAGAAGTTTTGACAGAGATGATATGGCCCAGAGAGCTTAAAATATTTCTTATCTGGCCCTTTACAGAAGAAGCTTGCCAACTCATCTTCTAGAAAGTGCAAAAAAAAAAAAAAAAATATTCAAAGTAAAGTGACCAGGGTTCCAGAAAATCTGAGACAACGAGGCATTGTATTGCTTTTACTTCATTGTTATTTTTGCTGATAAACTAAAGATGAAAGATACTGTTTTGCATCCATACTTTCTTCAGTTCTTTGGACTTAGCATTCTAAATAAATTGGGTCAATGCCCACAACCACTCTTGAGAAGGTGATCATGACTTGGTTATGAGTGACTTGGTTTTTCAAGCAGAATTTACAGATGCTGTGGTTCCTCTGTGTTTATTTTTTTTTCTTTTTATGTTTGAGCAAATGTAATTGTTGTTCCCCTGATTTTAGTTAGCTATAATATTACTACATCACACTTTCCAACCTTATATATGGCTTCATGATCTTCTATTACTGAAATGCTCAGGTGAACTCCAATGGTACCCTGATTCTTCTCCACCCCTCACCCTCCACCCCATCCTTTGTGGATAATCTTGTTTCTCCACAAGAATGCCTAACATTTATTTGCTTATTGATCCTTAAAGTGGAATAATTTATTTGGTAGATTTCTCAATGCTGATTGTTCTACATATAATTTTCCTGGTGTAATGTGTAATTTTGATCTGCAAAGTCACTTTTTTCTTGAGTTCATGAAAATGTGCATTTATTATACTTTTGATTACTATTTTCTTCTCTCTTTTGGTATCTTCATTTCATGGATACCAGTTATCCTTATGTTACAGCCTCTTTGTCCTCTCTTTATTTCATATACTTCTGGTTGCTCTAATGTCTTTAGCTTTTTTCTCTTTATTCACTATGAATTTTAGGCTATTCCTGCTTCTATTATTTGTGTTTCAGTGTGTGTCTATCATGTTTAGTGTTACTAATTCAGTGGTTCTGAATCCTGGCTGCACATTAGAATTGCCTGAAGCGGTTTTGGAAATCTCAAGGCCTAGGCTCCATCCCAGAAGTATTAAATCAATAAATCTTGAGGCAACCAAGACTGATATTTTTAAACTTCTGAGGATAGTCCAATAAGATCCACCATTTTAATCAGTTTAGTTACATAAAGATTTTTGTTTGGTTTTTATCTGGGTTTTGCAATCTGCCTTTTCATCTTCTGCTGTTTTGTCTTCTTATCCTTTAACACTGTCTTACTAAGTTTGTATTCTCATTAAATTCTTTCAGAGCTTGAAGCTCTCCTAAATAATTTGTTTCTGTTCTTTTTTAAATTTCAAAATAAATAATTCATTTTTTGCATGATTTATTATTCTCTTCTGTTCTCCCTCTCTCCCTTTCTTCTTTCTTCCTTCATTTCTTCTAACTCTGCGACCTACTCTTGCTTATACGATGTGCTGTGTCTGTCATGTCATTTCTTACTTATGCTTAATAAGAGCAACTTTACCCAGATTTCCTAGTTAATGTAAGATATACTAAGTATGTTTTTCACTGAGACTGATTTTTGGAGAACAGTTTGTTTCCCAGCTCTAGTCCTATTTGAAGTCTGGATGTTGTTTTCTATAAAGATTTCTGGCCTGTGGGCCTGTGAATTTGGTAGAGAAGATCTGGGCTGGGGCCCAGTACAGCCCTTGCTGGTAGAGCCATGGGTGGGTTCTGTTCTGTCATCTAGATACCATCAGTGACCTCATGCAGGGTCAGCTTTACTCAGTGGGTGTCCCTCTGTGGTTTGTTTTGGCTTATCCCTCTTCCCTTCTATACACACAACCTGATATAACATAATATCCTAGGAAACTTACTATAGGTTTTCCTATTTGTGCTGAGGTCCTAGGAAGATACCTAAAGAATTCCTCTCTCAAAATTTTTTCTTTGATGTTCTTAAAGCTGCACACATAATCCTCAGTCCACATCTCTTCAAACTGGAGAGAAAAGTTTTAATGAGAATTTTTGAACTCATCTGTGTTCTGGGTTGGGGTTGGGGACAGAGATAGGGCAACTAGTTGGGAGTTGTAGCATTGCACATGGAATCAGAATGTTGTTTGTTCACTCGTCCCCCCTTTTTCCTCTTACTTCACTTCACCATCTTTGCCTGGAAATAGTTTACATTTGGGGGCAGCCTTTTGAACATAAGTTTGAAAACCCTTCAGCATAGAAACACTGTTGCAAATGCTCCGTTTGAAACAGATGCCAATTAATAAATTGTCAAGACAATGACTTTAAGAGTTCAGGCAGTATCACTGTGTTACATCAAGCAGTAAATGTGTACTTAGCACCCTTTCTGTTAGTGGCTCTTATGCCTCATGTTCCCTGAGAAATCACTTGGGGTTCTCATTAGAAATTCTAATTCCATGGAGTACTATTCAGCTTTAAGAAACAATGGTGATATAGCACCTCTCGTATTTTCCTAGATAGAGCTGGAACCAATTCTAAGTGAAGTATCTCAAGAATTGGAAAAACCAGTACCACATGTACTTACCAGCAAATTGGTATTAATGGATCAACACCTAAGTGGACATATAGGAATAACATTTATCGGGTGTCAGGTGGGTGGTGGGGGGAGGAGGGGATGGGTATATACAAACATAATGAATGAGATGTGTAACATTTGGGGGATGGTCACGCTTGAAGCTCTGACTCAAGGGGGAGGGGCACCATGGGCAATATACGTAACCTTAAGATTTGTACCCCCATAATATGCTGAAATAATAATAATAATAATAAAGAAATTCTAATTCCTTCTCATTCAAGTGGTCTGTAATGGAGCTTAGTAACCTACCTGTAAGTTGAATAGCACATTAGATGGTTTTAATGCAGGTAGTTTGTGTATCACACTTTGAGGAAAAAAGGCTTATGTGCTTAGCATTCTACTTGGTATAAGGGACATAAAAGAAGTATACAGTGTGGTCCCTGCCCTTAGGATACTTACAAAATTATTTATCACATATTAGTTATGCATATGAAACAATCCTAGAACAAGAACAATACCAACTATACTATTTAAAAAGAGGTTCCATATATACAGAATTGCTAAAAATCCTATATCAAACTTGTATGGCTTTCAAAATCCAAATTCAAATAAAAAAATTAAGCATTTGCCTTTTAAAAATCTATTTTAAAATGCATTACCAGAATTGGTATGGCCTTAGAAATCTTTAAAGACCCTACTAAAATTATGCCTTGAAATTTTGCTGGTATACTTGCTTACTCTCACAATCCATACAACATGCTAAATAATAAATAATCCTAATGTCCTTCTATGTTTTGTTTTTTTGTTTTTCTTTTCTTATTTTCTTCTTATTTATTTATTTATTTTGAGACAGGGTCTTGCTCTTTCACCCAAGCTAGAGTGCAGTGGTGTGATCATAGTTTACTATAACCCCAAACTCCTGAGCTCAAATGATCCTTCTACCTTAGCCTCCCAAATAGCTGGGACTACAGGTGTGTACCACCATGCCTGCCTAATTTTAAAATTTTTTGTAGAAACATCTTTCTATGTTTCCCAGGCTGATCTCAAACTCCTGGCTTCGAGCAATCTTCCTATCTTGGCCTCCCAAAGTGCTAGGATTACAGGCATGAGCCATGGTTTCTGGCCTTTTATGTTTTTATTGGCACTCATTAATTTTCTTCTTCACTACTACCAATCCATGTATTGGTTTTATACTCCACAAATGGGCACATAATCCTTCAAGTTCTAGACCTTATTTTTTCTTCTTTTATCACTCAGAAAAACACAGGTCTTTCACATAGTAGATGCTTGTTAGAAGTTTGTAATAGTAAAAAGAAAAAAAAAAAAGCTCTACATATAAATCTATGCATGTCCTAAGAAGGAAGGACATGCAATATTGCATATTATTTGTGAAGAGATTAAAATGTATTAAGACCAATGCACTTTATAATTTTCAGGTATTTTTCTAGAGAAATATAAAGCATGTTCCCTGTCTTCAAAAGTTTTCAGTATTTTTGGTAATCAAAGTACATAAACAGAGAAAAGGGGAAAAATGTATGAAGCACGCATTCTTGTTCTGCATACAGAACAAAGAGTATATTAATGGAAAGTAGCTGAAAATACTTCTTGAAGGAAGAACTTTTAATCTGTATTTAAGAGAAATGATTGACATATACTAGTGGTAAAGAAACACAAAAGTCTTCCAGGTGATGGAAAAAGAATGGAGAAAGGCTTTGATGAATAGCATCATTACTGAACTAGTTATCATGCAGTGACTGTGTTAGGAATTGTGGGAGCCTACTGACTTACCCAGCCTGTGTGCATGGAGCACCTGCTATGAGCAAAGCCTCCTCTTGGCACCCAGGAATACATGGGAGTTTAGATAATAATCTATGCTTTGTAGGGGGCTCAAGGCCTACTTATGAGAAAGAAAAATCAAAATAGGCAGAAGTATACAATTAAGTGCCAAAATTAACATTCTGTGCAAAAAATAGAAAAGATAAAAAATTATACATCCACATCAACAACAACTCTGATAACATACTGGAAGAAGAGGAATTCAATGGCTCTCTGAAAAATGTTCTTCTATGAAGAAAATTCTATTTTCTATGAAGGACGTTTTTAGAAGGTTTTATTGAGTAGCAATGATGAAACAAGATGCTATGAAGAGTTAGTGGAGTCACATTGTCTGTATTCATCTATGTAAAAATGAATGCATCACTCATCTCAGCATCTGAGCATGTTTTGAATAATTTTGATCTACGTAACAGTTGTTAGGTTTAAATGAGGTCTTGTATGTAAAATTTTTAGAAGAGAATGCATTATATAATACAAGATCAATGAATATTGATGAGGGTGGTGAAAATTATGATGGTGATGATGATTTCAGAGAGGAAGAAAAAGAGACAAAGAATGAGAGGATGAAAAAGGAGGAGAAAGAGCTGGAGGAGAAAATAGAGAAAAATAAAGTTAATAATTTTATAAAATATTTATGCCATTTGAAATGGATTAGATGAAGAAGGAAAAAGAAGGAGTGGGAAAAGTAGAAATTTGTGATAATCAAGAGCAAATCTAAGACAAGAAAAGAGAAAAATGAGGAAAAGGGTGAATTTGTCAAAGTTCCCAAAGGAATATTTGATGGCATAAATATCAGATTTAAATGGTTGCACAATGAGATAATCAGAGGAAATAGATAAGTTGGAGTGAAGTCAGTTTGGGGACACGGAAGATAACAGATGGGAGCTGTTTCAAACATGGCAAACAATAGCAGAAAACATCATTATAGAAATAACTTGCAAAAACCTGGAAATAGAGAATTGAAGCTTATATCAGATCTAGTGGTCCAGATTTGAGACTCACCAGTGTTGCTATAATTCAAAGCTCAAAATAAGATCAATTTGCAAAAAGAACATGTTGCTCTTTTCTGCTGAGCTCTTCAATAGTCAGCATTTTTTTCAACCTCAACTTCCTACCCTAACTTGTGGTACCCTCAGCCACCATGAGGCTTATAGATACCAGCCTTATCCAATAACGAAGTACTTGATTTACACACTTGCATGTTCACACACACACATATGCTCACACTCAAGAGTTTATTTTTAAACATATGCCTGCTTTATTAAGAAGCTGCATGCAAGAATCAGTGGGCAAAGGTGAATTCAGTCTTGTTTCCCCAACAGATTGGCTTTCTAAAAGTCAGTAAAAAGCTTATACTCTGAGTCTATTTTCATGTCTGGGAAAATGCCTGTATCTGTCAGACTGAGTAGTGAAGAAGCTGAAATGGTTTATAGAGAGTGTTTATCCAGTTGTAAAGGTATAAACATAAGATGGTTTTGGCAAGTCCTCTGGACTAACAGCAGACATCAATCAATCCATTGTTCACCTGAGTTGGTCCTCTCTCCTGGACAGGTAAAAGTAGTTGATTTAAACCTTTCGCAGTTTCTTTGTCTTCTGTCATACCAAGTCAATATAAGGCAAAGATCTAAAAACATAAACAGCAGACATCTTTACTTATTAATCAGAAATCCAGATGTCCTCTAAATGAGTAAATACATAAAGAATATTGGGCTTATAAAAAATGGTTATAAAGGATGCCTCCAATCTCTCACAAATAGATACAGTAAAACCACATTTATCCTATGACTCTGTCATATCAAGAGTGACATGTATGTTTCTTATTGGATAAAACTTCAAATTGATGAAACATTTTATTTATAGGGGATTTTACATGCTATTTCCCATTATGAGTTTATTCCCTCTCCATTGGCTATTTCCTCTTACATAGAAGTTCTTTTAACTAACATTGATTGAGTGACATCTACTGTGGCCAACTCCTGGAACAGAGACTCTGGAGAGGAAAAAATAATAAACATTATTTCTGTCTTTAGGGAGTGTGGATTTTAACTTACTTCATTTACATATTGACTTTTTTTTTTTATATCTATTTAAAGCCTACTTAGACTTTTCTGGTTATACTTAAAAGATACTGTGTGTTAATGTAAACATTACAGTACCTCAGAACTTCAAACATCAGCATTTCCATTAAACTGCGTTTCCTTTTTTTCCAATACAGTTGATCAGATAAGTTTATAGAATTATTTGCACATTACATGTTATATTTCATCCTATTTTTTTTTCCTGGGAAGTTGTAGTGGCAGGTGGGATTTTAGTATTTCTTACTAAGATCACATGAGATTTTGTTAAAGTTAAGAATTACCTTTAAGAAAACACAGATATTATTATTTCCTATGTTTAATGAACTTAAATTAAGAAAGCAAGTATCATTCCTGATAAACTGAAGCCCTAGGGCCCTATGCATTATAAATTTAGAGATTTAACATACTTTTAATGAACTTTGGGATGGTAAAAGGCATAAACATTTATTTTAATAGATTCATGGATCTTTTGGGGGAGTAGAGAGACTAGATTTTTTTTGTTTTTCTGAATTCTTATCCTGGCTTTTGTGCTTACCTAAATTATTAAACATACAATTTAACATAAACTGGAGAAGTGCTTAAAATTACACAGGCATGCTAATCATGAAAAAAGATACCTTTCAAGGCAGAGACAATAAACACAATATTTGAGAATTGCTTTTTAAAATTTTATGTCACATTTCTCATAACAAGTGTTGTAATAAAGTTTTTATTGCTAAACTTAATACAGAATTAGGTCATTCATAAATCTGTTGCAATTATTGTTTCGGAACAAAATAAATATAAAGATCTATTGTTCTTTTATAAATACCCACGGTATAAAATACTTCTGTTATAACTGTGTTCCTAATGGCAAGATCTTTCATAAATCTATCAGCAACTATCTCAATAACATTTCATATTTTCACCTAAAAGCTATATTCATACAAGTTTCATATATATTCCCATAAAATCTCTTAGATAACTAAGGTAAAATTTGACATTTGTATTTCCTCGGCATTTGTGATAAGAAGTTCAATTTAAAACACCCACTAGATTGTAAAACTCTGAATAACACAGATCATCCCTGTTTCTCCATTAGCAGAATACCAATGATATTAGGTACTGAGCTTACGTTTTTGAATGAATGAATACATGCAATTAATTAATGAAAGAAAATGTGCCTCTATTGTCTACAAATGAGAAAGAATATACTGATTGGTGTGGTTATGGGAAATGCATTTATTTTTCCAACTGGAAAGCCAATCTTCCAGGAGCATATTTATACAATTTTTAAAGATTTATACACTAAAACATTATTCAAACTAGCCTGATAAGCTAACAACCATTTGCAGTTGTATTATAAAATTTTTCTTGCATAAGCAGAAGAAACTCAAACTCACCTAAAATGTGGCATTATAGCACTTCAAAAAAGTTTGCCAACCCCAGATTTTTGTTATCAGTAAAAGGATATTTTCAATATCTAGATCAGTAGGATCAATAATTTTCTCTTAGTGAATGAAATGTTGCAGTATGACTATGTTTTTATACATCACATTTCATCTTGTCAAATTTCCGGTTTAAACCATAAAATTTCTGGTTCACTTTACAATCCCCAATAACTGTAATTGGAAGGCCATGTGAGAAACACAATCTATGGGGTCATCTAGAAATGTCATGAACTGTGAGCTCTAGGCTAGATAAGAAACATCCCATGAAGGAATCTATGGACTGCAAATATAAAAAGGACTTATGAGTCAAAAATGAGATTTTTTTTTAAAGTGAACATTTTAAGTAGAAATAACCACAAAAATTTTTAGCAGAAATGCATCGTAAACAAAAGATGCTGTCTTGGTTTGTTTTTGTTTTTGTTTTTTCTTAGAATACACTGAGATAAAAATTTGAGTGCAAATAATTTATTTGGGAGGTGATCTGTGATCCCGTGAATTAACAGTATGAAAATGAGAAAGTAAGAGAGGGAAAGAAGGCAGCCAAGGATGCATTATCTAGCAAGGTGCTATTGTAAACAACTGGTGCTCTGTCTTGACAGGGAATTCTGGAAGACAAGGTAGAACAAACCTCTGAGAGTCATCCTAAATAAGCCCAAACCACTAGCATGTTCATCTACCAATTTTGCACCCATCTTTGGTTGGGGGTTGCTTCCAGCAGCATCAACCTTTTGACAGGACTGACTCTGCTTCAGCAGCCGGGGGGGGGGGGAGTATTGGGGCCTTGTGGCAGGTGCTTACCATATGCTGGCTTCACCTGTAAAGGTGATTTCTAAGGGAGTCTGAGTACTGGCAGTACTGGCTACACTTTCACAGATACTGGCTGCCTCTGGCGGATTACACTGTCTGTCTAATGGTGTTTCTCCTCCTCCTGCCTCAAACACAAAGCCTAGGAGAAAGTTGTTACCGTGGTCTTTCTCATTTGGCATTTGAGTTAGTTCCATACCATATCTCTTGCTTGTTACTTGTTCTTTCCACCTTTTTTGGCATGGATTTTATGTATGTATGTATGTATGTATGCATGTATGTATTTATTTATTTATTTATCAGAGACGTGGTCTGGCTCTGTCACCCAGGCTGGAGTGCAGTGGTGCCATCATAGCTCACTGCAACCCTAAAGTCCTGGGCTCAAGTAATCCTCCTACCTCAGCCTCCTGAATAGCTATGGCTACAGATGTGTGCCACTACACCTGGCTAATTTTTAAACTTTTTGTAGAGATGTCTCTCTGCGTTGCCCCAGGCCAGTCTCAAACTCCTGACTACAAGCTATCCTCACACCTTGGCCTCCCAAAATACTGGGATTGTAGGTGTGAGCCACTACACCTGCATTTTATCTTTTAGCAGCTTCAATGAAAATATATTTGGGTATGGGATTTAAAGTAGTTATAATTTTTGAAGGAATAATTTTGATTACTTATCTAACTTTGAAACTTTAGGAGGATGTACCAATTTACCATAGCTATTTTATATATAATATATATATATTAGGTGAGACAAATATCTTATTCTTAAATTTATCAGGTAATCCCCCACCCTCTTTAAACATAAGAGATGTCTCTTTTCTTCAGAAAATGTTTCGTTGAGTGTTTAGCATGCACAGCAGCAGGCTAGTTACTATGGTGAGGAGGGGGGATGTATAAAACTTAAGTCCTGCCCTCAAATACATCTAAAATTTAGTTGAAGGAGAAAAAAGTCCCACTTATTCAACTAAAATGTCATGTCATGGTAAGAATAATGTGCTGTAAAAATTTACATATGAGTATTTAAAAAAGTGTGCTGTAAAAAATTTAGAAACAATACTTTATTACCATACAGTCAAGGCACGCTTACTTGAGAAGGTACTCATTGATCTTGGTCTCAAAGAATGTGTAGAAATGGGCTAATTCCTACAGAAAAACTTTCCAAGTAGAGATGATAGAATAAATGAAATCATGGAGATGTATGACAAAAGCTGTTAATGGTTAAAATTGGTGAAATAGCATCATGATTTTGAGTTTTTCCTTTCAAATTTGTCCTACTAGAGTTTTGTTGTGGTTGCTGTAGTTAAATTTTGTTTTGTTTGCTTGTCTTAAGAGTTGTAGTCATAAAAATGATTTAGGGTTGAACAAAAATAAATAAAGATATGAAACACTGAATAAAACTTATCCAGGAATAAATCTAGAGATTGAAAATTCCACATGTAGTCATCATGGCATACGCAAAGCATGTTGCACTTGTTGATAGACCTAAATTCCTGTCTTTACTCTGCCACTAATTAATTTAACCCTCTGGATCTCAGCTTTCTCATGTGGAAAATTACAGTGTCTGGCTATATGTCATGAAAATTTACTTAATCTCAAATTTATGACAAAGCAGATGATATTACAGTGTATATAAAGAACAAATATAGAGATATTTCTCTTTACTAAAAATCAAAATATTTATCTTAATGTCAAGAACCATGGAATATAAAGTTACTGCAGTACAGAAGATTTAAAGGCATTACCGTGTATTTAAGTAAATATGCAATAAATATATAAGACCTGGAAGAAATAGTGGATGATATTCACAGCAATCTATCTTTTCTGGTTCTCATAGGATTCTTTTCCTACTGAAATTCACATTCTTCAATTTTGTATTCGATTAAACACTGTGGTTTTCTGTGTCAAAGGAAATTCCCATACACTTAATTTCTAATGTCGTCGTTATAATTTTAGTTGCTATATAGTAAAGTGAGATAATATGAACAGAAATATGTTGTTGTTTCATTACCAAAATGACCTATACCTCACTCAAAAATATAGTATTTTCTAAAATCACTAATCAAGTCACAATATTATATGATTATATGTAGCATTATATGATGTTTGTCTCATGGAAATCAAATCAAAATTAAAATTATATAATCAACCCTTTACTGAGTAGACCTGAATTTAAAAAAAATTAAATATTTTGTTACAGATAAGGAAACTTGACCATGAATATGTGAATATGTAAATGTTATTATTTGAACATGTTTCTTACAAGAATTCCATGCTTGATATTTTGTACTTAAAAGAGAGCATATTATTATTAAATACCTTGTATTTATAGTTAAAAATACCAATGGACTCTAAAATAAAATTAAGCAGGGAGAGATGTAAGAAACATGGTTATTTGACATGCAAAGTAAGGATTAAAAGATAGGGTGGCACAAAGAAGGGAAAGACGTTGACTTAGGAGGAGAGAAAGCAAGCTCCAGATTCAGCAGGGTCGTTAAACAACAGGTAACTCTACAGACTGAGCCTAACTATTCTAGTTCTCATTCACTTCAACTGTGAAAGAAAAAATTTGGATAACTCCATTCAGCTTGAACACGTTATAAGATTGCTTTGATTCATCTACAACAGTTTTGGGGTTATAAGCTTGGAATCTACATACCATGTACCAAAATCAAAATCATTTTAAATTTGGAGAATTATTCATTAGAAATGTTGTAGCATTCTTATACACCAACAACAGTCAATCTAAGAATCAAATCAAAGACTCAATACCTTTCATAATAGCTACAAGGAAAATAAAATACCCAGGAATATATTTATCCAAGGAGGTGAAAGCTCTCTACAAAGAGAATCATGAATCACTGATGAAGCAAATTGCAGATGATGTAAACAAATGGAAACACATATATCATGTTCATGGATCAGCAAAATCATCATTGTTAAACTGCCCATACTACCCAGAATGATTTACAGATCCAATGCAATCCTCATCAAAATAGCAATATCATTTTTCGCAGATTTAGAAAAAATTCTATGCCTCCTTTTGAACTAGAAAAGAGCCCGTATAGCCAAAGCAACCTTAAGCAAAATGAACAAATCTAGAGGCGTATCTTTACCAGATTTTAAACTATACTGCAAGGCTATAGTAACCAAAACAACATTGCAGTGGCACAAAAACAGAACCTAGACCAATGGAATAGAACAGAGAACCCAGATATAAAACCATCTACATATTGCCATCTGATCTTTGACAAAGTAGACAGCATTATACACTAGTGGGAAAAATTCCCTATTCAATAAATGGTGCTGGGAAAATTGTATAGCCACATGTAGAAGATTGAAACAAGCTTCATATCTCTCACAACTCATACAAATTAATTCAAGATGAATCACGGACATAAATCTAAGACATGAAACCATAAGAATTTTAGAAGAACATGTTGGAAAAAATTCTAGATATCAGTCTAGGCAAATAATTTATGAAAAAGACCCCAAGGACAATTACAGCAACAACAAAAATAGATGGGACTTGATTAAATTAAAAAACCTCTTCATAGCTAAGGAAACAATCAACAGAGCAAACAGACAACCTACAGAATGGGAAAAAATATTTTCATGCTATACGTCTGATAAAGGACTAATAACCAGAATCTAGAAAGAACTCAAGCAAATCAGCAAGGAAAAAATTCAAACAGCCCCTTTAAAAAGTGGGCAAAGGACATAAACAGAAGCTTTTCAAAAGAAGATAGACTAATGGCCAATGAACATATGAAAAATTGTTCAATGTCACTAATCATCAGAAAAATGCAAATCAAAACCACAATGAGATATCACCTAACCCCAGTGAGAATGGCTTTCATCAAAAATTCCCAAAACAATAGATGCTGGTGTGGATGCAGAGAGAAAGGAACATTGTTGATAGGACTGCAAACTGGTACAACTTCTATGGAAAATTGTATGGAGATTCTTCAAAGAACTAAAAGTATAACTACCATTTGATCCAGGAATCCCACTACTGGGTATTTACCAAAGGAACAAAAAAGTCATTTTATCAAAAAGATTCTTGTACTCAAATGTTTATTGTAGCACAATTCACAATCACAAAGATGTGTGGAATCAGCCCAAGAGTGAATTAATCAAATGTGGTATATGTATATCATGGAGTAATACTCAACCATAAAAAATAAATTACTACCTTTTGCTACAATCTGGATGGAACTGGAGACCATTCACCTAAGTGAAGTATTGTAAGAATGTAAAAACAAACACCACATGTACTTATTACTAAATTGGAACCAACTGATCAGCACTCATATGCAGAGATAGAAATAAAAGTCAATGGAAATCAGGCAGGTGGGAAGGCAGAGAAAGGAATGGGTGAAATCATACCTAATGGGTACAGTGCACAGTATCTTGGTAATGGGCACAGTTAAAACTTTGACTCAAGCAGTACAAAAGCAAACCATCTAACTCAAAACATTTGTACCCTGTAATATTCTGAAATAATCATAAAAAAGAAGTGGTGACAGTCTGAACCTTATTCCATTGTATGTAGAGAGAAATATTCAGCCAGTGTTTACAGTGTCTGCAGAGAATACTACTCGACTTAAGACCACTCTTACACTTAGAATCCTCCTGCCTATTGTTCACAGAAATTTCACAAAATTTCACAATTTTTTATTTTGATAAAGGAAAACACCAGCAATCCTCCTGGCATGTCTATGGCATACATTGTTTCCCAGTTACACCAAGATTATAATGTTTTCCCAATTTCTTTGAGTAAGCATCTATTACATCTTCCTTTTTAGCCAGCACCCTGCTTGGCTTTGTGCAGACATGATCTCATTTTTTTTCTTCACAGCAATATTGTAAGTATTGTGTCATTATCCTCATTTTATACACAACAAAATAGAGGCTGAGAGATGTGAAATAAACTGCCTCTTGTCCCAGAAGCGAGGTCTGTCTGTCTCTCAAATTTCATGATCTGTTGAGGAAAAAGCTAAAAGATAACTTAGACTTTCAGCCTAAGTGATTAGAAAGGTGATCATGCAATTAGCAATTATAGTGAGCTCAGGTTTCAGATGGAAAATTTTGGATTCTGTTAAACATGTTGAAACAGAGCTGCTGAGAGAATGTCTGAGGGAAGAACTCTTGTAGAAAATGGAAATAAATAATTGGATTAATATTAGAGAAACAGTTATATATACACTTTTCAGTCCATCTTTATCTCCAGGATTAAATAAATCAGATATAATGGATAGGTTTTGCTACCGACTCCAACATGCAATGAAGTAAAATACAGCTGTCTTTCCTGGTGAAGACTGTTGATTGGTTTCCAGTTTGAACACAACTTTATTTTACCGTGAGTATGTTCCTCAGTTTTAGAGGCAGAAAACTTCATGTCCACGCAGTGAGATCAGGTCCATTGCTCAAAGCTGGGCCCTCAATATCTAAAGCTTATAAGAGATTGACATACAAGCTAGAGTAATACGTTACTGATTTTAATTGAGCACTATCATACATACCAAATTGCTCCTATCTCCATGAAAAATACATATTTTCCATGTAGGCCAAATTTCATGGAAAAACATGCTTATTCAGCATGGTACTGAAACAAGAAGAGCTAGTTCTATAATCCAAATATTTGATAACTCTATTTTCATTTGCCACAATCTCTTAAGGGCTCAAGTTCATTTGTTAGGGCAAACATTTCCCTAGAGAGTTCTTGGGTGGATGTTCTGAAAATATTCCTCACACACTGTTGCATTCAGGTTTTGAAAGTGTGTTTGGAAGTTTCAGAAGTAGGACTATCGTTCTTCATAGTCCATTAATTGGAGAGCTCCCTTTGGCTAGGAAATTCTTCCCCTTTAACTAAAAATCTAATTCCTTGAAGAAACCATCTAAAGTAGCCAGATCTGACAACTATCATTCCCATCAAGTGGATGCTAGCTGCTATAGACAATGTCACAGGCTTCTGGTTTAATCTGGTTTAAGCCTTGGTTTTTTTCTACCTCATAACGCAAATGTGCCCATCATATTGCTGAATGTTATCAGTATCATTATTAGCTTTAATTCTCAGTTTCTTACGCTCAATTCTAATCCTTTCCTCGTGTTGACTATCTTTATTTTTCCAAATTATGCCTAGCCACTGTGTGTGTGTGTGTGTGTGTGTGTGTGTGTGTGTGATTTGATTAATTCTCCTTTTTTTTGTAATTTGTGTAATTCTCCTTATTTCCATGTCTGGGAAGAGTATAGTCTCATTGTCACCTCCCTCTCCTAACCAGAGACTGTGTATGTGCTAAGAAATGCTAAGAGATGATATCAAATACTGAACGCATGTAAAATAAATTGCTTATCTTTTGTTAAATAAAATTGCATGCTCGCTAAAACTTAATGAGACAGTGATCAGATTTTGCATATCTTATTCCACATCTTTGTTGAAAATACTTTCAAAATACATTACACATTTACTACTGTGTTTGCAATCATTGGAGAAGTCATGGAAGAAAAATAAGAAACAATCAATAAATATATATCACAGTTGTGTTTGAGGAGTCTTTGCCTGTAAAGACCGTATGTGAACAGAAAAAAAGGAAATACAATGTGTACTATTAATGCCATTGAACATAAACATGATTCCAGAAATTGATATTTTGGTGAATCATAAAGGAAGAAGAGAACCCTAGGCCAAAATTGTCAGGGAAGACTTACTGGATAAAGAGAAAATAATCTTCTTGCTGCTTGAAATCTAACTAATTGAAGTTTTAAAAATTATGAGGTATAGTGTTCTACCCCTTTTGTCTATATTTGTGTGTGTGTATTTAATGATTTTTACAGTGAGGGTTTAATGGTTGTTTCTGTATACAAAATTAAATGCAAACCAAGTAAAAATAGGTATATCAAATAAAAAATGCATTTTATTTTGGCATTTTATAATTTTATTAGTATTGGTTTTGTAAAAATATTAGGTTGTACTTTTATACATTGTTCTTGAATAACTATGAGCACTTCAAAATGAATCTTAAAGTAATACAAGTAAATTCAAACATAAAATACTAATTTCAACTCATCAAATAAGAATGTAACTACACAGATTATCCTAATTTTCTTTGTAGTTAAATTAGATTATTCTTTCCAATCTGTTATTCATTTCTTGTCTTGCATCTCTTCAACTTTTGAGTTATCATATAAGGGGTATCAAAAAGAAAATGTATAGCTAGTTTTAGGGGACTCTAAGGATCCTAGTAATAAACACTTTCTATATAAAATTATCATGCAGGTGAGAAAAAAGAATTCATTTCTATTCATTATTGCATCATTTAAAAAAATTTACTATGCAGGTTGTAGAAATAAGCTATAAAACTTTGTGCATTTGCAATTGTTAAAATGTTTTATTAGGACATATATTTGGCATGCTGCCCTCATTTTGCTTTAGTGACTGAGATTGTTGCTTACAAGAATATTCTGTTTTTCTTAACTGTAAGTACTTTCTAGTCATTTCCTAAATAGTAATGGAGGGACATTGCCCCCAGCAGGGAAAAAAGAGAATAGAAATAGAGATCGATCCTAACAATTTATCTAAAAAGTAATGAATATGAACATGAGAAACCGCACACATTGACAAGAAGTAATCTTAGAAATAAACATGTAATATCACCAGCTATTGATTTAGTTCTATATTTTGTTATCATCTACATTTTTAAGACAAAATAATCTTAAAGAAAAACTTTTATATAGATGATATTGAAAATTAAAATTCATTTAAAATAGGTCAAAGTTAACATTTATGCCCAAAACATCACCAATGTATTATAGTAATTAAAAATAACATAAAATCTTTCTAGTTCTGTTCCATATCAGAATTTGACATAAGCTTCTTGCAGCAGTTAAAACAAATTGTAAGTTTTTGGCCCTTAAACTTTATGAAATCAGAAGTGAATGTGCTTATTTGAACATCTTTAGAATCCTTCCACTTCCAGAATATTGATAGATTGCTTGAATTTAAATTTGTGGTGTCCTTTTTCTTTAAAAATAAATCATATTGTATTCACAGGAAGAAGTGGTATTAGAAGTTTCCTTCTCTGTGACATTGTTCTGAAACATTGTGCCACAATTACAATGGACAATTCAAAATTTATGATGCATTGCATAATTTATTGCCACATTTCAGGCTGGCTTTTTAAAAAATTTTAACTTACAGTAGGGATGAATATTTTGAGGCCTTTTCAGATACAGGATTTTAAAGTTATTCTTTCTCTCTCTTTCTCTGGCCTGCTTCCTGCCCCCCACCCCCAACTCCCAATCTAAAATTGAGAACTTTTGAACATCTCAGTATCTGTGACGAGATTGAATTTATGTATGGTTGACATTTAAAATAAAATGTTATTGCAGAAAATGTCAGAAAGTGTAGAAGTTAAGTCATCTGTTAGAGGAACTTAATATACTTTATAACCTTGTAATTTTTATCAGATTTAAAAGATTTATTCTGTCATAAATAAATGATGTTATCCACAACTTGAACTTTCTCTTGCAGTAAATAATAGTCATTGAAGAAAATAAATTGAAAGGTAAAGAATTTAAATAGTCTCTTTAAATACTCTAGGACTGATAGTAGGTACAGTAGTTTGAAAATTTTTAAAAGCTCTATATAGGGCAATATCTATTTACATTTAGAATAATCATCCATGTATCTTCAAACACTAAGACATCTCTGATCGATTGAAAAATATGTGAGGAAAACACTGGCTCTCAGTAAAAGCCATTTATGTTCTCACATGGTTGAGTTCTGTGAAATAATACAGTGCAAAAGACACTTTTAAATGATTATACTGGCATCCAACATTTTAGTAGTTAGCACTGTCAACTTTTCTCACTTTGTCCTCAACTCCGGGGAAGAATTAGGGAAGAGCACACATCGTCATTCTCAGATTACTTAAAAATCTAATTGAGAAGATTAAACATAGATATGAAATAACTTGCTGCAAGAATCATAGCAAATAAAAAGTAAAATACTATAGAACAATGCCTAGAAACCAAAGAAATACCTGATAAGCAAGTAGGATTTACATTCATACTCATTGCCAACAATATCTCTAATTTTTCTAATTTGGTGCTATAAATTAGAGATTTTTTGCATAGTTCATTTACTTATTGGATATCTCTAATTTTTCTAATTTGGTGCTATAAATTAGAGATTTTTTGCATAGTTCATTTACTTATTGACTCTTAAGTGTGGTATTAAGAATAGACCTTTTTATTTTATTTTAAATGATTTTAACATAGTTAAAATCATTGATTTTAACATAGTTTTGACTAATATAACCACCATAATATTTAAATATTACTTAAATTTTCTAATAGCACTTGTTACTTCTTATTTTACTGGAAATTAAGACGTTTTCGTAAGGTTGTCAATGTTTATATTTACTAGAAAGCTACACAATTTGCATTTGTATCTATTTACGTGTTACTCCGTGGAGACCAGTATGATGACTGGATCTACAAAAGACAAACGGATCCAACAGCGTCAGGGCAGCTTATACTTGGTGCTGACATGCGTCCTCTTAATGCTACTTAGGTTCCCAGCTGGGGAGGAAAGAATTGACTTTAATGACAGGCCAACAAAGAAAAGTCCTTCATATGTTTTTGAAAGCATAGGAAATGGTATTCCTCAGACACTACCCAGTTGTCTGGTAGAGATCGTGCAGCCAGCTTTATTCCTGGCATTTGATTTTGTCCTTTCTTACTATTTTGTTCACAGTATGGAACTTTCTACTTGCAATTTTTTTTTTGAGACAGAGTATCTCTCTGTTGCCTGGACTAGAATGCACCATGGTGCCTGGATAATTTTTCTATTTTTAGTAGAGATGGGGTCTTGCTCTTGCTCAGGCTAGTATCAAACTCCTGAGCTCAAGTGATCCTCTTGCTTCAGTCTCCAAGTGGTGTCTGGCCTCTACTTGTGATTAAAACATGGTTTCCTGTGGGTGGCCAATTCTGGGTAGGAATGCGATTTCTCTAGGGTATTGAGAAAAAGGGTGCAAGGACAAGCTATTTAATGATATTGATTTAACAAGGAATGACCCAAATACAAAAGGAACATAAAAGAAAACAGAGCTTTGCAGAGGGCATTGCCACTGTGAACTAAATTTCTTAGGCTTCCTGTCTCCCCACCTCCAGTTCCAATCATTAGCCAATTAAGACATTTTTCCATGGACTTTTGTTTCTTTCTTTTGACTATCCTTATTATCCCCAGCAGACTCAAAGGCTTTAATGGCTCTTTCCAAGCTAAAATTTGCCTAAGATTTTAAAAAAAAATGATAATTAGAAATTTCTTTGGACATTAATAAACTCTTAACACTTAACTAAAAGTACTAAATTCATGTACTTCCTAGGGCATCAATTTTGGCCATGTGTTAAATAAGAGAAAAAGAAGAGTGAAAATAAGTTTTGTGAGTCATCATTCAACAATATAGTACACTTAATTAAAGGAGAAATTTCCCTTGGCAGTGATGCATTTGTGGGGAAGAGAACTTTGCCCCCTCATGAATGAAAAATGTTTGAATTAGGACACCACAGCAACAGCCTGTGAAATCTGAAAGTGTCCAAATAAATTTCTAATTATAGAAAGATTCTCATTAAATAGTGAACATGTATAATTACAGAAAGGTTTTCACTTAATTAGAATCTCATCAGAGCTTCCATCTGCATCGAGATTTTGATAATAGAGGTCAAGACCTTTTGGGGTTGTTGGGGAAAAGTAGGTCAAAATATGAGGGAGTTGTAGATCTGTCATGAAGTTTTTGGCATAAATAGTTTGTATTGAGTTCTAGAAAAATCAGACAGAAAATAAATGTGGTTGTCCAATGTAGGCGCTGGTGTCAACATAATTCACACCGACCATACCTGCCAAGCAATTATGCTGTTAGCATTACAAATTAAATGTGGTCTAGCATGCACAGTGTTGCATTGATATATTTCAGAGTGGGAGAAATTGAAATAGTGAAAGAAGGCAAAAATGTTGAACTCAGAAGCAGCGAATTTGCTGTGTAATGCAGAATTCCATGGATGGAATCATAGTCATCCTGCTGATAAACTTTAGACAGAAATTCCCCGGGAAACCGTAAAACAATTTAATTTGAGAAGAAAGCTTAAGATGAACACTCTGAGTTCATACTGCGTGTTAATTATGGCAGCGCCTGGGGATCTACTTACAATAAAATGGACTGTAGATAGACAACCTTCTTTGATATTCGCTGATTTTTATATATAATAACAAATTTGTCATCCTAAATATCATCCTTTTTACTTTGATAGTGTTTTAAAGAATGATTGTTATTTTTGTGGTTTCATTTAAGGCACCATTTCTATAAAGGTAATTACTTAAATGTCGATGCTTCCAGAGGAATAAAAACCTGGCTGAGTCCCAGGAATTCTTCTACGCAGTGGGAGTATAGTGATACATAAGCTATGTTCCTTACCTTGAGTAGCTCAAGGATACACAACCAAGTAATTATAACACAACACTATCAGCCATAAAACAGAATGTCTGAGATAGTACAGAAACAGAGTAAGAAGCAATAAAGACTTATCTGTGCCAACTATATGAAAATAGAGAGGTTAGTTGTTCATTGAAAAATAATTTTTTAGACCCTACTATTTACTAGGCTCAGTGCCCCCACCATCAATTAGTTACAGGTACCCCTTCTCTTGATACCAAGACTCTGAGTTATTTTTAACTAATTGAGACCTCATTTCATGATCCAATATGAAGAAGTCATCCAAGAGAACTAGGGAGAAATGGTTAAAACTATGCACTGCTACTTACTATTCACTTAATGCGTCTACAGTTCCATTTCCCATGAATAATAAAGAACCATACAAAGGCTTTAATTACTTATTTTTCTTCATAAAATGCATTGATAAAAGTGTATCAATTCAAATCAATATATACTTATTCAGTGAGTGGTTTGTTCAAGGCATTGCATTAATCTCTGAAGAAAAACAGAACTTGAAGATGTAGTTCTTGTCCTCAAGGAATTTAAGCTTGTATGGGGAAAATCAACATTTAAATAATACATCCTAATGCAAAATAAAGTCCATTAAATGGTAAACAAAGGTATAAGTAATTGGTTATAGCAGAACAAAATGCTTGCATTTTTTTTTCCATCTTCCTGGCCACTAACTTGGTTTAGGAGTGACTAAATGCAACACATTTCCAACTGGCCTCTCTTGCCTCTTTTAGCTTAATCCTCGATCACTCTTAGGTGAAGACATATTTTACTGTCCAAATCAAGACATATCTGTGGATGAAGGAGGGCAATTAATAATTATACCAATACAACAGGCACATCCAATGCAAATAAAAATGAAAGATGACCCTATTCATACTCCATTCTAATGACAAAATTAACATTTAAAATGCAACCTGGTTATGATATAACATCACTTAAAATCATTCGATAGTTCTCCATTGCCCTTTAGGATAAAATCTAGCCTTTCTCTTGGGCAGTAAGGCATTTTCATGACCTTATATCTCCTCCCTGCTTCAGCAGAATCTCTTTGCATAACCACCTACCTCTTTTACTGACCCTCACACATCTCTTGTGTTCTTCAGATGTTCTCATTTGTAATTATGTGTTTGGAAGTTCTTTTCAGAGGTTAACAAATTGTTAACATATGTATTTGTAATCCCCCCTAAACTAAAAGTTATTTTAGGGCAGGGATATATAGTCTAGCCTTTTTTTAATCCTCAGTAATGAATATAGCATTTAACACATTAATGAACAATTAATATTTTTGGACAGAAGAAAACCAAGTTAATATAAACACGTTTTATAGTGTGGGTTGAGAGAGAAAGGTGACACTCAAGATCGAATTGACATAGAAGCAGAGGGGAGAGTGGTAGTTGGCAGGGGCTATGGAGGATAGGTGGGGAGGGGTAGGTAAGGACCTGTATAAAAAAAAAAGTCTTTGAGATGTTGGAAAAGTTGAACTTAAAGGAAGAGATTTTTGTTGGGAAAAAAGTGAAAAAGGGTACTTTTCAGAAGGCAGAATGATTGAAAGTATAGGTTTTAAGAATTATTTTTTTATAGAGAAATATTTTCAAACTGAAATAAGTTTTGAATATATTTATAAAGTGTATATGTAGGAATAGAGTTTTTCAGTAAGAGATTCTGAAAAATGAGGGAGGTCTGTCAAAGCCATAGAAGTTGTATTTATCGCCTTTACAATTTGAGGAATAGTGCAAAATGACCTCGGATTTCATAATGACATTTCTCTTGATTTTAAAGGGTAAAGATGCTATTTGTGACCTTGTGCCTAATGAAAGGTAACTAGTTAAAGTGTGCTAGTGATATGCCAAATGCTGGGAACTCCCAGGAAGTTTTTGGTCCTAGAGCACATATCCAAAAGGAAGTAAATAACTTACCACTTCCCTCTGTTCATCAACTTCATTCTTCCTGTGTATTCATCCAGACTCCAGCAACTCCAGATCTGCCTCCTCCCAGGTTCAAGTCTAGCAGGGTAATACTGCCTTTCCAAGATTTTAAGCCAAAGTCTTAGACTTAATTTACATTGGCCTAAATTTACACACTTTTCCCAAGCAATCACTCTTGCCGGATTCAAGCCAATTATCAAATTGGTCGGCCCTGTATCACACAACCAACCTGAACAGAAGGAGACATAAAATCCACCCAAAGGACTTGTTCTGAAACTGCAAAAGAGAGTGGTTCCTGAGGATACCAAAAGCAGAAGGAGGACTGAGCTTCAAAAGCTATTACACAAATATCCACCACATCTTGCCAACTGTCCCATTCCTGGGCAAGTTATAAACCAACGTTTTCTTGTTTAGGCATCTTAATATTTCACCAAATCCTGCCCTCCCAGAGAAGTGAGCCATAATGAAAAACCTATTTCTGTGGTGTTCTTGTCTGTCTACTCTCTATGAGCCAATGGAACCTAATTGCTAGAGAAGAAATCATTTTTAATTCAATTTCAAATTTGAATTAAACTTAAAGTATTATGCTCTTCAAGTTCATTTGCTACTAAAAAATAATTCCAGGAGGAGTGATATACAAAAACCAAAGTAATGAGTCTTAAATAAAATTTACCTTGTGCTATAGAATGAGAGAAAATAGATTTTGAGATAAATGAAGGTCTCTAAGGAGAGTCAGATCATGCTCTGTGAATAACCACAGGAAGAGGCAATGTGAACTGAAACTCTTAAACTTGAGTTCTCCTACCCCTGGGTTCTTCCTTGACCATTTTACTGGGGCTTCCTCAACCTTATCCCAACTGCATGCTGATTTCTCTCAAATCTGCATATAAATCGAAAGCCATAAATTGCCATTTTTATTGGCCAAATGATCAAACATCAGCAATTTAGGAGGATACAGCTTAATATATAATCCAACTGCAAATTCTCAGCCAAATTTCTCTATCTGATAATCCCGTAAGTGTTTCCAATTATAGGTGTTCAAAGATCGATACACTAGCTTTCTTCCAGACCAATTCCTCCAACTTTATTTGGTAGATAGGAAAATGGCATCCAAGCTTTTGTCTTATAGAAATTCTGGAGACATCCATGCTTCACCATCTTCTTTACCTTTATGTATGTTATGTTATTTGATGTTACTGTATTTGGAAAAACAGAATTATACAAAAGCTGATGTTGACATGTGCTGTTACTCTGACTCTGCAAAGCAACTTCTTCAGGTTTGGGGAAAGAAATGTATTAATTTACTATAAAACAAAACAATGAGATACTTTAGAGGACAAATTTTATTTTAAGATACTGTGTCAACAGAGATTTTAAAAAATAGAAATATTCAAAAGCAACCCTGGTGTATGATATGATCGATTATGTGTGCGAGTAGAGGCACATACACAGTTACATACAAAAATAAACTTACATCTTTCATGCATATAGTTTTTACATATGACTTTATACAAATATTGATACTTAATGGCAAGTGGAATAAGCCCTTTAAAATTGTCATTATGACAGCAATAATTGTTTCAGTGTATGATATTGAAACTCACATTTGTTTATTATTATGTGGCTGTTAGTGAAAGTTATATCCATGAAGAGGAGGACAAAGCCAGTTCTATTTTCAAACTCCGAGAGCTCCTTAGAGAACTGAGATCTAAAATATAGTTTCATGATCATAGAAGGAACTTATTTGCAAGAAATAAAACACATACTGTGTGTGATACAAAGATTCTTTTCAAACAGAATTACTTTTTCATAGCATAGTTTTGATAACTTTGGTTGCCAATTTAAATATCCTGAACACCATTTACCCAGAAAGAAAAAAAAGAATTCATTTTACAATATATTTGAGTTTAGTTGAATCACTGAAACTTAACTGTTGCAGGAAAAATTATACACTCATAAGCCTGGAAAATACCTCAGGAAATAAGCTGTTTCTCACCCTCCTAACAGAAAGGTCTAATTTAAAAACAAGACAGACAATAGTTGTTCAGTTATTTAAACACCACTAAGGCTGAGAATCTAAAACTTGTTTCTTTTTTGGTAACTTAAATGCCTTCTCATCATAGCATGTTCGGAGGGTTGTTCTGGAGCTGGTCAGATTTGAATTTGAATATTCTCTACAGAACTTTCTATAATAGTTTTGTATGTAACCCTGAGCAAGTCGCTTGACTTTTTAACCTTGATTACCCAATTTGTGAAACGGAGATGTGATCCCTACTACTCGGGACTGCAGTGTGCACTCTTCACAGCGCAACATACTGGACTCTCAATACTGGAGCCAGATGTGGTCTTCAGAAAAATGTTATAGCACGTTTTATGACCAGGGGTTTATAAAAACTCATACAGTACATAAATTTGGGAAGTTTCCCTGCAAAATTTTTATCTAATAAAACTTTTCTGTAGAAATATTTTCATCCCATTCTTCATCTTTTTCTTATTTTTCTTGTCTCAACACTAAGGACCATTCTATGCTCGATGTACTTTAAATATTACATATTAAATACTTTTTTCTATTGGCCAAACCTGATTGTATTTAATATCATAACAATCCATTTTTATGCATTTATTCTTTTTGGAGTCCACTTGACCCACTGCCCTTGATATAAATTGGTATTATAGAATAGTTAATCCTTGTATCTCTTTAATTTATTTATTCATAGACACTTATATCTAATTTATATTTGGTTTATATTCATAGTTATTCAGACAACCAAGTCACCAAATTCTCCAAGGAATCATACATTATGTGTTTACATTTTCTAGGTTCTAGAAACTCTGATAAATTTTGAATCACTTACAAATTATGTTTATGATTGGCTTAGTTGGTGTTCTCCAGAGAACAGAACCAACAGGATTATGTGTGTGTGTGTGTGTGTGTCTATAGAGAGAGACTGAGAGAGAGAAAGAGATTTATTTTAAGGAATTCGTTCATGTAATTGAGGAGGCTTCCAAATCTGCATGGTAGGCCAGCAAGGAAGAATTGCAGTTTGAATCCAAAGGCAGTCTGCTGACAGAATTCTTTCTTGCTCAGGGGAGGTCAGTTTTTGTTCTACTAAAACCTTCAACTCATTGGATGAGAGCCACTTACATTACGGAGGTTCATCTGTTTTACTCAAAGTCCATTGATTTCAATGTTGATCTAATCCAAAAAAACACCTTCACAGAAACATCCAGAATAATGTTTGACCAAATATCTGGGCACACTAGCCCAGGCAAGTTGATCCATAACCATCACAATGGCCTTCAATAAAAATTATAAAGAATTCACTAATGTCTGTTACTAAATAATATTCTATCTTTATAAATGTAGAAAAGCTCTCTCTGTTTGTATTTATAATGGGTGACTAGATACATATTATCAAATAATATTTTATGGAAGTAAAAACTATTCTTATTCAATTAATTTTTGTGCCAGGAAAACATTTCATGCATTATTAATTTTAACTTTAAATGCCCTAGATATAACTTGATGCATATATGCTTGAAGTCAGTCAAATATTGTTTATATCCTTCAACACTTTCTCAGTGTATCCACAGCTTAATTTTTTCTCCCACTAAATAATTCATACTCTTGTGGAAAGAATTTTTCAAGGGTTAGAGATTATACTCTGAAGAAAAAAATACGAAAAAATATATACTAAAAACTGTTGAACATAGCATAACTATTTTGTCATTCGATATCTTAACACAGATTTCTGTATGTTGATATAGTAGATAAAGAATATGTTTTGGCATCAGGTGGATCTGGGTTGAGACCCAGATGTCATTAGTCACTAGGTGTGGATTTAAAATGGTATGTTAAGGAGACTTTGAGCCTTTTCAGCTCAGTTGCATTCAAAGGTCTTCTTTCTTTAGTCATGGAAACTTTTGGATAACACATCTTTCAAAGGGAAGATGGATCACATCCCCAGCTAAATGATTTATTAAATCACGTGGGCCTCCACTGAACTGGCAGCAAGAGAACTGCAATCCAGGTGTTTTATATTTTTATTCACTATAATTTTAAGCTCATATACTTACTAATTTCTGGGTCAGAAATATTTTAGAGGTTTTTATTCTCAAAGGATATATAGTTCATATTCCCTAAAATATTATCAAATCTACTTCTTAAACAACTTAGGGAGCTCATAACAGAGCTCCTTTTAGTTTATCTTCTCACATGATTAAAGTCATTTGGTGTCTTTCAGTATTTTTGAAGGGTGTTATGAAAAATATGAAATTATTATGGGCTCTAACATAAGAATGGTGTCATGTTGTAATCAACTGCTCTTTTTCTTTGAATAGTGGGAGAAATTTCAGTGTAGTCTTAGGACTACAAATACTCTTTTTATGCATTTCGGGAGTAATTGTTGCTTTTATAAATAGTATATGGCAATAATTTAAAATGTTTGACTTACTAGATTTATCTCTTTGCATTGACTATTTGAAAACCCAGAGCCAAATATAGGGTCAATACACAATAATAATAATAGTATTAATATGCATACCTAAAAATCCATTAATATTATTAATATCATATTAAACGTCTACTGTATACTAGGCATTATACAAGGTTCATAACATACAATTTTATTTAATTCTCCCTAAAGCCCTAAAAATAATGTAGATAATGATGAAATTATTCTTTAGTTTTATTCCTGTCTCCTTGTTAAATCATGGTTTTTCTTTTGTTCTATTTTTATGTTTTGCCATATGGGTGTAGTTTATGTAACTCTGCACTGCCTAAATACTTCTGTGAACTTGGCTTCCACTAGAATGTAAATTCCAATGAGGCCAAGTATTTTTCCTGTTTTGTTACCACTCTATCTGTATCCTCAGTATTTATCCCAGATCCCTAAAAAAAATATTTACTGAATGACTAATTGAGGGAGTAAAACTGCAGGTATAAATGAATATATACATTTATCTCCATACATACCTAACTGAAAAAGCCTGAATTCTGTAATTTTCACAGAAGGACTTTGAGACAATAGAGCTAACAGTTTTCCAAGAGTTAGACATGCAGTTAAAGGGTGACACATAGCAAGCACTCAATAAACTATAATTATGATGGTCTGTCCATCATTTAGACTGGGTATGTTACATATTAACTTTATCTTCAGTATAAAAAGTTGTTCTGCAATATACCACCAATTGGAAAATGGTAGTATAGGCTATAAAGAGAAATATTTGTCTATTAAATTATAAAAACATCAGTAGTAATATCAGGAGTGCAAGAAAATAACACAAAAAAATACTCAAGTAGCAAACACAAAAATAATATAAATAGCATATAGAGAATATAATTCATGTTTTCCTAAAACTTCTCAAATTTATAATTAATAAAAAAGAAAAATTAAGAATAGTGAAGTAACACAGATATGATTTCTCCCAATTTCATAGGATAGTTTTCCTTAATATGCTACATACCCATCGTTCTTTGCTTTCATGTTTGCTGATGCTAGATGCAAGAGTTTATATTCCATTAATGATGTATGTACAAATTGAAAACCCATCGACTCTGCTTTGTTGAAAAACACAAGTAAAACTGATTCTAACTAGAGAAACTGAAGCAACTTCCTAATTTTGTTTTTCCTGCAAGTAATATCTTTAAGATCATACCAGCAAGGCAGGGGTTATGCTGCCTCTTAGGAGGAATGTATCCCAAAGAAAAAATTATATTGGGTTAACTGTGATCTTAGTTGCCCAGGCATGAGACAAACACCCCTCCTCCTCCCCCACCAGGCAGCCTCATAATTTAGATGTCTTCTTAAGCAGATCACTGGCCTAGCAACAGATATATTCAGCAAGAGGAAAATAAATCACTCCGATTGAAAGTAATTTTTCTAAAAGAAATGGTATTAAGATAGTGGAATTCAGCCAGACTTGTAAAAACAAGGTTTTTACAGCAGACACTACATTTGAGGGATGGGAGTTGATCTCACATTAATGTGTATTTGGTTTAATCGTTTGCCAGCAAAACGAGGATTATTTAGTGAACAGTGCCCTCTGTATGTGCAGTCTCTCTTGTGACAGCATCAGGCCCTCTCAGAAACAGAGATACGGACAAAGGGAAATTCAGACAAATTAGTTTATATTTGCTAAGCATTTTTATGGAGGAAAAATAAATCTACCAATAGAAGATACACTGTAATTAGCCTCTCTAATGGAAAAGTAGGGTCTGATTAAGAATCTTCTAATGCACTCTAGAGTTAGTTCTAACCAAATTACTGAAAATGTTCAAAAAGCCATTCTATTATTACTTGACTTGCTTTGTCTCATTTGTCAAAGGGCTTCTGCAACCTTTCTTGCTGAGCAAATGTCCTTTTCGCAGCCTTGTATTTCTGTGTGGGCCTGAATTCCTCAGCCAGTCGTGCCTGATCACCCAGCAGGCACAATTAAGGGAGTGCATTAGTTCTTCAGTAGATAATAGAAGCTCTTAAAGAGCTTTCTGTAAGAGTCTGCATGGCATATTTCTATATTTTTAAGTCAGCTGGATTCCCTGTTTAATAACCTGAACAGCTTGAATAATTTGAAATCACAGAAATACAAAAATGAGGGAGAGAGAGAGAGAGAGAAAGAGGGAGAGAGAAAGAAAAGAAGAAGAAAAAAAGTCAGGTAATGTATTTTTCTTCAGTTCCTTCTATACATTATCCTTTTTGTACATCTGAAATAAATGCAAAGATTATATCCGAACACTAGTAGTACATGCTCATTTACATAATATGAATGTGGATTACCTAACAATGGTTCTCTTTATAAGCAGAGCTTAGTTGGATCACTTTGACTGAAGTGACTACATCGATAAGCCATAGGATGAATAAAGTGCAGAAGCAATAAATTAATATTGGAAGAAAGAAGATTAGTGGTTACTTTTTTCCACACATCAGCAAACAACATTTTAATTGCAATGGGGAAGGTAGTTAGAAGAAATGGCTTGCAAATGCATAAAACAATAGTGGATGTTCATTTATCTAACACCTAAGTGCTTGGAGGGGAGATATTTTAATTGCAGGAATACAGGATGTCACAGAAAACATGATAAGCTCTTTCTCAGTGTTTTGTTTTTATCAGCAACTGCTCTACCACAAATGGACTGTATCTCATAATCCTAGGGTAGGGTGGGGGAGATTTACATTTTAGCAAGAATAATACATGACAATTCTTGTGTATAATAAAATTTGGAAATGGGAACTATTGATCAGTGTGTTATCTAGTTCCTTGGTTAAATGTAGTAACATGTGTACACATGCCTTAACATGCCCAAGGGGTTTGGAATTCCTAGGTTCTGGATACAAATCTACTGGACAAAAGCAGAAATTCAAATGCATTTTTGTAGTCACAATTTCCTCTTTTTAATATGCATATTTCAGCATATACTTTTGAATTCCAATTACTCTGAAACACCATGCAAAGCCCTAGAGATACAAAGACAAATGCCTTAGTCTCAAACTAAGTTAGTGAGCAAACTAAGCTTATTGGCCCTTCCAATAAGGAACCTAGAGTCTAGTATCAGAGAAAAGAGAGTAAACGGAATATTATAATTTTGTGGTGATAATCAGCACAGACTTCTCTGGGTAAATAACTGATATAGTTGACCCTTGAGCAACTCGAGGATTAGGGATACCAACCCCTCTTACAGTCAAAAAGTATAAATTTTCACTCCCCCAAAACTTAACTATTAATAGCTTGCTATTGACCCAAATCCCTACCAATAACATAAACAGTCAATTAATAAATATTTTGTATGTTATATATATTATATACTTTATTCTTATAATAAAGTAAGTTGGAGAAAAGAATGTTATTAAGAAAGTCATAAGGAAGGGAAATATATTTACTATTCATTAAGTGGAAGTGGATCATCATAAAGGTGTGCATTCTCATCGTCTTCACGTTGAATAGGCTGTGGAGGAGAAGAAGGGTTGGTCTTGCTGTCTCAGGGGTGGCAGAGGCTGAAGAGGAGAGAGGGAGACAGGCACACTTGGAGTAACCTTGTCGAAATGCATTGTAATTTCTTTCTGACGTTTTTGCTTTTTCGTTTCACTAAAGTTGTCTCTATATGGTACTAATGCTTCATCCATCATTTGTTTTAGTTTCGGTTTCCATGTCCTAGAAGTGTTCGTATCATAAAAGAAGTTAGAAGCAGTCTTGAATTATCAAAACTCTTCTACCAGATTGTCTAATGTCAGTGTGTTTTCTGGCACTGCTTGTTCTACAATCTTCCTCATCCTTTGGCCCTGCCTCAGAAGCACACGTCTCTATCAAGTTGCCTTCTGTTAGTTCTGGTGTGGTGTCTGTGAGCTCTTGAGTTTCTCCAAGATCCATGTCTTGAAATTCTTCACCACCACCTCCACCTTTTTTGCCATATCTACAATCTTTCATGATTTCCTTGATTGGCTCTGTCATATATCCTGTGTCGTCATGCACAACATTTGGACACAGTTTTCTTGGCAGGAATTTATTGTTTTGAGCTTCACAGATTTCATGGCCTTTTCTGTAACAATGATGGCATCTTCAAAATGTAATGCATTCAGACTTTCATCTATCAGGGTTCTCTTCCTTAACACTGGCAGTTCTTTCCATAGAGCACTGTATGTAATGAGCTTTAAATGTCCTTATGACCCCTAATCTGGAGGCTGAATTGGAGACGCTGTGTTTGAGGGCAAGTAGGCCACTTTGATGTCTTCAGTGTTGAATTAATGGAGTTCTGGGTGGCCAGCAGTATTGTCGAATATCAAAAGAACTATAAAAGGCAGTCCCTTAATGGCAAGTTACTTCCTGACTTCAGGGACAAAGCATGGATGAAACTAATCCAGAAAAAGAGTTCTTGGTGTCCTGGCTTTCTCTTTGCACAATTAAAAGACTGGCCATGGACCATGGAGTTTATCTTTTCCCTTCAAGGCTTGGGGATTAGCGGCTTTACAGATAAGGGCAATCCTGATCACAAACCTGAGTGTATTTGCATAAAACAATAGAGTCAGCTTATCCCTTCCTGCCTTAAATCGTGATGCTCACTTCCCTCCCTTACTAATAATTGTCGTTTGTGGCATTTTTTTTTTCCAGAATAGAGCACTTAAGTCTGCATTAAAAACATGTTCAGGCAGATATTCTTTCTCTTCAGTGATTTTCTTACTGGTGTCTGGGAACCCGTCTGATGCCTCTTGGTCAGCAGAAGTTACTTCTCTTGTTATCTTGATATATATATATATTTTAAGCCAAACTTCTTTCTAAAAATATCAAACCCTCCATGGCTGGCATCAACTTTTCCAGCTTTAGACCCTTCCCCTTCTTTTTGCTTTAACTTGTCATCTAAGACACGTTAAGATGTGTCCAGCACTTTCAGTAAGAGCAATATCTAAAGAGCTTGATATTTCATGCTAATGATTGTCGGTTTTATTCAATGGGCAATAGGGAAACCCTGGATCCCTTAAAAAGATAAGAGTTACATGGTTAGATGTACATTTTAGAAAGATCATTTGGGTGATTTCATGGAAATAGATTAGAGAACTTAAAACTGGGAGCAAGGCACTTATCCAAAAACTTTATAGGTATCAGAGTGAATGGATAATATTTGAACAGGCTAGATGTGTATAGCATACACATTTTTCAAATAAAGACTATTAGAAAATATTTAAATATAGTTTGTCCTGAATTATTAATTGTGTAAATTAAGCTGAGATATTAATTGAGATGATTGATCTGAAAAATGATAAAATTTTTGTTCTAAAATGTAATGTATTATATTTATATTTGTAGCATGTTTCCCATGAAGGTCAAGAAACTAACAATTCCTAGAGACTCTATCCTATGTTCTTGTTCTTTTACTGTAATTGTGATAAGGCAACAATAGGGGAAGACATTAAATGAAATCAAAGGCAGATACACTGCCCACATTCCAAATGTTTAGCTATATAATTTTTTTGCAGTAAATATGATAAATTCTACATCTATCTCAGGCAGTAAAAAAAAAAAAAAAAAGAATTATTGCAAGGCTATCACCCAGGAAACTTGGGTTCTTTACCATATGTGAACAATAAAGAGCTGCCTAACTTTGAATAGTTCCTGAACCTATCTGAGCTTTAGTTATTTCAACGCTAAAAATCCCTGTTGGAAAGGATGGCATCAAAGTTGCATTTAGTTCTTTAACTTTAAGGGAGTTTAAACAATTAAATATACCTATAGATGTTATATATATGTATATAGCATTTAGTTCTCTCAGAATCAGAAGCAGAGAAGTATGAGATTGCCCAAGCTTTTCAATTATACATTCCACTTGAAATGGAAATTGCTTTCACTTTTAAGTAAAATGTTAGGTATAAAAAGCTAGTGCCATCTTTTCTGAATAAATGTCCACCATTTGGGTGCACATGTGGGTCATAGGCATGTCTTTTATTAATCTTTGGCAGGAAGTATCCTGTGGGGGTTTTCAGAGCCATGTGAAGCTGTGATTGAAAATATAGCACAATTGTTTTTCTTTGCTATAAAAACATGATTCAGATATTTCCTAGAAAATCCACATTTTCTTGCCCAAATCATCCTAATATTTAATTTCCCTATTAAAATAGGAGAAGTACATGTGGTTTGAATGAATGTTTGTGAGTGAATATTTGACTACTGTACCATATCTAATGACTACTGCTCAGCACAGATGCTGAGCAAGGAAATGGTTATGCTCTAGCATAAAATATTTCAAAATTATTAATAGCTGGAAATATCCCATTTTTTTAAATGTAATTCTAACAGTTCTCCATAAGTCCTTGATTCAAGTGATGATTAAAACTAAAAGTTAATACCATTACTAGATTATATTGGAATGCTTTTGAAAGCATTTTAAGGTAATTTCATGGTATGACCAACAATTTTTGTATGTATCATATTATACACATAAATAATACAGAAAAGAAATTACTTATCATTTGATTTGCTTCCAAAATACTAATTCAGTCTTCATACTACTGATTAAAGCAACAAGTCTGAGTGTTGTATGCAGGGGGAAAAAAATCAATAAGAAATGATGCAGACTCACACAAAAACATAATGTAACCATTCTCTAAATGTTATATGTTGTACGATTATTACAGAAATTTTGGAAATAATTGGCAAATGATAAGAAAATGAAGAAGGAAATTCACCTATAGCCCCACCAGGCAAATATATCATAACCCTCTTTAATATATTTCTTTTGTGCATTTTGGTTCATTATACACATATATACATTTTTAAAAGCAAACATAGGTCCTATGCTGTGCCTCTTATTTATAACCTGCTTTTGTTTATTTAGCAATATATTTCCAGATCATTACATGTTTTGATATTATAGCACATTAAATAACTTTGCAGATTTCCATGATACATATGGATTCACCATTAGTAGCTTAAGCAATGATCTGTTATCATGTATTCACTTTATTTCTGATTTTTTTCTACTGTATGCTGCCAGGAACACATTTGTAGTTAGATCCTTCTATGTGACCATAATTTCCTTTGAAGAGAATCCTAAGGAAAAAGAAAAAGTCTGAATCGTAGGATGGGGTGATCATTTTACTAATTTACATGCACATCAATAACCAGTGCATAGGCACACCCCACCTCTCATGCCCTTGAGAACAATGGATATTATCTTCAACATCCTGCCCCAAGCTATGTTTTGAAGAAATCTAGTGTATAACGGATGCTAATAATTGTTCTCAAATAAAACAGTGAAATGGTCAATAATGTTGGAGAACTACATACTGAATCTCTCTTTTGGTGATTCATATTGCACATTAAAATATTAAAGGCTGTGATAAGTACTGATATAAATATGCCAGTTTAAGTTTTGTTAACTCAGTATTTCCTGAACCTCAGTGATCATAGAATCCTTTATTGGTGGAATACCTATTAAGGTACTTTCAGACATCAGTATTCCTTAGAATGCAGTTTGTAAAACACCAATTGTTCATTTTGAGGACATATAACTGGCAATTATGGAACAGTCTGTGAGTTGACTACACAATTTCCATCCCCCTTCTTTTTTTTTATCACAAGTCATTCAGCAGAGAAATGAGCCCAGCTAAAATCCCATTTTTGGAACAACTACCACATACAAGGTACAGAACAATCCCAAGCACCCAAGGAATTTCCTAGATGGACTCTTTGTCTTCAGATTCCCCTACCACCCCTAATCTCTCATTTTTAAAGAATTTGGCTCCTGGGTTGGTATCACTAGATCTTTCTCCAGTCATCGTTCTTGGTGATTTCAGTATCAATACAGATGATCTGTAAAATCCCCTGAATCTTTCAGTGCCTTAATCACATCTCAGTCACATACTTGCATCTTAATTTTGTTGTTACCAAAGTAGGAATCACTCAGTTGTCTCAATTTCAAGTATGCCACCCCTCAACTATGACTTCCCATATCCCAATAATGCTTTAATTCTCTGGGAGCCCACGATCTTGAATTCTAATGTCTTTCACTCTCCCTCTTCTTCACCCAGCCTGTGTCCTCTCTTTTTCCTTACCTGGCTTAAAGGACTTGTCTAGTCATTATAATCTTTCTAATGTTTGCACTATCAACTCCCTCACTCCTTTCAAACTTCCTGGAACTGTTAGACTAAACCTAAAGGTTAAATTCAACTCTACCTATGCCTGCACCTGAGCAGCCAACACAAAGCAATGCTAATTGACTTTTTTAATTACATCAACTGGGCACTCACTGCTCTGCAGAATTCATAGTACATATCCCTGTTTATGAATCTTCCACATTCTTAGATGACTATATAATATCATAAACCCCAATTCCCTTCTTTCCAAATCTCTAGCACTTTCTCTTCAGTTTCCATTCTCAGTTGATAACATTGGCTCTTACCTTGAGAATAGATAGACAACAACCACACATCCCACATCAAGGAACCCTCTTCTGCTGCCACTTTGGAGATGAACAAATAACAGACACTTTTAGCAGTCTCTGTTTATATAAGTAAATACAAATACTAATCTGGAAATATAACTTTTACTGAAGACTTGTTCCCATGTTTTGATCGTTTGTTCACTTTGCTTGGCATGTGTGTTAAAAAAGAGAAGAATCCTAAATGTATCCCAGTCTATGGGAGAAGTATTTCTGCTGCCACATCCAGAAGCCCAGGTGTGAAACTAAAACCAGGCTCACTGAAACTGGGGACTGTCTGTTCCTGGAAGATAACAAATGCATGTGTTGCTCTCACAGCACGTAGCACATAGTCTGATATAGAACTCATGTTCCACAATTGACCCGAATAACTTCCTATCTTAATTAAGCAAGCAGGAATTAGGGGCACCTAAGCAAAAGTCACCTGTTTCCTTGTTTAATTAACAACTCACAGTGAAGCTCTATCTCTGCCAGAGGCCCTACTTCTATAGTTAAGGACAACATGGAAGCACATTGAGAGATGCTAGTATGACTCTCTGGTAGGTAGACTGACTCCCAAGTGACTTGTGTCTATGCATGCCGGGGCCACTGCCCTGGAAGAAACTCAGTGAAAGATCCAGATAAGCAAATAGAACATTATATAAATTACAACTTATTTGGGGGAGACTAACTGAAGTTTGCTCAGGTTAACAAATTATTGTAAAATTTTTAGGTTTGTTTGGATTATTGTTCCTCTTAGTATAAGTTTCATGGCTAAAATAGAAAGTATGACATAGATATCAAATTTGGCCTTACAAGCACTAAATAAATTTGCACTTGTGCTGTTGGCCACTAGCAAGGCAATAGCAAAGTTTCTTAGCAATGTGTAGACACTGCAGACATATGAGTCCTGGATCCTGAGAAGGATCTAGACTGGCAGGTATTGGGTTGATTTTGCTCCTAATCATATATCATCCTTTCTTTTGATAGCCAAAAAATCCGTTAACCTACCAGAATTGAGGTAAAGTTATAATTGTATTCTTTATTAGATTTTGTTATCTGCATCCAAACAAGAATAATTGTAACGAGACTGGCTTCTCCCACTAAGATGTGATTTCCGGAGGATCTCTACCCCAGCCCTGAGCAGAGTTCTTAGCTCATAAAAGGAATTTGGTAAATGTTTAAATTGCATAATCATGATATAAATATATTACGGAGGTAGTAGTTGTTTTAAAATCATTTGGCATGATGTACCAACCAGTGAATAGGTTACTACTGTCATGGTGTTATTTTAAATAATAAGTTGATTTCCTCAGCTTTACAAAATATTCAGTTTGTTGGCTCTTCATCAGTAGGTTCAACAAATATATTATCTCTGGGAAACTTAGCAAGCAAATTAATTGAAACATTTGAAATTATGGGTTAGCATGAGGAATATTTTCTTAAACTATGTGGGATGAAAGTGTTTCTTTTCCAATAGTTGGACTGAATTAAGATGATAATGAGTTAAATTTTAGATTCATCACACTTTAAATTTTAATCATTGGCATTGAGTAGATTTAGAAGAGAAACTGGCCAGTAAAAGCCTAGAGTTTATTGTTTTCTAAATGTCCACAAAGAAATGTAGATCTTGGAAGAAATATTTATTGCTAACAGTATTAGAAATATATTGAATTGCTTTTCTTATGTCAGTATCTATAAGACTTTATGCATATTTTGATTATTTTTCTTTTGTTAAGTGAACAAACTTGCATGTTTTTTATTTTATTTTATCATAAATGAAAACAAAGGTTTTTGTTTGTGTTCTTTTTGGGTAAACTTGATACAGAAAATTCTCTTTAGAGATTATAGAATGAACTTGTAGCTATTTGAAATACCACTTATTTCAACATAAATGGGACCCACAGGTGACAAAAAAATTAAGTTCACTGTAATAAGGTCTTGCTATATTATATAAATATGCTTCAAGGAAACACATTCCCCTATAGGGTTTTTAAAAAGGAGCCTTGTTAAAGGTAATATAAGAAAGTATTATTCCAGATAAATTTAATCAGAAGTCTCATTATATTTGCATAGAATTTAAAAGAAAATGAAAGGGTGACATGGTAGGTGCATATATTATTTACAGCAAATCCCAGATTAGCTTAGAAAAACCTTATTCTCTATAAACCTTCCAGCTAGTCTTTGCCCCAGGTAGCAACATTTATTGGAGAAGAACATGATTTTCTTAAAACTTTTTCAATTAATTTCTTTGTGTTAAACTATGCTGTGCAATTTAAATCCTGCAGTTAATATATTCCCAGCTTTTTGATTCCTTGGAAACTCTATATAAAACGAAGGATTTAAAGTTGGTGAGATAATTCAACCTGAATTATTTCATTTGAAACTGAAAAATTTCTTAGAAACTCAGAATATATTTTCCTTTCAAAAATATTTCTATAGAAAACCATAACACATAGATACTTATTACTTTTAAAATATTTGCTTTTATTGAGATACTATGTACTTTCAATAGTCATATCAAAATATTATTCAGTGGTTAAAAGTCAGCACTCTGGAGTCAACTGACTACATTTCAATACCCTGTTCTACCTGGGTAAATTTATCAACTTCTCTTTGTTGGTAATGGCTTCACAAGGTTATAAAGAAAACTAAGTGAATGAAGTAAAATGTTTAAACCCATATCTAGTACATAATTAGAAATGAATAATGTTGTCTCATGTTTTGAGATACACACAAGTGCTAAGTGATGCAGGGGACACAAAGATAGGTTTAGCCTGTACTTACATTCTAGTTGAATAGAATCACTTTTTGTGTCATTAATTCATTTAGCCAAAAGTTAGGGAGGGTCTACTTTCCACCAAGGATGAAAATACAGGATGTGATAAGACAGTACCCTGGGACTGATAGGTGAGACGATATGGGACTGATGACAATCCAATGGAATAAGAGCTAAAACTGAGGTCGTGCAAGATAGGATGGGAACACGGTGGAGACATAATTCTGCTATTGCAGAAAAAACATCCGAAAGGAGATACACATGAGCTGAACCTTACAAAGATTACTAGACATTTGCCAGGTGGACAAGAGGGAGCTAAGTGAAGAGAGAAGAACAGATGTATGAAAGTGTAGCCTGAGAGAACACATGGCTTTCAGCAATCAAGAGGTAATTGAATGGGTAGGGCCTGTGCAGGTCTACAGGACGAGATGGTGGGGAAAGAGCCATGAAGGACCTTGGGCTGGAAGGTGAGGACAGCCACCTAATCCATTAGGCACCATGGAGCTAATGGAAACCGTCCTGTAACCAAGTGATGTGACACGTTTTGTGTTTAGAATATATCCAGCTGCAGGAGAAGATGGGGTTTGGAGGGCAAGATGTGGAGGGGCCAATTAAGGAGCCATTGTTTTAGTCCAGATAATAATTTATAGAAGCCTATTCTAACTCTAACTGGAAAGAAAACATACTTACTGATTATTTATTAAGTTCTGAACGCTATTTCAGTCCCTATTGAACATTGTCTCATCTAATCCTCACCCAGGATCCTTATGTAGTTGGCGTCATGTTGTCCAATTAAAACAAGATAAAAGTAAGGCTCAGAGAGGATAAGTATCTGGATCAAGAACAAATGCCAGCCTAGACTGGAGCCAGATTTTGAATCATAGTCAGCCTGGATCCTAATCCTTTGCTCTTTTCACCATATCATCTGCTTCCCTCAGTGACTATCGTAGGACGGGAGAATTGAAAATGGGTGCAAGATATTAGGAGTTTGGTTTTGTAAGAATCAGTGGAGATGTTCAGTGTGTAAATAAATATATAGATTGGAACTGGAAAGAAGATCTGTAACACTGGCTTAAAGATAACTTAAGGGACTGTGTAGAAGGGTATAAAAGAGTATCTATTTGATAGTGTTCTGTACTTGGCTTAGAGGTTGGCCAACAGCATTTAAAACAAGTTAGCTCCTCTTCCTTGTTATTGTTATTATATGCTGAATATTTACTTTCAATAAATCTTTCTTCATACTTATAATGAATAGTAATTAGTCTCTAAAAATAAATATGTCTACACTTAAGATACGAGTGTTGCTGTCATTGATATGTTCTTTAGCATTGGTAATTTGGCTGATTAATCGATTAGTTTCTAAGTAAAGGAGATTTGAATTTAAATGTGGAGAAATAGAACTTAGTCACTGAAATCAAATGGACCATTGTTCAAATCCTAGGACTGACTCTAATGATTTGTACTTATTTTGATTGCTGCATTGTAGTTTATGATTTGCATTAGCATCTTATTACCATAAGACCACTGCTATGATGAAAAAATATATTTTATATGATTCATAAGGAACAGTTGGGAAAAATGCCCTTCATTTGCAAATCTCTATTGATACTTTGCAACAGTTACCAAAGTAAAGTTGAAGCCTCAAAGGGATGTATAAGGATTATGCAAACTGTATACAGTGGTGTCTGTGTTTTGTTGTGAGTACCAAGGAAAAAAGTCTTAATATAATTTAAGAGTCATGATGAGAATAGGGAGCATGGAATACACCATTACCCAACTTGGTGCCGTATTTATGAATAAAATGCAAATTATTTGGCAAATTACACATATTTTTAAAAACAGAATCAGTGAATAACCCAGCATTTAATATGTTCCTTCTATATGCTTAGTACCTGCCAAGCCCCACATTTTAAAAAAAAAGAGCTATGGGGCACATGAGTGCAGGGCAAAGGGAACAAATGTCGTATGAAAATTAAGATCATTGGGATGTCCAAGGCATAGTCTCTGAGACATTAGAGAATTCCCAAATCCATTAGTATAAAAAATGACAATGATAGCCATCTTTTCTTAAAGTGTAATAAAGTAAAACTGGGAACTCTCTGGGATCCCCTTGGGAACCTTAATGAGTTACTTGTAGTTAGTGAACAGAAGACACTTAACCTTAAACTATTGAACTATTAACCTTAAACCTTGAACTATTCCAGGCAGTAGGATAGGCCAAATGTCAATCTCAAGATAAATGATTGTTTCTACCCTTAGCCTCATAACACTAATTAAATTTATGTGAAATTAAAAATTATTCCATATTATTGATTTTCAGGGTCAGTCTCACCAATTGATGCTGTATTAAGCCACCATTTGATTCTTAATATTTGCTCTATTTTAATTAAAATGCTAAATATGGTATAAAAAAGGAGTTACAGAAAAGTGTGAGGACTGTAGACTTATCTTTAGTGAAGTTGCCACAGAAAATGTGGGACTAAACCCTAGAACTTAATGTAATGTCATTCCATCCAATTCCGAATTCTGCATCTCTGGCCCATTCATTTCACCCAGTTGTTATAAGAATAAAAGTAGTAATTTCCCTTCTTGCTTTTTAAAATAAAATTAAGAAAATGGATACAATTTCCCCAGCTTAAAGTTCTTCTTTTTTTTTTTCTATACAATTTCCTTAAACCCTTGGCACTTTGCACCTGCTAGCAAGAGCTAGCAGATGATGCAATGAATAAGCAAGTAGCAAATGAATATTAACAGAAAACTCAGAAACAGTCAAACAGGTTGTTTTGTGTGTGTAGACATAGTGCTAGTGTTGGGATTCTATATTGGATACATATAATAAGATCATATTTTTCTGCTCCTGAGTTTTATGACAGAATATATCAACATGCCATGGTGTTCCGTAAAGGAGATGGTGCTTTACAAAACAACACTGTGATTGGTTCAGCACCACCTGAAGAAGTTTAGAAACAGGGACTCTAGGCAGGGAGCTATGAGAAGAGGGACAGCATTCCGGGAGGCAGAATCCAGCGTTGATAAGGCTTAGGAGGTAGACAAGGATATGGCCTGCGTAGGGAAATGTGACCCTTTTCACTGGGGAGGAATGAGACATAAGAAAATGATTACTAAGGTCACGCATACCCATTCTGCTTCCAATATTGAATATAGTCTTTCTTATAAACCTCTAGTATAAAGGGGTAACATAATGTCTGTAGGATATTTATTTCAAACAATGTACAGGAGAGCTATTCCTACATTCTGGTTTTTAATATCTCAAATTAGAAAAGATATCCACAATCATTCTATTTCTCAGAATTTTAATTTGCACCTGTCCAGGTCCTTAAATAAATTGATTGAATATTTATTCTACCTTTGTTGTTTTTGTTCAACTCCTCGATGTCAGGGGAAATCATGTTGCTATTCAAAAGCCTAGGGTAAAAAGTTATCACTCTACCTATTTGCATATTACTCTTTGTCCCTTAGGGTAACCTTAAAGCCAGGTGTTACATAGTGGATTGGTGTAGTCATTTTTCTTTGATGATGGTGTTACACAGGATAAATTCTGAAGAGGAGAAAGAAGGAAAAATTTCATTTCCATTGATTTTTTCTCCAGCTGTTCCTTCCTGTCTTGTCTCTACCTTCTTACTAAATTATTTATTTTGAAAGAATTTTTAGCGGGGATGTTTCATGAAGCTAATACTTTCCATTTTATGGTTAAATGTCTCTCCTGTCCAGCTGTCTTTCCTGTCTTATACCCTTATCCCATTCATTCAGTGTACTTGTTTTTTTCCATGTGAGTTTTCCTGGGCTGAATGACAAATCATAAACCTCTCGTAGTCAGATACCATATTCTCTAATGTGTTCTTGTTTTCCCAGCAGAGGACACAGAGTAAAGAGGAAATAAATGTTTGTTGAACAAATGTGTGAATCAATGAATGATTGCTTTCAGAGGGTTTTATAAAGAGGCAACAGCAGATTACTTTCTTAGGAATCTTCTTCCTGGAGCCCTATCTATATCAAAGGCACATTTGGGGTTTTTAAACAAGAGCACTTTCATTTCTGGATGAATTAAGACCTGTGGTTGCCAAATAAGACGAGAAGTATTTGTCAAATAGAGGTTGGAAGGTTCCTGGTTGAAATGGGTTCTTACGGTTTTATCTAGATTGTTGCAATAGCTTTCTAGCAACTCCTCAATTTCCAGATGTTATCTCTCTAATCCATTCTACACTTCATCACCAGATTAACCTCCTCGAGAGACCATTTTATTGTCATTCTGTTGTTTAGAAATCTTCTATTATATAGACTGTCGTATTGTACCTTAATTCATTGTCTTATACTTGTTTCTCCAATAATTTGTTCAATTCTTGAAGAAAAGGAATATAACAGTCTCTGTCTGTCTCTAACACATCTATACACATACACATAAATGAATCAAACTTCACCCAAGTCGATTCTAGTCTTCTCTTATTTTTCTGACAAGTGATAAGAACATGTATCCAAACTATTTGATAAAACATATTTTTGACTTTTTATTTTTTAAATTTTTATTTATATTGATGATGATGCAACCTGATACTTATGTTATCATAAACTGATTTTATAAGTAGAAATACATAGTTAGATTAGGAATGACCTATATATTTTTAAAACTTAGTATAGTAGAATAAACCACTTTTTGTTTTTCTAATGTTTATAGCCATGCTTATCTGAAATGGCCAAAAAAAAAAAAAAAAGTTCTTCAACTGCATGCTCACATCCCTATTTCCTCCTGACACATTCATTCCCTCTTCTTTCTTGATTTCTTTGCTATCTTTACAGTAGACAAAGTGTCTATCTTATACTGAGGTATTTGCTTTAGTTGTGTTATGAATATAATTCTATCATTCTGGTCCCTGCTCATGTCTACCAAGGACCTGGATGCAGTAATTACCTTCAACCAAACACACCACCCTAGATGCCAATTTGCTCTTAGAGTCGGTTCTCCTACATCACATGACTAACTGCTATTTGTTCTTCAGGATTCGGCTTTGATGTCACATTTGCTGGTAAGCCTCCAGGGACCCTTCCAAGTGTGTCAATGTCTCACACGGCATCATTTATTAGATTGTGACTATTGACTAAATTTGAGCCCCTTAAAGACCCTGCCTTCTCCATCTCAGCATTTACAGATTTTTGCACAGAATCCAGCAAATACTCTGCATTCAATCAATGTTTATTGAATGGTTATATGTTTGCATATGAACTTTAATATTATAAAATGGTAATATGAAGGTGGAAGTGTGAGAATGGGCCTAGGGTGAGGAGTTTTGGTGTCTAAGCTCTAGCTCTGCCACTAATTTATTGAACACTTTGGATAAACTACTTTCTCTCTGGGCTTCATTTGTCATTTGGAAAATTGGGGTAATAGAGGAATGGAAAGGGCTAGATATTCATTTAGGCTCTTCAAGGCCTAATATATTATTTTCCTATTTATTACTATTGAGTGCAGAGGCAATGTAAGATTAGCCATTTGGATGAGAAATTTTTTTTTTTTTAAAGACAAACAATATTAGGGATACAACAAGTCAGAGAAGCTACAAAGTTCCTCCTGATGTATTTCAGGAAGAGTCTATAGACTCATGAAGAACATCTAGGTCTTTGTATTAGATTGCCCACTCTTGAGCTTTGGATTCCAGAGAAGCAGTTGGCAGAGTGGGAAAATGACGGTGAGTATTGCATTGGTCAGGTACAGGTTTGAGTTCAGACTTTTACTCTAAAGATGTGACCTTGAGCCTTAATCCTGCTGTGCTTCAGTTTAGTCAGCTGTAAAATGGGAATAAAAATATTTGTCATCAGGGTTAGTTAAAAAACAGTTATAAATTATATATATATACTCTCTGCAGTGCCTGATGAATAGCAGGCGCTCAATGAATCATAGCTATTACTACTATGCAACTAAAGTTAGTGCTGCTGAGATAATAATTCTGTCTTAATATGTCAACTATCACTAAAGGTACAGGATAAGAAGGAAAAAAGAAATGATTAACCCTGTTAACCACCTGAGAAATAAGAGAGTTCTATTTCCAACCCACTGATAGAAGGCCAATTTGCAAGTTTTTGGTGTTCTAAGATTATTTTTATTCTGACATTGCTCCCGTCCTAGTTATGAACCCAGTTCAAAAATAATGATTATACAGTGAATATGCCTAATGATGCTGCACACATATGAGCAGAATTTAGGGGAGCATGGATTTACATTAAATAAGCAAATAAAAATATATCAGTCTGCCCAACTGTAGACAGGCAGTATGAGTTTAACACAGCTCCCCATCCTATTATAATAAAATACACATAGAGTTGTTGAAGTTTCTCTCTAATAGATATTTACTGTGTGTCTCAGTGTGAAACATCCTGATCTGCAAAAATTATGAGATACATTTTTCAGAATAATATTGCTAATAATTTTTGGTTGCTAAAATTAGTCACCATAAAAAGAACTTAAATATTAAGATATTTGCTGGGTAATTGAAAAAGATGATCATGTTTGGCTCTATTTTATAGTCTTCTAGACATGTTATACTAATAATATTTACTCATATTCTAAAGCAATCATCAATAAGTCCATATGTTCCTTTTTCTCCCCTCAGCATGGTACCTCATTTGAATGTATCTTGTAGAGAAAAATGTATGAAAATCAAACAGAAGAAGTTCATTTCTTCCACAAGTTTTACTTACAGCTTTTTCATTATGTGGGAACTGAATGCTTCCATAAGGAGATACTTTTTTAGGTACTTACAGGCAGGTACTATTTGTCTCTTTGTTTATAACTTTGTTTTTAGGATTAAAATCATGGAAGAATTTTATGTAAATTATTACTTTATAAATACATTGCATAAATTGTTTGCCAGAAGACTACTTCCCTCAGGCAGATATACGTAAAATAATTTTAAAAAATCAATTAAAAACTTTATGTTTATTTCAAATATATATATATATTGCTAAAAATAGATCTAATGTATAAAAACAATTCAATTAAAAGCTGGGAAAGGTAAAGTAAGGGAGTATAAGGAGAGATTTGTTAAAGGATACAAAATTATAGCTAGATGGGAAGAGTAAGTTCTAGTGTTCTATAGCTGTGGTCTCTGACCCCCAGGATGCAGACTGGTACTGGTCCATGGCCTGTTAGGAACCAGGCCATGTAGCAAGAGGCGAGTAGCCGGCAGGTGAGCAAGTGAAGCTTCATCTGTACTTACAGCTGTTCCCCATCACTGGCATCACTGCCCGAGCTCTGCCTCCTGTCAGATCAGAAGCAGCATTAGATTCTCACAACAGTGTGGCCCCCACTGTAAACTGTGCATGCCAGGGATCTAGGTTGTGTGCTCCTTATGCGAATCTAATGCCTGCTGATGTGAGGTGGAGCTGAGGCGGTGATGCTAGGGCTGGGGAGCAGCTGCAAATACAGATTATCATTAGCGGAGAGGTTTGACTGCACAGAGACCATAGTAAATCAATTGCTTACAGACTCATATCAGAACCCTATCAGTGAGTGGCAAGTGACAATGTAATAACAATAAGAATAAAGTGCACAATAAATGTATTGTGCTTGAATCATTGTAAAACGATCCCCCCTTCCCCCACTCTCCCTTCCTCCCCGACCCCGTTCCGTGGAAAAATTGTCTTCCACGAAACCAGCCCCTGGTACCAAAAAGGTTGGAGACTACTATTTATAGCACTGTGGGTTGACTACAGTTAACAATAATGTGTTATATAGTTTCAAGTAACTAGTAGGAAGATATTGAATATTCCCAGCACAAAGAAATGATAAATGTTTGTGATAAATATGCTAATTACCCTGATCTGATCACTACACATTGTATGCATTGCAACATCACTGTGTACCCCATAAATATATACAACTGTTATGTCTCAATTAAAAAATTTTAAAAAGATAAATAATTCAAACATGTTCATAGGCATTTCACTACCTATGATTTTGATGCTTTTGTGATTAGCCTTCCTTCATTTCTACTCTACTGGACTCTCAGTTACTGGGGCAATGTAGTTGTTTCCTTATCATCTTGTTTCCACCTTTGCTTCCACTTATAGGATTATCCATATGTTTATTGCAATATAATAATTAGTATCTCTGTTTACCACACTATGAGGTGTGTGGGGGGGGCTGTGTGTGGCATGTGCATGTCTTAGTCTGCTCTGGTTCCCATAACAAAATGCCACAGATTTGGTGGCTTAAAAAACAGAAATTTATTTTCTCACAGTTCTAGAGACAGGAAGTACAAGATGAAGGTGCTAGGAGGGTTGGTGTCTGGTGAGATTTCTCTCCTTGAGCTGCAGACAGCTGCCTTCTCCTGTGTGCTTATATGACCTTTTCTTTGTCCACCTACCGAAAATAACAGAAAGAGAGGAAGCGTCTGGTGTCTCTTCTTAATAGGACTCAAAGCCTATTGGATCAAGGCCTTACCATTATGAACTCATTTAATTTTAAATACTTCCTTACTCCAAATACAGCCACTCTGGGGCTTAGGGCTTTGACATATGACTTTTGGGACAACACATACATTTAGTTCATAACAATGCATTATTGTAAAATGTACTGGTTAGGAATTTTATTACCACAAAAACCTCAATTATGATATGGAATCTAGGTCTACAGTGGGCATGTTTTCAGCAAGCAGAATTTTCAAGGAAGTCATGATTGTGGAGGCTTACCAAGTTTTCCACACATACCCTCTTTCTTCATTAAGGTGACTGTGTAATTTTTTTCTTCTAAAATTGGAAGCAGCTCCTCCTTGCGCAATCCATCTTTGTCAGGCTTCTCCTTCTGTTCAAATGCTTTGTAGCCACTTTGATTAATTTGGGGGCTTGATGTTCAGAGTTTCACTTTGATAAAACATAGGATAATTTTGTATGAAGCAGACAGACATTTCTTTTATTTATTACGGCAACAAGCTTTAGAATTACTTCTTCCTCTGCCATTCCAAATATTTATTTAAGAAATGGTAGTATTTGTGATACCTTAGCCCATCATCATTTTTGATGTTATCTGATGATTAAGTAAAATATAAATCTGGTGTTTTCCAGATTTCATCTATCAAAACCATTCTCATTAGTCATGCGTCGCAGGATTTGCAAATCCTATTGCCTACAGCCTTAGAGTTAGATGATTTCTAAAGGTACTTGCCTGGAGCATCTTTAAAGATATAGAAACAGCAGCACATATCTCTGAGAACTCTGACTGGTGTCTCAGCATCATCAGACAGATCCAGCTTGCTTTGTGAGAAAAAAAAAGTCAAATTCTGTGCGTTACTTGGATTGCAATAAATGCAAGAGAACATATGTATATTAAAAGCATCCTGCATGATATTTTATATTTTCTTTGAACGGGGCTGTTATAGGTCTATTTTGCCTTTATGATAGAATTGTGGCTTATTTGACAGATCCTGAACTTGTCACGGTGTCATAATCTCATAAAATCACAAAACTCAGTCTTGGCCAACTGATTTTTTCAGAGTTTTATGGCATTCAGTGTGGACCAGGGCCTTTGGGTTCTGCTTTAGGAACTTATGTACATTTACTAAGGTTTCATACAATGCCATAGATTGGTTATATGTGGCAATTTAAAAAGTGACTTTGCAATATTGAATATATATGTCTTTTAAATTTGCTAGATGTGTACCTTTAATCTAAAACTTTTAGATGAAAGTTTCATTTATATGATTTAAACAGAAAGGACAAAGGCGAATATGAATATCTGATCAAAGAAAATCATTTTAAATGTTGAACGTGTCCCATTATTACTGTTAATTGGTTACATATATTCTTAGTTTTAGAAATGTTTTTTTTCATAGATTTTATATTATAGCTTCCAATTTGATAAAGCCTCGGGCACAAAAAAGATCAGGAGCACATTACACATTAAGTGAAGAGAAAATGTAATTTTCATTTTGTTCTTTTCAGTAGCAAAAAGATTATTTGAATTTAGGTAGACTTCACAGATTAGGTTTTCAAAAAGTTATCATTGCTTTAAAAATACTGTGTATATCTAGGCTTATATTAAAAAAAGATGGGCTTTTGCAGAATTGGATGAAAAATCCTGTATAATGTTTTGAAATGATCTGACCTATTGTTGGCATATGAATCTATTAAGGTAAGTGATATTATTTTTTATATTAGAATAAAAATTAAATCTTGAGTAAGCCATCAATTTGAAATAGACATATTTTTCATTAGATGTAGCACAGATATAAAATAATCACAGTGGTAATATTTTAATATCACACATTTTTATATTGCATCTTATTGCTGTGCACATGTTTTTAAAACCTATTCATGTTCTGCTATGTAAATTAGAAATAGGATATATTTGGCAGGTATGGTACCATTAATTGAATTTCAAAAAATAACAGAACCACTTTTTTAGAATTATTCTTTTTTTCCCCAATCCCACACACATGAAAAAAAAAAAATATTTGTTTTCTTTTGTCCTAAATTCATTCTCAGTATTTCTTTTTAACTTTGTGAACTGATGAATAAGAGTAGAAGTAAATTTTACTACAAATTCTACTAGAAATATTGAGGATGCATCATCTCATGTGAGGATGGATGGGTGGAGCACACAGTGCTATGACAGGGTGGGTTGGGAGCAACATGTGGTGGAACAGGCGTGGGGAGAGCATGTGGGTGAGTGTACCAGGTTGAGGTATCCCAGTCCCTAGGGTCTGAGATGGGATTATTTGCCTAGACATATCCATCAGAAGGGCAGCTCTTTATTCCCCTTTGCCATGCAATCACACTATAAATGAGTTATTTCTTTCATAGGTCCCTGCTTGTTCCTGGGACATTTCTCAGATTGTAGATCATTAATATTACTCTTTGTATGGATCCCTGGACCTCTACTCTCTAGTAGTTTTGATCCAAGGATCTACAGTTTCTTTCTGTTCCTTGTATCTGTGCTAAAGAAATCTTATAGTGGCTTTTGGTCTCCTCTTTAGTTCAGAAATACAGATCACAGCCTGTAATTGCCTTCTTAATTAACCCAGGTCATTTTGGGAGGACATAGAACCAACCTCAGTGGCATTTTACACTATCAAGATTGTGAAAGAACAAATGTTTTTTGTTTCTAAATTCTAATCTTTCCATTTATCCCACTCAATCCTATATAAAATTTACTCCAGTTCTAATTTGGACATAACTATAAAGCCTGACTTATACTTACCCAAGAGTGAAAAATTCTATAATGTTAGAGACATTTTAAAAGTGCAGTGATCTGTACCAATTATATATATATATATATATATATACACACACACACACACACACACACACATGCACGTGCGCACACACAAGCACACTGAGATTATATATAATATACACATTTGGATTTTTAGAAATCCCTTATATGTGTTTATTGTCCTCATTTTTTTAAAGTACTAGTAGTTTTAGAAATATCATAAAAATAAACTTGATGTCTGAAAAATAAGTTAAGTCCTTCAAAAACTGTAAGGCTGCCCTTGTAAATCCCCTCAGCTCTGAACTGGAAATGAGCATAAGACTCATACACTCACATAAAAGATCAAAAACTCAAAGTACAAAGGTCATGTTCCTCCTATCCTGTATTATGAGATGATCTCTTTAATTATTCTGAATATTTTAGGTAAAATCTGTATGTATACTATGGAGTAGTGGTTCTCAGAGTGTGAGCTAGGAAACCCTAGGCATCCCTGAGTCCCTAAGGAGGGTCTGTGAAACTATTTTCATGGTAACACTGAGATGCGATTTGCCTTTTTCATTCTCATTCTCTCATTAATATACAGAGGGGTATTCCAGGGGATGTGTAATGATGATACTGACTATCAATGAAATGTATTTGTGTATTCTTGTATTTTCTAGAGTGTTCTAAGGTATTAAGTATAAATGTGTGCATTTTTCAGAGATTAATTCCATTTGCTCTCAATACTATTGTACTCTTACTATAACCTTACTTATGCTTGACACAAAGCTGGCAAACATTTTCTACAAAAGACCAGATGGTAAATATTTTTGGCTTTGTGGGCCATACAGTCTATTACAACTACTCAATTCTGCATTGTACCCAGAAAACAACCACAAACAATATGTAAACAAATGAGTATGGTTGTGTCCAAACTATATTTATATGCACTGAAATTTTCATTTCACATAATTTTTATATTTTATAAAATATTTTTCTTCTTCTGATGTTTTTCTCAAACATATACACATGTGAAAAACCATTCTTTAGCTTGTGGGCCTTTCTAACAGGTGTCAGGCTGGATTTGGACACGGGCCATAGTTTGACAACCCCTATCCAATAAAACTGTAATTTTGAAACACTAAATTTTCCCTTATAAATATGTAGAAACACAAGTCAGAATACTTTCCTGCCTTATTGTGCTATATACTATTTGAAAATTCTTTTTATAAACCTTCTTGGTTAAATTTCATGTGTCATCATTTTAAAATTTCAGATTTTACTCTAAAATAAAACAAAATGCATTTAAAATAAATTGTCATATGCTTAAGAATAATAAGCACACAAACAAAAGTTCTGTAAGTTCTTCAGTAGTTTTTAAGACTGTTAAGAGATTGGGTCTCAACATCAACAACTTGGCTAACCACTGCCTTAGAGGAGGCTGCAGAGAATTCCCTCATCCCCCTTCCAGGCCTTGACACTCATCTCTAAAGCTGCTGTGTTTTGGGAGCTGTCTTATATGAGAACTTCCAAGACTTGCCTCTAGACAAAATGAGTGCATTAGTTTCCGGGCTCTGCCACAGCAAATATCACAAACTAAGTGGCTTAAAACATCAGAAGTGTATTGTCTTATCGTCTCACACTTCTGAAGTCTGAAAGTCCAAAATCAAGGTGTTGCCAGGGCCATCTTCTCTAAGGGGTCTAGGGGAAGAAGCTCCCTCGTCTCTCCCTAGTTTCCGGTGGTTGCCAGCAATCCTTGACGTTCTTTGTCTTGTAGATGCATCGCTCCAATCTCTGCCTCTTTGTTCACTTGGCATTCTTTCTGTGTGTGTGTGTCCAAATTTCCCCCATTTTATAAGGCTGCTAGTCATTGGATTAGGGCCCATTCTAATCTAGTATGATCTCATCTTAACTTGATTACATCTGTGAAGACCCCATTTTCAAATGAGATTATAGTCACAAGTACAAGCAGTTAGGAATTCAATATATCTTTGAGGGGGGGGACAAAATTTACCTATAACAAGAGCTACTACTTCACCCCAAGCCCACACCCCTCTGCAGAGGCAGACTACATCCAATCATTGGCATATGTGAGAAGAAGTCTTAAGCCTCCCATCCTGCCTCAGGTTGGGACATCTCCGTAGGGTCATTCTAGTACCAGAGCTCCCTGTAGAATCGGCTGAAGCCTCTCTTACTATGGCATTGAAGTGCAGTTCTCCCTCTGCCCAATCCTGCTTCCTCACCCCTCACAAGTGTTGATCCCAAGAGCATTACACAGTCAATGACCTGTATTTCAATTTCAGAACCTCAGAGTCTCTTTCCTGGTAAACCCAATTTGTGACCATATGCAAACAAAGATGCTTGTTATTAAAACTGTCTTGTGTGTTAACTTACATTTTATATTGGGCTTTTGACTATAGAGAACATACAGATTTCATTTTTACAGTGCTTCTTTGTTATAAAATTAGAGATATTAAGACAACTTGAAGTGGGGTTAAAGAACAGACACAGTATTTAGGTTTTGTTATCTTCACTTCTGCTTAAGCATGCCATATCATGATTGGTAGTTTAATTGGTTTCATTTTTTCGAAAGGTTTAATTTTGAAGTTTACTATTATTGGAGATGAAAGAATGGTGAAAATAATCTTAGATATTATCTATTTGGACCTTCCATTCAATGAAAGGAGGAAGTTTTCAATAATATTTTGGAAAAGGAGAGATGGGATTGTCAAAATATTTCATAGAAAACGTGACTCCAGTGAAGAATGTTGAAAGGTATGTGGTAAGGCACTTCTTGGAAATAAGCGGGAGAAAATATGAGCAAAGAATGAAGGTAGAAAATAACTTTATCATCAGAACTACAAGTAATTTCTCGTAACTGTAGAGAGGATGGTTTGCTATTTGGTACAAGATGAGGATTACTTCAGACCACAGGAAGAGATTTAGACTTTAACTTCTGGATGATGTAGAGCCACTGTAGGGTTTTACAAAGAAGAGTGACATGATCAGATTTTATTTTAGAAGTACCATTTTTAAAGCTATGTGTAGGGGATGCCATCAGAAGAAAGGAAAGTCAGAAAGGAACTTGGAAAGATAATGAACCGAACTAGGATAGATGTCAATGTATAAGTAGTCGGAGGAAAATCATATCATGGGCATTTAGATTTAGAAGTACCAGCAACTGATGATTAAGTAGTTTATTGGAAGTATGTCAAGGATGTCAGTGCTCTGGTGATTATAAAGGTAACAGTGCTATTCATGAGAGAGTCATGGAAGTAGGAAAATGTTTGGTGAGGGGCACCACCATTTACCTTTGGACATGCTGTCTTTAACTTGTCATTATAACATCCATGTAGACATGTAGTGTAGACACGTTTATATGGACTGAGCTGGAGCTAAAGAAGAGGGAAGATTTAGATAAAGCAATGGGAATTCATTTGTGTATCATTCATTTAGCAATTTTATGAATTGCCTATTCAGGCACTATGTTAGACACTAGGGATATTGTAAGGAAGAAGAGGTATAAACCCTACCCTCATAAAGCTTACACTGTTTTGTGGTTCATCATCTAGTCCTTGGTCCTATAACAAAATCTTATTGAATTGACTTTGGAAGATCTATCCCTCTCCCAGGGCCACTGCATTTGCTTTGAATCAAACTGTCACTACCTCAAACTGTAGGAGTAGGGAGTGTGATTAGTGCTAAACCAAATCCAGATATCATCCCCACAGCCAAAGTGATTGGTTCAAGACATGCATAGAACCTAATAATTCAATCATTATTAGGGCTTTTGCTTAAGATGCAAGGGAGAATAATAAATTTTGATGTTGGTTCTGGAGCTGTGGAGATGTGAGGTGTGAGCTGCTGTGGCCCATTTTCACATGTGTGTGAATGACAGCAGAGTCAAGGCCAAGGAACTGCAGCCCAGACATGTGACAGAGAGGATCAAGGTCCTGCTTGATCTTCTCCTCAAGTGTCATCTGAGCTAGTTCTGCCCCTGGACTTTTTCAGTTATGTTAGCCAGTAAATTACCATTTTGCAAGAGTTTAGCTTGTGTTTCCAAATTGCCCAAAAACAAAGCAGCCTTGGGTTAATATGAGATGACTGTCCATAAGCAAGTAAGTATGGTAGCATTTTGATAAATCTACAAAGGAGATAAACTAGTGCTTTGGTAGAAAGCTGTGGTCTTTTCTTTAACATCAGAGAGACACGATAATGTTTAGAGTTTCAAAACACACAGCCAGAATACACACACGCAGGAAAGAAGGAGTATGGAAAAATCCACGCATCGGGGAAATTAATCCAGAGGAAGGTTCCCAAATGGACCACACACAAGTCAGGGGAGAGTCTTGTCCATAAGGGCAAGGGCCTCTTCTTCTGAACCTGGAGAAAAGTATGAGACAGCAGGTGTCAATATGCTGAGCTGACTTTGCAAGTGTGGGGCCAAAGATATGAAGAGAGATCTTCGAATTGGATCACTTTGACTTTCTATTTAATATATAAATTAGAAAGCAAGGATATACTAAGTTTATCGATTCCCTGCTTTCAACCAAATCCACAAGATTGAATTGAAATGTTCAAAAACTAACAGAATAATTAATTTCCTTGGTCTGGATGAAGCATTTGGATTTTTAGAATCCAAGATAAATAGGTAGGTGGCAATTGTAGCAAAAGATTAATGTCAAGACCTCTCATCAGAATGTAATTTTCAACTGCTAGACCTTGAAAGGGTAACTCAAGGATACCAAGGGAAGAAATGAGCAGGCTAAAGCCGAGGAGATTAGTAAGAGGCTGAGGAGATGGGTTTATGTCAGGATAAGGTAAAATGTGTCACAAATAGGAATACAAATTAGTATTTGGGCTATTAATTATACAAATATAATTTTATCTAGAAGTTTTGATGTGCTCTTAAATGCTTTTATTGTCCAAAGTCTATATTACTTATACAAATTTAGAATGTTTGATTTTATGATGATTTCTAAATTAATAAAGATTTTATTGTATGAAACACTAACTTATTATAACCCTACACTAATATACAGAAATACAAATACATAGTGAAATATTACACTGTATTTTATTAATAAGAATTATATTTTATATTATTTCTAGAATTTTTAACATAATATATAACCAGTAATTATTATATCTATTTATTTAGTTATATTATCTATTAAAACTTTAATTGTAACTATGAAAATAATTTGTACATATTAATATTATATATACATTGGCTGAAAATCTCAAAACTCAGCTTTCAAATTTCATTTTCTACATGTTAATGCTTATATTTTACCATATAAATTTATTAGAAACTTTAAATGCTATACTTCTTGTTCTGGTTTTATGACTCATTTTCATCTAATAAAACTAAAACAGACTATTAAAGTATAGGATCAAGTCTATGATATTTTTATACTTTTGTAAAGTCTATATTACTTATACCCTTTTTAAAACATCAATGTCAATCAATGTGTTTACTCTGTAGAGGATGAAAAAAAATCTTTCCCCTCTACCTCTCTAGGGTTCTCTTGCTGGGGCACTACAAATTAGACTAACACAAGATGGAGTAACAAGAGAAAAACAAACCAAAGTTTATTAATGTGTGCATGGTGTTTACACATAGGAGCACTTAAATGAGCAATTCTAAAGGGTGGTGAGAACTTGGCTTATGTAGCATCTTAACAAAAGAACAATAAATTTGCAGTGAAGTGATAAGACAAGGAAAAAGGACTTTGAGTTTCTGGTGTGGCAAATTGTGGGAAGATAAATATATGGTGGAAACCTTGGAAAAAGGAGTTATTTAGTTAGGTTTTTTATGTAGATTCCTCTGGGTTTTGTTGTTGTTGTTGTTGTTGTTTTTATGTAGATCCCTCTTTTGGCTGAAAAGGTGTAAAATTGCCTCCTAGAATTGCCTCTGTTCATTAACTTTTCTCCTTTTTGGTAGAAAGGAGGAGAGGGAACCTTTGTAAATTTGTGTCTTGCTTTTAGGCAAATATGGGAAGGGCAGAGAGCTCCTTTTTTTGTTTTTTTTTGAGCCCAGGCTAGAGTGCAGTGGCATCATCATAGCTCACTGCAACCTCCGACTTCTGAGCTCAAATATCCTCCTACCTCAGCCTCCCAAGTAGCTGGGACTATAGGTGTGAGCCACCATACTCATCTAATTTTTCTGATTTTTGTAGAGGCAGGGTCTTTCTATATAGCTCAGGCTGGTCTTGAACTCCTGAACTCCTTAGACTCCCAAAGCACTAGGATTACAAACGTGAGCTACTGCACCTGGTCTGAGTTTTTCTTGTATCTGGTGTTTTTCGCTTACTTTCAGCCCAGATTAGTCTTCATGTCAAAAGTGGTATATTTGGTGGTGGCACATTCTACTACTATTCATCTATTTGTAGCACATATGCAAAATGTAATTATAGTACTATTTAGCAATATTTATTGTAATTCTATAAAACTGGCCCTTTTATCCTGCTAAACAAAATATCTCTTATAGCAGTTTATCACTGGACTTATTTTCCTATGGCTGTAAAGTCTCTGAGTAATCAACTTATTCTCTTCAGGATGTTTGCTAAACCTCCTGGAGATATCAGAAACTAGAAATGTTTTGAACTGTGGATTGTAACATTTTCAATAACTAATGACTCTTCTATTTTGTAGACCACCTGGTTGGTTTTTATGAACAATTTTGCTGTCATTTCCATCAAAGGGATCTTTGGTCTAAGTATCAAATCTAAAGTCATATTAAACATTCCTCAGAACTGTAAATTTAAAATCCTGACTTAATCTTTTGTTTCTGTCTTCTTGCTGAAGAGAAAGAAATTGAATTTATTTTGTTTTTCTTTTTTTCTTTATGATGAACAGAAATGAGATTGAGATCACTCTTACAATTTTTGGTGTCAGGTATTGAGGATAGTAACAGCTTCTTCCCCGCTTTTTCCTCTCTATTTCTTAATAAGTCGTTTTCTGTAAGAGTTCCTTAGATGTGGTCCAAAGTCATCCTCATGAAATGGCTAAAATTTTACCTAGCTAGATAAATTCTGGAGGACTAGTCTAGAACTGGGACTATTTAGCTGAGTAAAGAGAAGAAAGAATAATTTTCGTAATAACAAAATATTAAAATACAAATTGGTCTATTTGGGCTGCTACAACAAAATATTATAAACTACATGGCTTATAAACAACAGAATTTTTTTTTTTTTTTTTTTTTTTTTTTTTTTTTTGAGGCAGAGTCTCACTCTGTTGTCTGGGCAGTGGCATCAGCCTAGCTCACAGCAACCTCGAACTCCTGGGCTTACGCAATCCTCATGCCTCAGCCTCCCGAGTAGCTGGGACTATAAGCATAAGCCACCACACCCGGCTAGAAACAACAGAAATTTAATTCTCACAGTTCTGGTGACTGGGAAGTCTAAGATCAAGGTACTAGCTGATTCCATTTCTGGTGAGGGTCTACTTCCTGGCTCATAGATGGCACTGTTTTGCTGTGTTTCCACATGATATAAGAAGCTAGCTAGCTCTCTGGGTGTTCTTTTATAAGGACACTAATCCCATCCATGAGGGATTAGTGAGGGCTCCATCTTCATGATCTAATCACCTCCCAAAGACCCACCTCCTAATACTATCACCTTGGGGATTAGGATTTCAACATATGAGTTTGGGAGAGGCAGGGCACAAACATTTAGTCCAAAGCAGTTTTTAAGAGTTAAAATTTAAGAATTATTTAAAAAATAGTCAGGTGCACCTAATTTTTTTTCAAGTAAAAATAATATAGGAGTAACCTTATAGAATAAAACATTTAAAGTAGATATAAAAAATGACTATATATTTAAGGATAGGTCATAACTGGAGAGTATTCTTTTAGGCCATTGAAAACTAGAACTGTTTTAGTAAAATCAAACATATTTATTATACACATTCAATGACTAATGCTCATTGGGTACAAAACATAAGATATGGCACATTCACTCAGGGCTGTCGCAGGCTAGTAAGGGAGATGGTACATCCAAATAATGGAAGATACACTAACCATCCATGGTGAAGGTGCAGTCGGGGATAACAGTGTTAGAAGGAAGGTATCTACAAGTTCTCAATGACTAGAATAGTCTATAAAGACAATAAGTGCTATTAGATTTTAAAGAAACAAGAACTTCTTTCATTTAAATAGAGATTCTTTTGGGATCAAGTGAGCAGACTTTAGTTAGAATGGAAGAAAGAAAATAGTGCAGACATGATTCACACAAAGTATGAGAAATGTTTGGAGTAGACAGAATAAACTATTTCCCTAGAGCAGAGATTATTTGTTTGCCTTTATTTTATTTGTTTATTTATTTTTAGTAGCCTATACGGCATGCTAATCTGTTTGGACACTATTTCTTAGGCCAGAATGTGGCCTTTCTAAACAGAAAGTGGAAACAAAATAAGAAAACGTGTGAGTGTGTGTGCATGTGTTTGTGTATAAAATATACAGTGTATGCAGAAAAATACATATAATTTTGCTATATGGCATCTAGAACTTTTTAAGTGAACATTAAATCTTTTTTTTTTCAACATCTTTCTAACTCTTCCCTCCCAAGTAAATCTTTAATAAAGCAATTATTACCCAAATTAAAAAAATAATAATTGACCACAGAACCTCTGTGTTTTTCAAAGCGCTATTAAAACCTTTCAAAATGAAGAATTTGTGCTTTAGATATTCTCTCTAATAAGGCAGCTATAAACAAAATGTGACTGTTTAAATTCAATTGAAATTAAATGAAAGTAAAACTAGTTTCTTAGTCATATTAGCCATATTCCATGTGTACAGTGGCCACATGCAGCTAGGATTAAATGACAGAGTATTGACTGATGAGATTGTTGTTGAAACTGCAAGGGGGTTTTGGTCTAGGTCCAGTTGCTTGTTTGTACAAAAATCAATTATTGAGACAATGAGCATTGCCAAGGAAGAAAATAATTTTTAATATGATAGACATCTTGTAGGAAGAACAGAGAAGCATCTAAGGGACATTATGGGCTTTTAAGGAGAAGCCCTGTGCCTTGGGGCAGGTCACAAGAGGCTACATGCATTTGGGCACAGGTTGTGGGATGGAGAATCTTGGCCCTGGGGCCTTCAGAATCTCAGCTCTTTTGTCTTGTAGAAAATCCCATCTTTTCAGGCTGAGTCTGTTGGCTCACACATGTAATCCTCAGCATTTTCAGAGGGGAAGGAAGGAGGATTCCTTGAGGCTAGGAGTTTGAGTCCATAATTAGTGGGAAACAACTCAAAAGGTCAAGTAGTTAAGTGAGAGGATTACAAAAAACATACAGGAGTTCATGGAGCCTGTTACAGTATTTAATGGTGCAGATATAGAATATTTCCATCCCTGCAGAAACTTCTATCAGATAATACTGCTTTAAACAATGAACAACTATTATTATTTCTTCAACTAGGCGGTTGAATTAAGAAACCTCAATATGTAGACATTGTATAGAAAATAACTCAGGTTAGAGGAAATAATCAAGACAGAATGTTATAATGCAAGTAAAAATTTTTATAAGGAGTTTGAAAACACTCTATTGGTCAAAAATTTGCATATGAATATTCAATGAATATATGTAAACGATGTGAAGATGGATATGACACAAGCCCTGCCTTTAAGGCACATCTTCTAGAGAAAACACTGCTTTGTGCATAAATAGTAAAATCTAAGCTAACCTTTTAGAAAGTCAAAAACTATTAACAGCATGCTGAAACAGGAGCAATTCATTCTAAGGGGTTCAAGGAAGGCTCTACTAGAGAAACCAGTGCTACAATAACTGGTGGAATGGACAGTAAAGTTGACAGCTAGAGACTGATAAGGAAGAACTGAAATAGTTTTTAAGAAACACATGACAGTTCAAGTCTCCTTTCAATTCTCTTATATGAATTTTTATGATCATTTGTATCCTATTACTATCATTACTCAGTCCATTTAATTATTAATTTTAAAGATCTTACAAACGACTCCCAGTTTCTTTTTAAAGGCTTTTATTTATCTCAATCTCCTGCTAAGCTATTTATTTTTAAGTGCTCAAATTGGAAGTTGTGTGCTAAACTGACGTGCAAACAAATGAAAGTAAGAAGCTTTAAATTTAATACTTAGAAATTTAATATCCAGATTATTTAAGAGATGTTATGGTAGACTCATTTATCCAACTATGACTGTTACAATTTATGAAGTCCTCGAAAAATTATTGAGGATAATATTGGGTAGATCAATCTGTAATTTTTTGAAGTGCAACTCTATTTATAAATTATTTTCTTTGTTTAATAATAAAGCTAAATTTCACATTTAAAACTGAAGATTATAGAAGAAAATAATGAGGGGTGGGGAATCTGCACCTTGAGGTCACATGTGGCCTTTTGGATCCTTGAGTATGATCTCATGACTGAATCTGAATTTTACAGAATAAAGGGAAGTCTGGATTTGGTCAGGGGGCCACACTTGGGGATCTAGAGGGTCACATGTGGCCTTGAGGCTGCAGGTTCCCCACCCCTTTAGATATCAAGCTAGTCGTCTTCCTTTTAAAACTTCCTTCAAATACAAATTATGAAAATGCTAGCTAGATAATAAGTACCTCATTAAATGTTAAATCTTCAACATTATTTTGAAGTACACCATTGAGAGAGATATTTTCATTGGGTTATTTGGCAAAAAAAGCTAAAGTATCCAGTTTTTGCCCTCTAGGAGTTTTAATCTGAATCAAATTCATTTAGAGATGAAATCCACTGAGGAATGTGTACCTGTATTTGTGTGCATGTATGTTGGGGTGGGTTGGAAATTTATGTGTAATATCAGAGGAGGTTAAATATGAGTAATTTGAACAACCATGTTAAATATTATAACAACTTCTGAAATAAAAGCTGGAAAGTAAAATTTCTAAGACTCTCCTTATCAAAAAGAAAGCAGTGATTCTCAGCACAGTAAGGGATGTAGGTAGGGGGCTTATCCCCCATTCCAAGAGTGTTCGATTTTCCAGTACTATTAGAAATCTTTATACTCTTCAGAAGTAGGTTTGCATCAGACATGGTTGTGAAACATTGACATAAGTCAACTAAAATCAGTGCAGACAATTTATACACTCAGTGGCAGGTGATAAATGGCAAATATATTTACAACTTAAGAGTTCATATCATAATGAACTAATAAAAGTAGGCTGGAAAAAATGCTTGCCTGAGTAAGAAATTAGAGTTTGTATCTCAGCTCTTTTACTAAACTAAGCTATGTAATATAGGAAAATCGCTTAACTTCTTAAAATGTCCTCTTTTTTTTCCATTTGAAAATCTATGAGGTTGGATTAAATCTTTAAATCCCCTTCAACTTCTCGAATTCCACAATTCTAAGTCACTAAAAATAAAGCTATGATTCTTGTCTCTGGGTCTAAAATAAGAGCACTTTAAAAGTATTAGAAGAAACATCACTATCCTTTCAAACATAAATCTAATCAGTTGAGGCAATGGGGGAGTAGGGGTATACATCCAGATTGTTCTCATAATCACTACCTAAATGATATATTGTTTTAAGAAATATAAAATTCTTGCCACATAGAATTTATTACAAATAACATAGTGTTTGTTTATTTCTCATTGAGTGAGAGTTGAGTGAAATCGAGTAAAGGGGTAAGAGAATGGTGTACTTTCAACATTCAAATATTCCCTAGGGCTCAAACATTTTTCAGTTGGCACTGGGCCCAGGGAGCACTTAGCACAAAATGATATTGAAGGCTCTATGATGATGTTATTTGACACAGGATGTGAGGCAGTTGATAGTAGCAGTTACTGAAATGTGTACATGCTAAGATTTAACAATAAAAGTACATTATAATATTTGATAGTGTGGGAAATACAGAACATTGAATTCAGTGAAATATAACTGAATAAACTAAAAATAGTACAATGCTATGCTATCTACTTCTAGTAAACAGACAAAACGTCATACCAAAATCTTGGTTCTATGGTCCTACTTTCTCATATTTGCAGTCCAGTTGTATACTTTGAATCATATATCCGTCCTTGCTTTCTCAGTGAATTCACCTCAACAATTATCGTGTCTCTCCAAAGTAATTAGCTTCCCCTTCTGACATGAAATATTCCTATCTGCAGAAAAATCTAGCATAGCCTTTTAAGATGTCTTTCATTCTCACCACTCCAGCTCTCCCTACAAGGTCACTCCCTACATCTCAGAATCCATTAGTTATCTCATCTCCCACCTACAACAAAAATCGGTATTTGGAAAAAGTTTATTATCCCCCCCCCCCAAACAAATTTGACATCTCAGCTTTTATCACCACCATAACCCTGGCTTTCCTTATCAATTTTACTTTCTTCCTACTGCTTCTTCCCTACTCTGTAACTACCACCTGCTCTTCCTCTACTTCCCACCTCTAAATATTGCCGGAGCCCTTGGCTTTCTCTCATCTACACTCTCTCCCTAGGTGATACCATGTAGGCTTTTGACTGGAACCATCTCAATGCACATAATTCCATCATTTGTATCTTCACCTCAGACTTGTCTCTTAAACTCCACAGGGATGTCTGAAAGCCACGCCAAACCTGACTAAAGAGGACCCCAATTCAGGCTTCTTCTCCAAACTCACTTCTCCTCTAGTCCTGCCCTCTCTGAGATAGTACCACATTCACTCAGTCCCTCACACCAACTCCTGGAGAACATTGTGTATTTCTCAAGTTTATTCCGCCATGCTTTCTTCTCATTATTAGTTAAGCAATCTCTGTTCTAAGTCAAAAACATACCCACAAATCCCACCCGAAGCAAACTACCATCAGCTTTCTTTCTGTTCTATTGTACTTTCTTTCTATTGCCTCAGCAACCTAAGTGATCCTCTTGTTTCTAAATCCAACTACCAGCATTTTATTCCCCACAAAGCAAAAAGTACAGTGTTGCTAGATTGAATTCATATGAAATATTTTGACAAGAAGAATAGTACAGAAAATAACAAAATTCCTATATTTACCTCACAGAATTATCAGATGTTATTAATAACAGTTTGTCATAGTTACTTCATAACTCTACTTTTGTGAAAATGCAATAGTATTTAAAAAGTTGAAATTTTACTATTTCATGTCATTCCCATTACCCATCCTTCCTCACTCTCTCTGATGGCATATTTTGACCTTTATATCTACCCTTCGTATTTTTCTTGTTTTAAGCTTATGGATGTGAATACATAATACTCATGCCATTTGTGGCTCATCTTTTAATTGAGTATATGTTTGTATCTATGTGTGTTTTCTTAAATAAAAAAAATAATTTTAATGAAGTTGAATTTATCAGTATTAATCTTCATGATGTTTAAGTCATTGATTTAATTTAATAACTTTTTGTTACCCCAAGATCAAAAAAGTATCTTTCTAGATTTCCTTCTAAAAGTTTAAAATTTAAATTTTGTCACTAATGTCTGTAATACATTTGGAGATATGTATATATATGTATATAGTATAAGGTAGACAAGTTATTTACTTTTCCTCTTCCAGACAACAAGTTGTCCCAGTACCATTTGGTTGACATAAAATGCTACATCTAATGTATACCAAGTTCTCATATTTGTGTGGACCTATTTCATTAGATTTAAAAAAAAATACTCATTTTTGGTTTTGTCAGTATTTTTTAATGGCTTTATTTTCTGTTTTATATTTTTGTTTCTGTTTTAATTTTTCCTCATTTTACTTTCATTCTTTTTCCTCATTTGTTGTTTTTCTAACTTGAGCTCAATATTTTGTTCTTGAATATCCAATCTCTTACTTTCTGACATTTAATTTCATACATGTTTGCTTACATTTTTAATTTCATAAATTTCTTTCTAATCCCACTTAGATATATGAAAATTTTGGAAGTTAGTACCTCAAAGACATTTGATTCTAAATGTTCCATAATTTCCATGTTTTATGTGACCCATTAATTATTAAAATTGTGTTTTATATTTCAAAACTAATGGGGTATATTAGCTGTCTCTTTGTGTTTGTTTTGTCAGATGATATGGCCTATGTATTATTCCTTTGCTGTTTTAGTTATGATCATTTTTGTAAATATTTATACATTTTTCATTTGAAATTTGTATTATTTACTTTTTGATATACGTTCTAATGAAAGCCCATGACATCAGGCTTCTCTATGATGTTCAAATCTCTCATCTGCTTACTAATTGGTTTGTGATTAATCTTTCAGTTCATGGAGTGGTTTTTGGCTTTTTTGACTCTGCCAACGATTCTCCATTTGCCTTGAACTAGTGTGCAGGCGTTTTCTAGTCTATGAGGGTAAATGCATGCAAGACTCTGGCCTTCATGTAGCAGGCTCAGTTGAACTCCCTTGGCTTGTCCTGTCTCTGCTTCTGCAGGCAGCATTCCACAGACGTTTCAAACCTGCATCAGCTTCTGACACAGTTAAAGCCTCAATATCTCTCTCACCCTCTGGCACTCAGGAATTTTCATTTGTTTCTTTTATGCTTGGCAACATTTTTAAATTGTGGTGACCATTGCTACATTTCACGTATCTTTTCTAAGTGTAATAGGAGGGGATCCTTTGGCAAGAGTCCAGTTCTCCATTTTGCTGTATCAGGATAATCTCGTGATGGCCTGTATCAGTCATGAAGTCCCCCGTGTCAAACTTTCAATAGCTTTCTAATACCGCAAGGAGAAAATTTACATGATCTGGCCTCAGTCTACCACTCTGGCCTTATTTTTGACCACTTTCCTTGCTGTTACAGAGACACTGGCCTTCATTCTGTTCCTTGAACACAATGAATTCATTCCCACCTCTGATCATTTGCATCGGTATTTCCTTATGCCTGAAATGGGTTTCATCCCATCTTTCCAAAGCTGAAATGTTTGGCATGAAGTTCTGACCTCAAATGCCATAGCTTCAAGGCAGAGTCAGCTACATCATTTGCAGGGCCCAGTTCAAGGTGAAAATGGGGGGGGGGGGCCCTTGTTCAAAAGGAAAGAAATGAGTACAAGTTAAGGTGCTACAATACAAAGCTTTCTCCTTTCTTGCACAGCCACTCTCTCAATTTGATATGGTGCTTTTTATTTGCTATATAATATTGTAAAAAATATTAAATTTTAAATTATTAGCATAAATTTTAATGTTCTTCTTTATTTTGCACAATGCCTATTTTATATGCAAATGCAAGAGCATTTAACTCAAATGCAGAATCACTAAAATTACACAGTTCAAATTTTGTAGTTCACATATGCATATGTATTTTTTTCTTACCAGAACAGGAAGAATGCTGCACAAAACTAACTAAATTGTTTGTATCTGACTTCTTGATATGTGCACATTTTACCAATACTCTCTGCATTTAGTTTACTGATGAGTAAGGAAGGATTGAAAGAAAAAGGAATGGTCCCTCCATTGCTTTCTATGTCATCAATTTGACTGCTGGTGTTGGCTAATACAGGGAACTACCATAAGTAACAAAGGATATGACAGGGTTCTTAGCTCATTTATATTTATTAGAACCCCGTTGCCTTCTTTCTGCATTTGAAATGGGGCCATCAGCACACCATCTCACTCAGTCCTAGATGTGACAGGCTTACCTTGTACCTGCTTTGAGTCTTGCTGAACTCCCATTTACTGTGGGTCCACCCGGATTACATGCTAATGGACCATGTGGACATTATAGGTGCACGAGGCTACAAGGAACAGTGCACACTCATATTGTGCATATCTCTACACATAAAAATGGTTGTTTGGAGCGAAAGGTGTGCACTCAATATGGCGTTGCCATCCTCAAGGAGGAAGGAAAGATAATACACATTTTTCCCCCTACCATCCCAACCTCCTTCTCCATTGACTCTCACAGTTTCCTTGTCACTAGCACATCAATCTCTTGGATTTTTTAGTTTTTGTTTCCCTTTTCTATCCTAATTAACTTAGCTCTCCCTCCTAATAAAACAAACAAACAAAAACCTTTCATTTCACTCTCCAGCTCTTTCTCCAGCTCTCACTCTCCACCATTCTCCTGGAGTGAACCATGACCACAGCTGCACTTCCTCACTGCCCACGTTTCCCCAGCTTATAACCTTGCTCTCGTCCCCCACCACTATTTCTAGGTCTGCCCTCAAAAGTCACCCATGGCATCCAAATTTCCAACTCCTTTGGCAATTGCCAGCATTTATTTTTCTTGTTCTCACTGGTATTTGAGTCCTTTAATAAGTCTTTCTATTGATACTCTTTCCTTTGTTGGCCTTAATGAGGATGAATACATTTTTCTAGTTTCACTTCTACTTTTATTGACAATCATCTCTCCCCTAAACTATATATGTTTCTTTCCCTTACCTGCCCCACAGAGAATATTTCTAGAATTAAATTCTAAACTCCTTTCTTTTACTTTTCTATTGTCACCTTACGATTGTCACCTACTCCTATTATTTCTAAGAAATACCGGCGTTGTTTATCTTATTTCTATTGTATATATCTAAATTTCCACATTTCTACATCTGGCCACCATCCCTTTCCAAATCACTAGTTCTGTATTTCCAAAGATTTGTGTTCTTTTATTTCAAAATATCGTCCACCTCCTCCATTCCTTCTGTTAAGACTCTACTATAAACTTCTCCCCTCCCATCAGACTGATTGTAAGTCTCTATAATTTGTGTCTTTTGTCATTTTTAGGGCTCTAATCCATTGTGTGCATCATCACCAGATTATGGCTCCTAAAACATTATTAAAATCATGTCAATCTGCTACTCAGAAATGTTCAGTGAATCAGTATTTTTTCAAATTATAAAATCTTTAACCTCACAGTCACAGTTTGGAGTCTAACCCACTTTACCATTAACTTTTACTTTATCTTCAATTACTCACCTCCTTTCTTAATTTTCTTCCTCTTTCCAGAACACATCCGGTGCTTTAAAGATCTTGGCATACTATGTAAATGTCTGTAATGGATTAAAATACAAACTTAATAACTTTATCAAGATGTATTATTATTATACAGATTGTTCTCTGCAAACAATAAGTCCATGAAATGCAAAATAGGTATTTCCTGAACTTTTGATAACATTAACCTTTTCTCTATTATCAGGTTGTTCAACCAACAATTTAAGACCTTTCTGTTTCTCACCTTCAAAATTCTATATGTATTTAAGGTTTACTAAAATAAGATATAACGCACTTGTGTACAGTTCTTGGGCTGTCATTTTATAAATTAGCATCTGTATACAAGGTGAGAATTTCAGGGAACATTAAACTTTGCCTGAGAAATTTCATTTTCTCTGCTGCAATGTAGAAGAAAAAAGTCTTTTAGTGCCAGAAGCCAACAGAGCCAAAATTATTCATAGCTATTAAAAGACAGAACAAAAAATTTCCCAGGAAGCACAAGAAAAGGTTCTTTTGTAGTCTGCCTACAGAAGCCAGTTAGAAGAAATATTTGGAAGCCTGAAGCCGAGATCTGTATTATAAACAATTACTGCCAATTAGTGTATTGATGTGAGTGTGTGTTAACGTGTTGGGCTCCTTTTGTTACAATGGTTATGTTTTAAGTCTTTCTATTCCAATTGCTATATGGTGATAAAGTTAGTAGTAGAATATTAAGACTTTTATTTACAAAGTTCAATTTTGAATGACAAATCCTTCATTTTCAGGTAATGACTCTAAAACTAAATGCATACAGGCTTGGGAAATAGCTATTCTCATCTGAAAGCAGCAGTAGCTGTTTGCAAGAAAACACAAAGAGTGTGTGTACCTTGCATGCCAGTAAAGACATGTATGAGGCAGATGAAAGTATTGTTCTGAATATTGCTCAATGCACCAATTAAATAAGGAAAAGAGAAAACTTGACAATTTAAAAAATATATACTTAGAATATCAGTATCATAACTCAATGTGTTTTATAAATGTTAGGGACCTAATGAATTTGATTAAAGCAGTTTAATTAAGGTATAGTCTGCTGTGTTGCAACTCCCTTCCAGACGAAATAGCTTGGTGAACAGGTAGTACGTCCCCAGTGAACTGTGAATATCAAAGTCGGTGAAAATTCTTCATTTTAATGAGCTGCATTTTCTGAGCCTAGACCTCTCCCCTGACAGGGTGGCTGCAGGAGGCAAAAATGAAAGTGGTTGTTTTCCTTTGAGACATTCGACTGCTAAATGCTGTGAATGCCAGAAATTAAAACAGTGGTGCTAAGATTCTTTATGTCTGTTCTGTCTTGCACTTGCCCTTGGGCTGGAAACTATTGCTAAAGGAAAAGCTCAACAATTAAGAACATTTTTTTTCACATTTAGAAAACTATTATTCCACCTCTGAATATCAACATTCAAAATATCATAACCCATTACTTTTATAAAAATCATATTCCCCATTTTAGAACAACTCTATTTAAATATTAATACAAATATATGAAGCAAATATAGTGTCTGTCCTTTCATTAAATAATCATTAGGTTTGTAACGTGAACACTCTTTACAACCTGAAATGAAAAATTGCACTTATTTCACTATTTAGAAAATTTACATGACATGAGGGATTGTTATCTTCTGAATGTATGCCAAAAGATATGGTCAAAGGAGAATGTATTTGATATTATTTTATAATATTTTCACTTTCTTTAAATAAGTTAAAATATGATCATCAGAAGTTAAGTGTACTCATTTTGGCAATTATTTTAAAAATATTCCTACAAAACAAGATCTTGTCTCAGAAAAAAATATTATTCACAGTATTAAAAATATAAAAACCAGATAGTCAATCATATGATAACTGTTAATACTCAATGTCTTTGAATAGTCATCATTTAGATGCAAATGCTGGTATAAAACACCACGAAGAAATTATTTGCTTGGCAAGGAAAGGAAACCTTAAGTAATTATACTTGATTTCCATAAACATGTCATGAGAGTTGGAAGGAAAACCAAACATGATTTCAAAGAAGTACGTTCCAAAAGAAATAAGCATAATTACTTCAGTTAGCTAAAGGTTCATCTAGTGCTTCTGGATTTGCTCCAAGATACATGTAACTGTCCAGACCCGGAACAGCAGTTCATTGCAACCATTACAGAGAGGGAAAAAAAATCCACAGTGATTTATAGCTTCTAACACTAAAAAGTACTGAAGTTGATGGCAGTTTTTTTCAGAATCCCTGACTTGAACTGATTTTCTATACAGAAGATTGTCTTGCTTGGAAACCTAAGTGATCTTAATTGTATTCAAGTTAAGCATAACATTTTCTTAATATAATATATATATATATATATAAAATTTTACTACTGTGTAAAATTAATGTGTGCTGTTAATTTATACAAAGTACATTAAATCACACTTCAAGTATATCCATTCCTTTCTTTTTCTATAATTTCCAACAATATATCCTACCATCTTTTTCTATTGTTTTTCAAAATCAAATGGCCAGACAAATAATTGTAGGCCATAGATTATCATCTAATCTAGGCTACCAAAGTTTCACAGTTAATAAGATCATTCATGTTGTCAGAAGTATGCTGTCACTTTAAGTCATTACCTACCCTTTATTGTTGACAATATCTCCAAGTCTCTAAGGAATCAGAAGCATTTGATTGGATATTAACAGGGAAACCCTAGAAGTAAAAGTTGACCACAGTTTTGCCATATATTCTTATTTTCAAAAACTCTTCTATCATAAAAGTATTTGAATTTAGCCAGCCATATGTAGTTTGATTGCACATGGCCAGGGTTAATATGCTCATTAAGGTTTAGACTAGCAGTATCCTGTCTATGCTATCAGCATATCTATGACTTTTCAGATAATTTTTAGTCTAGTAGTGCTTTTTCTGAAAGAATGATCTTAAATATTAAATCTTGATTTGATGGTAATAGCAGTCCTGAAATATCCATAATTTTTTTGCACATACCCTTCTTTAAAACCAAGGCATGCATGTCTGTTACTGATATGTGTTATATATTGTATGATAAATTTAATAAAATGAGTCATTTTATTGTTCATTAGTAATTTCAAGGAAGGAAAGTCCAGCATTAGCAGTTCCAAAGAAGCATACTGGATTAAATTAATTGCTATGATAAATAACATTAGGGCACTCAACTGTAGTAACTCAAGGATTTTTTTTTCCCCTGTCAGGGATGGGGTGGAAATGGTGTTTGCAGGATTTGTACTCTACATATATAAAATTGTATATTCTCTCTTTTTTAATTTATGATACAAAAGATGTATTTTAGTAAAATGCACAGGAGTTTTGAAATTATAATATGTATTTTATATGTAGCTTCACACAAAAAGATGTATAATGTTTAAATAAGGGCATAATCGCATTGATTAATGAATATATTTTTGTTATGTATTGCTCAGATATTAATACAAGCCTCTAAAAATAAAGATTTTATTTATCTGCACTGACACATTCAAAATATTGTTAAATTTAATTTTTCAATATGAAGTCCAAAATAAAATATTTGCAATCTCTTAATTATTATTTCTTTTTGAGAAAGCCCTGTGACTCATAGTTATTTCTTATTATACTATTTAAATCTGCCTTTCTGCTCCTTTTCAAGCATTTCAAACATTGTTATTTTAGATATTTGTTAATTTTTTGTGTTTGCCTCTTTTCTTTTTCTGTCTTTTCTTCTCCACATGTCTATTTCTTACAGCAAGCATTTATCAGGTTCCCACCATTTTCAGAAACTGAGCAGATGGTGTTACCTTAGGGAATCAAAACAAGGTATTATCTGATGATCTTGCAAGCTTTTACCCTGTTATTTTTCTTGGCTTGATTACATCACAATATAGATTGTTGTTGCACAAATAATACAAACTGACTCAAACCAATAAATAATATTAATATAAATTTTAGAAGCCAAAATTCAAATTTAAAAAGCACTTTCTTTTCAAAAGCACAACTGCCTGCTAGGCAGAGCCACACTAAGAAATCCATATATTTTCTCTAGAAAATGAATAAGAAAAAGAAAAAATGAAAAGAAAAAAAAAAAAGAACCACAAACACAAATGAATAAACAAATAAAAAAATCTTTAGGCCTGATTATGGAAAATATTACTGATATGTGAGAAACTTTACAGTAACACATTTTTATATATTATTGTAATATAAAAAAGTATCTGTAAGGTAATATAGCTTTGATAGTTAAAAGTAAACAATTTCTTGTACTTGAATTTCAGCCTTACCAGTTATTTATTGTATGACAATAGTCAAATTGGTATTATTTATTATTCTCAATTTATTTTTCTGTAAAATGAGGATAATAAAAGCACCTACTTCATAGGGCCATTGTATAGATTAAATAAAATAGGGAATACAAAATGTTGAGCATGTTGCCTGGCTTGCAGTTAGCATTTAATTAATATTAGCTATATTATATGTATTGAGTTATGTGTAATTGAGCTTTTATATATTCAATTTTTAAGTGTATATTTTATGAAAAATAGTTGAAATAGTCCCAAATATATATATTGGTATTTAGAGTTATTTATTATTTTATTTTGAAATAGAATTTTGATTTCTCTCCTTGATACTCTGTCAGAAGGTCAGTATACTTAAGTAGATTCATTCTACCATTCTCTTCTCTCATTTCTCCCTCAACACACATGCTCAAAGCCCAGACTGAAAACTGTATATATAATTTAGTAATTTTGATCATCACATATGGTAGAGAGTAAAACTGTGAGAATCCTCAATGGTGTTAAGGAGCCAGAATTGTGATCTGTATCTATAGAACGAGGACTTAGTCATGAATTTTCACTGATTTTCTTGAAGAACTTGATCTACTTACCTGGTTCCTCTGTTTTCAAATTTTCAATGCTCAAATAAGGAGCAATAGTATAATCTTTATTAACCTTACAGAAGTGATGTTGAGTAATAAAAGAGAATTTCTTGATACTTGAGTCTGCTTTAAATGGATCTGAACATCAAGGATTAAAAAATAAACAAAAGTGAAGCACCTAGTAGTAACACAGATGCACACAGTAGCCTCTACATAAATGTTCCTTCACTTCTTGCACTTAGGAGTGGTGGGAGAGTGGTGAGAAGAACGCAGTCTGGCTGCTAGGGGCTGAGATGTGATCTGAGATGAGAGATAATGTAGCCAGTCCGTGGGTATTAGAGCAGGAGTTGTGAGAGTATGCTGTGGTTTCATGTGAAGGAGGAACACTCAGCACAACAAACCCAGCACTTTTTCCTCTCTGTTGTTCTGATTTGTCAATCAAAATCTTGGAGGAATGTATTAAAAAGAAAAATTTTTTAAAGTCAATATTTTAGGGAAAGAACAATAGGGAAGAAGACATGGAAAAGGAAGCTAAATTGCTTTGTCTAATTTTTTTTTTTATTATTATTATCAAGGTTGGGTAAAGACAGCAGCGATGTCTAAAATTTTGAAAGGAGGATGTTTCTTCATGGGTGAAATGAAGGAAGGAGGAGGAAATTCAACTAGATAGATAATTTGTAGATGCGCGCATTGCTTTAATATACTATTACTCTAAGAATATATCAAGAAGATGTTTAAACTTAAAAAGTGTGTGTGCGTGTGTATGTTTGTGTGTCTGTGTCTTTCATAAGGGATGAAATTAGCTTTGCAACAAGCTGATCTGTGGGGCCCTGATCATTAATTTATTTAGAATGACCTAAGAGGTTATGTTATCTTTAATTCCATCAAACAAGCAGCTTCAAAGCAATAGATAGAGTTGACTTTAGAAGCAACTCCAAGAGAAGAGGAACTGGAAATAAAAAGGGAACTGTACCATCCTATTTAGAAAATCCAAGATAAAGATATTTATTTCCTCTCTTCTGCAAAGCATCGAATGTGGAAAATTTAGTGACCTTGCTTGTAATACGCTTCCTCCATTATTGACACTTTCCTTTAAAGGAAGAAAGTGAGTTTAGGAATTTGAATAGTGTAAGGTAATGTAAAATTAAAATAAAGCTGGCAACGCTAGAATGAAGTTATTGACTCAGATTCAAAGAAGGGATGTAGCTGGTATAGGAATCCTCATTCATATATATATATATATATATATATATATATATGTGTGTGTGTGTGTGTGTGTGTGTGTGTATGTATATAGTTGAATAAACCATTTAACTAAAATGAACATGTAAAGAGGAACATTATTTGAGTCATGGAGAACAAGGGCACAGCAGTGCTTGCTGGAAAAAGGGAATCGCACGCGACCTCTGAAGAAAGGGGCCATACCTATGCAAACCGGTGAAGCGCATGTCATCATGAAAGTGAGGAAGGCACAGCTGGGATGGATTCAAGGGCTCTCAATAAAAGGGGAAGAGAAATGAGAAAGCCCATCTGCCACAGAGAAGGCAGGGACATCTCCCGGGGAGAGGAGGGTGGCTTTGGGAGGGCTTCAGAGAGGGGGGAATAAAGACGAGGGGCCTCAAGCGATGGCGACCGACAAAAGGCAAAGGAAAGCGCCACGAGGCTTGGGAAGGATGGGGTTTCAGTGGGGAAACAGCAGGGAAAAGAAAACCCTTGAAGGAGAAAAAAATAAAGGCGTCAGAAAACATTTCCTTCAAGAGAGAGAGTTTCATCTGAAATCTATAGAAGACGGAAGGGAGGTGGGGAGGAGAACGATGAGGAATTAATGGAGGGAATGACTAAAGAGAATGAAAATGACAGGCCCGGTGTGGTTGGAACCAAAGTCGGAGAAAAAAGCATCCGAGCAAGGGGAAGGAACACAGAGCCTGAGATTAGGGCAAGAGTGGACCACAAGGGATCAAAGGGGGAAAGAGTTTTGAAAAAATCCTCAGAAGGATAAATAAATACGGGAAAATGGAACTAAAGGCAGTAACATAATGCCCGTGGCATGAAAAGGAGGGGATGTGGGCTAAAGTAAGGGCTCCAATTAAAGGATGAAGAAGCAAATGACTGAACAGCCAAAAACGGCCTCTAAGAAATACCCAGTGTGAATGATTTTTTTGAAGGAAAAGAAGATCTGACTACGGATAGCTAAAAAGACTTTCGAGATCTGCCTGAGGGCCATTGTTTAAAAAGAATATGTGAGGATACATGTTGTTCCGCAATCACGATGGAAAACAAAGGGTTGAGAATGTTATTTTTAGAGTTAGAGAGTACTCAACACTAGAGGCCACTGAACACAGAAATTATAAGATTTTTTTTGTTCAGGAATCCTCCATCAAAGACTGGTGGGATGCCATAAAGACAGCCCTAACTGGCAGGAACAATGAAGAGAAATCACAGAACTTGCTATAGGCGGGAGCTGGCAAGGATGGTTCTCACATATGGAACAAGAATAGTGCTTTAGGATGAGGCAGAAATTCAATGTGCCAGGTGAGAAATGTGGGAGCCATTGTTCATTTCTCACTACTCTCAGTAAGCATGTGAGAAAAAGATGTGATATTGAAGGGCACATACAAATTGCTTACTGCTTTTCATATCATACCCCCCCCCTCTGCCTTTAACTTTTGTCAGTTAGAACATGTAAAAATAAGAGTATGGAAAGAAGAAAAAGAGTAGCCTCAAACATTAAGGTGCAATTCCATAGCAAATACCTTCTGTATGGTCAGGGGACCTCCTTCCTATGGGTGAGCCAGAATGACTATTGCCCAGATGCCTTACCTTGGACAAATTATTTAAATTCTGAGTTTCTCAAACTGTCAAGTGGGTGTGAAAACTCATAGCACTGCCAGCGTTTCATGAAGGGTTATGGATCATATATATACAGTATAAATTTTCTAGTACACAAGTGGTTTTCTATAAATATTATAATGTCATGCCAAAAACAACGTAGTTTTACTATGCATGTTTGAAATATATTGTGTGCTACCACATACTAGGATTCTCCAGGGAGATTGGGGGTAGAGAATGAATGTATGTGTGTGCTCCATTCCAAATAGCATCACATCGGGGGTTAGGGCTTTAATATATGAATTCTTCAGGGACACAGTTCAGTCCCTATCATCTTGTTAGAGCAAAACAGGGTCTGCTTTTGCTCATTGTTTTATCTCCTGCCATAGAGCTGATGGTCAATGAATATTGATTGAATGAGTTAGTGATACAGAAAGCATGCCCTATTCTCCATTGTCATGAACAAGTAGAAAGACATTGCTTATTTAGCATTGGTTGCATTAAGAACCTAAGTAGGGTCTGGGGCACACTGTATGGATACATTTCTTTATACTCTAAGGATTTCACAAACAAACAATTCAGAAACAAAAGGTCAGTCTTAAAGTTGTATTTCTTATATTTTAGTGCATAAGAACCACAGGCAAAACATGCTAAAATGCAGAATTTTCAAAAGATTTATTTAGTAGTTCTGAGATAAAGCCCAGATATCTACATTTATAAAAGAGTTTTCAGGGGACTGAGCTGATTTCCTACCATGCTACATAAATAGACACTTAGATTAATTGTCAAAATAGTTTCAAAGATTCATTAACATAAAGAGAACAGAAAAGAAAATTTCCTCTGGCTCCTGTTTCATCCAAACAAGCAACTCCTAAGCACTTACTCCTTTGCTTTTGTTTTTATCAAGTACCAGTTGCTTTATAATGCTTTCCTTGGCCGGAGTGGTTTTTCATTGTCTGTTTAATGATTTACTTATGCATTAACAATCTTCAAAGTTATTCTTTATCACAGGTTAGAGAATTTTCAAGGGATAGGCAATTCCTATATAAGAAACTAGACTTGATAATGCATAGTCTAATATCTTGAAAGGGCTTTGTGGTAGTTGTGATAATATTTACTAGCTCATGGAAACATCCATCCATCCCATACTTCTCCCTATGGAGTAAGTGAACATGCACAACAGATGTTATTTCTTGCCCTGGCTTAGGAAGGAGATTGTTAGACTCTTTGGTTGTAGCATTCCAGATTATGTAAAGTTAAAAGACAGTGATATTTTGAAATATTGGCAATTTCACTTATCCAGGAGGCTAGCTGTTGCTAATGAGGAAAGCCTTTGGGCTATCAATACAAATGTAGATGGTCCTTTCAATTGATTGCCTCTGTGAGCCATGAAGTTTTCATACGCCATGCACCATTCCATTTATTCATTTCAGCCATACTGACACATCCTCCATGTCTTCTTCTACCTGTTCCCCCAAATTACAGGCTAAGTGACCTGCCCAAGATTAGCTGTGTTACAGAGGGATGCTGTGCCTGGAGATTATCTCCCTCCCCTCTGAGTTTTAAAAAGCCAGATGAATGTATATAAGAAAGAATGAAGTGCAGATAATAGTTTAATAGCAAATAGAAGAGTGAAAAACAAAAGTCAAAAAACTCAGGCACATGGACACCATAAAGCAAGGAACTCTAAGGCACTTTGGGGGTTGAGTGTGGGTTGGCAAAAAGCCCTATACTGCATAGCCCACTCTGTCCTGAATTCATCCTTACACTCAGTTAGGGTGGAAAACTTGTTGGTAAATAATAACAATTCTAAGGTATCAAAAGAAGTGAGATTATTATTATTGTACTCTGTTTAAGAACATAAATTCTGACATTAAAATTTTTTTTAATTGATTAAAATCAGGATACTTTGCCATTTAAATTTGTCGACTAAGTGTAGCCATTTTCCTTAAATTTGAAACATAAATATCACTAGTGCCACTCAATATATGAAAAAAACCTATATTTTTTAAAATAAATGAGAAAGCTACTTTATGAATTGGAAAAAGAAAAGGTATTGTACAAGCATATTCCCTTTTTCTCCACTATTATAAAGATTGAATTATAAAATTTCTTTACAGACAGAAATCTCATGACCATATATATTGAGTACTATGTTGCAGTATCTCCATAGCATAACATTAACTAAAGAGTACATAGAGAAAGCATTGTCTGCACCAGACATTTAATTATAAAATATCGTCTTCATTCTGAATTCAACTCTAATGGTAATGCATAATCTCTAAATTAACTATTTTGTATTTCATGGACCACTAAACAAAGTATCAAATCCTGAATTCTAAAATATTCATAATTTTAGCAGTTTTACTTCTTGAGACAAACAATAGTTACTTTCTTTTCTTCATTTTTGTAGTGAAAATGCGATTATTTAAGTTATAGTTAGAATATGGAGCATGAATGTGGACTAAAAATATAATGCAAATGTAAACATTGACTTCCAATTGAATTGAGAGGAATAATTGTCATTATAAGTACAGTCAGTCTCAGGACAAAATTGTTTAAAGTAGATTTTGTTATTCTTTTCATGATATACTTCTCCCCTTTTTATTGATGCAATATCCTTTCTTAGTTGCCCTACTATTGGTGATGGATAAATTTATGTGCAAATTCACTATTAAAGGAGCTTCTATAAAAAGAACATCTCAAAAGGTAACATTTGATAGAATAATTCTAACATCAAGGTGAACTTTAAGGGTTAGGGCATGTTTGGGCACTTCCCTGTCCCCCAGTATTATAAGAACAGGCAACATAATAAAGACAAAAAAAATGATGTTTGCCAAACTTTATATTCTGTGTCTGGTACTATTTTAGAAGTATTTATAGAATTAGTCTTACTGAATCCTGCTAGCAATACTGCAAAGTGAATATTTAAGATGTATTATTTGTACATAAGTTCACTAAGATTTAAAATGATGATGTTTCAGGTCTCACAACAGTGATTCGGGTCTGAATCACTAAATCTAAAATTGTGCTTTTTATTCTTTCCTAATGAATAGTAAAGTATTCATGTTCTTGCATATCATTCTGTCCATAGATGGAATCCTGACCAAAAAGATGGAACCATCTTTTATTTTTCTCTTTTTTCTCATATCATTGTACCACACAAATGATTATATCATTCTTTAATTTTCTGTTGGTGATAGTCATGGCCTGAGTTGTGTACCCCCAAAATTCATATATTGAAATCTTAATTCCTAGTAGCTCAAAATGTCACTGTATTTGAAGATAGGGTCTTTAAAAAGATCATTAAGTTAAAATAGGGCCTTTTGGGTGGGCTCTAATCCAATATGGCATGCTTCCTTAAATAAACAAATTTGGACACAGACATTACAAATCAGGTGAAGACACAGGGAGAAGACAGGTATCTCCACACCAAGGGAGAGGCCTCAGAAGACACCACCCCTGTGAATACCTTGATATTGGACTTCTAGCCTCCAATTTTATAAGAAAATAATTTTCTGTTGTTTAAGCACCCAGCCAGTGGTATTGCTATGGCAGCCCTAGCAAAACAATATAATCATCATCTCTCAAATCCATATTCTTACTATTTCTATTAGAACTTTCTGTTTGTTTGTTCTTGCTTTAGTGGATACATAGCACTTACTACTTGCCAAGGACAAATTTAAGCACTTTGGACAAATATCAATCATTTACTGTCACCTGCATCTTAGGTATTATTATTATGAAGCTATGATTTGAACACAGGTGACCCAGCCCCAGAGTCTGCCCTGCACTCTGACCCTGTTGGTTTAGTGATCTCGACATCCATGCAGCTCTTTCCACCTCTAAAACACTTCCCCTGCAGTCCTGTCTAGCTCACCAGTTCATCTTGCTACGCTTACTCGCATCGGTCTCCTATGTTAAGCCTATGTCATAACAGAACTTAAGAATCAGTAATTTAAGAAACTATTTTATTTTTGTCACTTCTTTGCCTTTGATTTCATGGAGCTCCCTTTTATTACCACCCATCAAAATGCTGTTTAAGACCCCGCTCACTTGCCACCTCCTCCATGAACTCTATTTTCCCAACCAGATGTTTTCTCTCCCTCCAGTGAACTCCTGTAGTTCTTTTTACCTCGTATGCACACTTGCATTACAATGTTCACATATGTCTTATGTCAAAACAAGGTTACAGACTCCTTTAGGTTATAAGTTATGTGTTATGCATGGTGGTGCCCTCACTTTCTCTAACGCTCTGGATCACTGCCTTAGTTTGCTCCTGCTGCCATAACAAAATCCAGCAGACAAGGTGGCTTAAACTACATATATTTATTTTCACACAGTTCTAGAGACTGGAAGTTCAAGATCAAGGTAATGACAGATTTTCTTTATTCCTGAGGTCTCTGTCCTTGGCTTGTACAGATGGCCAGCTTCCTGCTGTGTCCTCACATGGCCGTTCCTCCCTGCATAGGCATCCTTGTTGTCTCTGCCCCTTCTTATAAGAACACCAGTCATGTTGGATTAGGGCCCCACCCTTATGACTTCTTTTAACTTTACTTCTTTAAAGGCCCTATCTCCAAATCCAGTTACAATGAGAGTTATGCCTTCTACAGATGAACTGGGAGTTGGGGAGGGCATAATCCTAAATAATCATAAACAATAACAATCACAAAGGCATTGAAGAATATTTGTGGAATTTAATGTTGTTCAGTTGTAGGGTATGGTGTGCTGGTTAATGTTTAACAGCCAATTCTGGAGGTAGTGTGTTTTGGTTTCCATTGTGTAAATACACCCACCATGGTAGATTTCAGGCTATCAACACGTCAGCCAGCTTGCAATTTTAACAACTGAAACCAGTGAGACAGTAGGAATGGGCTCCAGCACACCTCTGACTTAGCCCAGGGTCTTTCAGAGCTAAGTTAAAGAAAATATAAGAGGTATAAGATGTTCTTTGTTTATATTTTGCTCCTTTTTCACTCCCTCAAAATGGAGCCTCTCCACTCAGAAATTAAACTGTGTTGGGGGAAAAAAGTTATTTATAAATCTAAGTTTGTAGACTAAAATTCATACTTGCATTAGTAACTATTTTTTAGATGATGTTTATCTTCGTTTGAGTGCCCAGTAAGTTGATAACAGGATAAAGAAAAACTTTACAAGGTGACATTTTAATGAACAGCACATTAAATTAAGTCATTAAAAATTGAATCCCAGTAGGCAGCTTAATCATTATAATTAAACCAAGTAGTTTAAGTAAAGCCTAACCCAATCAGTAATGTTGCTTTCAAATGCTTTGTGTGTTTTGATAAGTTGTTCATTAGGAAAAATGCCCATTTAGAACCAGTAAGTAGAATAAATGCATACTTCAAAGAAGCACATTCTATTATTTTCTAAATACTGTCCTCACTAGCATGCAATGTATGTATATTCAGACTTTACCGAGAATAAGGATGTGATATTGTGCATAATATTCTGTGTAGCCATTGATCCAGAAATATACTCTGTAATAGTCTGGTGTGGCTTGAATGCCTTGACCAATGTAAGAGTGGTACAAAGGTTATCAATTATGCAGGCATCACTGCAAACATGCGTATGGGACGTAATGCTTTGTGTAGACTTCACCGACCCAGAAAGTCCTACTGTAATAGTTTGGCATCTTCTGAATGATTTAATCAATATAATCCAGAGTGTAAAGGTTATCAATTAACACAGGCATTATGGAGGATACTTTTGTTTTCAGTGATACTTATAAAAAGCACTATATATATTGTCAGCCACTTCACTTTCATCTGTAGTATTATGGGCTGCAATACTGGATATATCAGACTCCAGCTGTTTCTCTCCAGCTAAGGTGAATTCCACAGCTCTCTGGAACGCTTTCACTCGCAAGAATACAATGGCATCTGCTAAAGTACTGACCCCTGCAGTAGAACCTCTTAAATTACAAAGAATAATTCTTTTCAGCTGTTCAAATGTTTAAATATAAAGGTTAAAATAGTCTGCTCATTTAAGCTCTTCATTTGTAGTGGTTTTTACATACAAATGTATTCCACTAACTTTCTATTAAGTCATTGAGTATTGTCAGTTAGAGTGTATATTTTGCAAATACAATTGATATATGCCTATACTATAATTAAGGTATAGGGTTTTGAAACAAGTATTTACCCAATAAAAAACAGTTTGAAATGGCATCACATTAATAATCATGTATGCCTTGTAACTGCCAAGGTATTATTTCTAAAATATTTGCAGTGTGATAAAATAACTTGGAAAGTATGTAGGTGAGAGGTAGACTAGTCCCAGATGGCAAGCCAGTCAATATACCATGGTTTTATGTGCTGTTTGGCCCCAGCTTTTCCCTGATATCTGGTATTCCATTATTAGAGAATCATTACTTCAGCCACCATTGCTCATTAAAATGGAACCCTCTTTCCTATCACTGGAGATACCAGATGTTGCATAAGTTCTTTTGTATAGTTAAATTTTTCAGATTCTTTCCAAGTGATTATAATCAATTAAAGAGAGAGTGTTGACAAGGAAGTCTGTGTGGTGGACTCTCAATAGCTAGATAGTATTATGGATTATGACTGTAAGTCTGTTATGGCTAATTTATAGTGCAGTCAGCCCTCTGTATCCATGGGTTCCACAGATTCAATCAATCAGGGATAAAAAATATTATATAAATAACAATACAACAATAAAAAATATGAATAAAAGACAATCAGCCTGACAACTATTTACATAACATTTACATTGTATTAGGTATTATACATAATCTAGAGATGATTTAAAGTATATGGGAGGATGTGCATAGGTTTTATACATAGGTTTCATGCATCTGCAGATTTTGGTATCTGAGGAGGTCCTGGAATTAATCCCCTGTGGATATCAAGGGACGACTGTATTTATATCCTCCATTGTGAAAATCCAGTCATCATTGTTAAATGAGTGCGTTCACACATGTACCACTTAGCATCTGTTTTTTCCAAAGCTAGAAAGAAAAATGAAACACATATCATGGACAATGAAGGTATCTATGTCATATTTCCAGGTTCGTGTTGATAAATATTTTAAATAAAACTTTAGATATGTGTTCATTGAAGCACTGTAGCTATCTTCTCAAATCAGTACCATCATGGAGCCATGTTTCTGGACTTGATGATTTAATAAATGAGGATTTTGTAATACAGCAGGTTGTATAAAAAGAAACATTGGTGTAGTCATCACTTTAATACACTGTTTTTCCTTCCCCCACACTCATATTCTGTCTTTAAATTCTATTCCTCCTGCCCTATTTTTTTTTTTCAGCTTTCTGGTGTATTGTAGATTGCCTCTAATTCTCTTGCACTTTACATTTAATATGATTTCTACTTCTCTATCTTCCTTCTGTGACCATGGACTCACTGATTGTGTCCTCTGAAAGTCATATGTTGAAAATTTAACCCTTTATGCAGCGATAATAGGAGGTGGGGACTTTGGGAGGCAATTAGGTCATGAAGGTGTTGCCCTTATAAGTGGGATTAGTCCCCTTGTCAGCCAGACCACAGAGAGCCCAGTCCCCCTCTTCTCACCATGTGAGGACACAGCGAGAAGTCAGCAGTCATACCTGGAGGAGGGTCCTATCAGACCCGACATGCTGGCATGCTGATCTCAGGTTTTCAGCCTCCAGACTACGAGTAATACGTTTCTGTTGTTTATAAGCCATCTAGTTTATGATACTTTGTTATAGCAGCCTGAACTAAGACATCATGCCATTCATTTTCCTCAACTAGGAAATTGTTTTATGAATTAAGGCTTTGGTACTTGAATGTGGAAACAGCTCATCACTCCTTGAAGCTTAGGGAGTAACTGAATTTAATTTAGAAGTTTCAATAAGCTTTATACCAAATAATAAATGTTCATGTTCAATCCCTTTGTTATGACTCTCTTTAGGATTAACAAAGGAAAGGAAAGCACAGTAAATTATAACTTATGGAGAACAAGGCTATGTACCATAACCATATAAACCACAGCACTGCTGGGTATGCTAAACTATTCCGTGATGTGAGAAACTGCTCTAACTTCATAACTGGCTTTGCAGGTTTATGGTAGGCACCTGTAATATGCATGGAATAGAAACAGTAATGGTTATTGTGGTTAATCTCTAATAACTATTCTACCCACAATGATTAGTCTAAGCAAAACATGGCAATCCCATTGCACTTACTGGTCATTGGCTTTAGTTGGGTTTATGACAGAATTCTATAGTGATTTCTCCACTTCTAAGGAAGAGACTCAAAGGGGAAATCGTTCTATTTCTTCCTCTTTCTTTTATTACACCCACTACACTTGCCTTGGACAAAGGTAGAAGCTATGTTAGTTTACTAGGGCTGCCATAACAGAGTGCCACAAACTGGGTATCTTAAACATTAAAAATGTATTCTCTCACATCTCTGGAGCTTAGAAGTCAAAATCAAGTGGTGGTGGGGCCATCCTTCCTCCAGTGTGTCTGGGGAGAGGGTTCTTTCTTGCTGCTTCACGTGGCATTCTCCTCTCCTGTGTCTCTGTTTTCATATAAGGACGCCAGACATACTCCATTAGGTCCCACCCTAACAATCTCATCTTAAATTGATTGTATCTGCAAAGACCCTATTTCCCAATGTTGTCACATTCACAGTTACTATGAGTTAGGACTTCCTCTTTGAAGAATACAAATCACTTATAACAAGAACCAACTTAAGGACTCTTAGCTGAGATCCAAGTCCCCTTCTACCCCATTCCCCACTCAGAGGATGGCAGGTAGAAAGAAAGGCATAAAGGGTTGAGTCCTTGGTGACATTACTGAGTCAACCATGAATCTACCCACTTTTGGACATCTTGTAAGATAATAAATAACCTTATCTGGAAAATAGTTGAGGTTGGTATTTCTGTTAGTTGTGAGTAAAGTTGCCCCATTCATGCAAGAGAACTGACTGATACTCATAGTTCTGTTATAAAATTTAAATGAACTAATGCCAGTCATGGTAAATCATGGTGTGGTAAATCATGGCATGTGGTAAATCATAATGAATTTTGGCCATTATTAGCTGCAGTATAATTAACATAATTATTATTTGATAAATAAAAACTATTTGTTTTCTATTTTCTTCTTTGACTTGATTAAGGTAAAAATAAAACAAACAACAAGAAAACCCTAGGTGACAGAAACATCTGGATCCTCATACACAGATTTTGGTTTTGGCTAACTTATAATAAAGATGAAATCACTTTGTTAGCTGTTGTTGAATTTGTGAATGTAATTAAGTGGTGAGGTTGGGTTTTATTAAGAGTTAAAAAAAATAAGAAGGCAAATAGTTGTTGAAGAAGTAAATAAGATAGCATCACCAATGCATTCAGTTTATAAAATTCTGACTTCTTCAAGATTCAATGCACACATAAAAAATTTATGCAAAATTCTATATTGAGGTAGGAAACATCAGTGTTACAGTGGCTAGGCATCAATTTCTATGATCATCTATCATATAAAGATACTTACTTTTAACAATATGAATCTGTTTATATCACCTGTTAAGATTACATGTTGTCTGTACTAGAAAATATTACATTCAGTTTCTGGTACTATATATACTGGATAGTACCTCAAAATCTTTTTGTAGTTGGAAATTCCCTTGCTTTGTTTTTTACAAGATTCAGCTTATAATAAAAATTATCATCAATACTTTCCTGGTAATTCTTTATAAAAAATATAATGTTTAAGTTTGTAGATTTATGTCAACAGATTATTTTTGAATATACTGTTTCATAATTCTTAACTGTTACAACATCTTCTTTTTATCATAAGAAGTAGAATTTATTTTCTCTGAGAATCCTGTATTGGAAGTTTCCATATAGTCAGCATTCAATACATAAATGCTCAACGTTCTTTCTGTTCAATTGACTATAGCCAAGTAAATCCATTATGATAATGCCTTCAATCATATCTATGCATTCTATGTTCATATTAAACATCAGTTTTCACTATTCTCCTTTATCTGTAAGCACAGATGCTACTTTTTCCTTTCATCAGAAGTTTTTATTTGCAGAATCAGAATTTTTCTGTCGCATACACATTCATTATATTGTAAGAAATACTTGTAGCTAGGATAAGGTAAATTGGTGGCATTAACAAAATATTCATTATTGTGCTATGTGAGAATCTATATTATTGGTGTAGTTACAGTGAATCCTCATCTTGTTCTGAACCCAACAGAACTCCCACTGACATCTGAGGACATTCAACTTTCACATGTGCTCTGTCACCTGCTTCATTTTTCTTTTAGATATAGGTCAACACCATTCCACAGATCTTAAGCAGTTGAGTGTTTTGAAGTTATTTGATTTCTGCAGTATTTCCTGTGGAATCTTTGTATATGCAGGCACTTACCAAGAAATGGAATTCTCTTTCTTTTTCTCTGCTATGACTAAAATGTGTCCAACTAAGGGAGAAAATATTTGACTTTGGCCCTTATAGGTGTATTGAGAATTAGGAGATTTTCATATTTGTTTACTTGATAATGGAAACATTAAATATAAGCTCTGTTGACCTGTCCTAGATTTCAAATGTGAACTATTGAATCTACAATATCAGGATAATATCAACTACATAAAGCATATTAATGAATATTAATTAAGGTTAAACTACATAATAATTATGAGAGAAGAAAGAAAAGGACCAATCCTAGTAAGCTGTAACTTTCACCCTCCGTTTTCAGTCTTGGATCAAGAATTAGTGGGAAGCCATTCTTAAAGCAGAAAATGGGTAGGAAAGCAGGAATCGAAGCAATGAAATGCTTCTGTTTTTCACTCGGGTGTTAAAAAAGAATGCATAATGATGGATATTTTGGTCATATGATGACATTCTGTAATTAATGGCTACATATTGGAGAAACATATGCATCAGTATGCTCAAAGAATACAAGAAACAAATTCTTTGTTAAGTAAAAGATAAGAACTGACCACCAAAATATAACTTTAGGACTAGATAAATACTTAACATATTTTTCACAAAAATCAGTTTTGGTGTCAAAATTTCTGGCTTTGATATTTCCTAGTTGTTTGACATTAAGCAAATTTTGTCTCAATTCCCTCATCAGTGAAATGGGAATAATAAAAGCACTTGCTTGAGAAGGCTTTGTCAGGTTCATCAAATTTGGACTCAATATCTATCCCATCATGAGTGACCCAATAAATATGAACTATAAAATATTGAGGTAGCTAACCCCACAAAATCAATTGCTCAGCTATTTGAATGGAATGATCATAGGAGGTGAAGTTTCACATGTTCTGCCTGGCAATTTTCTCACAACTAATGAAATATAAATTCAGTAAAATCTTTCCTGGATTTCTTCAGCAGAGTTTTAGTCAACATGATTTTTTGGGGGGTTACTTGTCTATTATCCACTGAGCATTCTAGCCTGCTGGAAGCATTGCACCTTGAGTTAATCATGCTTTCAATCTTAAAATTGTCTTCTAAGTTTTATCATTCATTCTTAGTTGATCACGGACAATCTGATAGTCCTGATTTTATGCACTTGCCTTATTTCCTCAGTCAGAAGAATGCAAATAAATATTTTGTTATTCCCAGTCATATCAACTGTGCTGCCTCAAAACCTCATTCTCTTGGTCAGGTGACTAGATATGAGACTGACATTTCCTAATGTACTGGAATGATGCGATGTTTAACTAGCAAAGTCCATCAAGCTGACATGGGATTGGATAAAGCCTGGTTATTTGAACAGCTGATAGATGATCATGATAAACTTTGCTTCGGTGATTGCACCTCTGTATCTCATGCCCTAGGGAGGGATGCTGTCCATCACGGTATTCTAGAGCACATTTCCTCATGACCTCTGTGATTGGTTCTTTAACCTTGCTCAGATACAGCATTTGATGTGCATATTACAGTGTACCAAAATCCTTGTCAAAATAACACTGATATTTAATTTTTTATATAGCAATAAATATTTTAAAAGCTAAAATTCCTTTTTCTTTCTCCCATCCTCCAGAGCTTTTGTTTTTCATACTTTGTCATATTTTTAATAAATGTCTAAAAGTCTACCGGTTGTGGTTGAAATATACTTGCTTTTTGCATGATAATAAAGATGTTTGCATGAGCCCTTTTCTAATAATGACGTATTATAGCTATAGAAACACTCACAAATTGAGTAACTCTCATGGAGCAGGATGAAAGGGAGAACTAGCTTAGGGGTCCTCTAGAGTTCCTTTTATAATTCAATTACTGTTAATGAGTTAAAAAGTAGAAAGTGGAAAAGGAAAGAACTGTGGTTACCTGACTCTTATTTTATGTATAATTGTGAATTTTCTCTCTTCTTAATCATTTTCTATACTTGTTGCTTGGAGGGGAAAAGTCAGAACTACTGGAATGATTTAGGCAAGAGATACTATTGCATAAACTTCTATCTACATCTCTGACATGGAAAATAGGGAATCAAGAAAAAATGTGGAAGACAGACACTTTTTATTACTTTTGAGTTGCTAGACATGGTAGAATAGATTAGGCTATCTCCTATTTTTAAATTGAAAAATAGGTGCTTTGTTTATTCAATAATGTTTTGTTATGAATTTACTATATATAAAACTCCACTGGCTACAGTCTATAGCCATTGTGAATTGTGAAAAATAGAAGATGTGGCTTTGTTTTCAAATAATTTATAGTCATCATCATCAGAACGACAAGTCTACAGATGGTTAACATTGAGTTTCATGCCTCTATATGTTAAGAGGTGACACAAGGTGGAGGCAGCTTATAAGACAACCAATAATAATATCTATGAAAGCATAAAATGGGAAAGAATATGTAACAAATTATAAATGTTGAAAATTATTTCTTATAATTGAAATACTGTAGTTATACATAAAATTCAAAATATTTCTTTTAAACTACTTCTGCCTAAAGCCTTATTAAAGGGTTCTTATCATAGACAATAATGGCAGTAGATTCATTTCCATCTTGTTATACTTATATTCTCGTACAAACTCAGTGAATTATATGGAGGAGATAGTATCTTCATTTATAGTTTGAAAGGCTGATATACCAAAAGATCAGGAGATATCTGAAATTTTGGTGCTCATATTGATTGTGTCCAGTGAACGGACACAGGGTGATGCTGTCAATTGGCTAAGGTACGCTTTAGAGTTTGGTGATAATTCATTGTCCCTAGTTCTCTGAACTAGGCACAACCATATGCTCAAGCATAAGGAGTGAAGAGACTGTGGGAGAAACATTTGGGCTTTCATTCGCCTCACGGGAATTATTTATTAGAAAGTTGATACAGAAGAATTGCTAGGGCAATGCAATGTACATTTAAACTCATTGGTAGGTTGGCTTGGGAAAGACTTCATTGTGGGAGGGGAATAATTCCAGAAGATAGCCTCTTGTTTTTGATATCAATTATTCCTTATAAACAAATATCAAACTTTTAGTGGGAAGACTAGGAGTCTAAGAGCATATATGTTGTATTTATAACATAATGACTTTCCTTCCTTGTCACAGAATATTTCTCCTTTCTTTCTCTATTTGCCATATAAAAACATGTCATGCTACTATTCTACCAGAGATGTTCTCTTCTTTACCTCAATTGTCTGTAACTCAAGTCTGGATTTTTAAGATTCTCAGAGTTCTTCCATTCTCTGAGGTCTCTCTATCTTTTAATATTCAAATAAAAATGTCTGAGAGAGTACATTCATTTCCCCATTCATCCTGCTTTCCCCAACATTGGACACTGCCTCTGTCTGTTTGTTCAAAAGATCACTAATGCAAGGTTTGCATGGATAAGAGACATTTTACGCATGTTTTAGTACCATGGAAAGCTATTATACCAAATAAAAATACAGATACCTACTTAAAATGAAATATTTGATGTCTCTAATTTGCAATCTCTCCCACTGATCAATCCCTTTGCCAAGTGACTCAATGTGCTATTTTCTTCTTGAATCTGACCCTCAATCTTCTGCATGTCTTCCTACCTTCTGTTAAAAGAAAAAAAAACAAAACAAAACAAAACAAAAACCAACTTTAGACAAAATAAATTTAGCAGAGTTTATTTGAGCAAAGAATCCTTCGTGAATCAAGTAGCACGCAGAACAAAAGAGTTTCAGAGAACTTGGCTTTCCACAGTGTGAGTAGTGGGTTGTTATGGGCTGAATGTGGAAGCAAAGTAATGACTTGATTGGCTACAGCTAGGCATTTGCCTTGTTTGAGTATAAGCGGATGGAGCACCCCTAGTTACAGGTTAGTTGGCAATTTCTGATTGGGTAAATCTCTAGGTTTTGTTTTACTGTCTATATTGGGCTTTGGTTTGTTTACATAAGGACCCAGACGGCTGGTGCTGTTTTGGCCTAATGGCATCCCAATTAAAAAAATTTTGAATACTCTCTTTCCTGAGCGCATGACCCCTCTCTCCAGAGCTTCACCTGGAAACAATATTCTTCTAGTTCATTTTGCAGAGCAAATTTGTTCTTTTACCCATCCAGGATATGACCAGGAAGGTACATTTTCTAAACCAAAATGGCTCATAGAGACTCATCTATTCATTTTCCTTCAAAATAAACCAGAAATATATTTGCCTCTCCTGTTCTCAATACCTTTATTGTTTCCATTCCACTGCATTGTAATCAGGCTCTCCATGGGTTTTTCTCCTGCTGAAAACACAGTACCTGCTCTCTGGCACAAGTCCTCTGCCATCTTTTCTGTTTCCTCCCAGTCTTGAGGCATTGGGGCGGCCTTCTTTCCCTCTTGCTAACTACTGACTGGCTGCAAAATAAGGCAGAGCCCTGTCTCTCACCTTGAGACAAATAGTAGTATATAAATCTTTTTCTTTGCAAATTTCTTTTTTTTTTCTTTTCTTAAATTGCTGACAATAGGTAAATAGGGACCCTCAAATATAACAAATAGAAGAAAATTACTAATGACAACTGCTGTCCTGAAAAGATAACAAAGATCTTCTTTTGAGCAAATGAAACAAGTATATCACCCTTTGCAATAAAAGCCATCACCTCTTAGATAAAGTCTCAGTGATGTCTTGGAGGGGGTACTACAAGGACAGATGTATGTAACATGTCAAGATCTGGTTTAAGTCAGATCTTTCAATGATGAAACATGATTGGAACTGAGTAGTGTTTGTGATATCATAGTTCAAGTTTGATGGCGTCAGGAAGAGAGGCGGATTGAAACGAATCTCGTTGAGTAAACAGTCATTCGATAAGCTAAAAGTTTGCTTATTGGAGCAATGTGTTATCCTGACAGGGCTAGTGGAGGAATCTATCCTTTAAATAAATCAATTTTCAGGAAGTTTCTAAAATAAACAATTTTACTTGCAACTTTATCTTCCTGGGCAAGGGTTTTCTGAAGAATTAAAGTCATGGTAATGCAGACAGTCTTGTTTCTTGATCTAGTAAGCTGTGTGGTTACAATCAAGAAATAAATGTATGTTCTCTGGACTCAAAATTCCTATGAAAAAGACCATTCAGCTCAAAATCCACAGGGTGTAGACTGTCATAGATACTCTAATCTTGTTGTTGTTGTTTGCTACATATAACTGAATAGTTTGGGTGACCAATTTTTCCCTCAACCCTTTATCAGAGATGGTACCTGAAAATACCCTTATACATCTTCCTTTCCTTCCTTCCTTCTCACCATCCACTCTCCAATTCTTTGCAGAGGAGCCAGGAGATCTTTTATAATCATATATTCCATAATGTCTTTCATTTGGTTTAAAAACTCTCCAAATGGTTTTCTGTCAGTTTTAGAACATTTTGAAACTCCTCTCTATGGCATGCACAATCCCAGGAGATGGGGACCCTCTTCTCCAGTCTCATCTCACCCTGACTCCCGGGTTCACTGTGTTTAAGTCACATGTCACTGACCATTGGGCAGACCAGCTCTTTCATCTCTAGGGTCCACTGCCTGGGCCCGCTGCCTGGAGATTCTCTCCTAGCTCTCCCCACTTCCCCTTGAGCTCTTGGCTTGAATGCTGCCTACTAAGATGGACTTGTCCCTCCTTCCCCACTTGGTCTCTGCAGTAGGGACTCAATGATACATGTGAATGAATTAATAAGTGAATAATGCATTTATTTATGTACCAACAAATATGCACATTATTGAATGAGTTGCTTAGAAAACAGAGGTAATTTTTTTTAAAGCTTTCATTTAAATCAAACTTTTTTGTAAATAGTATCTCTCATATCATCCTGAAGACCAATTCACTTTACCAGTCATGAAGGGAAAAGTCAAGATGACCCCATATCTGAATTGCATTTTAATTTGCATCTCTGAGAAACTCCCAGCAAGCATTTCTCTGATCCCTTTTCTTCATTAGAAAACTTGCTGTTGAGAGAGTTTCCTCAGACCCCAATTCTTCATAATCCAAACTTCACCCCACATCAGATAGCATATGCTCAAACCATCTCTGCATTTCTCCCTCTTAGGTTGGGGGTGAAGGTGGCAGAGGTGCAGGAAAAGAAGGCGGGTGGATTGACACTGCACACCAGGAGCACTCAGACAGGACCGGCTCTTGTGATCATTATTACAGAGGGAATTATCCCTGCAGGCAATGTAATCTTTGTGTTTTCAAGAATTTAAGAAACTCTGTCTCTATTTTATTTTATTTTATTTTATTTTATTTTATTTTATTTTATTTTATTTTATTTTTTGGTCACTTTTAGATTGTTATTGTTGCTCTTTGGCTGGTTTCCTGGCACCAGTTCTCCCCTGCTCAGTCTTAACCTCATATCACTGCCAGACTTATCTTGATGAAATATTATTCGCAGTTACTCAAATATTTAAAAAATCTTCGCCTATTGACCTAGGCCAAATCTTTGAACTATTTATCCTTCACATTTGACTACCTCCATGTTCCTGTGTAAAGAGGATATTTTTGCATCACTTGACTATGTAGAGTATGAAAATTGACAGTCTCCCATTGGCAAATTTCATCTGAAATGGCTCCCTTCTACCTCCATCAGTTGAAATCCTACCCAACCTCCAAGAACAATGGATTCCACCTGCTTATTAAATGCACTCCTGATAACATCAGCAGGAAATAAGCTGACCCTGCTTTGCATTCTCACAGCAATTTTTCAACCTCTAATTCTTTAACTCTCTTCTATTTTTAGAAGTTTAAAGACATCTGTTAAATTATAAGTGACCTGGGGGCATCATCACCATTTTTATCATCCTCAATCTTTATAACTGCAGCTTTTTTTTTTTTTTTAACCTCAGTTTTCTTTTGGGCTTTTACTTAATTTCTTGCATATTTAATATCTGATTTTTATTTTTTATCATGAGCTATATTATAAAATTAAAAGCTTAGGTACAATGTTTGATCATTTTTTAAGAAAATAATAAACATGTATCTACAGTTTTGTACAATAACTAAGCATTACCCACATACTTTGAAGCCTCCTGTGTTCCTCTCTGATCTCAGACCAGTGAATGTAAAATGCTCTTGCACTATGGGTTTACTTTTCAAATCTTTGATTATAGTTAATCATCTATATGTGATCTTTAATCACATCTTTAATCATATGTGATAGTTAATCATCTATAAAGTGATCATCTTAATATGTATTGGTCATTTGTGTTCATCTTCTATAAAATTTCCATTCACTTATTGTATACCTTTCAAATTATCTTTTGAAAAAATTAAAGATTGGAGTTTTTTATAATCTGTATATTGATTTTGTGTTCAGTATATTTGCTCAGATTATTTTTCAACAATATGTAGGTTTTTTCACTTACTTTATGATGCCTATTGATAAACCATGGTTGCTAATTGATAAACAATGACTGCTAATTTTAAAGTAATGAAATTTATTATTCTTTCCCTCTGATTAATAATGTTTGTGTCTTGAAGTAATTTTTCTATTCTGAAATTGTGAAGGTAAGCTCCTATATTTTCTTCCAAAACTTTTAAATTTTTACCTTTTATATATAAGTACTTATTCAATCTGGAACTGCTTTTAGAATTAAGGTATGAGGTTTCATTTAAGGCAAAATAAGGTTTCATGTTTCTTCTTCTTTTTTTTTTAAATGGAAATTGCCAAAGCATAAACGATCATTCCACACTTTCCACACTGTTCTTCAATGCCAGCTGTGTCATATGTTAAGTTTCTGTAATGCAGTAGAACATAAGCAAGAGTCTTTGAATGTTTTGTTCACTGATTTATCCTAAGCATCCACAACTAACCTTAAAGCAAATAGACATTCAATAAATGTTTATTGAATGAATATGTTTGGATCTGTTTCTAAGTTCTCTATTCTCTTTCACTGGTCTAATTGATTATCCTGGCATGAATATCACATTCACAATTGCCATAAGTTTATTTGTCTGTTCTTAGAATTTTGTTTTCCATCTAAGTTTTGTATCATCCTGGCAAGTATGACAAACAAACAAACCTGTTGAGATGTTAATTGAAATGTGTAATCCATAGATAAATTTGGGTAGAATAGACATCTTTAAGATAGTTTCTTGTCCTGTTTGAAAATAAATTTCTCCTTAAAATCCTTAGCATCTTTTCTTAAATATCCCCTCTGGATATTTTTTGATACGTGTGTGCATGTGTGTCTCTTAGTAAGGGTATGTATATATGCATATATGTGGCATTATATATATAACGTTTTCTGCACTTGGTGTTGCTTGTAGTTAGAAATGCAATTGATATTTCATTTTAATTTTGTGCCAAGAAATCTTACCTTACTAATTAATTCTAATAATTTATATAATTGTTTTTGTAGACAGTACTATCATTTTAAATATGATGATTTTGATTATTTCTTTCTTAAACTTAGAGCTTTTATTTTTGTTTCTATTTTGTTATTGTGAACAAAACCTACAGGATATTGAATGTAAGTGGCAATGGTAGATATTCTTGTTCCTAATATTAAAGTGAAACATTTTCCCATTTTACAATTATTTAACATATTGCTTTAGGGCTTTCTAAAACTACTTGTTATCAGTTTTTAAACGTTCCTTTCCATTTCTGTTTTGTTAAGTGGTTTTGTTGAATTTGTGGATTACATGTTTTTCATCTATCGACATAATCTAAGGGGTTTTACCTCCTTTTATTCTGTTAATGCGGCAAATTAGATGAATAGGTTTTCAAATGTAGAAGCTATATTGTATTCCTGGGATAAACCTATTTTGGTGATGACACATTATCTTTTTAAAAACAATTCTGGTATCTTTTACCTAATGTTCTATTGAGGATTTTTATATCTATGTTTACCAGTGGGAGCAACCTATAATCTGATGTTCTCACAATGTCCTTTCTGTATTAGTGCCAGCTTTGCACAACATTCATAAATGTCTTTGGAGGATTTATACATGATGAAAATTATCTTTTTGTTGAATATGTGGTGGAACTGGCATATAAAACTATCCTACCATGAGTTTTTGATGTTTTGTGACTTAAATATTGATGAAATTTCTCCAATGAGCGTGGGAGTAGTCTAGGTTTCTATATCTTTTAAAATCAATTTTGGCAATTCATATATTTTTTCAGATTTTGTCTTTCTGTTTTTGCCTATTTTCAAACTTACTGACATAAAGCTGCTCAAAATAATATCCTCTTATCTTTTAAAAATCACCCCTGTATCTAACAAAATACATTTCTATTCCTGATAGTGTCTGTGTATTTTCCTTTTTTAAAAAGAAATGAGGCTTGCCTTAGGTTTGTCAATTTTATGAAAGTTTTCAACAAATGAAACTGACTTTACCTATTGAATTTTAATTTTATTTTTTAATAATTCTCATATCATAATATTTCTTAATTCTATTTTTCTTTGGACTAATTTTATTACTTTTGGAACATCTTATTTTAGATATTTAGTTTACTAATTTTCAGCTTTCCTTTATTCCCAATATAACCATTTAATACAATTTCTCTCCACATACAACTTTAATCTAGATCTTACAGATTAGATTGTTAACAATCAGTGTTAAGTGATTCCTAAATGCCTTTATGATTCTCCCTTGAACCTGTGAGGTTTTGTGAACCTGTGTTAGTAACTCCTCCCATGTTTCTAAGTCTCCAGTTGTTTGTTTTTATCTTTTAAATCATTGATTTCTTACTTAATTGAGTTATAGTCATAAAATGTAGTCTATATGAAATTTAAGCTTTGAAATTTGTAGATACTTTTTTTGTGGCCTAAAATAGTGCTTCTCAAAATATCTTGTCAAAGGAGCATTTTCTTTTAATTTTCCTAATTTAAAACAATTGAGATCTATACTTTTATAAAATGCCATAAATTGATAAGCAAATAAATTACTAGGAAAACAAAATTTTAAAAAGACATAAAAAAAACCCCTCATACTCTACTATTATTTCAACCAACACAAATTTGCATTCCAATAAATATAAGCAGAACAAAATAATGATGGAAAAATAGTTATACTGAATTATTATTGTTCACTAGAATTGTACATGAGATGATGAATATATATAAAAAATTGCTATTAAACTCATAATCCTTTGTTGTTTTATTATCATAATAAAACTAAAATTTTGGAAGGAAATAGTAGCTTTCTATTTTAAATACCTTTGACACCTTTTGATGGATAGCATGTCTATCATACTTAAAGTTTTTAATGTAACAAATGAGCTTGCTTCTTCCTTATAAATTTATCTAATCTAGGTTGAATTTATAACCATAATACTCTCAGGGGATAACATATATCTAAACAATTGATATGTTTTATTAATACTCATATTAAAGTGTACAGTAGACTTTGAACAATGTGAGGGTTAGGGGCACTGATCAGTATGCAGTCAAAAATTCAAGTGTAACTTTTGACTCTCCCCAAACTTAACTACTAATAGCCTGCTATTGACAGGAAACCTTACAGATAACATAAGCGTCAGTTAACACATATTTTGCATGTTATATGTATAATATTCTGTATTTTTACATTAAAAAGAGATAGAGAAAAGAAAATGTTACAAGAAAATCATAAGTAAGAGAAAGTATATTTACTATTCATTAAGTGGAAGTGGATCATCTGAAAGGTCTTCATCTTTTTATCTTTGTGTTGAGTAGGCTAAAGAGGAGGGGTTGATCTTGTTGTCTCAGAGTGGCTCAGGCAGAAGAAATCTGCATATAAGTAAATCTTCACCGTTCAAATGCATGTTATTCAAGGATCACCTGTGTTAGTTATCTATTGCTGCATAACAAACTATCCCAAAATTTAGTGTCTTAAATGATTAAAATTTATCTCACAGATTCTATAGGTCAGGACTTTGGGAGCAGCTCAGCTGGGTTGTTCTAGCTCAGGTTCTCTCTCACAAAGTTGTTGCTAAAATGTCGACTGGGGCTCCATCATCTGAAGGCTGGAGGAGGCTGGAGGATCCGCTTACTCACAACCGCTAGCAAGACCCTGGTCCCCATCATCTGGGCCTCTCCCTAAGTGTCCTCACCACATGGCAGCTGTCTTCTCCCAACACAAATGGTCCAAAAGGAAGGAAATCTCAATTTGTTTTATGACTTAGTTTCAGAACTCACATACCATCACTGCTGCCATTTTCTGTGTTTTAGAAGTATATAACTGAGGACAACTGAAAAGAGGTGGAATTAAACTCTTCCTCTTAAATGGAGGTTTATGAAAGAATCTGTGGATATATTTGTAAATCACTCTCTAGAGAAACTAGCCTCAAAAAGATATAGGAATTCAGGAAGGGATTTCAAATTCAAGATATTCATTTTTAGCTTCTATCTAAAATTAAACAAATGAGGCTTTATTTTCAAACTTTAATATATCATCAGTAGCCAATTTTGATAATTTATTTTTTAAAATTAAGGATAAATTTAAATAACCTTTTGATGAGGAAAAACTGAATTCTGTATTCATGAATTTCATATGCATTTTTGGTAGAAAATAATTTTGGAAGATAAAAATATTCTGTTAAATCCATAAAGTTGATCATTTTTCACAGATACACAACATTGAAATCATCTACTTTATTGTGAATGTTGTAAAATTATGGTGCATATCATAGTAATCTGTAGAAACTCTATTTTTATAAATCTCTAAGTTTTGTCTTTACCCTTTGATCATATCTGCCATTGTGTAGCAGTTCTTCTGTGCATTCAGATAAATACCAAAAGAAACATATAAAATAGTGTGTCCACTGCCCAACTATAATCTTTAAAATGTCAGCAGCAAACTGGTTGCTTATCTTGCAAAAAAGTTGTTTATTCTGTATTTTGAATATTTTCGATTACTCTCATAATATCTTAGTATTCACAAACAGTTATTATATAATTTCTTTCCATATCACATACAGAGAACATTTTCAAAATTAACAGATAACTTTTACATTATTATGAAATTTTAATTATAAGTACTTACAGTTTTTAGTTCAACTGATTTTTTTTCCATTTATTTTTAGTTGAAACCAAATAACTGCACAAATTTCTAGAGTACAGAGTGATATTTGGATACATACATGTTATATTAATATAATGTACAATGATTAAATCAGAGTAATTAGCATATCTACCACTTCAAACATTTATCATTTCTTCATGTTGAGATCATTCAAAGTCTTCTCTTCTAGCTATTTGAAAATACACAATGAATTATTGTTAACTGTAGTCACCCTACAGTGTTATAGAATACCAGAACTCATGTAGCTGTAATATTGTGTCAGTTAACCAATTTCTCCCTGTCTTCCTCTCCTCCTGAACCTTCCTAGCCTCTAATAACCACAATTCTACTCTCTACTTCTATGAGCTCATGTTTTTATTATTTTTGTGACAACATGCAATATTTGTCTTTCTGTGCCTGACTTATTTCACTTAATGTCCTCGAGGCTCATCTATGTTGAAGGGAATGACAGTATTTAATTCTTTTTTATGACTGGATAGTATTCCATTGTGTACATTTATTATATTTTCTTTATTCATCTGATGATGAAGGCTTAGGTTAATTCCATATCTTGGCTATTGTGAAAGTGCTGCAAAAAACATGAAAGTGCAGATATCTCTTGATAAACTGATTTCCTTTCTTTTGGCAAAATACCCAGTAGTAGAATTGCTGGATCATATGGTAGCTCTATTTTGGTTTTTTTGAGGTTTTCCATAATCTCTGTACTAGTTTACATTCCCACTGACAATGTGTAAGAGTTTCCTTTTCTCTACATCCAGAATTTGTTATTTTTTGTCTTTTTGATAATAGCCATTCGAACTGGGGTGAGATAATAGCTTGTCGTGATTTTGATTTGCATTCCCCTGATGATTATTGATTTTTTTTAATTAGAAAAAATTCTAGGTGAAGAAAGTAATATATTAATTGACATTCTGGCATAAATTCTTAATCTGAGTAACTGTTATAAGAAGAGCTACTTACTGCAGTGTAAGAACATACTTACACATGATATATAACGTCCAAAGTACATTTGCACATGGAACGTGCTCTTGGATGTCAGACAGTATCAAATTGTTATAAAACTTTCTAAGTGCTTACTCACAGTTTCTGAACTTGTTTTGTCATGGATTGTTAACAGACATTCATGAATCAATCTGGTCTGTGGAACAGAATTTGAGCAGCATTGACCTACAACATGACCTTTTTTTTCTTAAATGTTCTGTGTGCTGGAAACAATGTGTATATCATAATGGTTGGATCCAGAGTTCTGTATTTATCAGTTTGATGAAACTTGTTATAATTCAAATCTTTTGTACCATTATTGATTTCTGCTTTGATTTATACATTTTAATTGAACATGGAAATCTTTCACTGTGGTGGTAAATTTGTTCATGTTTTTCTTATAGTATGCCAAATTTTGCTTTATATGTTTGGAAGCTTATTTATTTTATTTTTAAAGATCATAACTATAATGCTTCAGAATATGGGTACTAGAATTGGGCTATGTGGATTGAAATACTAGCTGCATGACATTCACCAAGTTCTTTAACATACATCTGTGTTTCTTCGCCTGTAAAATGGAGATAGTAATCGCATCTACCTCATAGATAGGTTGGTTGCTGAAACATTAATGAGATAATGTATATAAAGTACTTGAGTATGGGTTTATAGTAAGCTCTTAATAAACATTATCTAATACCATCATCCTCTCCTAAAGTTGCTTATCCAGTAAATTTGCATTAAACACGTATCGGGTAAATACTAAATGAATGTTGAGAGCCAACCTAAATTAATAAGTTGTTTCATGTTACGTGTGGAGATATTATAGCACAGAGAAATCAAGCATAGATTTGAATTCCAGCTCTGACACTTGTAGCTCTGTGGATCCTTGTTCCATTCTCCTGACATCATTAAGTTTCAAGATCTCTTTTGGAGGAATGAAGGCTAATTAATGCCCTTTTCATCCAGTTCATCATGCCTCAATTAAGCTTTAAAAATATAATACATATAAAGTGAAAAGAACCTTGGATGTACTACAGAAGAAAAATGCTAATTTATTTTATTTATTTATTTTTTAATTTAGAAAAAGTACCGTTGTCTTTAATCATTTAACTAATAAAGGACTTGGATATGAATTTTAGGTTCTCACTAAAACCAGTGGAGGTCATAATTTTGGATGGAGATGGGAATGGAAAATGCGGTGCTTCTCACGAGATACTAACTAGATGACTGCTGTCCTCACTTATTCTGGCCCTGACAACTATCTAACATTAGAATCTAAAGGAAATCTCCATGCTACTAGAACTATAATAAAATTGTGTTCTGAGTACACATGAGACCTAGAAACCAAAATCATTTTTGGATTCCAAAGTTCTATAGGTAAAAGAGTTTTAGGATGCTAATAAAATGGTAATAGGAAAATTGGAAATGAGTAGAACTGTCCTTAGTGAATATGACACTTGGAAGCAACTTAGGGTGTAGAGACCATTATGGCGCCTAACACTGCTAGCACCAATTGGGAGCCACTCGAGCTGCAGGGTTTATGATTCAACATCCTAGACAATTTGAAAAGAAACATGTTTAGTTATGATTTTATTGGCTACTTTCTTATATCAAGTATGCTCTAAGGGAATGATACATATATTAAACTCTCCCTGCCAATGCCAGCAATGCTTGTAGTGGCCACTGAGAGAATATTCCATGGCATTTTTTGCAAACTTACAACTCAGTGTCATATTTCTACAGTAACATGGCACCTAGTATTTAATAAATCATTGAATAATAAATTCTTTTCTTCAACTATTACATACTATATTGATAATTGTTTAGAAAGCAAAAATTATATACCTGTGGTCTTATTCATCACTGACTTTATGTATGTATGTGTATATGTTTATTATTTTATAGAATTTCTTTGTTTTTCCAGTCCCATGATACTAGCTGAGATTTCCATATACTCATCTCAATTAATTTACTTAAAAATATTGCAAAAATATTGCATAAGAAAATGCATTATTTTAACAAGGAAAGGAAACACATATTTCTAAGACAGTGTATTGACTGGAAGCATAGTAGATATAATTGCAAAGAATTTAACTAGATTTTCTTAGCTCTATAAGATAACCAAATTTTTGGATTGTGGAGCCCAAGAAACATAAATCATTATAAATAGTTTAGTTTAGTACATAGGTATTAATGTTTTTTTTTAATTTCTTTCTTATGATAAATATATGATGTGGTAGAGAATTTGAAAATGTATCAACTTGAAAATTAAAATTGCCCCTAATTAATAATACTTATTTAAAAATTGAAATTAGAACTAATATTTTATGTTTCCTTCTAGTATTTTCTTCAGTTTATTTTAACAGAATTTAGAGCGTAGTATACATGTAGTTTATATGTGTGTTTATAAAAATGAAACACATAAACTAAATAAATAAATAACTAAAACAACTCCATAATAATTGTGGGAACACACTTCATGGTGCTAAAATGCAATCCTTCTCTAATTCCTTGCAACCATTCACTCTAATAACCATCTAAATTGATTTTTAAAACAAATAAGTATGCTCATGCCACAACTCTCATTTTTACTCTATAAACTGTTCTTTCTTTGCCAGAACCATTTTTTTCTCTATTCCCACTAGAGACTGAGGGCAAAGTTGCTGTTCTATTGACAAGATTCTAGTTTCGGACCCTGCAATGATTCACTTGACTGTGGAATTATTTCCCTTGAAAAGCAACAGGGGAGTGCTAAGATGGTAAAGTAATAATTACTTCCTTCAGCAGCAATGGTTTAGGGAAAAGCTCAAAGACATATGGGCTGAATATTTAGCAGACAGTGATAATGGTGAGGTCACAGATATGACTCTGTGGGATGCTAGCAAAGCAGTATTGCAGGGAAAATTGATTGAAATCTTTGCCCAAAAGAAAAGGGAAAGGCAACTACAAATACCAGAGTTAGGGACTAAAATTAGGAGCCTCCAAAAGGAGCATATTAAGAAGGGTAAGGCTAAAACTAATTGATTTAGAAAATGCCAAGGGGAAACTTAATAGGATTCTAAATGAGAGAATGGAGTATCTAATAAAGCTCAATAAGGGCAAGTTTTCCTCCCATGGCAATAAAGCAGATACTATCTTGGCCTGCTAACTTAGAGGGAGAACACAATTGAGACTAATTAGGGAAATTAAGGGACAAAAAGGGCCCAGCTCTAGCCCCAGTGAAACAAGAACCAGCATTGTTCTTTATTATTCTTTCATAGACACATCTAGCATTAAAACTTATGTGTTATTTTAAAGTTTCTAGCCTTAGTTGATTACAATAAAATGTAATCTGCTTCAGTCAATCCACCGTTTATATCTCTGTACGTTCATGACATTTCAATGGCTTCTCTGTTAATGTAACGAAGTATTTGGGACGGGATGTGAACAGAAATATAATATGGTGAAAAGGCTACTGGGCTCGAAATCAGAAGACCTGTGTCTGGCCTTTATACCACCCACAGCTTGTTAAATGATATGCCTTAGGTCCCACATAAAAATCAAAGCTCCTGACTCATTTCCATTTGAGATTGACCGAAACCACTACTACCTTATCCTTCCAAAACTATCAAAAGATAGGGAGTAAAGCAATAAATTTTGCAGCAAAACTATCTATGGGACCCTCTATGCCAGAAAAGAAATTAGAAAACATAAAATAAGAGAATAATAATGAAATGGCTATATCTAATCTTTTAAGATGACTTGCTAATTGTCATGTGGGAATAAGCTAAAATTAGTGGACTGCTTATTGTATTAGATGTTTGTTGTTATAAGACCTCAAATGGCTTAGGACCAAATTACAGATCAATAGACATGGAAGAAATGGCAATATTGAGCAATATATGGTTTTACTACTTGTTATCTGTGTAAATTCTGATAGCATTACATAACCTCAATTTTTGCAGGTGAAAAATTAGGATATTAATATTTACACTGAAAGGTTTCCCTGATGACTAAATAAGAAATAAATTTGTACTCACCTAGCAAATGCTAAAAAGCTGATCATTTTTATTTTGGTTGTTGTTATCAGTTAGTCATTCATTCATTCATTCATTCATGCAGAAATGATTCATAATATACTTAATTGGAAGTCTTGAAATCACCTGTCTTTAGTATATTTAATTATTTTAAAATAGGTAATGTTCATATGTGTTAGTGTTACTGATTTTTTAAAACATTGCTTTCACATTTGAACCTAAACCACTCTGTCAAGGGGTCAGGTCTATGAAGAAAATAAAAGGTTTGGAATAGGGGAGATGCAGAATGACAAAAATATTAAAGGAGATTTTATTTACTGAAATATGACCAAGATTGACATATATGTGTGTAATTGTACGTGCATGTATACTTTTATGAAATATTTCTTATTACTTACCAAAGTACATAAGCCCATTCTATAGACTATAACTACAATTCATCCAGGAAATATTTGCCAAACAACCAATATGTGCTAGCTAGGCCCAAAGACAAGTTCTTGGAGGTAGTCTAGTAAAGAAGAGATGGAAGGAAGGAAGGGAGGAAGGGAGGAAGGAAGGAAGGGGCGGGCTCCCTCAACCTAATTGGGGGACAGTGTGGGAAGGTTTACAGCAACGTACTACCAGAGCATAGATATACCTGCCAAATCTCCAAAGTTGACTGACCTGCCAGGAGGGTATTTGGATATCTGAGACCTCCTGATGTAAACCATACACTACACTGAACTTGGCCAATATAGCATTTGGTCAAAATAACACCTTTTCCTATTTTGTTGACTCTCTGATATTAATATTATGTCAGGGAGGAAGTTGTGAATGAATCTAGTTGCAAATACTATTTCCTTTTCTGCCACTTTTCCCGTCTCTCCCTCACATTGCTGAAGGGTAGGGAGCTATCTATCTGTTTGCACAAGAAGTTAAATCTAATAATAAATACAGGATAGTTGCTAAAATATCATGGTCAGACTGGCTTTAGTTGTGAGAGAATTAGTCAACCACTTATATGTTATAAAGGGAGTGTGAAATATGAACTAATCTCACATTTTCATAAATTATTTTCAATTCGTTAAAAGATCCCACTCTTAACCTGTTTTGTTGTGATATAGCTGGAATTTATGCATTTATACTGATTTCTGTAATGCCACTTAAAACAAGGCTATTATTTTATTTAAGTCTCAATTGCATTCAATTTGCATACTTTAAATTGATAAAGCATTTACATTTCTACATTTTTGGTAGAATTTTCTAGGGAAGATTATTTTAATTTATCCTGAATTGGTTGATTTTTAACTTATTGGAAATGTATTGGCCTCTACATAAATTTTCTTAGGAAAAAAACTCAAAATGCATATCCCTTGAAAGAACTATTGACTATTATTTATTACTATTCATCAAGAATATAACTGCATTCTTTATAATTTCAAATGAAAATTATTACATTAAGCAATTTGAATGCTTTAAATATTTTAATTTTTTCCAATATATGAAAATTCTTAGTGTTTAATAGATTTAAAAAATATGATATTGCTCATTTTAACTAGTCATGAGAGAGAGACAAACTATTTCTTTACTTTCTAGCTCAGTTTTGTAAGGCCAGAGAATGAAACTGGTATGTAACTCATTTAGCTATAAGTTTGATTGATACTACCTAACTTAAAGAATTAATACCCAAATAGGCTCACCTTAATGTACTACTCTATTATACATTTTGTATCATATGATCTAAACCTCAATTTTAGATGCTCAAATGGCTAAAAACATAAAATCGTTTTTGTTGAATAGGTTATTTTAAAGTAATGAAATCAGGATTTTAAATATGAAAGGAGAGTTTTCAATCATATGTAAATATAGAATCTCAAAAAAATATAATTTTATAAATATCTGCAAGAAATAAATCCAGCAAAAATTTTAATGGAGAATACTCACTTTAGAATTTAGGAGCTTGAATGAAGCTTACTATCAGCAGATTTTGTCTGTGGGCAGTATTTAATGCAATTCAAGAAATATTGAATATGTAATATAAGTAAGGCACTTTGCTTATTATAAAATATCTGAAAACCTGCAAAAGTTATAAGTTCTTATTACAATATGTGATGAAATCAAAGAGAATCCTTCCTTCTCACATGATTTTTAGTGTCAGCCAGGACTATTGAAAAGATGTAATCTAAATCGATGCTGAGGCATGAAATGGCCCCTCTAATGTCCCTTAACTCATCTACTGCTTTTTCACCATTAAACTAAATAGTCTTAATTGATCCACTGATTTCTTTTCTCAGAGATACCATATCTCTTATCTCTAATGTGAGCAGGTTCACCACTTATCACACTAAGAAAATAAGGATAAATGAAATCAATATAGAATGTGTGGGATGTTTTCTTTTATTTTTTGTGGCCATATCATTAAAATAGGAGGGTGAGTATTTGTTTTCCTGGGACATTGTGCACTACGCTAGGCTTTACTTGGTGGAGTCATAGAGATCCACCCTTACCTGTTAGGAAGGTATAATTTAGAACTGAAAGACCAGTCCAGAAAGAAGTTCACAGTATATACATACTGTAGAAGAATAAAATTAGACTAAAATATGAAAGGATAATAAATTTAGAGGTAAGTGCTTTATAGAATGAGAGAGAAAGTACAAACACAAGCAAATGAAGGGGCTGGGGCTACAATTCTTAAGGGAATGTTATAGAAAAATAGAGAACATGGCAGCTTTACTCTGGTCAGTTTGGAAGGGCTTCATGACAAAAGTGAAAGTTTAGTTCTTTAAATGATGGGAAAATATTTTTTTTCACTCTATGGAAAGGAAATTGTATATAAAAGCACTATCTGGAAAAATGATACTTGACAATATGAACATTAAAATCACCAATATGAATAATAATTTCATGCAAAATGTAGGACAATTTGTAAAATGTTGTTAATAGAATCATTAACTTGCATTTTATACGTGCTTAAGCATCTATGCTGAGAAGTAATATTGTTCCATAGTGTTCCTTGAAAAGTCTGTAATTAGTTTTCTTTGAAAAATTAATGTTCTGATGCTGATATAATAAATTATCAGAAATGAAATTGGCAAAAGAATACTTTCAATATATTTGTATTCATCTCAGAATATTTTATAACTATATTAGTAAATTATCAATTTTTTAAAAAAATAAGAGAATATTTGTTTTTCAAAGCAGAAATGGTAACTTACTTTCATGTTGATTTTATACTATTTGTACATTTTTTTCTCATTGAGTTTTTTCATCCACTGAATATATTGGTTTGGAATAAGAAATATAACCAAGTCAACAATTATAATAAGTTTTAGAATTTTATGTCTAATTAGGTTGTTGCTATATCAATCACATGATGAAAAAATGACTAATAATATAACCTTGACCAGAAAAGTCATGAAAATATCAGAGAACTCTCATATTGGCTTTTGTCGCACTAATAGACTGAATTAGAGGATTAAAAAATTAATGACATATAGTATTAAATTTTGACCGCAGGAGTTTTTCTTTCTTTAATATTTTAATGTGGGAAACATAAAATCCAATTTACATCAAACCTTCAGATAATAGCATGTATGTTAATACAAGATTCTGACAAAGAATTCTGTGTCCTTTCTACAAAAAAGTACAACCATATATCAAAGATCCATCAACCACTGGGACAGCTCTTTGTTTTAACTGATGTCGACAAAAGCTCACAATTTCTTTGGGCAAAAAAAGCTAGGGAAGATCAAAGAGCTTACAGGGGAGCTTCCAATATAGAGGAATGAATAATCTCTATAGCTATTCTATTTCAATTACTCTTTGAGTAATAGGTACCAGATAGGACTTTTTTTTTTTTTTTTTGGCAAAACACACAAGGTATGAATTACATAGATTGAATTTTTAAGAACTGCAATTTATTATAATTGGATAAATATCTATGTTTATTTTTCTTTAATACTATGTAATTTGATATAAAATGGTACTTAACCAAGAATAGATTATTTATTCTTTCATTGACTAAAGCAAGATTTGCCCAGTACCTATTATGTGTGTTCCAGTCATAGGTCTGGTCTATAGTTTTCACCTTTCAGGCTGAGATAAGAAGACTATTGGGAGTAAAAATTGCTAAAAATGGAGCTTACCACATCTTCCCACTTCTTTGGAGTCCATCTTTATGTCAAGCGAAGGCTTGAAGATGGAATCCAAGTGAAGTGAGAGTTTCCAGGTTTAAAATTGGAAATTACTTTCTCTAAGGAGCCTTGTCTCTGTTGCTTATTTCTTCACATGAAAGACTTATTTTAAAAATATATGTCTAACAATAGCAAAAGTCACAAGAAACTTGAAGGATAATGGGAAGTTTTCTGTCTTAAAGAATTTTAAGGAAAAGAGTGACAAACTCAAAAGTGATGGAGAGATACTATTCAACAAGCATATTCCTCCCTAAAACCTTCCCTTTCCTCCTGCTTACCCACCTTGGCGAAAGGTGCCACTAAACAATGCCCTGGGCAGAAACCTCAACCTCCCCACATTCAAAAAGTCCACATTCAAAAAGTCACTGCCAAAAATTTATCTTCCTCAAATTCATCCACTTTCCTCTTACCATTTTTCATCATTTCAGAACTAGGTACCAGCGTCTGCTCCCCAGATTCCTATAACAGCATCAAATCTGTGTTGCTCTGACTGCAGCCTCCTGGCCCTAGTATGTTCTCCCATTCTCATAGACACATGGAACTATTTTAAAGCCATGTCCATGGGTTATATATTCTCTCACATCTGAGCCTTTTTATGACCAGACAAGCTTTTCTCCCCATAACTGTGTGTTGCCAAAGAAAGGGGAATCTTGCTAAATCAATCCTGTTAAAATCATCACTTAGTTATTACTTCTCATAAGTCTTCAAAACAAAATAAAAGATAGTTGCCCTTCTTGTGGCAGTACTTGAATTAGGATTTTCTTCCTTCTCTCTCTCGCTCTCTTTTTCTCTGCCTCTCCTCTCTTGTAAGCTCTTTGCAGGAAGGAGTTGTTCATTGTATATAATATCTTCAGCATACAAACTATTTTCAAACTGCAGAAACAACTTTGTTAAGGTAGGCTTTGGTAGAAGCAGGGAGGTGGATGATAAGATGATATAAGGAAAATCAAATAAAATCATAGCAGTAATATAAGAACGAAAAGATGAGGCCCTTGAGTAGCCCTGGTAGAAGTAAATTGGAGCATATATGAACCATGTAGAAAAAATTCTGTATGACTTGGTAAATCATACAATTAAAGGTACCAAATGAAGGGCAAATAATATGCAACTCAATGTGTCCTTTCTTAGGACATTATAAGGACGACTATTTAGCCCAACATGATGGAAACTTTCAGAAGGCAAAGAGGTTATGTATAGAATAAATTATAAAATTCTCAAACAAGCACAGCATATTAGCAATTAACATTGTTTAATTCATGGTGAGATTGATGTATAAATGTAATTTGTGGGCAGTCTGAACATTAAATTGAGCCTTAAAAATAAATATCCACATTTCTTCTTCATGTACTATTCTTAGAAAACTTAGTGGACATATTTTGATTTCCCATTATAACAGTGAAAGCATACAGAAAAAATTGGTAAAGCAGGAATGTATTCATCATTTAAGGCCCTCTGTCTTTTCCCTGACCACTGTATAGCCAGAGTTTCCAACTTAATATTTGAATCAGTCAAAATGTGCATTATCTGTGTGTGTGTGTGTGTGTGTATGTGTGTGTGTCTGTGAGAGAGAGAGAGAGAGAGACAGAGAGACAGAGAGACAGAGCGAGCAAAGAATAAGCAAGCCCAGCAATCCTGTTATCTATGTGACATGTCTACAGTAGAGTCATCTAAGACCTTTTCTATAGGTAATGATGGCGTCGTTTATAGTGCCCATTTAAAACAGGAATATTCAATAAAACTTCAATCCCTGAGGCAAGCACACTTCTCTGTCAGATAACAAGGTGACTCTCTTTCATGCGTTGGTTCCTTTTGAAGCTCTGTTCCTCACTATGCTCTACTCCTCTCTATACCTAAGCATTAAGAAGAAATTGACTCTGATTTTTAAGTTCTGTCTACATCTCCCAGGAAACTTCCTTTAAACGAAAGGTGATTACAAGGGACTTAGACGTTTTTTTTAAAAAAAAGAATGAAACTATACAGTGTAAAAGATATACTTATTTCCACATTTTTTTAAAGATTAGATATAATGCTGATCTTAGAAGTTTAGCCTCTTCCCCCTAAAAATGCATTTTTGTTATATCAACATTTTAAATAGCTATCTTTTTCTTTCTGAGATTTTTTGTGATATTTCTCACATTATACCACTTAATATCTAAAACACTCGATGTAATATAGTTTGATCTTTAAATTCATGGGGCATATGCTCCTTTAAATATTATTTTCTCAAAGCCTCTCCATTTTGAATTTATTGTTACAACTGAACCAAGTGACTATGTCTATAATGAAATTTAAATCAAATTAAACTTAAAGTTAAGTTACTTTAATTTCATATATTGATCAACATTCATAAAAAGTTTTATATGATGGTATCTATAAACATGACAGCAGAAGATTGCCAGAGGCTAAGTGGGATATTTATAATAAGCAATAATTTAGGGCAAAAATTGATTTAAAATTTTGATACCATAATAACCTTATCACGTAAAAGTCACATTTATCAAGTGCTTAATTATGCATAATACCATGCAAATTTTGTAGAAAAAAAATCTTGATCTTAATGAAAGACTCACACAGATGCTAGAAAATGATCTTCCATTCTGAATGTAGAAGTTACAGAGGGAAAAAGAAACCAAGAAGCAAATTATACAGCATTAGTGTATCTATAAATGAGAGGAATTGGTGTACAAATGAGAGGAATACATTTCTTTTTATTTTTAAGGGATTTGTCTGTACTTCATATCATTAAGAGTAATTCCATTGATCCTGTGTGATCTGATTGGTCACGTGGTACCATTTGGCATTTGTGTTTGTCTATCAAGGTTCCAAATTAAATAAAACATTGAGACTAATTGAGACTTTTTTGAGAATATTTTGATCTTTTAAAATGTATGGTCAATATTTCAGGAACAGATGAGCTTCTCATTTTTTAGAATTCGTTCTCAGGATTTGGGGGAAAAACAAAATTAGATTATTTTCACAGTGCAACAAATTAGAGCCACATATTACAGTTTTTAATTCATAGTTCAGATTTGGCATCTATATACATGTATAAGGGCATTTTGGAGAAATATTCCAATTGTAACTTTAAGAAGTATTCCCAGGTCTCCACTGAGCATTCTATGTAAATGGACTGTGCAAATATGTTTGACTAAGAGTTATGGTTGGAATCATTCTTAGATCTGTTCTGCTACTGTGCAAATAGGTAGAGCCTTAGGTACCTTTCTGCTCCACTAAATATTACTAGTAAAATTCCTTGTGTTATTAATATATCATAAAATAATATTTGCTTTCAGGCCCAGTGTATTCAAGAAACCTAAAAAAAAAAAAAAAAAAAAACTACACTACTTCAGATTTCATTGACCACAGGGTTAGTCCACATTGATAAAATCTGAATTATGGAAGAGTTTAAAAGAAATACTGCTTGTTCGCTCTAGTGAAGGCCCCTAATAGATTATTAAAGGGAATGGATATGACTGATTTGTTATGAATCTTGCTGTAATAATGTCCTTGAGTTCATCCATGGAGCTTCCTTATAAGTAAGGTCATTGTAGAATAGGTTCTTTTGGCGACTTAGTAATTAAATGCTCTGAATAGTGTCGAAGATAAATGTTCCTCATTTCCTTTCTCTCTCTAGTTAATAGTGTTATATCGTGTCTCTAGTATTTGACATTTGAAATTTATTTTCCTTTTAAACAATTCTTTTATAATCTGTTCGGTTTTTTAAGCCGTTCCCTCGTTGATAGTAAACACATTTATTTCAACCTAGATCTTATAAAATAATTGTAAATATTGAAATTTGCATTGTCTACATTAATATCAGGCTATATCACATTTTTAATGTATTAAGCATGACAAAAGAACACTTCAAACTTCTTTAAAGGCAGTTAACTTATTTCAGCTTATGTTCACCAAGATTCCTGTTCTTCTCAATGAAATCTTCCTTTAGTTAACATTCAAGTCTACAGTTAATTCCTCTCTTTTGTGTTTTTAAAGTATTCATAATGCCATTCATGAATCATTCTACTGCATCATTGTACATTAACTTTGTTTAAAAAACATCAATAAATTACTTTGTGTGCATTGCTTTATTTGAGCACCAAAAACTAAAACAAAAACAGCTATAACGTCAGCATCCCTCGTCACAAATAAAAGTGTGAGGCTCAGAATCCCCTGCAGGTCACCAGCTAGCCTTGGCTCTGATTCAAGTCTGTCTTCTGCTGTAAACCTCAGAACTAATTCTGTGACACCCAACTGCTGCTCTTCCTAAAGAAGAAAATGTTGCGCATGAGGGATGGGATGTGTCTTTTGCCACTCTCTCATACTCTAATGCTTAAAGCCTTATGTATTGAAAAATCCTTGCTGGTGTTGAATCATAGCATCTTTCTTGGTGCGATTTACACCTTCGCTAAAGCATTAAAATTATCCACTTCAAATTGGCTATGACCCACTCTTGCCAGGTTTAAGCACATATACTAAAACCAGGACATTTCAGTCTCCTTTATTATATAAACTTTCCAAGAGTTAGTAGGGGACAGTGTCTCTTTCCCTGTTGCCCATAACAAGTTGGGAAGGAATTTTTGCTTCGGTTTGTGCAGTTCCAATATGGTGTTCTTTTAAACAGAACTTATCACTTATACTCCTGTGAGGGAGCAAAGATGTGATAAGATAAAAGAAATGAAGCTTCAAGTTATCTTTCTAATCCTCATACCTGGGATTACTTTCAAAGAATGTGTTTGCTCTTATCTCAGGGGAAATTCCTCTTCCCCTGGACTACAACATTCTGGTAAAGTATTTTAGAAAACATGGTATACTGTTTGTGAAGATAACAAAAAGTATCTCTCTTTGAGAGTCTCTTATATAGAATAATATATCAAATATATTTATTTATTCTTTTAGCTTGTTTCTAGACCCCTACTCCTTTCCCAAAGACAAAGTGTCAAAGAAGAACAAAGAGATTTTTTCTTCTACATGCTCAAAAGATTGTCTGAGGTGGGCTTTTCATCACAGTTTTCAGACTCCAGACTAAGCTTGTATTTTCTGTGTCCATAAACGATTACCAATACAAATGCTATTCTCCCACAGAAAGGCCAACAGCTAATCAGTTATCCCATTACGCACATTTTTAAGCTTATCTCGCCTTTAAGTAAAAGTATTATATAGAAAGAAATGAACACATTGACTATCTGCAAACTATACATTTCAGACAAAACAATCAATTTTACTGTGCAAGAAAGTGGCATCCAAAGGATTAAAATTATATATTAGTTTACTAATCTTAAAAGGAGAAAGGTTTGATACAAATATCCCACTATTCTAAGTAGCAGTAAAGAAAAAATGTGGCCATTTAAAAATACCAAAAACTTAGTATTTCCTCAACGACATGCCGAGGTAGAGTTTTTAAGAGTTTCAAGGACAAAGTGTATGTGTGAGTGTATTTGTGTGTAGGAGGTTGTGGGTGTGAGTGTTTCAACTCTGAAAAGAATAAAACAATTCCTCACAGAGGATCACAGTACTGTTCTAATCAACACAGATACATGTGGGAAGTTTAAGTAGGTTTTCATTTCTAAGTATGCACATTTATGTAATTTTTAGGTTTTTAATTTAATATTATGTATATATGAAGAAGCCAAGATCAATGCAAACTTTTCTCAAGGTTTAAATATATGTTCTGCCAACTTAATCACATCTACAATCAATTTGTAGATTTAACTGAAAGTTTTGAAGGAATTGAGTGAGGATCAAACATCTAAATAAAAATTTCCCCTAATATTCCCAGGTTTTCATAGAAAAACCAAAGAAAAGAGCTGCTTGTTTTTATTAGAAACAATTTGTGGGCCATCCTATCTCCTTGAGGGGGTGATTTATTTCTTGTGAGTTAAGTGTACCTTTATTATTTATGATAATGGCTACCTGAAATATCTTTATTTAGTAATTTAAAACGCTTTATTTTGAGTACAGCTCTGAATTTGACTTCTTGTATCACAACCAAACAGAATCAATTCTGTTAAATATAATTTGGAGATATCGATGTGTTTTCTAGTGCTTTGTTTAGGTTTCATATTAGTACATTATCTAGTGCTGATTTCACATTAATGGGTATCTCATTTTACCCCTTGCTCTGGGATTTTAAAAATTATACCTCAATTTATATGCAAACATTTAATCAAGAATGTAAGAATTATTCTAAACTTGAAATGTTTTCCTTTACCGAATTCCCTGAAAAATGCATCACTCAAATTGTATATATTAAAAAATATGCATAGGGAGTTGTTGTATTTTCTTTTCTAAATTAAGATTAAGCAAATTATTGTAAATATGTCTGACAAAAAAGTGGAAAAAAATAGAAATTATCAATGTATTCATTATCTAAAATGTGTTCCTTGCCATCCAGTAAATATTAGGTACTCCTTCTTTAGATGAGTACAACCTGCCATGGATAGAAAGAAAAAGAAGGAACTGACCTCCAACTCTAAGAAATTAATTGAACAGCTTCAATTGATATGAAAAAGACACACCTAATAACAAAAGAAATAATAATAATAATAAAAGAGAATGTTTCTCAAAATGAATTGCTAAGGTATTAAGTACTTTTAAAGGTAGAGTAGAATATATTCAACTTGGGCCATGTTGGTCAAGAGAGATCTGGAAAATGTGAACTGGCTGTGAAATGATGGATGATGCAGGCAGGAGAGAAGATAAGGAAGACCATTTGGTATCATTTGGGTTCTCTGGAAGCAGATGCTGAGACTGAGTTTGGAGTTCCCAATGTTTACTAGGAATTTGTACTGATGAAGGGAAGAGAAGACAAGCAGGATTTGGCCAAGAGAGAAGTCACACTGTGACAGATCTGACAAAGCCTCAGCCACACCCAGCAGGATGCTTGGAACAAGTATTCCCCACCAGAGCATGCTGCATCAGGCCAAAGTAGATCTTTAGACCACTTCTCAGTTGGTCACCAGAAGTGGAAGAGATTCGACCTTGAGCTAGGTGACCTTCGGTAGCTGAGGCTGACCCTGAAGTTGCTGAAAGCTAGGAGAGCTGAGAGCTGTCACTGACCACACTGCCCACAGATGGGCAGCAAGTCCTTACTTGAAAGGAGAGATGGGTGGTCCAGCTTCACATCTACCAAACCAGCGGGGGGAGAGGTACATACATAAAATGCTGGAGGAAAGAATAAGCAAGGAGTATTTGGGAAAGATAGCCACTAGTGAGGACTTCCTGGAGTTGAGAGTCAAAGTAAACCACAATCAGAAAATAGGAGAGCACCATGCTGGGGATGTTCTTGAGTGCTAGTGTGAGAATTTTGTCCTTCATAGGGGAAGAAGTGACAAATAAGTAATAACTTGGTACAATAAGAGCAGAACTTTGAAAAGATGCTATATGTGCCTTTGAAGGCTGCGTGTCTTTTGGGGAGGTGGGGGAAGTTGGATTATAACCCTTATAAAAATGACTTCTGCATAGAGATAGTATTTTAAAGCAAGCCCATCCCAAACCAAAGTGTTTCAGGAAAATATGTTGTATGAACAAGTGGGTTTATGTAAAAGGGACTTTCAAACAAACAGATTGTTAAAAATGAGTTTTTTGAAAAAGGTTCATGTTTTCCCTGTACCCAGCACTTGGCATATATTTTACTTATCCAGACACCATCAGGTTTCTCATTATTTACCAAACATTTGCTGAACACCTACTAAGTGTCCAAGATGAATGAGATTTTTTCCCTATTATGAGTGGCTCACAATATAATGAGGGAGACAAAATGAAAATAGGCAATTTGTAATACAGTTATTATCTGCACTATACAGAGGCACAAAGGGGGTGGCTGGGAACCCAAAAATAAGAGCTTCACCTGGAAGTGACTCTTAAGCTAAGGGCTTTGTGTTCCATGATAAAGTGGCAAAGAAACATTAAAAGGACTGATATGCCTTCACTTATATTGTAGAAAGGGAAGATGGAAAACCAAGTTGGAAAGCTATTGAAAAATCTTGGATAGGAGAGAAAAGATGGCAATTAATTAAGATTTATCTAGCATTACTGTGGGTTCAGCTCTGTTCTAAATCTTTACAATAGTGAAGTTTGGATTTTAAAGTGATTATGTCAACTCAACGTTGACTTGATAACATTTGCAAACTCAGGTGATTAGGAACTGTGATTGACATATCTACAACAATTTTTAAAGATCAATGATAAATGATTACTTAAATGATGAAATTTATTTGACAAAATCCTTAAAAATGTGTCATGTTTTGGAAAAAATAATTATCTTTATGAAAGATAAGGATGACTAAGAGAAGTAAAGGTTAATTGTCCCGGTTTTTAATGTGCTTCTGTTTTATTGTGCAAAATTTAATTACTTCATTTAAAGTACAAACTACATGCCTGCATATATATACACATTAAAATATTGAGGGACAAATTATAGTAAATATAGAAAAGAAGACACAAAACCACAGTATGCTTTCTACCTCAATATGCTTGAGCAATAATGAATAGAATGACAATATCTTTACAGAAGGAAAAAAAATAGCCTAAGAAAAATACTCTTAAAAAACAGAGCAACCCACTGCCATAGTCACAACCAACATTCAGCTTGTCGTGGGCATATGTGTACGTGTGATGTGTATATTTAATCTGGATTATGAATTTTGGAAAAAGGAAATTAAAAGGAAGGATTGAAAGAAAGAACACAGGATGTATGGATATTTGTAGATAATTTAAACATATTATATAACCTCAAACCCCCCCCCCCTTTTTTTTTGAAACAGAGTCTCGCTTTGTTGCCGAGGCTAGAGTGCCATGGCATCAGCCTAGCTCACAGCAACCTCAAACTCCTGGGCTCAAGCAATCCTGCTGCATCAGCCTCCTGTGTAGCAGAGACTGCAGGCATGCGCCACCATGCCTGGCTAATTTTTTCAGTATATATTAATTGGCCAATTTCTTTCTATTTATAGTAGAGACAGGGTCTCGCTCTTCCTCAGGCTGGTTTCAAATTCCTGACCTCCAGCAATCCGCCCACCTAGGCCTCCCAGAGTGCTAGGATTACAGGCGTGAGCCACCGTGCCCGGCCAACCTCTACCCACCTTATCACCCATCAGTGATTACTTCATTGCATTTATCTCTAACATTATACTATCATATATGTATATATGCATATATATGTGTGTGTGTATGTATGTGTGTGTGTGTGTATATGTAGTCCCCCTCACATACCCTTAATTAGAATGTAGGCACCATAAAGTTGAGTTTTGCCATATTCAAAATTACATCCTTCAGCACCACAAATAGTGTGTTGACACATGCTAGATGTTCAATCAGTATTCATTGAACAATAAATTAATGAGATGCATGTATAATCTCTTTTTATCTTATTTTCTTATTACTATTTATACCTGACTACACTGAAGTTCAGAGAGGTTATATTACTTGCTCAAGATATCCAAAATGTGGAGCCAATTTTTGAACCCAAGTTCAATTGGTCTGGAGCTTATATTCTTTGCTCTATAAAGCACTACTTTTTGACATATTAAGGATCCATGTCCCATTGGACTTTTAATTATGTGATATAATTTGTGTGATACATAAAACATTATGAGGGATGGTGGTATATAGTTTACTCAATTTGGGCTGGTATAAAACAAATTACCACAGATTGGGAGGTTTATAAACAAGAGAAATTTATTTCTCACAGTTCTGGAGCTGGGAAGTCTAACATTAAGGTGCTGGCAGATTAGGTATTTGGCGAGGGTACACTTCTTGGTTCACAGATGGTGCCTTCTACCTGTGTCCACACACAGCAGAAGGGACAGACAACTGCAGTTCTAGGGCCTCATTCATAAAAGCACTAATCTCATTCATGAAAGCTGTTCCCTAGAAACCTAATCCCCTCCCAGAGGCCCAAACTCTTAATACTATCACCCTGAGTGTTAGGATTTCAATACGCAAAATTGCAGCATGGAAGGGGGTGGCACAGATATTTAGACCATAGCAGTCTGCCAGCTGAAGCATCTTGAAAGAACCGTAAAGTATACGGTTCATGGCATCCTTTTAAAAGGAAAACAGATTCTCAAAAATTAACTGACCATAGGCATCTATTCACTTTGTAGCAAATGAGATGCAAATAATATTTTATTTTTAAAGTTGTAATATAAGAAGTATATCTGCATCCAACATTTTTTTCTGTTATAATAATTGCAGAAAACAATTAGTGCATTTTGAATTTACATAAGGCCAATCTTGTTTATTATCATTTCCATGATGAGACATAATCAAGTGGTAAGAAACAGAGATCTGAGGATTTTTTTGTGGTCATTGTTTTTAGCATGCTGGGCAAGTCAGTTTATTAATTATCTCTTTTCATGACTAGCACCAGAGTGAAAATACTTGGCTGGTTCTTTTGGATGTTAGAGAACAAGCACAGCTCCTGTGGATATCAGAGAGGCTGATGAATACCATTAAGTTATGAGTTCTTTTGATAATCACAAAAATGGTTGCCCAGATGCAGACATATATAATCATCTTATTTTTGCCAAACTCCTGTATAGTAGGGGTCACTTTAGCTGAATAAATATTAAAACCACTATTGTGTATATTAAGACAGCGCTAAGGAATTAATACAGTGAATCGTGGTTAATTTATTTTGTACATATAGGCATAAACTGAACTTCTAAAAACTCCTTTTTTCTATTTACCTTTGTTTGCTACTTAAATTTTTGAAATCATTTCAATTTAGTAGTGGTCACATAAGTATGTTCATAATATTCACAATTTTAAAAATCAATTCCACAGTTAGTGAGGCTGCTATTTTATTAAATTGAAGCAGAATAGGTAAAACTATGTGGGGAATGTACACAATTTAAAGGCTTCTCGTATACTTCCTCATTGTTCTAATGAAAGTAAGGTTATATTGTCATTTATGTTATGACATTATGTTATGTCATTTATGTCTAATGTCTCACAAATATTAATACTTTCGTCTAGTCACTGAAGAATACTTTATCTCATTAGTTTGTATTATGCAGTTGTCTCTCTACAGATTTTTTTTATTATTATTATCCATTAATTCTGATAGTATTTCTCTGCCTTTAGTGAGGGTTTAGTTTTTCCATTCCACTAACAGCACCCTGGTCACATGGGTACATGTGTGTACACACACACATAACTATCCTATCTTCTTTCTCTTTCACTCTTGCTCATTATCAGAAGTTGATTGCATCTAGTATTTCCCCCTGGGATATTTTGCTAATTTATGAAGTAGCATTAGTATTTGCAGTGCTTGATGCTGAGGTTGGTTAACATTTGCAACCTGAGCTTTATTGTATATTGTAAAAATGGTGTCTATCTGTCTATATTTATTAATATAAATCTATTGTGAAATCCTTGTTGAATTTTATTTGATATAATTTTATTTAATAGTCTAATAAATATGACTTTTATTTAAGAAATTATTATTTTTGATGACATGAATTAAATCCAGTGTTGCTAAAATGTTAATAATATGTTGGCATTATTGCATTCCTTGTCTGATTTCTGCTTACATTTTCATGAATGAGAGACCTCTCCATACTTCATTTCACATTTAGGAACATTTGAATCTCAGTTGAGTCTCTTTGTCATAGCTGTTGTTTTATTTTAACCTGCATAACCTGGTGATAGTGCTCTTCTATTTGAAATATCACAGATATTGACATCATGTATGTTTTTTTCAAAGCCACTCGTACGTTATTTCACTTCATTGAGACCAAGTTTTTTCATCTGCAAAATGCAGATACTGTGATAAACATCATCTACCTCAAAGGCTTGTTATGAGAATTTAATAAAGTAATAAGCAGTACTAACTAATAGCATGCCTAGACTGTGAATAACATTAGTCCATACTGTTTTTCTGTATGATTGCTAGGAACTATAATTTTTCAAAACCAAAAGTAATTGTCACTAAAAAATTGTAGTCTAGCACTCAAGGCCATTGGAATTTGTCAAAATTCAGGTTATTCTGCTTGATTGAAAAAGTGAATAGTACTATTTTATTTTCCTAGAATTTTCTTGAATGATACTAGATGCATGAGTTCTATTTCAAGAAATTGTGATGTTAAATTATTCATATTGTCAATACCTTAACAGCCTTTTTTCCCCTGTCAAAAAAAATGATACTCTCCCAAACTGGTGGTTTTACCTCTACTTTATAGCTGCAATACCTTTTCCTTCCATTTAGCCATATTCACTATTAGAAAGGGGAGTTAAGTGGTAAAGATAGTAGGGGAACAGGAAGAAAAGAGGTTAACTCCATACTCCTAATTTACCTAGGACACAGAAGAAAAAGAATAAGAAAGAAACCCCAGCATAGTAAGCTTAACTTTCCATGGAGTCCTAAAAAGAACTCACTCCATATAGATCAGGGACAACAGCACCTCCTTTATCCCACTCTCTCATTTTTTTCCAGAAGGAACAAAAATGTGTGCCTAGCCTTAGGGGAACCTGCTTTCCCAAGCTGCAAGCCTGTACGTTAATCAGCTCCAACACACTGCTACTACATCTATTTTAGAAATAATTCTGTGTGTTTCTTGGATATGTGAATGCGTAGTTTCTTTTTAAGTCAGCTTTACAAGACCCTCAACCTGCATAAACCAACAGAGTTTCCTTCTTCAGATTTATACAATCTGGTCCCTGAGCAATGAGATAGGGAATCGGCAACCATAGTCTGTGTGTGTCTGTGTGCGCATGCGTGCACACATATGTTTTACCTTGAACCTGTTAAATTGGTACTATAGGACTAAAATTCAAATACAAACCACTGAATGGATGATCAGAAAGTTTTCTTTGCACTTTCTTTGACTATTAGTTATTTCCCTATGAGGACATATCTCACAGTGACATTTATGATAGTAAATTTTTCTTTGATTTATTTCTCGTATTTTTTGAATTCTAAAAATGATATTAATTTGCATAGTAGTTCTCAATCCAGTGCATGTTTTCATTAAAAGCGTCACTTTAAAAATGACATCTGTTCCCCCCACTTTAGGACTAGAATTAGATAACAGGGTTATAATTTCAGTGGATGTTCTGGATTGGATTGGATCTGTACTGGATTCCATGGATGCAAGATCCCAGGATCCAGGAATCGTTAGGTAATCTATTAATTTAGAGATGAGCATTGACACTCTGTTAAGTGCAAAATAAATGTAGCAATTGTGGGAGACAAAGTCTGCATAGATTTTGATAGACATCGAATCCTATGCTTGTGTGACCACTTCTCCTAATAATTTTATGTTTGAAACCACCAAGAATCACCTTGCTCTTTCTAAGCTGCGGACAGTTTTTCTGTCTAGTTTCATTCATTTAGCCACAATAACCTTCACTCTGCTTCAAGGCTGCCCCGAGGCGCCCTATATCCAGCTTGTGTCAGGATGTCTTGATGCAGCTTCTAAGCATGAAGTCTTGCAGCTTTCTGGAAGCTCAGCAAAGACAGCCGCAGGTGATTAGATGAAACGGACAGCAATACCTGTATAGTAAGTGCTTGAATTCCATCCCATCTCCAAAATGCCTGTGCCCTAGGCAAGAACCCAATTTACTCCCCCTAGGGCCAGCTTTGAACAGTCCCTCCTTCCCTCTACGTTTGGGTAGAAATGTTGGCACCACAGAATCTGCAGTAACGTTGCATCTCAAGGAGATAATTTGCACTTATTAAAAATTACTACAATTTATAACTACTGTAAATCAAATTTCTCCCTTAAATAAAATCATCATGTTGTTTTGAGGCTGAATTCAAAGGTTCAGTTTGCCTACATTTTAATGAGTTATGTGAGGGAGAATAAAGATGTGCATTTAGACTTAATTCTTTATTTTTAACTAGCATAGTTATGTTGGAACTATGTAAGCACCAAGGTTTCAGAACTATCTGCAATTCAAGATGTTATATAAAATGTATTCTATTTAATGAGCTGCACATTCCATTGACTGTTGAACTATACATCAATTGCATGCCCCTTCCTTTCAACATTCAAACTGTTTAGCTCCCACTAATAGGTACATTAAAAAGAATCTTGCTACAAATATGAATGCAGACATCATAGCTATATGCATTTTGCCTATGCTCACACTTTTTTAAAAGCTCCTAAGAGAAATCTTCACAAAGATAAACTGTAACCCTTTTTGTGCAGTGTTTGCTAATGGAGAACAATATGAAGTGCATTTTTTTTTCTGTATACAATTGAACCAGAGCATGGGAGGGGGTGATATCAACTAGGAAAAAATAGAGGGAGTTGGAATAATCACTATATCATTATTGGCATAGACAACTGATGAATCGTTTAGCTTCCTGTATGTCTCTGAGTGCTTCTGTTGAAAAAGTGTGAAAATAACACTAATAAAAATTATAAATTGACTCACAATGCTATAATAGTACCTTGAAAACAATGATGGATGTTGTTAAATAGAGAGTGGGCTAAATGAGGTTTGAGATATTATAAATGTAATCTATAATCATAAATAAACAGCTAATAACATTAAAAGGAGATTTTGGAAGGCATGTTTTCATTTGCTTGGTGTTTCAAATGGTTTCTGATTACTTCTCTGTTTATTAAGGGAGAGAGAGGTAACTGAACTCAGGAAAAAATTCACTTGAATGCTATTTGAAAAAAAGACAGAAAATTGAAAGAAAATCATTCTGTTAAAGAGACACTTAAAGAAAAGCTCACTACTTGTGCTTCTGTGGCAGAATTCTGAAATAGTCTTGCTTTTATATTGTTTTTTATTATGTTTGTGAAAATATATCTTTTTCCTCAGTTTAAATAATAAGTTTAATAATGAGCGATCCTTAAAAAGTTGATATGAATTATGTCTTTTTATCTTCTTGGTTGTGCATTTTGAGAAAAATAAATATTTAGGTGAATGCTCATACTTGTAGCTAATCATAGAAAAAATATTTTGTTATTGGTGGACTTCAAATTTTAATAGTGTTTAAAGCAGTATTTAGGCATTATCTTTCCAAATATATTAGGAGAATGTTCCACCTATAATTGTCCTTATTCCACATTGGTTTTCTATTGTGGGCAATAAGTAGACAAATATTTAACTTCCGTATTCTCTGAGTAAAAGTAAATAGCTTCTTACCAAGCTTATTACAGAAATTGTATTAGCTATATACCTATACTGAAATGCCATCCAAAGAAACATATAAAAAGATCCATATTGAACTTTTTTTTTAATTTGGAAGCACTGAAACATAAAAGAAATATATATATATATATATATATATATATATATATTTTTTTTTTTTTTTTTTTTTTTTTTTTGAGACAGAGTCTTTCTTTGTTGCCCAGGCTACAGTAGAAATATATTTATATATTTTAAGTGTCACTTTTAAACAAAATTTTCCTCCCTGTGTTTCTAGATGGCTTTGTGTGTACTCACATTCTCTCTCTCTCTCTTTATTTCTCACACACGCTAGCATAGGTTCTCTTTATTGTAAAGATTATTGATTTAGATAAATATCCCACACAAATGACAAATGAAAAAATGATTTCAAAGATTCTTAGTGGCATGAAACTATTTAGATTTAATTTCCATAAAATCATAAACATCTCCATAATAGGAGTAAAATATATAAATGAAGTTAAACTCCATGTGCTGCCTAAAGCATTAATTTTTTTCTTCTTTATTTTAGTACATTGGTGTTATATAGTGTGGGATCCTGTGTTTTAGAATCTGGACTTTTTTGATAAGATTCAATATTTTCTATAGATATTGTATTTTGATATTTGATGCAATATACTGTGAAAAATATATCCTATCAGACAACTGGCAAATGCTAATAAATCTACCAGTAATATGTGTCATATTAAGAGATATTATCCCACAAATGGTGGAACTTTAATTCTCTCAGAATTTAAAATAAGTTCAGATTTAGTCATTAACATTAAATTCCCTTGCAACTGTATATATAAATCCAGTCATGTTATTTTCACAAAAAATTGACAGTTCCTATACAAGTACTCATGAAACATATAAGCTAATGATTTCCCTTCATTTTGCATAAATTGGCTATGCGATTTTGCTATATAAACATAACCTTCAATGTAATTTCATAGCCTTTCAAATGGTCTCTGCAGTCAAAAAAGATCTGGAATTATATCATGTATGTTACTAATATTGGCTTCCCTACAAGGTTGAATAAACAGAAAATAAAATGAAAACATCTGCAGAAAGTGATCCCAGTATGAAATATGGCCATAGCATTTCATTCCAATCAGAATCACTGTTTACTTTCAATATTAAGACCAGCAGTAGGTAAGACCACTGGCTGAAAATTAAAAGCTAATCTATGGAAAATTGTGGCCAAGGGATGTGTAGCCTACATTTGAACATTCGTTAAATAAATAATGAAACATAAGAAAGAAACCAAACCCTTTCAGAAATCCTTGGATTGTATTTATACCCTGGTGCCCAGAGCAGCAGGCTGCTGTTCTCACAGTGGAGTTGTTTTGACTGTCCACAGCCCAGTGTGAGCAGTAGCTCATCAGACAATGTCCTTCTCATTTGCTTAGCCAATGCCTGCCTACACTCAGGCCATTGTTTTTAAAGAGCTTTGAGGTTCCTTTTGCAGGAAAGTTGATTTTATATTACCCAATTCTGTATTTTTTATAAAGTACTACTCATTTTGGCTTTTTAGATTTCTTCTTTCACAATAAGACTGCTATAAAACCTGTTCCAATTCACACTGCAATTTGATGAATTACCTTTCCAGGATTTTATTATAAATGTGTTTTAAAGTGCTACAGCCGAGACTGAGGTGTTTTGAAATAACAAATAGGTACATGGCAAATGAAAAGCTGTACATCGAAATGCCCCGAGTTCTGAGTGTATCAGTGAGCAGTTTCTCTAATTCCTCAGAGCATCTGTTTATTGCTTTATTAATATTGTGCAGGATTATTACATTATTGATATAAAATAGAATGCTTCTGTGCGGGAGAAGAATTCCACGTCAAGTGTATGACAGGCCTGATTTATGAGCGAACCACAGAATCCAGTAGAGTCTGGTTTGTGATTAATGGCAATGATACATGACATATTCTATCCATGTGGTGAAGGGAGGTGAACTGACTGAGCTCTGTAACATCATTATTTCATAATCATTTCTTTTCAGGATATAAAAGTTCATTTTATATGGCATATCCATGGGAGAATAAATGTAGAGCAAATCTATGTGACATAATTTTATTCTCCATTTTAAAGCCAGACTTGCCAACATTCATTTTAGGTTCTTGATTCCCCCCTCCCAATTCATTGACTTTTCTTGGTGTACACATTTGAATGGAAATATGAAGCATTAGAATCATAGAATCTCCTCCATCTGCAGGAGACCTTGCAGTTTAAGCTGACCTAAGACAAGTCTCTCATCCCACATCATACAGGTGGTAGTCTCTAGGACTGATTGTTTACTACTCTTGTATTAATTACTGTCCAAAATTCCTCATGCTAGTATAATAACATCACTTTTCAACTTAAAAGGCTTCCAAACATTTATAATTGTGTAAGAGTGTTTTTTGTTGTTGCAACATTGTTTTAATAAAGAGAAAAACACGTGTGAATGTGTATGTGTATATTATAAGGAATAGATAAATAAATGATGGTTTATTTATGCAAAATAATTACTATGCAACAGTTAAAATAAATGAAACATTAAAATAAATGAACAGTTAAAATAAATGTACAAATATAGATAGATCTGAAAAATACAGTGTTTAGTGAAAATGGAAAGTTACAACTAAATTTAAGCTGTAAGTCATTATATATGTACAAATTTAAAACATACAAAATTCTAATATATATTGTTTGTAGCTAGATAAAGTCCTGGTATCAATGCATGGGATTGATAAACAATAACTTCAGGCAAATGATTACCTTTGGAAAGAGAGGGATAGTCTGGGGAAACGGGACTTTTGCTCTATTTGGTAATGCTTTATTTCTTTAGAAGAAAGATCTGAAGAAAATAAGAGTAAAATGTTAGCATCTATTTAATCTCAGCAGTGAGTATATGTAGTGGATTAAAAATGGTCACTCCTTCTTTCAATAGATGAGGCCTCTTTAGGACATGAATTTTAATTTGACTCAGTGTGTCAGTTGCTGTAAACACGGACTCATCTGTGTCATGGATAAGCCCCTGTGTCACATATCTGCACATAACACATTTCATCCATGTGGCATGTGGTGCAGTGCCTGGAGCTCTCACCTGGCCTCCCTCAGGTTGGGTGACAGCAGCGACACTATCTAGTGGAATGATGTGTTCTTCAGGACTTGTAGTAGTGTAGTACAGCAGGTTGCAAAGGAATCAGTGCCTGACCCTTTCCCCTACTTTTGGTTTCGAAGAGATATAAAACCAGGTCCTGGACAGGGTGGGCTTTCTTAAATTCTTGTTTTACCAGTAATGCAGTCAATTAACTAATACCTTTATTTCTGGAAAAGGGATTATGAATAATTCACATCAGGTATAATTTTAGTTAATTTATTAGAGTTTTAGAGGCAGAAGTACATTATTAATTATTTTGTATGTTTTTTGTTTCTTCCTTTTTTTTATGGATAAAGACATGTAGGGCCAAACAAGTGTAGTGATCCAGGGACCATGGAGCCAGAGGAAGTATGAACTAAAACACAGGATTCTCTACTCACAGTCCAAAGTACTTTTCTTTGCATCGTATCTTTGTTGTTTCTAAGGAAGTTCAAAATTATTTCGATCTAGAATATTGTAAATAAGACATAAATGAACATTCCTAGTCTTAGACTTAGTGGAGATTGACAATATTTTTAAACAAATATTTGCTTGTGTTTTGTATATGACAGTCTGTCTGGTATACATTCATTCATTAGTCTGTTCAATGAAGACTTACTGACAATCTTCAATGGACCAGATACTATTACATGGGCTATTAGACAGTAAAGACCCCAATGAACATAGACCTCCACTCATTATCACAGACAGTAGAATCATGATTAAAAGGATGAGTCAATAACTAAGATCCATCCTTTGCAATACAGAGATGATGAGTAAGAAATGAAATAAAATATTCAGTGTCATATAGATTTGCTAGAAGATGTAAAATGTTTATTTTCTTTTATCATGATCTATTATCTTTACCAAAATTATTTTTAATATCAAGAGCACATTTAAAATATAGATTTATTAGAAAGTAAATTACAAAAAGTACCAACAGAATAAAATGCCAGGTTAAAAAATTTACCAACCTCCAATGTTTTTAGTTACTATATATCTCTAATTGATCCGTGATTCTATACATTATCCAAATGAAGGCAGAATATGTCTCCCCACGTAGAGAGATGAAAGGTAGTTCCATTCAGACATTTCTCAGTTTCTTTTGTGGTTTTGTCTATTTTAGTAGACCTATATATTTTTAATTTTATCCCCAGGGGGTTAACAATGTATACTAAGTAGGAGAGCTCTAGCAGTAAATTATACTACATCTTACTTATTCTTTTACGGTTATTCACATAATTCAGGATGAAATAGTTTTTAAAAAAATCAACATTTTTATGACTATGTATCTATTTTACAAATCACTACAACGTATATGGATAAGAACTCTGTTATTAACAACTAATATAATATTCATCTGTTATTATTTTCAAGTAGACAGCCCTTCCCATTTAAGATAATTTTCAAATATATATAAAATTATCATTTTAAAAGAACAATATTATAAAATGTACTATACTATTTTTCCTCTTTGAATAAAAAGTAATATGTACATTCTACAGTTAAAAGTAGTTGAAAATAAAATATTAATAAAAGCTTATCATTATGGAAAAATTGTCTTTTGTTAGTTTCGTCATATTCTATTTCTGAAACAGTTTTTACTTTATATACAACAAATACTGATACAAAACAAAAAAGCCCTGAAGGAACTAAATAGGGTTTTAAAACTTTTAATATCGATTAAGGAACATACTGGCCAAAGTATCTATGCTCGGCCCACTTGCATACAATGCAATGAGTGGTATATACAACACACGCCAGCTCACAACCCTCCTCTCTATTCATAGACTGTAAGGACAACTACACAAAGTCCAAGTCCTATAGAGCTAAAGAAGCAACATACTTTTATATTCCAGTGTCTAATCTTATTATTCTGTAGCTATAACTGAGTCGCTGGCAATCGTATACAGCCTTATTCTATATCAACACTACTACTGCATATTCAGGCCCTCCTCACAAACATTAAGAATGATATGAAAATGAAGCAATATTATGTAAGGTTTTTTGCATTTCCAGATTACTTTGGTCATGCTATAGAGACAGAAAATGTAACACACTGGAAGAAGAATAGTTCCCTAAAAATTTTTCAAAAAGTTACTTTTAATTTAATTTGAATAGATATGTATAACTATAGCTGTATATAGTTCAGATGAAATCAACTATTTAGTGAAATACATTTCATTACCTAGCAAACATCCAAAAATGGCCAAACAAGCAAGCAACCAGTGATATTTTCTTGAGCTTCCAAATCTACCTATTTCATTTTAATTTACCATACACAAAAAAAGTAATCAAGGCAATTACTGTTTTATTGTCTATCTGTTTCAAGGATTTAAGGGAAGTTAAATGAGGCACAATGTCCCACCTGCTAAAACATCCCAAACTTGTGTTGCATTTCAGAGCATTTGTTCCTGGCGTCTTGGCGTGCTTTGCTTAGATATTAAACACCCCTTGTGTCTTAGTATCTGAAAATAACTTGCAATAAAATCGAAGTATAAAACAATCAGGTTTAGTATAGAAGTGATAATATTCTTTACTCTGAAGCCTACATACCGTCAGTAAATACCTTTGGCTTATGCACATTTTACCCACTATTTCAAAAGATAGTCGATGAAAACCTGGCTGAACATTAGTGTTTAATTTTCCTCATGCTAAGTTTCAGACTTTTCATTCAGGTTCAGCTGCTGTGAGCTGGAAAGGAATATGAGATTTTTTTATTGTCTCGTACTGGAGAACGGAGGCCATAGCATTCCACAGCGTGACCTTGTTGAACTCCCATCACGCTAAAGGTGCACTGGCTCTCTCTCGTGGCCAGGATGCATTTTCTGATGTGGGCGGCTTCATTTTCCCCTTAGTTTTAATAAAGCCAGAGCCAAACATAGCAGCATTTTAAGATATGTTTTCCTGGTAACTACTATAAATATTTCAGGGATATTTATAAGACAAAACTTTTGTATGCAAATTTTATAAAATCCATGTGGTAAATAAGTGGTTTTCCACAGGAAGTCTAGGATTAGATTCTGACTGACATTCTGTATGAGTGAGAGTGTCTCAGTTTGTCATTGCTAGGATTGCATGTTTTTAATCTCCCTGCCTTGCCAACTATTTGTGTTCTGTGGTCTAACTACATTTTCCTTAACTTTTAATTCAGTTGTGTTGCTTTAATTCTCCCCAAAAGAGTTTTAGTGTGTTATGAACCTTCACATTTTGACCTATAAATCATCAATCTTACAAGCTTTAATTTGGAAAGAAAAAAATGACAAAGAGCTGAAAACTGACTTTCTGAACCAAAATTGCTTTTTTAACATTTATTTTTAAAGAGGAAAATTACTATGACAGGTTGATTGCAATTTAAAACATCATCTTTGGTGGATTACAAGTATTTTAAGGTTCATAATTTCCATAATCATTTTTTCTGCCTAAGAAAATGCTTCAAATTTAATTTAAAATAACATCTGTATTAATTTTTATCATTTAGAATGAAAGTTTATTGTTTCTAGAGCTTGTAATTCTCTGAAGTGTTGCATATCAAACTGTGCTCTCTACAGAATTTAAATCATAAAAAAAAAAAATGTGCATGTTTTCCCCTGCAGGAATTCTATTTGAATCAAGCCCATCTTTAATTCTTGTCAGAATGCACCATTAATAATTTATTAACATTTATTGTGGTTTATACCTTATACCTTAATACACCTTAAGCTGTTTTAAATATGTATAAATTACAATTTGAATATTATTTTATACAGCTTCTGCAGTGCTTGATTCATCTGTTACAAATTTGAATAATCTCCTCATTGTACTGGGTATTATGAGATACTACTTTCAGCAATAGTGTTTGAGTAGGAGAAACCGAAGTCCAACTGTTACGTGCATAATTACAGTGGAATATAGCATTCTATGATTTTATGTCTGTTAATTTGCTTTAATTAAAAAAATCAGTCTTTAAAATCTTTCTGGACTGCTAGAATGCGTACAGGGGTACCTATTTGTGGAATTTTAGTTTCAAAGCCAGAAATAGTATAAAACACATTCATTGCAAATAGTATTGACAATATTTTTTGCAAGAAAAGGATCTTGAAGTTAAAGTTAATTTCACAAAGGTGATAGTGTTTCCATTGTGCAAAACTGGAAAATGGACATGTATATTAATTTAATTAACTGGGAAATGAGAATGTATATTAAATGCATGACTTTGTCTACTCCTAAAATGACACAGGATTACCTATAGAATTATTGCAGATAACACATCCTCCCTTTTTTGATGGGACACTCAAAGACATCAGAACACCATTTAAACAGGAGAACACTAAAGTTAAAAAATTATGTTTGTAATCTATTCCTACATTACAAAGTGTATTGGTCTATTCAGTATATCTCAAACCTGAAGGATTTGCCCTATAGAGAATAGTATAGAGCAAATATATGCATGCATGTGTGTGTATTTATTAATCTATAAATGATATATGTATATGCATCCTTATATTTCCCATACTATATTCTGCATGCATACACACATCAATATATACTGTATATGAAATATTCTGAATTTCTTGTGAATGCTTGCTGCATGTTACTTACATAATTAGGACCATCTGCTTTGCTATTACCAACTTCTGAGAATTGTGGCGTTCTGTGGTACAACTGAAAATCATTAAGCAGCCTGTTGGAAGATTAAGTATTCACTATACTTCCTAGAGATTCTCAGAAATCTTGCATAAATATAATATATGATCCTGAAGAAGTAATGGATCAGTGAATTATAATTTATAAAAAAGCATATATTGGTGTTGTCCAATTTTTTTATTTATAAATAATAATTATTTTCCAAAAATAAAGAAAAATTTAGGAGAAACCAAAAATAAAACTTTTGTCCTAATAAGTACATATTTAAAGAATAATATCACCATCATGGTAGCATAATTGAAATATCCAATAATGAAATTATCTCTCTTTATTGCTCTTCTTAAGGCCAGGCAGTACTATTGGTCTGACATAAATTTCTATCCTGTTGCCTTCCAAAATAGTCATTGTTATAAATTTGGTTGGTTATAAATATGGCTGAATTCTGAATTTTAAAATGGATAAGTTTGAAAGATGTTTGCAGGGTTATTTTTTAAATGGTTCAGGAAGCAATAAACTTGCTTCTTTTTTTCACTTATTCTAGCTCTCAATACCCTTGTGTACATATTTGCATACAATGTATGTGTCCTATAATCAAATGTATGCATTTACTCACAGTCTAAAGAATCACAGTTATATTTACATTATTTTACGTGTTTCCTAGTCTTCGTATTGGTAACATTATATGCAAATTTAAGAAGTGTTAAAAAATTCTTTCTTTATCCTGTCTTCTATTAATCAAAGAAATACTCCTTAGTCATTGTTAGCCATATTGCCATTATTGTTTCCTTCTATAAGGTGATCTGAGATGATCTTAAGAAATGGTAACCATTTCTATTTTAAATATTTACTAATTATCAGTCGGTAAGGTAAAATTAAAGAACCAGATATACGTGCAATGAGAAAGATTCTTAGTGTGCTGGGATGCTGAGATGCCGTTCTGCTGTGCTCGGTTCCTTAACTGTGGAGGGAGCGCAGACCCTGTCAGGCGTCTTGCACATGTAAATGCTGGACACTAGACTCCAGCAGGGCCACTACAGAATGTAAATGTATCAACAATTGTTTCATCACATCTACTGAACCATGCAGATGTCACTAGTGTAATTTTATAGAAGGATAAAAATGAGTCTATTTTCTAAAATTAAAAAAAAAAAAAATCCTATCTAGTAATTATCTTTGATCAAGAATAACAGCTACAAGGTAGCCTGTGATGGGAGGATCACTTAAGCCCAGGAGTTCAAGCCAGACTGGGCTTGAACACAGTGAGACCCCCATCTCAAATATTTTTATTTTATTTTATTTTATTTTATTTTATTTTATTTTATTTTATTTTATTTTATTTATTTATTTATTTATTTATTTATTTATTTATTTATTTATTTATTTATTTATTGAGACAGAGTCTTGCTTTGTTGCCGAGGCTAGAGTGAGTGCCGTGGCATCAGCCTAGTTCACTGCAACCTCAAACTCCTGGGCTCAAACAATCCTACTGCCTCAGCCTTCCAAGTAGCTGGAACTACAGGCATGCACCACCATGCCCAGCTAATTTTTTCTATATATATTAGTTGGCCAATTAATTTCTATTTATAGTAGACATGGCGTCTCACTCTTGCTCAGGCTGGTTTCGAACTCCTGACCTCAAGCAATCCGCCTGCCTCGGCCTCCCAGAGTGCTAGGATTACAGGCGTGAGCCACCACGCCTGGCCTCTCAAATACATACATACATACATACAAAAATAAATAAATAAAAACTGGATTTCTTTGTAGCTTCAGCTATAAAACATGTACTGAGGTTTACAAACAAGGTTTCCTCTAAGTCACACCATTTATACTTAGCATTTCCTCTAAAATTTGATTTGGACTATGATATTGGCAGAAATTTCCACTATGGTCTGGGCTTAAAAAAATCACTTTGCAGTCATTATTGGAAGATAACTCCTAGGGATGAAGTCCATAGTCTGTTTATGAATCTACAAGTTTTATAAGAAATGATTAAAGATTGAACAAATACATATCAGGATTCACTTGGTTTACAGAGATCCACCTTATATTTTTGTTTTTAACTTTAAATACTAGAAGAAAATTATGCTGAATTTATAAAAATAATGAAAACAGATATAGAGTAAAAATTATTAGAAATTAATTTTGTTGGGTGGGGGCAGTGAATCACTATCAAAATACACTTTCTACACTTATTTAGTGTAACCATGACTATTATGTTACATTTACTATAGGAGAAGATTGTGGCTTTTTTAGTTTTAGAAAACATATCTCAAACTGTGGCTATATTTTCGTAAAGACAAGAACATGGACCTGGCCAGTTTTTGAATGTACTGGAGAAATTTATTCTTACCATTGGGAAACAACTTTGGCTATTTCCAAGTTGTATAAGTGGAACCTCTTCTTTAAGGACTGCTCCAGGTCCTTGAATAACAAGTTAAATCTATTAATCCTTAATTAGACCTGATTTGAAGACAAAGCTATTTTTGACATAAGTTGAAATAGTCTTATTTGACATAAGTTGAAATAGTCTGGAAAAAATTCTTTTTCAATTGACTTAAGTAAAATGGAATTTTATCATGTGCTATTTTAAGTGTATTTGCACTGAGTTTATCTATTTGTGCCTGCCTCTTCTAAACCATATTTAATACATACATATGGTGTATTAGTTCTATATTGCTATATTTTTTTTTTTTTTTTTTTTGCAATCACACAAGAGGAGGTTTATTTTCTGGCTAGCCAGGGTCCAAGCCCCAGAGCACCAACGCAGTGGCCACTCTCACAGGCAAGGACCCCGACCGGAACAACGGCATGCCTTTTATCCCCATGGTGCACAAGCTGCGCACAAGCCGACTACGCATGGATCATTGACCTTTAAAATGATTGGTTGCCCACTGTTGCCTTTTGAAATAATTGGCGGGTTGGTTGCCCTCTATTGCCTGATGGGCCAGTCGCCCCTGCTTCAATGACCTCATCCCATAATTCCCCTTACAGCGGTACAGCAAGCAAGCAATGACCAGAAGCAAAGGTTTGTGGTTAGCTCAAACCTTACTTAGGTGGGGTTACTTGCCCCACCCAAGTAAATTCCTCTGCCCTTCCTCTGTCCTACAAATTTCTCTGCCCTACATTCCCCCCTTTCTCTAGGTAGCAGACGAGCACTCTTGCTCATCCTCAAGGTCTCTTAGGTGCTCTAGTTCTATAGCACTTGACCATAGCTGCTGATATTGTTGTTGCCATACTAGTAGCTGGACAGTGTTTATCCGTTTTTTTACAAAAGCTACTAGTCTATTAATTACACATGGCGCAAAAGTAAGGACTAAGATTAGCATAATGAGTGGGCCTAGTAGGGTGGATAGTAGCATTGTTAACCAGGGGGAACTGTTAAACCAAAGACTCAAACCAACCTGCTTGCTGTTCATATTCTCGTTTGCGCCGGGCAAGCCCTTCCCTGACCTTAGCTATAGATTCTCTAACAACTCCTGTATGGTCTGCATAGAAACGACATTCTTCTTTGAGGGCAGCACACAGTCCTCCTTGCTGGAGGAATACTAGATCTAACCCCCTCCGGATCTGGAGCACTACCTCGGATAGGGAGGTTAGTGACTAGGGAGGTTAGTGACTTGAGTATTAAACCCTCTTTGCCGCATTGCCAGAGAAGAGATACTAGTTCCTGCTCCTATTGCCCCTAAGCCAAAAAGAGTAGCCAGGGTTATGGCTGTGAAGGGCTCTCTTTCTTTCAAAAATTAGGTTGGTGACTCTTCGCCCTACTGTGCCCTCATACATTGTCTCCTCAGTGTGGTATATTATTTTTGGGAACACTAACACCATTATACAGTAATCTTTAGACCCATGTAAGGTTATGGGGTTGGTGGGGGTTCGGGGCGGTAAGTACAGCTGCAGGTCTCTACCCCAAAAACATTAGACCAAAAACACAACATCCCCAAAACACAACAACCAACCCCCACCGCGACCCGTCCATGTTGTCACCCAGTTCAATCTTTAGATGCCACAACCCCAGTCCAAGTCTAGGTCAGCAGTCCTGGGCTGTCACCGCCATGCGGGTCAGTCTGGTCTTCAGAGGATTCCTCGGGTCTGCAGTTGCTTTCCACTGGTCCTGGCACCGCTCCTGGTCTTTTTATTAGCAGGTCTCACGTGGGAGTGGTGTATCCAGGTCGCTACTATTCTATTGACCTTAAGAGCAGTGGGGGTAACAAGAATAATTTGATAGGGGCCCTTCCACCTCGGCTCGAGGGTTCTGTTGTTATGCCGTTTCACCCACACCCAATCCCCTGCTGGTGTGGGTGAAACGGTGTCCGGCACCCTCCTCCTCAGGCCGGTAGATAGCATGGAGGCCCGGCCATACTTGACTGTGGACACGTTGCAGAGCCTACCTCAGGGCTCATTCTAGGAACTACAGGAGGGGGTGTGCCATACATGATTTCAAAAGGGGTTAAACCCAAGTGATAAGGGGGTGTTCCGGGCTCGGAACAGGGCGAAGGGAAGGAGGGTCACCCAGTCTCCGCCAGTCTCCAGGGCCAATTTAGTCAGGGTCTCCTTTATTGTTCTATTTATTCGCTCTACCTGCCCAGAGCTCTGGGGATTATATGCACAATGTAATTTCCAATCTATCCCCATAGCCTGGGCCAGCCCTTGACTAACCTGACAGATATTATTTGATCTTATCCCTTCCGGCAGTCCATACCTGGGGACTATTTTTTTTAATATTTTCTTAGCTACTGTCAAAGCTGTTTCTCCTTTCGTAGGGAAGGCTTCTACCCATCTGGGAAACGTATCTACTATGACTAGTAAATATCGGTACCCGTATTTTCTAGGCTTGACCTCTGTGAAATTCACTTCCCAAAATAGTCCTGGCTGCCTCCCCCTTTCCCTCGTACCTGCGTGGGTCCCTCTGGTCCTCCCCGGCTGCATGACCTGACAGGCTCGGCAACTTTTGACGATGTCATCTGGAACCCGTCCTTGTGACTTGAACCTTAGTTGAGCAGTGTCCAGCAGTTGCAGCATCTTTCTCTTCCCTAGATGTGTGGTCTGATGCAGGTGTTCTAACAGGTGGCGTTCTAAGAGTTCTGGCACTATTAGGCGATGCCCTTTGTCCCGCAACCAGCCATCTTCACGTAGCTGCTCTGAGGCCCAGACCTCATCTACAGTCCGGCAGAGGAGGCAACCATCCCATGCCTGGGGGTGGCAGGCTAAGGTGCAGGATGTCTGGCTGCGGAGTGTCTTCTGCAGCCTTCTTAGCTTCAGCGTCTGCTCTCCGATTGCCCCATGCTTCCATGGAATCCCCGCTCTGGTGTCCCGGGGTATGGACTACCGCCACTGCCTTTGGCAGCAAAACGGCCTCTAGTAGGTGGAGTATTTCAGGCATGTGCTTAATTTCCTTTCCCTCTGCCGTGATGAAGCCCCTTTCCCTGTAGAGGGCCCCATGTATGTGCACAGTCCCAAAGGCATAGCGGCTGTCAGTGTACACCGTCAGCCTTTTTCCTCGGGCCTGGCTAAGAGCCTCCGTCAGCGCTATTAGTTCTGCCTTCTGAGCAGATGTCCCTTGCGGAAGGCGTGCCGCCCAGACAAGTTTACCTTGGTCATCTACTATGGCCGCCCCTGCGTACCTGCGTCCGTCCCGGATGAAACTGCTTCCGTCCGTGAACCAGGTCAGGTCGCTACCTGGAAGGGGGCGATCCTTCAAGTCTCTACGGGTCGTCTGGGTCTCAGCTAGGATCTCAAGGCAATCACGTTCAGGTGCGGCTGCAGCGGGGGTTGGCAGAAGCGTAGCCGGATTCAAGGCGGCAGGGGCCCGGAACTCGATGCGGGGTGCGTCCAGCAAAAGCCCTTGGTAATGAGTCAGCCTCGCATTTGTGATCCACCGTCCCGGTGGCTGCTTCAGAACCCCCTCTATGGCGTGCGGGGTGGTGATCTGCAGCCGCTGCCCTAGGGTGAGCTTATCAGCGTCTTTGACCAACAGGGCCGTGGCTGCGATGAATCGCAAGCACGCTGGCCACCCGGCCGCCACCGGATCTAGTTTTTTTTTTTTTTTTTTTTTTTTTTTGACAAGTAGGATCAGGGAGTGCTAGGGCTGGGGCTTCCAGCATGGCTGCCCTCAGGGCCTGAAAAGCATCTTTCATTTGCAGTCCACTCCCATGCTCGCCCCGCCCTAAACCCTTCATACAGAGGTGGAGCCTTTTCCGCAAACCCAAGGTCATCATGGAGGGCCTTGTTGAACAGGGTAGGCGAGTTTTTCCTGAACCCAAACCCAATCTCTGCTATGTGGTCCACCGATATAGTTTGGCTCCTGTTGCCCCCTGCACCCAACTGGTCTTACTGGACAATTTTCCTGTGTCTTCCGTTAGTACCAAATGTTCTGCTCCTGTATCTATGAGGCAGCTGACTGGGTTCCCCTCCACTTGCAAAGTTACCCTAGGTTTGGGGAGGGGGACCGAACCCCATCTTCCCTATTTGTCTGTCACCTGTCCTGCAACCATGACTTTTTCAGGACCTCCAAGTCTTTGCCCCCCTTTCTTTTGGGGCACTCTCGGGCCCAATGCCCATGCTCTTTGCAATTGGCACATTGATCCTTGCCTAGCCTCTCCCGCCAGGGCCTTTCTCTGTCCTCTGACCCTATCTGTCCCCCTCTTGTGGCAGCTAGCAGGATTTTAGCCATCTCTCTGTTTGCTTTCCGTGCTTCCCCAGCTTCGAATTTCCTGTCTTCTCTTCTGATCCTCTCTAACCTCTCTTCTAGCATATCTCTATTATTATAGACCTTCTCTGCCACTTCTAACAGGTCCTGTAGAGTCTTTTCGCCCAATCTATCTATTCTCTGCACCTTGTGCCTAATGTCGGGGGCTGCCTGATTGACAAACGCCATCATAACAGCTGCCTTGCTCTCTTCCATAGTGGGATCTATGGGGGTGTACTGCCGGAAGGCCTCCATGATCCTCTCTAAGTATGCTGTCGGGCTCTCCTCCGGCCCCTGACGAACATCTCCTACCTTGGCCAAATTGGTCGGCTTTCGCGCCGCCATACGGAGACCGGCCATCAGAGTCTGGCGGTAGACCCGGAGACGCTCCCTACCTTCAGCCTCATTGTAGTCCCAAAGCGGCCGTTCAAGGGGAAAAGTTCGGTCAATGGTTCGCGGGTTTGTAGTAGGTCTTCCGTCCTCCCCCGGAACCAGCTTCCGCGCCTCCCCCTGAATCCTTTCTCTTTCCTCCGTTGTGAAGAGCACCTTAAGCAGCTGCTGGCAGTCATCCCAGGTGGGCTGATGAGTGAAAAGAACAGAGTCTAAAAGATTAATTAGGTCTCTCGGATTCTCGGAGAAGTTCGAGTTTTGAGATTTCCAATTATAAAGATCACTGGTAGAGAAGGGCCAATATTGGAATGTCTGTGTTCTATCCTCCCCCAGGGGTCCCACTGCCCTTAGAGGGAGCGCCTTTACGGGCTCCGGATCTGTGGCTCGGCCAGCTCGCTGTCTGGTCCCATAGGCTGGCCCCGCTGCCAGTGGTCCCGCATCCGCCTCGGCCGGGAGAGCCGCAGAGGCTGCCCCAGGGTTATAGGGCGGAGGCATGTTCCATTCGGGACCTGTTAGGTCTGGGTAGAGATTGGAATCCGGCAACACTGGCGTCCCAACGGACCTCGGACTCCGCGCCCCCTCCTTTCTGACTTTTTTTAACTGCCAGAACTTCCGCCTTTCCCCTCGGGGCAGGTAGGAGGGCCTTCAGCCAAGGTGGTGGGTCTCGAACCAAGTCTTGCCAGACCACAATATAGGGGATCTGATCAGGGTGGCCGTGGTGGCCAAATACCACCCCTTTTACCTTTTCGATCAAGGAGGCATCAAATGAGCCCTCCCTGGGCCACCCCACTCCAAACGTGGGCCACTCGGCCTTACAAAGGGTAACAAACTTTCCCTTCTTGACCTCCAGGGACAGGTTGTGTGCCCTTGCCCTGACATCCTTAAAATGGCTCACCAGGATGGACAATGGCGTTGTTAGAGCCTGTCCCATGGCTAGTCAATAATAGGCAGATGTGCAAACCGATATTCCGCAGTTGGGGCACTGGGGACAAGGATCTGAATCCCTAGCCTTTCACTCCCTACGGAGGTAACGGCTGTGCCCCTCCCGCATAGCCACTCCTGGCACGGGCGGCAGGAGATACACTGTGCACTGCCAGCCCATGCAGGGGAATGCTTACCTGGAGGTTCTAGTCGCCCCTGCGGATCTTTTCGTGGGTCCCCTGATTCCACGGCCCCAGCCCGAAAACCCATGCAACCCTGATGGGTTCTCGGGCTGAAACCATAGAACCCAGAGACTCCAACAAGCCAATGAGAGATGTCACACTCACTCACACACACACACACACACACACACACACACACACACACACACACACAGAAAGCCGGCGACAAACAACGCAGACAACAGACAAGTGGACACTGAGGTAAACAGACAACCTAACCTAGTCCGGACCTACTCCCCGGTCTCCTCCTGACCGAGCCCTTGGCTACAAGGTCAGCTCCGGAGTCCAAACGGGGCCAGAGGACGTCTCCGCCTGGCTCCTACCGGCGACCCACCAGCGCGTCCGCCTAGGTCCTGTGCCGGCATCCTGATTCGGGGTCCTGCAAGGGGATTCCGCGTCCCTTGCCTAACACCACACCCGGCTAGTCCGGGGTGGATTTTCACACTCCTCCCTCAGCCCTGAGTTCTACCCGGTAGTCTGTGGGGAAGGCAAATCCCGGACGAGCCCCCAAATGTTAGGGACCGACCCTCCACAGCCCCACCGGACAGAAAAGCAGAGACATCGAGGATGCAATCACACAAGAGGAGGTTTATTTTCTGGCTAGCCAGGGTCCAAGCCCCAGAGCACCAACGCAGTGGCCACTCTCACAGGCAAGGACGTATATTGCTATATTTTAAAAAGGCTCCAAAACTTAGTTTCTGGAAGTCAGAAATCTGGCAGCAGCTTAGCTCTGTGATTCTAGCTCAGCTCTCTCACAGGGCTGCAGTCATCTCAAGATTTGAGCAGGAAAGAATCCTCTTCGAGCGCATCTTCATGCCTATTGGTGTCTTCATGTTCACACTCGCGCTAGTGCCTAGAGACTGTTCCTTGCCTGGAGTCTCTCCATAGGACTATTCACAGGATGACACCTGCTTTCCCCAGAGTGAGGGCTCTAAGAGGGAGAGAGAGAGGAGGAAGGAGGGAGGAGAAGGGAGCATAAAAGGGAAGCCATGGTCTTTTTGTAAACTAATCGTGAGCATCACATCCCATCACATCTGCCATATTTTATTCATTAGAAATTAGTGACTAAGTCCAGTCCACGCTCAGGAGGAGGAGACTACAGAAAGGTGTGAATACCAGGAGACAGGGATCACTGGGAACAATCTAGAGGCTGTTTATCACACATGAACGAAACTACCTGGAGATGAATTAAACTTCCCGAAACATCTTAATAATAGTAACGTGATTCAGTGAAGATAAATCAGTCTCTGAGAGCGAGCATTCAAACTTTGTTCCTTCTACTAAAAATATTTGATAGTAAGAGAATAATTGTACTTCTTGGGGCCCTAGCTAATTACAGGCGCACATACCTTGGAGATATTTCAGATTCTGTTCTAGATCACCACGATAAGACAAATGTCGAAATAAAGTGAATCACAGGAATTCTTTTGGTTTCCCAGTGTATATAAAAGTTATGTCAACACGACTATCACCTATTAAGCATTCAATAGCATTATATCATAAAAAGAAGGTACATTTCTTAATTAAAAATACTTTATTGCTAAAAAACGCTAACAATCATCTAAGTCTTCTGTGAGTTGTAATCTTTTCAGTAGTGGAGGGTCTTGCCTTGATGTCGATGGCTGCTTGACTGATCAGGGTGGTGGTTGCAGAAGAAGAGGGTGACTGTGACAATTTCACAACATAAAACAACACTGAAGTTTGTGGCATCATTTGATTCTTCCTTTCATGAAGTATTTCTTCGTAGCATGCAATACTATTTGATAGTGTTTTACTCAGTAGAATTTCTGCCAAAATTGGAGTCAGTCCTCTCAAATCCTGCCACTGCTTAACAACTAAGTTTATGGAATATTCTAAATCCTTTGTGGTCATTTCAACAGTGTTCACAGCATCTTACTAGGAACAGATTCCAACTCAAGAAGCCCTTTTGTCTGTTCATCACTAAGAAGCATACTCCTCATCCATTCAAATTTTATCCTGAGACTGCAGCAATTTATTCATTCTGCAGGCTCCACTTCTAATCCTAGTTCTCTTGCTTTTTCCATGATACCTGCATTGTCATGACACCTGACACTTCCCTGACACCTTCCATGACACCTTCCCTGAAGTCTTGAACTCCTTAAAGACATCTATGAGGGTTGAAATCAACTTCTTCCAAGCTCCTGTTAATGTTGATATTTTGACCTCCTCTCATGAATCACAAATGTTCTCAATGGCATCTAGAATGGTGAATCCTTTCTGGAAGGTTTTCAATTTACTTTGCTCAGATCCATCAGAGATCACTATCTATGACAGAAATAATTTTATGAAATTTGTTTCATAAATAATAAGATTTAGAATTCAAAATTACTCTTTGATCCATGAGCTTCAGAATGAATGTTGTGTTAGTAGGCATAAAAACATCAATCTCCTTGTCACATCTCTATGAGAGCTTTGGGATACCAGGTGCATTGTCAAAGAGCAGTAATATTTTGAAAAGAATCTTGTTTTCTGAGCAGTAGATCTCAACATTGGGCTTAAAATGTTAACTAAACTGTAATGTAAACAGATGTGCTTTCATCCAGGCTTTTTGTGTTTCTATTTATAGAGCACAGAGTAGAGTTAGCATAATTCTTAAGGGTCACAGGATTTTCAGAATGGTAAATGAGCACTGGCCTCAACTTAAAGTCACCAGCTGCATTAGCCCCTAAAAAGAATCAACCTGTTCTTTGAAGCTTTTAAGCCAGGCATTCACTTCTCTCTAGCTATGAAAGTCCTAGATGGCATCTTCTTCCAATAGAAGGCTGTTTAATCTACATTGAGAATCTGTTGTTTAGTGTAGCCACCTACATCAACTATCTTAGCTAGATCCTCTGGGTAACTGCAACTTTTACATCAGCACTTGCTGCTTCACATTGTACTTTTATGTTACAGAGATGACTTCTTTCTTTAAACCTCATGAACCAACCTCCAGTAGCTTCTAACTTTTCTCCTGAAGCTTCTTCACTTCTCTCAGCCTTCATAGAATTGAAGAGAGTTAGAGCCGTGCTCTGAATTAGGCTTTGGCTTAAGGGAATGTTACACTTAAACTTTCTCCATATTAGCAATGGGCTATTTCACTTTCTTATCATTCATATGTCCACCGGAGTAGCATTTTTTAATTTCTTTCAAGAACCTTTCCTTAGCATTTACAACTTGGTTGTTTGACATCTGAGGCCTAGCTTTCCGTCTGACTCAGCTTTCAACATGCCTTCTTCACTAAGCTTAATCATTTCTAGCTTTGGATTTAAAGTGAGAAACATGCAACTCTTCTTTTCACTTAAACATTTAGAGGCCATTCTAAGATTATTAATTGGCCTAATTTTAACATTGTTGTGTCTCAGGAAATAGGGAGGTCCAAGAAGAGGGAGAGAGATGGGGGGAAGGCCAGTCAGTGGAGCAGTCAGAACACACACACCATTTATTGATGAAGTTTACCATCTTATATGGTAGCAATTGGTGGTGCCCCAAACCAATAGTAATATCAAAGTAATATCAATACAATACTATCTATTGTATTGATACAGTAATATCAATACAATACTATTACAAAGTAATATCAATACTAATAACAATAGTAATATCAAAGATCACTGATCATAGACCCCCCCATAACAAATATAATAATAATGAAAAATGTAGAAATATTGCAAGCATTACTAAAATGTGACACAGAAAAAAAGTGAGTGCATGTTGTTGCATAAAGGGCATTGATAGACTTGCTCTATGCAAGGCTCCCACAAACCTTCAATTTGCAATTAACACAGTATGCGCAAAGTGTAATAAAGTGAAGCATATTTTTACTCATTTTTTTGTCTATGCAAAAAGATGCCAATTGTCACACATCACCTATTCTTTAATATTATGTTAGGTCATAATTTTTTAATCATAATTTTTTTCAATTTTAGTATTCCAATAATTTACTATATTTTTATTTGCTTATAAAGATTATTCTATATGTTATATATGTCAGGGTAGCTTAGGCATGAAGAGTGCCCATGCAAAGTAGGAAAGCCTTGGTTTGAATACAATCTCTGCGAATTACTGGCTGTGTACCAGTGACTTAAGGTTTTGCTTCCATTCCTTCGTTTGTAAAATGGCACTTACCTCATGAAATTCTTGTGAGGATTAAATGTCCTAGTATATATAAACATTTCGAAAAGTCTTGTCATCGATTAAGGTTTCAATTGAGTAATCTATTTTTATTATTTGGGAAATTGTAGTAGTACCCGTATTAACATTAATAGTAATGAACACATGGATTACATAACATGGATTTGCTTAATTCATTTCTAAATAAATTTACTAACTGTAAAGTATGTATTTGTAGCATTAGTGGAAACATTTGGGGACAATTTGAAATAATATAAATAATCAATGTCAGCTAATAAATCGACCATTAGATTAAAAAAAAAATAAGACAAAGGTTCTCATATATCTGACATTTTATGAATGAGTTCCTTGAAATAATGTTGACCTTTTCTCACAGAAAATAAGTTTATATGGTACAAACGAAAATACCACCTAAGATATTACTTTTGTGACAATTAACTGTCAAGCAAAACAAAAGCCAGCTTGGGTGACCAAATTATCTACGAGGTCTCATATATAAGAAAGAAAAACCTTACACTGAAAAGCGCGGCGCAGGAGGCCCATCCTATAGAAAGCCTGTGATAGGGAGATAATAACGGCCCTCTCTGTGGGGCTGAGTGTGTAACATCTACAGGAGCAGAGGGTACCTTAGAGGGAAAACAGAGGAAAGGAAGGTTTATTTTTAGCTGCGGCGATACTTAATGAGAAGTTGGTGATATTTTATATCAGCTCTAATAGTATTTAATTGATTAATTTTACTCTTCAACATGAACAGCATCTACAGTGGCTGGAGACATGCTGAGAAAACCTAAAACCTTTGACTTGGCGGCTGTTCATTAAAAACCATGTTTATAGCATTCCAAATGACAAAAGGTTAAATTCAGACAATGAATTACCTTTTTTAAACCAATGGTTTAAACATTTTATTACTAACATATGATTCATAATGAAATTGCTAATTCTATATCCCATGGTTTTTTTTTGTTTGTTTTTTTTTGGTAATTTATTTCGTATGTATTTATGAAACCTATGTGAGCATCCCCAGCTTATCTCCAAGGGCTGTTCAGCTAAGTGTTGACAGTGAGTAAAACTGCCATAATCTACAATTAAAGGAACCCTTTTGATGCCATGGCTTTGCCATGGTGTAATATAAAATTGTAAGTATGGAAATGCAGTTTTCACAAGCATACCTTAGAGATTCCACGTCTCCACTGTACACGCAGTGGTCGATTTGTTCACTATCCACATGTAATCCAGGGCAGGTTTGGAATTATTTGGGGAATAAATCTAACATTTTTTTTTAACCTACGTTTTATTTTCTTCTCAAATCTAATTAAATACAGAAAGAATATTAACTTTTGTTGGTGAAGTGACTCTGTGCATTATTGCCTAACAAACTAGCACAATGTAGCCAATGTACTGAGAATTCAAATTAACGCTGTCATTAAAGCGAAGGTCTACGGCAAGGGAACACGTCCTCTTTCCCTGAGAGATAATTGAAAGAGAGGCTGGATAAAGTACTTCACAGACAAATGGGTGCAGTATTTACCTGAATAAGGGTGGGATCCAGTTCAGTATGACTCCGTCGACTACCTTCAACAATTTCTGTGGCTTTATTGCTGCTTGAATTACTCGTCTCTGTGGGTGTGTTTTATAGATTTTATGGTTAAGTAAGCACATAGTCATTACTGAGATATACAGAGTTGTAAACTGGCTCATTTCATAATTAGGAATAACTTTAGAACTGATTGTTACCAGAAATATTACTTCTCATCAGTTGCCCTGAGAGTTTAATGGATGTAAGAGTCTCTTAGAGAAGTCCTGTGATTGTTTTCTGTCTTTACTGTATCCCAACTTCCACACACCGCTGTAAGCACAATGTGCCATGATTAAAATGCGATTATTTCTCACTGGAGCTCGTGAACAGTTTTGTGGTGGTTATTGCTGGTGTTTAAATCCATCTTTCCATCTGGCTAAAGATCAAGACTACTATGAAAAATTTAAAAATCAGACTTAGCAGGAAGAATTTATAATTGCATTATTATCTAAAATCATCTCCCCCAGTTAATCTGGGTTGACTAAGGAAATGCGTTACCCTTCTTAAATATTCTCTTGTTACGTCTAGACTCTTGGCTTCCTTGTGACATTATGAGGGACGCATGCAAGTTGTGATTATTGCTGTTTGGGGGCTTGGCCCCTCTAATGGGTCTAGAGGATAGTCCCAGCCCTCTCCAAGTGCCTCTGTCAAACTGATAACAATGCAGTAACGTATTACCAAGATAATGCCTCAAAAATTGTGTCATAAAGTAAAATTCAGTGGAGAGCAACTGGGGTTGCAGGGAGGTTGGGAGGGGAGGGGAGTAAACCAACTTAATGAGTACTATTAACACTATTCGGGTGATGTGCACACCTGTAGCCAGGACTCACACACTACAAAAATGATCCATGTAACCTAAAACATATACACTCCCTTAATATTTAACAATAAAAAATAAATAAAAAATAAACTGTTCCATAAAGTATGCGTTCGGGAACATTAATTATGTTTCAATTTTATTCTTTGATTACATTACGTCACTTAAAAATTTTTTGAAAAATCACACATCAGAATATGAAATATATAATGCAGTGATTTTTCCCTAAAATATAAATAATCTAGCATATTCAAAAATTGTGTTATATGTGTTTCATCTTGATTAAATTGTGTGATGTGTATTTCAGTTGACTAAATTATTATCATTAAAATATCACCAGTGACAAAACATTTCACCAGTTACCTGGATGATGATGATGATAACAATAATAAATCTCTCTTGTTTTGGTGAAGGAACTGAAGTGTGTAGGAACTAAGTTATTTTATCATGATGATCAGAGAGTGTATTTAGTCTTCTTTCAGATTTGGTCATTTGTTACTTCTTTTGAAATATATCAGACATTTCTTATGTCACTAAGAAAATCACAACCTATCAGTATTTATATCATTCCCAAACTCTGTAATTGTAGTGAAATAATGCCAAATATAAAAATAAGCTATAATAAACTAAAAGGAAATGATGTTTGTTAGCACTGTTGATTTTATGAAAGCACACCAAGTCCAGCATGTTTTAACCTTTACAAACTGCTCTTTGGGCAGGTGAAGGGGAGCTAGCGTGAGGTTGTGCAACATGAAGATGAGGCATAGGGGTAGGTCAAGGCCTTAGATAAAGCAATTAGCTCCCCCAGAGCCCAGACACAAGACCAGAACATTCCAACACCACAATTAACACTCTGGAGAGGGAAAAGCTTTGGTAGTTTCTGGATGCTCATCAAATATTAGACACATGTTCATAACATGGACTCATAATTTCATCAGTTATAAAATTATGTCTTCTAGGAAACTGAAGAAAGCACTCACAACTAAAATGGACAAACTGTGCAGTTCTTTCTCAAGCATAGACTTCCCTTAAATAAAACTATGATTATATCAAGTGCAGAATAGTCCTATCTATCTATCCATCTATCTACATAATCTTACATTTCAGTATGTGATTTACAGGCTATTTCGAGTTCTGAATCGGGGCATATAACTTAGAAACTTTTAACACTGAAGTCATATGGACAGTCTAGTTGTGGGCTAGATTCAGAAAATTTTCCTTGGGGTAGATGTACTTAATTGTGCAGTGTTGACTACTATTAATAAAGATATGGATTAAATTACATGGATTGCTTAATTATTTAAAAATTTAACTAACCATAAAGTATATATTTGTAGTATTTTTCAATAACTCATTCAATCTTTTGCCTTCAACCCTATTTTTTTTTTCTATTTTAGCATAAAGTTTTATGTTTGCTTTGAATTTCCTGCTCGTGAGACTTTCAAGCTTAAATTATTTTCTTAGGAGAAGTAAATACTTAGAATACTATTTTAACTTTTTCCTGCTTACTGTGAGGTCTGATCAGAAGCCAGCCATTTTTCTCCCCTTCTGTTGATGGGAGAAAACCAGCACACAGTATTAGGTTTTATTATTAGAACCAGAAAGGAAAAATGAGAAGTTAAACACAAACAAACATCAATGGGGAGGGAGAGAGAGAAGGGAAGGGAGGAAGGTAGGAAGGAAGGGAAAGAGGGAAAATGGAAAAATGAAAGAGAAAGCAGAAGAAAATTGAGTAAATAACAGCATATGGTATACAATGACAGAGCGCTGTTAAAAAGTTTTTTTAAAAAATGGCTTTGGTGTCCCTAATATGCCTTCATACCCATGTTGAAGATGTCACAGTTCTTTTTTACAATGGAGTAATCTTTGTGGCTTCTGTCTTGGCATATCCCATACCCCAGGTTTACAAGTGTGTAGAGTTTAAAGGAAGAAGGAAGGAAGAGAATGGGGAAACGGAGGGAGGGAGGAAAGAGTGTCTCAGCAGTGCTGGTTCCATACATTTTATTGCACCTGTGGTCTGACTGCGTCAATGATAAAAAGAGCAGGCGACAAACCAGTGGAAGACTGCCTTTGAGAGAGAGAAACTTCACATACTTCCTCCACATGGCAGGTTTTCGGGACCTATATGTGCAGGGCATACCAGCAGATTGTCTCCATCAGTGGGTGAAGGCCAATTCTCGATCCAGATGCTTTTACAGACTGGGAAGAATTTCCCCATTTAGGGTTTTGAATTAATGGGAGCCTGGGCAAACTCTCAACCTGGAGAGTACTTCAGTACTGCATTGAGGACCCTTAGTAAGGTCATCCCTGGCTTTATCTTAATCTGGAATTGGGCTCAGCTGCAGTCTTCTCAACAAAACATTTCAGGTATTTGCAAAGATAGAACAAGAGAGCTTAAAAGACTTAACTTGGGGTTATACAAGTTGTCTTGAGATTGTTACATTAAAAGGACACTCTTCCCCAACTATAAGTCTCCACCCCTGGCTCTATATTTATACGACACATGCCTGTTTAGGTCATTGTGCAGGGCCCTAGGTAGTCCCCTCTTCCCTGGAACTTTTCTAACATTCAAATATATTTATTTCTAATAGTTTCTTTTCTTCTACTATCGAAACTTATTTGTGACTTAATTAATTTTTTTCAATTTATTTAGTATTTTACATATTAATGTGTTATTGTTAGATGAAATATAAATGAATTTTTTAAACCCAAGAAAAAGTAATTTTGATTTATATTCAAACATATTCATTTTTAAATTCTATTAATTGCATTGTTTTGATTAACTGGAAGAAAAGGACAATTTTAGTGTAGACAATCAGTCAGACATAAATTTGAAACATTTCTAAAGCAAAAAACAGATAGTCACTAAATGAAATAGCTCCATAATAAATGCAATGATTCCCTTTGCACTTAACTAAAAATAACTGAACTTCACAATATGGATGAAGATTGTATTTACTATGTTTGAACTCATTGAAAAGAATAAAGTTGGAGAAAAATATACATGGGAAAGAATTTCTAGAAATAAAATACAGCCTTTTGTAAACAGTATACATTGTAACCAATAGCATCTCAGCAAGTGTGCCATCTATACTGACAAAAGGCAGAGTAATTTTAAACATTTAAGCCAAACAGGCAAAAATGATTGATTAAAGCAAGTTTGCTAAATTGAAATAATGGCCATTATCAGCGACTGTGAAACAATGAATCTTTGCCTAAAGCGGTGAGTGCAATAAGGCTTTTCATAACTTTTGTATGCATAGTAAAGACTAAATTTGTTGCAGCATCCACAGAGATTTAAATTAATTTCAGAAAGAAAATTATTACATTAATTTGTTTTCATCGAATATAATTTAGAATTAGTTATTCCGTAAGGGTTTTCCCAGTAGCCTTTAATAAAATGATAGAGATGGGCTTATGGGGAGAGAATCTTAATTGTTCAGCATTCCATTTCTGTTTGACTCATTTTAGAACTTAGTTATTAGTATGAAGCAGCTTCAGTAAACTGGTGTTTGTAAACTAAGAGTCCCTGACTCCCAGCCCTACTTTCATATTATTATTATTATTATTACCTTTAAGAAACACACATGTGGAGATTGTTTTAGCCAGCATTGTTTGAGGAACATTCTCATTGTTCTCCAAAGCATAGCATAACCGAAGAACTGATTTTTAAATGTCCTTTCAGTCCATTGAAATTTATAACTCACAAAATATTTCGATTACAAGACGTCAGTTCAATAAGACGTGGCTCCCATAACTAAATAAATGATACTCTTCTGCTTGAAAGAATTAATGCCCAACAATGTGGGCCTTTATAACCTGTTCAGAAGAAACCTGTACTATAAAAGCAGTTGAATGATAGTGGTGTTATATTTTAAGTTACTTATTGAGAGACTGAGAGACAGACAGAAGTAGTTATTTAACTCAAGAATGGACCAACAAAATGGTCCAGTTCCTTCTGATTTATTGATGTTAATATGAATTTTGATTAAATAATACATGTAAAATCCTTTGAAAAATATTAAGTGGTTATGGAATGATAGCATGATTTGCAATAGATTTACGTCTGAATTCCAGTGTCTCATAGCTGTGAAGTTTGAGTCTTTTTTGGATGATTAAACAATGGCTTTTATCAGAGAAATGGACAACTTGTGATCCACACTGTCAGTATGACAGCTGCTGCTACATCCTTCTCTGCACACCCTCTTTTATGACTGATGGGCCCTCAGCTCTTCAAAACACTTGCCTCCTTACTCCCACTTCTTCCTCCTTTACTCAGTGGCAGGCTGTACCTATACACTTCAGCAAGATTAACAGAACACTAGGGTTTGCAAACTTGCTGTACTATTACATAAAATGTGCTGACCTCTTGACTTGGCAAAAAACAGACAATAAATATTGAATGAATGACAATTAAGGAATAAGTGATTGAATGAATATATGAATAGTATAAGCAGCAGTACCTATTTATTAAGTGCCGGCCTGCTGTGTGTGTGGTTCCATGATTGATGCCATCCCTCTCCAAAAAAAAAGAAGATTATATTTATGTTTCTGGCCTCCAAGAAGCTATTTGGTAGAAGAAAGGCATACAAATAAAGAGATAACCATGGATAGCCTATGTCCACTGATAATTGAGAGAAACAGCTAGGAGTACTGGTAAAGTAGATAAGAACTAGTAGAATAAAATAGGAGCAGAGAGAACCTCAAACTAACATAATCAGTGAGGCTTCCTTGAATTAAGTGAACTTGAAGAAAAGATACAGACCTGGAGAAACAGATGGGAATGAACTGCATATGCCAGGAAACATAGCGGAATAAGCAAAGGTACAGAGGCTGGGAGAAGGCATGAGGTGTGATCAGGGCAAAGATTTGCTAGAGCAAGGCTTTCATGTGGGAGCTAGTGAATTAACATACTAAGAAGGCACTGGATGGCAGATGTCTAGAATTCCAGATTGACGAATTTGAATTTGCTTCTGCATATGTGAGAATCTTTGAAAATGAAAGAGCTGTGCAAAGTAGCACTTTACCCACATGAAGCTGTATGTGTGCAAGCAAGATGAATTCAAGGGTTGCAGAACTAAAGCAGAGAAGTATGAAAGGATATTTCAACAACCATGTGTAAGACAATCAGGGTATGGCTTCTGGGTGGCATCCATGAAAGTAAAGAAGGAAGAGCCCCATTCATGAAACATGAAATGAGCGTCAGCAAGCCTTAAAAACTGATTGTAGAGCTTTCAAAAATTATTTTAGAATGGTATTGCCCCAGATATTGGACTGATAACTAACAGATATTATATCTAGTCAAAAATCTGGGAATCATGTGGTTAAAAAAATACAATGGAGGCAAATTTTCAGAGAGTTTTTGTTGTTTGCTTGTTTTTTGTTTTGTCTTTGTTTATGCTTTCATTGGAGGATTCCTCTTGACTCATGTTCTTAGCCTTATCAATCTCCAAAAGAGAACTTATATGACATAATTTCTCTTAACAGCATTTGACCTGAACACATTTGACTATTTACAATAAAATATCTTAAAAAATTAGTGTTTTTTAGAATATACTTAGGAAAACACTGAAAAAGATACAGTAGATAAAACAATAGTGGGTGCTCTTCTTTGTTTCCTAAGAGCAGGTATAGCCTGGGTATTGGGAGATGCTAGCTAAGCTTGATTGCTTAATTACATTGACCTTGAAAATCTTCACTTATGTTTTGAGGTATTATCTTTAATTTTTTTAGGGTGATACCTAACTTATAACCATTATACCCACTGAAAAAATTAGACATTTTTAACCCAACTCTTTAAAAGTAAATGACATTTAATTATTTTAAAATATTAGAACTTCATTTGAATACAGTTACTTTTTTGAATTAAATATTTATCTGGCTAACATATACAGTATTTAGAGTAAAGTTAGCCTTTCTGTGAATAAGGTAGACTGTGCTTTATTACATTTTTTAAAAAGTGTTATGTATATATGTGATAATTTCTATTAAAAACAGAACCTCTAAAATGAAGTGAAAAGTTTTAATCATCCAACTAAATAGGTCAGTCTCTTAAAAACAAGAATTTGTCAGGCTATAGAGAAAAATCAAGCTATTTTAAACTTACTAAATCAGAATAATTTGGTGTATCAAGTGCATAGTCCCTATTCTTAAAAAATCCTGTTGCTTCTGATTTCTTGGCCTAAAATTCACAATAGATATGGTACTACTAAAACTAAATATGGAATCCCTTTCACTAGTTATAACTGTTTTTTATCAGAAGTTATACATGTTTACACTAAATATTATGAGATTATCCTGAAGATACAAAGTTCTGAAGTGTTCTTTGACTTTTAAAAAGATAAAATCTCAATATAGTTTGTAATAAAAATATTCTAATTTTAATGTTTAGTGCATTTATTTTGTAGATGGCACTCTTCCACTTACAAGATGCCTATCCATGTTTATCAGTGTCAATTCAGTTTTATAAATATTCATTAATTGTTCACAAAAGTATTAGGCAGTATTAATAATGCATGCAGTATTTGAGTACCTATTAATATTTTTGAGACTAACTCAGCTATTTCAAATGATTTTAGATACAGGCACTGTTCCAGCTGACATAAAATTGGAATTCTCCCAATAAAATACAGACTGCAAATCTACTTAGCTAATTAAAGAAGCTTCTGTTAGGCAGCAGGTTCAATTCAAAAGACTGAGAATCACACCAATATTTTAAAAATCATAATGGATAATTTAGAGGTCTACATTGTGTTTCCATACAAAATTTTCAGTCTATAAATTGCTTTAGTTAGAACATTGCCTCTTTAAACTTTGAGGTTCTTATTCACTTTGCTATATCAGGAAAAATTAGCAATACTTCCAAATTTATGTATAATTGGACACTTTATCTATGTTCTGTTCCTTGTATGTTTGAATTAAATCTTTCCTTTGTTAGCTAATCATCAAAGGTTACCATGTCTCCATCTATGATGTGATTACTCTGAATTAGTTCAGAACCTTTAGCCAAATAATGACTTGGACTAAGAACAGCAGTAGGTCTGATGACGGTGGTGGTAAGTACAAAGAGGATAATTTCACCTTCCTACGTACTTTGTAACAAGTACAGATTTTCATGTCTGTCAAGTGTATTTATTAATTTCTACCACAAGATATGAGTAAATATGCAAATTACCTATCATATTCACTTATGTTTAAATCTCATATTCACATTTGCTGAAATAATTATGCTTACTTTTAAAATTTCAACCAGAGGTATTTACTTCATAAATTGAGATAATTGAAGATAGGTGACAAAAAATAACCTTGAATCTTTCTATTACATAGCTAATTAAATTACAAGTAAATTTAGATTTAAGCAAACAAACAAATATATGCTTGCCTTTTAAATCAGGTTTTTCTCTCACTTGCTAATCTGCAAAATTTGAATGCCCACAAAGGGCATTTTGCTCATTATCACAAATCCACCAGGTGTGCCACATAGGGCTGGGAGCACTTGGCTGGCACAGTATGGCCAAGACTCAAAAGACTATTTCCCTGCTTTTCTGGTGGAAATGCATGAAGGTTAATGGGTTTTGGTCAGAAGTACTTAAAGCAATTTAAAAAATTACATTTCAGAATATCCCACCTGACCTATTAGTTGTCCTATTAGACCTGAAGTGATGAGAACAAAAACTTGAAGTCGTAACCCACCTCCCAGCGGTTGCCAGGTGTGATGCTGTTCTAGAAACAAACCTTTAAAAGCCTCCAGCATGAGACAAGAATACCCCCTACCTAGAAAATCTTAATGATGTAGAAACTGATGGAAGCAGAAAAAGAAGAGTGAGATTACAATGGCATTTACTTCTGTGTCTATTTTTAAAAAGATAGTCCATGGTTGGTTTGGTGTAAGAAAGCACGTTAAATTTACATCAGCCGTGCTTTATAAGTCTAGGCTACAACCACATTAATGTGATTATAGGTAATCTCTTCAGATCCATGAATAGGCGTTTTGTAATTGCCTGCTGTAATTATGTTGAATTGTATCTTTTTAAAACTTGAGCCTTTCATGAAAAGTATATTTTTTTCCCTTCTTTTAAAACTGGATTTACAAAGTCAAGTTATGATTATCTGACAAAAAGCAACAGCTAGCAAGATGTTGCCTATAAGTAACCAAGAGTTAATCGATCAGATAGAGCTAATGAATAGCCTTGATTCATGGCCCTGGACCGGGAGTGAGATAATCAATGGAAAGTGGGAAGAGTATGAGGATAATTTATTTGTTGTCAAATAATATGTTTACATACGCATATGCCAACAGAAAATAATGGCACCAAGTAAGTTCTCCAATGTAGATAAATATACATTAAAATTTGTGAAAGAAATAAGCTGTTTATAAGGCTTATGGCTATTTCTTAATATTTTTAGATGTAGTGATTTGCATGCTTTATGAAATATACAATATACAGAAGTGATTTGATTACTTTTCAAATTTGAAAAAAAAATGCATGAGTCATATGACTCCAGTACTTCCTTTTGGAAAAGTTGTTATTTTCATCCGAAAAGACAGAGAAAAGAGAGATAGAGAGAGGGTAAGCATGACACTGTGCACTGTGTCATGGCAATCTAAAACATACATAGAACAGAGATGCTGGGGCACACCCCCCAAACGCAATGAGGCAGATCATCTCTGCTGATGGAATGCTCCATGCTCTGCCACCAAGAGAGAGAAACTGCCTTGCGGCATTGCCAACATTTTCTTCCCAGAAGTTAAATTTAGCAGTGGCTCTGAAAGGGGAAGCCTGCTTGGATCATCTTTCTGCACCAACTTTTAAACACCATGAGTGTTTGCCCGGGTGATTTCTATAATACTTTAAGACACCATATTGCCACAAATGTATTTTCTTGGACTTAGATCTTCTCCTTCCCATATCTGTGAAAGTTTTAACGTACACAATTTAACCCTATATGGTTTTGAGTTTTTAATTACAAAAGGAATACATGGCTATTAAAATAAATTAAATAATACAGAGCTTTAAGTAACATAGAAGCAATCACATTCTCCAGAAGTACTACCTGTAATGGTTTGCTGGTTAACTATCCAGACATTTTTCTATACTCACTCAAGTACTGTCATGTCTCACTTAACGATACAATTGTAACACAAAGCTAAGTAGTTGTGTATCTAAACACAGAAAAGAAACAGCAAAAACATGGCGTTATATTCTTAAGAGACCATTATCTGTTTTCCAAAGTCATATAAATCATCATATTTGTGGTCTGTCATTGACTGATTTGTTATGGTGTGCATGACTATACATACACACACGTGTACTAATAGATCTAATTTTTAAAATTGTTTTATACTGGTAAATGTATTCTCTAATTTGCTTTTTTTTTCATTTCACAATATATCGTAGGTATCTTTTCATTTTATTTAATATTCCTTATTTATTACATACTATTCCATTGCATATATTACATGACCATATTTTATTCAATATTTCTTGTGGACATTTTGCTATTTTTTAATATTCTCTATTGAAAATCTGAGTACATGTATCTTTGTATATCTAGAGTAATATTGAAATAGAGTAGATTCTGAGAAATGGAATTGTGTGGTCAAAGGGTATACACATTTTCGGCCTGGATTATTACTGTTGGATTGTACCTCTTCTAATTTAAATTCACACTAGCAGTGTGTATGAATGCTACTTTCCCAACATCTTTGACAACCCTGCTATAAAAATGTTTTATATGTGTAACAGAGCGAGACTATAGAACACTTGGCCAGCTGTTGCTATTATCTAAATCATAGTTTTTTGAAATTTTCTTAAGTTTCTGTTTATATACATAGAATTGTTGCCTAATACATTTTAATTTAAAAAAATAATTCTTGAATATAATTATGTTTCTGAGAATGTATTCATAATGGTATAATGATATATTCAGGTATAAAGTGGAAGTTTCTCAAACATGGAAGAAATGCCTATATATTGAGTAAAGTCATAGAATGGACAAGGAGAAAATTTAAATATCTGGGGAGAGTATAGCTTTTAGAGTAGGAAAAACATAGAATAATACAAAGACTACAAAGGAGAGTGTAGGAGTGCTAAGTGGAGTTGCTGAAAGGAAAATACACTAAAAAGCTTTTTTTAATGCAGAAATTTTCAATATAGTCTATGTAGTGTTTCCCTGTAGGAAATCATCTTAAAATTTATATGACTTTGGAAAGCAGAAAATGGGATTAACTCTCCCTCCCTCCCTTTCATGGATCCTGGATTCTGGGACTAGAGATAATTAAATTAGCTTCACTGGTTTATTTATTTTTAATGCAAAAAACTGCATGTGAAACCTGGCACAGTGGTACATGCCCATAGCCCCAGCTACTCAGGAGGCTGAAGTGGGAGGATCACTAAGCCTAGGAGTTCGAATCCAGCCTGGGCAACATAGTATGACTTGTGTCTAAGAAACAAACAAACAAATCATATGAAACATAAGCATTAATTACCTTGAATTTGTACTGTGCTCCTTTTTTTCCTACAAACTCGAGAATCTGTAGTTATTGATGTTTATTTCCCAACAATTTTCATGACATAATTATCAATGGAATATGTATCAGAAAGGTATTACCCTGTAAGATTCACATGTAGAATTAAGCCCTGGTCTTCTGGAAGCCAGTTGTCTCTTCACTGGACTCCCGTTGAAATTCACTATGCAAAATATGCAGTCAGAAGAGCCATGGGGGGAGGAAGGAGTCAAAATGGGGAGAAGGTAATAAAAAAAAAAAAAAGAGCAGTGGAAGAGTGCTGATACGGAAAAATAGTTGATGAGTGGGGCCTTGGCATCAGACACACATGTGTTTTATGTGGGCCATTAAAGAACATTCATTCAGAAAGAAGTTCTTAACTGTAATGTGTGGGCACTACACACTGCATGGCCCCGAGCAAGCCTCAATTTCTTATACATAAAATGGGAAGAAAAATAACCACCGTTCAAAAGTTTCATGATGCACAGGGTTAATGAATCTGCTTAACACAGCACCTTGCACATGGCAGGTTCTCAAGTATTATTTATGTCTTAGTCCATTTGGGCTGCTATGACAAAATTGCCATAGACTAGGCGGCTTATAAACAACAAAAATTTATTTCTTGTAGTTCTGGAGTCTACAAAGTCTAAGATCAAGGTATAGCAAAGGCCCATTTCCTTGTTCTTCTTAGATGGGCACTTTGTTTCCGTATGTTTACATGTTGGAAGGGTCGAAAGGGTTCTCCGGGGTCTCCTTTATACGGGCATTAATCTCTTTCATGAGAGCTCTACCCTCATTATATAATCACCTCCCAAATGCCCCACCTCCTAATATCATCATTCTAGGGTTAGGTTTCAACATATGAATTCGGGGTTAAACATCCAGTTTATTACATTACCCAAGTTTTAAGTATTTTTCTCCAACTCTGATCTCTCCATAAGCTTCAATTTTATGTTGGCACCTCACCATCTCAAACTCAAGACATACATTTTCAACTTTATCAAAAAACAACTTCTGCTTGCCTTATATCTGTTAATGATAATTATTTTTTTCATCCAAGAAAGCACCTGAATTTTGCCCTTCTTATCCTTTTCCCTACATTAACTTAATACCTAAAGGCTTTTGGGGTTTGTGGTCTTTAGACATCACTTTCTTTAGATCTTAATTATTTTCTTATGACTTCACTTTATTTTTCTAATTTATAGATTTCTATCAAATCTTATTCACTCATCTGTCCACTAATTCTTCAAACATTTCTTAAGCATCTATTGTCTATCAGATTTGTCCTGCTTCTCCATAAGTTGGTGCTATCATTTTGTGTGGGGGTGAGAACTCTGAAATTTTAAGGCTCTAAATCATACCTGCCCCCTTCAAATATGTTACTGCTTCCAAATACAGATAGAGAAAAATGGGCTGTTACATCACACTTTCCTTTTTCTTCTATGAAAGCATAGTGTTCAGATGTAGTGATATTGCCCTTAGAATTTTGCTCATCACCCTTTACAAGAAAAGGACAAATTTCAGAAAAATGGGAAAGAAGCATCAGTAGAATAACTTGACATCTTTTTGATTACACAATAATGACACCTGGGCAGGGAGAGAGGCAGAATTACAGGCAATATTCTCAGCAAGTGGCTGTGTGGTCCTGTCACTCTTTAAATCACGGGGAATTTCATGCCATCACAGACAATACCATTTGATTTCAAGAGGCAGCTATCATTAGGCTTGCCATGTTTTAATCTCATTTGATGAAATAAGTGTTTGTAATTCAGTATTTGATACCATATTCCTAAAATGTTAAGGTAACTCTTCAGTCAGTTATTTGTACTAGATTTTATTTTTACAATAATTCCACAGTTTCTCTCTTTGCTTTGACAGAAGGGCTGGAATAGAGAAAAATGTGATTCATGTAGAAATCTCCTTTGTATAAACAGCACAATCTCTATCCTCCCTAGAATTAATGGATTAATCCTATTCTCTTCTTAGTGACGTGTTATTAATATATGGCTGTTTAACATCTGTCCACTGATGTAGTAGAGGTCAATGGTTCTCAAATATTGATGTGAAAAATATTTCATTGGGGAGCTTGCTATTAAGGTAAATTCACGAATTTTCCCTTTTCCAGTATTTTTGAATGTTACTTCTCAGGGGGTGTATCCTGATATTTTTAACAGGTGGTCTTTATTATCTCTAATTTTGAAAAATCCTGTGAAAGATTCATCAAGATTGTTTTCCCAACAGAACAACCTGCTTTGCTGACTGATATGGTGTTTATAGTCTTCTTAAACGTTTCCAGGTCATTGCTAGGAAGGAAGGGTATTTCAAATATACTGAAAAACCCTTTGAATGTAAAAGCATGGTGATTTATGAGTTATGAAGATGGTTGATACCATTCCAGAAGTTTTTCTTTAAGTTCCATTTATTTAAATAAGTATATAGCTTTAAAATTTTATATAAGTAAAGTCACTAATCAAATAAATGAACATTTTATATAAATTCAGTTTATTGGGATTTCAGGCAAGTTACTAACCCAATGAAACAGATTCTTTCAGGAAAAATGTCTGGGGTATATTATAATATTATTGATTAGGTAAGGACCCCAAATTAAGCAATAAAGACTTAGGGTATTTGGCACATGAATATATGAAGAATTTAAAATAAATATTCAAGACTGTTACTAATATATTTTTTCCTAGAGTAAGAAGAAAAGTCTCAGGTGCAGAAAGGGAACCTAATCTACTGTTTAAGTGATTTTACCAAAAGATATCAAATGCATTTTACTGGGGGACATCTAAAGCAATTACTTAGTCAAGAATATGAAAATGTGGGAGTATGTGCTAATAGAATAACCATTCAGTATATTCACTGAGAAAATGACTGGCAAAAAATTATTTTGAATGAATTATTCAACACTTGATGCCAGGGCCAGTCTCAGTAAAACTGATAAAGGAATTGCACTGAGAAAAAGTTACAAAGGTACTTAGTATTGAAAGGAGAATTTTCTAAACTTCATACCCAATTGGTTTAAAGCACATTTTGTTATTATTAAATAATAGAATTTAAAGAGTTTGTTAGGGGCTAAAACCAAAAATATTTCTGAAATTGGTTATCCATTATCCAAAAATTACTTGAGTAAGCATTGCCTACTCAAGATTTAATCTGATTTGATGGTCACCCAACTGAGTACTGCATGGTCAGTAAAGAACTGTGTTTGAATGATTTGTGTGGGGATGGGGGAAAGGACTAAAATGTGGGGGTATGACAAGCAACCAACCTTGCAAAGCAGGAATGGGGAATATGAGAGCAAATCAATGCATTCAAAGGGATCATTGCCTGCTCTGACCTCTTTAGAAAGAGAACTAGGAAGAAGCCTGCTCACATGCACAAGAGGGCAAAGGAGTTTGATGATGGTCTCATTGAAAAAGTTCAGAAAGAAGATATCACTAACATTTTTGACAATGGCTTACTGCTGATTCCAAAAAATAGTAGAGTAAGAGTCATAATGAATGTGTAGCCTATTTTCAACAAGAACATGTGTTTATTTATATTTGATAAAGATTGTATCTTGATCAAATATAGACTAGTGGTGTATTCTTCTAATATGATGCCCAGTCAATTCCCTTTCAGAATTATTTGGTGCCAAATCTGTTCTTTGTTTCTCCATGTCTACTGCTACTACATCAAGCCACACCACCACTGTCTCTTCCATAGACTACTGTGATTTCTCATCCACTTCCCATTTCAGTCCTTGCCTCCCTCCAAGCCATTATCCACCTACCAAGGAAGAATCTCTGTTAGCCAATCATCTTCCTGATTAGAGCCTTTAAATGGCTTATGATTGATTGCAAGGACCTGCATAAGGTGACCCTTGGTGACCCACGCTGTCATCTAGCCATTATTTTTTCAACAATGCATTTGGCCCAGGAACTGCCAATGAATGTACAATGCAGTGGATGGTTCAAGAAGTTTTGCAAAGGAGACTAAAGCCTTGAAGATGAGGAGTGCAGTGGAAGGAAGTTGACAACAAGCAACTGAGAGCAATCATCAAAGCTGATCCTCTTACAACTATATGATAAGTTGCCGAAGAATTCAACGTCGACCATTCTATGGTCGTTCAGCACTTGAAGCAAATTGGAAAGGTGAAAAAGCTCAATAAGTGGGTGCCTCATGAGCTGAACAAATTTTTTTTTAAAAAATCATCATTTTGAAGTGTCATCACCTCTTATTGTATGCAACAATGAACCATTTCTCAATTGGATCATGACATGTGAGGAACAGTGGATTTTATGCAACAACCAGCAATGAATACTAGCTCACTGGTTGGACTGAGAAGAAGCCCCAAAGCATTTCCTAAAACCAAACTTGCACCAAAAAAAGGTCACGGTCATTATTTGGTGGTCTGCTACCGGTCTGATCCACTACAGCTTTCTGAATCCTGGTGAAACCATTGCATCTGAGAAGTATGCTCAGCAAATCAATCAGATGCACCCAAAACTGCAACTCCTGCAACTGGCATTGGTCAACAGAAAGGGCCCGATTCTTCTCCATGACAACACTCTATAGCACGTGGCGCAACCAGTGCTTCAAAAGTTGAAAGAATTGGGCTACAAAGTTTTGCCTCATCTACCATATTTACCTGACCTCTTGCCAGCTGACTACCACTTCTTCAAGCATCTGGCAACTTTTTTCAGCGAAAATGCTTCCACAACCAGCAGAATGCAGAAAATGCTTTCCAGGAGTTCATCAAATCCCAGAGCATGGATTTTTACGTTACAGGAATAAACAAACTTATTTCTTGTTGGCAAAAATGTGTTGATTGTATGGTTCTTATTTTAATTGATAAAGAAGTGTTTGAGCCTAGTTATAATGATTTAAAATTCATGCTTTGAAATCGCAATTACTTTTGCACCAACCTAATAAGTTGGGCTTTCCTAAAAGCAGAGCCTGAGACAATGATTCAATTAAAAGCAGTTTCCATGGGACCTGAAGCCAGACAGCACTGATAGAGAAATGAGAATATTAGACAAGGACAGGAAAGAAACTGGCAAAAACACATTATCAAGCAGGTTATAGCTGTGGGCCACTGAGGTTCGATCTTTCTGAGAAACACTGGAAGACAGTGTGGAATCTGAGTTGTCCTTCATGAGGGGCAGAAAATGAATGCCCCACATCCATCTGTCATTGACTAAGGGCTGTTGCAGGGATATAACTTCTGGGCCTGGCCCAGGGTAGGTGAGAGAAAGTCCACAGGCAGAGTCTAGGTGCCTGCATAGGACATGTTGGCAAGTATTGAAATCTGATGCCAAGAGGAATATGGATGTGGTGCCCACATCTACTAAGGTATTTGAAATTTATTTTTACATATGCTTTGAAATGGGGATCAAATTTTATATTTTTTAATATGAATAAGCAAGGTTTTATAATTATTTCCTGAATACTTTTTCTTCTCCTTCCCCTCACCCCCTCTATGAATTTCCATTTCTACTATAAACCAACCATCTATACACATATGAATATGTTTCTAGACTCTTGGATCTGTTTGTTTGGTCTATTGTTCTAATCTTTTGTTAATCCCACAGATTTTTTTTTTTTTATCTTTTTCTTCTGGCCTCTGTAGTTGCTGTTGATAGTTCTTGAAACTTCTGGTTGCTTTATAAACTTTCTTAAATGATGTGTAGTTTTATTAAATGGGCCTAAGAATGAGTCTTAATCCAGATCATTATGTTTATTCAAAGTGAGGAATCTAACTTTTCCTTAGTTATAAGAAAGTCTCAGCCAATATCTCCTAGAATATTGCTTCTCCCCAGTTCTAATAATAGTCATTCTGGAACACCTACTGATATATCTTGGACTCATCCTCTCACTTCCATTTCTCTAGTTCATATTTTCTATCTTTTTTATCAAAATTAGCTCCACTCTGAGTAATCTTACAAGTTATCTTCCAACACATAACATTCTCCAAAGTTCTATCTTAATGTGTTTTGCACTTATCCATTGAGTCATGAATTTAAGTGACTATATTTCTCACATTTATACATGATTTTCTTTTTCACATTTGCCCATTTAAATCTATAATTGCCTTTATTGAATCTATTATTCTATAGATACAATCATTATAAACACAAATATTTTGGATGTTTTAAAAAATAATGCTGTCATCTTAGGTTCATGTAGGTTTGAATTCTTTTAATTGTTGTTGGTGCATTGTACCCTCTAGTTATTTGTTTACTTATATGATTAAAATATTTTTTATGACCTTATCTCTAGTGAGTTTTTTTTCCCCTCTTGTGGAAGTCCCATACTCGAGTTGTAAAAGTATACCTATGAAGAACTTCTCTCAACAACCCAGTGATTTTATCAATCTGAGACAAGTTTTATATGTTAATTTCTCAGTTTAGCATCTATTACTCCACAGTTCATATAAAGTAGATTTCAATCTCCCCATAGCTGAGGGATCAATTTCCAGCCTGAGGCAAAGCAGATGAAAATCTTACTTGTCACTTCTCAGAGTCTGTAGGAAGAGAGTTTCTACCTTGTTTCCCCGAAAGTAAGACCTACCCATAAAATAAGCCCTAGCATGATTTCTAAGCATTTGTGCAATATAAGCCCTACCCCGAAAATAAGACCTAGTGAGGGGCGTGGCTACGCAGCACATCTGCACAACCCATGCATCTTCTCCAGGAGTGGTAAAGAAGATGAGCAGCCCTTCTCGTCTGCCCCATCGTGACAACTACTAGCCCAGAGGTGACCGGAAAGGTGCAGGTAGCCCCACCAACAAGGTCGGCTCCCCCTGTTAGGTCCCGGCCATCCTGTGCGTGCTGCAAGCTGAGACTTTGAGGGGAAAATAACACACCCCCTGAAAATAAGCCCTAGGGTGTCTTCTTGAGGAAAAATAAATATAAGACCGTGTTTTATTTTGGGGGAAACACGATATTTCCCTTTTAAGAGAGACCTTCAGGTTTTTCAGCTTTGTGTGGGGATCTCTTTCCAGCTCCCTGTTTGGTGCAGAGAGAGACAGCCTTAGCCCTGTGTGGGCACTGATATCTCGCTGTTAGCCCGTAGGGCCCATATCTGCGTCTATACCATTTGTACCCACTGAGGCATTGACTCACGCACTTAGAGCTCTGCCTCAGACCTTCCTCCTTCATTTCTACCACCAACAGATTTCTCTTTCTTTCTTTGAGTATATCTATGTATATAAAATTTGTTTATTACACTTTATCCAACATTTCTGTTTTGTGAGTCTGCCTCAGCTCACTCTGCCATGTTGCTGTAACTTCTAAAACATATATATATATATATATTTTAAAGGAATGCCTGCCACATATTTGGGGACCCTGCTGTGAAGAAATAGTCAGGGGATTTATTTATTTATTCATTTATTTATTTATTTATTTTTCTGGTAACTCAGGCAACAGAAGTTATGCTGGAATTTTCAGAATTTCTTTTCTCTTTTTATGGAGTTTTAAAAGGAGACAGTGAGAATGGAAGCCTCTTGTATTTTCCTTTCCTGAAAAATTCTTAATTCCGTTGTCAATGTGAAATGCCAGTGCCGGGGTGAAAGAAACGGTCACAGATGCCGGGTCCCTCTCTCTCGTTTCCACAAGAAGTCATGAAAATAAGCAAATCCATCATATCTCATAGGATATGTGCTACAAAGAAATCTTATTACTCCTGTGCTAGTCAGCCTACATTTTTTTCAATGGGGAAAAATTTTTCCTGTAAGTGTGAGTAACAGTGATAATCATATCTAGATCTGCTGATAAGGAATGCATGAATGAATCCTCACTACCTTAGAAGATTACTATTCATGGTTTATTCAGTTGTTGAGCATGAGGCGTTTTTCACCTAGTCCCTGGTTTTCTTCCCTCCCCAAAAGACTTGTGTAGTTTCTTCACATAGATGGCAGCATGTATGCAGATGTATACAAACAAACACACCCACTCAAAATGAGGAAAAGAAAGAGCATTTCTGTATTGTTGAGATGGGAGGAGTCATTTTGTTTTCATCTGAGTTCTGGTGTAAGATTGGGTTATAAGAGAGAGGTGGGAGATAACAGAGACGGGAGGAAAGACTGAAAGAGGCAGACTTAACCCTAGGTTGGACTTACAGTGTCTCATAGAAGGGAGGCTTAGGGTAAAAGGAAACAGACCTAATTATGTTTGACAAAATTACAGGAAATCAGTGATATGAAATAAGAGGACACAACTTTAGTTTTTAAAGCCTCTTTGACAGGCTATATCATAAACACGTGGTGAACATGGTGCACTCCAGTGTAGCAAACCCTTCAATGTTCCCAACATCCCACATGAAAATTACCAATTTAAAAAGAGTAATTTATTGACATGAGCTCTTCCTTATTCCTGAATAGTAGTAGTGTACACTGCTTTGAGGAGTTGTCCAGTTAAAAACAAATTTACCACAGGGTGACTACATTATAAATGAAAATATAGAGTTAGAAAAGAGGAAGATTTAATATGTTCACCAACCTTGACTTGCTCATAATTATTCACAAAGGAGGAAGGGAGTTGACATTTAATGAACAAATATTGGGTGTAAGACATCATCCTAGGTCATTTATAATGAGACAATAGATATTTAGAAAGATAATTAGAGTCTCCCCTCTCAATCCGGCCTCAGTGATCTGAAAACCACTATGCTCTTGGAGATTCATATCACATTCTGTTGAAATGGGCATTGGATGAAAACAAATCAAGGGTATCTGATTATAGTACATTTTGCCCTTTCATTTATTCACGTACTTATTCATGTGTTTTTTGTATTAAATATACTGACTACATTTAAAATATTTGAAAATATTTGAAAAGAAAAATTCCATAATTTGGTCACACTAACACAACTACTGTAAGAAAGCTTTTTATCTACATAAGGTATCTCTTTATAATGTTAAAGACACGAACATATTTTAATAGAAAATGTGTAAGGTACTCAGATTTTCTTTAACGTCCACCTTTGTTGCTTCCATTGATGTATATGTGAAATCGACGGCTACAGCAATCATTTACAAGGCTCACATTTGGTTCTTGGAAAATCTAGGTCATCTCTCAATATCAGGATGCTAAATTGCGTATAAAGCAGGTCAGCTATCCTACACTGCTGATTTACAGCACCGTGACAGCCTGCTATTTGCCTTTTAAGAGTTAAATTGTATCTGCTAATCCTAGCTTTTAAGCAGCTAGAACTGACATTGCTTAATTTACTTGTAACCCTTATAACAGACTTTTAGCAGAGGGTATTGGTCTTTGTACTGGATTGAAAACTGGAAGTCCCACAGGAAATTGACTAAAACTATTATCATAGTTAAGGTTGCCTATCATTCTAATTATAATTCACATCCAATAATGAACACCTTGTTCAATAATATTTAATTCAAATCATGATGCTGAGTATAAAATTACATATCGGGAGAATTCATTAGAAGTTTCAAAAGTAAGCTGAGTAAATGTGCCTCGGAGAATGTATTTGATGAATTTGTAAAAGTATTTAAATTAGATCTGTAAAGTATTATGAAAAATCCACAAGGGATGCACAATTAGGCGAATAAGCTCTTCAAGGCCAGGAGCTGCTGGGCATTCACTGCAAAATGCTTTCTGATATATTGTTTATGCAAAGCAGGAAGTGGAAGGGGGGAGCAGTAATATACAACAAAGCAGAAATGCAGCAGAGGTGATGCCAAAAGTAATTGAATAAAAAGTAAGTAATTCCCTCATAATTAGTTCTCTAGCCTTTGCCTACATATTATTCATATGTCACTGAAGTATTTTAATGTGGGACAAATGGTTATTTAATTTATGCATGTTTTATAAAGTCCATAATGTATGAGCTTCATGAAAAGCTCATTCATAACAAGATCTCTTTCAAACTGTGGTGTGTAGGTTAGACAATGCTGAATGTACAATCATGCAATTTATAACACTTAAACTGCTTATATCGTAGTATTTTATCTTAATACTCTGATGATGTATGAAAATTTTGTCCACTTTAATTTCTGTTGTGCTCGTTACCATCTAACCAGGGTAATTTTAAAATTAAGTAAATGTACCTGTTGGTTCGTTCATTCATTCATTTGTGCCTTCATTCGATTTGTTCAACATTTTATTGAACGGTAGCTGTACTTTAGATGCTGAGCTTGATTGGTGGTAAGGAACCAGTAAAAATCAAGAAGAGAAAAGGTCCATCTCCTAGTAGAGTTTGTATCCTAACAGGGGAGAGAGTCATTTTATAAATAGCCTCACTAATTTTGCAACGTTGAAAGATAAAATAAATTATATAAAGCAGGAGTCAGCAAACTTTTTTCTGCAAAGGGCTGGATAATAAATATTAGGCTTTGCCAGCCAGCCAGTCTCTGCTGTGTCCTCTCAACTTGGAAGTTGTGGGGCAAAAGCAGTGACAGACAACACAGAGATAAATGTACGTGGCCATGTCCTAATACAAGTTTGCTGACAAAACGGGACAGTCTAGATTTGGTCTGTGGGTTGTAATCTGCCAACTCCTGCTCTAAAAAAGAGAAGTATAGTCCCAGTAAAGTATAAAAAAGTGAATTTCCTCTAGAATGAGCAAGAGAGAGTTAGTGACACATTTACCAAGGAATAACACCAAAGGCAAGATGGGCGCAATTAGTGGGAAATTACTAGATGATATGTGTGAAGTAGTTGGTGCAGAGGACAGTTTAAAAGATATCTAGAAAGCCATAATGCAGGGGGTAAATGTCCAACCCACAAGGTTAATATTATTGTTTCCCACTTTACAAATGAGGAAACAAATGCTCAAAGAAGCAAATGACTTGCCCAGTGATTTGGTTCAGATTCCAATTTAAGTTGTTCTAATTCTAAAATCTTCCTTCCATTTTGCTACACTGACTCATTGTTTGTAAGACAAAGACAATATATAAGCATAATCCCTTTTCTCTTAGGAGTTTGTAATCTATTACAAACTCTTTTGGACTTATAGGGTAACATAAAATTTCAAACATATTTTTGGAAAACTCTTATTATTTCTTGATTTGAAAAAGACCAGGAATAGATTCATGAGGTATTGGTCACGGGAAACTTTCTAAAACACATTTGTTATTTTCCAAACTACCAGCTTCTATACACATAATATATCACAAAACAAACCTCATAGAGGGACAGAACCCTGTTGGTTATTTACAGTGGACCTTGAGCCCTAATGTCTGGGATGTGATTTATTGATTGCTATGAGGCAGAGCAATGAGAGATTTAAGGAATTGAGGTAAAAAGAGAAAAATAAGTATCTTTTGGCTAGCAGCAGAGTTAATACACTAGAAGAAATATACTTATCTTTTTTTTTTACTCTATGAATAATTAAATAAGCACGAAGTATAGGTGTGAGTTTGCTTGCTACTGTTTATATTTTACTTTCTCTTCTTAACCCTGGATCCAATAAATGCCTTATATATACTGTTTGGTCCTAACCCTAATGGACTACATGCTGTTTTAGTGTCCGAACAATTTTGTGAACTCTTTTTAAAGTGCAAGGTAAGAGTTTACTTCGAAATATAGTTAAGTAAAATATAATACAATGCCTAAAAAATGCAATAAAGAATGAAATAATTTGTAAATATTTATTTTCTGTAAGAGTTAAATGGCATTTGAATATAGTATCTTTAGTTGACACATTGCAAAAGAAGCATTATATCTTGACAGAATCAAGAAAATCCTGATTTCCATAATTAAATAAATGGAAAAGAAGACAAGAAAATGTCTTTTCCTTTTATAATGTACAAGCTGGCCTAAATACATGCCTTGAGTGAAGTTAGATTGACTTTAAAGCACATGCTCTTATTCAATTTGATCAGAAAGAGCTTAGATGGGTTTGGATACAAACTAGGAAAAGAGCCATAAATTCCAAGAATTGTCATTTTCTAGTTAATTCTATTCTGAAATGAGATTTTTCTTAGCTGTTAGGAAAGAAAAGGGCTATTAACTAGGCATTAACAAGCAATTTCCAGTTCAATTTTGCAGATAAAAATGTTTGATTAAAGATAGTGTCTGTAGATATTTAGAGGCGTTACTAAAACCAAATGTCAGACTTAAAGGGAATTTCTAATTAGCAATTTCCCCCCTTTCCACTACATTTTATTTTTTTTATGATATACTTAGAAATTTTTTTTAGACAGGTAGGGAAGAAGAGAAATGAATTGAAGTATTTAATGAGTGTTGATTTACCCAGCAAGAGAAATTGAAAACTATACTTTCATGATCTGCATTTTCTCTCCAGTTAAGAGGAAAATGTTCTCAAAGATCCTGTATGTATAAAATACAAACATACATAGAAATATTGATACGACAATATTTGTTTATATTAGAGAAATTTATTTTATTTTATTTTTCACATATTTACACTTCCAACTAAACATTTGGTTCAGACTGCTAATAAAGAGAATTGTTTCAAACATTGTTTTCTTTACAAAGATTGTTTTATTAACCTATAAACTGTTCAGTGGCCACCTGAGATATTTTTCAGTTGTGATAATGGAATGCCAATGATCTCTAAATGTCACTGCATTGTCCAGAAATTCTGATACACTCAATAATGCTTTGGGAAGCCAAACTGGCTTTGGAAAACAAACATACAAAAAGTTGCAAGTAGGATTTTCAGTCTTCAAGTATTTCCCCTGCACCTCATGATTTCCGTGAAAATTGTAAGAAATAGTCCTAAATATCCATGGCAAAATCTTTTATGACTTGAAACATAATATATAAAGCATTAATCCAGCAGTTAAAAATAACCTCTTTCTCAATAGGTTTTATCCCTCTATATTTTCATTCTCCATGCTTTCTGATAAGTTTATTTAATTGTATAGAGTTGGATTACAGTCAGGAATAATAGAATAATTAGCAGAGACAGTGAGCTACTCAAGGGTGGGTCCATGATATACTCATCTATAAGTAGGACTGCATGCCTCTCACCATACTTGGCACATAGCTGACATCAAACCATTGGTCACAGAATTAATGACTGGATGGACAACAGATGAGCATCCTTCATAATGTATTGAACCATTTAATTTTCTTGCAAGGTGGCTGAGACCTGAACTCTACTCCAGGCTAATACAGTGTTGTGTGTCTACTTATTTGTTAATTTTTGTTCTTGTTAGTCTGGTTGTATTGAACAGCTATTAGCTGGCATTATAATAATAATGATGATAACACTGGTATCAATAATAATGATGATCATAATAATAACATACTCTGTTTGCTAGAAATGGGCACAACCTGTCTTTTAATCTTGCAATGAATATTTCAATAGATAGAGTTGAAAATGTTTAAGAAATGATCTGTAATCAAACATTTTTGGTTTTAGTTACATTGCAGTCAAAAAGAGTTAAACTTTCTTTTGTAAATTTGCTAAATATGTGGCCAAAGTCAATTTCTCTTACTTTAAAGATTTTGTAGGAAAGTTGGTAAATGAAAACAATAAAATGACTCATTTCTTCCCTTCAAATCAAATCTTTAGTCACCAAGACCAAAGCACATACTGTGATTGTTGGATTTCATTATCTTTTTTCTTGCATATGAAAGCTGCAATAAGTCAATAAATCAATTTCAGATATGTTTCTATTCCTTTCTGTATTGCTGGGCTAGGTGACCAATTCCTATCCCTTAAATAAAAGCTAATTTCTTTGAGGGTGTATTGTCATAATCTAGTACATTGGTAGCTCCAAGGCACCACAATTCTAAGTATCCATATCCTGTATAGTCCCTATGACAAACTTTCACCAATAGAATGTATCAGAAGTGACAATGTGCTACTTCTGATGCTAAGCCTTAAAAAGTCCTAGCAGCTTCTATGTTTACCCTACTGGGCCCCTGAACTGTCATGTGAAGTGTCCTATCTATGCTATCTTGCTGGAGAGACTTTCATGGGACCATGGGAAGGGTCCACATGGAAGGTATAGGATAGAAGGGGAAAGGTCCCAGACACCAGTGGACTCATCAGCTAACTATGGTCACATGAATGATCACCTGCAAGAACAGCAGAAGAATCACCTTGCTGAGTTCAGCACAGATTGATAATTCATGATGAAATAAAATGTTTTTTTGTTTTAAGCCACTATGTTTTGGCATGATTTAGCATGATTTGTTATCGATAGATAACACAAACACCTATTAACAAAGACTTGGAGGATGAGTGGGAGTTAGCTGAGGAGTTGTAGGAAGTGAAAGCAAGGGATGCTACATTTCATTCAAAGGAAATAACTTATACATTATTCCTGGGTAGAAAAAGAGATCCATGTGCTTGAATAAATGAGGAAAGAAGGAAGGAAGGTAGGTAGGTAGGAATGACACAAAAGAAGAAATGGGGGGAGAGAGAGAGCACACAAGGACAAGCAAGTTGAATGTAGTGACAGGAAGGATGGCTCAATATGAAACTGGGAAATAGTGAGATATCAAGTGGAGATGTCAAGAAGGGTGTTAGACATATTTTTTTCTGTGTTCAGAGAAGAGGTCTGGAGTGGAAATACATATGTCGGTGACACGTATGTAGATAGCATTTAAAGCCGCTGAGATTGAAAGAATGCCTTAGGGGAGTGTGTGAAGTATAAAGCAAAGAGGGTCCAAGCTTAAGCACTTAAGAACTCCCTTTGTTGGTAATTAAATTGAGAAGGAGGAGGAAGGGGAAAAAAGTGAGCCAGAAGTACGAGGAGAACTAGAAGAGTGTGATCCCACGAAAGCCAGGAGAAAAGTTGTCAGGAAGATGCAAGTTGCTTCTAACAGGTCAGATGGCCTGAAAGCAGGAGTTTGCACTGGATTTAGAAATACAAAGTTCAGTGGTGACTTTTAGCAGCAATGGAGTGGATCCAGTAGAGAATGGAGGGGATGATAGGCTGGGGGTTGGGGAAGAAGAAGCAACATGAGTGGATACATCTTTAAGGCATCTACCTATGAAGGAGGTAGAAGACGTATGTCAGAAACTAGAAGGGTAAATAGGGATAAGGAATAATTCTTTAAACATTCAAAATATTAACTTTAATGTTGCTGGAAAGAATTCAGTTGACAGGAAGAGGTCAAAGATGCAGGACAGGACTGGGAGGGAATATGCAATGAGATAAATCATGCCGAACACTGGTGGGGAGACCGATCTTCCTCTTATTAAGGTTGTTCTCTGATTCAAGAACCTTCCATGACTCCCAAAGGCTACACATGGCTCTTGCCTTGGGCAGGTGCACTGACTGCCTCGCTGCTCTGCCAGAAAGGCTTTTCCCCCAGATTTCTGCAGGGCTAATTCATTCTTCTCCTTCCAATCCTTTTTCAAATGTATTCCTTCTCAGAAAGTCCCAACCTGGCCACCCTATGTCAAATTGCCAACTGTCCCTCTCTCAAGATTCCCAGTTTCTCTCACTGGATCTGCTTATTCTCTTTTCCATTGTTTTGATCACAAATCGTGATGTAATAAATTAGCAATAACAGCGGTAATATCCTTATTTGTTATGTTTGCTGCTTATTTAATATCTCCGTCCCCATGAGAATTTAACCTCCACCAGGGCGGTGACATTTATCTGTTTTCTTCACTGATGTGATCCTTCTGGTTTCGGACAGATTTCTCCACTCCTTTCAGAGCATTGGAGACCCTTCTGTGTGGCTGTCAGGAGTGTGTGTTTGTCTGTGAGTCAAGGGAGGTGAGATAGGTTTGCACTAAGGGTTTATAAAGGGTTTTCCAATTTTAATCATTTATTTATTTATTTATTTATTTGTCTGACATGGTTTCTCCAACCGTTTCTCATCATCTTCTCCAAAGTCCACATTCCATTTCCACTCCCTGGCTTTAGGCTTGCAATCCCTACCCACCCCACACTAGGCTCCTGTCTCCCCTCCATCTCTCATAACCCATCTGCCTTCAAAGGGTAATATAGCCCATACTCACAGATATCTTCCGTGGACTATTTTTTTATAGAAAATTGGAACTGCAGAGTGCATCACCTCATGAATCTCTCACATGGGCCTAATACACCTTCCACATTTTATATACTGCCTCACCACCAGGATGCTTATATTCCAGAGCACATGAGAGAATCCTAAAATATAAGCCTTATTTGTTACTAGGTACCTCAGTAAAATGATATTCATATGTTTAGAAAGGCTCTTCCATCACACCTATAAACAACTGTTTAGTTAGACTATTGTGTGTGTTTCTGTGTGTGTGCAAACGAGTGTGTGTTCTATAAAAGCTCCAATGGTCATGTTAACCCAGCTTTTAGCCAAACTGTGACTACCATGCTATCAAAATAGGCAGAAGTAATCACCATTTGTCTTCTCTCACCTGAGATAGTTCCAAAAACATCTCTCTCTCGTGCCTTAACAGATTTCCTCAGACCTCAGAGTCTCCTATTTATTTCTCTAATATATGCATGAATTTATTTCCAAAATAACAAAAACTGAGTACCTAATACTGGATCTTGGATCATACCACTTTCCTCATCTTGGCTGATCTTGTTATTTTCTGACAGTCTAGGTTAGAAAGATAATGACCAATCTTTGTTCCAATGTTGCTGTAAAATGTGTGTGTGTGTGTGAGAGAGAGAGAGAGAGAGAGAGAGAGAGAGAGAGAGAGAGAGAGAGAGAGAAGAGGAAGAGAATGAGAGAGAAATATATTAATTATTATAAAGTTCTCTCATAGTATATATAACCCAATCTAAAAATCTAAAAGAATGGTCAGGCGAGGAACCCATTGACTGAGATCCACAGCTGTTCTTGACCCAATGCAGACAGGGATTCACAGCTCAAACCCAGCCTCCCTTTTCCTGACTCAAGCTAGTACACTGGATCAGGCATGCCTGACTTCATTTAAACAACCTTTTTTTTAAAATTAAAGGCATAAAAGTAGAAATAATTTATTTTGAACCTTTCTTTTGGGGGAAGAAAAGGCAAACTGTAATAAAAAGAAGAAAAAAGAAAGAGGTGAGGATGGCGATAAACTTCTAGGGAACCATTTATAAAATAAAAATGGAAATTAGAAAATGTGTGCAAAGTGTAAAACTGCAGGGAACAGTACAGCCTAACAGCAGAAATGGAGGAAAGGCAAATCCAAGAGCTTTCCCGCAGGCATTGGGGAGGAACAATTCACCAGGGGGCATGAGGTTTAAAGGAAATACGTGTACCTGAGACCCTGAATACACTTGTTCCCGCAGGAGGGCGACCCATGATCACAGAGGAGGTAGATGGGGTAGGGGACTTTCTCTTCCAATTTGAGTAGGTTCGTTGTCTAATGAAAATTTCTGGCCAAGGAATAAATTTTCTCATAGAGTTGAGAATGTAATTTTTGAAAATAGTTATGTAATACATCAAAGCCTTTGGGGTGAATTTGCTGTTTGTAGGAAGTGCTCAAGTACCAACCACAGGGTTATGGTTTTATATATCTCTAACTGGGTCCTGCTCTTTGTTGACTGTTCAATGAAGGCATCTTCTGAAAGGTGAGCAGAAAGAGCTGTTTGCATTTTTTTGGCAATGGTGAAGTGCCACCCGGGAGGAACATTCCTGGGCAAGGGGACATGTGCTGCTCACACTAACCAGACCTCATGAAAAACCGAATCTGACCCAATGAGAGCTCTGGTTGCTAACTCTCAGTAAGTCCAAAGGAATGGCCCAAAGAGGGCCTGCCCTGAGCTCCAGGGGAGTGAGTCCTAAAAAGAAGCCAAGGAGTGTCTGCTCCTTTCCTTTTACACCTTCTGTTCTCTTAGAGAAATAAGATGATTCGGTAAGCTGTGAGGCCTGTGCCTGTTTTACTGAAAGAGCCAGACTCGGGAGTGTGCAAGAGTAGAAAACAGCTGAGTTATGCTCCCTCCCGCCGGCACCCGTTCCAGTGAGTCATTCTTCCACACCCACGGACAAACGTTGAGCCAAGTCTTTTGGTTCTTCTGGTCACCTTTAGGCTGTAAACAAACAGTGTCACATCCGATCTAAAGTGAACTTTAATTTCTCATTTGGTTTGAAATTTCCCCCTTCCCTAGCTCTGGCCCCACTCAAGATCTCAGGAAAATGTGTTGGGCACGGTACTATACTTGGGTTTTCTCTGTCATGCTCTTGCACTCATCCTTGTACTGCACGTGATGCCTTTTGGGCTAGAGGCGGGAAAGGAAAGAAGCAGAGGTGACCTCCCACCATGCTGTCCTGTTTGGACAATGCCCACTGTGGTAGCCTGGCTGTGACTCCCTCCTCAGTCTTTCCTTAAACATCCCACGTAGGCTATTTCACTTGGGGTCTCCAACTCCTGGCAGGGTACCTTTTGAGCAGGTCCCTCTCAGGCATAGCAAGCTCAGCTTCCTTCTAGCGTGTTTACGGTACCGTGACAAATTTGGGAACTGCGGGCAGCTGCCACTGCTGCTCTCTCTTCTCATTGTGCCAAGGTGGAGAGCTTCAGCAAGCCCTTTGTCTAGGCAAGCCTTTCCAGGGAGCACTAGCCTCTGGGCCCCACAGACTTCTGGAAAAAACAGGCCAGTATCTCCAATTGCCCTCTCTCTGAGCTCTGTTTTGGGCCCTTAGAAGAGGGAGCACAGAAGACTTATCTAGATCAGCAAGTGTCCTGCTGGGGAAAATGAAATTGCTTCTCCTGACAAGTACCCCCACTCGTGAGCTTAGTTCTCTTGAAGGTCTTCCCATTTGACACAAGATGAGGCAAGGGGCAGCTTTACCTCCCACCCCAGTCCTTTATGTGCAAAGGAGAGTGATACACACTCCAGCAACTCTTTCCAGAGAAATCTCGGTACCCGTCTTCAGCCAGTCCCTCTCCTGCTTTAGCTTGAAGTGAGCGATGGACTAGGTCGCCCACCATTGTATACCCAGCTTTGTGTCCTTGGCCAAAATCCCCAAAGAAGGAAAGGCCCCTTCACATTCTGCTGTGTTCACTCCAACACATTAGGAGAACACAGAAGGGAGAGATGCGTGTAGCTCCCCGTCTCCAAGGGCTTCTTGGCTGGGGTGAAACTTAAACGTAGAAGTTGAGTCTGGGTGGGTGGAGATGTGAAGGGAGGGTGTGTGGGGTGTGAGACCTAGTGTGAGAAATGGCACGGATACGGGAGTGGGCTGGAGAAGATTGCGTGGATGCAGTGAGGTCAGATTAAAGAGAATTCTGCAAGGCCAAGTGAGGACCAGTAGTGGCAAATGAGGAGCCATTGTGCTTTTGTTGGCAGGAAAGTGACCTGAGAAACACAGCAGCCTGGGAAGGTGACTGAGAGCTATGCGAGGGAGATAGTTAGTGGTGTTTCTCACCCTGCACTTTGGCACAATCCCTTTGTATGATACAGTTTTATAACATTGATAGAAAAAATAAATGGGCCCCCAGCTAAAGGTGACTGTGAGGAGTGGCCACGTGGAGAGCCATGGACAGGACTGGGAGATCCATGAGGGACGAACCTTGTCTGTCTTGTTGACAGATGCCTCCCAGGTGCCTTGAACACTGCGTGGCCAAGGAGCGATAGTCAACAAATATTGACTGAATTATGGTGAATGGATTTGGTGGCTGGAGGCTGGAGGCTTAGGCATCAATTAAAAGGCTATTACAGTGCTAAAGGGGCACCCGCTGAAGGTCTCAAAACAAGATTGGATGAATATTGGAGAAGTGAGCGAAGCATAGAAATAGTTTCATTCTTCAAAGACTTATATTATTCAAAGAAAGGTGGGAAAGAAGATTAATGTGAGAGTTTATGACAGAAATAGAAATAGCAGAGACAATATTGAAGCAGGTATATTTTACAGGTAGGGACGTGATTAGATTACAAATGGGGTAATTCAGGCTTAAATATGAGGACCTGGGAAACATGAATATAGAGGCCCTTGAAACCAGGAATTCTTTCTCTAAAAAGTTATTAAGGATTGAGCCTAAAGAAAGAAGAACAAAAACTAAGAAAAAAGCCAGCTTTTATTTTGTTAGCTGTGTTCATTGGACATTCACTCTGCATCAAAAATTGTATAGTGGTTTTTAAATATACTGGCTGATTTCATCCTCATGATAAATTTGCAGTAATGATGAATGTTATACTCTTTGTTCAGATAAGGCCGTGAATATTTTGTCCAAGGTCTATGGCTACTAATGTTCGGCCCCAGGCAGTCTGCCAGAAGAGTGTGTACCCTACTTACTGAACTTGGCCACACTTGGCAGGTGGAAGGAGTAGGGGAGTTAGGGCAGGAGGAGAAGACCCAGTTGCAATGGAAGAAAAATACAGAATAATTCAAGTTGTGTTCACAGAGAGTTACAAGGAATAAAATATCAGATGAGTCACACACACACATATATACAAAGTCTATATATTAGAAATAGGCAAGACAACTATCTGACATTTAGGGGAAAAAATCATTAAAATTTGGATGGAATTGGAATCAAAGTTCTCATTCAGCTTAAAAGAAACACAATCACAGATTACAGTTAACATATTAGGATGTGTTCGGTACAGGGAAAGAAGACTACAGAAACCTATTTGGTGAACTCCTCTCAAAGAAAAGCTCTTGACTCTGGAAAAGGATGACAAACAGATGCATATGAATATGTTTTGAGTGGCAATAAAACGTTAGAGTGTGAATCATTTTTATAATTTCTCCTTTTTAGATGACTTTTTAAAGTTAAACAACTGCAGTACTGGTTCCAATCACATTGGACTAGAGGACTTCTCAGCGATCCAAAAGCACATCACTTCTCAAGTTTTTTGTTGCACTCATAAAAAATTAGCAGGGTGAATATACCATCTTGAACTCTAAGGGAAAGCACTGCTGCAATGATCAACTCTAGGTTTACTTATGCCTTCCGCCATTCTTTCAAAACTGTTGGACCATCTTCTTTGGCCAGGCACTGAGATAAATGTGAGAATTATTAATTATTAAGATTAGTCACTGGTCTTTTACAATTTTGTATTTATGCACAGAGTATTTATTGGGTAAATACTACTATGCCAGTATGTTAGTTCAAGTCTTCAGAGAAGCAGATGCCCATATGGAATAATATATGCAAAGACTTTATTAGGAGAAATGCCTGTGAGGGAAAACGGGGAGGGAGCAGAGAAGCTTGGGAGTTTCAGAACAGGAAGTTGGTGTTAAGTCTGCTCCGGAGTGAAGGGGAGAGGGGAGGGAGCACCGTGCAGTCTGAAGAGGGCACAGCAAGGCTGCCAGTAGTTCTGAGTCAAAGTTCTCCAAGCAGGGAGAACTGGCTCACCTTTGCAGCCCTCTCCGTCACTGGCTGGCATCCACCAGCAGGAAGCATGTCCCTGGGCCGAGGCTGTGCTGGCCCCCAGAGCTCAGCAGCGGGGAGCTTGGTCAGTTACGCTCCCTGCAGTTGATCCAAGAGGCCCATTCTCATGGCCACCGCGACCACGTTCTGCACGTTGAAATTTAGCAAGTCTAGATAAGCCATGCCCACTCATTGTGGGAAATCAGAAAACACACAAGTAAACGATATGGTTTCCTTGGTTCCTTCCCCTGCTTTAGTCCAAATTTACTTGCCTCCAAATTATCTTTGCAGAATGCAAAGCTCAGCACTTTGCAGGTGGCTGCTGCCTCCAGCAGGATATCTGTGCTCCCTTGATCGCAATTCTCTAGAGCCTTCCCTTTGCCAGAAGTTGCCTGCTACTGTTCTTTACTCTCCTCTCTCCTCTGTCCACGAATTTCTCATCACTGAGCTTTTGAGGCTTAAACAAATGTTGCCTCCTCTAAGAAGCCTTTTGTTCCTCCCTCCCTCCTTGTTAGCAGTTACCTTCCTCTGCACTCCTGTGTCGCCCTGTAATGACCTCCAGTGTCTGTGTGCTTACTTGGTATCCCCCACCTAGGACAGTGAGCTCCTTGAGAGTACGGACACAGTTTATTTATCGGATTTCCAGCACCCAGCACAGTGTTGACGTGTTAGATGCTAAATCACTGGGTGATTACTAAACAAATGAATGGGCATGAGCATGTATGCTCCTTGCCAGCCTAAGTCATGCTTTGACTTTGGCTGGACTTTGTTGCATGGAATGTAGGGAAAATGTATCATTTGGTGATGGTGGTTATTATTTCATCTGTGAAATAAATTATCCTGGTTATTATAGTTTGCAGCAATGGCGAACCTTCCTGAAAGAAAAGCAATGTTGGTATACCCCTCTGCACTTTAGGTCTGCAAAGTGCTTTGCTATCACATTTCACCCAAACCCTCCCAACATCCCTTTGATGACTTAAACCTCGTCCAGCCGAGACCCTGTGAGTCCAGGCTCCTCTGTCGTGGTGAACGGTGACTCCCGCGGTGCCGGGGAGGAGCCCGATACAGACAGCAGTGAGGCGACTCCCTGAACCCCATTGTTGCAAATGACAGAGCCAGTAACGGAGTTCACAACCTAGTCTCCTGTCTTCCTTACTCTACCTGCCGAGTCAGGATTTTCCTCCATGCCCTGAATGTTAAGTAACAAAACTAACGATATGAATGTTTCATACCGACCAGAATATTCATGGTACTCACCGACCAGAATATTCATGGTACTCGCACACTCAGCCCAGAGCCACCAGGTAAGAAAACACAGATGGGAAGTGAGTGAGGCCAGGCAGATGAAAGCACGGTCCTGTTTATGTGATTACCAGGGAAAGCCTGTGCTATACTCACACAGATTTTTATTTAGGACTTTTCAAAAATTTTTGAATTTCTTTAAAAAATAGAGCCCTTTCTTTGTTTCTTGTTTATCTATTTGGCAATTGTATTTTACTTAAGGGCTCTATTCAATTGCCTGAGTCTCCCCACTCCACTCCACTCCACCCCACTCCTAAATAGAGCAGAGCCCATCATATCTCTCCATGTTAAAAAAAAAAGAAGACTATACCTGCTTGATTCTTTAATATACTGACTGCACGGGTAATTGTGATATGAATGTATTCAACAGGCAAAGAATTTTCTTTGGGAGGAAATTAATGATACAACATCATGGTATGTTGAGTGAACTTAATTTATTCATTATATTACTTTCTCTCTTAACAGGGATAATTTAAAGTCAATAGTAGTTTCATTTTAAAACCTGTGAATTCTCAAATCTTCTAATTTAATTATGAAATTGAAAGAGATGTCAAATCATTTTAAGTTTACATTTGTATAAAGTAAATAATGTGCACACGACTAGGGTAATAAATGACATAATCTCTCAAGTATTTCTAATTAACTTCATTCTCACATTTTAATTCTTTCCTCTCAAATTGTACAATCATTAATATCATATTTCTAGGATAATAGTATCTGTTAGCACATGTATATTTTCTCCATCCCTGCTCCTAAAAACTAGAAGAGCCAGGCTGTTCTGTTATAAACTTTTATTGGCAGGGGTTCATAAGTCAGCTGTAAAATTTCATGCTGGGCTGCAATTCAGTGCACAAGCCCTATGCCCTGAAGAGCTTATGTTACTACAAAAACAATTGTAAAAATCCATTTTTTTTTCTCTTTTTAGGTGGGCCAGAAAAATGGTAGAGTAAGAAATATGATCCTTTAAAAAAAAAAAGGCACTTTCTAAAAATAAAAGTTGATGAATGAAATGATCTACTCAGCTATCACCCCTCACCTATCAAATGGTCAGATGATAGCAATGGAAAATTTACCCTTATAACAGGTACAACTTGCTCCATGGTATTCAGTACAAGAAATGTCACCATTCTTTATTTTTCTAAGTCAGATTATATCCAATGTGCAGTTGCAGTCACCAGGTTGACATGAAGTCCAAAAACAGTCAATTTAGGGTACTGTCTCCCTGCACTTGGGTGAGGGTAGAACTCAGGGGCTTATGCAGTCCAGAAAAACAGCAAAGGGCACAGAAATAGATACATGGTTGGCTTCGATCCTTGCCCAGGAAGAATCACCACATTTGACACTTGTGCCCAGCTCAGTAACAGGAACTTTGAGAAGGTTCCAGTGCTTATGATTCCAACCTCATCGGAGGTTCCTAACCCTCAAGGGTCCCCGAACACCTGCACTCACCCACACAGCCACACACACCTCTCTCATGTCTCTCTTACTTCCTGTCCCCTAAATTTCCCCTTTACCCAGTTTCCAGTCTGTGTGGAACCAATAATACCTTGATAGATGTCTGTTTGGGGAGTATATAGGTTGATTCTAGAATTCTCCTCTGACTCTAAGCCATGAAACCATCATTTATTTTTATCCTCTTTTTTAAATCTTTTATCTTTCATTCTACTTCAGGAAAAAAAAAAAAGAAGCACCAACTACATATTTTGTTTTAATAAAATCACCCTATTACATAAACAAGCCCTATTTTACTTTAACATTCTCAGCACTGGATAAGAACTTATGAGATATGCATTGTGGTTTTAAAATGACAACTACTTAGCCCCTGTCTTTGTGTGACTGAAACCCTGATCTCATTTGCTTCATTTATAAAGTGATAAGTATGAATTCTTTAATGCCAAAATAGAATGATATTCATCCTACAAAATTTCTCCAGTCCCTAAAATTCTAAATTTATGAACTACATACAATAGAGCCCAATAATCTCTGAGTTTTGTGGGGTTTTTTGCATTCAGTGTTTTCATATCTAGAGATTTTTTTATTACACAAAATTTGAATGCAATGTATTCAATATTATTTTTTATTTTGATGGTAATCTTAAGGTCCTTCTTCTTAAAGAAACTAAATCAAGAAGTCAAAGAAGAAGAAAGTGATTTTGTAAGACTTTTGGAAGATTCAAATATATGGGTAATGAATAGGATATATTATCCCTTTGAAGAAAGACCACAATCTTGATAACATTCCATTATTCAGGTTACTGCGTTTTCATGTCAAAAATACATGAGCTGCTCAGAGAAATATGTAAAAGTGAACATGGACTTTCTCAAAAGCTTTGATGTAACCCTTTTCTTCTACCTTGGGAACTTAATACAAATCGGCCTCAGCATATCCATGACAGCTGCATGTTAATTTTGCAGGTTCCCCTCTCTTTGGGACTGATGTGCCAACCTGCAAAGGAAACCTTCCCCAAAGACCAGGCTGTTCATTCATAATTTGGAACTTAAAGCTGTTGATACTTACCCCTACTTAATTAGACAGTGCACCTTTCAATGTCATGCTAATTTCAAAAGAGATAGATTGAGAGATAAGAGCAAAGAGGAAGAGAGAGGGAGATAGAGAATTCAAAAGTCTGAGGTGCCCTTCAAAAACTAAAAGATGGCACATGGCACACGTTAACATTAATTTATCAGATTGAATCCTCAAGTGTCTGGTCCATGATCATTTATCAGTGATAAATGACAATGGGCCACTAGTAGCAGCACCTGAAGCACAGCTGCTATTAGCATGCGCCCTAGCACACCTTTAAACAAGAAAAATGCTGAGATAGAGCAGCACCGAATGAAGGTAGTAGAGGTAGCTAAGAATGGTAGATGTCAGTCTGAGAGGCAAGAGTAGGTTATCAATAGTGGAAAATTTTGATTTGTTCCATCATTCGGTCTTTCAACATGATGGTTTATCTCTATATTTAATCTCCTGATCTTCTGTCTACCAATGCCCAGAACAGTGGGGAAAAGTGCAGGCTGAGGACAGTGGTGGGTGTCTTCTGTTGGCCCCTCCACGTCCTACCAACACCTCTCTCCCTCTGGCCTTTGCCCCCAGAGGTGATTGTGAACGGGTGCCCCTGGGTTTGCTGTTGGGCTCGGCCGATGAGCAGCGCCTGCAGCAGATGGGAAAGATCATCCCTGTGCAGAGATTGCAAACACTCAGCTGGCCCCCTCCCCACAGCTGCTGCAAATGATCCGACTTGCGTGCGCCCGCTGCGTCTATTGGGGTCTTGACTGACACAGGACTAGGGAGGCTTTCTGGAGGAGCCGCAGGATGAGTTACATCTTGAAGGAGTTAGGAGTGCACGGGAGGACAGTTTGGAACAAGGAGCAAAGGGAAATGGGCGTTTCAGTCGGAAAGAGCAAGGAGTGCAAAAAAAATAAAAAAGAACAGGCTGGATTTAGGTGACAATAAAAGCAGAGGATTTACTGTTTAAGGGTGTATAATGGGCTTCTCACGTATGGTTGGTCTTTCAAGACGTATTCGCCTATTAGCAAGTTCTTCTGTAGTGAAAATATCAAACTACCACCCTTTTACCTTTATGTGACATGACGTTGAGCAACCTACAAAATTACCACCAGATGGCGCTCGCGCAGTAACTTTGCGGCACCAAGGAACAGAATGTTAAAAAAGCGGAATTGGAAATATTACTGTCAAACAGATGTTCTTGTCTTTGATGCTGTGTCTAAGTTAAGGTAGAAATGATGAGGTCGAAAAGGCTAATAAATTTATTATGTGGTGGAAAAGTTATTTCTCCTTGCCCATGAGACAGAAAAGCCATTATTTTTAAAGTATAATGCTAGCTGTGCTTTGTTCACTGTGACACCAAATTCTCCTAATCCTCCTCATACTTTTATTATTCTTTGTGTGATACGTGTCTTTGGCTATGAGTAAAGAAGAAGAGATTATAGTAGTTTCTGTAAGATGACTGCTTAAGAGTTCAGTACATTTAAATAAATTTGTCGCAGAAAAGAATGCTTTGGACACTGATCATCCAACAGTGAATAAAAAATGTAGACAGAGCATTAATGCAAAGGCAAATGATGTGCGAGAATGGCACTGCCCGTAAACAAAGCAGACAGTTTGACAAAAGTGTTTTTTCCCCACTTTGATCAAATAGACTAGAGCATCTTTGTATCCAACTTGTCAAAGTGCTGAATCTGTTTTCCATCTCTCTTTACTTCTACCTTCACCCAATCCCCGCCATCCTTTCATTCAGTCTCTTTCTTGGAAAGAAATAGGTTGTTAGTAGACTGGCGCCGATAGTGCCTGATTCTGCAGATAATGAGAAACGAGACGGAAATGTCTTGGGCTCTTATTCTTTTCTCCCATCCTCCTCTTCCCCAGCCACAAGGTCCACAGCAGACATTCCTGGGTAGGTTCTGTTGCAGGGAAGGGGTGCCAGGGAGAGAGAGTGGGCCAGATGACTGCCCAGGCTGCACCCCTCACCCCTGGATAACCAAGGCCAGGCCCAGGCTCTGACGCCCAGAAACTTGCTAACTTATCCAGTATCAGATGTTAGATTTATGTGCACAGCTGTGAGTTTGGGGAATTATCAGGCAAAAAAAAAAAAAGGAGATTGAGGAAAGAAAAAAAAGGAAGAGAATAGCATATGCCAGGAGATTCACATACATGACCTCAGGCATTATTAATTAACCCGAGAGATGAAGTTTGTCATCCCCATTTTACAGATGACTCAGATGGATGGATGTGGAGTTCAAGGGATTTCTATAACATCTTCAGTTTCAAAGAAACAGAGGCCAAATTTGTATGCTAGTTAAAATCTCAAGTGACTGATGCAGAAGTCAAATGAGGAGTGAATAAAATTGAGCTCTTCTTTCTCAAAGCTCACCCCTTCTGGTGAAAAAGTATTTAGAAAACTGAGTTTGTGACCAAAATGTATCGAGTGTAAGCAAGAATTTATTGTGAAGAAGGACATTCTGTCCAGATGTTGGAGTAGGCCAGTGATCTAAATGGGCTGACGAGAAGTAGTGACACTAATCATGTCTGCTGGGAGGAGCCATGTCCACAAGCACGTATCCTGGGTGGGTAGCACATGGCCCGTGCAGGGACCTGTGTTTTGTGTAATGCTCTGCTGTCACTGTCTTGAAACTCTTACTAATTTCTGAACACAGGTACCTACATTTCCATCTTGTTTTGGGCTCTGCAAATTATAGAGCTCGTTCTGATGGTACATTTTCTCTTTTGACCATTGCCAGATAAACAGACTCTTACTGGTCCTTCGTGGCCCATTTTGGGACTTTTCAGACAGCCCCCGAGAAAATTCTGTTAGCAAGTTATTTCCTCAGACAGACTGGCTGGAATGCAACAATTAGGTTGTAGCTTACATTACTGTTCTTTAAATAGCTGCTTCCTTTTTTTGCATTTGACAAATCCACATTGAGCACCCGCTCTGTGTAAGGCACTTGCCAAGTCTAAGGTGATTTCCCAGTTGCTTTTAGCACCATTCTTCAACCTTCTCTAGCAGAAGGGGAGCTTCCTTAGCTTGCTACTCGAAGCCATTCTGTGTTCCTACTAGATTTCCCTCTCTGAGAATGACCTTTTATGATCTTGTCGCTCAGCACTGAAGACATCTTATTAATTCCCCTTTGTACTGCCTACAATTACCACCGACGGCAGGGAGCTACTATTCTGCCATCTGAGAAATGAACCCCTATGGAAATTGCCATCCTTGCCCAAGGCTAACAGAGTTCTCTGGCAGGTCCTGGTGGACTTGTGAAATATTAAATATGTTCCATATTCTTTGTACATTAAAAAGTCAAATCTGAGAAATCTCCTTATGTATTAAGTATCTGTGTCTACATGATATTACACTCAGCACTGCACAGAGGGCTTTAGCTATAGTCTTCTTTCTGTAGCATCTGTCAAAAGTAGAATACGAGACTAAAAATATCTGTATGTAAAGATAGTGTACACAAGGGCAGAAAAGGGAGACCACTGGGCAATGCCAAACATTGTTCCATGCGCGTGGTGTCCATTTCAAGAAGGAGTACATTAGCAGAGCAGTGAGGAGTGAGAGAGCCTTAAGTGGCTAATGCTCACACCGGATGGTACAGAGAGAAGCTATTAGACCTTTTCCAAATAGTTCTGGAAGACTGTGTAGAGGAGGTGGGATTTCATGAGCTATTTGGATGATGGAAGAGAGATAAGTTGGCAGACAGGAAGAGAGAGCACTCCAAGAATATGGCACAGTTTGGAAAAGGCTCATGTGGAATGACTAGGTGATGGAGATATGGAGCCAATTGGCTTGAACTAAGTGGGGGCTCATTCCAAGGAAGGATTTCAAATTTGACTCGAAACAAAATAATGACTTTCTGTGGCATTATTATGACATCTAATGATAAGTTTTTGAACCCAATGTATGCTACACAAATCAAGACTCAGGTCATAGAATTCCTAGGAAAATAAGTCTCCTGAGAAATAATAAAGTTGTCCAATGTGAGAGAGTGAACGGGATGAGCTGCCCTCAGGGGCAAACCCAGCTAACCCCACCTTCTCCACTCCATAGAGAAAAGAGAAGAAAGCAATCAGAATTGCTCCTGTAGAAGGGAGAAGGGCCTTTGGGAGGAAGGCCACTGTCTACACCTACCACATGATTGACTTCAAACCCTCAGTATGAAGGTGTTTAGTCACTGTTACATTTGAAAATGGCAAGAATATCTGCTGCTTTTAAGAAGGTCATGCATTAAATGAGGAGAGAAATCATGTCCATTTGAAAAGTTACATAAGAAAAAATAGCAAGAGCTGTCACGAAGCTACACCCCTACCTGCCAAATGATTTAATCTGACAAATGTGGGGAAGACCATATTGCTTTAGGCTGGAAAGACCTTCAGGAAGGGTTAGTATAAGGGGTGTATCTTGAAGAAGGAGTAGAAATTAGAGAATTAAACAGGCAGGGCAGAGCACCATGGGAAGGCACAAAACCTCAGAGGGAAAACATGGTGGCCAGAAAGCGTGAGTCATGCTAGAAGGGCCTCACCGTCCCGTCCAGGGCAGAGGCTCCACTTGGATGTGTGAGGGAGGGCAAGGAGGCAGGAGAGGAGGTGGGGGCCTCATCAATGATGGGAAATTGGGCTTATTTCCTCTGTCGTCGTGCGAGATGAAAGAATCCGTAAATGGCACTTTTTTGCCCAAGCTAAAAAAAAAAAAAAGTTCATATTTTGAAAACTTTCAATAAGTTTTTTTTTTTTTCCCCTTCCCTAATACAATGTTGAATTGCCAGTGCATAGCAGAGGTAAATCATCCGCCCTATACGATGATTTTGATAGCACCATCTGAAGAGCTACCAGATAATTTGTCTTTGTGAAGGGCCGTAAGCATATTCTTGAGCTCTGCTACTGCTACCGGAGCAAGCACCTTGCGGAAGGGCTCTGGAGTGCATCATTTGGCACGTCCCGCTGCTCTGGCCATCTGCTGCACCTTACAACGTGGTCTGGCAATCCAGGAGATGGCACGGGCAGCCCAGCAATATATCCATATGTTATTCTCCTCCTCCTCGCTCTCGAACAGAGCAGCCATCTTCAAGACACCACCAGGAATCCCACGTCACGTGACTTCCTTTGTCTCCTCCAGCCCAAAGGTATCCACATTTATTTTAAAAGGGCAGAAACCAACAGCCAGTCAATCTGAACAAAAACGTGTGCAGATATCATTGAGTGAAGAGTTAGCCTCAGAAAATGGGAGAGGGGACGCACACTCAAAAAAAAAAAAAAGTGCTCATGGGAGACTAATGATGAATGCTCATGGGTGACACGGAGGACGGTTCCCTGGTGTAGCAGAGATGCATGTGAAGTTATGATCAGCGTCACCGGTTTTTGGGCTTACATATAAGATTGCGTCATCTCAAGTCTGGCCACGTGGGGTGTGGTCCACGGACCGGCAGAGCCTGCATCGCCTGGGGGTTTGCTAAAAATGCAGAATGCAGGGCCCCATCCCAGACTACGGAGTCAGAAGCTGTGTTTCTACAGGATCCTCGAGTGATTCGTGCACACACTAAAGTTCGAAAGGCACCAATCTGAAAGAGGATGCTCCAAAAAGCTTCTGCCTATATACTTTCAACTATTCTGGGCAAATAATGTTGATGCAATGACTGCAGTGGGACTCCTCCTGCCCTACCCAGGAATTTACACAGAATACTTACAGAGAGTTTCTAATTTCAAAGTTTATACCCCCAATAATGTTTTTGTTGTTAAAAACAATTGAGTTTACAACCTTTATCATAGAGATCAGTATATGCAGAACGAAAGGGATTCCCGTGGGGTGATTTTCTCAGCCCTCGGTTGCAGCTTCTGTTCGGCACCTCGCTCCACTCTGAGATCTGCACTGAGTGGACCACGGCTTGATTTAGGACGCCTGCATCCCGGATTTTAGGTTTATTCAAAGAGGCTGTGAGTGCTGAAGATTTACTTGTTAACCTTGTTAGCAACTGCTGTGCGCTGCGGCCCAGTCCCCTAATCGGGGCGTCAGGCCCAGGCTGGGCACCTTCCACACTGGTCGCTGCCTCCTCTTCCCCCGCTGCCGAGTCTGCCTGCACGCTCTGTTAATGAGGGGTGCTACACCCCCTTTGGCAGGAAAGAGTCTCTTCCTGCTTGGAGTCTGAATTGAAAATGAATTCCCTATTTGCACAGTACCATGACACTGCACATAATATCATTTGCCGTCCCCCAGGCAGCAGTAGTTCTGGACAGCACTTCTTAAACACTTTGTGCCCAATATCATGCGGGTTGCAGTTGCTCACATGGAAAGGAAAAGGGCAGTTTAAAACTTGAATAAGAAGAACAAAAATGCCTCCTAGGCCTTCAAAATGTCCACCTTAAAATTCAGCGCTTAAGACAGAAAAAAATGACTAAGAGAGACCATATTTTTAAATCATTAAAAATTGATGTGTTTAGCCAAGAAAATGAAAGGAGACTTAGGAAAAATTAATTCTGTCTCTTATGGAGTGATTAAAAATAGAGATAACCAATTGTCAGCTAATGAAGCACACAGACTAGAGAGGTGATATAGATAATAAAAAGTGGATTATTCAGCATACTGTTTTTAATTGAAATATATATATATATATAGAGAGAGAGAGAGGAAGATTTTTAGTGTGTCATTTTGTACTAATATTGTTGCTAAAGTGAAAAGAAAATGATTTGCTTTCGTAGAGCCTGTCACACATGAAGGTTCTGAGAACAGCCCAGGAATAGTATCCCAGGGGTCAGTCCTTCTCTCTAAGAGTCAAAGTTTTCACTTGATTATCCACAGGGAGAAACATAAGAACTGACTCTTTTTTTTTTTTTTTTTTGACCATCTAATCATTCACAATATTTTAAAGCATTCTGCTCTCATAGCCTAAACACCACAAGCAGATTATGGGTACAATTTTCACTTATTTATTCCCTCCACTAGTGTTTACTGAGCACATACCGTACCCCAGACACTGTTTTAGGTCCTGGAAGATGTCACCACTGAACAAAAATGCACTCCTTACCCTTGTGGAACTTACATTTGCGTGGAATACATGCACAAATAACCCAAAGGATAATTGCCTTACAATTCTGACAGAGATAACTGGCAAAAGAAAAATTAGCATCACAGAAAAATATGTTAACATCTGGAGAATAATGAAATTATGAGCAACAAGCATCAATGAAATCATGCCAAATCCAAATGATGGCTGGTCTTGGTAGGCTTCCAGAATTAACTATTAAAAGAACATATTAGCCTTAAACCCAGTGTGTCTTCTGTGATGGCTGTGGGGGGGTGATGTCATGCTCCATTCGTGGGGCATGGACAGATGCCAGGGTATTTCGCAGGAACCTAATTGTTCTTCCCTGCCAGGAAATCGCTACAGCATGACAAAATCCCAAGGATCAAAGTGCCTGAAGACAAGAACTCCTGTAGCAAACTTGTATTGCTTTCAGGTTATGTAATAGATCACCCCAAATACCCAGCAGCTGACAACGCCCCTGAAGGAGTAATGGACTCCCAGACTCACCATGGGTCGCCTCTGTGACCTTGAGCAAGCTACGAATGCCTTTGAGCCTCAGTTTTCTCATTTGAAAACTGGAAATTATAATACATCAACACAAAACTAGGGAAGATAATAAAGGATATTATATAAATACATATATATATATAATACACATATTTTATATATATACACACACACACGCACAGACATGGTCACCGTGTACAATGCCTGCTACACAGTTACGTACACAACAAATATTAGAACCCTTCCTCAATCTTACAACTGCCCAATAAGATTTATAAAGGTCACATATTAATATATTTCACAGGTGAACCCAAAGTTTCATACTTTCTCTTTAGAGTCCTTGTACCCTTGAGAGCTTGCCCCCTGCCGATGCTTTATTTCTTGTGCGTACTTGGGATTTTGCTCATGAACTGATGAACAATCATTCCAAATATCACTTGTCAGCTCCTGCCAGCCACCTGTTCCATTTCATCCACACATCCATGCTTATCTATGTAGCAGGTCCTGTTTGCACAATTACTTGACTATTTGGTTACATTTTGTCCTTATTTTGAATTAGGAAGGGAAAGCTGAAATAAGAAAGAATTGAGTCTAGCAATAGGCATACCTATTTTTATAAACACAATGCAATGGGAACAGACAGACATGCTCAGATGTGCTGATAGGCGCAGACACCGAGAGTCAGCCTCTCCTTGGACCTGGCAAGGGCACAGGCGTTAATAGACGGTGCAGGAGAACATTAGAGAGGAAACAAAATACTAGGTCAATATTGAAGTTGTATTTTAAGATGAGATCAAATTAGGAAATAAAATATATGTTCTCATATGTGTATATTTGTATATGCATTTAACTACTGAAAAATAACTCCCTTTCTAGTCTATGAATCTACCTATCTATTGTTTGTTTTTCACATATGTCTTCTAGAAAGCATTGCATGTAGAAATAGGGAGTTGTCTATATCTATCTGCTTTTTGTTTGTTTATTCCCAGGATCCTACAAAAAGAATGTGAGGAAGTAGCATACTTCTCTAATCTCAGTGTTCTTCCCCTCTGAGCAATCTGGCCAGGGGACTACAAATATTTGTTGGGCACCTACTATGTTTCAGGCATCCCGCCCCCAAGGTCATGCCCCCACTAGAGTTAGCGGGAAAATCTGGCAGGGATTCAAACAGATTGAAAAATGAGTAAGGTAGGAGGCCACTGGATCTCCACATCTGGTGAGAAAATTTTTTTAAGCACTTCAGATGAATTTTCTCTCAAACATGTGTGGGCTTAGGCTTTTATAGAAGTGTATGTAAAGGAACCAAGGCTCTGCTTCTGAGGGTGGAGCCGTGTGGCTCTGTGTACACTGGCAGGGACTGCAAACGGTGGAAGGGAATCGTGGCCGAGTGCCGCTGTTGGCTCAGCCTGCTTCTAGCTGCCAGGCACAAGCCCCTTTCCAGCTCCGGGAAGCCGACACTGTGACAAGCTTCTCCTCCACAGCCAGGGGCTAAATTAGATCCTTCTATACTCTAGATACTCGATCCTCAAATCTTCAAGTTTTGGCTACTCTTAGAAGTTCCCCTTAGGCCCTTTTCTCTATGTGCTTTGACCACTGGCTTGCTGATTTCTCAACAATACTTGACAATACTCAGGCCAAGACTGAAATCTTCGTTGTTAGAGCTGAGATCCTGGATTACTGCAGCTACATGGATCTCAGACTCTAACTCACCATTTTACATGTGAGGAAACCAAAGTCAAGAGCGAGGACAAGAGAGAAGAGAATGAATGAATGAATGAATGAATGGCACAACCTTGTTATTACAGCAGCACAGGCTGAGCTATAATCCAGCCCTGACCTAAATCCTGACCTAAATCGGCAAGTCCTATTTGCTGCATTGGTTAAGGGCGTTGCACAAACTTCACATGCTTTGGTCACAGATGTCTTCCCCATCTCCTACTATATATCCAGGAAGGTAGCCAATCCTGCCAAACTTGCAAAATATTTTGTCTGGTCTTCACTTTTTATTATTTATTTCAACTGTCGCAGCTTTAGCCCATCCTTCCTTTATCTCTCCCAGGAACTATTACAATTGCATCTCTTCTGGCCTCTCTGCATTCGTCCTCTCCTTCTTTAATGACATCCAATAAACTGGGACCAGAGACATCTTGCTGAGATGAGATGGTGTCACCACCCTGTTTTTAAGTAGCCCGTGCCATTCCTCCACATGTGGTGGAGAACAGACATCCAGACCCCACAGCACGCCCTCCACCCCCGCCTCAGTGTTCCCAGTCATGCCTCCAACTGTACCTCCCCGTCACCAGCTAACGACATCACCCTTGGTGCCATCCATCAGCCTGCCCTGACCTTCCCACCAGCAATTGTTTTCTCAAGGCGTTCAGTTTACCTGTAGCACTGCTTTCCCCAGGACCTCTCTCTGCCAAAGTTCTGTTCAAAGTTTAGGACCATGAGATGCTTGTTAGCCTTCCTCAGCCACCCAGTAGGATGCATCAGAAGTCATTTACCTCATCCATCTCATCTTGTATCTAATCTCTAGTCTCCCCTTTTCTAGGGGACACACAAAACGACAAGTTTTGGTTCCACCACTTTACATAACCCTCTGGGCAAAGTCCCTAATACCCATCTCTTTCCAAAGTAGATTGTGCAACCCACAGTTTTCATCTTACTTTATGAGAAACATTTGACACAGGTAGTCAATTCCTTCTTTTTATATTTTCTCCACTTGGTATCCTGTATGCCATTCCTTCGTGGTCAATGGCCTCCTACCTCAATGGCCCCTCATTCTCAATGTACTTTGCTGTTTCCTCCTCATCTCCCTAATATCTACACTGTAGCGTCCCAGAGCTCAATCCTTGGATTCCTTCTCTTTGTTGAATCATTTTCTAGGTGAAAGCATCTAGTCTCATGGCTAAATTACAATTAAAGCTGATGTAGAGTCCCAACTTTACATTTATAGTCTAAACCTCTTTCCTGAGCCCTAGATTCCTGTATCCAAAAGTCTATTTGACATGTCCAGTTGGAAGGCTAATAGGTACCTCTTTGACTCTTCTTGAGCACATCCCAAATCCTTGCCACCAGCCAATTCTGTGGTTTCAAAATGGATCCAGCATCCTACCACTTCTAAACATTTCCATCTCTTCCTCCCTGGCCCAAGCTACAACCTATCATCAACTTTTGCCTGGATTGCAGTAGTCTGTTTTTTGTTTTTTGGGGGTATTTTTTATTGTTTGTTTGTTTTTTGAGACAGGGTCTCATTCTGTTACTTGAGCTAGAGTGCTGTGACTTCATCATAGCTCACTGCAACTTCGAACTCCTAGGCTCAAACGATTCTCCTGCCTCAATCTCCATAGTAGCTGGGACTACAGGCATGCACCACCACCCTGGGCTGATTTTTTTCCATTTTTTGTAGAGACAGGGTCTTGTTCTTGCTCAGGCTGATCTTTGACTCCTGGCCTCAAGTGATCCTCCTGCCTCAACCTTCCAAAATTCTAGGATTACAGGTGTCAGCCACCACCCCAGGCCTGCAATGGCCTTTTAATTAGACTTTTTTTGATTCTTCATTTGCATTTCTAAAGTCTATTCCACAATAGCCTGAGAAGGATACCTTTAAAATGTAAGTGCTGTGGTTTGAATGTGTCCTCCAAAAATCTGTGTGTTGCATGGCTCTCTCACACCTTCTTCAGTTACCCTCTCAGATTGCCCCATTGCTGAGGCCTTCTCTGACCACCCATAAAAAAATAGCAACCACTACACTCCCTAATGCCCTGTCTGGCTTTATTTTTATCTACAGAGTTGTCAAGCTAGCACCACTGACATTCTTCCTATCTCTCTACCTATCTATATATCTATCAATCATCTGTCTATTGACTTGTCTGTATATCTTTATTTCCTACCTACCTATCTATCTATTGCCTATTGTCTGTCTCTCCCTATGAAAATGTACAATCCATGAAGACAATGTTTTTGTCCATTGCTGTATGCCTGATACTTAGAGCAGTGTCTGGTAAACACTAGGTACTCAACAAATATTTAATCAAAGAATGATTAAATGGATGATTGAAGTACAAATCTGGTTATCAGCCTTGCCACAGACACCCTCCTGTGACACTATCCCCTGAAGTCATCAAGTCACCCAGTTGGGGCTCCAGTTGTAGAGAGTATATGACAAGAGAAACTTAAGGAAAGTACTTGAATATCTAAGAGGCACAAAGTATGCCTTGGAGTGTTTCTTGTAGTAATGAACTCTGGAAAACCTGTGAGAAATGAAAGGTATCAGGTGGTGCGGTATAAAAAAAAAGCAATGCACCCGAAGGCAGATGATATGTATTTGGATTCTGAATCTTATTACCTGTGGAATCCTGAGAAGTTGCTAATCCTATTTGGCCTCCATTTCTCATCCGTACAATAATAGTGATGGATTAGCTTGTCTCAGAGATCTTTTCTACACCTAAGATTTCTGTTTAATTCTGTCGTATCTGAGGAAGGAAGGAAGGAAGGAAGGAAGGAAGGGAGGGAGGGAGGGAGGGAGGGAGGAAGGAAGGAAGGAAGGGAGGGAGGGAGGGAGGGAGGGAGGGAGGGAGGGAGGGAGGGAGGGAGGCGGTCAAGAGGCAGCCTTTTGATTATCCATATTCCTACTAAGGGATAGAAAGAATGGGATAAGTTAGAGTATGAAGAAAATTACATAGAATAAACTATTTTGATATGACTGCATTACTTAGAAATATAATAACTTGGTTTTATCATTGAGTATCTAAACATTCTAGAAAGAATACTTAGTTTTTACTAAGTTTCTTATTTTCTTGTGTTTTGGGGACTGATACCCAGACCTGAGGCTTTTGCTTTCTACACATCAAAACTGGAGTTTTGGTCCTTTGTATGCCAAATGAATATGCAATGATTCATTTGTAGATGATTACTAAAACATAAACTGATCTGAGTTTTGTTGGAATGACTTAATATCCTTCTCCTCTTAGCATTTTAATATTTTGTTTGAACAATATCTATTCCTTTTGTATCACTACATAAGTGGATTCTAATTTAGTAATTATTTTTAAAATGCATACCCATGTTATATAGTATTTTCCAATATGCTGAAATATTTTAACATACTAGATATAGTAAATATTTTTTCTCATTATCTGCCTTTGAAATACAATATAAAGATATGATTTTTTTCATACTAAATAGATATGGAGTTTTATTTTATTTCAATTGAGTTCTTAGGAAAGGTTGGAGTCATTCATCTAGGACCGTAGAAGGTTCATTAATGTACTTAGCCATCCTGTGCATAGTGTTTGCTCAGGTGGGTTTCTCCTGAGGTCTTACTAAGGCAGAATATGAATTCTTGACTGTACTTAAAAGGAACACGATGTTGTGTTACTTAAAAGCACAACCACCTATGGTGTCAAGCTAATAGCTCAAAACTATGGCCCAAGTCACTGTGGACACTGCCAAAAAGGTCAAGGATCCCATAAAAACTAGTAAAGACACTGGATTTTAGACAATCAGAAGAATCTGGGGGAATGATCTGAGGTCATACTGATTACGTCCAGAGCTGAAGAGAGCACTCAAGAAAACCAGATACAAGCTAAGGTTCACATCATCATTTATAAAGCTACTCACCTAGTCTAGTTACAAAGCACAATTTAGACTTGTAAAATCTACCACAACATTTCATTCTTTATCTTTAGAATTTTTTTTTTTTCTTTTCAGAAGCCAGTTAAATGTGAGTGGGTAGATGGCAAGTTTCTATTGATTGGTTTTTTTGTTTTTTTGGGTTTTTTTTGAAATAGGAAACAGAAATTGTAGTTCTTTTTCAGTTCCTTTAAAGGGAACCGGCATGCAACTACGGACGTTCTGTTTATTAAATGAAAGTTGAACCGTTTGACACACACTGTAGCAAAGGTAGGATATAAAGTACATTCAGCAGAAAGGATGTGGATGGAATATGAGACACATGGCTGAAACTGCCATTAGTATCTTGAGGTTAAAAATTGCTGAATGGGTGAGCTCCATGGCTGTGGTTCACTAAAGGACAGTGACCTGTATTTGAACTGAAGGCTCACTTCTCTTGACCTAAATGTGTCATGGTAATAAACAACTCTCAGGGAACTGGTAAATCATAGTCATTAACCAAACAAATCATTGTGGGCTGTCAGATTCTACTTTGAAGACCTTAAGCCATCTTCACTATTATATAACCAAAAAGCATCAGTCCCTTCGAAAGAGACTAGCTGAACAAGCTCCACGCTTCCCTGCTGTCACTCACCCAATTCACCCATTTTCATGAGGCTTTACTTTTGCATTTGATTTTCTAAAATTCGTCTTTTTATTCTGTGCTTCTCCGCTTCTCTCTTCCACCAGCTAATTCCTAGATTATAATCAGTTTCAAAAAATACTCTAACAATACCATCACAGATTGTCACTCCATGTTCAGGAATTTGAGGTTGCCACCCATTTCCCCAGGAGGAATGCCTCGTGAACACCTTCTGCTTCCGTTTGTTTCTTTATTTCTATTCCGAGTGACCTGAGGCAAGAATTGCACTGCCCTTGCTATGGAAAGTGGTAATCTCCCACTGCTTAGGATTATTGAGGTTCTTTGAGGTAGGGCTCACAATGTCAGATAAACTGTGCCCCTCAATTACAAGGGCTAGTTGAATCTGATCCTTGCCTTACGAGTGCCTTATTTTCCAATATGCAGTGTCTACATTCAATTATCAGGCATTATTGGAAACACAGAGGTCACTACTTACATCTCAAAAGCTCTTAAAGCAAACATGTTATTGCCTCCTGTATACTTTGGGCTTTAAAACCTCAGAATTCACTTCAGGAGACTATTACCCTTGTCTCTTCTTTTTGAACATCGTAGCATAATAGAAATTGTCCTGGTCCAAATACTGAATAAACCAGCAAAGCAATTCAAAACGAGAATGTTAAGTTTTAAAAATTGCAATACAAAATGATTGCTTTTGTCTCCATCTCCTTTGTGCCCACCCCTCACTCCAATGTCAATGCCAAAGCATCCTTTTGCTAGCATGAAAATTTGAGCTAAGCATAAGAAGCCAGTCATTATTTTATCATTTAATATTAATTATAATAGTATTAGTCATGATGAACTCGTGTTGCATTATGTAGCTTTCAAATGTATTCCCAAAGGACTTTGATTATAATTTGCCATTTTATTCATGTTCAATTATTTTAAAGTGTTGCTGAATTAACAAGATCCACTTAGCCTTAATCACTACTTACCTCATCAGTTTATAGCACTGACATGTCTGGCGTATAAAGATGATCTGTGACAGAATGAGACTGGAGCCATCATGGCCACAGCTGACATCCATGCCTGGTTCTGGGGGTGGCAGTTCTATTGGGGCAGGCACTACTCCAACATGGGTAATTAAATGTGAGCCAGCATGCAGGAGGGGTGAGAGCTGGGTATGTGGCCACTAAGAACATCTCTCAGTTGCTTAAATACTTTTTCAACCACTGGGCTGATGTAACAGAGGGTTCCATGTGTTCTCCTTTCTGATGCAAACTAATAGTCCTGACTCTATTTCCCTTTGTCTTAAAAAAAAAAGTTGCATTGAGATTTTTTCTTACTGGTCTGGTTTTAAATGGAATATGCTCCCTCTGCCTGCTAAGTGGCTCTGGTTCATTCTTCAGGACATTCCCACCTATTATTTCTATCAGTTCCTTTATTTATTATTCCAAAGTTTTGTTGTCTTTTCCACCTTGACCTCTCTTCTAGATTCTACCAATATGCTTCACTTTTTCACGTGATATTTACAGGATCCCTTATGATTCACACAAAGTATTCTCATCTTCTCATTTCATTTGCACCTTATGTACTTAAGGCAATGGTCCACCCAGTAATTAAAAATTAACTGGGACTTCTGGAGTGACTATTTACCTTGAGATCCTAGTAGTGGCATGATTTAATACTATGAAAATATTATACCCCTACTGTGTACCCAGCACCAAAGTCAGATATTATGGTAGATCCAGAAAATTAATAGAAATATCCCCTGCCAATTCAACTGGACAGGGAGGTGTCAGGTCACTAGGGAAGTAGTTATGTTCAAAATATAATAGATGCTACTCAGCATAAACCCCCTGAATTTATTAAGCACCACCTCAGTGAATGAACTGACATTAATCAGTATTCTAGTCACCAGTCTTGGGTAGTCTCTATAAAGATTTCTACAGTTTCAGGCAGGAATTCTATATCTGGACCTTTTAACTGGTTGACATTATAGCTGAGAATTTTCCAACCATTCCATCTTCTACTTTTTGACTCAAGGATTTAATTCAAAGGAAAAAGTGAATTAAGATAGCCTGCGGCAGTGTTCTCCCTTTTATCTATCCTATCCATATTGTGCTATTTAAATGTACTGTTCTTATACCAAGAACTTGCTTAGCAACTGGGATTGTGGCCTTTAATATTGCTCTGCAAACTGATAATGAATGACTTGAGCAAGGGGTTTTTAGTGGGTTTTTTTTTGTAATCAAAAGAAAAGAATAATACATTCATTCATGACATGAAAATACATGTAAAAGCCCCACTGAAAGCAATGATGTTTTCAGAAAAAGTCAGAGTAAGAGTTTTATAGGTAATCATTAAATATTTTATTGCTATTATATATACATATATATGCACAGGCTAAATGTATTCATTATCATTGCTAATGGGAAATTGAGTTGATGCTGAATCATGTGGTTTGGATTACAAGGTTACTAATAACTAATAGATATTATTAAGTGTTACTAAGAGCTGAGTGCAGTTCGAAGTGCTTTGTTGGTATTAACTTCTTTAATTCTCACGATGACTAAATGATACAGATTATTATCCTCATCTTAGATTTGAACAACTGAAGCAGCCAGTGATTTTTCAAGCCTAATGTCACAAAACTAGAAATTGATGGGGCCAAGATTTTACTCTAACTTTAGGGTAGCCCATAATCTGGATCCTGACACTATATTGCCTGGTTCTCTCCTCGAAAATTATAAATGGAATTGGCCTCTCTGGCCTCTATAAAGCCACAAATGTGTGCTTTACTTTATTTTCTCTTTCAATTAGAAGTTTCTTATAAAATATTTTATAAAAAATGTTTTCCCAGAAACACTAAAAGAAAAATATATTTCTGTGATCTTTTTTTCCACAGTTTCAAAGCCGATAGAGATGTTCCTTTGAAATAGTCTGTTAATGAATTTGCAGTATATTCACCATATTATGAAATAATATTCACAATAGGGATTAAATACATAGTGTGTTAAACTTCCTGCCATACTTCATGCCATACTTCTCATCCATCCAGAAGGAATTTGGAAATACTCTTTTAAATAAAAAGAAATCATGAAATTGCCAGGCTCTGGTTGTGCAACCTGTGTTTCTTCCACTCTAGTGAATCCTCCCTTATAAAAGTTATTGAATGGCAGTTGGAGACCGATCTTGTCTGCTCCCTGGCTTCCCCTTCCATCATCGCCCTTCAGGATGGGGCTCCTGGGATGATTTTCCTTTCTCACTTTCCCAATGTTGTCTTTCCACCTCCTTGAATCTCTTCATTGCTGGTCCTTTTTGATATGAACCTTCTTGAAACATCTCTGGTTCAAAACCCCTGTTAATTCTATTTCTCCTTGCTCTATTCAGACTGCCAGACGGGTTCTCTCTGACTCTTCCCTCTTCTTCGTTGCTAGGTCTTCTCTCTCACTGACCTGTAGCTTGAACAGCATTCATCTTAGCAAACCTGAAGCTCTTCATTTTATTAAAAAACAAAAACTAGAGATGCATTTTAAGGAGTGCTCTTGAGTCACTGTGATGAAGTAGCATGACTAGGATCCTAATTAATTTTAGCTCTAAATAGGGCAACTCTCTCAATAGTGTTCAGATTGATCCAACATATTCTACCCCACTTATCACAACAACTTGACCTTGGAAAAACTGCAGTGAACAAAAACATTTTAAATAAGCCTTTGACTGGTGTTATAATTACCATCTTATAAAGAATAAATGCCAATGGTGATAAGATTACAGACACTTGTCCTGCAGGAGGGAGGAAAACATGTTAAGGAGAGTCATCATTATCATTGAAATGCTTCAGGAAGTAGCTCCAACACCAAATCTTGTGCAGACACCAGTGTTCTATGCTGTGGACGGGAGTCAGCATTGCCAGAGTACGTACATAGCCTTTTAATAGGCCCAAATGAAGGAATAAATATCACTCTCAAAAGCTTGGATTATTCTTAAAAAATCAAATCCTTAAGGTTTCACAGGGTAGGAACAGAAACGATTATTAACACTGATCACAATTGTGCTTCTTTTAGTTCAAAAAGCACAATTTAGTATGTTTTCAGTTATTTGAAATTTAAGTGGCATTCTTTGATGACTGAGATGCAAAGAGACATTACAATATTTCATTTAAAAATAAGCTTTAAGGAACATATTTTTAAGTTGGAAATCTCCAACATAAGCTCTTAAGCTATTTCTATGCTCATCAGTGCAATGATACAGTCGTCCCTGTGTAGTCTCAGTCATAGGTATATCTGGCTCACTTCCCACATCAATACAATCTTCGAAGGGCCCTATTTTTGAAGTCATGTATTAAAAGCATCATTTACTGGTTGCAGATACGATGGAAATTTTTAAAGGTGCAATTATATCATTAACAAATTATCCAGTTACCAAGTTGACTCATTGAGATAATAAGGAGGAAAACTCAATGCTGATTATTTTTAGAGAAAGAAGCTAGTATTATGTGAAGGCTATTTTCATAATTTAGGTGAATCCTACAAATTTATCCTTTGTAACTATAGTCCTTTAAGTACTGAATATAATTTGTATTTCTAATCCTTTAACATAAATGGAAGAAAATGAGAAACAGTAGAGTTAATGCTCATCATGATCAAAATGATTGCAACATAAGTGGAGATTATATTTAAGAAAGTCCACATTGTATACTGATGTAAACCTTCCAGATTATTAGCATTTTTAGTGAAGGTAATGTCATTGTCATGCTGTTAATATTAACTGTGGTAACTTTCAGGGCAACACACCTTGCCTGGCTTCTCTGCAGCCCCTACTCCCCTGCCATCTGGAACTTCTTAGCAAGGGATGATTTGGTGCTATATTAAGCTTCTCTGATCTTTCTGATTTAGAAACTTTTTGTTTTATCTTGTTCTGGTATAAACACAAATAATAATTATTAACTCAATGAGACTTTGGCTCCACATAAAGATACCTGGACCCGCTCTTGCCCCGTTGAAAAATAAAGGATAGTTTCTGCCTGTCCCACAGCGTGAACTTTAGACTACAGGATGATAGGACTCATTTGTTAGTCTCCTACCCATCCATATTTTCATCTGATAAAAGAGCATATTCAAGTAAGAACCAGAAGTAAAATTTAACTGTTAACCCCAACGTCCTTCTAATTTACCAATTCATCTAAACATCAACTTTCTAGTGTTTGTTGAGGACTCCAAATTTAAGTCTTAATGAATTACTACAAAATACCTTAAAACATGCAAAAGCCCATTCTGTAAATATTTAGTATGCCACTCCTTTTGGTCATTAGTGAAGGAAATATTTATGCATACACACACACATATAGAAATGCACACATTTCCATACTCTTGTGTTAGTTGTAATTGTAACATGCCCAGCGATCTGAGCTCTGAAGCTAACTGTTTGAAGAAGCATGAGACACACACAGTGGCATGAACACTGAGCAAAGAGTCAGGAAAAATGGGTTCTCACCCTGACAGCACTCATCAGCCTGGTTCTTAGGAGAATTCACTGAGTCTCAGTTTGCTTATCCATAAAATGGGGTACCCTACCTTCCTTCCTACCTCAAAAGATTGTACCAAGATTAGATCCAGTTATGTCTGAGAAGGTACTTTATAAACCTAAAAATACTATATAGTAGTATAAAGTATTATTCTTAAGATTATTATATTACTCAGCTAAGAAAGTTTTATAGGAAAAATATTAACACAAAAATACTTGTAAATCAAGTTCAGGCTGACATATTTGGTTGTGAAATTAATTTTGCTTATCATCCAAATGGAGATATTGATGATTTTCAGGACTCATGCTTAATTTCTTATCAACACAAACCAACATAGAAAAAGTTACCCTAAAAGTTATTTTAAAACTTTTGTCCAAACTAAGTAGGTTTAAGGAAAGCTGTAATCACATCGAATAATTAAAGTGATAATAATATTGATCCACACTTCCTCTAATAACGTCATCAAACATTTTGTAAAAATTAATTAAGTCTCACACGTTCCTTATTTGAAAATGAATTAATAATTTATGGAATTATGCAACCTGCACAATCAACACCATTAACTGGTTCCAAGGATGAGTTTAATCCCTTAGTTTTTTAATTTAATCACCAAAAATTCTTTCATCTTTTATTGACTTATATTTCAGCTGTCCCTATTTCAATTTTTAATAAGTACATCTTGCTTATTATTTAACAACTAATAATGTAAACTCTTAAAATAATCTGACTTCTATGAGTCTATGAAATTAAAAGGGAGAAGTTTAGATATAGTGTCTTTCATTCCACAAGAAATCACATAAACAAGGAAAATTTATTTGGTTTATTTTGAAATGGGTAGAATTATTTCTAAAAATATATGAGAGAGATTTAAAAATACCTTTTAGATGCCACAAAATCATAATCTAAAGTCTGTAGCACTTTCATTAACACTTTCAGGTCCGACCTCTCACCACGTAAAACTCTAACTGAATTCAGCTTTCTACTTTGGAAGATAAAAAAATGGAACTATGAAGGAAAACCTTTTCTTTTCCAAGTTAGCATGATAGAATTTGCTGGTAATTTTCCAGAAGCTAGCAGATTATTTTTGATTTAGTTGACAATGAAGATGAATGATAAAAAAAAATGGAGAAAATATTACTTGTTTGTGGATTTCTACATTTCTTTACAAATAATATACTTTTGTCAAGTTAATTTGCAATAATTATTTTTTAAGGAATAACCAATTCTTGAACTCTCTGTATTACTGCTGAAGCCTCAAATAAATGATGTTCAAATGAGCAATTTTTCTCAATGGGCAAAGCAGGAGGCTACCTGCCTTTTGTGATATCAGGGATACCAGGACAGTCTCCTGCCCTAAAATATCTCGACTACTAATCTCAAAGCATAGCACTGTCACTATCACAAATATTAATGAGAGCAACAATAACAACAATAATACACATAGCCTCATTTATGAGAATTTACTATATTTCAGGCACTATACTAAACATTCAGTACACACATTATTTTTTTTAATTTTCATATCAATACGGTAAGACAAGTATCATTATCTCCATTGCATAGATGTATATGCTGAGGTTTAGGGTGTGGTTCAGTAACCTGTCAAAAATCACAGTGCGGCCGGGCGCTGTGGCTCACGCCTGTAATCCTAGCTCTTGGGAGGCCGAGGCGGGCGGATTGCTCAAGGTCAGGAGTTCAAAACCAGCCTGAGCAAGAGCGAGACCCCGTCTCTACTATAAATAGAAAGAAATTAATTGGCCAACTGATATATATATAAAAAATTAGCCGGGCATGGTGGCGCATGCCTGTAGTCCCAGCTACCCGGGAGGCTGAGGCAGAAGGATCACTCGAGCCCAGGAGTTTGAGGTTGCTGTGAGCTAGGCTGACGCCACGGCACTCACTCTAGCCTGGGCAACAAAGTGAGACTCTGTCTCAAAAAAAAAAAAAAAAAATCACACTGCTAGTAAGTAGCAGAACTATTTTAAAAAACAAGTCTGCCTAAATTTAAATCTTTGGAAGTGTAGTTTTGAACACTTGTTTGTTCTATTATTCCAGTGATAATTCAGAATACTTTCTATCATCATGACCTCACTGCTAGTAAAAAAAGAAGCAGTTAATTTATTCATGATATTCAATCCAGTAGTTACAACTAGGAAACTTTAGTGTTCTTTGGAGAGTGGATCTTAGGCTAGGTCTGTTTTGTTTCACTTTGTTTTTGAGTGGGGATGAAAGGCTAAATGCAGAGGATGAAGTCTTTTCTATATAAGGCAGCCATTATATAAGACCCTACCTTGAGGAGGACCTGAAAACATGGAAGCAATGGGGTTACTGAGAGAGACAGAAGATGAGAGTACATCCAAAAAAGCTTCACCCACTTTACAAATTTGCTCATAAGGAACCTTGGCTGAAAGCCAATTCCTTACTTATTTTCTGGATCCAATATCATTATGTTAAATGTATATGCACATCTTTATGCTTATAATCCATTGGCCAATGCAAGCCACATGGACACACCCAGCCCTAATGGGGCTGGGAGAGAGTATGCCTCGCACGAGCCCAGAAAGAAGAGAACTAGAGCATTGGTCAACACTTGTAGTAACTGCCATAGTTACAAATATTGAAAAATAAAATAAAATTAGTTCCTTCCTTCAAATATAAAAGTATATTCTAGATAAATTAAAAACAGAAACATGAAGAATCAAATTTTCATATATTTAGAAAATATAGCAGACTATCTTTCTGGCATTGGGGTAGGTGATGGTTTCCTTAAAAAGAGAGAAGTAATACAGACCCATAACATATAATATTGGTACATATTATTACTTTCAAATACAGTACATTTTGCAAGACAAAAATATATTTTTAGAAAAGTAAAGAATGTAAGCCTCAAACAAGCAACCCACATGGCCAATGACAAATTAATTTCTAGAGCATAGAAACTCTTCTGAAATCAGTAAGAAAAAGACAACTGACTCAATAAATATGAATAGATAATCCATGAGAGAGGAATGAGGAGAGGCCCTAATTACATATAGAATGCTCAACCTCACGGGTAATCAAGAAGATGCAATGGCAAGTGAAGTTCCATTATACACCCACATGCTGGCAAAAGTTAAGAAGAGCAGTGTCATGAGAATATGAAGAGATAGGAGCTCATTTATAGCCCCAGTGGTGTTTAAATTTAGCTCAATTGCTTTATATAACAATTTAGATTTATGTAGGAAAATTGAAGATATGGCTAACCTACAAAACCTATATTCTACCTCTTTTATTTCTCCTCTTAAGTACACAAGTAATAACCATTTAAGGCTGTTTATTGTAGTACTGTTTATAGCTATAAAAAAACTTTTGAAAGCATCTACTGAAGAAAGGATACATCCATTGGAATCTATTCCCTAAGAAGTAAGCTTCACACTATCACTCATTTGTCTGTTTAGTTGACTGCTATGTCTTCATCACCTAGAACAATGCCTGAAATGTAGTAGACACCCAATAAATATTTAATGAACTGAATAAATGAATGATGAATGATTGGGATACTATAAGAATCTAAAATGAATGAACCAAAGTTACATGTAACAATAGTGACAATCCTCAAATTAACGTTGAGTATAAAAGGAAAGTTGCAGGATTTGTTACTATAAAATCATTTATATCAGTTATAAAACACATAAGATACTATATATTACTTTTAGAGAAGACAAAAAATAGGCAAGTATCAAAACAGGACAAATTCAGGAAAGAAATTATCCCTGGTGTGGGCAGAGGGTTTAGACATCAGAGAACACAAAGGCATCTATAATCTTATTTGTATTTTTTTAAATGAAAAACCTAATGAATCAAAATTTTATTGTTTTAAAACTTAGGTATTGCAGTGCATCCAGAGTTTTTAAAAATAGTAGTTTTTTCACCTCTGTTTGTATGAAATATTTTATAGTAAAATTATTTAATGAAACTGTTCAACATACCTATGTTAAATTCATGGAGCAACTGACTAGGCAAATTGTTTCATAATAAAGTATGATAATTTATTAAACTTTGATTTTCAGTAACTTAGTAACTTGCTTTAATAATTTACTAATTTTAACTATTCTATTCAAATTTCACCAACTTAAAATATCAGTATGATTTTGTGGTTAAAAAGCACTGAACTATGCAGTAGAAGTTCATTACTGTCCTCTAGAATCTCATATTGGCTATTACATTTACATCAGACAGTAATTAATTAATAAGCACCCATGTATAAATGACATTATACTGGCTAGAGTACAAAATTTTTCTAGTCCTGTCCCTGCCTTTTAGAAGCTTACTGTTTAAAGAGTCTTTAAATATAGAAAAGGCTTTGTAATACACAAAAGGAAACAGCTGCATTAGTTCAAGGCATTATTTCCCATGGCTTCTGTGGCTTGATATGCCTTCTTTGTTCTGTTGCATTTATGGCTCAATTCTTCTGGGCAAAGGTGGAACCTTCTTCAATGTTTCCTGCACTCCCAAGCATACTGTTCACATTTCATAAATAATAAAAAATAATCACAATATTTAACCTTTCATTATAGTTGCTCTTAGCTATTACATTCATCTCTTTATGATCTGCCTCTAATTCGTTTTAATGTCTTTAATGACCATTCTAATTAAACAAAACAATTCTGCATTGCTGAATTGCATGGCTGTAGCTATGGATTATGCTAAAAGGAATATACATGTATAGCCAAATTACATATACTTGTGACTTTAAGATAATCGAGGCTGTTTAATCCTTATCAGTGACATCAGTGCGGACCCAATTAGCACAGTTTGCAGCCACTTCATAATTCAAAAGAATGTGATCATTCAGCTGGAAGCACATTTGACAGAAACTCCATAGTCATGAAGGTAAAAGCTTGCAAGATCACCCACTAGGATGGAGAAGCTGTCATTCTTTCATCAGTGCTGTTGAATACTAATGTCAAGGTCAGAATGGTGTAATTTTAGGCTGCCAAAATATTGCTGGAATTGATATACCAGAATATGTTTAAGAAAGTAAAGAAATAGAACTTTGGAAAACTTTCTCAAGGTATAGTTTGATATGACTCCTTGCTGCCCGGAGACAATTCTCCATTTTATCAGTGTTTTACAACAAAATCTTCAGCTAGTTCTCCTGCATAATGATTTCAATATTCTCCCTTTCTTTTGTCTCCTATATTATTAAATTTATATCTTGGCTAAGAATTGTAACTATTGTAAAAACCTATTCCTTTGAGATTCTAATTTTAAGAGGAAAGCCTGCTTTTGTTAAGCTTACTATTCACCCCCTCCACCCTCCTTCTGCCCCAAGTGGAGTGAGAATATAAGATACATTTAATTCAAGTACAATTTTCTAAAAATGTCATTTCAAACAAGTGTTTCTCTTCTCCTCAGAGAATAAGAATATAACATATTGAGAAAACAAGTTCAAATTACATTGAATTTCCAAAACACTAGCTCATTCTAATTAAATAATAATAATAGTTACATTGTGACTAAATTCCATTCATCTATGAAACACTTGTGGTGGTGTTGTTTTCCAGTGCTTTTATATTTGTTATGTATGCTATAGGATCCTTATAACCATTTTGGGAAGCAGAGAACTGTGTTTGTTTTTTTTCCCCCATTGTTTTAGAAGAGACACATGAGGTTCTAATAGCTGTTGACTTTCTGAAAATTCACAGCATGTAGGATGAGAAGTGACCCCGGAACCCAGTTTCTGGGATCTACATCAATATCCTTGTATTGTTACATATTGGCCATTTATTGCAATAACCTTGAACATGGCACCCTAACTTATTCTCCAGATTTCTCCTTTTCTGTTTATTGTTTTTTTCCAATTTTAAGGAGAAAATAATAGGCAAAATGCATTACGCATTTCTTTTATTTTTATATTTACTGACATTTTCCAGACCCCATTCACTCAAACAAACAAAAAAACCCAAAACTCAAAGTTGCCCTGATCTGATTGATTTTACAAACATAAATATGTCAATGAGCTATGCCAAACAATAGCTCAGTAGGATTGTTTTCCATATTCCAGATACATTTTGAAAGATGTCTAAAATGACATGTTTGCAGTAAAATATACATGGCCGGGTGAACTTTCCTAGTCTTATCTTGCGCCTCAGTAACTCTAAAGAGAAAGCAAAATCTTTTCTTCTGCATCCGACATGTTTTAAAAATATTTAAATATGGCTTTCAAATATTCCTTTGACTTCATAAACATACTACATACTTTTAACAAATTTCTAATTTTAACTCACTATTAAGGGCAGCTACTCAGGACTCAGGGGCAGAAAGCCATCACCTTTTTAAGTGTTTCATGGTGGTGGTTTTAACTGAATCGATTCAATCTACATTAGACCATGCTTATGCTGTGCTTTAAAAACAATTTATCAGCTTCCTATGGTGCTTTAAATCTTCTGAGATGATTATGTAGACAGCACTACAAGCCTGCTCAAAGTTAAGCAATCTTTTACGACTTGAGTGTAAAATAAAAATTGATGCTCTCTTTTAAGTGACTAACAACTCGGCCTTGGAAATCATGGAATAAAGGCTGCAGTGAACCAGGCTGGCCCCTAGAAGACCCAATGCCAAGGTTCAAGGACAGATCCAACTTAAAGGTCATCCTCTTACAGTGTTTGAAGATTAGGAGGCAGTATGAGGGAGCTGGGGAGAGAAGTAGGTGGAAAGTTCAGCCCAAGGCATGAATTGAAATGTATGCATAAACAGTATTTTTTTTTTTTCTAGCATGTCTCATCTCTTAGTCTAAGGGCTATTCTCTGTTTGTCTTTTCATATACAATATTTGTGTTCACTGTGAATGGTGTTAATTAAATAATCCAACAAACATTTATAGGGGGGTCAATCAGGCCCTGGGAATAGTCCTGGGGATTTATTCATAAATAAAACTAGTTCCTCCTCTCAAGAAGCTCAAAGTCCCGGGGCAAAGCAGTTTTTCCTTACAGGAAAACAGAGGCATCCTAGATGCTAAGATGGGCAACAATGACAATATTAGAATAACCACAGCAGACGGAGGCAAAGGAAAAGGAGACTACATGTGTCACGCATAAAAGTCTACACCATCATCACCCTTCCTGAGGCCTGGGTGGCTGAGCTGAGTGCCAAGCCTATGCAAAACCAATGGGTTGGTTCTCACACAATGAGTTGCCATATGGTGCAGCTAGCTGTCTTCTGGGAATCCCGTGCCCAGTAGGCTAAAGCAGTTTCTCCATTTAAAAAGCCATCCTCTTCCTGTTGCTCCTGCCACAACACAGAATCTTTGACACCAGCCGTGCTTCTTGGCTTTAAGGAAGGTGCATGGCTCAGCCTGTTTCCATGGGTGTTGGGCAATGGAACTCGGACGTTTTGAACACAGGGTTCTATTGTTCAATGACTCGCTTGTGGGTCATCTGTACCTAATGGAATTATTTAACCTTGGCAAGCTTCCATTTTCTTATTTTTAACATGGGAAAAATAAACACATCTCTATTAAAGGATACAGTGAGAATTAAGAGAAATGAAGCCTGGGTTCTCCTAACTAGTGAGTAGTTGATGATTCAGTTTTTCTTCCTTCTTTCTTCCCTTATTGTCTTCTTTTATTTCTTCTTTATCTCCTTCTCCTTAGCCATCTCGCTTTCACATTGCAGCCATCTCATGAGGTAGAGAAATGAATGCAAGTGACTATGGGCTCCCAATAAGTCATAAGGTACTAAAATCATCTGTGATTATAAGTCCAAAGGGTTGGTGTAAAGATTAACTAAGATAATGCAAGTGATGCACTTAGCACATAGTAAATGCTCAATAAATATCAGCTGCTGATAGCTGTAATATAGCCTAGTTTCACTCTGGAAATGGAGTGGAATTGCTAATTGTGCAAGGGTCAGACGGAATAATACAAGCAAAGCACTTAGCATATGGTAAGTACTCAATAACTGTTAGTTGCCATTAGCTGCTACTAGCTGAGTTTTTACTGCATGAGTGGGAGTGGAATTGACAAAATTATCCTAGGATGAGGCTTCTGCTGTTATCCCACACCCTGCGGACAGCCTTTGATGGTAACTGAGGAAATTGCTTTATCTTGTACCTGCTATGAAGATAGCTACTGGTATGATCTTGATACTGGCACAAAACAGGGAGCCGGTAGAGAAAAGAGAGAATGAACTCTTTTTTTCCCTCTTAGCTCAACAGAGTGATTATCACATTCACCGGAACCAGAAAGAGAAAACAAGGCAGAACAGTACTTACATTTTATATTATATCTAAATCTTAATGAGCATATGTTCACCTTGAATGCTCTCCTAGCCCACTGATTTGGCCAGAGTTTCACATGGTTGCAGGTGCATGGATTTAAGTTTAATACTTTAAAACTTTATTATTAAGTTTGATGTTTTAAATATTAAGTTTAAGTTTAATACTTTAAACTTATTGAGATATTAAGTTTAATATTTTAAAACTTTACAACACTTTTCAAAATATTTTTGCACATATCATCTTAGTTCTACAATAAATAAACATTTATTTGGTACATTATGTATATAATGTCATAGCTTTAAAAAATTGTCTAAGAAATCATAAGGAAAATGTCAAATATGATGGGAGGCTGATGGTCTTATTTTCAATGTTTGCTTCCAGGGCTATGACTTAAAAATATTAACCTTAAATTCAAAAGGCCAAGGTTCATACCAAGTTTTCAGGAAACACATAAAAATTGTCACTGTGAATATCAATAATCTAAACATCACTTTGAGATTTGGCTTTTATCTTCAACTCAAAACCCTAAGCACATATTTCAAGGTTGCTTATGTATGTTAAAATATTCCATAGGAAAGTTTGCGGAAAGCCTGTGTGTGAGCCCAAATGTCCTGGTTATCTTCTTAACAAAGAAATTCAGCTGAACAGCTCAGCACAAAAGCAAGCCTTTCTAAAGCAACAAAAAAAAGTCTGCTAAGTCCAAAAAAAAAAAAAAAAGGTCTCTAATACCACATAATTTGATGTGGGATCCAAATAAATTAAGAACAAGGCCCTCTTTCATTAAAGCAGTGACCCATTTTATGGCTACGGATTGTAGCTTAGTCACCTCTTTATTCGAATGTGACTTATGCTAACTAATGGAATGTGGGCTCCACCATTTCTAATGGGGGCACAACTGTGGCAGTTGGAAGATCGAGCTGTTTTTTTTTCCATTCAAGCCTGATGTTTCCTCCTTGAATCACATAACTTGAGAAATACATGTTGACATTCTGTATTCGCACTGTGGGCATTGGCTGGGCATCACCGTAATTGTCAGCGACAGACATTCTTTTACAAAGATAAGTTCTCACCTAATTTGTGTGAAGCAGTCCCCAAAGAATGTCAGGGTAACAGCCAGCACACGTGCAGTATTGCTTTCAAATAACATGCATGTGCCAAATGCCAAAATGAAAATTGGTGGAAATGACATCTGCAATTGAAAAAAAAAAACCCAGCTCAAAGAAAACATGGGGGATTCTCCCTTTCTGGAAATTGTTTCGGTCAATGCCCTTTTAATCAAAAATGAGTCCTTTGTCACTCTTCTCGTGAGCTGCCCTGTGCAGTTTAGCAGTTAGGCATGAGTGGGGTCGGCTCATACGAGTCGTATCCCCCGAGCAGCAAGTTAGAGCTGCAACTACGGTACAGTGTCAAGGATGGATATGGAAACTCGTGGTTTCTCAAAGCTTCCCACACCTAATTTGATTTACTTATTTTATGTCAAGCAAGATTTAGCAAATTCATTGACAGGTCTTCTTTTAAGGAACAGCAACAATAGCTACCCTCTGTATAATGCTTGTTGCGTGCCAGGCACCATTTTACTTCTTTATATATATTAGCTCATTTAATCCTCACAACAGCCCCATGAGGTATGAATAGTCATTCCCATTTCACAGATGAAGAAGTTGAGGCATAAAGATTAAATAAGGTTGGAGCTGGGCTATGAACACAAACTGTCTGGTTCTAGAACCTATTCACGTAACTACTATATTATAGAAGAAAGGAATGCTTATTTAATTAAATATTAGGAAGGTAAAGCACCAGACATAGTGAACGTTCAAACAACATAACCTATTATTGTTCTTGTTGTTGCTAGCATCGCTCTCGTTTTGTTTGCACTGTAGACTAGTCAACACTCCCGTAAAGCCATCATCTGGATAATTTGATCAGTATTCAGCGCAGCCTTGGTAATCAGGGCACCCCAACAGAAATCATTCTCCATGTCAAGAGATTCAGAGATAAATTGTATGGACCATTTCTTTAGTAACCAACTTACCTTTCCCATGCATGTTATTACTGGGTAAAAAATATCTGTAGTTGTTTAATTGCATTAATGACATAGAGAGTTGTTTATTTGTAAGCTTCAGCTCAAAAACACTGCTTCCCTCTCCCCACTATGCTTAATCCATTTTGACAGCTTTACTGAAAATGTGTAACTTACAAGTGCCCCCTTTTCCGACTTCGCCCCTCAGGGAGTGGGAGGTGTTGAGGCTGCCTCCAACTCTCAGCGAAACTCCCCTTGACCCGCATCTGCATCTGTGCATGTGATGAAAATTCATGAGCTGCCTCTTTCTTTGAAAGCCAGAGCAGGATCTTCCAGTTCCTTTACGTGAATAACTGTTAGAGGCAGCCTTCCCTGGAGTCTGGGCGTGGAGGACACAGTCAGCTGCCTGCGAGAGGTGGTGCTCTGCTCACAGGAGGGGCGGCCCCTAATCTGCAGCCACCCTGTCCGGCTCTGTTCCGGGTGCTGGTCACATTGTCTGCGCAGTGTGATCTCCAGGAGAGGCCGCCAAAAGTGTTTATTAGCTCTGCTTTATGCCGCCACCTCTCATGAATAATGCCCTGGAATGATGAAATGATTTTTTTTTTCTAATCTGGTACTTTAAGAAACTTAATGTTTACATTAAGAAAATCTGAGACCCAGACTTATCAATGAGCAGATTATTGTTACCTTAGCATAATTACATTCAGGAAACATAATCCTATACAGGAATAATGGTAGGATTATTCTAATGTTGGTGGAAAACATTTCTTTTTTCTTCAAAAGCTTTTGATGAAACTCTAAGGCATAGACTATCTTTTAAAAAAATAATTTATTAAGATGAAATCCAAGTAAAAGTAACCACTTTAAAGTGAAAAACTGAGTGGCATTTAGTAGGTATACAATGTTGTGCAATGACCACCTTCTATCTAGTGCCAAAACATTTCCATTACTCCAAAGTAAAACCTCTTACCTATTAAGCTGTCTCTCCCTATTACCCCCAGCTCCTGGTGGAAACCACCAGTCTGCATTGTTTTCCTATGAGCTTTTCTATTCTGGGTCTTTCATCTAAACGAAGGCATACAATACATGGCCTTTATGTTGGGCTATTTAGTAAGCATAATGGTTTTAAGGTGCATTCATGGTGTAGCATATACCAACACTTTTTTCCTTTTTATGGCTAAATATTATTTCATTGTATATATATGGAATATACCACATGTAAATACCATAATTTGTTTTTCCATTACTTCACTGATGGATATTTGGGTTATTCCCACCTTGAGACTATAGTGAATAATGCAGCTATGAAAACGTGTGTACATATATTCATTTGAGTATCTGTCTTCAATTTTGGAGGGTATATACTTAACTAAGGGTGGAGTTGCAAAACCATCACATTATCTTTTTACTTAATTACTCAGGTTCTGCATCATCCCTGGATCAACTGGTATAATCCTCTCAGGTCCATAGCCCATGCACAGGTGATTTTTCATGTGCTATTTCCTCTGCAGAATGATCTTCTTTCTACTTCCTTTCCTGCCCAGTCTTTCATGTTCAGCTTAGGTATCGCTTTGTGAGCCTCAGAATGCTTTGAGAATGCTCCACACTCTCATACTCTCTTATGATGCCAATCTGCAGAACAAAGAGAGACAGGATGATTCCACTGAGAAATATGGCATTCAAAAGCGTGATTAACTTAATCATTCAACAAATGTTTCTATGATAAATCCCTTTGACCTAGGCTCTGAGGTAAGCAGTGGGAATGGGAGAGGTCCATGAAATAGACATGGTCCCTGCCCTCATAGAGTTTTCAAATTTAAAAGCAAAAGGAGTCAGTTTCTATTCTTTAGATCACAATTTGATTTCCAAAAGCCATAAACTATACTTTAGCATTTTTGAAATGTGAACTGTTTATATTTATTTTTGGATCATGATCACATCTTTTCTTGCTCAATCTTGTTCCTTCCCTGATTAGTTCCAACTTTCCTGTAGAGTCCCTTGAGATGATTCCTGGTTTCTTATCTGTCTTATGGCACACTGGGCAGACTGAATGACAAAAGCACTCTTGAAAACCTAAACTTCAGTCACACAGTGAAACCAAATGTGTGCTTCCGGCATCTCCATATTTCCCCAAAACTTTACCTAGCAAGAGTGCATGTCAGTTTTAAAACAATATTCATTTGCATTTGAAGTATATGAGACTCTAAGAAAATATAGCGAAGTTAACAATTCATATAAATGTTTCAAAATTCATTCCTAATCAAAGTGATAATTTCATAAATTATAAAATTAAGGGTGAGATTTTTAAAGTCAGGAAACTTCAGAAAGAGTAGGATGATGATACAGAGGTATATGTTAGGGTACAGACTAAGTGGATCCCCACATAGAGTGATTTAAACAAAAGAAAAATTTATCAATCTCTCACATAACAACCAAAGACCAAGAAGAACACGAGGCTTTCACCTTTGGCTTCAAGATGGCTGTGGTAGCTCCAGACAAGACATCTGCCTCCCAGCCAGTGGGCATGGCCCAGCGCAGAGCAAACCCATTCTCTTTAGGGTGCAGCCTGTGAGTGGCCACATCACTTCCACTGGCATACCAGTACCTGCAACCAGTGGCTGCATTTTCAAGGGAGGCTTGGAATTGGAACTCTAATCTAAAGGAAAAAGAAAATAATGTGTAAGAAGAGGACCAACAAATTCTGACATAGGGTGAATTTTCTGACATGAAGAATGTTTCTAGAAATAAAAACTGCATAACTATGTTTTTAGTTAGTTCTTATATCTCTATTAATTTTGGTTTGATTTCAACAATGTGGAAAATGTAGCAAAGTTTGGTTAAAACTCAATATTTCTTCAGTAATAAAGCTCTTCCTTCCTTTTTTTTTTTTTTTTTTTTTTTTTACTTTATAGATTATCCTAGGTAGAAAAAAACTGAACATCTATTCTCCGTTTTAGGGTCACCTTCTAATTTTGCTTAACTAATGGTACATCAACACATTTGTGTGTGTGTTTTTAAGTAAATTATTAAAAAATTTTGATTCAATAAACAAATCTAATTTAATATGAAAGGACAGAATCTGTTTCTTTGAGAAATCTGCCAGAAAGATACATTTTACACTTGAAGTTAAACTTTTCAATAATTTATTCCCTCTCTAGGCTGCCTGAAATTCTAAATTGCTCAAATTACTGCTTGGATGCATGGATGACCTAGTACTGGGGCACACCTGATGGCAATTGTTTATATATAGAACACAATTCTGATCAATCTCTGACACTTACTACTGACTTCCTGCTGCTCAAAAATGTGTACTCTAATAGCATTTGTATGTTTTCTTTTCCCTCAAGGTTTCAGATTCCTTCTCTACAAGAACATGGAAAATTAGAATGAACAGCACAGACACCATAATAGGAGTAGCCAAAGCAATTTGATTGTATTCTAAGACATTATATGGTATTTAATATATTAAAATATATTATTTATCTGTAAAGATATGGCTATATAAATGTAGGTATATGCAAAGACTTAAGTATAGGTCATTTGCAGATTTCAAATTTTTAAGAATTCCAATCATTATTAATCCCTACTATGCAACATATTTTCAAGATTTCAACCTAGAATAACTTCTAAAAAGAGTCAGATGAGTAACTCAAAACAAATTTCTAAAAATTAACAGAGCTAAAAAGCTAAAAATTATAACCCTTTGGAGAATGGCTTCTCTAGACATTTGGTATTGCCATAAAATAACAACTCTAATATTACTAATTTTAAGGTATTCAAATAATTATATTAATCAGCAATTCAATGTATGCAAAGCTGCTAATTGAATTTTTAAAAAAAGACAATAGCGAAGATTTAATCAGTCTTAACAAGAGTTTGTTTAAACAAACATCTTTTAAAAAGGATGTGTATGGTGGGAACTGAGAATAGTGTTTAGTTTGTGAGTTTCTTTTTAATTTTTTCAAGGCTAATAGGAGTTGTTTCTGTCCCTGCAGCAAAAAGAAGCAAAACTTCCTATGATCCCCAGTGGTTTCACTGCTATGACACCAAGGAGTTGAATGTAGATAGACTCCTGAGAACATAGACAAGTGTTTTTTTTTTTAAAAAAAAACAAAAAAAAAAAACCTTTTTGAATCCTCACAAAAAGGGAGAAATCAACAAGATGGTAAAGAGACTGGAAGGAAATCTAACGCAAAGATGAGAGTGTATATGGTCCCTTCCCAGATGGCTGACTTCTTGTCACACAGATGACCTCAGCTGTCTGCTGCTTGGACACACCTTTCCTAACCAGTTGGTCTAAAGTAGTTTCTTGCTGCCCCACTTCCTAGCATTGTGTGAAATTATCCTGTCCACACAGCTATTTTTTTTTTTTTTTTATTATTGTCTGTCCACCAGAATATGAGTTCCGTTAGATCTAGCTTCAGCTGTGTTAGTGCCTTGGCCAGGTTCACTCAACTAATAATACTTGGTACTCAGTAAATATTTGAGGAAAGGGTCAAAGAACCACTCAATATCCTAATTGGAAATGTTTAAATATTTCAACATATATTTATTGAATATTTAAATGTGTAATAAGTGTTTACACCTGCAATTTTACCTTCCAAATCTCTCTCAAATCCGTCCATTTTTCTGCAACTTCACTGCCACCCCTGCTCCAAGCTGCCATCTTGATTGAACAAGTAGCACACACAGCCTTCTGTCACAGTATCCACTGAAGTACCAGACCCCACAGATATTTCCTAGTCCACAGGCCTTCGTGAGGCCGAGGGATTTTTATTTTGAGATGTAAACCTTCTTACTTAAACCATTTCAAATTTTCTCATCCTTCTTAGACATATATTTTCAACTTGTTCTCCAAGTTTCTGCAGGGTCTAGCCATTGCTGCCTCTTTTTCTAGACCCTGTAAGCCTGTCTTCTCCCTTATTCTCTGCAGTCCAGCCACTGTGACCATTTCACAGGCTCCTTTTCTCAGACACTTCTTATTTGCTGTTCTGACTACCTGGAATTCTGCACTCACCCATTCTCTTTAGCCAGTTATTAAGTGGCTGGCTACAAACCCAGTGCTCAAGTCGTTGCCCTTCAGCTGCCTGGTAGCACAGAAAGAGCTCCTGCTGCTAAGTTGAGGAATGCTGAGGTTGTAATTCTTTTGCATTGCTCCCCTCTTTGCTCCTCAAAAAGGAAAAGAGTGAGGTTTGTTAGGGGGACTCTCTCCCCATTCCCTCCATGGGCAGAGGAACTCAAGCTAATAACCAGGTTCTGAGCCCTAAACTTTCTTGAACCCCTGTTCATACTGATCCTTCCACTTGTTATAGACTTTCCCTCTTTCCCTTCCACCTTTTCAATGTCCTTACTTCCCTGGTGAAGTCCTACTCTTCTTTCAAGGCCCAGTTGAAATGTGACCTCTTATCTGAAGCTTCCCTGAACTCCTTCAGGCTGAATTAATTGCTCCTTTATCTGTGTTCCCAAAGGAGTTAGTTCATACATTTGTAAAAGCACTTATCACATTGCATTATAACTATTTGCATATCTGTGTCCTTTCTGGACTTTTTTTTTCTGTGTGGCAGGAGCCATATCTTACTCTTTCTTAAGTCTCTCATCTCCTACTTATGTCTCACAGTTACATCCCTGGATCTCATCACAGGGCTTGGCAGGTGACAGGCACCATTTGAATATTAGTTTTTGCTTAAACGCTGAGGGTTCCTCAAACACCCTTGGATGCTGCCGTGAATGTTGAGATGTAAACAATCATAGGATACATTTTCTGGATGACTTGTTAAATAAATCCTCACGGAGTTGTTGCTTTTCAAGAGAAACTTCTACTATCGCCAAAATTCCCAATGAAAGACTAAAACAATAGAAAAATACAAACTTTGCAAAAATCAGGGCAATAAGAAATCTGGAAAGCAAGTGGGAATGCAACTATCCTTGGAAATTAGGCTAGGTCACTGAGGAAGGATCCAAAGAAATAGCACAAGAGTGCAGGGACATATTCGGGGGGACAAAACACAAAAGAAACAGAAGTATGTTTTTATAGAACAGCAACATAAAAATATTCCTAAATAATATATATCAAATAGATTTTTTTTCCACAATAAAAAAATTAAAACAGTAGTTTGTGTAAAGTAACATTTAAGAGGAAGGATTTAGATACCACCCCCAACCTCATTGTGTCCTTGTGCCTCCCTTGAGGTTAGTCACATTACTTTTGAGGTTTAGTTAAATTTGTGGCTTGCTC